>NC_136063.1:1129687106-1130935439 GCF_964261635.1 Lissotriton helveticus
GTGACTTCAAGGGTCACTATGTATTACGAGATTTTGATCCGAGATTGTCCAATGTCCCGCAGCATCTATGGGCGTAAGGTCCAACTGATGTTGGCTTTATGCAAATCACACCCCATCGTGTGACTCTCAAGCCAGGTGTAGTGTTACCACGAATCAGACAGTACAGATTGCCACCTGAGGCTGTAGCAGCCTTATCCAAAATTATTGACGAGCTCATCGCTCAAGGAGTAGTGGTAGAAACTGACTCCAATGTATGTAATTCTCCGATCATTCCTGTCATGAAACGTACTGATCCGAATGCACCTCCAGTATATCGATTAGTGATTGACCTTCGAGAACTTAATAAATGTATTATTCCTCAGTACCCAGTTGTCCCAGACATTTCTTCCCTATTGACAGCCATTGATTCCGAAGCCACATTTTTCACTGTCATAGACCTCAAGAACGCGTTTTTCAGTGACCCCATTCATCCAGACAGCCAGTTTCTTTTCGGATTTTGTTTAAATGGAAGGAGCTATATGTTCACACGAGCTCCTCAAGGTTTCACAGAAAGTCCTAGTATTTACAGTCAAGCACTTAAGAGACAACTAGACAATATTCACATGCCGACTGACACTGCCCTGCTCCAGTATGTCGATGATCTACTGATCACAGCCCGTTCTGAACGTGCTTGCGAGCGAGCATCACTTACAGTCTTGTATTTCCTTGCCGAGATGGGGCACAAGGTGTCCCCTTCGAAGCTTCAATTCTGTGTCCAGCAAGTGGTCTACTTAGGACACTTACTGTCCAAGAGGGGTAGGCAGTTGACACCAGACCGTATCCAGTTAATAGCGAGTCTTCCTCAGCCCAAGACCCAGAAGGAGGTACGTGCTTTTATCGGCCTTACTTCTTATTGCAGACAATGGATTCCTCAGTATGCATTTCTAGCTAAGCCACTGATACAGTTAACGACACAGGAGGCAGCCGTATCGACTGTCCTCCCTTGGACATCTGAACATACATTTAGTTTCAATGAGTTAAAGAAAGCTTTATGCCAAGCTCCAGTTCTAGCTACACCGAACTACAGTAAGTCTTTTACACTTTTCGTTACTGAACACGAAGGTACAGCATTATCTGTCCTCACACAAGATCAAGCAGGACAATACAAGCCTTGTGCTTATTTTTCGAGCACATTAGATCCTGTAGCCCAGGCTCTGCCTGCGTGCCTCAAGTCAGTTGCAGCCACAGCACTAGCTATCAGACAAAGTGATTCCATAGTCTTAGGACACTCCCTGACAGTACAAGTTCCACACTCTGTGGAAGTTCTTTTAAACCGAACACAAACTCAGCACTTGACAATTGCACGTTTAACAGGTTATGAATTGACACTGTTCCAGCCACACATAGAAATCAGACGCTGCAACGTTTTAAATCCTGCTACACTGTTACCGTCAGTTACTTCGAATTCTGCCACACACGACTGTGTGGAAGTAGTTAACATCATGACCAAGCCAAGACAAGATCTGACAGATATTCCATTACCAGATCCCGACCTGACGCTTTATGTGGATGGTTCATGCATGAGAACTAGTACAGGAGAACTAGTAGCCGCATATGCAGTGACTACTGACACTGAAGTTATAGAGACACACCGTATTGACACCCTGTCTGCTCAGGCAGCAGAGCTAGTTGCTCTGACTCAAGCCTGCATACACGCCAAGAACCTGAAAGTTAATGTTTACACCGATTCACGTTACGCATTTGGAGTTGTACACGACTTCGGAGTGCTCTGGCAGGAGAGAGGTTTCATGACTTCTCATGGAACCAAGATTCAGCATGGTCTCCTTATTCAAGCTCTGTTAGATGCCATACATTTACCGACATCCATTGCTATCATGAAGTGCAAGGCACATACGAAAGTTACTGACACTATTTCCCAGGGTAATGATCTAGCAGATCGCACAGCCAAGCTTACAGCACAGACTCCAGACATTTCAGTTAATCCGATACAGACACACACTCCAGATCCGACTACATGTATGACAGTTAAAGACCCTACTCAAGATGTCATAGACATCCAGTTACATGCTACCCCCGATGAAATCAAGAAATGGTCCGAACAAGGAGGGGTCCAGACAGATCAGGGATGGTTAACGAAGGGTAGAGCCACATGGTTTCTCCCCGATTCTATGGTTCAAGTCATTGTTAATACCGCACATAGTCCAGCACATTTAGGAGAAAAAGCAATGTTAGACAGTATCCAGAATATTTGGTTTAACAAACATTTACGAGCTGCAGCCAAGCAGAAAGTCCGTACCTGTATGATATGTTGTCAGTTCAATCCAGGTAAAAGTGTCCCGGTGGAACAAGGTGGATTCCAGCCCCCTGACCACCCTTTTGAAGTCCTCCAAATGGATTATATTCAGATGGAGCGATGTCGAGGTTTCAAGTATGTCCTTGTAGTTGTATGCGCTTTGTCCAGGTGGACGGAGGCATATCCAGTCCCAGATTACACAGCCGCGACCACTGCCAAGCAGTTGGTTCGTGAGTTCTTCCCCCGTTATGGACTCCCTAGAGTCGTATATTCTGACAACGGCCAGCCATTCTCATCTGAACTCATGAAGCATGTTTCCCTTCTGTTAGGGTACCAGTGGAAGTTCCATTGTGTACGCCATCCTGAAGCAGCCGGTCTCGTAGAGAGACATAATCAGACCCTGAAAATTCGCATTGCAAAAGTTTGTCAAGAGAAAGGTGTGGACTGGCTAATAGCTCTGCCAGTTGCTCTGTTTTACATGCGCATGGTCGCACATTCCAGATCAGGTCTGTCCCCGTATGAGGTCGTTTTCGGCCGCCCCCCTAACATGTGGGGTACTCCTAGACCTCGAAGTATTACAGATGTTTCAAGTAATATGCTGACAGATTACCTAGCTTCCTTGATGTCTGCCCTCAACTCTTGTCGTTCACAGGTTGCCGCCGCCTTTCCAGACAATACCGAGGTGGCACCGCATGAAATCGTTCCCGGATCCATGGTCCTAGTGCGAAATTTCGATCGCTCAAGTCCGCTGGAGCCTCGCTGGAAGGAGCCCCGACAGGTCCTCCTCGCCACCCGTACAGCCGTGAAGTTGGAGGGACGCAAAGGCTGGGTGCATCTTTCACACATCAAAAGATTTTATGGATTGAAGCCAGTCTCAAAGAACATTTCCCAGGATTTAAAGGACTGCCAAAGTACTATTCTTAAGGACTGTCCCGCAAAAGACAATGTTACTGAACCCTCCCTGTTAGAGACAACTCCGCAACAGGAGTATAGAAAAAAGCTAAGGTCTAGTAAAATAAGTCAGCCAGTTTGATTGTCTAAGTCCTCCCCTAGGTGAAACGGTTAGACCGGTTTCTGACATGTATAAAATAGACCCCCATAGTGAGAGAGTTAGTCAAAACTCAATCCGATGTATCATTTTTCTAAGTTTCATATTATTTCTCAGCATTATGATTTCCTGCACCAGTTATGCGTTTTACCTGTATTTTCCAGTCTCACATGTAAATAAGTCCTCTAATGCTACAGTAGAGCACACGTTTAGTGATCTGCCTCCTCATGAACTCTCTTACCGCCTCGCTATGCGCAACAATTCTTTTATCCGCATGTTACATTATTCACACCAGACCAGCAATGCCACTAATTGTTGGGTGTGTGGTCGACTCCCCCCTTTCCAGACACCGAAGGGAGTTCTGCCACTCTTTCCTTATCCATTTTCACATAATGGTTCGTGTGGAGCATGGTCCACGTTAACGTCATCCTCAACAGATATGTCTTTCCTTACCAGTACATGTTTCCCAGACAAGCAAGGTCTTCCCCACAGAACAGGTTTAGATCTAGAAAATGAAGTTTACAACTTAGGTAATTATTCTTCGAATTTCATGGTCCTGAATGTCCAGTCTGATACTACTCCAGACTTACCTGCTATTTCAGTATTACCAGTCAAAGGCGAATTATGTGTCCGAAATTATGGTTCCGTACATGTAGGACACAGTGATTGTACTACTATTGTCAAGTATAGTGACAGTGGGAAATCTATTTTCAAAGCTTCACGTCATTCTTATTTTGTTTGTGGTCAGACCGCATATGTTCGTCTGCCCCTCGAGTGGGAGGGAACCTGTTACATTGCCTTCCTACTGCCACCAGTTTTCCTAGCCCCATCTGATTATCATAGAAACACACATCTAGTACACATTAGACATAGAAGGGAGATCGAGTCCCCAATTGTCGATTATACTGAAACTGCTCTAGAACAGTATACAGATTTCAATAGAGGTTTCTTCTTCTTTATAGGACCTATCCAGAATAGTAAGCTAATCCGTAGGTTAACCAGAACCCTTGAAGCTGTAGTAAATGAGACTGCCTCTGCTCTAGGTAACTTAACTGAAGAGCAATCTGCTATGAGATTTGTCGTTTTGCAAAATCGTCTCGTCCTTGACGTCATACTGGCCGACAGGGGCGGGGCATGTAGAGTCATCGGATCTAGTTGCTGCATTTTCATTCCAAATAACGCGCCGTCTGTTTATTCAGCTATAACCAGACTCCATAAAATTGCCCATCTGTTACACCAAGATCCAGGCACCTGGACATGGTCCGCTTGGTTCTGGAATATAATTTCCGCCTGGGGATGGAAGGTCTTGTCCTTTCTAGGTATCGCAGTAGCGATCATATTCAGCTGCTGCCTCTGTATACAATGTGGCCCTGCGATTTGCGGCATTTGTGCTACCTCTTGTATTCCTAGTCCCAAGTCCCGTTCTAAATCCCGTTCCCAGAAAATTCGAGACGAGCAAATGATACTGTATGAAATGATAGATGGTATCATGAATATTGATGTTTCCTGATGGAAACGTAGTGACAAGGAGGGAATGTGGAAAAGTAAATTTTGCCATGTTCTGTGTCCCTACGCGTCCTCCATCATATGTTATCTGTGCATGATTAATATGCATTTGTATTCCCCATGTTCGATTAAAGACGCAATTATAGTTGTGTCCATCTCTAGTATGTCAATTTCCAGTTCTCGTGAATACTACGAATATCAGGCCTATGTAAAGCTACGTTGCCACGTTTCTCAGTGTACACGTTATTTCATTATAAAGTCCCCGTTTCTAGGCCTCAAAAGGGCCCGGACACCAGATTCAGCTCCTGTCTCCTGAGCTTCGCTGAGGAGCGATACAGCCCCCACCTGTATCCCTGACCCTTCACTCACTTCCTGCCTCGCAGTGCCTGGCCCAGCCTGGCTCTGCCTCTGAGTCTGCCAAGAGTATGTTATGATTCTAGTTATCAGTCCAGCCCTCCTTCTCTGCATTCCTAAGCTACTGAACCGCATCAATAGTTTCCGTCATTGTCTAGCCTCTACGTCTCCATGTAAGAGAAATACTGTATTTATGGTCATTTAATATTCTTCATCACGCACTACATGTAGAATAATGCATGCATGCTCCAGTCTTAGAGTCTGTTAGCCTTTACCCCGATAACTTTTGGATTCTATCAACATGTTCTCTAAACATCAGATACTAGATACTGTTTAGGTACATGTCGCCCTGACTCTCCAGACTTCAGTCTCTGCTCCTAGCACAGAGTTCGTAGCCCCCAGCTTCTCCTAGTAACACGTCATTGCCAGTTTGCGCGCACCATCAGGTTAGAGGTCCCGGCTCCTTAGGTAGCCCCCTCCATGTTTCCGCCCTATTCATGACATATTCTGTTACGTTTGCATCACATGTCTATGTATACGCCCTGTTACACCTACTTTCACCCTTATCTTTCGCGACTGATACGCGTCACACCCTTTGCTCCACCCACTGCTCCGCCTATCATATGTACTGTAATGTAACTGTTTTTCTATATATGCCTGTGTATTGTTATTAAATGTTACGCCAGTCCTTTCCCCAGAGCGCGCTCATCCCAGATCCAGCCCTGGCAGCTGCCGGGCCCTGCCATCCTATTCCTATGCAGGTTGTCCTGTTCCTGTCCTTTATGCTGTAATAAACCTGCAAACTCCTACTACCTCGAATCTTGACTCTTATTTATTGAGCTATCTGTTATTGCTATGCCTAGACAAAAATAGATCCGGTATTATTTATTTATATACCACAATCACACTGTGAGTTAGTATTGATTTCAGAAAATTGTGGCAGAATAGTTTGCTTAGTTGAGGTGTTTAAAAATATGGGAATACATGTACTCATGAAGTGAGTCAGGCTTTAGGACATGTAGTGCTAGAAAGTCCTATGCATCATGTGTGTCAGGTCTCTTAATTCCCAAATGGTCTCCATGCTGTGTAATAAAGATCCTGGGTGTGCTGTAGAAATGCCATATCAACTCTCTCTGTAACATGTAGTAATCATTTCAGTGAATTTTCATTTCCACATTCTCAGTCCCACCTTGACCCCCCTACACTGCCTGAACACCACTGCACTGTCCTAAACCCTGAAACACCATCCCTAGCAAAACATGCTAAACCCTTTCAACACTACTGCACTGCTCTAAACCCTGAAACAGCACTCCCAGCAAGACCCTCTTTCACTGTAGTAATCATTTTACTGAATTGCAAGGGATACTGTCATGTGTCTAAGATCACACTGTGAGTTAGTATTCATTTTAGAAAATTGTGGCAGAATAATTTGCTTAGTTGATGTGTTTAAAAATATGGGAATACATGTACTCATGGAGTGATTCACGCTTTAGGACATGCAGTGCTTTATAGTCCTAGCCCTTGCATGATACCATACACTGCCCAAATACAACTGCATTGCTCTAAACTCAGACATATCAGTCCCACTTTGACCCCCTACACTGCCTGAACACCACTGCACTGTCCAAAACCCTGAAACACCATCCCTAGCAAAACCTGCTAAACTCTTTCAACACTACTGCACTGCTCTAAACCCTGAAACAGCACTCCCAGCAAGACCCTCTTTCACTGTAGTAATAATTTTACTGAATTGCAAGGGATACTGTCATGTGTCTAAGATCACACAGTGAGTCAGTATTCATTTCAGAAAATTGTAGCAGAATAATTTGCTTAGTTGATGTGTTTAAAAATATGGGAATACATGTACTCATGAAGTGAGTCAAGCTTTAGGACATGTAATGCTGGAAAGTCCTATGCAGCATGTGTGTCAGGCCTCTTAATTCCCAAATAGTCTCCATGCTGTGTAATAAAGATCCTGGGTGTGCTGTAGAAATGCCATATCAACTCTCTCTGTAGCATGTAGTAATCATTTCAGTGAATTGTCATTTCTACATACTCAGTCCCACCTAGACCCACTACAGTGCCTGAACACCACTGCACTGTCCTAAACCCTGTAACACCATCCTTAGCAAACCCTACTAAACTCTTTCAACACTACTGCACTGCTCTAAACCTTGAAACAGCACTCCCAGCAAGACCCTCTTTCACTGTAGTAATCATTTTACTGAATTGCAAGGGATACTGTCATGTGTCTAAGATCACACTCTGAGTCACTATTCATTTCAGAAAATTGTGGCAGAATAATTTGCTTAGTTGATGTGTTTAAAAATATGGGAATATATGTACTCTTGGAGTGAGTAAGGCTTTAGGACATGCAGTGCTTTATAGTCCTAGCCCGTGCATGATACCATATACTGCCCAAACACAATTGCATTGCTCTAAACTCAGAAATATCATTCCCATTTGACCCCCTACACTGCCTGAACACCACTGCACTGTCCTAAACCCTGAAATCATTTCAGTGAATTTTCATTTCTACACTCTCAGTCCCACCTAGACCCCCTACACTGCCTGAACAACCCTGCACTGTCCTAACGCCTGAAACACCATCCCTAGCAAAACCTGCTAAACTCTTTCAACACTACTGCACTGCTCTAAACCCTGAAACAGCACTCCCAGCAAAGACTCTCTTTCACTGTAGTAATTATTTTACTGAATTGCAAGGGTTACTGTCATGTGTCTAAGATCACACTGTGAGTTAGTATTCGTTTCAGAAAATTGTGGCAGAATAATTTGCTTAGTTGATGTGTTTAAAAATATGGGAATACATGTACTCATGAAGTGAGTCAGGTTTAGGACATGCAGTGTTTTATAGTCCTAGACCTTGCATGATACCATACACTGCCCAAACACAACTGTATTGCTCTAAACTCAGAAATATCAGTCCCACTTTGACCCCCTACACTGCCTGAACACCACTGCACTGTCCTAAACCCTAAAATCATAACTGCATTGCTCTAAACTCAGAAATATCAGTCCCACCTTGACCCCCTACAGTGCCTGAACACCACTGCACTGTCCTAAAGCCTGAAACACCATCCCTAGCAAAGCCTGCTAAACTCTTTCAACACTACTGCACTGCTCTAAACCCTGAAACAGCACTCCCAGCAAGACCCTCTTTCACTGTAGTAATCATTTTACTGAATTGCAAGGGATACTGTCATGTGTCTAAGATCACACTGTGAGTTAGTATTGATTTCAGAAAATTGTGGCAGAATAATTTGCTTAGTTGATGTGTTTAAAAATATGGGAATACATGTACTCATGAAGTGAGTCAGGCTTTAGGACATGTAGTGCTAGAAAGTCCTATGCAGCATGTGTGTCAGGTCTCTTAATTCCCAAATAGTCTCCATGCTGTGTAATAAAGATCCTGGGTGTGCTGTAGAAATGCCATATCAACTCTCTCTGTAACATGTAGTAATCATTTCAGTGAATTTTCCTTTCCACATTCTCAGTCCCACCTTGACCCCCCTACACTGCCTGAACACCACTGCACTGTCCTAAACCCTGAAACACCATCCCTAGCAAAACATGCTAAACCCTTTCAACACTACTGCACTGCTCTAAACCCTGAAACAGCACTCCCAGCAAGACCCTCTTTCACTGTAGTAATCATTTTACTGAATTGCAAGGGATACTGTCATGTGTCTAAGATCACACTGTGAGTTAGTATTCATTTTAGAAAATTGTGGCAGAATAATTTGCTTAGTTGATGTGTTTAAAAATATGGGAATACATGTACTCATGGAGTGATTCACGCTTTAGGACATGCAGTGCTTTATAGTCCTAGCCCTTGCATGATACCATACACTGCCCAAATACAACTGCATTGCTCTAAACTCAGACATATCAGTCCCACTTTGACCCCCTACACTGCCTGAACACCACTGCACTGTCCAAAACCCTGAAACACCATCCCTAGCAAAACCTGCTAAACTCTTTCAACACTACTGCACTGCTCTAAACCCTGGAACAGCACTCCCAGCAAGACCCTCTTTCACTGTAGTAATAATTTTACTGAATTGCAAGGGATACTGTCATGTGTCTAAGATCACACAGTGAGTCAGTATTCATTTCAGAAAATTGTAGCAGAATAATTTGCTTAGTTGATGTGTTTAAAAATATGGGAATACATGTACTCATGAAGTGAGTCAAGCTTTAGGACATGTAATGCTGGAAAGTCCTATGCAGCATGTGTGTCAGGCCTCTTAATTCCCAAATAGTCTCCATGCTGTGTAATAAAGATCCTGGGTGTGCTGTAGAAATGCCATATCAACTCTCTCTGTAGCATGTAGTAATCATTTCAGTGAATTTTCATTTCTACATACTCAGTCCCACCTAGACCCCCTACAGTGCCTGAACACCACTGCACTGTCCTAAACCCTGTAACACCATCCTTAGCAAACCCTACTAAACTCTTTCAACACTACTGCACTGCTCTAAACCTTGAAACAGCACTCCCAGCAAGACCCTCTTTCACTGTAGTAATCATTTTACTGAATTGCAAGGGATACTGTCATGTGTCTAAGATCACACTCTGAGTCACTATTCATTTCAGAAAATTGTGGCAGAATAATTTGCTTAGTTGATGTGTTTAAAAATATGGGAATATATGTACTCTTGGAGTGAGTAAGGCTTTAGGACATGCAGTGCTTTATAGTCCTAGCCCGTGCATGATACCATATACTGCCCAAACACAATTGCATTGCTCTAAACTCAGAAATATCATTCCCATTTGACCCCCTACACTGCCTGAACACCACTGCACTGTCCTAAACCCTGAAATCATTTCAGTGAATTTTCATTTCTACACTCTCAGTCCCACCTAGACCCCCTACACTGCCTGAACAACCCTGCACTGTCCTAACGCCTGAAACACCATCCCTAGCAAAACCTGCTAAACTCTTTCAACACTACTGCACTGCTCTAAACCCTGAAACAGCACTCCCAGCAAAGACTCTCTTTCACTGTAGTAATTATTTTACTGAATTGCAAGGGTTACTGTCATGTGTCTAAGATCACACTGTGAGTTAGTATTCATTTCAGAAAATTGTGGCAGAATAATTTGCTTAGTTGATGTGTTTATAAATATGGGAATACATGTACTCATGAAGTGAGTCAGGTTTAGGACATGCAGTGCTTTATAGTCCTAGACCTTGCATGATACCATACACTGCCCAAACACAACTGTATTGCTCTAAACTCAAAAATATCAGTCCCACTTTGACCCCCTACACTGCCTGAACACCACTGCACTGTCCTAAACCCTAAAATCATAACTGCATTGCTCTAAACTCAGAAATATCAGTCCCACCTTGACCCCCTACAGTGCCTGAACACCACTGCACTGTCCTAAAGCCTGAAACACCATCCCTAGCAAAGCCTGCTAAACTCTTTCAACACTACTGCACTGCTCTAAACCCTGAAACAGCACTCCCATCAAGACCCTCTTTCACTGTAGTAATCATTTTACTGAATTGCAAGGGATACTGTCATGTGTCTAAGATCACACTGTGAGTTAGTATTGATTTCAGAAAATTGTGGCAGAATAATTTGCTTAGTTGATGTGTTTAAAAATATGGGAATACATGTACTCATGAAGTGAGTCAGGCTTTAGGACATGTAGTGCTAGAAAGTCCTATGCAGCATGTGTGTCAGGTCTCTTAATTCCCAAATAGTCTCCATGCTGTGTAATAAAGATCCTGGGTGTGCTGTAGAAATGCCATATCAACTCTCTCTGTAACATGTAGTAATCATTTCAGTGAATTTTCATTTCCACATTCTCAGTCCCACCTTGACCCCCCTACACTGCCTGAACACCACTGCACTGTCCTAAACCCTGAAACACCATCCCTAGCAAAACATGCTAAACCCTTTCAACACTACTGCACTGCTCTAAACCCTGAAACAGCACTCCCAGCAAGACCCTCTTTCACTGTAGTAATCATTTTACTGAATTGCAAGGGATACTGTCATGTGTCTAAGATCACACTCTGAGTCACTATTCATTTCAGAAAATTGTGGCAGAATAATTTGCTTAGTTGATGTGTTTAAAAATATGGGAATACATGTACTCATGGAGTGATTCAGGCTTTAGGACATGCAGTGCTTTATAGTCCTAGCCCTTGCATGATACCATACCCTGCCCAAACACAATTGCATTGCTCTAAACTCAGAAATATCAGTGCCACTTTGACCCCCTACACTGCCGGAACACCACTGCACTGTCCTAAACCCCGAAACACGATCCCTAGCAAAACATGCTAAACTCTTTCAACACTACTGCACTGCTCTAAACCCTGAAACAGCACTCCCAGCTAGACCCTCTTTCACTGTAGTAATAATTTTACTGAATTGCAAGGGATACTGTCATGTGTCTAAGATCAAACTGTGAGTTAGTATTCATTTCAGAAAATTGTGGCAGAATAATTTGCTTAGTTGATGTGTTTGAAAATATGGGACTATATGTACTCATGGAGTGTTTCGGGCTTTAGGACATGCGGTGCTTTATAGTCTTAGCCCTTGCATGATACCATACCCTGCCCAAACACAATTGCATTGCTCTAAACTCAGAAATATCAGTGCCACCTTGACCCCCTACACTGCCTGAATATCACTGCACTGTCCTAAACCCTGAAACACCATCTCTAGCAAGACCTGCTAAACTCTGTCAACACTACTGCACTGCTCTAAACCCTGAAACAGCACTCCCATCAATGCCCTGTTTCACTGTAGTAATCATTTTACTGAATTGCAAGGGATACTGTCATGTGTCTAAGATCACAGTGTGAGTCAGTATTTATTGCAGAAAATTGTGACAGTACAATTTGCTTAGTTGATGTGTTTAAAAATATGGGAATACATGTACTCATGGAGTGAGTCATGCTTTAGGACATGTAGTGCTAGAAAGTCCTATGCAGCATGTGTGTCAGGCCTCTTAATTCCCAAATAGTCTCTATGCTGTGTAATAGAGATCCTGGGTGTGCTGCACAAAAGCCATAGATAATCTTTCAGTAGCATGTAGTTATTATTTCAGTGAATTGCAAGGGATATTTTGGTTTGTCTAGAAACAGAATGTGAGTCAGTGTGTTTTTGGGAATATTGTGACCGAATCACTTCCTTGGTGCATGTGTTTGCAGACATGGGAATACATGTACTCATGGAGTGAGTCAGGTTTTAGGACATGCAGTGCTTTATAGTCCTAGCTCTGGCATGATACCATACACTGCCCAAACACAACTGCATTGCTCTAAACTCAGAAATATCAGTCCCACCATGACCCCCTACACTGCCTGAAAACCACTGCACTGTCCTAAACCCTGAAACACCATCCCTAGAAAAACCTGATAAACTCTTTCAACACTACTGCACTGCTTTAAATCCAGAATCACCATCCTCAGCGAATGCCCCTATAATGTTGAAACACCACTGCACTGCCCTAAAACCCTGAAACAGCATACCCTGTAGGATCTCCTACACTGCCCAAACACTGTTGCTGTGCATGAAAATTACTTATGGAGTGAACCAGACTTTACAACATATAGTGCTTCTAATTGCTATGTAGTATGCTAGTAGTGGTCTATAATTGTAAAAAAAATGTATCATGTTTTTTTCTCTTCACAACAGATTTTAATTATCTACAGAAAGAAAAAACAACATGCCTTCAAAGAGTGAGAAAAGAAAAAGATATAAACAGGCTTACTTTTCCAAGAAAAAACAAGTACAAGATTTGTCTAAACAGCAATGTGTGGAAAAAAAAGAAGAAAACTCCTGGTAAGACAACTAATGATTTTATAAGGGAAATAACTAAAACTAAAAAAAGTGTGGAGAATCAGGAAAAAAATTATCTGAAACTACAAAGAAAAACCAGACAAAAAAGAAAAATGATGGAAAACTATGTGGTAAAGATATTGTGTATAGTAATAGACGAAAAATCAGTTTGTTGAAATTTGCAAGCAAATGTTTTATAACAGTTGTTTTAAATTTATTAAAAAATATAAAGAATTGTAAAAGAAAAACAGCTTTTTATAAGAAAAAGAACATATTGAAACAATTGTTGAGAAGGCTTTTGAATTAAAAAAAAGTTGTTCATTTTAGTAATCAATAAGATTCGAACACTAGACAAGCCAATCAATGTTATGAAGGCCAAAAGTAAGTGGAAAAGACTAATTAATAGAACTAATTTTTGTAATGTTTTTTCTGGAGAATGGAAACATAGTTCAAGTTGTGAGCCGTTTTTTAATGAAGAGAGTTACCTTCAGAGTAATGATTTGTTGCATGCAGTTGACACCAGTGGTCGAGCCTATGAGGTTAAGAATGGTTGTCCGATTGAAAAAGAGAAAATTGCCCCTAGAAATGCAGAAGAGGGGTTAGCTGATGAAGTTTTAGGGAGACGTCCTAAGGCTCCAGTGTACACTTGGAATTGTAGTAGTATTTGTAGTGTACGACAGGATTCAATTGATTTTTTTCGCAATTTCTTACGTAAGTATAGTAAGAAAAGTTTTAAACAAAAGATTAAGATGTTGCAAGATTTAGACCCCTGCAGAGTGGGAGAAAAAACGGGTTTGCAAGGTCATTCTCTGGCTTGTCTTTTTAAAAAAGTATGTCAGAGTGTTTTTCACCATTTCAGGATGTTAACAGTGCATCATACTCAAGTGAGGAAATTAGTGAGAAGGTTGTATTATGCAAAAAGTCCAGCACTTAAGCTAAAACAGTCAAACAGTGCTCTTTTGCATGGATCTGTATTAGATGTAATCAACATTTGTGAAGAAATTGAGGTTAGTTACTTTGGTCCTGAAGAAGACAGTGCAGAAATAGATATATTAATAGAAGGAAATGTGGAAGAAAATGTACAGACTTTTAGTACAGAAAATTTTTAGCAAGAAATTATAAAGTTTAATGTAATTTCGGGTGAAAGGCCAACATTTTCTTGTATTTGTTGTAGACGAATTCATTATAAAAATCAGACTAGGTTAGTTGATCTATATTTAAAAATTGAAAAGGTGAATAATAATGAGTGGAAGGAATTTGCAACTTATTTGTGGGTAGAGAATTGTTTTGATTTGGGTTCTGATCAGCGTATTTGTAAATATTGTTATAACAAATTAAATGAATACAAAATGCCTGCTAGAGCTGTACATAATAATCTTGAGTTGGTAAATATTACTTCAGAACTGATGGATCTAAATACTTATGAGTCTATTCTTATTCAATGTGTGCATCCATTTCAGGCTATTGTTCGTATGGAGCCTAAGACAGGGAAATTGCCTCCTTCAGATTTACAGAGAGGTTTAAAGGGAAGAGTTGTATATTTGCCTCTAGATTTAAAGAAAAATATTGAAACAATTGGTGTAGAAAATGTGGAAGAGGAACCTCTAGTTATTCTAGTTAATGGTGTTCCTACGAAGAGTAAGAAAATCTGGCAAGAATTAGTGGATGTTAGGAAAGTGAAAAAGGCAACCTTTGTATTTGGTAAAAAATTATCAATACTATAAAAATGTATATGTAGGAGAAGAGGAAACAACTGTAGAAGAGGACAGTGATTTGTCAACTGCACAAATTGAAAAAGTGGATGTGTCCAGAACTGAAGAAATTTATGAACATTATTGTGTGCATCCACTTCACTCTAAAGAAGTGACGGGGAATACTATTGAGTTATTCCAAATGAAAGAAGTGAAATGAAATCCCTTTAGTGTATGGGAAGAAAGCTTGGAAGCTCGTTGTTTCCCTCAGTTATTTCCAACTGGCAAAGGTGGACGATATAATGAACGACCTGTGCAGATTCCTGCATCTGAATACCGGACATCAGGATTATAGGCAGAAGATCCAAGGTTTCGCCAAGGTATTCCATATTTGTTTCATCTTCTGTTTGAGAGTGACTTGTCTGGACGTTCTTATGCAGTGAAAAATATACTAAAAAGTGGAGTACATCTGCAAAATGTTTCGGCAAAGGACTTTATCGATAAAGTCCGACAGAAAGATACTGTTACGGAATCACAGCTAATTAATCTCATGGCATGTCAGCGTGGTACTAATAAATATTGGTACCGTCGTCATGGGGAATTGAAATGTATGCTAAGAAACTTAGGAACTCCTACATGGTTCCTTACTCTAAGCTGTGCAGAGTATGCTTGGGAAGATTTACTTCAATTTCTTCAAGAGGCAAATGCAAACATAGAAAATATAGAATACAAGACACCTGGAGAATTGTGCTCTTTGGATCCAGTTAATGTTTGCAGGTATTTCAATCATAGATTTGAAGCTATGATGTCTTTTATCACAAACAAAAAATATCCTCTTCTTGGAGAGGTTCTGAATTTCTTTTGGAGAAAGTGAGGAAAATTAAATTTTACATGACCAATATGTCCCCTGCGTGTACCCTATGTTTAATGTATGTATGTGCATGTCACCCGTGCATTTTCCCTTAGTGGCCTGAATAACTAGGCCTCTGCATTTACGTCCTGCATTAGGATGCCAGTCATCAAGTCTCCCATGTAAGAAACGTTAATTTTGCATTGAGGCCCATGTGTTTGCATTGTGCACTCCTAAATCAAGATGAACCCATTTTTGTGGCTCAGCCTGAGCCAGTCTCTGAATTAGGGTTTAATGACTCCAGACACTCTGAGAGCTGCAGTTACGTATCCCTGACCTCGCATACTTCTGGCTCAGCCGAAAGAGGCCCAGCACGGGGTGCCAAGACAGTATTTTGCACAACAGTTATCTGCTTGCTCTACAGAATCACATTCCTGCCTGGTGAAGAAGGTAAACAGAACCCGTCTGCAGAGATAGGGCCTAGCCTTTCTGTCTCCGTTTAAGTGACTTACAGAGCTTGCATCCGTAGAAAGCCCACGGCCCCCACGCAATGAACGAAGAAATATATGCCCTCTCTGGCTCTTAGTGATGAGCGACCTTTGCTTCAGATAATACATCCCCGGACTCAAGATATCAGATAATACCAGACGTACTGATCGCCCTGACACTGAAGGTCTCCCTACTAGACTGAATGTCAGCTCCCCCCAGTTACACGTCAGTTGCACGTCATGATCAAGTTGCACACACAAGTAGGGCAAAGTTCCAGCTGGCCATGCAACCCCCTCCCTGTATCCACCCACCTATGACTCCTCAAATGCACGCCCACATGCTCTTATCTCTCTTTCTCTTGCTCTGCCTGGAGCGTTCCTCCCTATGTACGAGATTAAAGGTATAAATATTGTACTCAGTAATGAAGGTTTAGAAGACCCTTCCTGAACCTTAGTGGTGATGGAACCGATTCTCCCCTAACTCGAGTTATGGAAATAAAGCCCTTTTGAATCGGCCACCACGGACTCTGCCTCTCATTTAATGCATGACACTTTGTTTATTTATAGAAATTATGACAGGGTAATAATTTATTTACCACATAAATCTGGCGCCCGAATAGGGACTTGATCCCCTTCCTCACGTGCCGGAGATGTAGGTCCAGCCCTTGCCCCCTTCTACAGCCGTGACGGACTCCAAAGTGTACACGCCAGCGGGACTTCCTGCTTACTCCCTCAGGCCCACGGAGGAGACGGACTGCGACCAGGCGTCCACACGAGGCGGTGAGGATCGCGGATCATCCCAACCAGAGCCCAACCCGTGAGAGAGCAAGGTCCGAGGTTTCCGAAGGCCCACCTGTTCCGAGGCGCATGCGCAGTGTCAAGTTTCCGAGGCCTTCCAGTTCTGCTTCCCGGTGAGTACCACTATTGGGAACGCATAAAGTTCAAGACGGGTTCATTTATTTGAACACGGTAAAGACGTGTCCGTTCACACGAACACGGTAAAGACGGGTCCACGGTAAACGTGGGCACGGAAAAGACGTGTCTCATTTCTGGGACCGGTATGGCTGTGCTGTATTCCAGTGCATAAAGTTGTTTTTTTTAAGTACATGTTTAGCTCTCTGTATCAGTTTAGATTGTATCTGTTTTAGTGTTTAATTTTTTAGTGTGAATGATTGTTGATTGTTTCAGTCTATTCTGTGTGTATTGTGTTTCCATTGTGTTGGTTTCAACATGCCACTGTTTTCGAAATTACGTCAGATAGGGACCAGGAAAGGTATACTAGAAGAGTCAGTTAATATCCCGCCTAGAGACACACCTGGTCATTATATGTATAATAAGCACGGGCTAGACGCTATTTTGTTTTTAGACTTGTGGGTAGATTACACGAAGGATTTGGAGGAGAAATATAGATGGCCTATCTCGGGAACATGGGATTCTGAATGCATTATGAGAGTAGAGGAAGCGCTATGGAAAAAGAAATCAAGACCCTCTCAGAAAGATGCCATTGAGTTATGGCGCAAAGAGTCACATAGGAGAACAGAGAAAGAATTGAACAAAGCAGAGAGAACTAAACAAGCAGTGGAAAAAGCCAAAGAAAAAGAACTGCGGGAGGAGGGGGAGCGGGTCAAAACAGAACAGGCTGATAGAGAAAGAAATGCCATCGTTACTGGTATTTATCCCGTCCTCTCGGAAGAACTAGCTAGAATGACCCCCTCAGAAACACCCAGTAGGTCGCGAACGCCACCACCTGTACCATATAGAGTATGTAGAAAGAAGCCGACAGCATCAGAGGCTTTTATTTCCTCCTATCTAGAAGAGTCCCCACCGGACTACGCAAACGCAGATTTCCCTCCGCCCCCACCAACGGATCAGCTCCAGCAGCTCGTAAAAGAAGACGCGGGGCCCGGGGCAGTAGGAAGAGGGGTGTCTACTGTAGATGTAGCAATTCCACATTGTGTATATGATCCAGAACCAGGAAAGGGTTCAATGCTCGTGATTTCACTAAGACTAAGACAAGCCATCGCATACTTGGACAAATTACCAGACATGAAAGAACACCTAGATAAAATGTACCGTTTCATTAGAACGGGGGAGGAACCCGATTGTATAGTACAAGCCATGCTACACAGAAAGGTTGGGGTTAAGAATTATATCCTACGTTTCATTATTAACTGCCTGATCAGGGAACAAGACGAAGGAGACGGAGATGTAAAACCTGGTTTGATAGAATGGAGTGATCACATAGATGCCGGTCGGCATGATAAACAGGGACAGACAGATAGCATGTACAAGAAAATATGAAAGGAAATATTAGCAATACATAGAGTAGGGTCTGACGAGAAGAGTGAGTCATCAACGGAAGAGGTAGAGTCGGAAAACAAGGCAAAGGACAAATTGAATTATGTAGGCAATGCACGACGGTTTGACAGGCCCAAGTGCCTCGACTACCGTAAACAGGGGCCAGCTATAAAAGAAAGATATTCCCTTGAAAATCTGTTCCAAGCTACTAAAAAAGCCCTGAAACAACGGATAGGGAGCGAGCGATCTCACACCCCACACGAAATGGAGTTGGCCCGGTCAGCCACCCAGTGGGTGTCAAATTCTAAAATATATAGCAGTGATATAGTGGCCCAGACTTTCTTGAGCCTTCCACCGAACGAACAGCGTTTGGCTGGTATTTACATGGTCCAACATTTGATAACGTTGTATGAGAATCAATATTCCGATCCCGGTCAATTGTATAAATTATTGGACGACATGCTTCTAGACAGATGGACAGGCCTGGGTACTGAATTAATTAATGTCATCCTGGATCAACGACATAAGTACCTGAATTCTCTGACCACATGCATGCTTCCCGCCCCACACCTCGACAGAAAGCACCTATACGTAGACAGACAGAACCCCCTACGAGAGGTACATCCCGTCAAAGATGCAAACAATGAGTTACAACGGGTGTATGTTTACACCCCCTTGACGAAATTAGAATTACTGGAAATGAAAAAGATGTTGCCCTGCCATGATAAAGACCCGGGGGGGTTTCACGGAGAATTAAAAGACATCCTCCGCATAGGAGATTATACGTACTCTGACATTCTGAAATTATTGAAAGTACTGTTGCCTGCAGGTATTTATGAAAAGCTTAAGGAAAAAGACTGGGAGGTGGGCGAGAAAAAGTTAAGTTGGGATGCACTGGAAACAGAAGAAAAAGGCAGGCCCCCGGGGGTTGGTCTTGGGGACAAAGCTAAGGAACTGCCTGAACTCCTGATACAGGTTTTACCGAGACTATTGATTACTAAAAAGGAAGACTGGGATGCTATTTCAGCCTGTAAACAAAAACAAGAAGAGGACACAAGTGATTTCTATTCTAGATTTGAGAAATGCTTTACTATTAATAGTGGCCTTAAGCCAGGTAGCGAATCATATCCACATCTTTTCGTGAGCAAATTAGTAGAGAATTCCTTACCCCAGATCAAGAATAGAGTACTGAAGGTTGAGAGTACTTGGCAAGCAAACAGCCCTTCACAAATGTTACAGATGCTACAATATCACCAGAACAGGATTAGAGAAGAGCAGGATCAGGAAAAGAGACGCATGAAAGAGACAAAAATGAAGGTGCTGGTTGCCCAAACGGTACCGGCAAATACGAACAAAAATAGCACGACACCTGTCAAGGGGAACTGTAATTATTGCAAACAACCAGGTCACTATGTAAAGGAATGTGCTGTCCTGAAACACAATATAGCTACAGGCAAGACAAAAGAAAGACAATACACTCCTAGGCAAAATAGCACCCAACAGAACACACTGCAGACAGTAGCGAATTTTCCACCTCCACCACCGCCTGTTCATGCCACACCACAAATGTATCAGTACACACAGTCAGACTATCCAGAATATCAACAGTTCTCATGAAACAGCCTTGAGAGGGAAGTTGGCTTGCCCCTTATTGAGGTTCCTGTAGATCAAGAGGGTCCGTATGTACATAGTCGTGTACTAGGACAGGACCGAAAGTTTCTGATTGACACAGGGGCGAGCAGAACTACCATCAGCCATGACGAGGTTCCAGGGGCACCTCTCTCGGGCTCACAGAATGTTTCCCTGGGATTTTCAGGAAAGCCTATTGTTAATGAAGTATCGAAACCAGTCTCCCTCGGGGTTGGTCCACTGTCACGTACCACAGACTTGCTACTTACTAAATCATGTCCAGAAAACTTACTTGGTATGAAGACATTAAAAGAACTAGGAGCAGTTATCTGTTGTTCTCCAGAGGGAGTGCGACTGTTTTTACGTGATTTTAAGGGACATTATGTGCTGACTGATTTTGACCACAGACTCCAGAATGTGCCACAGCTCCTATGGGCACAAGGACCGACTGACGTAGGTTACATGAACATAACACCACACCGTGTCACTCTCAAAGCAGGAGTAGTACTACCACGTATTAGACAATACAAGTTACCACCTGATGCCGAAGTAGCCTTATTGAAAATCGTTGACGAGCTCATTTCACGAGGGGTAGTGGTGGAGACTGACTCGAATGTATGTAACTCACCTGTCATGCCTATCCTTAAACGATCAGACCCTAGTGTACTACCAGTGTACAGACTAGTTGTTGACCTTCGAGAATTGAATAAATGTGTAGTACCACAATATCCAGTGGTTCCAGACATTTCTTCATTACTGACTGCTATTGATTCTGAGGCAACGTTCTTTACTGTCATTGACTTGAAGAATGCTTTCTTTAGTGTTCCCATTCATCCAGATAGCCAATATCTTTTCGGATTTAGTTTAAAAGGACGAAGCTTTAAATTTACGAGAGCACCACAAGGTTTTACAGAAAGCCCTAGCATTTACAGTCAGGCATTAAAAAGACAGCTGGACAGTATTAGCATGCCTACCAACACTGCACTACTCCAGTACGTAGACGACATCCTAATTACAGCACGATCAGAACCAGACTGCGAAAATGCATCACTGACAGTTTTACACTTTCTGGCAGACAAGGGGCACAAAGTGTCCCCTTCGAAGTTACAATTCTGTGAACGGCAAGTGGTGTACCTTGGACACTTGCTGTCCAAGGAGGGTAGACAGCTAACACAAGAACGTATACAGCTCATTTCTAACCTTTCACAACCCAAGACACAAAAGGAAGTACGGGCCTTCATTGGCCTCACTTCATACTGTAGGCAATGGATTCCCCAGTATGCCTATCTAGCCAAACCACTCATACAATTGACAACACAGGAGGCAGCGTCTTCGACTGTCCTCCCTTGGACACAAGAACATACCTTGGCATTTGAAGAATTAAAAAGAGCATTATGTCAAGCGCCAGTTCTAGCGACTCCTAGTTACAGTAAACCTTTTATGCTTTTCGTAACTGAACGGGATGGAACAGCGTTATCTGTCCTCACACAAGATCAAGCAGGAAAACACAAGCCTTGTGCTTATTTTTCTAGTACACTGGACCCAGTGGCCCAGGCTCTACCTGCGTGCCTGAAATCGGTTGCGGCAACAGCCCTAGCCATAAGACAAAGTGACTCGATAGTGCTGGGACACCCCCTGACAGTACAGGTACCGCATGCAGTGGAGGTTCTCTTAAACAGGACACAGACACAACATTTGACTGTAGCGAGACTGACAGGATATGAACTGACATTATTTCAACCACACATAGAGATCAGACGATGTAACATTCTGAACCCTGCTACACTTTTGCCCTCAAGTACAGTAAATGCACCACCACATGACTGTGTGGAAGTAATGAATATAGTGACGAAACCGAGACAAGACCTGACAGATATTGCACTTCCAGACCCAGACCTAACACTCTATGTAGATGGATCATGCATGAGAACGAGTGCAGGAGAGTTAGTAGCAGCATATGCCGTGACCACTGCTACTGAAGTCATAGAGACACAAAGAATAGACACACTGTCAGCACAAGCAGCAGAGCTCATCGCTCTGACACAAGCCTGCATAAGAGCTAAGTACTTGAGAGTGAACATTTATACAGATTCACAATATGCTTTTGGTGTAGTTCATAATTTCGGAGTA
This sequence comes from Lissotriton helveticus, assembly GCF_964261635.1. Lineage (NCBI taxonomy): Eukaryota > Metazoa > Chordata > Amphibia > Caudata > Salamandridae > Lissotriton > Lissotriton helveticus. The sequence continues at coordinate 1,129,709,224 of NC_136063.1, forward strand.
CTGTGGAGGGAGAGAGGTTTCTTGACCTCTCATGGGGCCAAAATTCAGCACGGCCCGCTTATTCAGGCCCTGTTGGAAGCAATACATTTACCTGCAGCCATAGCTATCCTGAAATGCAAAGCTCACACCAAAGTTACAGACACCGTTTCCCAGGGTAATGACCTGGCAGACCGAACTGCTAAACTTACAGCCCAGACACCAACAGACACGACAAGGACAGAGGTACCATTACTGACAAAAAGTATGACAGTCAGGGATCCTTCTCAAGATGTACTCGACATACAGACACATGCCACTACAGATGAAATAAAGAAATGGATTGAACAAGGAGGGGTCCAGACTGACCAAGGTTGGATGACTAAGGGAAAAGGCACATGGTTTCTTCCAGATTCCATGGTACAAGTAATCATAAACACAACACATAGTCCAGCACACTTGGGAGAGAAGGCAATGATAGACAGTTTACAGAATATCTGGTTTAACAAGCACCTGCGTGCAGCAGCGAAACAGAAAGTACGAACATGTATGATCTGTTGCCAGTTCAATCCAGGTAAAGGCATCCCGGTGGAACAAGGCGGATTTCATCCTCCTGACCACCCTTTTGAGGTCCTCCAGATGGATTATATCCAAATGGACAGATGTAGAGGTTACAAGTATGTCTTGGTAGTTGTGTGTGCACTAACTAGATGGACAGAAGCGTATCCAGTTCCAGATTATACTGCTGTGACAACCGCCAGGCAATTGGTGCGCAAATTCTTTCCCAGATACGGATTGCCCCGTGTCGTCTACTTAGACAATGGTCAGCCATTTTCCTCTGAATTAATGAAACAAGTGTCTCTTCTGTTAGGATATAATTGGAAGTTCCATTGTGTACGACACCCTGAAGCAGCAGGCCTTGTAGAAAGACATAATCAGACAATCCAGACGAAACTAGCAAAGATCTGTGCAGAAAAGGGCGTGGATTGGATGGTAGCCTTGCCGGTTGCCCTCTTTTACATGCGTATTGTAGCTCATTCCAGAACAGGCCTATCTCCGTATGAAGTAGTTTTCGGTAGACCGCCAAATATGTGGGGTACGCCTATGCCTAAGAAAATAACTGATGTTGACAGTAACATGCTGACAGATTACCTGGCTTCCTTGATGTCTGCACTACTCTCTTGTCGTTCACAGGTTGCTGTCGCCTTCACTGACAACACCCAGGTCAAGGAACACGCCATAGTCCCTGGTGATTTCGTCTTCGTGCGGAACTTTGATCGATCAAGCCCCCTTGAGCCGCGTTGAAAGGCGCCGAAGTGAGTGTTACTGACCACGAGGACAGCCATCAAGATCGAAGGACGAAAAGGATGGCTTCATGCCCATCATTGCAAATGGTACTTTGGACAATCTGGAACTTTGGTAAAGAATAAAGACATTAAAGACATTACAGACTTTGCGCCGCCTTTGCAAGAAAGGACTCCACAGCAAGAGTATAGGTCTAAGTTACGATCTAATAAGTCAGACGAGGTTTAATTGTCTAAGTCCACTAGGTGGTGAATCGGTTAGACTAGATTTCTGACATGTATAAGATCGCATACGAGAATAGTAAGAAGAGCAAAATGAAAGAGAAATACTGCAAGATATTACATAGTAGATGTATAGTTTCTTTGATTATTCTTTTTTTTCTGTGCATCGTTATAATCTGTGTTAGTTTAATACTACATGTTTTCTTTCCTCCTATTGCCTCACATATGCACTCTTCCATTAACAACACCGTAGAGCATACATTCAGTGAACTGCCACCCCATGAACTGTCATATCGACTTGCCCTGCGTAACAATACTTTAATTCGAATGTTACACCGTTCTCATCAGACCAGCAATGCGACTGATTGCTGGGTATGTGGCCAACTCCCACCTTATCAAAAGACGAAGGGAGTTCTGCCCTTCTTCCCTTTACCGTTCTCCCACAATGGTTTGTGCGGAGCATGGTTTGCCTTAATGACCTCACTAGACAGAAAGTCCATAGTTTACCAGGGTGACTGGATATATGGAAACTTGAATAAAGTAATGAATGAGGCATGTTTTCCAGACGAAGATGGACTTCCCCAAAGGAAGGGAACCGATCTAGAAAATGAAGAGTACGAGCAAGGAAACGCATCCGTTAGTTTTATAATGCTGAATGTTCAGCCCATGCAAAATATAGGTCCACCGTTTATTTCAGTCCTACCGGTAAAAGGTGATTTGTGTGTTAGAAAGAAAGGCTCAGTACATATGGGACACAGCGAGTGTAAGGCTGTAGTAGAGTTTAACGATAAAGGACAGTCTTCTTTCAAAGCATCGCGCCATCTGTGTACGCAGCAATAACAAGGCTCCACAAGATTGCTCATGATATACATCAAGACCCAGGCACATGGACTTGGTCCAGTTGGCTCTGGGGTGTAATATCGGCTTGGGGATGGAAAGTGTTGTCGTTCCTAGGAATGATACTGCTTATGATATTCGGCTGCTGTCTCTGTCTGCAGTGTGGCCCGGCCATTTGCGGCCTGTGTGCGACTGCCTGTGTTCCACATCCATGTATACAAAGGATCAAAGATGAACAAATGATGCTGTATGATCAAATATACGGTCTCATGAATATAGATGTGTCCTGAAGGGTAAAGTAGGGGACAAGGAGGGAATGAGGAAAATGAAATTTTACATGACCAATATGTCCCCTGCGTGTACCCTATGTTTAATGTATGTATGTGCATGTCACCCGTGCATTTTCCCTTAGTGGCCTGAATAACTAGGCCTCTGCATTTACGTCCTGCATTAGGATGCCAGTCATCAAGTCTCCCATGTAAGAAACGTTAATTTTGCATTAAGGCCCATGTGTTTGCATTGTGCACTCCTAAATCAAGATGAACCCATTTTTGTGGCTCAGCCTGAGCCAGTCTCTGAATTAGGGTTTCATGACTCCAGACACTCCGAGAGCTGCAGTTACGTATCCCTGACCTCGCATACTTCTGGCTCAGCCGAAAATGGCCCATCACGGGGTGCCAAGACAGTATTTTGCACAACAGTTATCTGCTTGCTCTACAGAATCACATTCCTGCCTGGTGAAGAAGGTAAACAGAACCCGTCTGCAGAGATAGGGCCTAGCCTTTCTGTCTCCGTTTAAGTGACTTACAGAGCTTGCATCCGTAGAAAGCCCACGGCCCCCACGCAATGAACGCCTTCTTAACGCTCCTCCCTCAGCGTAGCGGGATCGCGTAGCGGGCGTGTCCTCGCGTGGCCGGAGTCGTGCCAGAGTCCTGCCCGTCTGCGCCCGTCCGCGCTAAGGACGTGCGGGACGCTGCGGGCTTTTGGGCTCAGGTAGCCTTCTGTGGCGTTTTACTATGCTTACCTACTCAAGAGAGAGCCTTTACAACATCGGCCAGGCCGGACAGAGATGTCCTCTGCCGCCTGTCCATCCGCTCTGTGGCCCGTATCGGTGCCGCTGTAATCGCTGGGCGCTGGATTCGCCGGGGACAATCCCTGTGAAGGCTACAGTGCCGGTTTGTCGGCTTAAGGGCTTTTCGCCCTTTCTGCGGGTTTCCAACCTAAATGTTAGATCTGCACTGAATCATTATCAGAACATCTATGATTTAGTTGAGGATGGTGCCCCAGACGTCCTGGCCATTACGGAAACCTGGCTTCAGGACACAGATGTAGCTATTCCCAATTTGGTTTGTCCTCCTGGCTATTCCATGTTCACTTTGAACAGACCGTCCAGAGGTGGCGGTATAGCACTTATAGTCAGGTCCTGCTTTGCATGCGTGTGGAAGGGCCTTAACATCGCCGGCTGTGAAAGCGCCTCCTTTAAAATCACTGTCAGCCCGGAATTTACATTCTCTGGGATGGTGGTGTATCGTCCGCCGGGTAGTGACGTGGTGTTTCGAAGTTCGTTCCCGGATGCCCTGGGCACACTGGTCATAGGGTGTGCCAATTATTCCATCTTGGGCGACCTGAACTTGCATTTTGACGCCCCCTCTAACCTGGCGGTCCGTAGCATCACCGCTGACTTAGAGGCCTTCCAGCTTATTCAGCTGGTTTCGCAGCCTACCCACATAGGGGGTCACATTCTTGACCCCTTTTTTACCAACTTGCCGGGGACTAATATTATATCTATCTCCCCGGTAGCATGGACTGACCATTTTCTGGTGACCATTCTGTGTCCCATCCCGGCGGCTCCTCCCACTCCGTCGGTGAGATGTGCTCCTAGGAGGTTGTGGAATCAACTTAAGCTAGAGGATTTGCACCACTTTCTAGCGGAAGACCCGCTGGGTCCGCTGGTAGATGTTGAGGATGGGTATGACCGCTTCTGCTTATGGACTACCAGGGCTCTCGACACTCTGATTCCTATTACATCAACTAAGGTCAGTACTAGAGAGTCGAGCCCCTGGTACGACAGTGCCCTGCGTGCCTTGAAGAGGGCCTGTAGGCGGGCTGAAAGAGCTTGGCGAAAGACATATGGGGCCGATTTAAAAGCTGCATATGCCGCATCTACCAAGACTTACCATCGGGCAATTTGCCGAGCTCGGGCAGCTTATTATGCTGCAGAGTTTCGTTGCAGCCCAAACCCGTCGAAGACCATCTTCAAGGCCGTGAAGGATTTGGTAGCGAAGCGAACTTCCTCCGCAATGGTGAGTTCTATCTCCCACTGTGAATCCCTGCCTGCCTATTTCTTGGGGAAAGTGCAAATAATCTATCAGGCATTCCCCGATACAGGGATTGACTTGGGAAGTTCTAATGCGACACCACACTCCACCACTCTGCTTTCCTTTCCCCCTCTTCCACTAGATGGGTTTGACAAACTCGCTTTGCGAGTTAAATCTGGCTCTCCATCCGACCCAGTTAGGTCTGCTCTGTTTAGAGAGCAGGCCTTTATGGGGCGCACTGCGGTGTGTTCCCTTGTCAACCTATCCTTGGAGACAGGGGTGGTTCCAACTAAGTGGAAACAAGCGGTGGTGTCTCCCATCCTCAAAAAATCTTCCCTTGACCCTTCCAAGCCCGAAAACTATCGACCCATTTCGCTGTTGCCTTGGCCGGCGAAAATCACAGAGGCCCATGTCAACTTGGCCCTGTCGGAGTATCTCACACGAACCAATGCCCTCGATCCCACACATAACGGCTTCCGTGCTGGTCACAGCACGGAGACTGCCCTTCTTGTGATGGTGGAACATCTCCGTGCGGTGTTGGATGCTGGACAGACGGCGGCGCTGATATTGTTAGATCTCAGCGCCGCTTTCGATACCGTCTCGCACAGCATCCTCCTGCATCGGCTCGAGGAGATAGGTGTCGGTGGACTGGCCCTGCAATGGTTCCGCTCCTACCTTGGCGACCGTTCCTTCTGTGTTTCCATCTCTCCCTTCAAGTCCAATTTCCAACCACTGGCCATGGGGGTCCCACAGGGGTCCTCGCTGAGCCCCACGTTGTTTAATCTTTACGTGAGACCGCTAGCTGATGTCGCGAGGCAGTGGGGCCTAACATTGGTCTCATATGCCGATGACACACAGCTGGCGGTTACTCTCAGCGGGGACGCGGAAGTGGATGCCCCCAGATTTCAGGACGGATTGAAGGCAGTGGCAAGCTGGCTGACAGGAAACTGTCTCCAGCTGAATGCCACTAAAACAGAGGTTATGGTTGTCGGTAGGGGAGCGGAACTCTGGGGTGACCAATGGTGGCCACGTGAGCTGGGACCATCCCCGGTGCCGGTTCTGGAGCTGAAAAACCTGGGTGTGTGGATAGACTCGGGCCTGACTTTTGTAGGGCACACTAAACGAACAGCGGCTTGCTGTTTCGGTCTGTTGAGAGGCTTAAGACCTGTTCTTAAGTACTTTGATGCCCCAACTAGACAGCTTGTAATCCAGGCTACTGTCATCTCTCGCTTGGATTACGCGAGTTCTCTTCTCGCCGGGGCCAACCAGGCCGAACTTACTCGATTACAACGAGTACAAAACGCCGCAGCTAGGGCAATCGTCGGCCTCCCTAAATTCTGTTCGGTCGCGAATGTTCTCCGTTCCCTACACTGGCTCCCAATACGGAAGCGGATTCTCTTTAAGATACTCTGCCTCGCCTTCAAGATCTTGAGAGGCATGGGACCTGAAATTCTGTCTGGCTCTCTTCTTTTCTATGTCCCCACGCGCACTCTTCGCTCCCAGGGCCAGGCCCTGGCGGTAGTTCCTAGATATAGGCTTTGCCGTATGGGTGGCCGTTCCTTTGGAGTAAAGGCGGCATCAGCCTGGAACTCCCTCCCGGTGGAACTGCGCCTGTTAGAAGATCTTATGGCTTTTAGGAAAGCCTTGAAAACATTCCTGTTTTAGTTTTTTAGCTTCAGTTTGTGCTATGCATTTATGGTGGTCCCTTTGGCTCTTTTAGCTGTGTTATGTTTCTCATGCTACTCCTCGTCAATGCGCCAAGACGCTCCTTAGCTGGAGTAGCTGTGCGCACAATAAAAATCTATAACATAACATAACATAACATATGCCCTCTCTGGCTCTTAGTGATGAGCGACCTTTGCTTCAGATAATACATCCCCGGACTCAAGATATCAGATAATACCAGACGTACTGATCGCCCTGACACTGAAGGTCTCCCTACTAGACTGAATGTCAGCTCCCCCCAGTTACACGTCAGTTGCACGTCATGATCAAGTTGCGCACACAAGTAGGGCAAAGTTCCAGCTGGCCATGCAACCCCCTCCCTGTATCCACCCACCTATGACTCCTCAAATTCACGCCCACATGCTCTTATCTCTCTTTCTCTTGCTCTGCCTGGAGCGTTCCTCCCTATGTACGAGATTAAAGGTATAAATATTGTACTCAGTAATGAAGGTTTAGAAGACCCTTCCTGAACCTTAGTGGTGATGGAACCGATTCTCCCCTAACTCGAGTTATGGAAATAAAGCCCTTTTGAATCGGCCACCACGGACTCTGCCTCTCATTTAATGCATGACACTTTGTTTATTTATAGAAATTATGACAGGGTAATAATTTATTTACCACAAAAGGAGTATCAAGCAAGAGGTGCTCCTCACATACATATGCTGCTATGGATCAAAGATGCCCCCAAATTTGGAACAGATTCAGATGACACAGTGATGAGTTTTATTGAACAATATTCTACATGTGCTGTACCAAAAAGTGCAGAACAAAAGAATTTAAGACATCAAGTCTTACGGTTTCAAACCCATAGTTGTGAAAAATACTGTCGTCGAAATCTAAGGATAAGTTTTACACAAAATGTTGTTTTGGATTTCCACGTTCAGTAATATCAAAAGGAAGAGTGAACAATTTTATGTCATCTTGGTGACATACTGTCACAAGAAAATCACCGAAAAATACCTACAACTTAAGAAGAAATGAAGAGTCAAAATACATAAATGACTATAACCCAGTCATTTTGTCCATGTGGAATGCTAACATGGATATTCAATATGTTACAGACAACTCCATTGCTGTGGCTCTATATGTAACGTCTTATATTACTAAATCTGAAAATACGGAACTAAAGGAAACGTGGGAAGAAATTTCTCATGAAAAGAGCCTAAGTAAGAAATTGTACAGCTACAGTTTGAAGATGTTGTCTCATCGAGAAATCAGAGCATATGAATGTTCAGATCGCTTATCATCTGCAAGTCTATACTCCAAATCTAGAACAATCATTTGGGTGAGTTTAGGTCTTGCAAGTACACGAAACCGAGTTTTGAAATCTGTACAAGAAATTGAGTATTTAGCAGAGAGAGAACCAGACAGTACAGATATTTTGAAGACAAATATGTTGGATACATACTATCCAAATAAAAGTAATCATCTTGAGAATGTTTGTCTCTATGAAGTACTGCAAAGCTATACTTTTAAGAGGAATATTACAGAAGATATCAATAAAGGAGTATATGCTGTGATTGGATCTGAAGGATGTTTAGTGAAACAAAGAAAAGGACATTTGATTAATCACCGAAAATTGAGTTGTGAAACTCCTGACAAAAGGGAATTTTACTACTTGCAATTCTTTAAGCCATGGCGAACAGAACTGAAACTACTTGGAGATTTCGACAGTTATGAAGATTCATTCAACGCAACTAAAAATACTATAGAATGTCCTGTTTTTACTAATTATCTGAAAATGATGAACGAAGAAATACAGCAAGAAGCTACAATTGCAGCAGAGATTGCTAGAGACAGTTCTCAAGACAGTCAAAGTTCTGCTTCGTTGAGTCAGGATCTACTAGGAGAACCAATTATCCAAAATGAAGCAGCAACTGACATGGATGAGGTGGAAACAGCGATGCAACAAGCTCACGAGGATGTAATAAACTTAGAAGAATTGGAAAAACAACTAAATGTTGAGCAAAAACAAATATATGATCAAGTGACAGAACAGATTGAGCATGGTTTATATCATGAGAAAAAAGAGTGCTCATGTACGTCATTTAAAACTGTCCAACTGTACGTGAGTGGAGAAGCAGGATCTGGAAAAAGTTTTCTAATTAAAGGAATTGCAACTTATCTACAGAAAAGAACAGAGTTGTCACTCTCTTGTGTTGTTACTGCTCCAACTGGGTTGGCAGCACATAACATTAAAGGGATTACTTTACATCGTTTATTGATGCTGCCAGTAGAGCAGGGGTCTCCAAATCGGTCCTGGAGGGCCGGATCCATCCCAGATTTTTTGGATATCCCCATTGAGATACATGTAGTTATTTTAAAAATCTGGCATGGATCCGGCCCTCCAGGACCGGTTTGGAGACCCCTGCAGTAGAGCATGAAAATAAATTAGAATACCACAAGCTATCTGGAGAAGCTTGTTGTGAAGTTTCTAGAGTCTTGAAAAAAATGAAACTTCTCATTATTGATGAGGTAAGCATGGTATCAAATTTAATGCTTGCCTTTGTGCATTTAAGAATGCAACAAATCCTTAAAACAGAGTATGATGTGTTATTTGGAGGCAAACACGTCATCGTTTTGGAGATCTACTACAACTAACTCCTGTGAAAGGACAACCAGTTTTTAAAACAGTTACACATGAAGACACCAGAAAGTGCCTGGGAAGCATTGGAAATGTTAATATTTGGTCATATTTCAAATATTCAGAACTCATTACAAATATGCGACAGGCAAAGGACGCTGATTATAAAAGTATTCTTGAAGATATACGAATTGGAAAAGTGAGTGAACATTGCAAAGAAGCTTTACAGGCACGATTACTTACAAATCAAATTTATTTCCAAACGAAAATATTCTTCCGGGGAATATATATAGAACAATTGCAGAAAAGAAATCAGTGATATGCTTGATGCCAACTCTGCAAGAATGTTCAATATTCAATGAAAAAATGTTAAAGTTAGAAAATCAAGAAATTATAAAACTGGAAGCTATTGATAGAATAGAGCACGAAGGAGCTACTATTATTTTGTCAGAAAAGTTGAAGTCAAAATTGGATTCTTTAGAGAAATCAATATCTAAAACTGCTGGTTTAGAAAAGAATCTATTTGCATGTATAAATTGTCGGATAATTTTACGACGTAATTTACATGTGGAAAGAGGTTTAGTAAATGGAGCAATGGGTAATGTTGTTGATTTTGTGAATTACCCAAATAGAGATGACATTGAATTTTGGAAAATCAAATTTGATGAAATTGATGAAGTACAACAATTGAGTCGTTGTTCAGCTCAATTTTTGCTTGTAAAAGATTTATATGTTCGCCGAAAACAGTTTCCTGTTTGTTTGGCATATGCGGTGACTATTCATACATTTCAAGGTTTAAGTGTAGATAGTGCTTTGGTGAATATTGGAAGTACTGTGTTTAAAGAGGGTATGGCATATGTTGCTTTATATTGAGTCAGAACTTTATCTGGATTATACTTGATTGATTTTGATGAGACAAAGATTAGTGCAGATGTAAATTGTGAATATAATATGTTAAGAAGAGAACATGCTCCCATTTAGGTCAATATCCAGTATTTGAAAAGCGTGTGGTAAGTCGAAAAAGAAGATATGAGAAAAATTGTAGCCAGGTTGCAGAGAAAAGAAAAAAATAGATGAACCAGTGATAGTAAGAAAAAACAAAAAGGATTCTATTGAAGAGGTTGTTTTGTTTTTCAGTTTGAAAACAGTTCTGGTGTCAACTGCTATGCTAATGTAGTGGTTAATGTTGTTTTTTTTCTTGAAACTTTACAACAACAAATTGTTGAAAATCGGTACAAAAGATTTTGCTGTTTGTTAAATTCTGATATTCGAAATGTTTTAGACATATGTTCTGGTTTAAATCAATTTTCACAGAATATTCAGCAAGATTGTCAGGAATTTCTAATGTATATGCTTGTTGTATTGCCAGATGAAGGTATGGATATTGAAAATATTTTTGGCCTTTCTTATAAATGGCGACATGGCTGTGACAATTGTTTGTTTTCAAGTAGTACTAAAATAAACACTGAAAGATTTATATATTTGACTTTACCAGACTGCAAATCAGTGTATTTTAATAATCTAGTTAGAGAAGCAAATCAAAACATGGTCTGTACCCAATGTAACTCACAAATGTTATCAACATTATTTATACAAAGATATGGACAGTATGCAATTTTAATGCTGCAACGATGCAGACCTGATGGAAGAAAACTGACAACTTTAATAAAAAAAATTGTGGCTTCTCAACTATCAATATCAGGAAGAACTTTTGTAACTGTAGCAATTATTTTCCATGATGGTCCTTCTACAACATCAGGACATTACACAGCTTATTTAAAATGTACAAAGGGCTGGACTCATTGCAATGATACTCAATTGATTTTTAAACAACGTTTGCCTTATGACTTACCAAATTCTTACCTAGTGTTTTTACAACCAACATTTTAGGGAAAATAATTGGCCAGGGAAAATTACTGCTGTTAAAAAAGGGTAGTCCTGTGTTAAAAAGTACTTTGTGAGTGAGGGTGATCAAGTTCAAAAAATTCTTGTAGTTGACGTTAGAGGTAGTGTAAGTGTATTAGCTAGTGGGTGATGTGGCTATCACAGGAGATATTGATCATCAGTGAGGCAGAGGTTTTTTAGATTTGTTGTAGTTGTTGTAGATGTTGGTGACATTTTTTATTCCCTTGTAGAGGTTTCTTTCAATGGTATACAGGTCCTTGCTAAGATAAAGGATGAGCAGAGTGTCATCGGCATACCAGATGATGTTGAGATTCCGATAGTTGTTTAAGGTTCTATATACATGATAAATAGCATCGGGTGGAGGTATAACCATTGTTAGATGGTACAAAAGATGTTGGTGCTTTTGATTCAGAAGGTTGGGAAAAGGAAGCTTAAGAGTACTATTGAGTAACTTTCAAATTGAGGATTTTACACATACTATTTGGCCATGTGGAAAAGTATCTGAAACAAAAAATGACTTTTTTTTCGGGTAAATGTTGTTAGCATATGTTTATACATAACTTTATTTACTGTGTATAAAAAAGAATGAATAATGTTTTGTTACTTTGTGATTGTTGGAGATGTCCCATATTTACCTAAGAAATTGCTGTTCGAAAAAAGAATTTAAGATATGTTTTTTTTCTAATTTTTACATTATTAATGAAAATGTTGAATGGGTTTTTTAAAGACAATCTTATTGACTGTCTTTGTTTTTGCCTGCTGTTATATGATGAGTACTATTGAACTCACTGTTTTCAGTGAAATTCAATATATTCTGAGAACAGCAAATTAGGATAAATAACATATTGTACAAATTATTTTGTATTGTGAAATACATATTATAACTCAATTTGTTCTTCTCTTCCACAGATACTATGGAAATGTTAATATTTGGTCATATTTCAAATATTCAGAACTCATTACAAATATGTGACAGGCAAAGGACGCTGATTATAAAAGTATTCTTGAAGATATACGAATTGGAAAAGTGAGTGAACATTGCAAAGAAGCTTTACAGGCACGATTACTTACAAATTTATTTCCAAACGAAAATATTCTTCCGGAGAATATATATAGAACAATTGCAGAAAAGAAATCAGTGATATGCTTGATGCCAACTCTGCAAGAATGTTCAATATTCAATGAAAAAATTTTAAAGTTAGAAAATCAAGAAATTATAAAACTGGAAGCTATTGATAGAATAGAGCACGAAGGAGCTACTACGCCGGTGCGTCATTTTTAACATGGGAAAAAGTGACGCACCGGCGGCGCAAGGCCTTCATAAATCTGCCCCTATATTTATAAAAAATGTATTATTAACTTGTCATTACTTATAAGGTAAGTATGACAAACATAAAATACTTTTTCATCACGCTCTTACTTATCTTTCCCTCTTTCCCTTTCTTCACTCTCTCCCTTACTCCCCTTCCTTTACTCATCTTACTCCCCTTCTCTCACTCTCCTTACTCCCCTTCATTCACCTTTACACTCCTTCTCTCACCATCAGTACCTTTCCCTCACCCTCACTCACCTTCTCCTGTTTCCTCTTTCCCCTCTGTGCCCCTCACTTCTCTTTCCTTTCTTCCTGCATCACTACCCTTGTCTTGCTCTATCCCTCACTCTCTTCTCACTCCTCCCTCACTCTCTTTCCTTCACACCATCCCTCACTCACTTTCACTCACTCCCTCACTTCCTTTTGCTCACTCACCTTCCTTTATTCTCTCCCTCACTCCCCTTTCCTCCATCCATCTCTAAGTATCTTCCTCTGTCTCAGTCACTATAACTGCCTCACTCCCTCACAGTCCCTCTCTCTCCCTCTCTTTCTCTCTCTCACTGTCTCCCTCTCTCTCCACCACTATTCCTTTTCTTTCCTCTCTCTTTCCATAAATCCTTCTCTCTCGCTCACTACTTTTTCCTCTCTCTTAATGTGCTTCTTTTTCCCTCACTCTCCTACCCTTACCCTCATATCCCTTCCCTCACTGTCACTACCCTGCACTCAATCTCACTCCTCTTCCCCCACTTCATGTTCTCCTCTCTCTGCCTCACTCCCATTCCCTTTCTCCTGCTCCCATTCCCTCAGACCCCCTCACTCTCTTTCCCTCACTCCATCCGTCAGTCCCCTTCCCTCACTCCCCTTTCCTCACTCGCTTTTGCTTACTCCCCTTCCTTTACTCCCTCACTCCCCTTCACTCTATTTCTCTCTCCCTCTCTCCCTCTGTCTCACTCAGTCTAACCACCTCACTCCCTCTCAGTCACTCGCTCTCCCTCTCTTTCTCTCTCACTCTCTCACTCTCTCTCCCTCACCCTTCCTCTATTCCCCTTTCTGTTTCCTTCACTCCTACTTTATCCCTCAGCCCCCTTTCCTCTCTCTTAATCTCCTTCCTTCTCTCTCATTCCCCGTTCGTCACTGTTACTGTCTTTCACTCACTCTCACTACTTTTCCCTCACTCCCCTTCCCTCACTCCCCTTCCTTCACTGCTCTTTCCTCACTCCCTTACTCTACCTCACTTACTCCCCTTCGTTCACTCCCTCCCTCACTTTATTTTCCTCCTTGTTTCTCGCCCTGTCTCCCTCTGACTCACCCTCTGTCTCACTCACTCTAATTGCCTCACTCCTCTCAGTCCCTTGCTCTCCCTCTCCCTCACTCTTTCCTTTACCCTTAATCTTCTTTCCTCTGTCTTTCCACCACTCCCCCTCTCTCCCTCACTCACTTTCCCTGTTTCTTAATTTTCTTCCTTCTCCCTCATTCCCCTTCCCTCACCCTCATACCCCTTCCCTAACGGTCACTGCCCTTCACTCACCGTCACTCCCCTTCCCCCACTGTACTTCCTCCTGTTTGTATCTCACACCTCTTCCCTTTCCCGCTCCCTTTCCCTCACTCCCCCTCACTCTCCTTCCCTCACTGCATTCCTCACTCCCCTTCCCTCACTTCCCTTCCCTAACTCCCTCCATCCTCTCACTCCCCTTCTCTCTCCCTCACTCCCCGTCTCTCACATTACCTTACCCCCCTTTTCTCATCCTCATACCCCTTCCCTCACCGTCTCTCAACTTCCCTTACATTCACTTCCCTTACCCTGCTCTACTTCCCCCTCTCTGTCCCTTACTCCCCTTCCCTGTGTCCGTCCCCCGCTCCCCTTCTCTCACTCCCCCTCCCTCACTTTCCTTTCCTTACTGCCCTTCCCTTACTCTTTCACTCCCCTTACCTCACTCCCCTACCCTTAGTCCCCTTCTTTCAGTTACTCTTTAACTCCCCTTTCCTCACTCATCATACCCCCCTTTCCTCACTCATTCCCTCAGTCCCTTCCTCCCCTTCACTCAGTCATTTCAATCATTCATTTATACACTACACATTCATTCAAAAAAGGTATGACACAGTATATAAGAATTATAGCTCTTCTTGGAGAAGAGAAGTTAGTTCTTAGAAGAACAGTTTTTTTGTCTTTTTTGTTTTAATTTGTTTTTGTGTTTTTTGAACAATTTTATATATTTTTGGGATTTTCTGTAACAAAAAAATAAACAGGTAACCAAAAACTGCTCAACAGGAACAAAAATAATAAAAGAAAAAAAATTATCGCCGGACCATCTGTGCTGCCTCTTCTTTTGCACAATCAAATCAATGCTTTGTTCTCCATAACATATAAGTTTGTTACAATAGTTGCAACGTATGTGCAAGTCTGCAAAATCCGGCCGGATATCTGGTGCAGTTGAAGATGGAGATGCGCCCGAAGAAGTTGTGCTGGGGACAGCAGCTGCAGGATTGTCTCTGATGTGTTGTGTGGATGCCCGAGCATAGTTGTTGGGATGTAGATTTTTGACATGACGAATCATACTTGCAATGCTGAATGAATAATGTTTGGAGGCATCACCTCTTGAAAGGATGGTGCCACAGATTTTACAAGTGACCTTGGAGGCATTTACCTTTTTTTGGCCTTCCGGGTAAGTAAAAAACTTCCATACAAAAGACTCTTTTGTTTTCTTTTGTTTAGGCTGTTCAGGCAAAAACTCCACATCAGACTCTGAAGATTACTGTTCTGCCATTTTCCAAGCACGAAGAAAACACTGTAGATGCTTCTCCCAGGAAAAAGAAACAGATTGTGAGGGAAGTGGGTGGGTTTTTTGAAGATTTGGAAAAGAAACTACTATAAACCAATCAAAAGTGTTGTTTTCAAGTCACATGACTTTACGTGCGTGGTGATGTCATTTGAGATGTCCTCAGTGATGTCATCAGTGATGTCACTGACTATGTCATGAATGATGTAATATGTGACATCATCAGCAGTGGATTGCGGGCGTGCGAGTTATAGTGAGTACAACTTACTATAACGGGGGAATTTCAATGGTTTTGTATGAGTAAAATGTCCAGCTAACTATAACTGGTGTGAAACCTATGGTTTTTTCAGTGAATTTCAAAGGTTTTTTAAATGCTAATTCCTAACTATAACGTGTGTGAAACCTATGGTTTTTTTAGGTGAATATATATATATATATATATTTTTGTGTCAGGGGTGAAGGGGGGTTTGCAATAAATATTCTTTTATAGGATTCCAGTGTGCTCGCCATTCTTTCGACTTGGATAAGTTGGAGTGTTTTGCAATATATATATTTATATATTTATATATATATATATATATATATATATATTCTAGCAGCCCGTCCCGACGTTGTCCGGGAGCAATTAGGCTTCAGGGCCCCCGCCCGGCCCGACGTTGTCCATGGGTCCCCCGGAGCCTTCCTCCATATATTGCCGTATTATACCTCTATGTTTACTTTGTACGCTTTTGTAACCTGCACACGTCACTTTTTCCTCCTGTAATGCAGTATTATACCTCAGTTTACTTTGTACGCTTTTGTAACCTGCACACGTCACTTTTTCCTCCTGTAATGCACCGTTTGGCTCACTTTTCTAATGCACCATTTGCTTCCTCTTGTATTTTGTTGGCTGGTTGAATGGTTGTGTCCTTTATGATGTACACTGTTTTGATTTCTGACTGCACCAGGCAGCCCTTGCCATCAGGTGTGCACACACCCCACACACATCCAACACAGGTGTCACTCGGTATGTGTGCCTGCTAATAAATGTGGCGGTGCTCACGTGCCCGTAACCAATCACACCATCTGAGCAAGTGTGTCTGTGTGGCCTTTGTGTCAGCATGATGAGCACGGGCATGGGACTCTGGACATGTAGCTTTGCATGCACCCCACTGCATGCATAAGTGGCATGTGCTGATCCGGCGTACATCAGGTCAGAGCAGGGTTGTGCTGATTTGGCAGGGGGAGCAGGGCGTGGCTCAGACTTAGCCTTGGGCAGGAAGTGCGGTAAGTGTGTCTCTGTGTTGGGATGTAGTCGCCCCAGGGCCACAGTAGTCGATGTTGCAATGTAGCATGCACCAGGACGGCGGGCCCACACGTACGGGGACATGTAGGAACGCAAGACAGCTCGAGGTCTTGGCACATGCATGCCAAGTGTTATGTGTATCAGTCCTGCAGATGCATGTGTCAGTTGCCTGGCCTCATTTGCAGCATGATCACAGCCAGCCATGGGGCTGTACACCTGTGTGCGTCCTGTCCGGACACCTTCCAAGGCCAGGGTCATGGTGTTGTGGGCATGCTGCTGGACATGAGTGTACAGGCATTACAATGGTGTGCCGTAGGAGTGCACGTGATGCAACCGCGTAGTGCACACATGTGTGGGGGCTTGTGGGGGGAGGAGCAGCTGTTTGGCAGCGTAACACACAGTGAGGCGCTCATGTGCCACGTGCTGGGCATATCATCCATGCTTCCCAGGGTCGCGGACATCCCACCGCACCTACAACAGGCCTCTGTATATCTCCTGTATGCATGCAAATGGTGTAGTTACTGTAGGGATGAAATGTCCTGTGTCTGAACTATCAGGCGGTAGCACATCTGCAGCTCCGAGCAGGAACTTGCATGTGGCCAGCACCCCCTGACAGATATGATAGCATTTGCTTGCAACTCTCACACTGTGCACTGCCTGACTTGAGAGCAACATGTACACATCTCACATGCAGAAGTCCTTGGTCGTAGTTAGCGTGCGTGAAATGGCCTTTACACGTACTCCCACCTCACCTCAGGCCTGCACCCGTTGCCCACAGATACTGCTCATTGCATAGAGCTGTGCCATTTCATCCACAGGACTGGCACAGGGCAAGCCAGTGCTGCGTCAAGCAGAGTCACTGACACAATGGCAGACCATCCCAGACACATTCTCAACTCCATTCTTGTGGACCTGTAATGTGCATGTCTGCTGCATGAACTGGAGGCACTGCCGTTGGTAGTGCTGCATATCAGTTACCGGCTGAGCTTCTGCCTTGCGGACGTCCCCTGCGTTCAGCCTGTGTTGCATTGTTGCTTGTGCGTATTCAAGTGATCGATGGATGTCTGCCTCTCCAACGTAACGGTAGCTGACCTGGATTTTGACGTGTGTGTGCGCCCACTGTTGGCCTGCGGCCAGGAGTGTCACTGTCATGCCTGTTTATGGCATGCATGGATGTTTGGCATGCAGGCTGGTATCTGGACCGGGGAGATTGCACGAGTTCTCGTGTGCAGTGAGCACATTCAGCCACTACCCGATTGGACTTTGGTGCACATTGGGTCCAGTGGTTGGAGTCAGCACATCTGTCCGGGTCAGCTGATGGATTACGTTGATGACATGTCAGATGTGGTGGACAACGATCGCTCATTGGAGATGTTGGCCTACGCTGCTGCACTCATGGACGAGTGACAAGGTACCTGCAGTCACAACTGGATGTGACCCATTGCACGTGTCCTGATGCCTGGTTGCATGTTGGGAATCTGGTCACATGTCCCAATACGACAGTGGACATGGCTGCATTGGCCTGGACTCATGATTCAGGTGCGGACAACCAATGTGGGCTGGCACTGACTTGTGGTGATGGACTACCCTGAGGTGGACATGGGCGCTTTCCTACGCTCCTCATTCAGGCATGCTGCTGCAATGGTCTGCATATCATGGCACTTCTTTTGGTCGTACCTACACGCACTTGTTGATAAAGTTTACGGACTTTCATTTGTCTCCGACTGTGTTGTGTCTTGATTTATATGTCAATGTGTGTGTCACAGACTCTCTGGCTCCCTGACATACGTGAATTGCCACCCCATCAGGACTGTGGGATTGTACTTGTGCATTATCATGTCCTTGTTTCATGCTTTGCCAGATGCACATGGCCATTTACCGGCCACAGGAGGGTGCACTTGTGTCCTGTGTTCGGTTGTGCAAATGTTGGTGTTTTTACCACTTTGTGTTCGATGTTGGGGTGCTCTGCTTCCTATGTGTGTGTGCTGCATTGTGTGTGAGATGTCACTTCAGCTCTGATTTGGCTCACCCTTCTCCCTTTCAGGCATTGTGGTTTTTACTTCTGTGCTTGTTCAGTGGTGTGATTTTGCTGGATTGTGTGACTTGAGCTCTTGGTTGGTGTTGTTACTCTTGGGCATAGTTTGTCTGCAGTTGTGCTGTGCTTAATTGTGCATGTGTGCCATTGTACCCTTCTCCCCTGTCCCCCGAGTCCCTGCTGGTTCCTTTCCCTGTTGCTGTTGTATCTGTTGTTTTCGGCAGTTTACGGTCCCCGAGTCCTGCCACCATCTCCAAACTGATGTGGTGGACACCATTTCCTCTATGTCATCCAGCTCCTGGTGTGGCGCTGGACTCCCACCTCCTGTCTGCATTGCTGCCTTCTTGTGGTTGGCGTGGTTCTGCTTGTCTGTGCGTTTCGCATCATTCTGGATGTTCTGGTTTTCTTCCATTATCCTCCTCCGCTCTCAGGCTGCATTCAACTTGTCCAAGATGGCCTGACATGTACAATATTTTGTTGCCAATGGGGCTTGTGGGGTTGTATACTGGCTCGGGTTGACTCCATTGTGCTTGGATGTTGTTTTCTGTTTGGTCTGCCTTTCTTTTTCAGGCTTTTGTTGTGCTTATTCCCGCCTGCCGTGTGTGCTGCAGACATGGCGGTGCTTATCCCTGCTTTCCTCATCGTGAATGGGCTCATCGCATGTTTTTTTGTGTTGTGGTTTGTGTTTTTATCTTCGTAGAGGAGGTTGTATGGCTGACATTGGCTGCGGTTTCGGCAGACTATCGCATGGTACCGCCTTGTTGTGAATTCCATGTAGGCTGCGATGTGTAAAGATGCGTTAGCATTGTTTGGTGATGTTTCGCACACATTTGTTTTTCAATTTCCTGCTACGGACACCCACCTGCACTACCCTTAGCTAGTGAAAGAGGACTGTCCTCACCTGCCCTCGCACTTTGCCTATGCTACTCATCTAAGACAGGCCATCCTATTGCGGTAGCATCTTCCTCACGCAAAATCTCTCTGTAAAGCAGACCCGCTGAGCCATCTCGCCACGCAAACTGACCACAGGGGCTCCAACATCACCACTCTCCCCAGCATGGCTGAGCCCTGCTTGACCTCCACGAGAGCCAATTACTACACCGTTATCTACCCTCCAAAGCTCTCCAAATCTGCCTCCAAAACCTTTAAACACTCCATCCTGAAAAGTCATCCAGAGACGCTGATATCTGATCATCGGCTCTGCATAAACCAGGTCACTGTCATCAACAACCTCATCTTCCATTCCAGGAAAACATCTCACTGGTGCAATGGCTTCACGAGCTTCCTCAAAGTACAAGAAACAAGGAACATCCCTCACGGAAAAAACTCTCAATCACTCCGTCTGCAAATCTGCGTGCAGACCTTACCATCACCTTATACAATAGCGGCACCATCCTGATTCAAGGGCCTCCCAAAAACCTCATAAGATTTGCGGACGTTTTCACCCTCCTTAAAAAACATGTTCACAACCCATCTCAGTTCACGCTCCCGCCGCCCCACCTAATGCCCACTCCGCCAAATATACCTGGCCCCTCACCAAACTCTCCTGCCAGCGACCTCGTCATTGGGGCAACCCGGCCCTGTCACCCATTCACCCACGATTTCCATGCACTGTGCACCTTTACCACAGAACCTAGACCACCTAGGGATTCTCGCTCCGTCGAACTCCGAAACTCCCCCTAGGACCCACCTCACATGTCCATCCAGCCTCACCATCACGTTTCCAGCACAGCCCACCAGAAGCATCCCCAAACCTGTCACCTCCTGCTACCGGCCTAACGTAACACCCGCTAGGGGCCACAACTCTGTTATGGAAACGCCTAATTTGGCCCTCAACTCTGGCTGACCTGGCCCCACCCATTGGGATGCAAATCGACCTAGCCCCCTCACACCTTCCCAACAGCTTGCCTCCTACCAGCAATCAGCCCAGCGGAACCCACCTCTAGGCCACCTGCATACACCGTCAGAACCGCTCCCTAGCAACGGGACCCCGGCCTACCAGCATATACCTCTCTTAGTGATATTGATATTCTCCACCGCAGATCCCCTGAGTTAACACTGAGCATCCACAAATCGATTCTGGACCTTAAGCACCTCCTTCACAACACTGAACTCTCATTCTCTAATCTACGGCTCTCACAGAATGCGCCCCACGTCCCCCTCACGATGCCCCGCCTCCACCCTCTACCACTATCCTTGAGACTCTTGCGCCCTCGTAAGCAACCCTGCCACCTCTCTGAGGAGGAAATCCTTGCTCTCCTTCACGCCTACAAACCCACCCATGGCGCGCCTAATGCCTCAGAACTCATGGAGGAAGAAATGGCTGACCTCCTCAGTAGCTATGACTCGGCCCTGACAACCCCATGCCCCTTAAACCTGAGGGGAGAACACCCTATCTGCACGGTTGCAACCAACCCTAACAGATCTGCTATCCTCCGCATCAGAGGGGTGGTCAATAGCAACCTAGCTAAAGTTTCTACCTCCACTTCTACAATCGACACCCACTCCTTCCCCTCCCTAGCCGGCCTCCTAATTAACTGCCGGTCAGCTGTGAAGCATGCATCTGATGTCGCCGACCTCATCCTGAGTCCTAAATCTAACCTAGCGGTCTTCACTGAATCTTGGCTCAAGAACTCCTCATCGCCCTACCTCGACCTCTTAGTCCCGCCCAACTATAACATCTTAAGGATGGACCGGCCCTCAAAGAAAAAAGGGGGTGGCATTACCTGAATATACCGCTCTAACCTCCTTGTTACGGAACTGCCGGTGGTCCCATCGGACTCGTGCGAATACCTCGCACTCGCCATTTCCAAAAACACCTCAAAGCTGTGCAAACTTCACATCTTTTACCACTCCCTTAGCAAGAACGACACCTTTACAGACTTTCTCATGGAAATCATCACAGCCAAGGTGTCCCCAAACTCTAACAACATTTTCCTTGGCGACTTTAACTTGCATTGGAACGATCCTAAGGACCCTCAGGTTAATGCCATCAGAGACTTCTAGGCCGATCAAGCCCTTATCCAAGCCTGCTCCCTCCCCACTCATTCGAAAGGTGCCACCCTAGACTGGATCATTGCTAAGGAATCAGCGGTCAAACTTATCTCCATTGATCCTTGTGATTGGTCTGATCACCACACCATCACCTTCCTCCTGCCCAGCACCCATAAATCATGGGCACCTCAAACTGTGATTCCCAAACGATGGGTTAGGGACACCGAGAACCTCGTCCACGAGAAACTGACCTCCTGCCACCCCCACAGTACACATCAGTCTCCAATCTAGCAGACCATTATTCCTCCACCATAACCGACATTCTAGAAGACCTGGCACCTCTAAAATTAAAAAGAACCCAGATCAAGGACCGAAATCCCTGGTTCAACGGATCCCTTAACAATGAGAGGAGTTCCGTTCGACAGATGTAACGAATCTGGAAACAACACCCATCTGCAGCACATCTAAAACTCCTTCGACAGGACAGAAATGCCTACAACAAGAAAATCCTCAACACTAAAAAAGAATTTTTCAGAACTGAACTGGAGGATGCCAAAAATCGACCTTGCAAGCTATTTGATCTGGTCAAACAACAATCAAACAAACTAGCGAAAACCATCAAAGAAACACCTAAACACCTAATATCAAGCAAGGAATTCTCCACTTTCCTCTGTGAAAAAATCTCTGCGCTAGAAAATGAACTTAAATCGGCATCCCACCACCAAAATAAAAATCAGCCAAGTCCACCTTCTCTCTCCGCATTGTCCTCCCAAACCTCACCAAAAAACTGAGCGCACTGGTCCAACTTTAAATTTAATGACAATCACTATCTCGCGAATTCTTGCGTCCTTAAAACCGAACAATCACTTTAATGATCCTCTCCCCTCTAACTGCCTAGCTGCTGCCTCTCAGGCTATCATACCTTCCTGGCCTGCAATAATCAACGCCTCCCTCCTACAGGGCTCAATTCCTGATTCGCTCGAGACTGGCCAAGTTGTTCCCATCCTAAATAAGCCCACGCTGGACCCTGCCGCTGCTGAGAACTATAGACCCATATCTAACATCCCACTCCTTGCCAAAGTTCTGGAAAAATGTGTGCAACAGCAACTAAGTCTACATATCAACAACTTTCACCTGCTAGATGACTTCTAATCAGGTTTTAGACCTGGGCACAGCACGGAAAACACCCTCCTCCACATTGTGGATGACGCCCTCCAAGCCCTAGACCTAGGCAAAACCTGTCTCCTAATCCTTCTAGACCTTTCCTCCGCCTTTGATACGGTGAACCACGAAATTCTCCTAGAACGACTCAAACTCAGGATGGGATTGGATGGCACCGTCCTTGAATGGTTTAGATCCTTCCCCCGAAACCGCTCACAGAGAGTCCTCATTAATGGTGATCTATCCGCCCCCTCGCCGATTTCAGTTGGAGTCCCACAAGGATCAACCCTCTCACCCACCCTCTTCAACCTTTACCTTGAACCTCTCTCTGAGGTGCTTCGTGCCACCAACATCTCCTACCTAATGTATGACGACGATACACAGGTCTACATAAAAATCTCTTCCCCTGAGGACATTCTCTCCCTTAACGAGGCCCTGAAGCTGACAGTCCATTGGCTCACTGCCAACCAGCTGAAACTCAACGCAAATAAAACTGAATTTCTTCTGATCTCCCCACCCAAACCCAATCCAGACATCCAGGAATGAATCAAGACCATCACAGCACTAAGCTGCCCTCCTACCATTGCTGACTCGGCGAAATCCCTTGGAATAACCCTTGACAGCAGCTTGAATATGAAAGGCCATATAAACTCTATGGCCAAAATGGCTAGATTCCACCTGAGCTACCTAAGAAACCTAAAACCCTTCCTTGATGCGTCCGACCTTAAAACAGCAACCCAGGCCCTAGTCATTTCCAGACTTGAATATGGATGCTCTACTCTTGCAGGGCTACCCAAGAACTCTCTGGCCCCATTGAAAGCCTGCCTCAAAACCGCCGCCAGACTCCTAACAGGCTCAAGAAAATTTGACCACATCTCTCCCCACCTCAAAGCACTGAACTGGCTTCCCTTTGAGGCCAGAATACAATTTAAACTGGCCTGCATTACTCACAAAGCTCTGTACTCCATTTCCCCATCCTTTCTCGCACAAAAACTCATGATATCCGGAGGAACCAGAAGCTCCCGATCTGCCAAACACCTGCTGCTGCAACCAGCACACTTTCGGAAGAAAAAAACTACAATCGGGCCTTCTCTGGGGCCGCACCAAGAATCTGGAACACTTTCCCACCCGCCATTAGAAGATTTACGTCCTTGGTATGCTTTAAAAAGGAGACCAAAACGTTCTTAATGGGACAATACCTCATCTAATGAACACCTTTCAATCATTCCCTCAATGAGCTGAGACTATGTGTATGTTATACTTTCCTACTTTAATTGTTTAACTACTTGCATATTGATCCCACACGTAGCTGTGACCTTTGGCAGCACACTCTTCAGGTATAATGCAGCCCCCTGTAGTTTTTATCTACTTGCTTTTTTTCCCACATGTAGCTTCAACTATATACTGCGTGCTCCTCCCTGGCAATGTATCCCAATCTTTCCCAATGTGATACCTCCCATCCTATGCTTTGTATTCCGCCCCCCTTAATCCTGTAAAGCGCTCTGATACCCTCACAGGTCTGGTTCGCGCTCTATAAAACTATAAAATAAATAATAAATAAATAAATAATATACCCCTAAATCTTTTGGTTTTCATTAGACGGTGAATGGGGAAGTTGGAAATCTGGCAGCAAAATCAGACCAACCATGTTAACGGGTCTATTGTTTATTCTCTCAAGATGGCCACTATGCTCTATGAAAAAAGGGGCATGCCGTGATGCATTGGCAATACTCAAAGTATAGAGAAAAATTTTCTTGTTTTAAGATTGCCACCACATTGTGTGATGCAATGTCGTTGAAGCAACATGGCAGCGGTTTGGAAAGTATGACATCTTTATTTCCTGTGCTTTCCAGATGACTACCTCGTTGAGTCACTTAACGTAGCAGACATCTTAAAACTACAGGAAGAGACTTCCAAGATGCAGTTTCAGTTGGACAATTTAGAAAGTGATGGGTCTATCACATGAAAGTATAAAACAGTATTCAGGACACATTCAAACAAACACTCACATAGGCTCACATTCACACACCCTGCATGAGCTTGCAGACAGGCACATAAACATCAGCATGCTCTCAATCATTCACATGAGGTGGAAACTTACCTGGGGTAGTCTTCAGAATACAGTTTCCTCTGCACATCGATTCCCAACTTTCACATCAAACAAACAAGCGCCAGAGCAAGGCTCACATCCTAATGCCCAATCAGAAGCTTGGATAGGGAAGGCTATCTTTTTTCCTATCTCGTGACTGTTGATGAGGCATAAGGGTGCATGACTGTCAGGCCCCAAATCACAATTCTGTTGTAGTGTCATGTATTCCGCATTCCAAGCTTTCCAACCTAAAAAAATTATTATTTTCGTGCAGAAAGGAGAACCCTCAGAAAAAATTCATTTAACATTCTGAGAATCGCACTACATGTTTGTAAATCGTTAAAGTGCTGTGCATTCGACAGGCATGAGGATCACCTTACACATTTGTGAGTTGCTCAAAGCACTATCCAACACTGTGACACGCACACATGATTAATTTGCGTGCCATCTATGCCACCGGAGTTCCACACGAGTGGGAATAGCGCAAAAAAAAGTTGTGTAATACGGTGACACGCACACATTTCCCTGTGTGTCATTCAGGCCAAGTTTCTACACCGTATCACACGTTTGGGTTTCACTCAAAGCGTTGTGCAACACTGTGACACACACACACATATATATATATTTTTTATGCATGCATATTTAACTTTGTAGTTTTGAGTGGATTCATTTGTTTTACAGATGACCAACATTGTGATACGCACACATCTCATTGTCTTGTTTTCTTATTGTGTTGTAAACTTTTCAATTGTTGCAATGAGCATGAAGAGTATTAATGCTCTACCTCCTTTTCTACAGGTTCCTGGAGACCCTCCTATTCCATGGCGTTCATGGTATAGAGCTTTTACAAAGTATCTTGGTACTATTGATGGAAACCGATATTGTGCAGAAAGAATTTAATTTTGTTGGAACACAGTTTGGGTTTTGAGGGTCAGTCTGTTTATGAGCATCTACCACCTTATTGAAGTAAGAGAAGAGGATGATGATATTGACGAATATCAAATAGTAGTAAAAAAATTGGAAAAGAATGTGATGTACTACCTAGTTTAATTGTTGATAGACACAAGTTTGTCACCAGAGAGCAGCAACAAGATGAGTCTATTGTAACTTATGTGGCTGATTTACGCACATTAGCGCCTGAGTGTGAATTTGAAGCTTTCACGTCACAACTTATCAGAAATCAGATTGTGGTCAGGTGTTGGGATAAAAAAAGTTCAAGATAAGTTGTTGACATTAAAAAAATCCAACCCTAGAAGAAACTATAGATATAGTGAAAAGTATTGAACTTTCACGTAAGTCATCCAAATAATTGACAAGGAAAACAGAAAGTGGTGTGTCTGTTGTTAAGGACAACAGCAAGGAGAATACTAGTTATATACAAAAGGGCAATAATAAAATTGTTAGAAAGAAAAATGAACCAAAAGATAGTTTTTTTAATCAGAAGAACATCTGTTTCAGATGCGGTAATCCTAGACATGGTTTCAATGGAAGTCATTGTCCTGTCATTAACGTAATGTGCAGGTTATGTTATAAGACGGGACATTTTGCAAACGTATGTCAGTCTCCTAAAGAAAATATCTAAGTTAACTCAATTGTTGAGAGAGAAGTTAGTGATGATTCTAGTAATGAACAATTCGAGTGAGATTTTATTGTGCTTGTACAGGGAGGAAGTGAGATGGATTGTATCAACCCGTATGAGGATATTGTGGTTGATGGTAAGACAGTTAGTTTATTAATTAATTCAGGAGCTAGGATGAAAATGGTCACAGATGATTTGTTCAAAAAAACGTGGGGTGACAAACATTTACATCCTTTGGACAGAAACCATGTTACGTATGAGGGGAAGAAGATAGAACTTACAGGGTATTTTGAGTGCCAAAAGATGTTTAAGGATAGGGTGATTTTTGGAAAAGTCTACATAGCGAATAAAGGTTTGAATATCCTTAGATGGTATCATCAAGGATTATGCGCAATGACACTGTGACCTGGGAAAAAGATTCAAGTGTCATTAGTTACAGAACATCCTGTGTGTGAGCAGTCAGTCCCAAAAAATGATGGTTTGAAATGGATTGAGAAATTTAAGGACGTTTTTAGTGAGAAGTTTTGAAGGATTGCATGTTTTAAGCATTTGATTAATGTACAGAGTGGCACCACTCCAGTTAAGCACAAACTGGGAAATTTTCCTTTTAGTATACGAGAAGAATTGTCACAAATACTTAGGAAAATGTGTGAAGATGATGTTATAGAACCAATCAAATCTTCTCTTTGGCTATCTCCTTTAGTTATTGCAAGGAAAAAAATGGTCAACTTAAAGTTTGTGTGAACCTGAAAAGCTTGAGTAAAGTTATTTGGCTAGACACTCATCCTCTACCATGCATTGATGACATAATTTCTACATTCTCTAAAGCAAAAGTTTCCAGTAAGATCGATTTGGCTTCTGCCTATCATCAAGTTGTCCTTGATGAATCATCCAAACATTTTACAGATTTTATTTCTCCTATCGGAACTTTCCAGTTCAAGAGTATGCCTTTTGGATTGGTATCCGCTGCCTCAGCTTTCCAACGTGTTTTGGAAAATGTTTTAGGTGGTATAAAAGGAGTAGTAACTTTTCAAGGCAATATTCTTGTTGCAGGAAACGATCTTGCTCATCATAAGGAGATTATGGATTTGGTTTTAAGTAAGTTACACAAAACTGTAATTGTTGCCAACCTGAAAGAATGTGAATTTGCTAAAGGAAGCATAGAATACATGGGACATGTGATCTCTGAGAAGGGGGTTTTACCTAGACCTGGGCTTGTCGATGCCATCACAAATGCACCCTGTCCAACAACAAAGGAACATGTGTCATCTTTTTTAGAATTCAGCGAATTCTATGCAAAGTTTGTCAAAACATGTTCAGCTAAAACAGTGAACCTAAGGGAATTGCTTAAAAAGAAAAAAAGGTTTGAGTGGTCTTCTGTGTGCCAAAAAGAATTTGAAAATCCATAGATAAAGATTATTTCTGCAGAAGTATTAGCACCATTCGACCCTATGAGAGAATGTATTATTACTGTGGATGCAAGTAATGATGGTTTGGAAGCAACATTGTCTCAAAAGAAAAGTAACAGAAAAGAAATCACGTTAGGTTTTGATTCAAGGTCACTAAAAGAGAATGAGAAAATATATTCAGTGAATAAAAAAGAACTTTTAACGTGTTGTTTGGCGGTGGAGAGATTTAAGTGTTTCATCTGGAGGGGAGGAGATTTATACTACAGACAGATCATAAACAATTAGTAAACATTTTAGGTGGAAACGTCATTAGAGACCATACCCCAAGACTCTCAAGATTGAGCGCCAAGTTGTTGCAATATGACCTGAGAACAGAATACATCCTTGGTGGGAAAAATGTAAGGGCAGAGTATTTCTCGATCTCCTGTGTCTGTCGATCTTTATATCGATGATTGCGATGAGGATAGCTTCAGTAGATGTTTGTCAGAAACAGGGGATTAGTGAAGAAGAATGGAAATCAAACTGGAAGAGGATGGTGATTTAGTCATAGTTAAAACATTTGTGATTGAAGGGTGGCTTAAAGAAAGGATGTTACCTTTAAATTTGGAAGAGTACAATAAAATCGCAGATGAACTTCATTTTCAAAAGAATGGTATTTTAATGAGGGAGGTTTGTTTCACCTTTTGGTTTGAGACAAAGGATTATTGAGAATGGCCATGAGGGACATTTAGGCCAAACGATAACTAAGAGAAAGATTAGGGAGGATTAGTGGTGGCCAGCAATGGACACTGATATAAAAATGTGTCAACTGTGCAAATAGTGACAAGAGTATCAAACTCACTACCCTTTCTCTTCAACCGTGTGTTTTACCTGAAGGTCCATGGAATAAAATTGCGGTAGATATTATTGGTCCATTCAATATCTTACCACGGGGGTTACAATTTGCTCTAGTCATGGTTGATTATTACAGCACATGGTAGGAAGTAGATTTCATGGATGAGCCCAACACTGGTTTTGTTTTAAAGTCTCTCGAGAAACGTTTTCTTAGGTAAGGCGTTCCAGACAACGGGGTTCAGTTTATTTCTAGAGAAAGTAGAGAATTTCTGGAAAAGAATGTTATTGTCCATAAACGCAGTGCTTTGTACCATCCACAAGCCAATGGTTTAGTAGAA
Organism: Lissotriton helveticus; assembly: GCF_964261635.1. NCBI lineage: Eukaryota > Metazoa > Chordata > Amphibia > Caudata > Salamandridae > Lissotriton > Lissotriton helveticus. Next base: position 1,129,737,908 of record NC_136063.1, read on the forward strand.
AAAATGAATCACACTTTGGTTGAGTGCATTCAATGGTCTGTTCAGAATTCTGTTCCTGTTCAGGAAGCTGTGGATAGTATGTTGTGGTCCCATCATACCACTCCAAATGCTATGACTGGTAAAAGTCAGTTTAAACTGTTAAGGGGACGGATACCCTCGTCAAACCTGTGTCCAGCCTGGTTAAGGTCTTATCAGTATAAAACTGAAAAAGTAATGCTATTGACGAAGTAATACGCCCCAAAAAAGAGTTGTCCCAGAACAAGATAAAAGAGTACTTCGACAACAGATACAGAGTTCGAGAAGATTTTTCATGCATTAGTGTGGGGGTTTGGGTTTGGATCAAGGTTCCTACTCATGTTGTGAAAGGGAATTCGAAATTCAAGGATCCTGTCCAAGTTGATGCTGTGTCAAAGAATTAGAGTTAATGGTCATGAGTGGTGGAATAATAGCAGAGTACACTAAGTTATGGTCATGAATAGTGAAGGGTGTGTGTATGATGGCCAAAGCAATATGTCTGACAAAGAGGAAATCTTACTCAATGAATTTAATGGTGTAAAAGATGTTTCTCCTGAAGGACTCCACAGAAGCAAGAGGTCTGCTTCTAGACCTATGAGATTTTGTTAAGTATAGATTAATTAATGTCCATTTCTGTTTTTAGTTCATATTTTTTGAGCATATCTGTTGTATATGTGCTTGTGAAAGGAGGAAAATGTGTTGTAGTGTGATGTATTCCGCATTCCAAGCTGTCCAACCTTGGAATGTGGAATGCACAGAGATTTATCTCCAAAGTTCCGTTTGGTGTTGGTGTAGGTTGCTGCCGGGGAGCTGAAGAGGGTTGAACAATAAACTTAATTACTTCACTCATCAAGATCTGTGTGGCTGTATTTATCTTCCACACATTCTCTGATATGCTGCACTGCCTGACGCTAGTGCAGCATGTCAGAAACGTATTGCATCTGTGAAAAGGCGGGCTATAATAGCCCACACCTGACACATGCGTAATACATCCCAGGGGAGTCTCTTCTGATGCAAGGTGACATTGCAGCTTTTACATGTAAACAATTGATCGGTGAGACAATTTTGTTACATGTAAAAGCTGTAGTATTTTAACAAATGAGATGCAAGAAGTGACCCGTGATTGTGGGGGTCACCAAATTTGCCCCCTACAGATCAGCCGCTCCTTTCAAGATAGCTGGTCAAAACATTTGGCTTTGCCATTGCTGCTGTATTTTAAAAGTATGAAGTATTGGCAAAGACAACAGCAGCAGCCAATATAGAGTGGAAGAGAGAAAACTGACAGAAGAGGGGCAGAAGGAAAAAGCAAGGAAGTGAAAGCCTGGAGAAGGAGGGGTGGGGAGAGAGAGAGAGAGAATGAAGGAGGAAGGGAGGGGGAATGGATGAAAGTAAGGTAGAAGATGGCAGAGAGTGAGTGCAAACAGAGAGCAGCATCACTCAGTGTCGGATACTCATTCAGGAAAAAGATGAGGTGTGAGAGCAACAACAGAGCGTGCTCCTTGTACACTAGATGTCAGAGCAAGTAACAAGACAAGCACTCACATCGAATGTTAAAGAAGAAATGAACAACAGAAAAATGAAAATAGTTCAATGATGGCAGAAACTTTAAACAAATGAAAGCGATGGAAAAAAAAAGAAATGCTCCAAGAGCAGGGCAAACACAGTGATAGGTATGACAGCATTGACTACAGAGCTATGACCTGGGATAGAAAAGAAAGCATTCCAATCATGAACAAATAGTTGACCCAAAGTGAACCATATGTAGTACATATGAAAAGCTGTCCTTGGAGGGATGACTGGAGGACAAAGGTGAATTCTAATTAGCAGAGATGGTACAGCCGCATAGATTGTTCAGGACTTTCCTTCTTACATCAATTTTGATCCTCTTTTGTTCTCATGAGGAATAAAGAAAATTGGATAGGGGCATTTTAAAACCCAAGCTATAGTGTCTGTCCTTATTATGTAGGGATAAGGTAGAGTTTAAGTCGTGTGTGTTTGCCTTTATGTATTGTACTGTATTTCAGACCCAATAGCATTATCGGGTGGAGGCCTGACTGCCCCAGCTCACCCCATTTATTTGTAACAACCTTTTTAGGGTTGAGCCTGCGACAGCACATGAATATGTGCCCTCGGTAGCAACACTGTTGTATACAATATAAGGCTTGCAGTCTGCCCATTTCTTACCCCTTTGCTGAAGTCTGTGTCACTCTGATTTGCTGGGTCCTAAATGTCCAGCAGAGGCCATGCTTCTCTTCCATTTCTTTCTTTGGTGCAGGGAACAAGCACAGATTGATCTCATTTAATTGGTGTCCGTACGCTTATCGTGCCTCGATTGAAGTGCTATTTAATTGAAGAGCTATTTTTTTACACATGTTGGTGCTTTCCCCTCCCACCCATCACTTTTCCATGTTGCTGTCCCCTTTTCCCCCACCTGTCCGTTTTTACTTGTCCATACCGTCCCCCCTTGCTTGCCCATCCCAATCTTCCACCTGAAAATAAAAAGCTCTATGACAAGGTGACAGCGCTGGCCACATCATAGCACTTTTTGAGAACTTCAATGTTAGCCATGCTGCACAACCACGTTGCTGTACAATACGACTAAAATGCATTGGCAAAGCCAGTAGCTCTTGTGTAACCGAGACCTATTGCCTTTATCAGGTATACAACGGTAACCACGCATTTTTTACAATGCAGTACCGTTACCACGCTACTTTTACCACGCAAGTCGTTACCACGACTTGCGCTGGGGGGGCGCTCCAGGATAGTAAATAGTTTAATTTACTATCCAACTCCTTTCCCTAGAGTCCACGGGGACTGGAGTTGGAATAGTAAATTAAAAAATGTACTATCCAGCGCCCCTCCACGCAAGTCGTTGTAACGACTTGCGTGGTAAAAGTAGCGTTGTAACGGTACGCGTTGTAAAAGTACGCGTGGTACCGTCATACATCCCCTTTATCAATGCTGGTTATGACAGGGACGACTGAACACAGCTACAGGCAAGATTTTATTTGTTTCAGCGCAGTATTAGTCAATGGTCACAAGCAGAAACTATTTTAATGAACACAAAAGATTTTCTGTACTAGACGCATTTAATTTCCGTTAGTTCCATGTTGTAGGTGTTTTCTTCATTTAACAGTACTGTTAATTGAGTCATTCTGTGACCCTCGGTTGATTCAAGAGTGTAAACCTGCTTTTATGTTTGCAGAATGTTCTCTGTTTGGGCTCCCTTTGTATGCAGCATTCCCCAATAACATAGCACAAGGCATAACAATGTGTAAAGCAACACATTGCAAGCCGCACTATACACTATAACAGATCTTGGCAAATAACATGGCACAAAACAAGACACAACATAGGAAGGCATGCGACACAGTGTAGCCCAACAGAAAATACACCGCACCACAATAGTCAAGTAAGCACAATATATAGCTCATACAACACAACGAAACACAGCATAAGACAACACAAAGCATACCAGAAAAACACACAGCACAAAGTATTGTGTCATACAAACTAAGGTAACGCAGTAGAATATAATATATCATGGAGTCACGTAAGAAAACACCCCATCACATAGAATATACGATAAAATATGACATCATATCAAAAGAGGTGCAAACAGTTTCCCAGATACTGACTTGCTGCAGATGTCCCTCAAATGTAATCGATTTTGTGTATTCTGCCACAACAAACCCCTACACTGAACAAATGCCTCATCCTTTCCTTTCCGTCTCACTTTCATCACATTCTTTTCTTCCTTTTCCCCACCTCTGCTCCCCCCCTTGACCCTCCTCCTTTTGTCACCGCCCCCTGTCACTCCTCCCTACTTTTCATCCATGGCCCTCCTTTTCAAATGCCCTCGTACCACTCCTTTTTATGTTCACCTAGGCAGCGCTTGCGCTTTCACTTCGAGACATTGTGTACTCAGGATGTGGGAATTCAACATGCCCAGAGCTTCTGTTTGGTTAGATGACTTGTCTTTCTAATTTCCTTTACTTGACCGTAATGCATTGTATTAATTGTTCGCTAAGACATGCCCCTCTCACACACCACCGCACACGCACCCCAGTCTCCTGTACTCCTGTAGGCCAGTGCTACGAGACAGTGTCTCTGACCTGCGTTATTTTCTCTGACACGCCTGACCGCACACGCCCCCAGTAATTATGCACCATTGTGAATGTTAAGTTAATTATGCATCTATGTACTTATATTTACTATTACTGTGCCTCTGTATTAAGATGGCGAACACTTTCACCCTTCAATAGCTCATTGCCAGTTGGTAGTCCATTTTCTCTATAGACTACTTGAAACAACACACATGCCAAGCCTGTTACACACGCCAATTTACTCTATTCCAGCCACGCTCTGAGGAGACTTTACTTCCAAAGGTAAACTACCCACACTCTGGGGTATATTCACAAGAATGTGTGATAACTACCGCAAGAGTAGCGTAACGCAACTTTCAGCATCGCAGCCCATCGCGGGAAAATAACACCGTGTCAACGTGGCATTCACAACAATGTGGAAGCATGTGACAGTCATCAGATATTGCATCAAAAATCAGCGATAAAATCAAACCACGCTGCAAAAATGTGAAACGCGAATGCAAAAAAACATGCGATGAGGCCAATTGTGGTACAAAAATCAGAGAAAACCAGCCACAGACCACGCGTCTGGCAGGAAAATGCACTATAAAAGAATATTTTATATATTTTTAAAAACATTTCACACTGCGTACCACCATGGATGCACCCGGACAGAGTGCAGAGGACAAGCCGAACCCCACAAGCCCCACGGAGGACCAGCATGGAACCCCGTGTTTGGGAAAGGGCAAGGACAAGAGGAAGAGGAAGACAGGGTTCAGTCCGCAGGAAGACCAGACCATCGCCACGGAGGTCATAGAACACTACCAACAACTGTCCGCCACCTCCTCTGCAGCACTGTAAACCCAAACGGAAATATGGCAAGCCATCGTCAACAACGTCAATGCAGTCGGAGTGGCAAGGAGGTCACTGGAGGAGATCAAGAGGCGCTGGCATGAAGTGCACAGCCAAACCAAGGAGAAGCTCCCTGCCAACAGGAAGGCAGCAAGGGCGACTGGAGGAGGAAGTCCTGCGACACAGGAGATGACTGATGAGCTGGAGGAAATGGTGGCCACAGACAGCAGTGTGGAGACGGTGGCAGGAATTTGGGGACTGGACACAGCATGAAACAACCTTACCCAACAGCAACAGGGTGAGAAACGACCAGGGACGGGGGGACAGGGGGAGATGGGCACAATGGCACACATGCCCAATTATGTGTAGCACACTGCGCACCAACAATAACCCTGGATCATGTCACTGAGAGTTGTGACACACCGCAGTACACATAGAAACGCCAAGTAGGCCCCTGTCCACAATGTGCACAAAGGGGCTCCCTCCAGATCACCAATAACACAACCGACCCACGCACATGTGATGAACCCAGCAAAGCAGCTACTCTGTGAGCCACACTGACTATGCAAGTAACACTGCATGCCCGATAGCATGGCAGCAGCCCAAAAACATGAGATGGGCCACGAATCTACATGGAGGTAGCCCAGTGCGGATCACATCCGTAAAGGAGCAGGTCAAAGCCATGCCGTACAATACACGCAGCAGACGAACAATGCACCATGCCACAACATCTGTCCGAGAGCACATATGACCCAAGTTAAAAACAAAACAGGCCCTGAAAAGCACACATTCAAAGGCACTCCGCCTCAAAGGCATAAGGCTTCACAAAATCAGAGCTGCAGGGGCAACTCCCCCACAATGCAGCACACACATAGTAATCACAGAACATCAGCAATGACGGCAATGAGGTACAAAGTGCAACACCAGCACCATAGGACACGACTTGCAACAGGTCCCGTACGTGCGTAGTCACTGTCCACTCAGATCAGGCATTGCCTGACACTGTGTGATGACAATGCACGGGTACTACCACACATCCGCTAAGTAGTCGAAAAACACACTGACTGCCATCAAATAGCCAGCTACACCAAAATGGTTCCAATGTACATTGGCATGCAGTCTGAATGTAAACATCTGCAAATCTCCAATATACATGTACAACTTTGTTAACCTTTATCTCCCCTATCACATTGCAGAGGGACAAACAACACCTACTGCAGAGCACACCAGACATATCTTCAGTGACGATGAAGACGACCCTCTGGTCATCTGCACCGACACCCTCCAACAGGTCGTGGATAGCCTCCGCACCCCATCCCCAGAAGCAGGGCAGGCAAGCAGCCCCAAGGTGACCCCACCACCTGAACAGACCACACAGCAGGAAACACTCATCACCACGGCTGTCTCCCAGCACCCCCTCGACCAATTCATGGACAACGTAGGTGGCGCTGTCAGGTGGCATTGGCTGACCAGCTGCGGGTGGGCTTCAAACTCGTGGCAGCCAAACTCGATGCCATATGTGGGTGCCTGAGTCAAATCAGGGACCACGTATTGTCCCTATCGGGCACCCTCCGTACCCATCATGCTCCACCACAGACCTTGGCTGACCTCCCTGGGGCAATGAATGTGGTACAAGAAATGTGTGGTCAGACAGGCACCAGCGATCCGAGTACAGAGTTGGCACAGATGCGGAGGTCAATGGAGACCACGGAGCAGATGCAGGCTGGAAGTCTTTATGCCACGGCTGGACACCAGCGAGTAGTAACTGGGAACCTCAATGCCCTGCAATACTTCATCTTGCCATTGCTGCCACTGAGCCGGTCCCAGATGACTGCAGCGGGAATATCGACACACACAGCTCTGATCCTGACATGTCTGTGGCACACAGTGATGCTGCACCATCACCTTCACAATCTGTTGTGTCAGTGGAACACAGTGATGCAGCCATCACCACGCCACACACCCCGGACACACCAGACACAGAATCCGTATCAGGGGAGTAAGAAGGGGATGGAAATTACTTAGTGACGAAGGAGGTAGTAGCTTCCATCACCGCCATATGCCCGGTCCCTACCTGGTTATGAATTATGCATCATGCCCTGGGAAACACCTCAGACTGACTCCCGGAACACTCTGTGACATGCACCCGGACCCCGACACAGACTGGCATTTCATCACTGCTGGGCCACTTACACAGCAATCCTGCAGAGGACTGCACTCTCCCATTTCCTAATCACTTCTCAATCCCTAAAGGACTGTGTTTGTCCCACCACTGGGCTTCCATGTGATGTGGGCTTGGATGACCATATACAGCACCAGCACAGTCACTCACCTGAATGTGAATTAAATATTAAAACCACACAGATGTGTCATTACTATGTTCACTCACGTATAGAAGTATGGCTGGATGTTGGGACAATGATTGCACATGAAGGTACACCGTGGTAACTTACATCTATGCGCATGCGTATCCCTGAGACACATGGCAAATTGGTTGACTGTGAAGGTGAGTACTAGCTGTGTCCCCATTGCACATCACCAATAATCTCACGACCCCCCAAACTAGGCACCCGTCCATGTGTTGAATAGGGCTGTGGATAGGACTGACCAAATCGGTATCAGGCCAGGTGTGGTGGCCTACATCACATGTGACAACAGAACAGCACATTGCATACCCACTTACACACATCTGTGTGTACATATTCTGTTATGATGTATGACATTGCTCCACATGGTCAGAGATTGCACACCATACTCACATTGCTGTAGTCATGTATGTGCACATGTCAGTCAGCACCTATCCCAAAACCATGTCTGGCTCACAGAGGTTGAACTTGCAAAAGGGACACACCACCATTGCACATGCATCAGTCAGTCCCTCCCTGTGTAGGGGCGATGCTCATTGTGGCACATGATAGGACAATCAAATCAACACACCTTACCGTTAGACACAAGTGGGTTGACATAGACTTTATTGGCATGTGCGTGTCAGTACGGACGAGGCAACGGCCACAGCAGAAAGGGACATGCTTAAGACACTTACACGCAGCATGGGTACATGTTGAGGTTCATTCATTGTTGTTGCAACAATGGACGACAATCATCATGGATGGCAACGCTCCCAGGCCACCTTGCCTTGCTGAATGAGTCAGGTGTTGTTTGGCGTCTGCCCATTGCCCTGTGTGAGGGGGCACAACTCACTGCCCATGGGATCTGCATTATGCTCTGCCACCGCAGTGCGCCTATTGGCTGCTCTGCTGACAGTGCTCAGGTGAAAGGCTCCGACAGGTTCACATGTCATGCCACAGTGCTGTGTGTGTGCTGTACCTCAGCAGTGTGTCCAAATTGGCAAAGTTGCCTCACTTTACACAGGTGTGTGTACACACGCATTGTTTCACGCACATGCATCCGGAGTTCGGACGATGGCAGACGTGTCCTCTGTTGTGTAGTGATATGTGAGCATCCCCACGATGCAACATGTTGTTGGGACCTGTGTTGTGGGTAGCAATCAGTTGTGGCTGCAGGAACATAGTTACTCGTCCATGAATGCCCGCGCAGCTTCATATGCAATGTGTTCCAATAGTACATCGTTATCGTGTTCAAGGAACAGCAGGGTGAGCCAATCCATTAACTGGTCTGGGCAGGTGTGCTCAGCCCATGCCTTTTCACCAATCCGCAAGAGAGACCAATAGGGTAGCGCCTCTATGTGGTCACTGAACACGGAGAATTGTGCAATCTCCATGCACAACTGCCAATACATACGCAGTATGTCCATGCATCCCATGCATGGCAACTGGGGGCGTAGACACAAGTCATAATCCAGTTCAGCTACCGCTGTGTTGGATAGGCAGATATCCATGGGACACTAGAATGTGCGTGTTCGACAGTGGAACCAGGGCTGGACACAGGTGATGTAGGCAATGTGGAAGCCGATCCGGTAACTGACCAGCAGCATTGCCAGTGGCACTGCGCCCAGTAAATGCAGCATGCGTGCACGATACTGTTCCACGTGACCGGGTTGTGCATGCACCCGGTATGGCCTGCCATTGCCTTGGTGCGTCTCGTGGAACGGGCACTCTTCTGTACTGCGGCAGTTGTGTGGAGGATATTCCACAGCTCTGAGCAAGAATTCGAATGTGTGTGAAATGTTGGGCAGAATGGGTTAGTATTTCCATGACAGTCAAGGCCATCCCATGCTGGGGTACCTAAGACAGGGGCTTCTGTGTGTGGGTGTGGATCATTTGGATGGGACCTTTGCGCAATGCGTGTTGTAGGAGTCGTCCACATCTGCCATGGCATTTCTCTCAGAGTGTTCCAGGCGCGTTCAGGACCAAGGTCAGAGGTGCCGGTGTCCTCCAGCCTTCTGCATTGGCACAATGGAGCTTTCATCCCTGAGTTTTGTCTGACTACTACTTGCGGTTTCGGAATGTGATGTGGCTTTGTGGCTGTGATTGTGACACAGCCTTGTGCTCATGGTGCATGGAAGGCGATACACACACACACATTGGCATGTGGTGCCAGGTGCACTGCAAGGCCTTACGCTGCTTGTGCATTCTCACTCTGTCTCTCTCCCTCACTTTTCTTTGTTGGGTGCATAACAAACCTTCTTCTGTTGGATTTCGTCTTCCAGGCTATGTCCTACGGATTGTCCAGTGTGGACCTGCTAGAACTCATTCGAATGGTTGTTTTGTCTTTTGTTTGTATGGTGTTTTGTGTTGGTGATTGCTTTGCTGTAAGACTGGTTCTCCATTTTCTGGCGATGCATGTATGTTGATTTTCCTGCTTGTGCGACCTCAAGCAACATACTTGTTTGCATGTATGTTGATTTTCCTGCTTGTGCGACCTCAAGCAACATACTTGTTTTGTAATTTGTGGTGTTGGTGTGCAGTTTCTTGTTCCGGGTTTTGGGGGCGGGACCAGGGGGGGTGTTGCGGACCTGGGTGTGGTGTCGGTGGGTGTTGTGGCCCTCTTGGGTGTCCGTGCTGCATGTTTACTTGCTCCATGGCAACTGTTTGTCTTCAGGTGTGGCTGTGGGCTGTGCTCTCTTTTGTGGTCCGACTTTACACCAGGTCAGAGCAGGTGTAAATTTCCTGCTGCTAACTTGGCTTATCGTGTGTTTTGTGTTTTTTCCGTTTTCCGTTTTTTTGGCATGGGAACACCTACTCTGCATCTCATTTGCGATATTTGCTGGGGGTCCTCTATGGCGAGGTTTTTTGCAGCTGCTATCGCGGGAAAACTGGTGCTGTGGGCTGTTAGCACATGCTTGTGAATGGTGAGTAAATTTATCACAACTTTGTCTGCGCAAAAGTGCAGTTAAATTGGCGATAGCTCCTTGTGAATATGCCCCTCTGTGTTTTATCAGTACATTGTTCTGCCCACTTGAATGGACACAACTGTACACCCTGTGTTTCCATTTATTGCAGGCTTATCAAGGCTTGTAGTTACTCTTTTTAACCTCTTTGATGGTCATGACGGAATGGTTCCGTCATGAGCATCGGTGCCCATGTGCTCATTACGGAACCATTCCGTCATGAGGCCAGGGTCACGAAATCCCTCTGCTGCAGACAGCAGAGGGATTTCCTTTTCTCCCCTCTGACCTTGGGAGCTGGGGAAGAGCTTCCCTAGCCCCCTGGTCCCCCTCCCTGGTTTCTGTTCAATGACGATCAGCGCGCACTTCGCGCTGTCGTCATTGAACACAAACCGAAACTGAAAAGTTTCACTTTCTATATGCTCAGGGGGATATCTCAGCCCCCTGAGCACGTAGAAAGACGGGAGAGGTATCATTGGAAAGGGGAGAATCCCCAGTGGATCCCTGCATGGAGATCGCCACAGGAGGGCGATCCCCAAGCAGGGATCCACCCACTAGACACCAGGGAAAGGGGAGCGGCCCCTTGGGCAAGGGCCTTCACTCCCCCATAAAGAAATTAACATTATTCAGTCTTTCGCCCCCCCTGGGGGGCAGATGGGGCAGCAGCCCCCAATCTGCCACCCCAGGGTGCCTGAAAGCCCACTATACACCAGGGATTTTTTTGTGTGCACTTTTTTAGGGTGGGGGCTGCCCGAAGCTGGCAAGCCACTGCCCCCACCCCCTGCCACCATTACAGCCTTTCTGGCTCCCCTGGTGGGCAGATGGCCCCCAATCTGCCCCCCCCCCCGGAGGGACAAAAAGCCCACTAGACGCCAGGGATATTTTGGGGCAAATCTGAATTAGGGTGGGGGCTGCCCAAAATGGGCATGCCAATGCCCCCACCCCTCCTCCACAAAAATTACAGCCTTTCTGCCCCCCCGGGGGGGCAAAAAGCCCAATAGAGGCCAGGGATTTTTTGGGCAAGTTTTAATTAGGGTGGGGGCATAGGCATGCCCTTTTTGGGCAGTCCCCACCCTAATTAAAATGTTCTAAAAAAAATCCCTGGCATCTAGTAGGCTTTTTTGCCCCCCCTGGGGGGCAGATGGAGGCATTAGCCCCCAATCTGCACCCCCTTGGGGAGGGCAAAAAGCCCACTAGACACCAGGGATTTTTGGACACATTTTTATTAGGGTGGCAGCTGCCCAAAACGGGCATGCTAATGCCCCCCCGCCCGCAACAATTACAGCCTTTCTGCCGCCCCTGGAGGGAAGATGGGGGCAGTAGCCCCCAATCTGCCCCCCTGAGGGGAAAAAAAGCCCACTAGACACCAGGGATTTTTTTGGGCACATTTTTATTAGGGTGGGGTCATTGGCATGCCCCTTTTGGGCAGACCCCACCCTAATTAAAATGTGCTAAAAAAAATCCCTGACATCTAGTAGGCTTTCTGCCCCCCTGGGGGCAGATGGGGGAATTAGCCCCCGATCTGCACCCCCCGGTGGGGCAAAAAAAACACTATTCGCCAGAGAATTTTTTGGGGCAAATTTGAATTTGGGTGGGGGCTGCCCAAAATGGGCATGCCCATGCCCCCACCCCCTCCCCGCTAAAATTACAACCTTCCTGCCCCTCCTGGGAGCAGATGGGGCAGTATCCCCCAATCTGCCACCAGGTTCTGTTACCCAGAATCCCTTGCAAACCTAAAAATGTGTCCAAAAAAACTAATTTTCCTCACATTTCTGTGTTGGAAAGTTCTGGAATCTGCATGGCTCCACAAAATTCCACCCACCCCATTTTCCCCAAAGCCTTCCGTGAAAAATGGTACCTCACTTGTGTGGGTAGGCCTAGTGCCCGTGACAGGCAAGGGCCAGAAACCTATTGAGGCGACATCAAAATTACCTAACACAAAACAACCTGGTTTTGCAAGGGGGGGTTCCCATGAGTTTTTGGCCCCGGTCTTGGCGGCCATCTAGGGAAAGCTACCAAACCCACACATTTCTGAAAACTAGACACCCAGGAGAGTCCAGCGAGGTTTGGCTTGCTTGCGTCCCCTAACGTTGTCCTACCCAGAATCCCCTGCAAATTCAAATTTAGCTGAAAAAACACTTTATTCTCAAATTTCTGTGTGGGAAAGTTCCGGAATCTACGTGGATCCACAAATTTCATCCCACCCAGTGTTCCCCCAGGTCTTCCGATAAAAATGATACCTCACTTGCGTGGGTGGGTCAAGTACCCGCGACATGCAAGGGCCCAAAACCTATTGAGGCAACATCAAAATGACCTATCACAAAGCAACCACGTTTTGCAAGGGGGGTCACCTGGGTTTTTGTTCTCGGGCTCGGCGGCCATCTTGGGAAACTACCAAACCCAAACATTTCTGAAAACTAGACACCCGGGGGAGTCCAGCCAGGTAGGGCATGCATGGGTCCCCCAACGTTTTCCTACCCAGAATCCCCTCAAACCTCAAATTTCGCTGAAAAAATAACTTTTTTCTCAAATTTCTGTGTGGGAAGGTTCTGGAATCTACATGGACCCACAAATTTCATCCCACCCAGCGTTCCCCCAGGTTTCCCGATAAAAATGATATCTCACTTGCGTGGGTGGGTCAAGTACCCGCGAGATGCAAGGGCCCAAACCCTATTGAGGCAACATCAAAATGACCTATCACAAAACAACCTGGTTTTGCAAAGGGGGGTCACCTGGGTTTTTGTCCCCGGGCTCGGTGGCCATCTTGGGAAACTACTAAACTCAAAAATTTCTGAAAACTAGACACCCGGGGGAGTCCAGCGAGGTATGGCATGCATGGGTCCCCCAACGTTTCCCTACCCAGAAATCCCCGCAAACCTCAAATTTTGCTCAAAAAAACGCTTTTTCCATACATTTGTGCGTGAGATCACCATGCCGGCACAAATGTCCTACCACCCAGCGTTCCCCTTGTTCTCCCGAGTAAAATGATACCTCACTTGTGTGGGTGGGCCAAAGGCCTGTGACTAGGAAGAGCCCAAAAGGTAGCGATTTAGAGTATAGCACCGAGAATTCTAAGCGCTACATTTTTTTAAAACATACATTTTTAGCCAGTTCTGCTTTGGACACCCACAAAAGTGAGGTATCACTTTACTCGGGACACTAAGGGGAACACTGTGGGGTTGGAAATTTGTGCCGGCACGGTGAGTCCACACACAAATATGTGGAAAATATGGGTTTTTTCAGCTAAATTTGAGGCTTGCATGGCATTCTAGGTAGGACAACTTTGGGGGATCTATGCAAGCCACACCTCATTGGACTCCCCTGGGTGTCTAGTTTTAAAAAATGTTTGGGTTTGGTACTTTCCCAGGATGGCCGCCGAGCCCGGGGCCAAAATCTCAGGTCAACCCCCGCAAAACCAGGTAGTTTTGCTATAGGTAATTTTGAAGTCTCCATAGTACGATTTGGGTCATTTCCTGTTGAAGCCACTATGCCTACCCACACAAGTGAGGTACCATTTTTATCAGGAGACCTAGAAAAACGCTGGGTGGGAGGAAATTTGTGGATCCACACAGATTCCAGAACTTTACTACACAGAATTGTGAGAAAGAAGTGAATTTTTCGGCAAAATTTGAGGTTTGCAGTGGATTCTGGGTAGGAGACTGATGGGGGACCCATGCAAGCCACACCTCGCTGGACTTCCCCGGGTGTCTAGTTTAAAAAAATGTGTAGGTTAGGTAGGTTTCCCTAGATGGCCGCCGAGCCCCGGGCCAAAACCTCATGGGACCCCCCCTTGCAAAACCAGGTTGGTTTGTGATAGGTAATTTTGATGTCGCCTCAATAGGTTTTGGACCCTTGCCTGTCACGGGTCCTTGACCCACCCACGCAAGTGAGGTACCATTTTTATCGGGAGACCTGGGGGAACTCTGGGTGGGAGGACATTTGTGGATCCACGCAGATTCCAGAACTTTCCACCACAGAAATGTTGGGAAAATGTGGTTTTTTTTACAATGTTTTAGGTTTGCAAGGGTTTCTGGGTAACAGAACCTGGTGTGAGGCAGTCAAGTCACCCCATCCTTGATTTCCCTGGGTGTCTAGTTTTAAAAAAATTATAGGTTTGCTAGGTTTCCCTAGGTGCCGGCCGAGCTATGGTTCAAAAACTACAACTAGGCACTTTGCCAAAAAAGGGTCATTTTTCACTGCGAAATTGAGATGTGACCAGGTTGCGTTTTGTACCGTTTCCTGATGCGGGCACTAGGCTGACCCACACAAGTGAGGTACCATTTTTCTCAGAAGACTTTGGGGAACGAGGGGTGTGTAGAAATTTGTGGATCCACGCAGATTCCAGAACTTTCCACCACAGAAATGTGGGGAAAATGTGATTTTTTGACAATTCTTTAGGTTTGCAAGGGATTCTGGGTAACAGAACGTGGTGGGAGGCAGTCAAGTCACCCCATCCTGGATTTCCCTGGGTGTCTAGTTTTTAAAAATGTATAGGTTTGCTAGGTTTCTCTAGGTGCCGGTAGAGCTATGGTTCAAAAACTACAGCTAGGCACTTTGCCAAAAAAGGGTCATTTTTCACTGCGAAATTGAGGTCTGTCCATGTTGCGCTTTGCGCCGTATCCTGTCGCAGGCACTAGGCCGACCGAGAGAAGTGAGGTACCATTTTTCTCGGAAGACTTTGGGGAACACAGGGTGGAAGGAAATTTGTGGATACACGCAGATTCCAGAACTTTACACCATGGAAATGTGGAGAAAATGTGTTTTGTTTGACAATTTCTTAGATTTGCAAGGGTTTCTGGGTAACAGAACCTGGTGGGAGGCAGTGAAGTCACCCTATCCTGGATTCCCCTGGGTATCTAGTTTTCAAAAATGTATAGATTTACTAGGTTTCCCTAGTTGCCGGCAGAGCTAGGGTTCAAAAACAACAGCTAGGCACTTCGCAAAAAAAGAGTAATTTTTCATTGTGAAAATGTGGTGTGTTCACGTTGGGTTTTGAGCCCTTTCCGGTCGTGGACACTATGCCTACCTACACAAGTGAGGTACCATTTTTATTGGGAGACTTAGGGTAAATCAGATTTGTAAAGCAACTGTTATTACCTATTGAGTTTTGATGCATTTCTGCCTTCCAAGTGAAAGACATTGTGTAAAAAATAAGTCATTTTGAAAAATGACCAAGAATTCTCATGCTAGTATGAGTATTCCCAATTTTGAAAATGTGCAAATATCTACTGTTTCGAAACTCCATAATTTGTACCCATTTCAGAAATACATAGGTGTCTTTCATACCGATTTTTCCATGTATACATTTTCGCACAATAATTGCTACATACACGGTACATAATAAAAAGCTATTGCAAATTGCTACTCAGTTATTAACTCTGGGTTTGTCTGCTTCCAGGTGAACCTACAAGTCCTATATATTCCCACAACTAGGGAGGTCCAGTGGATGTAACGGTATATTGCTTTCAAAGAGCTGTCATAATTACAAGAAGTTACAGGTGAAAACGTTGACATAAAGGCTGTTTTTTTCAACTAATTTAAAATTTTTCCAATATTTAACTGTTAGTTTCTATAAAGAAACCTTGATGGATCTACACAAATGACCCCTTTCTGAATTTAGAATGTTGTCTACTTTTCTAAAATGTATAACTTCCCAGGCTCCATTATTACTTTCATACTCAGTTTTACCATTAACTGGAAGGAGGTTGAAAGCACTAAAAATAGAAAAAATAGGCTATGTCCCAGAAAAATGCCAAAACTGTGTAAAAAATGTTGGTTCTCTGACAAAAGACTGTTATTCCCTAAAAGCTGGGAAAATGGTGATTTCAGCCCCACAAAACATTTTTTCGAAAACATTTGCAGGGAAGAACCCAGAGGCTTTCATTTGTAGCCCGTTTTCCCCATTTTTCTGAAAAGAAAAAACATGTTACTGTATTTTGGCTAATTTCTGGGACCCCCTCCAAGGGAACCAACAAACCCTGGGTACCTTTAGAATCCCCATGATGTTGGAAAAAAAGGACGCAGAATTGGCGTGGGTACCTTATGTTATCAAAAAGTTACAGGGTCCTAAGCGCACACTACCCCAAATAGCCAAAAAAAGGCTTAGCACAGGAGGGGTAAAGGCCTTGCAGCGAATGGGTTAAGTTATGTTAGCACTTTCCATGTGCACCACGCTGCTCAACCACAGGTACGTGTCACAAGACATTGTGCTCCTATTCCAAACTGGCGTCTATCAGAACTGTGTTATGATACTGACTTTATGTTATTTAATCAATCTCCCACACACTAACCTTTGGCTCTTACATTTAATTTCATAGCCGTACTAGAGCCCCACAATAATCTTCCAGATTAACCATATACCTTGCGCGCTGTTCGTTGAGAAGCATACAGGTATGTTTCGGACCTTTACATATTTGTACATGCTATTTTCATAGCGACACACGTCTTTTCTTCAAACGATTACTGCATAGATTAAACAAAATTGGCATTTACATTGCCAATAACTCCAACTACAACAAATGCAAGACTTATTGCATTTACAATGCTTGGTATTTTAGGCTCCCTGTCTGATTTCCCCGTTACCCTACTTGTCTTTTCTCAACAGTCTCCCTGTATTGTCTGCCCTCCACTTGCTCCGACTTTCATCACATGATTCATTCTCTCCTTTTTTCTCTCCATGCTTTTATTCCCATCACAACTGTGCCTCTGCATCTTCTTTCATTACAGACATTAACTCCTCTTCTTCTCCTTATTTCATCACGTGGTCGCTGTCTCTCTCACCCTCCCCTTTCATCCCAAGCCCAGCCTTCCCTCTCATCATGTGGAGAAGTGTGGCTCACTGGTTAGAGGAGGCAGACCCTGAAGCATAGGTCAGACCCGGGACCAGGGTTCAATTCCCGACGCGGCAGGGTCTTGAGCCTAAATGTCCGAGGACTCGATAATTCTCGCTTCGGTGCCTACTCGAATCACAGGTTCATACTCTGCAACTCTGGGCAATAGCTTGCTTAACCTCCACTACGGGCCCCCTGTGGCGGGATGCCTGGCTTTCACCTCGGGGATGCCCAGTAGGGGTCATCTCACAGGGGAAAAGCCAGGACAGGTTCCCAAAGCAAGCGCATTGAGACCTTGTGGTGATAAGGTGCTATATAAGAACCTTTGACATTGACAACTCCAGCTTTTCTTTTCTATTCTCTCCCCTGTTCCTCCTTTCATTACAGGCTCCCTGGCTGATGTCCCGCTTTCCCTGTTTAGCTTTTCTCAACAGAATCACTGCCTCGTCTGCTCTCCACCTGCTCCTCCTTTCATCACAAGATCCAGTGTCCCCTTTTTTTCTCATTTCCTCTCTCTGCTTTTAGTTCCATCACAACTCTGCCTGTCTTCAACTCACCAGTATCTTCTGTCAACACAAACTCTGTGTATCTCCTCTTCTTCTCCTTCTTTCATCACGGGCTCCCTTTTTCTCCTATCCTCTCGTGTAATCACATGATTCAAGTCTGCCCTCTCATTCACCAGTTTTTCCATTCATCAAGGGGATCCTTCGGTCTGAACTTCCCCCTGCTCCTCCTTTCGTCAAGTCTAACCGTCGCTCCACTTTACTACCGCCTGGCAAACACACTTGTTCGTGTTCCCACAAAGCTATTGTATATTCCTTTTATTGTATATCAAGAAATGATAAAACTCGCTGTGTATAATTTTATATTTATTAATAAGTATATGTGTGTTTTAGAAGAACTGCCAGGCCTGCCGAGAACAAAAAAATAGCCAGTCGCTGCCTCTCTTGAGAGATGTAAGTCAAGGAACAGACATAGCTCATATCAAGACCGATAAGTTGTCAAACGTTTTGCAGATAACACTAAAATTCGCCCTGGTTGCGCTAAGTTCTAATAAGATGCATCATGTTTACATTTATGTATATGTACATATACATGTATATAACTATTTAAGGAGAACGCATCTGCGTGCAACCTCAAAGGTTGGTGGTACTGAGGTGAGAATTCTTGAATCCTAAATCGTCCATTTTCATGGTACACTGCTAATTCAGGGGCAGATCTACAAGAAAGTGCCGCAGCGCGGCACCGCAAGCTCTTTGGCTGCGCCACGCTGCGGCACTTTCAGAGCACAGGAATGTGACATATCTACAATGATATGTTGCATTCCTGTGCTCTCCCCTGCGCTGGCGCAGAAACAGCTGCGATGCGCCGGCGCAGGCACCCTTGCACCATGGTGCAAGGATGCCTGTGCCGTGGGGAGATTGCTTTTGTGCAGGAAGGGGCCCCTTCCTGCACAAAAGCAATCACTGCAGGCATTTTCCCCTTTCAATGCGTGCTGTTGAATGCAGCACGCATTGAAAGAGGAAAAAACGAGGAGAAAAGAAAACATTCCTCCTCGTTTCCCTTGGCTTCGCCACCTCTATGGTGGCGCAGCAAACTGACGCATTTCCAGGTTTATGATTTCTCGTAAATCTGGAAATGCATCATGTTATGATGAAGGATGCAGTCTAGTGTTTGGGGGGTGGAGTCGGGGAGTCACAGGAAGAGGAGGAGCAGGAGCAGGAAAGGGGCAGTTAGAGTAGGGACGGGGAGATAAGCAGACGTGAGGAATAAAGCTCCATTGAAAGAATAGAGTGTCCGTCTCTTACTTGCCACGACGACACTACAACTGGCGATGAGGGTGGGATTGCCGCGCTGTATCACTGCGCGGATCCCAGGAGCTGTATAATTCGTCCCGTGAGGCACTGGCAGATGGTCGCCGTCTCGACAAACGTGCCCCGAGTGAAGATCGCCGCTAGAGTTGATGCAGACAACCCTGCGACACATGCCCCGTAGCTCGGCGACCGGAAAATCACGAGCGCATTGCCTGAAAGTGCTATTGAGCGCTGGATTGTGGGTGCTCACCCCCGATGTGTGGGATTGTGCATGGCCGTGCACGGTGAGTGAAAAGGACGTCGGGAGCCTACCCCGGTCCTACCTGCAGCGAGAAGCCATCTGGGCTGAGTGGCCTTGACAGGGAAGCCCCCTGGGAGGATCGGAAATCCCGTATGGTGCACGTTGGCCGGGTGAGTGCCCAACCGAAAGTGAAGATACAGGGAGCCAAATCTCGTGAGACACGAGATTTTCAATTTGGTGGCCATCTTAGAGTCAGGCGACTCCTCCAGTCCCCTGTTAGGGATTCAGAGCGGCCATATTAAGGTCAGGCGACCAGATTGTTACAACAAGCACGAGTAAAGACAATAATAAACACAGCAAACAAGCACGAGTAAAGCCAATAAGAAACACAGCAAACAAGCACGAGCAAAAGACAACAACAAACAAAGCAAACAAGCACAAGCGAATGCAAATTAGCTCTCGCCAGTGGAAGAGAGACAGCACCGAGCGAGTGAAAAGACAGTGAAAGGAAAGTAAACAAAATGTCGACGTCACTGCACAGAAATGTGACAGGCCCAGCTGCAATTGTACCAAGTCAAACAGCCAGGACAGGCGTCACATACTTGCGCACCCCAGTACCACTTGCCCTCATCGCTGGAGGAGGAATGGGCCTCAGGTGGCAGGAATGGTTCGAGGAGTTCGAGGATTTTATGCTAGGATCAAAGGTCACAGACGATGATGAAAAATTAGTTGCTTTGCGCAACCTGGTGGGAAAAGAGGTCTGCAAACTAATCAAGGAATTGCCGACTGATGAGACCGGATCATACACGAAAGTACGAGATGCGCTGAATAAAAAGTTCTTACACAAGAAAAACGTAAACTATGAAAGATATGTTTTTAACCTAGCCTGTCAAGAAAAGGAAGAACTAATGAGTACGTTCATAACAAAACTTTGACGACTTTCCAGATATCGTGATTTTGACAACTTTTCCACAGATGATGCTATCAGATTACGAATTATCGAAAGATGCCAGTCAGAGACCCTCAGGAGGCGCCTCCTACGGAAAAGCCATACTTTAGATGAAATAGAAGAAATGACCAGAGTTCATGACCAAGCAGAGGAACATGCAAAAAAGATGGAGGCGGGACGTGCTGAGAAACAGGAACAAGCGTACCGACTACACGCCAGTGCCCCTCGGAGACATTCTCGAGAGAGAAGGCGGACAGTCAGACCCACTTCCCGTCAACACCATACCGGACACAAGCGTCATGAGTCAGGCCGCAGAGACAAGAGACGGGAACGTTCACTTAAGTGCTATCGGTGCGGATATGATTTTCCACACACGGATGCCTGTCCAGCGCTTGGACAGCAGTGTCGAAAGTGCGGAATAGAGAACCACTTCGAGAACGTTTCTGGGGATCATCGTAAGGAAAGACCGAAAGAGACAACAAGATCTTCTCGCCCCACCACAACGCGACATCATGCTAGAGCAGTTCAAAGCCATCAAGGGTCATCCTCTGTTTCCTCACACTTAAGCAGAGAGTCTCGCAAGTCACAATGGATGAGAAGATCGCCATCCCGAGAGTCCAGGTCAGCGTCTCCGGTGCCGCTGTACAGCGATGAATATATCAGCATGGTAGCTGATCCAGACCAATTGAAGAAATACCCCAGATTGGACATTTGTGTAGGAAACCACACAACCAAATTTGTAATGGACAGTGGGGCATCACTAAACTACATCCCAGTCACAGAATACAAGAAAATGCAGCCGCCACCTGCCCTCAGTCCGGCATACGTCAGAGTATACACGTGGATGTCAAGAAAACCTCTCACATGCCTTGGAAAATTTGCAACCACTCTCACACACAAAACCGTGTCTGTGCCAGCCCACATCCACATCATCGAAGGACCGGAAGCTGACTGCCTCCTCAGTTTACCCACAGCCGAACGTCTCCGGCTGGCTGAAATCCTGTATCGAGTGAGCGATGCTCCGGACATCATTCACAAATTCCCTAAGTTGTTTTCTGGACTCAGGAAAATGGCCAAGTGTTAGATTCGTTTGCACATTAACGAGCAGGTACGACCCGTAGCGCAACACCATAGACGAGTTCCCTTCCATCTTCAACAAGCAGTGGAAGACGAGATCCAAGAGTTACTGCGAGCAGACATCATTGAGCGGACAGAAGGCCCAACCCCGTGGGTTTCACCCGTGCTGATCGTGCCGAAGAAGGGTACACCAGGAAAGGTACGCCTGTGCGTGAACATGAGGGTCCCAAACACAGCTATCGAGCGAGAACATCATCCAGGACCTCACTTGAGTATTATGATTTCATCCCTTATTGGTGCGACAATTTTCTCCAAGTTAGATGTGAACAAAGGGTACCACCAGTTAGAATTACACGAAAAATCACGATACATAACCACCTTTGCCACTCATCTCGGACTATTCTGGTATAAGCTTCTCAGCTTTGGGGTCTCGTCTGCTGCGGAAATCTTTCAGGAAGCCATCCGCCAGACTATTCATTACATACCAAATGCACTGAATTACAGTGACGACATCTTAGTATACGGTGCAAATGCTCAGGAACACGACAAGGCACTGGACCGGGTGTGTCACGCCCTCCTTGAAGCCAACCTCACACTCAACCAGGAGAAGTGCGAATTCCACAGGTCCACCCTAAAATTCTTTGGACATGTATTTTCAGGTGCTGGAATGAAACCTGATCCCGAGAAGGTGATGGCTCTCAATGACACCAAAAGCCCACATGACGTGAGTGACATCAGATCTTTCCTGGGAATGGCGAGTTACTGTGCCAGGTATATTAAAGACTATGCTACCATCAGTCATCCGCTACGTACTCTCACCAAACAAGGGCAGCCATTCATTTGGACTCCACAATGTGAGCACGCATTCCAAAAAAACAAAAGAGCCGTCGAGTCAGCTGACAACCTGGCTTACTTCAGCCCAGAAAGAAAACCAGAGATCACTGTTGATGCCAGCCCAGTCGGGTTGGGTGCAATCCTGGCTCAAATCGACCATGACACGGATCAGAGACATATCGTGGCATATGCCAGCAGAAGTTTAACAGACACTGAAAAAGCCTATTCACAACCAGAAAAGGAAAGTCTTGCAGTGGTATGGGCCTGTGAACACTTTCACATTTTTATATACGGCAAGCACTTCACGCTTGTAACTGATCATCAAGCAGTAGTCACCATATTTGGAAATCCCAGGGCCAAAATGCCACATCGAATCGAGCGCCGGGGATTACGTTTGCAAGAGTACACCTACACCATAGGCCACAAGCCTGGAAAGTCCGACAATCCGGCCGATTACATGTCAAGACACCCTCAGGTGTCACATGTGTCGAAACCTTCCCTGGCCAAAGAATACATTCACTTTGTAGTGGACCAAGCCAGACCACCGGCGGTTCCCTTGGAAGCTATATGTGAGGCCACAGCCCAAGACGCCATCTTGCAGAAGGTGAAGTGCCGAATACAGTCCAACAGTTTGCGTCATTCTAATGAGGAGGAAGGGGAAGATGCGAACTTCCGACATGAGATGCAGGCGTTCAAACACGTGAGTGAGGAGTTGTCAGCCACTGAAGAGGGACTCATACTGAGGGATCAGCGTATAGTAATTCCTATGCGACTCCGTCAGGGTGTAATCAATTTTGCACATGAGGGCCACCGAGGAGTGGTGGCCACCAAAAGAGCGCTCAGAGAGAGAATATGGTTCTCTTTACTGGACCAGATGGTAGAACTCACTTTAAAGGATTGTCCTTAGTGCCAACTTGTGAATTCAGGAGATCCTCCAGCTTCTCTCCAGATGTCACCACTACCCAGCAGTGTATGGCAAGAACTCGCTCTAGACTTTTATGGACCCCTTCAGTCTGGAAAATACATCTTAGTTCTCATGGACGAATACTCCAGATTTCCCGTCGCCCAGTTCGTGCCGTCCACCAACGCCACTAGCACTATTGCCGTTCTGGACGAAGTCTTCGCTGCATGGGGGTTCCGAAAGAAATTAAGACAGACAATGGCCCGCCATTCAATGGCCACGAATTTGGGGAGTTTGCAAAACATCTCAACTTTAAGCATCGCAAAATCACTCCCTTATGGCTCCAAGCCAATGGAATGGTGGAGAGGTTTATGGCTACGCTCAAAAAGACATTCCAGCAGGCTAACCTTGACAAGAAAGACCTTCAAGCGGCGCTGAATGAAGTTCTGCGAGCCTACCGCACAACTCCACATGCCACCATGGGGAAATGTCCTGCCACACTTATGTTAGGACGACCAATTAGGACACGGATACCTGCCTGGGAAGGTGCCTTACTCCCAGTGTCCTCCAAGAGTTCACACGAAGAGCTGGTCATTGTTGATCGTGAGAGCAAAAACAAGATGAAGCTATATGCCGACACTCGGCGGAGAGCTAGATCCCCATCCATTCAAGAAGGGGACTGGGTGTTGGTCAAGCAGGAACAACCAAAGAAAACGGACTGCAAGTTCAGAGCTGAACCTTTAGTAGTTACGCAACAAAAAGGAACCATGATAACCGCGGAATCAGAGAACAAGAGAATCACACGAAATGTTTCACATTTTCAACGGTGCACTCCGGCCATGAATGATGCCCTCACCAAAGTGACTGAAAGACCGAGTAAAAAGAAGTCCGAAATTGATTCTGCCACACAGATGCCTGAAAATCAGGCAGAAGCTGAATCTGGGAATGAATATGCGTTCCTGCGGCCCAAACGGACCATCCGCCGACCTGTACGGCTGATTGAAGAACTATAACCAAGTCAGAACTTTACTTTCTTTTGTTTGTTAAGAAAGGGGAAGATGTTATGATGAAGGATGCAGTCTAGTATTTGGGGGGTGGTGTCGGGGAGTCACAGGAAGAAGAGGAGCAGGAGCAGGAAAGGGGCAGTTAGAGTAGGGACGAGGAGATAAGCAGACGTGAGGAATAAAGCTCCATTGAAAGAATAGAGTGTCCGTCTCTTACTTGCCACGATGACACGACACATCAGTGGACATGGGTGTTGAGTTGGAACACCCATAGCAATACCCATGTCCCGCCCCTAACACGCAAAGGGCTGCGTGAACAGGGGCGATATTTACAAGCACAGGTTAAGTCACGCAGGACTTTACTATTCCTTAGCAGGCTGCGCCACCAGTGTGTCACGCAAAGTAATGCATTGGCGGTGCATGGTGCTTGTACATCTGCCCCTCAGTGTCTAAAGACTTTGATGGAATCCTGTTATTTGAGATTGCAATTGTTCCTTTCCAATGTTTTGTTACTAAGATCCCCGCCTAAAATGGAAGATACCAAGAGTAGCATTTAATGTTTTGCATAATTTTTGTTTCACTCTAAGGGGCTTATTTACTCGTCCCATGCGCCGCCCCTACGTCAATTTTCCTCATTATAAAAATGGCGCACTGGCGGCGCAAGAGGCTTGTCTATAAACCCCTATGTTTTCCTACAAATCGATATTAAGAATTCATCTTTTTTGCATGATTAACTACTTGAACAGACAGATAGTATAGGCATGTTATTTATGGGCAAACACCTATAACTATAGAAACGTTTGAATAAGTTTAAATAAGTTTAAAGGTGCCTCTGGAATCTTCTGGAATGTCTCACTCTGATTATTAGAGTGTACAACGGATACCAACAGGAACTAGGCCCTGGTGGTGTGAGAGCTCAGCGAACCTAGCAAGAAGTAGGTTAAAAGGTTTGGAGAATCAGAAAGAGGGGGTAAGGTGGTTGGAGTCCAGCAGCGGGCTAAGCAGAAAGTTAGGATGACTGTCACCTATCTGACCACCCAGGGACCCTTCAGAGGCCTAACACAGAATCCAGCCTCATGTCATTCCAGTTTTGTCCCATCTACCCAATCCAAAAGGAGATGACGGACTCCACAAGTGAAATTGTGCAGTGATGCAGTCAACGCTGTGACCAAGTCTATAGGGGTGTCCAGCTGGTCCCATAGGTCACTGACCACGACCAATGAAGCAAGGACCAGGGGGCAGTGTCTCATCACCCTAGGTGCGGATTAGATACACTTTCATCCAGACCGTTCTTGCAGAAAGAGGTCTGAAAGTGTGTCGGGTTTCGTCGTGAAGTTCTATGGAGCCTTGGAACAAAGATGATGCAGGCGACCAGGAGAGAAGAGTCCGGTTGGATCCAAGGGCGGATCGAAGATGTAGAGTACCTGAAAGCAGAGGGGAGAGAGTCTGGGTCACTAGCCAGTGACCTGAGTGGGACCAGGAAGGAACCAGGCGATGTCGGGCGCAATCAGGTGGTTGTCGCGAAGCTTGTCTCTGCTGCCACGTGGACCAGGAGGTATCGACGATGACTAGGAGCTGGACACGGAGTGTCCCATGAAGGCTCTCGCTGTCGGCGGTATCGGCTTCCGGATTGGAGTCACCAAGCCTTGGCAAAGGTAACCCATGCAGTAACTGAAGAGGGCTTCTTACTCAGGCCAGCAAGGACTGAGGGGCTTCTCCTTCGCAGGGAAGCAAGGGCCAGTCTGGAGCAACTAGACCAGCAGTGTAGATTTTGGGTTTCATCGTTACAGAGGCCACTACCCAATGGGCAAGTGACCAGACAGATGCGTCAAGCAGAAACATGCAAAAGGACCCCACGCAGCGCTCGGTGAGTGTGGAGGGGTGATCTTCAGTGCAGTTGATGCTCGGGGCTGGGGCTTCTAAATCACCAATGCACAGCTTTCAGAGTGCCTCGGGAGCTGCACAGGAAGCGCCTTGCAGTCTTTTCAAGATGGCCGGTCCCACGTCTCACGTTGCCTGCACTGGTCTCAGCATTGCTGTGGCTGTGGATCGGGCTGAAAGAAGTCTGGAAGTCTGGGTTTTGTCAGGCTCTGTGGTCGGGCTCCGGCGGGAGCGTCGGACAAAGCAAGTCGTTGAGCGCTTCATGGTGCCTGCTTGTGCAGGATGGCCAATCCTTGGCCACAAGGGAGATTCTTCAGTATGTTCTTGTAAAGTAGATGGTTGAAGGTCCAGAGTTATGTATCAAAGTTTCAGTCAGGATAATCTGATGTCTTAGGACGCAGCTCGGGGGGAGACCACTGACCTTGCCGCCACCGCCGAGAGTCAGTTGCAGGCTGACATTGAATACCTGAGGGTAGGAATTGATCCTGGGAACACCGCCGCCACCGCCAAGAGTCCAGAGGCACCGGACTCCGCGCCGCCGCTCCGGGAGACCACAAATCCCGGCAGGCATCGCGGCGGCGCGTCTGAGTGACGCGGCTCGCGCCCAGAGCGCGAAAGGGGGACCATAAAGCTCGGGAGCCCCGGCAGAGCGGGGGGAGACCACTGACCTTGCCGCCACCGCCGAGAGTCAGTTGCAGGCTGACATTGAATACCTGAGGGTAGGAATTGATCCTGGGAACACCGCCGCCACCGCCAAGAGTCCAGAGGCACCGGACTCCGCGCCGCCGCTCCGGGAGACCACAAATCCCGGCAGGCATCGCGGCGGCGCGTCTGAGTGACGCGGCTCGCGCCCAGAGCGCGAAAGGAGGACCATAAAGCTCGGGAGCCCCGGCAGAGCGGGGGGAGACCACTGACCTTGCCGCCACCGCCGAGAGTCAGTTGCAGGCTGACATTGAATACCTGAGGGTAGGAATTGATCCTGGGAACACCGCCGCCACCGCCAAGAGTCCAGAGGCACCGGACTCCGCGCCGCCGCTCCGGGAGACCACAAATCCCGGCAGGCATCGCGGCGGCGCGTCTGAGTGACGCGGCTCGCGCCCAGAGCGCGAAAGGAGGACCATAAAGCTCGGGAGCCCCGGCAGAGCGGGGGGAGACCACTGACCTTGCCGCCACCGCCGAGAGTCAGTTGCAGGCTGACATTGAATACCTGAGGGTAGGAATTGATCCTGGGAACACCGCCGCCACCGCCAAGAGTCCTGAGGCACCGGACTCCGCGCCGCCGCTCCGGGAGACCACAAATCCCGGCAGGCATCGCGGCGGCGCGTCTGAGTGACGCGGCTCGCGCCCAGAGCGCGAAAGGAGGACCATAAAGCTCGGGAGCCCCCGCGTCGCGGGACGCGAGCGGGACGCCCGGGGCGAAGCCCGGGCAAAGGGCAGGCCCTCTACGGCCCTCATCGGCACGAGGAGGCAGGGCAGGGCCAGAAACCCTGCGCAAGGTTCGCGAGGCATTCTACTGTCCAAGTAAGACTGTATTGTTTGTAATACATATTTTCTTGTGATTTGAGGGGTACTGGCTCCTTGTTATCTACCATCAGTATGCCTAAAAAGGGACCAGCTCCACCTGCACCACTTGTCAACACAATGGAAAACTATATGGTGCAAACAGTGAAAAAAATCAATCTACAGAGGAGAGAATCGCTGGGTTTGAGTTTGTCACCTGACTTACATTGTTTGTCCCCATCTTCATCCCACTCACCTGAGGACTTAGTGCCCCTCCAGACTTTTTCTGAAGCCTCTTCAAACTGTCCTACTATACAGGAATCCGGCCCCCTAAATGACAATATGTTTTCTGGTCCCGAGGTCTTTATCGTGGAGCATGGAAATAATTCTGATAGTGATGTGGACCAGGAAAATCGTGTTGACCTCACAGATGAAGATATTTCTACTACTGAACAAACTTCACGATTAGCCTCTGTGAAAAACAAAAACCCGCCGAGACGGGGGGGACTAAGATCTGGGGCTAGGAGGAAGAGGGTAAACATCCCAAAGGCAAACCCAAAGGAAGTTGAAGGGGGAAGTGTTGAGATCAATGTCAGCCATGATGAGGACTTGTTTGTAAGAATCGCTGACTTAATAGATAGTAAAATCAAATCCATTGTTAAACCGTTACTCTCTAAAATTGATAAATTACAATCTGAAGTCAAAAAGTTGGGAGGGCAGTTGAATAAATTAACAGAGGGAGTTGTTAACGTTACGATGTTGGTATCAAACTTGGACAAAAATAGTAGAGAAGTTGATGATCAGGAGGGGGAGAACACAGATGATGTATTAAATAATCCACCATCTCAGCCTCCTGACCCAAAACCTATTGCTCCCAATACTAATAGAGGGGATGGTCTGCTAACGGTCGAGATACCCCCTGCACACGCTCAGTTAACTGACCCTCTTCAATTTATAGTTGAAGCTTCCCCTGTCGTTTTAGTATTGGCAAATGTTCCACCCTTAGAAGCCGGTGCTGAAGAATCCCCATCCTCTCTGTCTAACAAAGCCTTGCAGTGGCTTACTACTAATATGAGGTTAGCTCCAGGGGGGGGTCAACTGCTGGCTCAAGAGATTAAAACTGCTAAAAGGGTCTCATGGCTAGGTAATCGCCCCAAAAAATTTAAGGGGGATTGCGTGGCAGTCAGCTTCTTACACCCAGGCGTGTTGCCTAACATCCTTATCAACTTACTCCCTCCCCAACGCAGGCAGGGCTCTGTTGTACCATTAACATTGAAGTTCTTTTATGGTGAGCAACAGAATGTCACCTACCCTAAAACACCAGCCTTCGGATGGGATATTAATTCTGATTCAAACTACAGAAGGGGCTGGGAACAACAGCGGAATACTGTAAATCAATCCGCTCCCCTAGCACATCAGAATCCTTTTGCTCAACCCCTCTTATTGTCTAATCGATTTGCACCCTTATCCTTTTTGGATCATAATGACTGACTCTTGTCAGAATATTCAAGTCAGATAGAGAATAGTGTGTCTGTATTCAGTAGGCTTACTTGGAACATAGCCGGTATAAAGTCCAAAGTAGGTAATGCAACCTGGTTGGCTTTTATAACTAGGTATGATGTCATTGCTCTGCAGGAAACGTGGGACACAAATTCTCGTTTCTCTCTTGATGGCTACAGTTACTTTTGTATCCCTGCTGTGGCTAGCACAGCAGGAAGAGCGAGGGGAGGATTGTTAAGCCTCTTCAAACTAGACATTAAAGGTAGCCTTAAGAAATGTGACTCAGGATCTGAGCAATGTCTAATTGTTGAATTGTCTCGTGTGGAATCTCCTAATATTTTGTTTATTAATTTTTATAATTCCAACGCTGCCGACTGTACAACATATAGTCTAGGTAGATTGGATTACTTTTTGTCAGTCTATAGTGAAGATGTTAATGCATTTGAAATTATTTTTGGGGGGGATTTTAATATACACCCTTGCTCACTTACGTGTGTTTGCGATGACTCAGAATCCCCTCCAAATTGTGCACTGGTCCATCTTGAACACAACAGACAGGGGGGCTGTTTAGAGAACTTCCTCGCAAGATGGAACCTATATGAATCCAGCTGTGGAGAGGGGGGGATTAGAGCCCCTACTTTTAAGGGCTCAGACAATGACTCTGTTATTGATTATATTTTTATTTCAGCATGTTTTTTATCCAAGGTTTTAATGTATAGAACTGTGGTTTCCACTTTTAGTGACCATAACCCAGTCTCCATGGACCTCGTAGTGTCTGATTTCTTAGGGCGAAACCATGGTCCTTGTTATGGAGAAAAAAAGCTTAAAGTTAAGGATCAGGGAAGGAAACTAAAATGGGATAGTATAATCCCAGAACCCTTCATTCAAGAAGTTCTTTTGGAGGCTGAGGAGGAGGTAGGAGTGTGTTTATCTAGCGACTCTAATGATGGGGAAGTGATCTTTGCATTTAGCAGTATTTGTAATAAGATAAATGGCAGGCTTTCTGTGACTAGTAATCCTAAGCCGAAACCTCTTAAAAGATGGTTTGATCACAGTTGCTCAAAAGCACACTCTGCATTGCTTAAAGCTTTGAAAACTGTCCCAAAAGATCGTGACCTCATCAGCAATAGTAGAGCACTGTATAAAAAGGCCATTGCAATAAGGAAAAAACAGCTTAAAGATGAAGCCTGGACACAACTTACTGATCCAGCCATTTTAAAAAATAGTGGAGAATTCTGGAGGATTGTCAACCAACCCCTACTCACAGGGGAGGACAACTCCCCTTTAGAAACTAATATCCCTGATGAGGGTTGGATTAAGCACTTTAGAGACATCTATTCAGCTCATAATAACGCTGATACCAGGGAACAGGAAGTTAATATTATTCCTTTAGGGAACGATTTGCACTTTGAAGTTGGAGAAGTATTATCTGCAATAGATAGTACTTTAAAAAAAAAGGCACCAGGACCAGATGGCGTCCCCGCTGATGCCTTTAAATGCTTCCCTAACTTCTGGTCAAGATTGCTCTGCAGGGTCTTTAATGCCTTAAACCGTGATAATATTCCCAAGTCATGGAAAACATAGGCAGGATCCTGCATGTTACAGACCAATTTCACTGATTGATTCTTCAGTTAAGATCTTCGGGAGAGTCATATTAGTGAAATTGAATGAATGGGCCACCGAGAACAACATCTTAAGTAATGTGCAATATGGGTTCAGATCCAAAAGAAGTACCCTGGATCAGTGTCTTAATCTCCACCTCTTGATCGAGAAATATACCAGGGCCAAGGACGGGTCCATGTACCTTGGGTTCATGGACCTCTCCTCGGCGTTTGATATGGTCAATAGATCCAAGCTCTGGTTAAAGTTACTCGATATGGGTCTGGATAGATCCATAGTCAATTTACTAGCTGACCTACACTCTGGCCTTACTGCTAAAATTAGAGTATCTACGAATGGAAGGTGTACAGATGTTTTTGCGTCTGAAAAGGGAGTAAGACAGGGATGTATTCTGGCACCACTGTTATTTTCACTTTATGTGAACGCGCTGGAGCCAGCCCTTAGGGGCGTTACTAGCGACATCCCACGTGCAGGAGAGCAGGGGATACCAGTTCTCCTTTATGCGGATGACGCCGTTCTTCTTGCGCGCACTGGGGTGGGGCTTCAACGACTCCTAGATGCCTTTGAAGCTTTTATGGGCTCACTTGACCTGAAAATAAATGCAAAAAAATCGCAGGTTATGCTCATGGGCAGGGCCTCTAGGAGACCCTTCCATAAAACTTTTCTTTGTGGGCAGGAAAAGCTCGCACGTGTCTCCTCCTTTCCCTACCTTGGGCTCACCTTTGATGACAAAGGTAGCTGGGGTCCTCATGTTACAAGCAGAGCATCCATGTTGGCCAGGACATCTGCTGCCCTCCATGGGTTTTCTAAAAAACTGGGGGGTAGGCCATTTGCAGCTATTAGTAAAATATACAAGGCTAAATGTATTTCAGTTGCATCATATGGTGGCTCATTGTGGGGATATAGGGGAGTGGAACCCATACAGACAATGGAAAACACATTTTTTAGATCTGTCTTGGGTGTCCCCCAGTCAACCCCGGCCTATACAGTTCACATGGAATTGGGGGAAGGCTACATCTCAGACCTGATTAGAATAGCACCTTTAGTTGCTTGGCTGAGGATGTGGCTAAACACAGAAATTCCTCTTAATCACACTATAATGAGGGACTGCTTGAACCTAGATAATGTACATAGGATTAGGTGGTTGATGTACATTAAGGAAAATTTCTTGAAGCTGGGGAGGCCTGAACTTTATACTGCTACTGATTCTCTAACGCCAAAAGATATAGTTTACATCAAAGCTGGAATGAAGGAGCTCCTAACCTTGGAGAGGGAAGAAATTGAGTTGAAGAAACCCTGTGTCAGGGCCAGTATATTGCTGGCTATACCCAACGGTCCTGACAGTTATCTTAACATGGTGACCCATCCCTACCACAGGTTCATTTTAACTCGTTTTCGATTTAATTTGATACATTTTAGCTTGGGGTTTTATCCCGTCTGGAGTAGTCCAGAAAAGGCACCACCCTGTTCTTGCGACCATTTTTCTGAGCAAAGTACTATGCACTTTATAATGTTTTGTAGCCATTATAATGAAGCCCGGAAATTGTTTCTTGTACCTATACTCAAGGAAGCAGGATTTATTTTAGTTAGACCTGCTCTTATTTATCTACAAATGCTACAAACTCCCAGGATTATGTTTTACGTGGCTAGTTTCCTGGTGAGAGCTATTAGAAGCAGGAATAATAGACTCAAAAATGCGTCTACTTGCCTTTGCAGTATAGATTAACATCCTAGCTAGAATGTTGACCTTTTGGGTCAGCATTCTTAGAAGCACTGTAACAGGGTTAGTAGTTGCCAGTCCTAATTATTTTTCCGGGGACCCCCTTAGCATATTTTTTAATATTTCTTAAATTTTTACTGCACTTTAACACTTTTGCACTTTAGCACCTTGCACTTTGTACTAGATAGGCTGATGTTAAAATGTAATACTGTGTATGTTGGTATTTTTAATTCGTTGTTGGTCTTTTTAACCTGCTATTCTTAAACTGTTTTTAACTGTTTTTAACGTATGTGTTGTTTTTGTTTCATATATTTGCCATTGTCTTTGTATGATATTAAGTTATCGCAATAAAGTATTTGACTGACTCCTACCTTTATTCCAAATGGGGCTGGATTACCTGCTAGGTCCCTCCTATGGGTGGGACCAGGGAAGGGGGTGGTTACACCCCTTTCCCTTTGTCCAGTTTCATGCCAGAGCTGGGGCTGATGTGCCTCAGCACCGGTTTGAACTGGCCTATGCATGGGGTAACTTGTGCGCCCCTGGCATGTCTCGTTTCTTTTATCCCTCCCTGCCCCAATCCACTATCTCCTGTCTGGGGTGGTGCTAGCACCTCCCTGTGACAGGAAACCTATTGTTCAAGCCTCCCGTGCTGCAAGGGCTCCCAGCGGCAGGAGGTCAGACTTGTGTCTGTGGCAGCAGCATCCATTTTGTGATGCTGGGGCTCTGGTTGATTTTAACCGCGTTTAAGGAAAGTAACATGTCTTCTCCCTCTAGAAGGGTGGAATGCTACCCCGTCGCTAGAACTGGCAAGGGGGTAGTATTCCAAAGCGTATGACACCTTACACGACATGTTCCGATAAAGCCAAACCAAAGTTAGCAATAACCGCAAGGATTATAATGCACTTAAGAGTATATGGTATGGCAATATCATAGAACAGCTATAAGGACATGGTTCCGAAAGCTGCAGACAGGCTCAGCTCATGCTAGAGCACCATCTCACATAAAACCAAGCATTCTGCCTTCAGGATTGTTAAGGCCTGCCATAGGAGTGACTTATAGGTGCATATGTGTCTATATGTAAAGGTAGATATAGGAATACTATATCTAAGCAAGGGGTGATTACACCACCTTGCCCCAGCTGAGTGATCAGCCAGTTTTGTCAAATTGGAAGGGCAGCCAGGGGTGGCAAAAGATATGCTGCAGCCCCTGGTAGGCCTTGTGTGCCTCTATGCCCTGGCTACCTATGGCACACTGTACAGGGACTCACAAGAGTGACCCAAATACCAATTTGTGATGTACCTAAAGTACATGGTGTTGAATTTAGAGAGAGAACAGCAGGGCTGTGGGTCTGATTAGCAGGCCCACAGCCACATTAAGTCGAAAACCATTGAAGCAAAAAGCAAAAAGTGGAGTGACCATAGGAGAGCAGACCCTACTCTCCTACATACCCCCCTCAAACGCAGGGACATTAAACTTAACCTTGACCAGAGTTATCTTCATGTTCTAAGTGGAAACATCTGGAGTGACCATCTGCATTACCATGGTCAGTCCCAGGCCTATGTTCCACTGTAAAGTCCATCCCCTGTAGGGAAATGGACCACCTGAGTAGTTTGGGATTTTCACCCTTCATCTGATTTAGCCACTAGAGGGGCTTATGGTCTGTCTGAATCTTGAAGTGAGTGCCAAACAAGTATGGCCTCAGCTTCCTCAGGGCCCAAACCACAGCAAAGGCTTCCCTCTCAATAGCTGACCAACGTTTCTCTCTAGGGGTCAGCCTTCTGCTAATAAAAGCAATGGGCTGGTCTTGACCATCTACATTAAGTTATGAAAGCACAGCTCCCACCCCCAACTCAGAAGCATCTGTTTGGACAATGAACACTTTGGAGTAGTCAGGACTCTTTAAGATAGGTGCAGAGCACATGGCCTTCTTCAGGTCATCAAATGCCTTTTGACAGCTTACTGTCCACTGAACCTTTTTTGGCATCTTCTTTGAAGTCAAGTCATTGAGTGGTGTCACAATGGACCCATAATTCTTGACACATTTTCTGTAGTACCCAGACAGGCCCAAGAAAGCTCTGACCTGAGTCTAGGTGGTTGGAGGAGTCCAGTCCTTTATGGTCTGGATCTTGCTCTCCAGTGATTGAACCTGACCCCCACCTACAAGGTGGCCCAGGTACACAACCTTACTCTGCCCTATCTGGCACTTAGTGGTCTTGATAGTTAGGCCTGCCTTTTGCAGGGCCTCCAAAACTTTCTTCAGGTGGATCAGGTGATCCTCCCAGGTGGA
This sequence comes from Lissotriton helveticus, assembly GCF_964261635.1. NCBI lineage: Eukaryota > Metazoa > Chordata > Amphibia > Caudata > Salamandridae > Lissotriton > Lissotriton helveticus. The sequence goes on from NC_136063.1 coordinate 1,129,772,326, forward strand.
GCTAAAGACAGCAATATCATCCACATAAGCTGCACAAAAGTCATCCAACCCAGTGAGAACTTGGCTCACAAACCTTTGGACAGTGGCAGGTGCATTCTTCAAACCAAAGGGCGTCACCACAAATTGGTAATGACCTCCAGGGGTTGAGAAAGCTGTTTTGGCTTTGGCATCCTCAGCTAACCTGATCTGCCAGTAGCCAGCTGTCAAATCAAATATGCTCAGAAACTTGGCAGAAGCCAATCTATCAATGAGCTCATCTGCTCTTTGAATGGGGTGAGCATCTGTCCTAGTGAAAGCACTGAGACCTCTATAGTGCACACAGAACTTCATCTCTCTCTTTCCATCTTTTGTGTGAGGTTTTGGTACAAGCACTACTGGGCTGGCCCAGGGACTCTCTGATGGCTCAATCACTCCCAACTCCAACATTTTCTGCACCTCAGTCTTTATACAATCCCTGACATGGTCAGGTTGCCTGTAGATTTTATTCTTCACAGGCAGACTGTCACCAGTATCCACCTCATGGGTGCACCAGTTAGTTTGACTAGGTGTGAGTGAAAACATATGTCTGTAAGACTGAAGAACTTGTCTACAGTCCTGTTGCTGCTGGTCAGTGAGGGTGCCAGCTAAGGTCACTCCATCAACTGACCCATCATCAGGGGTCTGAGTTAGCAGGTCTGGGAGAGGGTCACTCTCTTCCTCCTGTCCCTCATATGTAGCCATGAGCAAGCCCTTGTCTGCCCTGTCAACATATGCGTTGAGTCTGTTGACATGAAGCACCCTGTGGGGGCTCCTAGGGGTACCAAGGTCCACCAAGTAGGTGACCTCTCCCTTTTTCTCAACAATGGTGTGGGGTCCAGACCATTTATCTTGGAGAGCTGCTGGGGCCACTGGCTCCAACACCCACACCTTCTGTCCTGGCTGGTACTCAGTCAGCACAGCCTTTTGGTCATGCCAAGCTTTTTGAAGTTCCTGGCTGGCCTCAAGGTTTTTGGACGCCTTCTTCATGTACTCAGCCATCCGGGAGCGGAGACAAAGTACATGGTCCACAATGTCTAGCTTAGGCTTTTTGAGAGGTAACTCCCATCCTTCCTTCACCAAACACAGGGGTCCCCTTACAGGATGTCCAAACAAAAGCTCAAAAGGGCTGTAGCCAACCCCCTTTTGTGGGACATCTCTGTAAGCAAACAGAAGGCAGGACAGAAGGATGTCCCATCTTCGCCTAAGCGCTTCAGGTAAACCCTTGATCATACCCTTTAGGGTCTTGTTGAATCTTTCAACAAGCCATTTGCACTGTGGATGGTATGGTGTAGTGAACTTATAGTTAACACCACACTCTCTCCACATTGCTTTTAGATATCCAGACATGAAGTTGGCACCTCTGTCTGAAAGTACCTCCTTTAGAAAGCCCACTCTTAAGAAAACTCCCAGGAGGGCTCTTGCCACAACAGGGGCTATTGTGGTCCTTAGGGGAATAGCCTCTGGATACCCGGTGGCATGATTCACTACCACCAGTATAAACCTGTGTCCAGATGCTGTTTGGGGATCTATTGGTCCAACAATGTCTATCCCAACTCTTTCAAAGGGTACCCCCACCACAGGTAATGGTATAAGGGGGGCCTTTGTGGTGCCACCTGACTTGCCACTGGCTTGGCAGGTTTCACAGGAGCGACAAAACTCCCTGGCATCTTCTGCCATGTGAGGCCAGTGAAAGTGAGGGACAAGCCTGTCCCAAGTCTTATTCTGGCCAAGGTATCCTGCAAGGGGAATATCATGGGCCAAGGTAAGAAGAAACCTCTAAAGGTCTGAGGTATAACCAACCTCCTGGTAGCACCAGGCTTGGGGTCTCTACCCTCAGAATAAAGAAGTCCTTCATCCCAATAAACCTTATGGGTACCGGTGGCATTCCCTGCAGCCTCAGCAGCAGCTTGCTGTCTGAGGGGTTCAAGAGTAGGACAGTCCAATTGCACCTGCCTCAAGTCTGCCCTTGAAGGTCCCCCTGCCCCTAAGAACTCAACCTGATCAGGCTCAAGCTCCTCTGAGACAGTTCCTTCAGGGGTCTCACAATCAGCTTCCTGGGAAGGCTGATCCTCACTTGAGACCAGGGGGGATGGCACTGCCTTAACCCCACTGCTCCTCCTCTTGGATGGTACTTGGTCCATAGTTTCAGGATCCAAGACCTGTTCAGTGTTGTACTTTTTGGCCTGTGACCTGGTCACAGCAAGGACATGTGCTGAAATACCTAGCATCTCTGCATGAGTCCTATACTCCACTTCTGACCATACTGAATCCTCAAGATCATTGCCCAAATGACATTCAACTGGGAGGTCTGCACTTACCGCAACTCTTTTGAGGCCAGTTACCCCTCCCCAGGAGAAATTAACAACTGCCACACTATGATGAGTAGTGACATTGCTAGCATTGGTCACTAGGTAATTATCACCCAGTACAATCTGTCCAGGGTCCACAAAGTTAGGTGTCACCATAGTGACACTGGCACATGTGTCCCTGTAGACCTAAGCCACTTTATCATTAATCAAAGGCTTCTGCCTGTACTTGCCCAAAGTATTGGGACTCACAGTAGTGGACATAGCCATGTCCACATCACAGATCAAGGCTGCCTGAGTTAGAATTCTGACTAAGCCAGATTCCATCTCAGTACCCATGGTTAACCCCACTATAGCTTTAGTTTGGGGGCTGCCACTGCTGACTGTACTAGGGGGTGCAGTTGCCTTTAGGGGCTGCAGTGGCAGGGGCTGTTCCTTTCTTGGTGCACTCACTAAACCAGTGAGAGACTGACTTACAGTAATTACACCAAGGTTTCTTGGGGCCATCATTCTTCTTCTTTTTCTTTCCATTTTGGGACCCCCCTCATTAGAAGTATTTTGGGGGCCTGAAGAAGACTTCTGGTCTTTTTGTTTTTGATCTCCACCCTTCTGGTCTGCCTTTTTCTGATCACCTCCATGGTTCTGGGGTTTCTGCTTAACCCTGGTTCTGACCCATTTGTCTGCCTTCTTTCCCAATTCTTCGGGAGAGGTCAGATCTGAGTCAATCAGGTGCTGGTACAACAACTGGTGCTGACAGTTATTAAGGATTTGCTCTCTCATGATCAAATTATACAATCCTGTATAGTCCTTAACTTTACTACCTAGCAACCAACATTCCAGAAGCTTAGTGGCACAATCAACAAAATCAGTCCAGTCCTGAGTCTGTGCTTTTTGGGTATCTCTGAACAACAACCTGTATTGCTCAGTGGTTAGGCCAAACCCATCAATAAGAGCACTCTTCAGGACAGTGTAGTTTTTAGCATCCTCAGGGCTAACAGTGAGGAGCTTGTCTCTTCCTTTTTCTGAAAACAAGAGCCACAAGATTGCTGCCCACTGATCTTGGGGAACCTGCTGTACCATGCAGGCTCTCTCCAGAGCAGTCATCCATTTGTGGATGTCATCCCCATCTTTGTAGGGGGGCACAATCTTACTCAGGTTTCTATGATCATAGGACCTGTCTTTATCCTTAGGGATATTGCTGCCACCAGTGGAATCGAATCCACTTAACTTGTGTTTCCTTGCTAAAGCAAGTTTAGCTTGGGCCAGGGCTGTTTCCTCTTTCTCCATCTGAAGTTGGACAGCTCACATCCTAGCCTCATGCTCTTTTCTCTGAGGGGAAGACATTCCCCCTTGAGAATGCCTTGAGGCATTAGAGTGAAGAGAGTCTCTGGAATGAGACCTCTCCCTCCTATTGCCTGGGTTAAGTCTACTGTTAGCCCTGGGAAGGTGCAACCCTTCTCCATTCCCAAGTAAACTTAGGTTAGCCTGGCTAAGCCTTCTGACCTGAACCTGGCCATTCCCTCCATCATCTGAATCATCCTCATCTACCTCTTCAACTTTTGGGTGGATGGGATCCTCACCTGTGGGGTTTGTTCCTTCTCCTGTATTATCTGAGGGGCCTGCTCCAGAAGCCTTCTCAAGATCAGCTGTCTCTAGGACTTGTATCAGGAGTTGGATGGTAGGGTTATGACCCTTTTTCAACTTCCTTGAGGTACACAAGGGACTCAATTCTCTGAAGCTGAGTTTTTCAAAGCTGGAGGGTGCCCTGGGAGGGTCACTTTCCACAGGTAGAGAACTGGTTTGTTCACCTCTGCCAGACATGACTAGTGAGGTGTGGTATGTGCACCTACCTACACTAAGTGTTTACCTACTAGAACCTCTCTAGGAGTTGTAGTCAGGGTGTGCTAAGCCCTTTGTTCTACAACTACTAAGTTCAGTACAACTTAAGTTTTTAAGCTTTGTTTATATGTACCTATGGTACTTGATGTGATCTTTCAAATGATATTGTCAAAGATTACAATTGGTAAAACAACAGCAAGCTCATATCCCAACCGCTGCACACCAATGTGAGAAGTTGGCCTGGTATATGATGTTCACTATTCTAGTGAGCACCTTGCACCAGTCCAAACAACCCTTATGGTGATTGGTTGTAAGTCAACCTTATAGACAAGCTATCCTAGTGGTAGCATGGACAAAAGCAGTCTTAGGCTAAACTCGAGAGGGCATGTGAAGCCAGCTGTTTTACCATATGCAATCCCTTTAATACCAAATGAAAGGACACCCCACAAGTTATATATTATAAAATATATGTATTTATTACTAGAATAATCCTCTGTACTCTATGAGGACAGAAGCACAAGTGTTTAAACAAAGAACTTAATATCATACAATAAGCTGCACAATTTTGGATAAGACCGGGTGGCCCGTAAAACCATATACTAAATAAGTGGTATAAGAACCACGTCACGAACAATGGTAAGGCCTAGGGCCTTGGGAATCGCTGGGCCTACACTGGAATAACAGTTGTTAGGAAGCAGGAGGCCCACGAGATGCGTGTGCAAGGTCTAAATGCACATGCATGCACACATAGAAGTCAATGGTGCGTAAAAGTTTAGAAAGTTAAGAGTTTGGAGACTTCCGACTGAACTAAATCACTTGAAACTAGGATACTAGGAGAGTAAACCTACACAGGAACACCGTAGTACTTACGTTACCTAACCCACAGGAAGCGGGTGGACAGGTCTCAAAGTGTGTCGGGTTTTGTCGTGGAGTTCTATGGAGCCTTGAAACAAAGATGATGCAGGCGACCAGGAGAGAAGAGTCCAGTTGGATCCAAGGGCGGATCGAAGATGTAGATTACCTGAAAGCAGAGGGGACAGAGTCTGGGTCACTAGCCAGTGACCAGAGTGGAACCAGGAAGGAACCAGGCGATGTCGGGCGCAATCAGGTGGTTGTCACAAAGCTTGTCTCTGCTGCCACGTGGACCAGGAGGTATCGACGATGACCAGGAGCTGGACACAAACTGTCCCACAAAGGCTCTCGCTGTCAGCAGAGTCGGTTTCCGGATTGAAGTCAACAAGCCTTGGCAAAGGCAACCACGCAGGAACTGAAGAGGGCTTTTTACTCAGGCCAGCAAGGACTGAGGGTCTTCTCCTTCGCAGAGAAGCAAGGGCCAGTCAGGAGCAACAAGACCAGCAGAGTAGATTTCGAGTTTCGTCATCACAGAGGCCACTAGCCTACGGGCAAGTGACCGGACAGACGCGTCAAGCAGGAAAATGCAAAAGGGCCCCACGCAGCGCTCGGTGAGTGTGGAGGGGTGATCTTCGGTGCAGTTGATGCTCAGGGCTGGGGCTTCTCAATCTCCAATGCACAGCTTCAAGGGTGCCTCGGGAGCTGCACAGGAAGCGTTTTGCAGTCTTTTCAAGATGGCCGGTCCCACGTCTCATGTCGCATCCACTGGTCTCAGCTTTGCTGTGGCTGTGGATGGGGCTGAAGGAAGTCTGAAAGTCTGGGTCGTGTCAGGCTCTGTGGTCGGGCTCCAGCGGGAGCATCGGACAAAGCAAGTTGTTGAGCGCTTGATGGTGCCTGCTTGCGCAGGATGGCCACTCCTTGGCCACAAGGGAGATTCTTCAGTATCTTCTTGTAAAGTAGATGGTAGAAGGTCCAGAGTTATGTATCAAAGTTTCAGTCAGGATAATCTGATGTCTTAGGACACAGCTGCTACTTTTATTCCAAATCAAGGTGGTAGATTACCTGCTAGGTCCCTCCTATGGGTGGGACCAGGGAAGGGAGTGGTTACACCCCTTTCCCTTTGTCCAGTTTCACGCCAGAGCTGGGGCTGGTGTGCCCTAGCACCGGTTTGAACTGGCCTATGCATGGGGCACCTTGTGCGCCCCAGGCAGGTCTTTTTTCTTTCATCCCTATCTGCCCCAATCCACTATCTCCTGTCTGGGGTGGTGCTAGCACCTCCCTGTGACAGGAAACCTATTGTCCAAGCCTCCCGTGCTGGAAGGGCTCCCAGCAGCAGGAGGTCAGACTTGTGTCTGTGGCAGCAGCATCCATTTTGTGATGCTGGGGCTCTGGTTGATTTTAACCGTGTTTAAGGAAAGTAACATGTCTTCTCCCTCTAGAAGGGTGGAATGCTACCCCCGTTGCCAGAACTGGTGAGGGGGTAGTATTCCAAAGCGCATGACACCTTACACGACATGTTTTGATGAAGCCAAACCAAAGTTAGCAATAACCGCGAGGATTATAATGCACTTAAGAGTATATGATATGGCAATATCATAGAACAGCTATAAGGACATGGTTCCGAAAGCTGCAGACAGGCTCAGCTCATGCTAGAGCACCATCTCACATAAAACCAAGCACTCTGCCTTCAGGATTGTTAAGGCCTGCCATAGGAGTGACTCATAGGTGCATATGTGTCTATATGTAAAGGTAGATATAGGAATACTATATCTAAGCAAGGGGTGATTACACCACCTTGCCCCGGTTGAGTGATCAGCCAGTTGTGTCAAATTGGAAGGCCAGCCAGGGGTGGCAAAAGATATGCTGCAGCCCCTGGTAGGCCTTGGGTGCCTCTATGCCCTGGGTGCCTATGGCACACTGTACAGGGACTCACAAGAGTGACCCAAATACCAATTGGTGATGTACCTAAAGTACATGGTGTTGAATTTAGAGAGAGAACAGCAGGGCTGTGGGTCTGATTAGCAGGCCCACAGCCACATTAAGTCGAAAACCAGTGAAGCAAAAAGCAAAAAGTGGGGTCATCACAGGAAAGCAGACCCTACTCTCCTATCCAGGTTGAGTTTTTTCCTTCCGTGGCCCAATCCCATTTACAGTATCCTTCCCCCAGTGCTCAATTTCTTTAAACACGCCTTTAAAACTTGTTCATACCTTGTCACATTTGCTGTGTATTCAAAGCCAAAGGTCAAACATCAGGCTCTGTCCTCAGCGGGAACTTGGTGTTTACTTTTCTTTCTCTGACTTCAAAGTGAGAGGATTTTTGTAACAATCATGCTGGCTAGTCTGGGTGTTCTGGACGGAGGCTGTACGATGTTATTTTTTTCTCTAACACTCAACAAAATTTAAAAGTTTGTACATAAAATGTACAGATTTTTCAGAATATTTCAGAAGTAGGGTAGCACAAATAAAGCACATTTTTGGCAATTCTAAAGTGTGGTAGAAATAAATGTTTTAACAGAATTAAAACAAATCAATACACAAGGTGATAATATTTCCACACCTTTCAGTTTGTGCGCTGTATAGTTTTATCACTGAAACTATTTATCTGCGCAAATGTAATGGTCACTTCAGTTGAAGATGAGTTGTCTGTAATGCCAGTGCACTACCACACCATGCATACTATGCCTGGGTGGAGTATGTGGAGTTCAGCTACACAGAACTCTGTAAAGTGCCCGAAAAACTCCCCGCCAGGTGGAGTTCTGCAAGCAGCGGAGTGCGTTCGGTTGCGCCTTTCGCGCTGATTTGTAGCGCCAGGTGTTTGTCCTGTGCTGCAAAATCAGAGCGAACAGCCCCATGTGCAGCGCAAGAGGCCTCGGCTTCTTTCTGCCACTCGAGTAGGTATTCTACTGGAGCGGCAACTTCCTCAATGCAAATATAATGTTTCCCAATGCCAGCGGTCATGGCCATCCGTGACCGCCCGCATTGAAAAATCTCACTGAGGGGTGATCTAGCGTTGGATTATCCTCGCTCGTGCTCACCAAATTAACGCTGGCGAGCACAAGTAAGGAAAAAACTCCGCTCTGCGGAACTTGGCGTGCTCTGCGGAGTGCGGAAAACTCCACTAACTCCACGAATGGAGCAGAGAACCCAGACCTAATACATACTCCACTTTACGTCACTCCACTCTAATCTGCACCACTTCACCCCACACCGCATCACTGCACTCTACTTTGCACTGCTCTACTCTACGCCACTTGCCTCAAATTCTCTCTACTCTACTCTTCACCACTCCATTCTATGCCAATACACTCTACCTGTGAGAAGTTGGCCTGGTATATGATGTTAACTATTCTAGTGAGCACCTTGCACCAGTCCAACCAACCCTTATGGTGATGGTTGTAAAGTCAACCTTATAGACCAGCTATCCTAGTGGTAGCATGGACAAAGCAGTCTTAGGCTAAACTCAAGAGGGCATGTGAAGCCAGCTGTTTTACCATATGCAATCCCTTTAATACCAAATGAAAGGACACCACACAGGTTGTATATCAAAATATATATGTATTTATTTCTAACACAATCCTCTGAACTCTTTAATAGGTCAGAGGCACCAGCACATAACAAGAGACTTAATTAAAATACAATAAGTTGCACAAATTACAGTAATGCCCTAGGGGCACTTCGAACCATATACTAAAATAGTGGTATAAGAACCACGTCACAAACAAAGGAAAGGCCTAGGGCCTGGAGAATCGCTGGGGCTACGCTGTACTACCAAAGGATAGGGCGCAGGAGGCCCACGGGATGCGCGTGCAGTGTCTTTACACGCACGCAAGTTACCATAGAGTGAGAATGGGAACGAAAGAATTAGAAACTAGTTATTTTAGGTCACTTCCCGATGGACTAGGGAAAAGCTACTTGAAACTAGGACACTAGGATAGTCAATACCCACAGGAGTACCGAAATACTCGCATTACCTCACCCACAGGAAGCGGGTGCATAGGCGTCAAAGTGTGTCGGGTTTCGTCGCTGATTTCTATGGAGCCTTAGAGAAAGATGCTGCAGGCGACCAGGAGAGAAGTGTCCGGGTGGATCCAAGGGTGGATCGAGGATGAAGAGTACCTGAAAGCAGAGGGGACAGAGTCTGGGTCACTAGCCAGTGACCAGGAAGGAACCAGGCGATGTCGCGAAGCAATCAGGTGATGTCGTGAAGCTTGTCTCTGCAGCCACGTGGACCAGGAGGTGTCGACGATGACCAGGAGCTGGATACAGACTGTTCCACAAAGGCTCTCGCTGTCGGCAGTGTCGGCTTCCGGATTGGAATCAACAAGCCTTGGCAAAGGCAAACCACGCAAGAATCGAAGATGGCTTCTTGATCAGACCAGCAACGTCTGATGGGCTTCGCCTTTTCAGAGAAGCAGGGGCCAGTCTGGAGCAACCAGACCAGTGTAGTAAATTCAAAGTTCGTTGTCACAGAGGCCACTAGCCAAAGGGCAAGTGACTGGACAGACGCATCAAGCAGGAAAATGCAGAAGGGCCCCACGCAGAACTCGTGGAGTGTGGAGGGCTGATCTTCGGTGCAGTTGGTGCTCGGGGCTGGGGCTTCTCAATCCCCAATGCACAACTTCGAGGGTGCCTCAGAAGTTGCACGGAAAGCAATTCGCTGGCTTTCCAAGATGGCCGGTCCCATGTCTCTCGTCGCCTCCACGGGTCTCAGCTCTGCTGTGACTGTGGATCTGGCTGTTGGAAGACTGGAAGTCTGGGTCTTGTCAGGCTCTGTGCTCGGGCTCCGGCTGGAGCGTCGACAAAGCAAACCGTTGATCGCTTGATGGTGCCTGCTTGCACAGGGTGGTCACTCCTTGACCACAAGGGAGATTCTTCAGTCGTCTTCTTGCAAAGTAGATTGTCGAAGGTCCAGAGTTTTGTTTCAAAGTTTCAGGCAGGGTAAATCTAAAGTCTTGGGACTCAGCTCCTACCTATATACCAAATTTAGGGGCTGGATTACCTGCTAGGTCCCTCCTATGGGTGGGACCCAGGAAGGGGCTGGTTACACCCCTTTCCCTTTGTCCAGTTTCGTGCCAGGGCTGGGGCTGGAGTGCCCCAGCACCGGTTTGAACTGGACTATGCATGGGACACCTTGTGCGCCCCAGGCAGTGTCTCATTTCATTCAGCCCTCCCTGCCCCAAAACACTATGGCCTGTCTGGGGTGGTGCTAGCACCTCCCAAGACAGGAAACCTATTGTCCAAGCCTCCCTCACTGGAAGGACTCCCAGCAGCAGGAGGTCAGACTTGTGTCTGTGGCAGCAGAATCCATTTTGTGATGCTGAGGCTCTGGCTAACTTTAACCGGGATTAGTAGGAACAACATGTCTTCTCCCTCTAGAAGGGTGGAATGCTACCCCTGTCACCAGAACTGGTGAGGGGGTAGTATTCCAAAGTGTATGACACCTTACACGACATGTTTTGATAAAGCCAAACCAAAGTTAGCATTTAACCGTGAGGTTCATAATGCACTTAAGAGTATATGGTATGGCAATATCATAGAACAGCTATAAGGACATGGTTCCGAAAGCTGCAGACAGGCTCAGCTCATGCTAGAGCACCATCTCACATAAAACCAAGCACTCTGCCTTCAGGATTGTTAAGGCCTGCCACAGGAGTGACTTATAGGTGCACATGTGTCTATATATAATGGTAGGTATAGGAATACTACACCTAAGCAAGGGGTGATTACATGACCTTGCCCCAGCTGAGTGATCAGCCAGTTGTGTCAGTTTGGGTGGCCAGCCAGGGGTGGCAAAAGATATGCTGCAGCCCCTGGTAGGCCTTGGGTGCACCTATGTCCTGGGTACCTATGGTACACTGTACAGGGACTCATAAGAGTGACCCAAATCCCAATTGGTGATGTACCTAAAGTACATGGTGTGAAATTTAGAGAGAGAACAGCAGGTCTGTGGGTCTGATTAGCAGGCCCACAGCCACATTAGGTCGAAAACCAGTGAAGCAAAAAGTAAAAAATGGGGTGACCATAGGAAAGCAGACCCTACTCTCCTACACTACCCCACTCTACTCTAATATGCACCACTGCACTCTTTGTCAGTACATTCTACACCACTTCAGTCTAGGCCACTCTACTCTGCCACTCTCCACCACTCTACTCTGCAACACTGCACTCTATACCACTTTACGCAAAAGCACTCTACTCTGTACCACTCCAGGCCAGTGCACTCAATGCCAATCCCCTCTACACCACTCTAATCTACTCTGCACCACTGCAGTCAGCATTACTGCACTCTACGTCACTCTATTTTTTGCCACTGCACTCTACCACACACCACTCTTGCCTACGCCACTTCACTCTACTCTGAAACAATCTGCTCTGCATCACTCCAATGTACACCACTGTTATTTACGCTGCTTCACTCCACTCTTCTTTGTACCTTTCAACTCTAAACCCCTGTACTCTACACAACTCTACTCTAAACCACTACTCTCTCCGCCAATCAATCACTGTACTTGTAAAGCGCGCTACTTATCTGTGAGGGTCTCAAGGCGCTGAGGGGGAGAGGGGTGCTGCTACTGGTCGAAGAGCCAGGTCTTGAGGAGCCTTCTGAAGGTGAGCAGGTCTTGGGTCTGACGCAGAAGGGTGGGGAGGGTGTTCTATGTCTTGGCGGCGAGGTAGGAGAAGGATCTGCCGCCAGAGGTTGTTTGTTGGATGCGCGGGACGGCGGCAAGGGCGAGGCTGGCAGAGCGGAGCTGGCGGGCGGGGGTGTAGAGGATGAGTCTGTCGTTCAGGTAGGCCGTCCCGGGGTTGCGAAGTGCTTTGTGTGCGTGGGTGAGGAGTTTGAAAGTGATCCTCTTGTCGGCGGGGAACCAGTGTAGGTCTCTCAGGGGGGGTGATGTGGCTGCGTCGGGGGCGTTGACGATCAGTCTGGCGGAGTCATTTTGGATGTGTTGTAGTCGTCACAGGTGTTTGGCTGGGATTCCGGCATAGAGTGCTTTGCCGTAGTCCAGCCTGCTGCTGACGAGGGCTTGGGTCACCGCTCTTCTTGTTTCAGTCGGGATCCACTTGTAGTTCCTGCGGAGCATGTGGAGGGTGTTGTAGCAGGAGGAGATGGCGTTGACCTGCTTTGACATCGAGAGGGAGGAGTCGAGGATGAATCCTAGGTTGCGTGCGTGGTCTGTGGGTGTTGGAGCTGCTCCCAGTGTGGTCGGCCACCAGGAGTCGTCCCACGCAGAGGGGGTGGGACCTAGGATGAGGACCTCCGTCTTGTCTGAGTTCAGTTTCAGGCGGCTGCTACTCATCCACTCGGCCAAGGCCTTCATTCTCTCGTGGAGGTTGGTTTTGGCGGTGTGCGGGTCCTTGGTGAGGGAGAGGATGAGCTGGGTGTCGTCAGTCTAGGAGATGATGTTCAGGTTGTGCTGGCAGGCCACTTGTGCGAGGGGGGCCATGTAGACGTTGAACACGGTCGGGCTGAGGGATGAGCCCTGGGGTACGCCGCAGATGATGTCGGTGGCTTCGGAATGGAAGGGCGGGAGGCGGACTCTCTGGGTTCTGCCGGAGAGGAAGGACGTGGTCCAGTCCAGGGCCTTCTTCTGGATTCGGCTTCTTGGAGGCGTGTTCTTAGTGTGTGGTGGCATACAGTGTCGAAGGCCGCTGACATATCCAGGAGAATGAGGGCTGAGGTTTCTCCGTTGTCTAGCTGGCGCCTGATGTAGTCTGGGGCAGCAATGAGGGCAGTCTCGGTGCTGTGGTTTCATCTGAATCTGGACTGGGATGGGTCTAGGATGTTGTTGACCTCGAGGTGGCCGGTCAGCTGTATGTTGGCGATTTTCTCGATGACCTTCGCTGGGAAGGGGAGCAGGGAGAAGAACCGGAAGTTCTTGACTTCTTTGGGGACCGCCTTGGGCTTCTTGAGGAGGGCGTTGATTTCAGCGTGCTTCCAGCTTTCTGGGAATGTCACTGTGTCACAGGAGATGTTGATGATCTTTTGCAGTTGAGGTGCGATGGCTGCATCAGCTTTGTTGAAGACGTGGTGTGAGCAGGGGTCTGACGGAGATCCTGAGTGGATAGAGTTCATGATCTTGCGTGTCTCTTCGTCGTTGACGTGGGACCAGGAGGTCAGCTGGTTGGTGCAGGTAGCGATCGTGGTGGTGTCTATTGTGGTCGGGGTGGATGCGGAGTTCAAGCTGTCGTGGATGTCGGCGATCTTGCCGTAGAAGAAGGTGGACAGCGCGTCGCACAGATCTTGCGAGGGTGTGATGTCGTTGGTGTTGGCGCTGGGGTTGGAGAGTTCCTTCACTATGTTGAAAAGTTATTTGCTGTTGTGTGCGTTGTTGTCCAGTCGGGTTTTAAAGGACGATCTCTTGGCTGTTCTGATGAGGTGGTGATGTTTGTGGATGGCGTCCTTGTGGGCTGCGTGGCTGTCTGGTGCGCGGTCGTGGAGCCATTTATTTCCAGTTTCCAATGCACTTTACAACACTTTACTCAAAACCAATGCACTCTACACCAACTACACTGCACTCTACAACACTCTAGTCTGCAAAATACACTCTCCGCCACTTAACTCTATGCCACTGTACTCTGCGATTCTACTCTGCACCACTCAACTGTACCCCACTCTACTGCACTTTATGCCACTCCACTCGATTCCACGACACAAACTGCACTCTACACCCTTCCACTTTATGACCCGTTACTCCCTCCATGACTCTCCACAACACTGTATGCTACTCCATGCAACTCTACTCTACGCCACTCCACGTCACTCCACCTTACTCCACGCCACTCAACTTTAAGACACTTCACTCTCCTTTACGCTACTAACATTTAGCTCTGCTGGTGTACAACATGGTCAAAATAGATTGCAAAAGCCACGAGCTCTTGCATAGGCAAGACCGTTTGCCTTGCCAATGCTTGTTTTATCGACCATCGTTCTTTCAAAGTGTATAGCTGCTCCAATACAAAAGTAATCATGTGTTTTTAATCTGAATGAAACTAATATCTGTGCCCTTAATCACAGCGAAGTCTGAGTCACTTTTCAAATCCTAAGGAAAAAAACGCTCATTTATAACTGAAATACTGCTTTTGTTCCCCAGCATGTGCTTCCTCTACGCTGCGTTCATCTCACAAATCCACATTTCAGCGAAATCCTTTAATTGCTGGTTTTGAAATAGAATACATGCCATGGTCATCTTAGAGAATTTTAGCTAATGGAATTGTGAAGTGTTTGCACAATAGGATATTTTATAATTACAATTGGACAGCCAAATCGTTTTTATTTACATAGGAATCTATTATTACAGACCAGGCCTGTATTTATTGAAGAGTGTTATCATTACAGCGTTAGTCACGAACATTTCTCCTCATTAGACCCAATCAACTTTTCTGCTCTAACTCACTCTGTCGTTAACTCGCAGTTCTTGGCAATAGTTGGAGGGAAAGCAGTGCAAGAAGCAGCCAATTTATTTGAGATCATATGACCTTTCCGGTTTGTAGAGAAGTTAATTTTACGAAAATGAAAAAAGTAAATACGGTTTACAAGTTCATATTTGGCTTATGGATCGTATTAAAATAGTCATAAGCTGGAATAAACTGTATTACAAGTGTGTTTTTTTTTAAAATCTAAGTGAAATGTCTGAAACAAATACAGTTTGCAGTTTGGGGTAAAGAGTGAAAGGAAATACTGTGTTTCTTTTCATTTGCTTTCCCATACTTTGAAAAATGTTCCTCCGAAAGTGAACCATCTTTTGTAAGAGGCTCTTTACTAATCAAATTTGCAAATTATTGAATATTCTGAAAATGCTTTGGCAATTGCTACGAATCGAAGTTAAGGTTATGCCTTTCCTTTACAAATCATTATTATCAGGTGTGTTGGTCCAACTGAACGTATGAACACTACCAATTCAGGCATGCATTAGCTTGTTAAAAGAAAGACTGGGTTGTAAACGCTGACAAGACAAAACTCGGAGAAATAATTACGTGTCAATCACGTTTCAATAAAGTTACTATACATTATCTTCTCTTGCAAAAGGTTACTGAAGGCTCTTCAGATTGAATTGTTGCACAGTATGGTAATGAAGTTGCATTTATATAGGTCTTTGTATGCAGAGCCAAACTGACCGTAGCGGGCATCAGGTGTTTCCCCAGGAGGCTGGAAAGGTGGGGGCTGGTTTTGCAGCTGTGGGGGCCGCCTTGTTACTGGGGCCTGGTTTTGCAGCAGAGTCCTCGAGATCTAAAGAGGCCAAAAAATCTCCTAGCCGGACAAGAGGAATAGTTGCCTGACTGGTCAACATTCCGAAATGAACAGCCCGAATCCAGGAGTTGATCCACTTTAGATCTAGACTGGGCCAAAAACCCCAGAGACCTTCTGAACCAAGAACAAGATGGAATAGGCCCCTGTGCCCATATCTGACTCTGGTATCCTACAAATGTTCAGTTCTGCCAGTAACTCCTAGACACCCTCCAATAGTGCTAACCTTCTCAGTCTGGCAGACGGGACAGGAGTCATACAAACACCCATTTCTGGGGGAACCTGTCAAGTCGAACTTGTAACCATATTCCCCAAGGCCCAGGACCCAGAGATTGGAAACATCCAGATGCCGTACCAGAAGGAAATGCCTGATCCTGCCCCCCACAGGTATCAACCTCCCCCCCAGATTGTGATTGTCAGGTGCCCTTCTTGGCAGTCCTTTTAGGAGTAGGTCAGCGTGTTTAGCAGAAAAACGAGGCTAAAATCTTCTCCTCGGTGAAAGACTAACAAGACTCACGCTTCGTGGAGGACCTACTCCAAGCTGTACCAGAAGAAGCACCACCCCTATAAGGCAAGGCATACTTCCACTCCTAGAAAGCCTTAAAAATCAATCAGGGCAGGCAATTGATCCTTAAAGAAAGCCTGGCCCTCAAAAGACAGTTTCAACAAGGCAGCTTTCTCACCAGGATCCACCTTCCTCTGCCTGAACCACAAAGACAGTCGGACAGCCACCAAGGTCCCAGTGGACATGGCCGAAGCCTGAATAATGGCTGACGAAATGTCGGCCAGCAGCTTAGACTGTTGTTCCATGGCAGCCAGTTTCCCTGAACACTCGCAACCATCCTGTTCTAATATGGCCAATTTGTCAAAATCCTGCACCAGCGACTGTGCAGAATAAGTGGAAAAACAGACTCGCCCTCAAGGCCAAATTTTCAACAGCAAAGGCTTTCACAAGACTAAATCCACCTTCTTCTCAGTGGCATTGGCCGGTGTACAATCCTCAGGTTTAATGGCAGTCTTTCCAATCAGAGTAGCCAGAACCAAATCCAACCCCACAGAGTGGGGCAAGGTTTCATCCCCTCCCAGTTTCTGGAGAAAGCTCTGACTTGGACTTTGTCCGCCTCCCTCCATTCCTGCATCACCATCTCCCGTACCAGGCCCTGAAAAGGCATGCCCAACCGAGAGGAAAAGGAAACCCCAAGTTGTCCAGGGCATGCGCCAAAATGTCCCACATCTCCTCCCTGGATATATACTTCCCACCAGAGGAAGTAGGAAGGGTCCTCCACATCCGAAGGAGACGACTCAGCCCTAGGATCAGCAATCTGAGGATGGGAAGGACAGATTGTCAATCCAGGATGAGCCTGTAGAGTCTTGGAGATGTCCGCCTCAATCATGCCCTGAACTTCCTCCCTGGAAATGGGAAGCAGATATAGCGGAAATTGAGGAATATTTAGAATCTGCCTCACTAGATAAGCTAAAAAAGGAGGATAACAACTCCCTGGAGATTAACTTTACCTTAGAAGAAGTACAAAGAGCTTTTAATGATCTCCCGTCAGGGAAAGCAGTTGGACCTGATTAAATACCGCTAGAGTTTTATAAGAAGTTCTTTCTGACCTTAGAAGCAGATATCTATAAACTTATGGTTCTCATACAAAATGTTGCCGCCCCTCCGGAGTCTTGGGGAGAAGCCTCAATGGTGGTGTTTCTAAAAAAGAATAAAAGCTGTACGGATCCTGGGTCATATAGACCAATCAGCTTAATGAATAGTGATACTAAAGCCTATTCTAAAATGTTGGCAAACTGACTGAGTTTGGTAATTGGGAAGATAGTTTCACCCTGGCAGCACGGGTTCATACCGGGGAAGGGTACTGCCGATCATATTAAAGGGGTGTTTGCGCTGCTGGACGGTACGAATGCCTCACGGGTTTTCTGTGGGCAACAGTGAACAAATGTAATTTTGGGAAAATATATATAGGAGCAATAAAGGCCCTTTATAAAAATCCGAACATCAGCCTGAGAGTGGGGGGAGAACTGAGTGAGGCAATAAAAATTGAATGTGGGACTAGGCAAGGATGCCCCTGCTCCCCTCTACTCTTTGCTTGCTATATTGATTCATTTATTAGATATATAGAAAAAAGTAAAAATATCAGCCTAATTGTATTGAATGGATATGAGACCAAAATATTGGGATACGCAGATGATTTAGCAATCACATCACCAACAACAATAATAGCAATTATGGAAATTGAGAATGAGGCGAAAAAATATAACCTTCTGTCAGGATACAAACTGAACCAAGGGAAAACACAAATAGTCGTGAATCAATTTGTTACTATTCATGATGAGAGAGTTATAGAGTCTGCGGTCTATTTGGGCGTCAGTATAACATCCGATTTATCTAAGGTTGTTGAGGAAAATTTGACCCCAATAATCAAAAAGGCAAAACTAGACTTAGATAGGATGGACAACTTACACTTAACAGTTATAGGCCGCTGTAATGTTATAAAGATGCAGTTTCTGCCCAAGATTTTATATTTATTCCGTACGATTCCTTTATTATTTACTAATAAGTGGTTTAAGGAAATAGAGGGGATTTGTAATCGCTTCATATGGGCCAAGGGCAGAACCCGAAGATCCATAAAGATGCTGGCAATATCTAAAGAACGGGGGGGCCTTGCAGTACCTGACTTTAAGACATATTATTTTGCCTCAGTTCTTCAGTATTGTAAAGGACTCCTTGGTGGGAATATGAAAGACATATGGAGGGGCAATGCTGGCATTCCGGATATATATGATCTGCTGGTTTTGGACTCTAATAAGGGACTTCTTACATTCAAGGAGTTAAACTACTATAAAAGAACGAAGTTCAAGGTGTTGGGTGCAGTCATTTTAGTTTGGTCAATTATCCGGAAGAAAATTAAATTAGGGAGAATGAACTTCTATACCCCTTTATATATGAATAAACTTCTCCCAGATGTATTTCATGATCAAGTGATGAGGCGGTGGGATAATCTCGGGGTCGGAACAATTGGAGACATTATAGATCAATCAGGGTTAATAACATTTGAAAGGGCGCAACAGCTATACAATTTGGATCGGAGAGATTTCTTTAAATACTTACAGATAAGATCAGTCCTGCAAAGAAAACAATCGGGTAACTGTAAGTTTACTAGGGTAGACTTGATGGAACTTGTTCAAGATGAGGAGGGATGTTCAATCTCTCAACTTTGTGGTGCATTATGCCTGTATAACGAGGATGATAGAGGAAAGGTGTTTGATAAATGGAGAACTAAATTAAATCTAGGCAGGAATGAGGGTGAAAAATCGCTTAGGTTAGGAAACACTATCTTAAAGGTTGCAAATCTGCAGGCACAATACTACAAGACTTTATAAGAACTGTATTATACACCGCATAGAATAGCCCGCTGGGGGGGAACGAGTGGGATCTTCTACCCAAGATGTCAGAGTACGGGTATTAAAAAGGGGATAGACTCATGCTCATTTTGATAGGATTATAATTGACGGTGTTAAAATTGCTTAGATTTTTCAACTCTTCTTTCTCGGAAATTGTACTCAAATTATGTTTTGCATCTCAGTTGCAACTTCAAGTGACTAAGCTGTAATTGAATGATTTCTGTTGTATTAGATATATATGTCAAAGTAATTAATTGTTTATACTTTGTTTTTTCTGCTGATGAATAATAAAAATATTTGTTTTAAAAAAAGGAAATGGGAGGCATCTCACCCCTATCAGGGCCCCAAACACGAGGCCGTTTCTGGGGAACAGGAGACCCATCCACAGAGGATGAGGTGGGGGACACCACATTGTTGCACTTGAACAACCGCTTCCGACCCCTGTTTGAAGAACAAGTGCGCCTAATCAAAACACTAGCCTTAGAAATAATCCCAGGGAAAAACAGGCAGCAAACTAATGAGTATGAACCACGTCCTGAACACCAATCAGTATGAAATGCAAAACTCTATAAAACAACAAAAAACTGGACCAAACCTGTCCTACCGTCTCTCCAAGCGCCCCTGGTTCTAGCCGATTTAGCCGCACTGTGACCATGACCCGGAAACACAGCCCAGACACCAGTGGACCACCAGACTTCATCACTGTGTCCACACAGAAGCACTCCACATCCCTCCAATGCGGAGTTGCAGGAGGCAGCTGCGCAGCCAGAGGATCGCCGCTTGATGCAGCGCATAGGCCGTGACCAGCACTCAATGAACCCCTGGCCCCATCACGGAGGGGAAAACAGCCAAGATAAGTCTCACTCTTGAGACAAACAAGTACAGGAGGTGGTGGGGCGGGTGGTTTTTATAAGGTGGGGTGGGTCTTTGGGAGGGAAATGGCCTCATTGGGTAAGAAGGAAGGCGATGAGAGAGATAGGAGGTAACGGTAACGTTCGACAATTACCTTTCTCACACAGCTGTTCTATGAAATTGCTAAATTGTTTCAAATGCACCATTCTGTCCAAAGGATGTCAAATGAAACAGTTATTGGTTCAAATACATTTTGCTAGTTTGGTGAGTTTTCTTATGCACTTAGAAACATTGAGTCTATGACTTCATTGGAAGAAGGGTGAAGTAAAATATGAGGCCTACATGAAATTCGGCTATTATACCAGAATGACCATGTTAAACTGTGACTCGCCCCTTAATAGGAAACTAACATATAACTTATTAACCATTTCAGTTCTAAGCAAAATTGATACATGTAGCGTACTCATACATTTTTTGCCAAGTATCAACGTTTCACATATAGGAAAATAATTATTCATCCCATCATAAGAGTGTCATTCAGGGATTACATTTATATATAATGCACATTAGGAAAAGTTTCACAAAGACACTTATACAAAAACCTGTAAAACCTACTCTTCTTTTATAACATTTTCAGTGCACATGTTATATATGAACTAATAATTTTGTACTTTTCTCATGGAAATCGATCTATTACAAATTTATTTTCTTTAGTCTTATCACGTTCATAATTATGAAAATCAAACCCATTAGTATCTTGTTTAATAACCATGTCTAATAAATTGTAAACCCAAAATATCTCAAACTATCTTCCCATCTCCATGCTTTTACAATGGACTATCTGAATGATTTTGTATGTCATTTTCAAAAATGTGGAACTTTAATACAGGTTTTCATCATTTGTGTAAAATGTTGTCATAATATTTTTTTTTTGTCTCTAAATTTGTTAGATGAAGTCTGTGCTGCACCACCGGCCTGCCCTCCATCTCAGTCAGCTTGAACTTTGGATCTAACCCGTTCCAGCGTGACTTTGAGTAACCCCTAAGTGCTATGTGACTCTAAACACTAGATTTTGATTTAGGACCTGATTTAGATCTCAAGAGCGAAAACAACAGAAGATGGACAGAATGCTGAACAATGCAACATTCATCCCCAGTCAACAGCTTTGGGATTAATCCATCATCCAGTTCGGGCTGGACTGTTCCCATGAGGAGCAGGGTCAAGACTGATTTGCATATGGCTGGTTCTAAACTGGGGTGGCATGATGAGCAAGCGAATGATGGATTTGATCCAGATCTTTTGACTGGGGGGGGTGAATGTTTGATTTGTTCCGCATTCCATCCATAATTTGTGTGTCTTTTGGTTGTTTAGATCTTTATGGATGGGTTACTCCTTTACAACACTGCCAGATAACCCATCCACTGAAATATAAATCCCGTAGGATATAATGGGATTTATATTTTGGTAGACGGGATATCCGTCACCATTGTGATGGAGTAACCCATCCACCTAGGTCTAAATCCAGCCCTTAATGTTTAAAAATTCATAGCTCTGGTTCTACTTATTGGGGTTTTGTGATTTTGGTCTTGTTTTACTCACAGAATTGCCCCATATTTTTCTAAACCTATGTGGAGTTTTTGAGGTGTTTTCATTGTGCTACTGTGTGTGTGTGTGTGTGTGTTGCATAAATATTTCACACAGTGCCTTTTTTAGGTATGCCTGACAGCTCTGTGCCAAGCTACCAGAAGGTGAGCACAGATTATCTGTTGGGTATATCTAGGTTACCCTGGCTAGGATTGTGTTCCCTAAGTGGACAGGGTGCATACCTCTGCCATCTAGAGACCTAATTTCTAACACCTTGTGGTCTAAAAAGCATTCTTTGATACAGTTAAGATTAGTTATGTAAGGAAGAAAGTGGTCTGATTACCAACAGCATAAATCACAGCCAAAACAGAGGTTACTACCTTTTGGACATAGCAAATAAACTGATGACAGAAACTAAGCAATGGTTATTAATAATAAAAATGCATGCAGGAAATGCATAGAGAATTGGCAACAATCAGCACAAAGCTGCCAAGTGGCCCTATGGTGTATTAGACTGGGAAAGAATAACTGGTTATGTCAAATGGGAGACCAGGTACTGGACAATTATATAAAGAAAAATAGGTAACAAGGCACCAGTGGTTGGGTTTCGATAGGAGATTCTTATTTATGTAGGGTAACGGAAATTCCTGTCAGTATATTAGAAATGTTTGTCTCTGTGTCTTTCCAGTATGTGAGGGAAGAAAATGCAAAGCGCCAAGGAAAACATAAAATGAGTGAAGGGTATTTCACAGGCATGGATGCTCCACAAATAACTTCTACAATTCTCAAGTAGTCAAGAACATTCGGCAAGTTTGGAGAAACCCCTTTTTAATTTTTGCAAGGACGGATAGCCCCACCTCAAGAGCAGAAATGTAAACTAACCACAGAGAGAGTTTAAACCAGAACCCACTCATGTGCCCTTCTTTGTGTCCCAGAAGACCAGAAGAGAAAGCCCTGGGCATATGGCCTGCTCGCAGACTCACTCCCCAGTCCCGCTTGACTATGCCCTTGGTCAAAGGGAATTGTTGGCTGAGATCAGAAATGCAAGGAGCACAGGAAACACTCACAGAAGTACAGCAAGTCATTGTCACCCATCAGGCATCTGTCACATTCACCCTTCGCAAACCCGACACTGGAGTCAGAGGTACAGATTACATGTCTTCCTTTATTCCCTGCCAGCTTCTCACTGGCTTACAAACTACTTCCCTTTCCTGGTCCTGTTGCTGTCCCCGCCTTTTCCTGTTTGCCTGCCCTGTCCCACGTAGGGTCAGGCGAGACGACACGACATCTCCCCCTTTTGTACAAAGTCTCATCTTCCTTTATATTTCCTCGACTAGTCGCCGCGGTTTTCTGATCAGGCGCTGTGGGCTTCTCTCTCGCTCTGATGTTTGGACGGGATGATTGCCGGTGCCGGCGATCCGCGTGGGACCATGGCAGTTGCGGTCACTGCTGTCACTTTGGCTCGCCGAGTCACTTGAGCCTGGACTCGAGGACATCTCGTGGTTGCTGCGTAGGTCGCATCTCTTGAAGTGCGATATGTTCCTTGTTATCTGCTTGTGGTCAGCCTTTGCCGTGATCATAGTTCCTTTCCTTTTAGTGACTTGTAGGGGAATATCCAGATACCGGCTGTTTGCCTTGGCTCGCCAGTCGCCTCGAACTATCACCCAATCCCCTTCCTGGATGTCAGCTTCTTTAGCGTGTCTGCGCCGGTCGGCATATGTTTTCATTTTGAGTTTCTTCTCATGGTCCATATCGACCAATGAGTTGTGATCGACTGTGATGGTTCGAGGTTGGGGTGTAGTGTTTACCATGGGTAGGCGAGTGCGGGGCGCTCTTCCCAACATGACGGTGGCTGGGCACTGATTTGTAGTGCTGTGCGGCGTGGTCCGGTATGCCCTTAGTACTTCATTCAGTGATTGTTGGATGTCTCTGTGTGTTAACTCAGCCTGCTGAATTGCCTTTTCAAGTGTCCCCATAAATTGTTCCACCATGCCATTGGCCTGAGGCCATAGTGGAGTGATTTTCTGATGCTTGAAATTGAGATGGGTCGCAAATTCTGTGAACTCATGGCCGTTGAATGGGGGCCCATTGTCAGATTTCACCCGTAGGGGAATGCCCCATGCTGCGAAGATTTCATCTAGTACTGGGATGACCGTAGTTGCTCTGGTAGATGTTATTAGCTGTGCAAATGGGAATCGGGAGTATTCGTCCATGACGACTATGATGTATTGTCCTGACTGCAGTGGTCCGAAGAAATCGACTGCAACTTGTTGCCATACCCCTTCTGGTAGCTCCGACATTTGGAGCGGTGCAGGTGGTTTCTCTCGGCTGACCAGCTGGCATGTCATGCAATCTTTCAGGGTTGTTTCAACCATTTGATCTAATGTGGGGAACCATACGCGTTCTCTCAGGGACTTCTTTGTTGCGTTTATGCCTCTGTGGCCTTCGTGTGCCAAATTGATGACTCCCTGGCGTAGCTTGTGTGGGATTACGATCCTCCCCCCTCTCAAGAGGAGCCTATTGTCACTGATGGAAAGTTCATCATGTACACGCTGGAAAGGCATGAGGTCATGAAGGAGCTGGTCCGAGTCCTGAGGCAAACGTCTCACATCCCTCCAGGAGTTTGTGCGAACGCGGGCCATGACCGCTTGCACAAGTGGGTCACTCGTTGAAGCGTCTCGAATTGCTTCCAGGGGGACCGTGGGTGGACATGCTGTGTCGACAACAAAGTGAACGTAGTCGTCAGCTGCAGATGGATCAGCTCGAGCACCGACTAGGGGGTGTCGTGACATAAAGTCAGCTGGATTTTCAGCTTTCCCTGGCTTATGGATGATGGTGAAAACGTAATCTTGGAGGCGTAGGCCCCACCGTTCAATGCGCGGCGGCATTTTGGCATTGGGATTGCCAAAGATTGTAATGAGGGCTTGATGGTCTGTGATGATCGTGAAATGTTTGCCGTAGACAAACAGGTGGAAATGTTCGCACGCCCATACCACGGCCAGGCTTTCTTTTTCAGGTTGGGAGTACGCTTTTTCGGTGTCCGTGAGACTGCGGCTTGCGTACGCGATGATGTGACGCTGGTCAGAGTTCTCACGGTATTGAGCCAATATGGCTCCCAGACCCACCGGGCTGGCATCGACTGTGATTTCGGTTTTCTTTTTTGTGTCAAAGTAGGCTAGATTTATGGCCGATCCGACGGCTCGTTTGATCACTGTGAATGCTTGTTTACATGCGTCGGTCCATTCGAAAGGTTGACCATGTCATGTGAGTTCTCGCAGGGGGTAGCTGATCGTGGCGTAGTCGCGGATGTAGCGCGCGCAATAGCTCGCCATTCCGAGGAAAGAGCGAAGATCACTCAGGTCTCGGGGTGTCGGGGTGTCGGGGTGTCAGCGAGGGCAGTTACTTTTTCGGGGTCGGGCTTCATCCCCTCTTTGGAAAAGATGTGTCCGTAAAACTTCAGGGTGTCCTTGTGAAACTCGCATTTGCTGGCATTGAGAGTCAGGTTTGCAGTCAGCAGAGCGTGGCATACTCTGTCCAGAGCGGTGTCGCGCTCAGTTTGATCTTTGTCAAAGACGAGCAGGTCATCACTATAGTTGAAAGCATTGGGGATGCCTTGAATGACTCGTCGGATGGTTTCCTGGAAGATCTCGGTGGCCGATGAAATGCCAAAGTTCAACCATTTGTACCGGAAAAGGCCCTGATGCGTGGTAAACGTTGTGATGTATCTCGATTTTTCATGAAGCTCCAGCTGATGGTAACCTTTGTTGAGGTCGAGCTTGGAGAACACAGTGGCGCCATTGAGTTTCGTGATCATATCACTGATGTGGGGTCCGGGGTGGCGCTCTCGCTCAATAGCAGTGTTGGGAGCCCGCATATCCACGCACAGCCTGACCTTGTTATCCTGGCCCTTCTTAGGGACCACCACGACCGGTGACACCCACGGGGTAGGTCCTGATGTGCGCTCAATAATTTCCGTTTGCAGAAGATCCTGGAGCTCTTCGTCGACGGCTTGTTGTAGGTGGAAAGGCACCTTCCTATGGTGTTGAGCGATGGGTGTCACGCTTTCATCAATGTGCAGCTTCACCTTGAAATGGTTCAGTTTCCCCAGGCCTTTGAAGAGGTTCGGGAATTTCGCCACGATGTCGGGGGCGTCTTCGGTCATGTAGAGGAGCTCTACCAGTTTCAGCATTTCTGCTGTGGGTAAGCTGAGCAAACAGTCCGCCACATCTGGTCCTTCTACCACGTGGATGTAGGCTGAGATTTTCCGGTCCTTGAATGTGAGGGTAGTGTGGAAGCGGCCTAAGCACGGTAGAGGTTTGCGTGACATCCATGTGAATAT
This sequence comes from Lissotriton helveticus, assembly GCF_964261635.1. Taxonomy (NCBI): domain Eukaryota; kingdom Metazoa; phylum Chordata; class Amphibia; order Caudata; family Salamandridae; genus Lissotriton; species Lissotriton helveticus. Next base: position 1,129,797,776 of record NC_136063.1, read on the forward strand.
GCGAACAGCTGCGGGCTCCAACTTAGGTCGTTGTTTCATGTTGTGATATTCTAGAGCGCAGATGTAATTTAACGACGCTCCCGAGTCCAGGACAAACTTCGCTGGGTGGTCTCCTATCATGATGTCCAGTTTCGGGTATCGTTTCAGACGGTCCGGGTCCGCTACCATGCAGATATATTCATCACTGACCTGTGATGTGGACGTGTGTGACGAGGAATCACTGGACGAAGTTCTGCGTGTCCGGTAGGACTCTGTCAGGTGATGTCTGGATCGGTGAGAGCTTGTGGATCGACCTCGTGATCTGTACGAGCGTGCTGATTGGAGGCTGGAGTTGGAGGAGCTGGAAGAGCGTCCTTCCCTCCCTTTTATGGCACGTGCGTGATGTCGCAGGTTGCGACCTTTGTCGGACGACCTGTGGGTTGACTGCTTGGCCTGACACACTATTTCGAAGTGATTGTCTCTCCCGCAGCGATGGCATCGCTGACCAATTGCGGGACATTGCCCTGAGTGCGGGTAGTCTTGTCCACACCGGTAGCAAGTAGGCGCTGATTTGTTATGCGTGGTGCGTCGCGAGTTTCGTCTGGAGGATGATCTTCGAGGAGTGTAGGATTGCTTGCTGGACTTGTGGGAATGCGTCGTGGGCCTGGTAGTTCTGTGCGACTAGACCCGGAGAGCGTGATCTTTCCGGTCCGGCCTGTGGGTTTCCATTCGCTTGGCATGGCTTTCTGCCTGGTCATTAATTCTTGTTAGTTCTTCAATCTGTTCCAGGGTGTATTGCTTTTTTAGAAGTCTCCAGCGGAGAGATTCAGATTGGCATCCATCGATAATGCGAAGTCGCAAAGCGTCCTCCGTTTTGAAATTGTCAAAATCACAGTATCGTGCCATCCGTTTGATGCGCATGATGAAATCGCTCATGCATTCTTCTTTTTCTTTAGTGGCTAAACTGAACGTGTAGCGCTCGTAATCTACATTGCGCTTGTGAAGGAATCGTCCGTCGAGGGCACCTTTTACCTCCTCGTACGTGGCAGTCGTTGCGTTTGGCAATTCTTTGATAATTTGCGCTATGTCTTGGCCTATTAAGTTTCTTAAGGCTACTGGCTTTTGTTTAGGGTCTTGTACCAAAGACCCAGTCATGTAATCCTCAAAGTCTTCACTCCAGCTCTTCCACGCCGGCCCCATGCTGTTGCCTGTTGTCAACACTAGCGGCTGCGGTTGACGCATGAAGGGGGCTCCCATGGGTGCGTGAGGCACCATGGCTGCGTTGGCCTGTGGGGCTGGACCTGCTGTGGCGTTCCCTCCGGATATACTATCAGGTCCAGTATTGGACATTTTGGAGAATGTTCCCGCCTTTTTTTGTAATTATTGGCTGTATTTCCTGAGTCTGTGAGGCGCTTATCGATGTAGGGTATCTATTTGCATCTAACTGAGAGCCTTACCGCTCTTTGCATAGAGTTTGAATCCTTTCGTAAATGGCGCCTGACCTTAAGATGGCCGCCGTTATTGGGTCGTATGTTGCTTAATGGCTGGCGCCTGACCTAAAGATGGCCGCCGTATGGGACGCTGTGTCTTTGGAGCCTTGCCGGTTTACTGCCCACGTGCATGCTCACATTCTCGACGGCGCATCGATGGCGCTCACTTGCTTCGATGCGTGGCACTCGACTCACCCCTGCTTCTCGCTGAGAACCGCGTTTCATCGCAGGCGGATGGGACGTTCGCGTCCTCGAGGGCACAGCTCTCGGTCCGAGAAGGTTCGTGTGGCCGTCAGTGCGGCAAGATGAGATCTCCTTCTCCACACCACCGTTTCTGGGTGAGCGCGACGTCCCTTGGTGAGCTGACACTGGTCTTGGCAGTTTCGGCGTCCGTTCTTGATTTTCGCGGGGTTTTCTTAATCGGTTTCACCGATGTGTTCAACTGCAAACTCGCCTGTCGGGCCACTTAAGTGGCTGGGTTGTGACTTCACTCGTGGGGTTTGTACTCATCCCACCCTCGTCGCCATTGTCACATTCACCCTTCGCAATAACGACACTGGAGTCGGAGGTACAGATTACATGTCTTCCTTTATTCCCTGCCAGCTTCTCACTGGCTTACAAACTACTTCCCTTTCCTGTTCCTGTTGCTGTCCCCGCCTTTTCCTGTTTGCCTGCCCTGTCCCACGTAGGGTCAGGCGAGACGACACGACAGCATCGATGCAATAACTACAAAGAATAGAATGCAAATGTGGGAAAATATCAAGGCGCGTACATGGCAACAATGCTGCAGGATACAGCAGCATTGAGAAATGCCCCAATAAACTTCTTACATAGGTGAAGAAATGTTTGCATTTAGAATGGTCTCTCATTATCACCCATAGGCAGCCTCTCAGAGTGCCATAACGGGCACCTTGCTTTCACACATACACACATCAGAAGGACCTTAAACTCTTAGTCAAAAGGGAATGTGAGTGAACCGATGCATATATCCTCATTAATGAATTTATCATGCATTGACACTTCTAAACAACAATGAAAAACATAAGTGTATAAAATGAAGCTCTACTAAATATTATTATGAGCACCACCTTTTATCTAGCATGGCCACACAACACTCAGTTTGCCAGAAAACTCACCGAGCCATCTGTGCAAGGAATTCAGGTGAATGAGCAATACCCACATACCATAAAGCAATCAATAATTAACTCTCAATCAACATCTGTTGCACATGGGATAAAAGGCCTGGGACACAAGCAGTCACCCAATGCCAGGCCCCGAAGCCGGGTGAAATACTATGAGGGAAACATAGCAAAACTTAGAATCCTACTGATATCCAGTGAAGGCACTGCCGCAGGCGCTTTGGACACTCAGCTATGCAATGGCAGCAGACCATATGCAAAAGCACAAACCCTGCCCACACCTGTGACTCTTTTCTGTAAATCTGTCACTAGTAGAACCTCCGAACAGTCATGGCTACAACATTACAACTATTACTTATTTTACGTTCATTGTATGCAACATTTCAATATCTTTCTCTCGTAATATGTGTGAGGATAAAATATATCTAAGCTGTAAAATAGAATTTACATTCTGCGAAATGTATTTATTAAAGGGGAAGCCTCATGTAAAATTTAGATGGATGGGTTGATGGATGGATGGAAGGATGGACTGATGATCAAAGGAAAGAGTATTACGAGGAAGGGGTCCCATAGGGATGTGGAACACAAATTATAACATAATACAAAACGCAGTCACATAGACATTGAATCAAACCACCATGTTTTAATCACAATGGGGATGAATAGCAAATAGCAACAATAATCATGCTTTAAAAATAGGACAGGTGGAGCAATGCCCCAGGGGAAGGGGGAGTGCGTGATGATGTGAGGATATTGTGATGAGGACGGGTTAGGGTGACAGAATAATCAAAACTTCAAACCACAATAGTTTTGATAGTTACACATAATGTACACAGAAAACCAAAAGAACATTGGATTTCAAATCAAGATACATCATACTCCACACAGTGCAGTTTATGAACAATTGGGCCATGGAGTTGACATTGTAAATGGTTGTCGACGTTTCGACCCTCTCAAAATTGCAGGTCCTATTAAATCCTTGCGGTGGGGTCTTCTTCAGGACAAGGGAGTTGGGGCAGACCACCTATGTCGATATATGATATCTAGTATTATTGAACGAATTAAACTCAAGGAATTGAATCACACTGATTTATATGGAGAAAAGCACACGGATCAAATTATGATAGGCGGGAAAATACACCAATGTAAACAGGCATTGTGACCCCCGAATTGTGGGGTGCCGAAAATAGAATGTTCGCCTTATAGTGAATAATGGCATACATTACAGATTGAAACCGTCAATTGCTGTTGGTCCATCACGTGCAGTGACCCCCTGACTAGTGGGTGTCCTTAGGTGATAATTACCCAGTGAACGATAAAATATATATCAAACCGGGGACGTGGAACGTGGAAAATTGGCGGTCCGCAAACAGGTGGTATGTAGCCAGCGTGACCATTACTGACAAGTGTACTAAGGAATATATGTCATTTACCTTAATGAGACTGATTTGGGATCTAGCAAAACTAAGCGGACATCCTCTTTGATGTTCCTGTGGGGAAACGTATAAATGATTTAATACACGCTAGGACCGACACTTCATGTAATTATAGCGGTATACCGGCAGAGAGCCCAAGGGCACTTACCCCGTCAGTACGAGGACAATGTTCGGAATCTGTTTAGATCGTCAAGGCGGATCTGTGCGTAGAGTAGAAAGGAGAGATATATTATGGGGGCGTGCTCTTACCAACGTGGTGAAATAAACATTAACCTCCCGGACTTGCCCTAAAACAAACTTACCGGGAGCCGAATGAATCTGGCTGGCAATACACGCGAGTTCGCAATGGCGATTCTCGGTTCCTGACTCTCCATGTTACTAAGGTAACGGAGTCACGTGATGACTCGAGTAAGCATGAAGCTAAACGAAAGACTGTTGTTGGGGTTGCTGGGATACCGCATGCTGAGTTGTTCCAGGAAAATTACTATAGTGCTTACTGGGTGGCATTCAATGGGACTCCGTAGGGTCATTCTGGAAACTTTCAACACATCTATACACCAAAGTTACATGAAGACAACAGATTCATTACGCTTGTTAGTGCTGATGCAAATAAACAAGTATTGCGTGTCGTTTTCAGAGGGGATGAATGTCCCTCACGAAAAGGTATATACTGTGACCGGTAATAGAATCGTGTTCGCAATGGCGATACTCGGTTCCTGATTCATCATGTTACCAAGGTAACGGAGTCATGTGATGACTCGAGTTAGCATGAAGCTAAACGAAGGATTGTTTTAGGGTTGCTAGGATACCGCATGATGAGGTGATCAAGGAAGATTACTTTAGTATTCACTGCGTGGCATTCAATGGGACTACGTCGAGTAATTCTGGAAAAATTCAACACACATATCCAACAGAGTTCCATGAAGACAACAGATTCACTACGCTTGTGGTGCCAATGCACATAAACAAGTATAGCGTATCGTGAACAGAGGGAATGATTGTCCCTCACGAAAAGGTAGATATTATGACCGGTACTAAAATCGTGTGTCCAATATGGGCATTCATTCAATTTCTAAGGCATCTCTCACATGAGGGTGGACAAATCTGGTAGAAAGACCATCTTCTATTTTTACTAGTGGAGGCCATCTATGAGTAATTGGCGTACCTCTCACATGAGGGTAAAGGCCATTGGTGGAACGATGTTCATAGCATCACACACATAATAGAGCCACACAGTAAGAGCATAGAGAAAACATAGAGAAAAACACATATAGAAAACATCGAAAAACCGCCAGAACATCAGTGTCAATGCAATAACTGAATGGCGTACCTCTAGCACAAGGGTAAAGGCCATAGTGTCATACATTAAGTTGATTACATCGTCAGGACAAGGTAGCCAGCTGAGAGAAGGAGCTGTCATGCTCATTGAGCCCCTTTTCAATGGAGTTAAAGAAAAACATCCATTTCAGTTCACGGGTGTTAAGGATGCTCGAGATATTACCACCCCGGGGTCCCAGACTCGCTTTCTCTATTACTACCCATCTGAGGCTGTCTGGTGAGTGTGAGGATGCGCTGAAGTGTTCAACCAAAGGAGCCCCCTGTACCTGACATCTAATTCTACTCATATGTTGAAGAATGCGCACCTTGATTTTCTGCTGTGTTTGGCCTATGTATATCTGTTGGCATGGACAAAGTATTGCATAGATAACGTTCGAAGAGTTGCAGTTTGTCTGCGCCTTCAGTTGAATTTTCAATTGATCATATTGGAATTCTTTGCCTTGGATAGTGGTCTCACAGGCTTTGCAGTTGCCGCATTTGGAGTGGCCGGTCACGGGAGGCAGGTTCCACAGAGTTGCAATTGTAGGGTCCTGAGGTGTCGGTAACAAAGATCTGACAACGAAATCTTTAACACTCTTGGCTTTTTTAAAAGCATGTAGAGGTGCTGATGGTTGATCGATATCGTCCGATATCAATTGCCAATTATGATTTATAATCCGTTTGATCTGGTTGCTTTTCGTGTTAAAAGTGGTAACACACAGTAATTCCTCGCGAGGATAGAACCAAGCTCTTTTTCTGGACTGCTTGATTAGACGTCTGGGATATCCTCTCGCTAACAGTCGATTAGTGAGCTCATCAGATTCCATCTGGTAATGTTCACGATCTGAACAATTTCTACGGATCCGGAGAAATTGCCCGAACGGCAAATTGTCCCGGAGAGCTCTGGGATGATGGCTGTCATACAACAGCAGGGAATTCCTCTCTGCTGGTTTCCGATAGAGCTTCGTAAGTAGGGCTCCTGCATCCTCGTAGATGGTGAGATCCAGGAAGTTTATCCTATGGTTGTCGGATTCCATGGTAAATTTCAAGAAGTCAGATTGATGGTTAAGCCAGGTGAAGAAGGACATTAGATCATCTTGGTTCCCATTCCAAATCAGGAGGATATTATCAATATACCGCATCCAGAGACCAAGTTGGTCTCTGAATGGGTTTACTGAATTCAGTATGGTGTCTTCCTCAAATGCGGCCATATAGAGAATGGCTACATCCGGAGCAAAGGGAGCCCCCATTGCTACACCGGACGTTTGGATGTAAAACTTGTTTTTGAAAATGAAAAAGTTTTTGGCCATAGCAATCCGGAGCAAGGACACAATGAATTCAGTGGGTACCTGAACCGGTGCCGGGCGTCGTTGTAGACATCGTGTTATTACGTTCAATGCTTCTTGTTGCGGGATTGATGTATAGAGCGACACCACGTCGCATGTCGCCAATCTTTGAAACTCTGAGTCAAAGGGAACCTTCTCAACAATGTTGATCGTGTGCATTGTGTCCCGGAGGTAGGTGGAGGTGGATTCCGCCAGCGGTTTCAGGAAGAAGTCAATATACTTGCCTAGGGGTTCAAGTATCGACCCACATCCGGATACAATAGGTCTGCCCGGTGGGCTGCTCATGCTTTTATGGATCTTGGGGATCGTGTAGATTGTAGCTAGCCGGGGGTGTTTTTGGTTCAAAAAATTGAATTCCAGTTCGGAGAGGAAACCCATATCAAGTCCTGCTTTAGTTATTTCGAGAATTTCCACTGCAATCGCCTTTGAAGGGTCAGCTCGCAAGAGTTGATAGCTGACTCCATCATTGAGTTGACGCAGGACCTCGGATTCGTATGAGCACAAGTCTTGGACAACAATGGCTCCCCCTTTGTCCGCCGGTTTAATAACCACTTGATCGTTGTTGGCAAGGGATTGTAAGGCAGCCTTCTCTTCCTTGCTTGTATTGTACCGGACATACGTTTTAGTTCCCAAAAGTAGTTGGACATCACGAAAGAGTAGCAGCATGAATAGAAATGAAGGGTTGTTAAAGCCAAGAACATACATGAAGGTTTACGATGTAGATTTAGATGTCTTCTCGCTTAAATATTTTCAGCAAACTGTATTAGATTCCCAATTGAGGCTATTTTTTCACATCCGATACATTCGGATCAGATTCCTTCCAAATGGAAGAAAGCAGTTCTTTACCCTTTGCTGAAGAAAATATCTTTAGACCCTACGGACCCTGGAAACTACCCGTCCCATATCCATTCCAACATTTTTATTCATGATTCTGGAAAGAGTAGTATTTTCCCAATTGCAGGATTATGTAGATTGGCATGCTCTTCTTGATTGCCATCAGACTGGGTCCCGCCCTGGGTGTAGCACAGAACTGGTTGTGGTATCAGTGCTGGATGAACTTCGGAGGGTGAAGGATACCAGAGGTCTATGGTCCCTTGTGCCCCTAGATCTCTCTGCAGCACTTGACCCAATAAATCACAAAATACCCCTTACAAGACCGTTCGAAATCAGTATCAGGGGCCTAGCTCCACTGTGGAAAGAATCCTTTTCAACCGATAAGAGGCAAATTGTTATTACACCTCCGCTCTTATCTTCTCTCATGAATATAAGATGTGGGGTTCACCAGGGCTCAGTCCTATCCCCTGTGCGTTTAAATATATAAATGCACCAACTGGCTTTTTTATTTCATCAATTGGGTTCTGAAGGTTTTCTGTACCATACGACACCCAACTCATATTTGGGATGCCTCAAAACCAGAGTACCAAGTTAGACTCCATCTCTTAGCCGTCTGAAAATCTGGCAGCTACACACTGGTGCACGGTCACAAACTATCTGAATCTCAACAAAACTGAGCTTTTAAAATCAAGGGAAGCCATTTTAATTCGCCAGGCTGTATGGGACCTCCCCCCGAACCGGCAAAATCTGTCCCTAATTTAGGAATGTGCATTGGTTCAAATTTAGGTCTGGAGGCAAACATTGCAGACACTTTTTTGAATGCAGAGGGGCTCATTTATGAGCCCTTGTGTCACTTTTGCACCACTGGTGCGTCACTTTTTGTAACGCACCAGCAGTGTAAAAAATGTGCCTTGTTGTGCCATATTTACAAAGTGACGCATCTAGGTAGATGAGTCACTTTGTAAACCACTGCGCTACATTATACCTGCACCAGGTATAATGTATGCAGGGGGGGTTTTCCCACGCAAGAAAGGGTCATAGAAGTGACGCAGTGAAATCTACCAGATTTCACTGCGCCACTTTCTAGGACTCAAATGCGTGAAAATCTTGCGCCTGCCTCACAGCAGGCATAAGACTGACGCAAGCCCTTTCACATGGGGCTTTCCCCATGTGAAAGGACACATTGCTGGAGTTGCGTCACTTTTGTGACACACTCCAGCAATGCATCACTTTTGCGCCATACAGATACGTCAGAAATACTGACGTATTTGTAACTCCTTGCGAGAATACAGTAAATATGACGCATCAATCATGTCTCAAGGAGGGCGCACTGAGAAGTGACGCAGCGCTGCTTTCACGCAGCGATGCGTTACTTCTCATAAATGAGGCCCCGATTCTTTAGTGTTAAATAAACACATCTACTCTCACTTTTACTTGACCTCAATTTCAGAATACCTGTAGCCAATCTTATAATCCAATGAAGGATTGACTATGGCAATGCCATACTATTAGGGGCCCCAAGAATCACCTGGTCTGGCTCCAACTGGTCTAGAATGCAGTTGTGCGTTTTTTGTGTGGGTTTCAAAAAGATATTCCATCACCGAGGCTAGAAGAGGGCTTCACCGGTTACCAGTACAGTCTTAAGTAATGTTTAAAGCCATTGCCATAATCCACAAAGCTCTTCACTCTCAGTCGCCTCTTTTTTTTGGGGGCCAAGAAGTTCTAGTGTCACCACTCCTTAAGGATCCTGAGATCGAATGATCTCCATATGCTCAAGGTTCCTAAATCTCATACTGTGATATACAGTGACGCTAACTTCCCTTAACTGCTTTAGAAAAGCCTCAAAACCTTTCTTTTCAATCAGTGACTCACGTTTTCCATTATCTTTCACACCAGCGCCATGAAACCCCTTTGGAGTGACCGCTGCGCTTAATAAATACTCTCACCGACTGACTGATTATTTTGGGGAAATCACATTTCACATACCAGGGCAAAATAGATGCCTGCATGGATTTGGAATCGAGTCAAAATGGGTTGTTTGGAAATAGTTTTCCACATGCAAAAGGAATGTGGATGTTGCATGGTTCAGTATTGTGGAATATTCAGGTCATATCTTATTAACAGCACCATTATTTTAACGGACTTTTTCGATAGTAGAAGAGCAGAGCTGTGAATTATAACACGCAGCAGTGTTTTTTTCTCTCCTGGCGTGTGGTTTCAATAGACATTTTCCTTCGGCAGGATGCACTCTATCATTCAGACGCTGCTGCTCCTTCTGTGGTCAGACACCCTTCTGCTTGAAATCCATGTTTTATGTGCCATGCACACAATTCTCATACAGGCCCACGATTATATATTTTTTCTACTATTCAGAAATATTGATGCTGAGTATTGTGGGAGACCCCACGAATTTGAGTATATAATTAGCTTCCCTCACACAGTAGGTTAGTCTCGCCTGCTAGATTTGCTTGCAAGGTGCATTGAGTGGTTGGTATGCGCACTCTTACCAGGACCGACCTAAGATGCCAAGTCAAGCCATGCCGATGATGCAGGAAGAGCAAAGGCAAATTCCATATTCAAGACTAGGTAAACAGCTTGATGAAGCAGGCATCTTTTGAAAGGGTCACTAAATATAAACTTTGGCAGCCCATTTAGTTAATCTAAAAACATCTGGAGTACTGAATCCCCTCATAAAGTCATAATCTTCCCCCTATTTTATGCAGTGGTAACACAGGATATAAGCCCTCCCTCATGTTTGGTGGCATACTTCATTTTTCGGTTCGATAAATGTCGATATGTGGTAAAAAAATAAAATAACTATCAAACCCTGTTTCCTATTTTGTGAGCAGACTATGAGTAATAATTTTCATGTGTATCCCGATTAGCCTCAATCTTTAGACACCAGGGCCTATCAACAACAATTTTGGTATATTCAAAAACATTAAAAACATCTCTCATATATGATTTCATTACTCCTCTCCTTTCATCATTCCGGGAATGTATGTAGTGAAAGGATGAAATGACCACCTTTACAAACAGCGTTTTCAATGTCAGCTCAATACGACCTGCCAAAAGGAGTAATTAGTCAGTCACTCAGAAATGGATTAAACAAATACATCATATATTTGGGATCTGTACAAATTACACTGGGATTGACTGTGGAGACTGGGAACAGTAGATGCTCAGAAGGCTGTGTGTACACTAGAGCGAAGTTAAACATAGCTGCTCACAACATGACAGGCTGGTATGCAGCAGGCTACCTAAAGTGATGTTTAGGGGATTTTTCATAATTGGCTTGCCAGTGTCTTCCTGTAACGAAGTGACAGACTAAGACTTAGTGATAATGTTGAAAAGATAAAGTCACTCAACAGATAACGCATGGAAGAAGAAGCTGTGACAACATCTCTAGAAGGCACAAAACACGAACACATTTACAAACAGAGCAATGTGCAGTGACGGCTCATCCACTAAGGTGGAGGAGCTACGCCCCACCGAGAAATTTAAAACGAAAAAATAAAATTGATATTAATGCGACATTATTATCATTTTATTTAACCGTACAGGCTCAGTTGGTTGGAGGTGGGGAGGAGCTAGTCTGTCTAGAGTTGGGGAGGAGTGGTAGGCACTTCATAAGTGAGCATTAGATTTTGGCCAGTCCTCTCGGGCCGGCCAAACAGTCATGGGCACTGTTGGACTTGGTCCTTTTTGCAGGGTCATCCCTGAGCTTTTTGCCTTCCTCCTATATTTTTTCTGAACTGTTGTTGGATATTTTATGACTCTGGGCACTTTACCACTGCTCATCAATGCTAAAGTGCATAAGCTCTCCCTACTGTAAATGAATGTGTTAATTAGTGGTTCCATGATTGACTATTTGGTTTACTTGTCAGACCCTAGTACAGTGCACTGAGTGTGCCCAGGGCGTGTAAATCCAAATGCTGCTAGTGGGCTTGCAGCACTGGTTGTGCCACCCACAGAAGCGGCCTTGTAAAACGTGTCTAAGGTCTGCCATTGCAGAGCCTGCGCGCAGTCTGGTACTGTCATGCTGACTGAGCAAGTGCACCCACTTGCCAGTCCCTAAACCTTCCCTTGTCTACATATTAGTCACCGCTAAGGTAGGCCCAAGGGCAGGGTGCATTGTAAGTATAAGGTAGGGCACGCCCTGATGAGTGGGCATGTCCTAAAAGTGAATTACAGCCATTTTCATTTTTCACTATTGCAAGGCTATCTGTTCTCCATAGGTCAGAATGGGCTGTTAGATTATTACATGTTTATAATCCTAACAGACTCAGAGAACATGGTAGAAATTCGAGTTTAGTATGCCTGGACTCAGAATAATAAAATACATCTTTTAGTGAAGTTTATTTTAATATTCTGTGTTTGCAAATACCACTTTTAGAAAGTAGGTATCTGCTTGCCTAACCTTTCAAGCCTGCCTCTGTGAGGTTGTGTATTCCTTTGTCTGGAGTTTGAGTGACAGGGCTGGGGGATTCCAGGAGACAGAATGAGTCAGCCCAGCGGTGAATAGAGAGATCTGCATCTCGATAGGAGGGAGGAGTTGCACCTGGGACCTGAATAGGACTGTGCCCGCCCCCACAATGCTGGCTCCACCCCCTGGGGTGCGTCTGATGTCTCTGCCCTGCACACTGAAAGAATAGAAGGAAGACTGTCAACAAAGTGCTCCAGGACTGTACTTGCCTTCGACAATGCTGCCTCCACCTCCTGTGGGGCATCTGATGTGCCTGCCCTGTGCTGTGAAAGGAAAGTCTGGTAAACAGAGTGCTTCAGAACTGGCTTGAACTTGGCACAGGCCCCTCCCCCTCAGAGAATAAAGGATTTTGGGGTATAAATATTGGGATCCTGATCCCATGAAATTAGATCACTTCTGGACTTACAAGACGAAACCTCTGCTGAGGAGAAGGAACCTGAAGAAACTGAGGAGAGACTATTCCCAAGCTGAAGTGCTGCTTGGGGGATTGGCCTGCAGTGGTTGCCTGACTGCCAAAGAGAGGAGAAAGAACTTTGTGGACTTTTCTTTCAACTTGTGCAAAAGATCTCCCAGGGCTTGGAAGAGAGCTTGCCCCCTAAACACACAAGGTGCTTGCACCCTGGCAGAAGTCCCAGGACCAGTGGACTTCACCAGCCTTTGTGAATTGCTGCTGGAAACTCTGTTTCAGTGGCTACAGAGGCAGGGAGCTGTGACCGACTCTCACAAATGGCCCGGTGTTCTGTAGGCACTGCATCAAGCAACGTCCGCCTCGAACAACGCAAGCTTTGAGCTCACCGACTCCGTCCTGACACCGTCACCGAGCCGTAGCCTGCACCGTGACTGGTGGACACCCCGACGTGCAATGCCTCGCTACACCGACTCGTACTGGTCTCCTTGAAGAGGTCCCTGCTGCTGACTCCGAGTCCTGTGACTGCACTGGAATGGGCACCGCCTCACATGCTTCGCGATGCGCCGCCCGACTCACACCGCTGTCCGGACTGATCGATGTCAACTTCGAACTCTGGCTCTGTCGCCGCACCGCAAGCTGCAAGCACCGCATCGAAGCACCGTCTTGCCCTGCAACACAAGCCTTGGATCCACCGACTCTATCAACGGGCCGCTGCCTGCACCGCATCGAGGACAATGTGTCCTGTAATGCTTCCTTTCTGCACCGCGACGAACACCGGAACGGACTCGCACATCCGTGCCGGCCGCCCCAAGTAAAAGGTACTGTGACTGAGTTATGTCGACATTTGAGTGGTCCGTACCGACGCGGTCTGCTGGATTTGTTAGACTCTGTGTTATTTTCAAGAACGCTGTAGCCCGTCCGGGCTACTGACTCACACAGAACCTTGATTTAAGCCTTTTTACAAGAACTCTTGAAATCTAGGAGTGCTGTGGATGCTTTTTATCGTTTAATGGTCTTGTGGTAACTCTATATAAAATATACCTATTTTTTTTATATAAAACCTTGTGTGGTGTCCATTTGTAGTATTGTCACTGGGTTACTGTATGTGGTCACAAATGCTTAACTTACAACGCCTCTGAAAAAAAGCCGTGCTGCTTGTGCCAAGCTACCAAGGGGGTGAGCAGGGGTTATTTTAGGAGTCTAATCCCCCTTACTCTGACTAGAGGAGAGGGTCCCTATTTGTCACAAGCACCTACCTGTGCCAACTAGAGACCATCAAATCTAACATGCACTTTGCATGTTCTCCACCCAGCTGAACATGCACAGCCTCCCAGCCCCTGTCTGAGTGCTGAATCACAGTGCTCAGACCAATAACAACGCTGCCGTAAGGCAGTGTTGGGATTGGTCAGGGGAGTCTGGGAGGCTGTGTTCTTCCTGGCTTCTGCTGCCTGGGAGAAGAGAAGAGGACGGAGGAGAGGTGGCGGCCGGCCTTATCCAGGTAAGTGTTTTAATTCCTTCTGCTCCCCCCGCGACCCTGCCCCCCACCCCCGTTTGGTAGCAGCCTCTACTGAATGCAGGATGATGTATCTAAGTGCTGGAGCTTTGTCGGAAAATCTATTTTGTAAAATGCAAACTATTACTGCCTATAATACTTCAAAATTGATTTCTCAGAAGTCTGGAGGAGATCTGAGCCTCCATCTCTCCTATCCTTGTAGTACTGGTCGCAGAGATCTCTGCACACATAGGTTTGGGATTGAGTAGTAAATGTGGGAGGGACAAGGGGGAGTGTGAGAAATTGCGTTGTTGGTTGACTAAGGTGCGAACCCTGGTCAAGCAACAGGCACAATCCTTTGCAGATGAACCACAAAAAAATCCCTAAATTAACCTGTGCTTAACCCTGTTTAGCTTGGCACAAAATCCAGTCAGGCTTAATTTAGAGACAATGTGTAAAGCATTTATGCAGCACACAAACAGTAATAAAGTGAAACTACAACAAAAGAAAAATCCTACACCAATTTAGAAAACATAGAGTACGTTTTATTAAATTATTTGACACCTAATCGACAAAAATCCAATTAGTAGAACCAGAGAATTAAAAAACATATTTCAGTAAAAACTAGTTCCTAAAAGTTCAAAGCACCAACCGCGGACATCTAGTCAAGCAAGACCGGGTCAAAGTTGAGAAATATGCGATGGAGCGCAGTTCAGATACAAGAAGTGGATTGGGCCAGGTCTACGCTTACTTTCGAACTTAGGAGAATTTCTTAGAAAACTATTCTGAGAATGTAAATTTCAGCGGGGCAAGGCTGCAGGGGGTGCCTGAGGGGATAGCATCATCATCAGATAGCCTTAGTTCAAAACTGCAGTGAAGATTTCTACATTTGGACTTATTCTCTGAAATGGAAGTCGAAAATCTCTAGAGGGACATGGCAGAGGGCTGTAGCCAAAGACACTTCCACAATGCCGGATACTCCTTTGGTGAAGGACTGCTGAAAAGGATTAGCTACTGCGGATAATAGCGGTAGAAGTCACTAAGTCAATCCTACTGGCAATGCACCTGGGGCAGATAGGCAAGCAGGTTGGTCCTGGTCTCCTCCTGGTTTTTAAAGCACTTTTTAGCAAAAAAGTACCCACTTCTGGGCACAGTGTCCTCAAGAATAGATCACCTCACCCAGTTGATAAACCAAGCCAGACACGAAAAAGATTAACTCCACTTCTAATTGACAGAAGCCGCAGCTTGTTCTAAAGTTTGTACTTTTTTGGATTTTTAATAATTCCTAGGGTTTGAAATAACACAGGAGGCAGAAAAGGCTACTGATTATTTGGGGAATATTATGAAACTAATCAGATTACTTCCACTCACCATATGTAGAATGAAATGAATTCCCTGATTTTTAACGTTTAGTTATTAAGTTGAAACACCACAAATTCATTTGAAAGCACCTCTTTCACTTCCGGATGTGCATCTTCTTGATTACGAGTTAATTATTAGCCTTCAAATAGGTACTCTAACTAAGATGATCCTGAATTAATTCGAAATATTCTTTGTGTTGCAAAGTAGTGAAGTTGAAAGCCAAGTTCTAAAAGAAATAGCAGAGGGAGTTAGCAAGCTCATTCCTATTATTTTTCTGGAACCATCACCATTTTCTCCCCAGTTTCTTGGCAAAATTATTCTTTAAAATTAATAGCCCTGCACTTCATCTCCATAATGATAGATTACTTGTGGTGAATGAAATTCAAATATCACATTAGTGATTGTTTTAAGAGAGATAGTTATACAAATATGCACCTCAGGCACTCTCTGGCCAAACAATCAGTTCATTAACAATTATGTACATACAGGGTAGGATAAAAGTCAAGGCTGTAACATAATACTAAATTATAATTTTACCTTATTGCTTGAGTTTACTTGCTTGAATTTATGCAGTCCATTAGCTTGAAATAAATTCAAGCTGAGACCGAACTAAGGGAAAATATCTGGGACCTTTTTTTATCCCACATTGGTATTTTAGGTGTACACTTCCTCTGCTCACATTTGGTGGCAAAAGTTACATTGTCTGAAATGAACATAGTTAAATTTTGAGCCTAAAGCGCTCCCCCAAAGAAGATCCTCTGAGTGCAACTACTGCCATGTTGGTCATGGAGCCTGTGCCGCCCTTGTTCAGAACTCTAAGTATGGCAGATTGTCCTCTGCCTCCATTATGGAGGAGGTAAATCTTCTAGTGGACTGAAACATCACTAACTAAACCTTTCTTTTCTTTTGCTGCTCTGCTTTATTCAGATTTGTCTTCATACCATTCACTCACTCAACTTTGGAAATTTGCCAAGCATGCTAGGCTAAGGTGTGAGAAGTTGGCCTGGTATATGTTGTCCACATATAAAAGTGCGCACCCTGTAAAAGTCCAAACAACCCTTATGGTGATTTAGGAGGTCAAGGATAACCTTAGAAAGCTATCCAAGTGGTAGCTGTGGAGAGCAGCCTTCAGGCTTAGTCTTGAAGGAATGTTGAACAGCTTGTTTTATCAGATTGTAACCCTATTGTATTGGTTAAATGAAAGAAGAACCACACAGTAGTGATAAAAATATGTATTTATTATTATAACACACTCTAAATATCTCACAGTATCTGCTACATACAGATAAACACAAAGTACACAATACTGTAGCACTAAAACAATCGTAAGTAGCACTAATACACAGTCGGCTCCAGGGGAGACCAAACCATATACTAAAATTGTGGTATAAGAACCATGACTCAAGTCAAGACAGTGTCTAGAGGATGTAGAATCGCTGGAACCCCAAAGAACCACCCAAGGTGAGTAACTAGGGAACCCACGGATGATGGGTGCAGTGTGGGAACACAACTGCTTGTGCTGTACAATTCTATGGGAGAGTCACTTTGCAGTTTTAAAGTTTAACCACATGAATGCTACAGCAATTCATCCTCTGTGCTGCAGATCCATTATTTCCATTGTTCATGACGAGCTCAGCTCGTCATGTGCACACAAGCAGTGTACTGCATGACGAGCTGAGCTTGTCATGAGCATGGAAGGGGTTAAGGACCCTTCCCAGTGGATTACGAGGAAACCCTTTGTATCATAGGAGGTTGATGATCCACCCCACCAGTGGATACTGTAGTACAATAGGAAGCTGGGTCCATAGGGCTGAAGTGATGTCAGAAACTGCTGGCAATCTCAATGAAGGACTTCAAGGAAATGCCACTGTGGGAAAGAAGAGAAGTGTCCTTTAGAATCCAAAGGTGGATTCTGTTGAAGAGTAAAAATGGCTGATAGGTAGTAGTGGTCCCTACTAGGGAGAACGGCACATCAATATGGATAACGTAATGGTAATTAACAATGGTTGCATGTGAATAATTATGTTACTATAATTAGGACGGGGTGCTGGGGTAGCTTAATACACCTACTACCTGGAGGTGCTATTAGCACATTAGAAACTAATATGCATCTAAATACACTGAAAAAAGCAGTTACAGCACACCCTTTGATATCTATAACAATCAAGATTAAGTGATAGACAAATAATTAACACAATCTGAAATCATATGCATTCCTTGATGTATGTTGATGCGAACAGTTAAATGAGACAACAGATGTGTGTAACATGTAGAGAATCCAAAGATGTCATCAAGCAGTATTTCTTTCACTTTTTATTGATTTTTCAAAAAATTTCCAGCACTCAACTTTGCCGACACTTGTTTCGCCAGTACTCAGACTTTTTCACGGCTGGAAAGAGTAGATATCATACAATCAATGGCTATATATATATATATATATATATATATATATATATATATATATATATATGACAACTGCATTCGTCCGTCATGAACCAGCACTCCCTAGTCTCTCAGGGCACCACCGATCCAGCCAAAAACGAAAGCCGACCCAGCCATCAGGTGAAGAAAGTGTTTATTCAATTGAAATGCATCGCCACCCGCATAACGTTTCGGCCTACCCAGAGGCCTTGGTCACATGACGTTGGGGAAAAGACAACCCATTTTTAAAGTGCTAGTGCATGATTACGGGATCCAGTGATTGGTTCTTCACAGAGATCAGGCAATAGAAATGGACAACATATACCGTGTCCACAGTCAATATGTCACCACTGTTGTTTACAACGTTCGTTAATATACAACCACCATAATGTAACACTGGTATACAACAACTAAATGGAATATTTACAATAAAATATTTCCAAGCAAACTATGCAAAAGTTGTTGAAACACAATCAGTGAAAAAAAAATTGTAAACACTCTGATTGTGATGGTCGAAACAATAATATTACCCAAGTGGGTTAATCGAACTTATCATATCAAGTTGGATTGTTACTCTCAATCTCTGTGGCCTTTAGTTCAAAAAACACTGTTCAAGTATCACATTCATATAATTGGATCAACCGTAAAAACAATTAAAAATAATTGATGTTGTGAGCAGTGCTGACAAATAATAAAGGCTAAAAATTATTAATTCATCCCTAGATGAAAGATGGGAGTACAATCAATAAATAGATCAAAGATCAATTTCATATGGGGGAAACCTTCACATACAGATTCATGGCAATTTCATTTTGAGAACCCCAAATATGAGATGAAAACAAAGAAGTAATCAAAAAACAAGGTGTGCAAACTAGCAGATTATTACAGGTGAGTATAAAAGTCCACACTGGTATTGAGGCCACAAGGGGCCTTCGTGTCTAATTCGAGGATGTACTGCGTCTCAAGAGCCCTCAAAATAGCTTCACGATTGCCACCTCTCCGTAACGGTGGAACCGAGTCAATGGCAAAATATTTCAATAAGTGACTTTGTTGGTTGTGATGTTCCTTGAAATGCCGAGCCAAGGGATAGGTGGAATCGTCAGTGTTGATGGCCGTAATGTGCTGGAGTATCCTCTTGTGCACCTGCAGCTTCGTACTGCCGACGTACCGCAGGGCACAGGGACACTCCAGCACATACACTGTGTACTCGGTCTTACATGTCAGTTGTTTTGTAATCAAACGTGGAACATCAGAAAACGGAGTTAAATACTTGGTCACACTGGTGCCATGTTTGCAAGCTTTGCAAACCGAGCATTTTTTAAAACCATTGATTGCTTTGTACCAGGGGATTTTAGTGGCCACCTCAGGACTAGATTTAACCAATGCGTCACCCAATGAATAGGATTGTCTACAGGAAATGTCAGGTCTTCCTGGCATAAGGTGACCAATCACAGGATCTGAACTAATCAAATTCCAGTTCTTAGTGACAATTTTCCTGAGAGCCTGGAACTGGCGATTGAAAGTCAATACCAGTCTCACCGGTTGGTTGGCTTGATCTATTTCCAAATTGGGTGGTCTTCTAGGTTGCAACTCTTGCTCTCTTGACATAGCATTAACCTTGCTGATAGCTGATTTAATTAAATCCAGAGAGTAACCCCTGGCTACAAAACGGGCTTTGCTTTGTTGTTGGACCAATGTGCACTGATCTTCTGTGCTACAGATACGGCGAATACGTAACATTTCCCCGTAAGGAATGCTACGGATTAAATGTGCCGGATGGTTACTTGTAGCATGGAGCAATGTATTACCCGATGTTGGCTTTCGAAACAGGGTGGTGTGTAATTGGTTGTTTGAAATCACAATTTTAACATCCAAGAAATCTATGCTTGATTGACTCATGTTGTGGGTAAATTCTAGATTATAAGCATTGATATTGAGTAGTGCAATGAAGTCAATTGCCTTCTGTTTAGTGCCCCGCCAGATCAACAAAATATCGTCGATGTAACGATACCATTGGGGCACATGTTCAGACATAATCAGAGAGTGCTCACCCAAGAGGACCTGCCTCTCCCAGTAGCCCATGTGCAGACAGGCATAACTGGGAGAGAAGCAGGCCCCCATGGCAACACCTCTGATCTGCTGGAAAAATTGATTATTGAACGAAAAATAATTATTGTTCAAACAGAATGAAATCATGGCAATTAACATTTTGTTATGTTCCATAAACTGCACAGATCTGTTACTCAAAAACCATTGTATTGCTCTTAAACCATCTAAATGCATTATACTTGTATAAAGAGATGATACATCTAGTGTAATCAGCCAATACTCAGGTTTCCAATCAATAGTCTCAAGCTTTCTTAATAAGTCACTAGAATCTTGCACAAATGAAGGTAAAGCAGAAACAAAATCTTGCAAAAAGTAATCAATGTACTTAGTGACGTTTTCCAGGAGACCGTCCCTGGCGGAAATAATCGGTCTGCCCGGAGGTATGTTAGCATCCTTATGTACTTTTGGGATTAGGTAAAATACCGGCAGTACTGGAAAATCATTCTTCAAAAATTTGAACTCGTCCAAACTTAGGAGGCCGGTACTTTTCCACCCCAACAACAAACTCTGAAGATTACTATGTGCCAATTTGATCTCAGAAAGCACACATCTTTTATAGCAGGAAACATCGTTTAATTGTTTATACGCTTCCTCCAAGTATAAAGAACGTGGCCATAGGACCACATTACCACCTTTGTCCGCTTGGCGTACTATGATGGAATTATCGGTCTGGATTTTGTTGACCAAATTAAAATACTTGGTGTTGTGAGTCTTTGTTTGATGTTTGGTGCGCAGAGTCGATGTATGTAAGCGCTTGATGTCATTTATCGCCAAATCATGAAAAATATCCAGGTTATCATGAAGGGATGTTGAAGAGAAAGTAGACTTAGGTTTGAACTTGGTTGGACATGGCGCATTGTAAACCACAGCCACACCTTGTGTCTCAAACAACGCCCCTTCTTCACCCAGAGAGGTCAAATCCTTGAGTAGATTGGCATCTTTGGCAATAGGATCTAATGCGGTCGGTACTCCACTAATCACAGCAGGTTTTGTTGGTTGATGATGCGTCAAAAAGTATTTTTTAAGCTTGAGTTTGCGGATGTATTTATAGAGCTCAATTCTGGTCCTGGAATAGCTGAAGTTATTTGCTGGACAATATGTCAAACCCAGACATCAAAGCCATAGAGAATGATTTATCTAAGGAAGAAGATCAAGACAAGATAACAGAACTTAAGGAACAGATGAAAAAACGATTGAAGGCATATGAAGAAAAGATTAAGCTGCGGAAAGAAAGCAAATTTGACAGAGATGAGGAGGATTATGCTCTGGGGAGGGTGCTTACGTTTGCAAAAAAGTACGACGCACCCCGTAAAGAGCTACTCAAGAAATCATCTACTGCTCCCGCAGTGCAACCCGAGGTACCTGTGACCTCAGAATCTTCGGCGGCGGAGAATTCCTCAGATGAGGACATTGCGGGAAGATTACGATCAGGACTTGTGCGTACTCCTTTTCACGACGAGTTCAAGTTGATCCGCCAATCGTGGAGAAGCGGGGGGGCAGGCAAACCCCCGGAAAAGGGAGCAGGAGGAAAACGAGGCGGGGTCAGAGGGGGCGCAACAAGATCCACCTCACCACCTGTGACACGGAGCAGGAGGGGATTCAACAAGCGGTAGGGGTGCAAGATGAGAACCAAACTATTCTGAACCTAACGAGTAAAACTCTGACAGAGACTGAGGAATCAGTCTTGCAGTTAGGTTTAAACTTTTGCCCTCAAAGACATCTGGAATATGCACAAACAAGGATCGATATTTACAAGTTCACACGCAAGCTTAAACTTCATAAGTATTTTAAGACTAAAATCCAATCCACAACACAAAAGAGGAAAGTGAGGAGACCTTTGGAGACCGACAGTCTTGCGATCAGAGACCTGGGTGCGTTGATGGTTATGGAGGACTTAGATGAGGGGAATGAAATGGAGATCCACACTGACCTGAGAGCGTCACAGCAAGTGTCTGTCACAGGTGTGGTACAAGAAGGAGACATCACCCCATTTAAACCCGTATCTACTTTCAATCCGCTATTGGCATATGACGCCATCGATGTGTTCTCGGAAGCTGTTATGAAAGATTTGAATACATTTCGCAAGAAAAAGCGCTTTGCCAAATCGGATCAAGAAGGTAATTTCTCTAAAGCACAGAATTTGGCACTCAAATCACTGTGCAAAGATAAGAACATAGTGTACAAACCTGCAGATAAGGGCGGGAACATTGTGCTGCAAACGAAGGAGAACTACAACAAAGAGGCAGCCAGACAATTGGGATGTACATCTACATACCAGACGACCACTGAGAGAGAATATCGCAAAAGTATCGAGGATTATCATGTGATGATTACCAAATGGCACAACGAAGGCCTACTCGAAATGGAAGAATTTATGTTTTTGAGACGTCTTAACCCTGTCACTCCAACATTTTACCACCTCCCTAAGGTACACAAAAATCCCACTGCACCTCCAGGGAGACCTATTGTTGCGTCACAGGGGAGTCTCACTGAACATTTATCTATGTTTGTGGATTACTTTTTGTTACCTTTTGTTCTGACGTTAAAATCACATATTCGTGACACTACAGATTTTCTGGAAAAACTGAGCAAAATCGATTGGAAGGAAGGCTATACCCTGATGGTGTTGGACATCACTAGCCTTTACACCGCTATTAACCATGATGATGGATTGCTGGCTATAAAGTATTATCTAGACCAGAGACCTTTGAAATTTATGAGGCATAGCCAAATGTTGTTGGAATTTATTCAATTTTGCCTCACAAATAATATTTTCCTCTTTCAAACAGGATTGTACCGGCAGCTATCAGGGACTGCGATGGGAACCTGCTTCGCCCCCAGCTACGCGAACTTGTTCGTGGGCTGGTGGGAGGAGCAGGTGGCCTGGGGGGCAGAGAATGCATCATGGACTCGCAACCTGATCAGTTGGTATCGTTTCATAGACGATTTATTCATTGTCTGGAACGGTACAACTGAGAGTGCTAAACAGTATATGGGGGTACTTAACGAGAACAGTGTGAATCTGGAATTTTCAGGTGAGGTAAGCCAGACCACCGTGAATTACCTCGACGTCACCATCTATGTAGAAGGGAGCACACTGAAAAGTAAACTTTTTCGTAAACCCACAGCGGGGAATAGTGTCCTGAGAGCCACCAGCAGTCACCCTGTGAGCCTTGTGAAAAGTATCCCCTATGGGGAGTTATTGAGGATAAGGCGTAACTGCACGGACAATGAGGAATTTCAAAAGGCAGCCGAACAGTATATAGACCGTTTCAAGTCGAGAGGGTATGGAGGGGAAATCCTCAATGATGCCTATAAAAGAGCAAACTCGACACGAAGAGAAGATCTGTTAAAAAGCAAGAATAATCAAAAAACATCTAAGAAGAGTGGGGGCAAATTCAGGCTTATCACTACTTTTTCCCAGGATGCAGCTTTCTTGAACAAAACAATCAAGAAAAGTTGGCATATCCTACAGACGGATCATCTTCTGAAGGATGATTTACCAGCTAACCCCCAGATCACGTATCGGAAAGCACGTTCTATCAAGAACGATCTTGTACATAGCCATATGCTAGAATCTCCTAAGACCAACGCCTTTGGTGAAATCTGTGGTTTTTCCCCCTGTGGGAAATGCAAGGCGTGCAAATTCAGCAAGAGAGTGCGATCTTACGTTATCCCTAACACCGGGATACAACGCAAGATCAATAAATTTATAACTTGTTCCACCCCTTACTGTGTCTACTGCCTAGAATGCCCTTGTGGGCTACGATACATTGGCAGTACGGTCAATCCCCTGAAGTTGCGAGTTTTGGAGCATATGCGTGCGATAACCAATTTCGATGAGGCGTACCCGGTGGCACGCCACTTCGATCAAGCACACAAACGAAACAGGGATCTGTTAAGTTTTTTCGGTCTTGACCATGTACCTTTGAGTCCGAGAGGAGGGGACAGGCTTGTGCGTCTCCGCAGACTCGAATCCAGATACATAATTGACATGCAAACAAAAATACCAATGGGTATGAATATGCATGAAGAACTATCATCCCATTTGGGTGAGTGATCACCATCTCTCCGTGTAAAACTGCATAGTGTATGACTATTTCATGTTGAATATTGATGCGAAACTATGTACACTCTGGATTTGACTATTATGCAGATACACTTGAGGGCGATGTGTAAATTCGTTTGCAGGTCTGGTTAACTGTAAATCAAGAAGTGGGGGTCTAAATGAAGGACATTGATCTGCATCCACTCTGTATATAATCTCTTCTTGTTTCTTCTTTTTCTTGTTTTTCCTCTTCTTCCTTTTTCCCGTTAATATTGAATATGAACATGAGGGTATATCCACACATGTATTATGGATGTCCTTTGATATAGGAAAATGTAATTGATTATTGACTAAATAATCTTTATTTGACTTTATTTGATTGAAATCTTATATATATTTTTTTTCTTCTCCCTCTTTTTTCTTTTACTTTTCTTTGGGAGGCAGGGGCATTCTAGGAACTCTCCTCTAGCTATATATAGCAATGATTTTGAGTTTGTAGATAGGATTGAGACCTGCAGCTACTGTATGGTTTTGCTTTTGCTGTTGTTTTTGTTTTTTGTGTTGGGTTTAGTGTATGGAGTAGGGGTCCTCCTAGGGTTATTAACCGAATGAGTTTATGAGCCCATCCAGGGCTTAATTGCATCTTGTGTATTTTTACACTTATGGTTTTTAAGGAAACTGGGAGAGTTAATTGGAAATTCAATGTGAGTCTAAAAGTGAATTTTCACGTAATATTGGGCATTGTTGCAGATAATACGATAAGGGTGAGAAGGACCGTGCAATACAGTGTATAATCATTTATTATCTGCTGTTTGATTACATGTTTATATGCATATGCAATTCTGAATGCGCCAGTACTATGTTGTATTATGATTTTCAACTCCAAGATGGCGCTCACGTTTTCCTTTATTCCCTTCCCTTCTCCCATTTCTCCTTATGGCACGTCCGTTATTTGTTATTATTATTCTTTGACCCGGATGTATTTATAATGAACGCCTCTGTCGGTTCGGTAAACTTTGACAAAGGTTCCGACCGAAACGCGTCAGTTTGCTGGAGTTCTAATAAATAATTGAAAGTACCTCCGTGAGTGCTTCCCTTCTTCTGCGGGAGACACGCTTTTGGGAGGTGGAGCAGTACCTGATTTGCGAGTGCACCCTCGCAACGGAAGCACCCGCCTGGGAGTGCGGCGCCCTGGTGTTTTGTGAAGCTGATATATATATATATATATATATATATATATATATATATATATATATATATATATATATATATATATATATACATTAAAGGTTATTTCGAAACTTGAAAAAGGCTGTAATGCAAGAATCAAAGCCCACATATCATTCAATTGGACATACCCATATGAGTATGATTGAGGAAGATAAAACCTTACAGTGAATATGACAATATATTCTTTGATCCAAACTGAGTAAATGATCATAAGAAAAAAGAAAAATAGAAAAATAGAAGAGCCAGTGTCAATTGCGGCAAACAAGAGGACGATCCAAAAAGATACCTTAGTGTCCCAATCATACAATATGAAAGAAGTGAAGAAAGTTTAAAAAGATACCCAGTGGTATTTAGAAAATGCACCCAAATAACCTACACTATGATAGGTGTAAAAGCACCCTACACCCAAGTGAAATAATATTATATCTAATAGGAAATATAAAGAAAAACTCACAACAATGGGAATGTTGAAATCATATAATCCTGTATGGACAGTCCCAAGGCTAACGTCCGTTAGTGCAGTTGGTGGCCAAAATTTCCTGTATCGATAACACGTCTGTCTGTTCAAGATGAAATGGAAACATGAATATACAAACTACACGGGCACAAGCATAATACAAATACTTGAAAAGAAGACCACGAGAGGGATATGTGGTATAACTTGGCATCTAAAAGGGAAAATTGTGCATACGAGGAACAATAAAGTTGGATATAGAAGATGACCAAATTTTTTTTTTAAATAATTTTCTGTATAGCTATCACCAATAATGCAGTGTTGCAACATTTGAAAGCCAGAGTAAAAAAATTGGGTGAATCGAAATTCATTAACTTGCTGTCATATAGAGGAACAGGAGGAAGATATTTGATCCTCCTAAACATTTTTATTTTATTTTAATTTGCTCCCAAAACTATACTACAGAAGAAGCAACAAAATATTAGCAAAAATATTGACCCGCAATCTAGACATGATCTATGATAAAGTGAAGGAGTCCAAGGAAAAGGCCTATTGGATCTATATTAAAAACTCACCAAGACAAATGTAGTTGAGCACAAGAAAAACTGTTGTATCTGGTTCCAAATAGTAGCAGTCAGGTCATTGAATTACCGACCTACAAGCATGGTGACAAACAAGTGTTCAAATACTCTACGAAATATCAGCATATAATAATCCTAAAATGAGTGAAGACAACTCACCCTAGTGTAAAACTCAGAAAGTCAAATAAATTCACACTGACCATACATCACGTCGAATTGCTTATTGAAAATCGCTGTGGTCACAATGACAGAAGTAGGAAGAAGAAACCCTGATACGTTTTCAAACTATAAATATAAAACCAAATGCCACAGTAAATCAAAAGGTATGAAAGTCCAATCATCATCACTAACCATAGAATAACCGCGAACTCACCTAAAGGAGACTGTATCACCACACAAAGTTGTGTATAACCGCTCAAGGTGTAGGTAAAGAACTTGCCGATCACCATCTTGAATTTGAACTGTGCTGCCCAGAATCACATGATCAGGAAGCGCATGACGTGAATGTCACCTGCGTAAAAAAATTGTAGAAATGCTCACGGAGCATGACCGCCATCTTGGAGTGGGGTTATATTCTATGATTATATAGGAGAATAAGTATAATATGAAGAATATCGCTTCTTAAGAAATACTCCATAAGAACGGGTTAGCACCAACTTGTATTTTAATATAATTACAAAGCCGGTTTGTTCCTACTTAGAATTCTTAATCCATTATGTGTGTGAGAAAAAACGAAATAACGAATACATGGTAATCTTAAAAGTGATGGTAATGCGTAATACCATAATGTCAAATATTGACATTAATAAAATGTTGTCGGCACTAATAGTATCATCTCAAAAAAGATTTGTGTCACATGGACAAGAGACATGAGACGTGTATGTCCCCTGCGTGTAATAAATGTAGAATTACTCAAAGAGCATGGCCGCCATCTTAGAATGGGGGTTATATTCAATACATATAGCAAAATGAATACAATATAAGGACATAGCCTCTTCTAAGACCAAAATTAATACATAAGTGCGGATCAACACCAACTTGTATTATAATACAATAACAGAGCCGGTATTTTGCTATCTTAAATTCTTAGCCCCTAATGTGTGTAAAGGAAACAGAGAAAAGCGAGTACATAGTAATCTAGAGAGTGGCGGTAAAGCGTGATGCCCTACTGCCAATGACTGGCATTATTTGAAATATTATCGACACAAATGGTATCATCTCAAAGACAAATGTCAGGGAAAAGATTACCCAAGGGGAGAATGTGAGAATGATAAACATAGCGATATCAAGTATTAAATATTATAAGACCAAGGGTGTGACCCATGTTTAGAGTAGTGTGTCAATCCACCTGATGAGGTGGAAAAGACGAACAGTACTAATTGGTCCTATCATTGTCATAAAAGGTGTAGCTTATAAAGTCATCCAAAACCTTTAAACAGATTTAGTACTAAAAGACGCCTTGAGCTTCCAAAAAATATAAAGTGATACATATCCAGTCACTTGGTACAAACAACGAGTTCATATTGAGATCTCTAGACAAGGAATTTCTGATGAACATTCTTACATCCAGGAATATTAGAACAATGTACATGTAATAGCAAGTTATGTTTCATCATGGTTCAATCAAGTAGTATTGTATTACAATTGGTCCAGACTTATAGGGTCCAAATGAACAAATTGCACTTGAATCAAGTTCATAGATGTCACAACTCATAGGATACCTTGTTGGGGAGATCATGCACATTAAGAGACAACAAAAGACAATAGTATACAGCATTATTAGTCCAGTTAAAAAAAACGTGCAATTGCCTATCTATGTTAAGCCCATGGTCCACAGATCTCAATTTAATGAGCCACTTTGATTCCAATTTCCTGTGTGCAGAGGTTTTGTCTCCTCCGCTGGGGTCATCTTCGACTATAGCAATACCATGGAATCTAATCCTCAATACCTCCGAAGTAGTGCGTGAGGTGTTGTAATGTACTGCCAGCGGATAGTTAGTATTGCCATTGCGAATGGCTCTAATGTGCTCTTGTATTCGCTCTTTAAGTGGTCTGATGGTACTACCAATATAGATTAGATTGAACTGACAGATGATGCAATACACTATGAATTTGGTGTTGCAATTCATATAGTGATGTATTTTGTACACCTGCCCTGTATTGTAGCTAAAGCTAGTTGTAGAAACCTTTGGGCTTCGCTGGTAACCACATTCTTGTTGGTTCCGCACATTTGTTCTTAACGACCGAGGGACTCAATACATTCCGCAAGGTTCTACCCCTTTTGTAAGCAATCATTGGTTTATTGCGAATGTATGGGTCTAAATCATGGTCCAGTTTAAGGAGATGCCAATGTCTATTCAATGTTTTGAACATATTGGTACTGTGCAAATTGAATTGCATGATAAATGCAATCTTCTCTCTTCCTGTTTTCTTATTTTTTTAGTTGGATTTCATAAGTCCTGCACGTTTGGTTCTATTTATCCTAGTATGAGCCTTTTCTAATGTGGTATGGTCATATCCTCTGATTAGCAAACGTTGTTTCAGAGTATCAATCTCCAGTTGGAAAATAGTATTATTACTTCAATTTCTCCTGAGACGATTCATTTTGCCAAAGGGTATAGCATGAATTAGGGAAACAGGATGTGCGCTGCTGGCATGCAACACTGAGTTGCATGCTGTGGATATTCGAAAAAGTTTACATTCAAGTCTACCATTCTCCTTAAAAAGTGTGATGTACAGGAAATCTATGTGGCTTTTATTGATGCTATGTGTAAAGCTAAGATTGTACTGATTGGTGTTGAGATGATCAATAAAAGAATCTAAGATCTCACTGTCACCCCCCAAATCCTGAGGATGTCACCAATTAAACTACCCCAATAAACAATGGGGTTAGTCAGATTTGGTGGACACAATCTCCACAAATAATGTTCTTTAAAATAAACATATAGATACTGGCAAACGATGGGGAAAATGTAGCACCCATAGATACCCTTGAGTGTTGTCGGTACCAGATGTCCTTATGCATAAAGTAGTTGTTATTGAGTGTCAGGCAACTAAGCTCAAGTAGCATCTCAGTGTGTTCGTATAGGGTGGCATCATGTTTCGATAAAAAATAAGTAAGAGCTTCAATGCCTGTATCAAAGGGAATGCTGGTGTATAGTGCACTCACATCTAAGGTGACAAAGGTTAGCTCATCAGTCCAAACCAGATCTTCCAATTTATTTAACAGATCTTTAGTGTCTTCAATAAAGGCAGGTAGGTTACATACAATGGGCTGCAAAAAGATGTCAATGTATTCTGCGATACGTTCTGTAGGCCCCCATATCCCAGAGATGATAGGCCTACCTGGAGGAGCTGTTGGATTTTTGTATATCTTGGGCAAGGTATAAATATATGCTGCTCGTGGTGTGGGGTTAAACATGTACTTAAATTCCATATCTGAGAGAAGTCCCGAGCTCAGCCAATACTCAGTGTCTTCTCTACTAGAAGGTTGACTTCCTGCAAGGATTCCTAGAGATCTTAGTGTAGGAGCCCCTGTCTGATAATTGGATGTCAATTTCTCTGATATAATAGTTGTTGTCCATCAGGATAATGTTGCCCCTTTTGCCGGCTTCCTTGATGGCTAGATCTGAGTGGTCTGTCAGTTGTTGTAGGGCTGTTCTTTCTTCCCTGGTTAAATTGTCTTTAATCTTATAGGTGCACATTGCATTTTGTCCTCTAGTTTGTATAAGTCATTGGTTACTGCTTTATAAAAGCAGTCAATCATATTGTTAGGTGTTAACATGGGTGTTAGCGTAGATTTGTTTCTAAGTTCACTGTCTGTGTGCGGATTCATTCCTATATCAAGATCTTGTAGGATTTCCTCCATACTGGGTACTCGTACAATGCTGTCGTCAAGTGATAGGAGCATTTGTATATCATGGATGTCTTTGATAGATTGCTCACTCTACTCCACTGTATATATAGGTACTGGACACAATTTCTTGTTAGTATCAAAGAATTTCTTTAATTTGAGACTCCGAACAAATTTGAAGAGATCTATGTGTATTTGCGTGAAATTAGGTCTAGACTCTCGCTTTCAAATGTTTCAACACTGCATTATTAGTGTTAGCTATACATATAATTATAACATTTATATTTTTTGGTCATCTTCTATATCCAAATTTATTGATCGTCGTAGGCACAATTTTCCCTTTTAGATGCTACGTTATACAACATATCCCTCTTGTGGTCTTCTTTTCAAGTATTTGTATTATGCTTGTGCCCGTATAGTTTGTCTATTCATGTTTCCATTTCATCTTGACCAACCAGCTGTGTTATCGATACAGGAAATTTTGACCACCAAGTGCGCTAACGGACGTTAACCTTGGGACTGTCCATACAGGATTATATGATTTCAACATTTCCATTGTGGTGGCTTTTTCTTTATATTCCCTACTAGATATATTATTATCTCACTTGGGCGTAGGGTGCTTTTACACTTATCATGGTGTAGGTTATATTGGGTGCATTATTTAAATATCACTGGGTATCTTTTTAAACTTTCTTCACTTCTTTCTTATTGCATGATTGGGACACTAAGGTATCTTTTTGGATCTTCCTCGTATTTGCCGCAATTGACACTGGCTCTTCAATTTATCTACTTTTCTTTTTTCTTATGATACTCAGTTTGGTCAAAGGCTGTTGTCTGTATTTGCCTAGGTTACTGGGACTGACAAATAAAGTGGCAAGATGCATGCCACCATCCCAGACCAAAACAGCCTGAGCTGGAGTTCTGACTAGGCCAGAACCCATTTCAGAACCCAAGGTTAACCCCACCAATCCCTTGTTCCCTGTACCACCACCTGTACTTGTGCTAGAGGATACAGTTGCCTTAGGGGCAGTGGTAGTAGGAGTATTTTCCCTGGCTTTTGGAATATCACTCAGCCTCCTTTGTCCAATGTGTCTTCTGTTTCCAGAAATAAAACCAAGATTTCTTTTTGTCTTTACCTTTGTTGGATTGTGACTCCCCCAGATGCAGGTTTTTGGGTCCCTGATGAAGTCTTTTGATCTTTACCCTTGTCCCAACCCTTGTCTGAAGTTTTAGCATCTTGCTTCTTCTGGTCACCACCATTCTTCTGTTTTTTCTGCTTCACCCTGGTTCTGACCCACTCATCTGCCTTCTTTCCCAATTCTTGGGGACAAGTCAGATCAGAGTCAACCAGGTACTGATGCAACAACTGATTTTGGCAATTATTAAGGATCTTCTCCCTCATAATCAAATTGTACAATCCCTTGAAATCATTCTCTTTGCTGCCAAGCAACCTGCCTCCAGA
This sequence comes from Lissotriton helveticus, assembly GCF_964261635.1. Lineage (NCBI taxonomy): Eukaryota > Metazoa > Chordata > Amphibia > Caudata > Salamandridae > Lissotriton > Lissotriton helveticus. Next base: position 1,129,829,224 of record NC_136063.1, read on the forward strand.
GCCGTATGGCAGTATCCACAAAGTCTGCCCAATCCTGATTCTCTGTGTACTGCGTTCCTCTGAACTTAATCCTGTACTTTTCAGTGGTTAAGCCAAACCCATCAATGAGAGCACTCGTCAAGAGTGAATAGTTGTCAGCAATCTCTTCTTCAACAGTGAGGAGCTTATCTCTACCTTTGTCACCAAAGGAGAGCAACACGATAGTTGTCCACTGCTCTTGAGGAACTATCTGAACTTTACAGGGCCTCTCTAAAGCAGTTATTGATTTATGGATGTCATCCCCAACATGGTAGGTAGGGACAATCTTGCTCAGGTTCCTAAGGTCAAATGAATGTTCTTTAACTCTAGGGACACTGTTGCTGTCACAATGGGACTCCAGTCCCAACTTCTTTCTAGATCTCTGGACTTCTACGGACTCTTTGTACAGGGCCAATTTCTGTTGCCTGAGCCTAAGCTTAACTTTCTCGAGTTCCAGAAATTGGTGATCCATGTCATAAGAGTGGTCCCTCTTGCTAGATACTGAGGTCCCTACAGACTGTCCTGAGTGATTAGACTCTGCAGAGTGAGATCTAGACCTCCATGGTAAACTCTGCACTCTTCCAGGAGGGGTGAAGAGGGGGCCTTCTTGGCCTTCTCCATCACCTCTCTGAAGATCTGAGTAATCCAGGTGGGACCCATCTTCGTCCTCCTGGCCAGAGTTTGAGTCTAGGTCATAAAAGGTAGTAAAAGATAACCTTAGAAACCTATCCAACTTGTAGCTGTGGAAAGCAGCCTTCAGTCTTAGTCTTGAAGGAATGTTGAGCAGCTTGTTTTACCAGAATGCAACCCTATTGTATTGGGTAAATGAAAGGAGAGCCACACAGTAGTTATAAAAATGTTTGTTTATTGTTATAACACACTCTAAATACCTCAAAGTATCTGCTACACGCAGATAAACACAAAGTACACAATACTGTAGCACAGAAACAATTGTAAGTAGCACTAATACACAGTGGGCTCCAAGGGGAGACCAAACCACATAATAAATAGTGGTATAAGAACCACAACTCGAGTTAAGACAGTGTCTAGAGAATGTAGAATCACTGGAACCCCAAGGAACCACCCAAGGTGAGTAAGTAGGGACCCCACGGAGGTCAGGTGCAGTGCCACGGCCGCGTGCGCTGTGCAATTCTATGGGAGAGTCGCGGTTGCAGTTTTAAAGTTTAAGGACCCTTTCCAGTGGATTACGAAGAAGCCCTTTGGATCATAGGAGGTTGAAGAGCCACCCCACTTGTGGATACTGTAGTACCAGAGTACCTATCCCAGGGAACACGGGTGCACAGGGCTGAAGTGGTGTCGGAAACCGCCACCAATCTCAATGGAGGACTTCAAGGAAATGCGACTGCGGGAATAGAAGAAAAATGTCCATTGGAATCCAAAGGGGGATTCTCATTGAAGAGTACCTGAAAGCAGAGGGTACAGAGTCTGGGTCACTCAGGAGTGAATTACAAAAAAGGAACCAGGGGTGGACAATATTTTACGGGGTCCAAAGTATGCGTCCAATCAACTTATAAACAACTTGATACTTAGTTCCCCAGGCTAGAAAGAAGTGAGAGAACAAACACGGAGTGTATGGAGCTAAGGGAGCGTGTCAGTCAGTCAGGGAACAAGGTGTTCCCTTGTTGGAACTAGGGGACCTCACACACCCAGACGGGAGCCTAGGTGTCATGCTTCATCATCGGTCTCCTGCTCCTCGTCAGACTGGCGCTGCAATGTCTGACGGGCGCCGTAGGCGCTCTTTGATGGAGATCTTTTGTTCCAGCCAGTTTTTGCGTGAGGGTGAGGGGTCTGGTGTAAGTGTAGTCGTGAATGAAAAGGTGAGGTTTAAAATAAGGTAAGTCAGTCCACAATGAACTTTATTTGGAGTGGCTGACTCCCTAGTTTAAAAGGGTGGGAGGGGAGAAGGGGACTGTTTAGGCTACAGTGCACTTACTCAACCCTCTAAAAAGGTCGACATGTTTCATGCCAATGTGGCAATTCTTCAGGACCTCAAGTGGGTACTACACAGTGAAAAATGAGAAATAAATAAAGTATCTAAATACAACCTCAATGGGTCAATCAGGAAGCAAGCCAGCAGGTCTTGCTCTGGAGGGGAACCTAGAAAAGATAAGTGGAAGGGTTGTAATCTCAGCTTGTAGTATGATTGACCCTTCATTTACCAGGTTCTACACACATTCTCCATACACCATCTAGCTTTGGTATGCAGTGTTGCACATCAACCACACAAGAAATGGGGCACATCGGTCAGTAGTGCGACCACACAATGGTTAGTCAAAAGGTGTAATCGCATGCTGACACTGCCCAGACCATGCATTCAGTCAAAGGTAGGAAGGTTTAAAAGGTTAAAAAGGACGGAGGCTAAACATATACCACATCACATATATGTTGATGACTAGAAAGGTGCTTACCCTAGGAACAACCCTAAAGGGCCCGCAGTCTGTTCACGTGGGGCAGTTCAAGTGGTAAAGTACCTGTAAGAGAAAAGCACATACAGGGACCCCACCGGGTATGTTCAAAGAACGCATGGTAGCGAATATCAGGTCATGGTGGTAGACGGACCGCCTGGCCAAACCAGGGACGGAGAAATGCGGATATGACACCCACAGAAGACCTGATTCAGTCCCCCACTGGGGCCCTTGAGTCAGCCCTTGACGCATGTGTGCTCTGCACCGGTAGCGCTAGCAAGGCTGGAAGGAGCACCGGCCCCATATGGTAGTCTGAGGAGGATTAATGACCGTATATGTGGTAAACACAGAGTTTCCAGGAGCTCAGGTAATCCCCCAGACCATTGCCCGGCAAACCCAAACAGAGGCACACAGCGTGCCAGAGACTGCTTGTCAGAGCCGCGCCGGGGGATATGGCCAGTATCTCCCTTTAGAAAGTAAACCCGCAATTCACCGAGCCCACTAGTCGGGGGGGGGGGGTTTGTAACGTTCCAAGGCTTACCTGAGACGAAGAGCTGCCAGGGCGGAAAACCTACCCACACCACGAAGCGCTCCTGCCGGTAGCGCGGAACAGCTGGTGCCATCTCGAAGCAGACGCCGTGGTTTTAAAGCTGTAATCCGCGGCTCCGCAGAGAAACGCCTCGCTGGTGGGCGTGTCCCACAAAGACCCCGTCACCTCAGTGCGTCCGAGGCGCAGGAGCGTGGCGCCTGAGGGAGGTGGAAAAATGCCTCTAATGTGGCGGCCATCTTAAAATGGTGTGGGACTAAAGGACAGTTGGTAGAAAGATAGTCCTGTTTATCATGAAGTGGCATAGAAGGCCACAGGGGACTACTGATACTGGTGTAGGTGCTCTGTTGAATCTGAAAGTGGAAAGGTTAGATTCAAAATAAGGGTAAAAGCAGTAACTAGTGGTTCAGGATTGAGAATGCATACCTAGTTACTGACGTGGATGCGGGGATACGGAGGCCGCATCGGTTAGTAGTCTACTAGAAATTACGGGGGTGGTGTAATTCTATCCTCAAAATGTAGGGGTGTATATCACAACAGGTGATATTGCAGGGCAGTGATTCAGTGATGGTGGTATGGCTCGTGTGATAATGATCTCTCAGGGCAGATATGCAAGAGGAGAGACTAAACCCACACAGGTAGCGGATAACTATGGCGGTGTAAATAGTGACATGTACATAGATGTTGTCTCTGTATGTATCTATCATGAAGGACTTAACAGGGCACTGTATGAAAGTGAATACAGAGCGTGGTCACATCCATGAATAGAGGCAATAAGGAGTCTATCCAGGACTCAAAGTAGTAAAATGCTTGACACGCCTGAGGGGACCTCATGGAGATGAGCTGATCAATATTAGGGTGGTCGGAGCAGGCAAATTGTAGTATTTTTGTATTTTATCTCGCTAGTAGTGTCCAGGCCACCGAATCGTTGAGGCCCCGGGTGTCCAACTGAAGGCGATATATCCACCGTTGTTCAATCCTGAACAATGCTTGGTGGGTAATCGACGTATGAGATTCCAGGACCACCCATTTAATGTTGTCAGCTTTGTGGCCATGTAGTGCATAGTGTTCGTAAAGCCTGGTGTGCGTTTTGGAGCAACGAATGTTGCTTTTATGTTCCATGATCCTCAGTTTGACTGATCTCATCGTCATGCCTATATAGTGTTTTTCGCATGGGCAGGTCAACAGATAAATACATCTTGAGCTGTTGCAGTTGGTATGTCTGTTAAGGTGCCAGGTGAAGTTGTCTGAGAGTTTTATCTCTTTACATTGTGTCGTTTGTTGACATACAACGCACCCACCACAAGGGTAGTGACCCACCACTGGTGGCAAGTTCCACAGAGTGCTCTGGTTGGCAGTCACTGGTTTTTTAGGGCGTGTGTGGATCAAGGAGTCTTTTAAGTTGGCGGTACGCTTAAAGGCAAAGCGGGGGCGTGGGATTTCTAAATCCCCTGTGTTGAGTAGGCCCCAGTGTTTGTTGATTGTTCTTTTCATCCCAGTTGAATTCTGTGTGTAACAGGAGACACAGGTGATGACATTATCAGGCTCTTTCGTGTGTGACTCCAAAAGAGCCTCTCTAGGATTGTTGAGCGCTCTTTTGCGTGACTGATAAATAAGCCTGGCGGGGTAGCCTCTGTCTTGTAATTTGTGTTGTAACTGCATAGACTCTTTCTTGTAGTCAGAGGTCGCCGAGCAGTTTCTCCGGATTCTCAAGAACTGCCCGAATGGGAGATTCTCTCGCAGCGATCTGGGATGGTGGCTCCCAAAGAGCAGTAAACTGTTCCTATCAGTTTCTTTCCTGTACAAAGAGGTACTAAGACCCTCTTGATTGAGGCTGATTGTGAGATCCAGGAAGGGTATCTTGATGTCTGAAATAGTGGCTGTGAATTTGAGAAACTGGTTCTGCTGGTTGATCCAAGAGCAGAAGGCTTCACAGTTTGCCCGGTTACCATGCCATAAAATCAGAATATCATCGATATACCTTCGCCACATTGTGATGTTCTGGCTATAGGGGTTATTGTTTGAGTAGATGTGAACGTTTTCAAAGGTGGCCATGTAGATGCATGCCAGACTCGGAGCAAAAGTCGAACCCATAGAGGTCCCCTGTATTTGATGATAAAGTTGGGACCCGTACTGAAAAATTTTTTCAGTTAGTGCTAGACTAGCACAAGCCATTATGAAAGAGATGGGCGTGGGTGAACACCAGTTCTCTGACCTGAGGGTAAGCTCAACAGCGTCCAGGGTGGCCTGTTGTGGGATATTCGTATATAGAGCCTCCACATCTAGAGTCAGGAGGAGGTCTACATTTTCTCTGCCATCGATGGATTCAATGAGGCGGAGTACATCCCTCGTATCTTGTACAAAGGATGGTATTTTTCTCACGAGTGGTTGTAAGAACACATCACAAAATTTGGATAGGGGCTCGAGTAGTGAGCCAATCCCCGACACTATTGGTCTCCCAGGGACCGGTGTGGTACCCTTGTGTATCTTGGGGAGGGTGTAGAAGTAGGGGACAACTGGGTCCTTTGTGATCAGGAAATTAGCCTCATTTTTTGAGATCCACTCATTGGTCTCACCTTCCATGACTAGACTAGTGATGGCAGTGGTAAGTCTTGGAGTAGGATCAGATGTCAATGGCCTGTAGTGTCTTGCGTTTGCAAGTTGGCGTTTACATTCTGAATCGTAGTCTGTGATGTTTTGAATCACGGTAGCTCCCCCTTTGTCAGCTTGTTTGATGACAATTGAGCTATCGTTTCCCAGACTCTGGATAGCAAGTCTCTCCATTTTCGACAAGTTGTTGAAGACTGGTTTGTTAGTTTTATTCTCAAGGGATTTCAGTACTGCCTTTTCAAAAACTAGTACCTCAGGGGGAACCATGCCATCCGTTGGTGTAAAAGTGGATGGCTTGCGCAGCCCTGTGTCTAAAGAATCATTAGTGGGGCTATTTCCAAAATAGGCGCGAAGCCGTATTTTTCTGAACAGCTGTTTGATCTCGCATAGTTCATTGAAGTTGTCCGGAGTAGGGGTGGGGACGAAGCCTAAACCCTTTTCAAGGACCACTGTTTCAATGGGGGTAAGTGGTCTAGTGGAGAGGTTGACTATTAGACTCTCCTCCCTCGGGTTGTGCTCCTCGTCTCCACTGATGTTGAGGCCGTTTGTTGGTCTTGGAATTGTACCCCTTTCTGATTTCCTCGCCGCCGCCCTCTTCCTCTGCCCCAACCTCTGTCGTGAAAAGGAGGGTTCACGGGGAAGAATTGTGGCGGTGGGCCTTGTGGATAGAACGGATATTGCCATGGTGGTATCATTTGCGGAGGTCCCTGGAACATCTGGTTTTGGTTGTAACCTTGGTTCCATCTTTGTTGGTGCTGATTCCTTTTGTTAGTCGGTGGGTTGCCACCGCTTGAATCACTGCTGGAGGAGCCCCGCCGGTTGTTAAATTCAGAGCTCTCATCAGAAGAATAGCTCGTCTTTTTATTGGTGTACCCTTCCCTAAGGTAAGGATAAACCTTTTCTTTGTCAAATTTGGAAATGTCCTTTTGAAGTTTAGTCATTTTCTGTTTAAGCAGAAATTCTTGGCTATCCGAAATCTCTTGATTGATTTCTGCCAACTTGGTGGTAAATGGGGTTTTGGTCAAAGTTCCCCTAATGGCAGTTTCTAAAGCTGTGATTTTGCCAAGTAGAGCGTCTGCCAGTCTCTTGGCTGTTTTTACTATGAGGAACAACAAGTCCCTGGTGCACTTCCAGGAAACTTGGCACCACTCACCCTTAAACTGCCCGTCTTCAAGAAAGAGTCTCGGTATGATGGTTACAAGGAGTCCATGTGGGGCTATTTTAGCTCTTAAGTATTCTGTCATCATGATACCATGCAGTTATCCTTAACCATTCTTTTTTCAAACCAGTGAGGGTTGACCAGTCATCGTTAGTGGAATTAGAGGCAGTCGCCCCTCCAGCCCCAAAGGGTGGAGCAGCCGATCTTAAAGCCTCAGCTATAGCCTCTTCGTCGAAGCTCAAACCAGGGACGTCTTCCATATTGGGAGGTTCGCCGCAGGTGAAAGAGAGATACCTAGTGAGCTTAGTAATGTAATAGAATAAGAGAGAGAATAGCCTGGTGAGAAAACCGTAAGTGTTTTCACAGGCTGTTGGTCCTCGCAGTGAATGTTGACCCTGTAGGTAACCTTAGAGGTTCCGTGGGGAGACCCACGCTGAGAGTAAATTACAAAAAAGGAACCAGGGGTGGACAATATTTTACGGGGTCCAAAGTATGCGTCCAATCAACTTATAAACAACTTGATACTTAGTTCCCCAGGCTAGAAAGAAGTGAGAGAACAAACACGGAGTGTATGGAGCTAAGGGAGCGTGTCAGTCAGTCAGGGAACAAGGTGTTCCCTTGTTGGAACTAGGGGACCTCACACACCCAGACGGGAGCCTAGGTGTCATGCTTCATCATCGGTCTCCTGCTCCTCGTCAGACTGGCGCTGCAATGTCTGACGGGCGCCGTAGGCGCTCTTTGATGGAGATCTTTTGTTCCAGCCAGTTTTTGCGTGAGGGTGAGGGGTCTGGTGTAAGTGTAGTCGTGAATGAAAAGGTGAGGTTTAAAATAAGGTAAGTCAGTCCACAATGAACTTTATTTGGAGTGGCTGACTCCCTAGTTTAAAAGGGTGGGAGGGGAGAAGGGGACTGTTTAGGCTACAGTGCACTTACTCAACCCTCTAAAAAGGTCGACATGTTTCATGCCAATGTGGCAATTCTTCAGGACCTCAAGTGGGTACTACACAGTGAAAAATGAGAAATAAATAAAGTATCTAAATACAACCTCAATGGGTCAATCAGGAAGCAAGCCAGCAGGTCTTGCTCTGGAGGGGAACCTAGAAAAGATAAGTGGAAGGGTTGTAATCTCAGCTTGTAGTATTATTGACCCTTCATTTACCAGGTTCTAAACACATTCTCCATACACCATCTAGCTTTGGTATGCAGTGTTGCACATCAACCACACAAGAAATGGGGCACATCGGTCAGTAGTGCGACCACACAATGGTTAGTCAAAAGGTGTAATCGCATGCTGACACTGCCCAGACCATGCATTCAGTCATGCTCCATACACTCCATGTTTGTTCACTCAGGAGTGACCAGGGGCTCCATACACTCCGTGTTTGTTCACTCAGGAGTGACCAGGGGCTCAGTAGACGAATGTCCACCGATGTTGGGTGCTTCAGGTGAGTTGAGGAGGTCCTTTAGTCTGCAGCCACCAGGACCAGGAGATGTCGAGGATGACCAGGAGCTGGATGCAAGCTGTCCCATTAAGGATATTGAGTGCTAAGGGGTCGGTGTCTGGCGGGAGCACCAACAAGCCTTGGCAGCTGCAAGCCATGAAGATGGTCAAGAAAGGTTACGGTTCGTACCTGCAAAATCCAGGAGACTCACCAAGCACAGGGGAGTGGTGGCAAGCCTCGACCAACCAGGGGAGCCAAAGAAAAGCAGTGTTTAACACTCAAGAGGACCCCCAGGCCGGAGGCACATGAGTCACGAGGGGACCTCAAGCAAATTTACAAAGCAACAGCCCACAGAGCACGCATTGTGAGGAGGCCAAAGTTTTTTGGTGGAAATGGTGCCAGTGGATGGGGCTATGGGGAATCCAGTGCACTTGTTTTTGTAATGCCAACAAGCATATGCACTTGCAAAAAGGACGCAGTGCCCAAGGGTACAGGTATTGCAGCCCCCACGAGGGATTCTAACCTCAAACTTTGTGAGATGGCAGCTTGGACCTTAAGGTATTTGGAAACCTATGGCCTGTGTTGCTGAAGCCTTCAGAGTCCGCAGGAGCTCAGGATCAGCAGACTGGTCAGTTGCGTTACAGTGCCTGCGATTGCAGGGGAGTGACTCCTTCACTCCAAGGGAGATGTCTTTGGTTGTCCTTGATGCTCCACCGGTCCTGTATAGTGCACGGGCACAGACGATGCCTCAGTCTTCAGTCTGAGAGGGAGACAAAGTCGGGCCCAAATGAAGTCCAGCGAAGTCCAGAGTATCCAGATGGTCAAAGTTTAGTGGTTTCTGGTTCAGAATCGTGTCCACATCGAAGCTAGGGTCCTACAGCTAGGTAAGCCCTTTTGTACCCATGGGAGATTGGACTGATTCAGGGGTCCCTCGCAGGGGAGGGTCTGGGCAGTGGGGAGGTTACTCCCATGTCCTTTGTCCAGTTTCGCACCAGAGCGGGAGCCAATGGCTCCCAGGACTGGTTTGAACTGGACTATGCACAGGGACGCCAAATGTGCCCCTCATGCAGACTCTCAGTTACTGGCAAGCACACCCAAGCCTAATACACTAAATCTTGTCTGGTAGGTGGCACACCTCCCTGTGACAGGATGCCTACTTTTTCTGCCTTCCCCTGCTCAAGCTTGGCTCAGCAGCAGGAGGGCAGAAATGTGTCTCTGGTCTTCAGCAACCATTTTGGGCTGCCCTTGACTAGAAGGCTGGCACCAGGAACACCAGGGACCTCGCAGAGCTTGTTTCTGAGGGGTGGAATCATACCTCTCAACACCGGTTACTGGTGTGGGGGTATGATTCCACAATGTTTTACACCATATACGATAGGGTTACTTTCAGCCGTTTTAGAGTTGGTCATCACAAGGTCACACAGTGCCACTCTTTATGTCGTAAACAGCTGCAGCACTAACAACTCAGGAGAATGGACTCCGTAATCTGCAGGGGTGTCCTGCTCATGCGGTGGCACCCTCTCACTTAGAACCAAGCACCCTACTTTCAGGATTCTCAAGGCCTGCTATAGGGGTGTCTTTTGTCCAGTTTCGCACCAGAGCAAGAGCCAATGGCTGCCAGGACTGGTATGCATTGGTCTATGCACAGGGACACCAAATATGCCTCTCATGCAGACTTTTGGTCGCTGGCAAGCACACCCACCCAGGCCTAGTATACTAAATCCTGTCTGGGAAGTGGTCACACCTCCCTGTGACAGGATGCCTATTGTTCTGCCTTCCCCTACTTGAGCTTGGCTCAGCAGCAGGAGGTCAGAAATGTGTCTCTGGTTGGAAGCAACCATTTTGGGCTGCCGCGGACTAGAAGGCTGGTACTGGGAACACCAGGGACCTCACAAAGCTCGTTTCCGAGGGGTAGAATCATACCTCCCACACCAGTTACCAGTGTGGGGGTATGATTTGACAATGTTTGACACCAAACACAATAGGGTTACTTTCAGCCGTTTTAGAGTTGCTCATCACGTGGTCGCATAATGCCACTCTCTATGCCGTAAATAGCTGCAGCACTAACAACCAGGGAGAATGGACTCTGTAGGCTGCCGGGGTGTCCTGCTCAGCAAGTGGCACTCCCTCACTTAGAAACAAGCACCCTGCCTTCAAGATTGTTAAGGCCTGCAATAGAGGTGACTTATAGGTTTTAAGTGTAGTGACCCTTAGATATAGTAAACCTATATCTTAAGTAAGTTGTGCAAGCACTAACTTACACAGGCTGCAATTGCAGGCCTGTGGATCCATTTTGCATGGCCTATCATGAGTGGCATAATACAAGCTTCATGCCCATGGGAGGCCTCTGGGCTGCCTATGGGATATATGACGTTACCACGCGTTCTTTTACCACGCAGACCATTACCACGCATTTTTTACAACGCAGGACCCTTTACCACGAATACCTTTACAACGCAATACACTACAACGCAGGTACTATTACAACGCATACCATTACAACGTAAGTATAGGTAAGTAAATAATATAGTAAAATAATGTAATTATTAATAATATTTTTTTAAATTAATAAATTATTTTAATATTTAATATTTTAATTATTTATATTAATATTTATTTATTAATTTTTAAATATATATGTTAAAAATACCCCTGTACCCCAAAACCCAAACCCAGCCCTGAAACCTAAAAATACCCCTGAACCCCAAAACCCAAACCCAGCCCTGAAACCCAAAAATACCCCTGTACCCCAAAACCCAAACCCAACCCTGAAACCTAAAAATACCCCTGTACCCCAAAACACAAACCCAGCCCTGAACCCTAAAAATACCCCTGTACCCCAAAAACTGAAAACTGACCCTGAACCCTAAAAATACCCCTTTACCCAAAAACTGAAAACTGACCCTGAACCCTAAAAATACCCCTTTACCCAAAACTGAAAACTGACCCTGAACCCTAAAAATACCCCTTTACCCAAAAACTGAAAACTGACCCTGAACCCTAAAAATACCCCTGTACCCCAAAAACTGAAAACTGACCCTGAACTACTAAAAATACCCCTTTACCCAAAAACTGAAAACTGACCCTGAACCCTAAAAATACCCCTTTACCCAAAACTGAAAACTGACCCTGAACCCTAAAAATACCCCTTTACCCAAAAACTGAAAACTGACCCTGAACCCTAAAAATACCCATTTACCCAAAACCCAAACCTAAAATATTTTAAATAAAATAATATACTTACCAATACTTACGTTGTAATGGTATGCGTTGTAAAGGTATCTGCGTTGTAAATACCTGCGTTGTAATAGGTATGCGTGGTAAAGGGTCCTGCGTTGTAAAAGTTGCGTGGTAAAGGTAGGTCGTGGTAAAAGTTGCGTGGTAAAGGTTGTATACCCTGCCTATGCCCTGGGTACACGGGAGGGGTCCTAAGGACAGGACATAACATTTTGGGGAGAAAGCAGATAGACTGGGGTCTTGATTAGGAGGGTCCCAGTCAGAATAGTCAAAAACAGTGTAACATGAACCAAAAAGTGGGGGTAACCATAAGAAGCAGATCCTACTTTCCTACATAAGGTATTTGTCAATTGGAGAGAGAGGACACAGTATTAATATGAATCATGACTGAACTCCCACCTGATTGTGGACTCACAAGTCTACGCCACTCTTCAGTCTAAGGCTACTCATGGGCTCATGTTTAGTAAAGTGGCAAACGAAAGCACCATACTTGGGACAAAGAGTGTGTAGAGTAGAGTCCAGCCACAGAACAAGATGGCTGCTGCCGGGTGAGGCTCTTGTGACCAACTGCAGAGCACACAGTAAAATCGGGATTCATCCGGTGCTGACTTCACCATTTCTATTGGGGGACATGGAGGTATCACTTCCCTACAGTCTTGGAGGACCCCTAGTTCCCAGAGACCCACCCCTACTCCAACAGGACTGCATCTGTGCTGCTGCGATGGCTAGGAGGCAACTGTGGGGTTATGCACCCTGGTAGACACAGGAGATTCGTGTGGGGGATGATGGGAGGGAGCCCTTTCATTCAGGCCCATGTCGACTCACATCGTTGGTCACCTATCCATTACTCATCAGCCCTGCCAAGGCAGCGGCCAGCAGAGGCATCAGGGCACTCCCATCTGCTCCACCCACCTGCTGCGATTTGCAACACTTCCTACATCCCTTCAAAGACCAAAATGCCAGTTTGTTGGAGATAGATCTCATTGCTAACAACTACCATCACAGCAGCTGAGCCCCCCACACTAAGTACACAGAGGGGAGCTCTCATACCATTCTGTACATATACTATTGGGTTGAAGGGCCAAGACCACGCTTTACGTACCGCCCCGCCTCTGTTGCTCTCTAGACCCTGGCCCCCCTGCGCACACCGCTGCCAATACCCATCTACTCCAAAAGGGCCGAAAGGCCGCTTCTATAAAAGCTGGCATATATAACTCTGATTGGCCCGTTTCTTCTAGTGGATGTAGAAGGAGGCGAATCCTGCTCCTTGCCCTTTGAGGAATCACACTGCGGACAGAAGACTCATTCTGACTGTTGTACACTCCTGATATGCTTGGAGGGAAACAACAAACTTTGATCCACTCAACACATCTCTCTGTCGACTGAGGCCTAACTCCAGGAGGCAGTTGTCCCTTACTGATACTTGCCCCCTCCCCCCCCCCCCCCCCGCTCGCTCATATGTGGACCCTTGTCTGGTGTATACTGTTACGGACCACCACACAACAACTCTGCCATCTTATCTGGCAAGACCTCCAGACAACTATTACTCATAGAAGTGGTAGGGGGAGACCCAAGTGACAGCCTGACCATCAACACAATCAGAGGCTTCTCTGGAGCATATTCTTAAAGAAGTTTTCTTTACACGACCTACCTCTTCTTTCCTCTCCATTTCCAGTCTCTTCTCTCTCCCTCTTTCGCTTGTAATCTCTCACTTTCTCTCTTCTTTTCTTCTCCCCTTTTCATCTTCTTTTCACCTTTTTCTCTTTTCCAATCTATCCCTCTTTCTCTTCTTTCTTACATGTAGACTTGCCTGTTGCCACTCATCTTTCGTTGCTAAAACGACGTTTTACTCATTCTAAGGCACTAAGTGGACACTGTTAAACAGCAATAACACATTTTGCGGAATGTGGGTGCTGTCTAGTGGGAAATAGGGGCCAATTGAGAAGTAGGACCCCTGTTGAAAAGATGTCTGAGAGTTGTCTGTATGGACTTGAAAGCATCACACTTACGGCTGTTCAATGCTATTCATTCTCACTGTTTTCTACACAGCCTCTCAACCCACCCTCCCTTGGCCACACACTACATAACTCCCTGCCTGGAGTGTGATGAAAACCTGCCGTACAATTCACACTAGACGCATGTGACCTCACACCCCTGCAGGAGTAATCATGATGACGAGACTTTTGATTATCATGTTCCTGAATGTGAACAACTTAACTTTGTAAAAAGAAAGATGATACTGACATACTTAGCTTTTAGTCATTGCTCTCCTGCAGGAGACCCACCTCGCCAGAGCCAAAACTGAAAAACTTAAGAGGGACTGGGTAGCGAGTGTCATTTTCACAACTAGACCACATACAATCATTCATCCTAAACCAGCTTGAAGTAATGCACTGTAGCAACTCTAATCAATAAATCTCTTCCATTCACAGTGACACACACGTTGGTAGATGAAGAGGGGAGCTCCTATGCATTTGCTAAGTTGAGAGAAGGTACGAGAGTGGTTGGTGTAGGGTCCATATATGCCCCAAACCGAGCCAAGACAACTTTTTTCCTCAGACTTAACAGAGTCTTAGCTAAACACTGTACCACACATACAGTTCTTGAGGGAGACTCGAACTTGGCCCTTGATGCAGTATTATATCGAACAGGCCCCTTAGAAACCGATAACAATAAGGACAAAGCACTCCTGAGAAACATGATAGAACACTAGTGGCATCTTCTTCGCCCTTTAGAAAAATAGCACACTTACTTTCTAGCTGCGAACAGCTTCCAATCAAGGCTGGATTTCTTCCTGGTATTGCAGTCCAACACACCAATAATTTTGGACAGGGAAATCTTATAAGGGTGCCTTTCAGACGATGCACCTTTCAAAATTGACCATAGATTGGAATCTCACTGTACTCGTAAGAAAACCGTGGAACCTTAACATTTCACACTACAAACTGCCACCCGAAATAGCACACCTGGTTCCACACATAACTGAGTACTTAAGAGACAATAAAGGATCAGTGATCTCACCCAAGGTCGTATGGGTGGCTGCCCATGCCACTATCATGAGACAAATTATGTAAAAATCCACATTAGCTAGGAAGTTACCCAAGAACATGACATTAAATCCCTAACTTGGGAGTACACCAGGACTCCGAAAGTAGTAACCTAACTTAAATTGGTAAAAGCAAAAATGGGCTTAAAAATCTGCTGCTATTAAAGCTGAATATATTCTTGTATAGGCTTAACATATGTATATGAACAGGGGGGGGGGAAGCGGGCCCCTACTGTTGACACAGCTACAATGAAAGGACGAAATGGAGGCCATCCCTGCAATACGAGATGATGCAGGTCAGTTGTTCCGAGGCCCGCAGGAGATACCGGACACATTTGCACTTCTATAGGAAACTTTATAGCTCGGAACTGATGAGGAATGGGTATCTGGAGGACGAATTTCTTGACAGTCTTGCACTTCCCTGCCATAATGTCGAATACAGGGCACTCCTGGAAGGAGAACATTACCACAGACAAAATTGCAGAGGCCGACTCTGATCTCTCACAAGACAAGACTCTTAGTGAAGATGGCTATGCAAGGGAGGTCTATAAATGGGCAAACGCGGAAATAGTTCTGCTGAGAGCAATCTAGCATGTTATCCCCCCCTTTCTAATAAATCACTGATATCCGCCCTACCAAAACTCAGAAAATACTTATTGCAGTGCTAGAGTTACCGTCCAATAAGCTTCCTCAATGTGGATATTCAAATTCTGACAGGGATACTAGCCTCATGCCACAAAAAGTAATCCTGATATAAATCCACCCTATGCAGGTAGGTTTATGGCCCCAAATAACCTCTCAAAATTTGAGGACCCTGGCCCACCTGCATTGGGTTTTCAAAACTCCCAAGATGACAGACTCACTTTATCCCTAGAAGCCAAAAAGGAGTTTGAATGGAGTGCATGAGAAAGCATGTGCGGCACACTCCAGAGGCTGGGACTATGTCTCAACTTTATAGCCAAGATCAGGTGGCTTTTTGACTCCTCCACTGCCTAGGTGAGTTGCGGAGGCATCCTGTTGGACCATTGTCTCATATATAGAGGGATACAGCAGGGGTATCCCATGTCACAGTTACTGTTTCTGTGGGCCCTGGAGCCTTGATGGCAGCTTTCTGCCAATCCACTGTAGTAGCAGATATCCCTAATAAAATGATGCCCTCAAAAATATTATCTGTGGATGATATGTTACATACACTTGCCAACTTGAGTTGTTCCCTCCCAGCTCTCCTATCTGTTATTACAGAATTGTCACAGCTTGTGGGATATGGAGTCAACTGGGTCAAATTTGAGGTGTTAATAATGTGCTGTGAAACAATGAAAGCTGCCATTTCAGATTACAAATTTCAATGGAAACTCGACCATCTTAAATACCTAGAGACCTATATTAATCTGGAACACATAATATCTGACAATCTAGACCCTCTCATAGCTAAAACTAATACAAACTATGCAAAATCACCTGTCACTGTGGGGCCAAATGCAGTTGAAAAGATGGTTATATCCTCCCCTTTTACTTAAGTTCTGGGTATGTTTCTACTGTTGAGCAACACTACATCATTAACAACACCTCCCAGTGGAATGACACCTGCGGTCCTTCCAAACTTGAACCCACACCGACAAACCACACCTACAACCTTGGCATCACCCCCGGACAGCAAACTCATCATAACGTGCGAGATCAACACTGTCTCCTCTGCCTGCTTCCACACCCTCCGCATGCTCTGAAAAATCTCCAAATGGCTTTCCACCAACACCAGGAAAACCATCACTCAAGCCCTAATCACAAGCCGGCTGGACTACAGCAATGCACTCTACGCAGGAATCACCACCCAACTCCTGAAGAGACTCCTGGCAATACGGAACATAGCAGCCAGACTCATTATCGACCTCGTCAAATGAACCAACATCACTCGCCAAATCAGGAACCTCCACTGGCTCCCCATCCAGAAAAGGTGCCAATTCTGATGCTGACACAAGCCTACAAGGCCCTCCCCAACCAAGGACCAGCGTACATCACCACCACCTGAACTTTCACCAACCCTCCAGACACCTGCGCTCCTCCTCCTTTACCCTCGCACACACTCCCTGCATCAACCAAAGCCACAGTGGAGGAAGATCCTTCTCCTACTGCACCGCCAAGTCCTGGAACGACCTCTTCCTTTTCACCTCCGAACATCTTCTTCGCCCCCGGAGTTCAGAAAGGGACTAACAAAAATGACTTTATCTGATCCCAGCAAGAACCTAGCGCCTGGATACCCTTGTGGGTGGTTAGCCATGCTCTACAAATCTAAATTGATTGATTGATTGACTGATTAATTGATTAAGATCCATAAGTAAGGGCATCAATTACTTTGTGTGGGGCAGCATGAAACCACATCAGAGAATCTCTAGATTAATAGCCCACAGGGGACACAAAGGGGCTTGGGCCTCCCAAGCACTGGACATTACTATACAGCCCTCCACTTGTCTCAGTTGGCATATATGCAGCTAAAAGCAGGTGAACCCTCCCATGGATCCTTATTCAATACAGTCTCACACACAGTGCTTGAGGCCACTGATTGCTGTACAAACGCAAAATCCCTTCTTCACTGACATCGAACCTTATGGTGCTTTTTTGAAAGGATGCATTAAAAGTCTCCTCAAAGCTCAGATGAATGTCTGCAAAGTTAAAGTTTTCCCCTTGGCCATAACACAACTAGTCAAATGTAATGAAGATGTGCTAGCAATGTAGCCTCATTATATGGAATTTGCTAAATCCTCAAGAGTGGGCACAAAAAAAAATCTGCTATGGAGCAGCTGCTGTAAGACCACCTCACGTTGTGAAACTTGTTTAAAATTAACAGGAATCCTTTCCATCTGACTCCCTCCATATTCAGGGCCTTTCATCTTCTGGGCACTCAAGGATCAGAAGGCAACCTCAAACTGTAGGACAGACATTCTGCCGCAGAACTGAGACTTTTTTCAATTAGGGAGTCAGCTAGGTGAACTGTTAAGAATTACCTAGTCCAGCAGGGACTACGCAAAATTAGGGCAATACTCTGGGTTGTCCTTCTGTTCGGAAACGAAGAATTATTGTCCTCTTCTATTGTTCTAGGCTTTCCAAGGAAACTAAGCCTAACATGGAAATCTAAAAGTTAGGATAGCATGCTTGTACTTTCATTAGGGCATGTATGCTGGACCTCTCTAAACGCCCTCAGTCCCCCTCATTTGAGTGAGATTAGGATAGCGTGCGCCACAAGAATACCTTGTATGTATGCATTGTTGTACTCTATGTGACCAAATCCCCTTTCACCACAGTGTAATCTAGTATAGAATTTGATAGAGTTGGCCTATTCCCATGGAGGTTATCAGATACCATTTCCAGATTACAGTCTTTGTCATGCCCTTGGTCCCAACAACCTACCCACATCTATATTAAACCAAGCTGGCAAATCCTCAGTCAATATTTTGCTTTCATAACTTTCGAACCGTGTTACCACAGCACTGTACCAGACACTTGGCATAGATTGATTTTGCAGCTGGGTTAAAAAAAAAAGGGGGGGGGGTTTGGCTGGAAAGCTTTGAATATACGAGCTTGTCGCTCTCTACGATCAAGAAGCAAAGATGTATACAAAGAGTCAACTAAGGGTTTTAGAGATCTTTTCAGGAACAGATCATTTCCAACTCCATCAGAGAGACTTCTAGCCTCAGTTTGATATATTGGGTGCCTCCTGCTACACATTATAAGTATTTTGAAGCTCACTGAGGAGTTCTATGATCACACAAAGGGACCAAGGCCGAAGATCATGGAAATCCAAGTTGACTTGCAATTTCCTTTTAAAGTATGGCAGATAGTACTGTATTTCCTCTAATATATGGTCATACCATCACCCTTCCCTCAAATTGCTTATATCTTTGTTTTCTTGGTCCTTTATATGAAAGGTGTATTATGGCTGCAGACAGCAATAAGAAAAATTAAAGATGTAGAGTGAAATTAAACACACCAATAAGCAATTAGTAATTTTTATACAAAAAGACATTAGAATCAGTTTAACCTAAGTCAGGCAAACAAATGCTTTAGCTCAAAATGTGATGAAACACACTGAGGATTCGCTTCTTCCTGTAATAACATTAGCATGCAAAAAATAAACATGATGCCATAAATATTCCCTTCTGTTGACTTCTGCCCATTTTATAAATACATGTCAGAAGAAGGAAAAGCCAAGTCTTGTGATTTTTTTCATTTTTTAACTGCAGCTCTAATTATGTTCTTGGGCCTGCCTTTCACCTTTGCTGCTGACTCTGAAAGTGGTATCAGGCATTATGACATCACAACTCAAGTATACAACAGTGGACATACTGTGTCATTTTCTTATAACGAGAGAGTAGTGATGTCCCAACTTGACTGTAATAATGAAATAAGATAGAGGGTTTGCAGGATCCTATGTATCATACCATTGATGAAATTGTTGCATTAGACATGTTGATACATAGGTCTTCCTACATCTTGAAGGTTCCCTCCATGTGTGTTTCAGATGTTGTATGGTGGCCTTTGACTGAGGGGAGAGAAGGGTACTCTGGGCAAAACTGAATGTCTGGGGAATTTCTTGTGGCTTGTGTAGAACAATCCACAGCTTGTAAACTGGCATATGGGTGTAAGTCAACTTGGAAAAATTGTGTCTCCAGCACCATTTCTGCTTGCCAAAGCCTATAATAAGTAGCTGTAGGACAATTACATTGTAGCCTTATAACCAGCTGCAGAGGGCTATACTGGTTGTTAAAGGCCCTGACCTCAAGTTATAGGCCCGATCCACAGGCGAGGGCCGATAACATCGGAGAGGGCCTTTAAAAAATGAGGCATAAGGGCTATTGGGCTTTTGGACCCTTCTCCCAAGGACAGAATGCAAAAAATTAAAAAAGGGAGAAACAGAAATTTAAACATTGGCATGTTGGAGCAGAAGTCTTATACCAGCCATTATTAGCCCTGAGCTATGTCATTGGCTTTAATGGAGTTCCCAACATTCTGGTGATCTAATTGAAAAACAAACTTGTAAAAAAACTTGCTTATACCAAGATGCTGGTCTTTTGTCATTACCTGAGCAAGAGCGGAACTTTGTTTTTGAATAACAACAAAATAGAGCAAACAGGCTCCGATATCAGTTTAAGTTACTGGTTTGAGGATGAAGAGGATTGAATGTCCTATATGCTTACATTGAAAAGCAAAGCTGGTTTACATATGTATTCTTTGTGGAATTTAGATACAGAGGGGAAGATTTACAAACCCCTTGCGCCGACTTTACGCCACTGTTGCGTCACCTCTGTGGCGCAGCGGCATCGTAAACAAAGCGCCATGATGCGACATATTTACAACGTGGTGCATCGAGGGAGATGCGTCACGTTGTAAAGCCCTGTGTTACATTATACCTGCGTCTGGTATAATGTATGCAGGGTGGGCGTTACATCGCAAGGAAGCCTCGTAAAAGTGACGCAGTGAAATCTGCAAGATTTCACTGAATCACTTTTACGACACCACTGCATGAAAACCTTTCGCCTGCTTGAAGCAGGCATAAGGAGTGATGCAGAATGTTAGGAATATGCGTTCCTAACCATTACTGGAGTTGCCTCGTGCTTGCGACACAACTCCAGCAATGAGCTGCCCTTTATGCTGACAAGATGCGTCACGCATCTGTCTATACTTGCACCAAGGTGCGCCGCATTGTAAATGTGGCACATCCATGGTGGCGCAAGTCTATTTTCCAGTCACGCAAATTAACTTGTGCATCCCTTCTAATATGCAGGGATGCGCCAGTTCTTGTAAATCTGCCCCCAGGACTTCAGGTTTCCAAAGCAAAATGTTTGCCGAATTTTGTTTATATGCACACACCTAGTGAAGTATTCACATTGCCAAGTGTGGGCTCCAACGAGCCTTATTCTCTTGACTCACCTCTAGCAGGTAGGCTCAGATCAGATACGTCTTTGGTTTGCTTCAGTCATGCCAATTCATAAAGTTGCATGTGAGACTCTGAACTGTTCCTGGAGATACCAGAAAAGCTGATCGGTGGAAGGAGAGGGGTTATTGCACCGGGACAATGCAAAATTATTGGTATTATACCTTCGCTGGCTTCTCTCGATCCTGGTGCTCAATGCATTACTTCTCTTTTATAATTATAAGTTCATGTAAATCAGTGAGAGACCATCTTATGCAGAACATTGGAGACTGAAAGGTATCAGAAGAGGCATCTAGAACATATCAACGAAGGACATATGGCATGGTTATGGCAAAAGTATTTAATGGATTCAATGAGTCATGACCATGGTGTCCGACACACGTTTGTGAAAACTAGCTCTCATCTGCTCCCCTTGGAATTCTTCTGATCATTATGCTCATACATTATCACACACATACGTAGATTGTGTGACTAATGGAGGGAAACATATAATGACTTGATTCCTGACTGTCCAAACTTAAAGAGCAATGAAGAACCACTATTTTGCTTCTTCTCATGAAGCTCCAGCCCTTTCCCTAAGTGGCTAACACTTGCAACCTGGAAAGGCATTAAATACATTTTTTTATGCCGTATTATATTTACTTGGAGCAAATAAGTGTAACTTTTTGCCGACTGTTACCATTTAATAATTTTTATTTTCTGTATAAATGGAACCACCTAGCCAGGCACTATAAAACAAGATTCTATTTTTATCTATGGTTGTCCATTTCAATTTTGGTAAACAGTATGTAAATGATGGCCTTCAATATAGAACTATTAACATCGTGACTTATTTGCCAGTAATTTCTGATTTTACATATTTTATAAAAATATTTTTAAAATGTTGATAATTTATTAATTAAATGGCATTTTAGGATGGGTTAGATTAACCTGTATTAAACACTTACTTGACATGATTTAACATCAAACAGGAAACAGTCTTTGAGGTTCCAGAAGAAACTTAAAAACGACCTCTTCTTATCCCTCCTTTCTGGCAATATTTCTCTGAAACTTGCTTAGAGGCAAATTCCTTGTAGTAGGCACCTTAAAAATGAACATAATTGCATTAAACATTAACATTTTTACAACTAGTCATCATCATCATATTCTTTTATTCGATTGCCACATATTATTGCAACCATAAAAAGTACAACTAGTAATTTAACGAATAGGTCACTTGTAATGCTCAACAGCTAACAAAAACGAACGTCTAGGCACTACAATAAGTAGATTAAGACACAACGAGAGTATGAGAACATTGGTTAAGCAGATGAATGGATGGAGTCCGTTTATTTTATTTTTTTACGAGGATAGTTTTTTTCTCAATGGAGAGTCATCTCAACACGTACCTCTTTGGAATTAGTATGACTCGCTCTAAAAAGTGGCCATAACTCTGATACATTAGAAAATGCTCCTTTCAAAGGTGTGAAACGATTGTTCATTCAATGCCCTCCACCCCTTCCTTCCTCGTCACATTGTTATCCACAAGCCTCGTTGTCGTCCCCAGAGAAACATGCTAGGTCTCTCAGCGAAGTGTACACTAATAGAAGCATTTGGATTCGGTCACAGATGATATTGTCTGCACTTTTCATTGAACAGTGATTTATGGGAATTCAATCTCTCAACTCATAGCTACTATAAGTAATGTAGATACTTCTGAAATGCATAAATCCAGCGGGAAAGTGTTCTCTTTTTGTGCAAAGCATAATTTTTGAAGAAATATATTCCAGCCCTTTCACCCCCTGCTACCTCGGCGCAATAAGCAAATGCCGCAGAATCCATTTGCAAAGGCTCAGCTCTGCCTCATTAGGGGCGGCTGTCAGAGGCAGTTCAGTTCCGCTCAAAGAGGCAAGGCTATTCTCATTTGTCGCCTGCTCAATAAAAATGAGTTTTGGAGGTGTGACAAAAAACCATTTTATTCTTGTACACATTATACCATTTCGGAAGCGAAAGGAGCTCTTGCAATCTGTCCTCCACGGCATCTCTTGACTGTGAAATATATATTACACGGCATCTTTTAACCGTTCCTGGCGGTGACTTTGGCAATAAAATTCAAGGCGCACATCCAAAGAAAATTTATCATTTGAAAGGTCTGTAGTGCTAGTTGTTGTGTCCAGAAAGTCAGGCCTGTTACTGAATATTTACTTATCACCGATTTATGTAATTTTCCTCCACATCCAGTAGTGTAGCGGTAACCTGTAGGTCACGTGTATGATTCCCGATTAACAATACATTGGGTAATATTAACACATTTTATTTACTCAGTCCAGTAATGTGGTATAAGGTGCTAGATAAAAAACAAGTTATTGTTATGCTAAAACTGATTGTCTTGAAAATCCTGGTAGGATTACACCATATGAAGATTTATAGAATTATTTAGTCGTAAAGTCGAAGGAGATACATTTAGTTCCCTAAATTTCCTAATAGCAACACCTGTTATTTACAGTGCTTAGAAATGGCACGTTTTTCCTAGATTTATTGAACCATGGGAACTGAAGGTGTGAGGAACCCCGGGGCTCGTGCTCAGCTGCCTCTTGACACGTGAGTAATCACCATGCTCCTCCTGCTGTTAGTGTTTGGGTTAGAAGGTTCTCAAAAGTCTTGAATGGGAGGCTGATCGGGTGTATCCGGCTCCCAGGGCCAGCTCTAAGGTAGTGTGACCAGTGCCACCGCACCAGGTGCTGACTTCAGGCGGGGGCGTTGTGTTTGCAAATATATTATGATTTGAAAAGCACCTGCTGCCGCATTCCTGGCCTCCAACAATTTTCAGGCAACAATAAAATATCAAGCTTACTCCAGTGATTAATGTTCTTCCTAGAGAGAGATCAGATGATTATCTAGTGGATGTTTTTGACTCATGGTAAGGCAGCGCAGTGGGTAGAAAAGCCTTCTGCAAAGAAAGTATACCATGCAGATCACAAAGTGCATATAATGTAAATAGGTCAGTGGGTTACTGCTTTTGTCTGAAAGATCTGTTTGATACTTGCAGTTAAAATCCCAACATAGAGTAGTGACCTATTAAACTAAACTGTCTACCAGTATGGATGACATGGGACTCCTACATCTTGTACTCTTCTCTGTCTTAAATAACATTTCCTATACACTGATTTACACACCTATGATTGATTGTGTAGTGTGTTTGTGATGTAAAGTGCTCTGTCACTATACTCCGGTATGAGTGGTGCTATAAAACAAATTAAATGCATCTGAGAGAATGGTTATGGAGGATTGACATGCACTGTTAAAGGGTGGTGGTCAGGGAATCTGTGGCGGAGGTGGTCATTGGGTGGACGCCAACAAGTTTTGTCGCACTGGGCGCCATCAGTGATAAAGCTGGCCCTGACGGCTCCAAAGGAAAAAGTAGGCTCTTGAATATATCACACAAATTGATTATTTCTAGCTTCCAACCTTGCCGTAGCTTACATTCTTGTTTAATGCCTTCAATAAATCAGCCTTCTTATGCTAAACACTTTCATTAAATATTTACACCATGCTATCATCTACCATATCAGATTCCTCTACTGATTGCCAAAAACAATGTGTTCTTTAACTGCTTCTTCTTTTATGTAGGTTCTACCCTGCCAGTTACTAGCTTAGCCCTGCTTTGCATGTTGCAAGAGTGCTTTAATTGTATGTGGGACCTTATATATGATCATGCTGATACTCAATTCAGTTTACTTCACACTTGTTTTTCTAATGTTTTCTTCTTGCATTCTTTATCTTTAAGAACAGCCTACTAGCACACATGCTTTCTTTGTTGGCTTCCATTTGTTCTAGAACCTTTTTGAAGTTAGGTCAGACTTGTCTGCTATACTGTATTGCTATCTTCTATTTTATATTAGAGCATTGGAATTTTGAGAGCTCCATCGATGACAATAAACTGCTCAGGGCAAATAATGGCTGCTAGAGGCCATCTTCTCTATCTTTCCAACATTTGCATTTCTGTTTCTCCCTTTATAATTTAGAACTTTCTACCCTCAGTAGGTGGAATGTTCTAATAGCCTTATAGTCCTTCTGCCTCATGTTACACCAATTGCGAAAGTTCCTCTCCCTTGTTATAGGCCCCAGCCACAAATTTAGGTTCAGGGCCTTTAACAACTGTGTTATGTCCTGATTGCATGTATGTATGCTTCCCAGCCTAGCTGCCTCCTAGCTGCTCAGCCAGAGTGAGAGTTGGTATTGGAATGTTAGTGTGGCTGTGATGCATGGAATGCTTGGGTACCTGTGTGGATGAGTGGTGACAGTTGGAGATGGGCTCAGCAGCAGACAGGCTACTCCTGGTGGGGCTGGTGTAGGAGCTGAAGAGGCTGGTGATTAAGGAACTCTATAAACATCAGCGGTCCATAGAAAGTTGAAATAAAGGAAAATGATGAAAAATAGACACAATCGTACTATATTTTGAAAATAGTCTTGCCCAGCCGGGCAAGGCTTAAATGTTTATATCTAGAACATTTTGGCAATTATTACAATTATACAAAGTGGGACACAAGCCTGTGGCCCACAGTACACACAGTGAGATACACAAAAAAACATACATAACAGAGGGGCTTTTTTATGCAAAAAAGCAGGTTCGCAGTACTTCCAATCTAATCGTGGCAAAGTACCGCAAAGAAATGAACCATGACACCTTTACAATTATTTCAAATGTCTATTTAGTATAAGGTGTTCATTAGTGTCGACGGCGTTTCGATTCGCTTTTTAAATCATGCGAATCATCATCAGGACTAGAATTTGAGCCTAAAGATAGCCTTAATCGCCCGGTGTTGTTGGTATAACAAGGCAAGGCGGTGTTTAGTCCAACCGGATTTAACGGAAGCCCACGATCGGCAATTAGTTCCGTATAATACTGTCCCTCCTAGATAATCAGTCGATGTACAGGATCAGCGGTCCGTGGAGTGTCCTTAGTGCCAGTGCAACGAGGTGATTAAGGAACATCATACCATTGGACAGATGTACATATTTAATATCTTGCAAATAAGAAGTTAATAAAGAAATACTTAAAAGACAGCTCGGCTGTGTCTGGTAAGGCACAACATATTTTGGCGATGACCTGGACCAAGACTCAAGCGTGCTACAAGATACATGATTTCAAGAACTAAAGAAACCAAGAGAAACAAAGAGTCAAGAGTCAAGAATGGAGTACAAGGCAAGCCAGTGCCCCAGACTGTACATGCTTCATTAGTCTTTTAAAAATGAGTTTGATCCTTGTGGATAATTGGGATGAACCTCACCACTGCAACATCTTAAAATAGGTACAATCTGGTATTTTGGTCTAATAGTTTTTCTGGTTTTAGCGCTGAAAACACATCTATAAGTGGATTCTTAAATGTGTGTGTGGTTTTAGCTGGTTTTAGTACTGAAGACACATCTATAAGTGGATTCTTAAATGTTGGTGTGCGCTAGAAAGGAGGTTGCTGCACACTGTGTTTTCAGGTTTTGGAAATTGATTTGGACAGAGTTGTCTGTCCTGCATGTGTTTCCTCTGTTGGTAATGCACAGTGTTTTTTGGAACCGGATCACAGTGCTCGCAGCAGGAGTGGGACTTTTGTGGTGAGGAAACCTTGGTTTAATGTACTTGGTATGCGTTGTACTTTAGGGGAAAAAACGGATATCCCGGCTGCTGATGAGGACTTTTCTGGTGAGCTCATTCAAGTTTTATGCTTTTTATTTTCACTGGCAACCGCCCTTGACAAGTGCCTGTTTAACCGCAGTGTTGCAGTTTGAAAATGAGGTACATGTCTTTTTAAGCACGCGCAAGCTTACCTGCACCGGTGAAGTCGCGTGGAATCTCGGCATGCTGGAATCTTTGTCAGCTTTCTCCATGTTCTTCCTTCTATGTAGCATGGTGCTGCTGATGTACATCCGGCACCACAAATGTGCTGTGAGCCTTCCAGTGCGACAATGCCAGCGTGCCGTCATCTTGGGTTTGGTGGCAACTTTCATCGTCTTCCTAAGCTTTTCCTAGTGCCCTCCATCGTGCTTCAAGGATCGTTTCTGTTTTCCTCATACTTGTTTCAACACGTTTGCCCAGCAATGTTTATCCGGCTCCGCACGCATTGCTCGGAAGTCGTTGTCAAGATTTAAGCATGGTATTTTGTGTCTCAACTCAGAGTTGTGATATGGCAAACAGCATCGAAGTATGGCATAGTGCAGCGGAGAAGTGCTTGTGGGGCCTAGTTCTGGCTCATAGTCTGCTGTGTGACCATCAGCACCGTGTACCACGTAAAATGTTTACGTAATAGCTCAGTGACTGTAGCTAATTCGTGTGAGACATCGCTCACAGGAGGTTTTGCTGTGTTTTGCTCTAGGGTGGGTTAGAGTTTGTTTAAAAAACATACACATGGCTAAAGAAAAGTGCTTGCTTGATTTGTAGTTCATGTGGTTATTTTCAAGTCTAGCAATTTGATATTCAGTTCTAATAGTTTTGGTTCCATATGAAAGGGAGGTTCTAGCCTAGAAGTTCTCGGGTGAGAGGCCGCTTACCGGCGTGGGTTACAGTGTAAATGTACTACAGTTATAGGAATGGAGTTTGCATTACTTACGGATCATTTTGTTTTTTGTTCTTTTCTAGCATATTATTTTGTGATGCCACAGTTTACGCTACCTTACACATGGGTGGCACTTGCACTAGAGTGGGTGGAAGTCACATTATACTCCCTTACATGAGGGTGGTTCTGGTTTTTCTGAGTCCATGTGTTGGTATCCCACTACGTACATTTAGTGTGGTGTTTATTGTGTGTAAGTCAACATGCGCTGCACGTTTGGTCAGCATATTTGGTCGGTTTTGGGTGTAAGACGACATGCGCTGCACTTCTTGGCGGTTTGTGTGTAAGTTGCCCTGCGCCTCACATGTTGTAGTCTTGTGTGTAAGTCACCCTGCACCTCACGTGTTGTTGTCTTGTGTGTAAGTCACCTGGTGCCTTATTTGTTGGTGTTGAGTGTGTAAGTCGCCCTGCACCACACGTGTTGTTGATGGGTGTGTAAGCCGCCTCGTGCTTCACTTTCTGTAAACTTTGTTTTTAAGTCACCTTGTGCCACACATGTACATTAGTTTCACACCCTTACACAGGGATGGTTTTATGGGCCTTGTCCCTTTTACATTTGGTTTCACCCGATAGTTGTGGTCATGGGTGTTTGTCTAAGGGTGGGTCTACTCTTTTCTACCTACGTTTTTCTGAAGTATTTTATTGGGGAGGATGGGTTTATTATTGCATACCCATATCTTTACCTTTCCTTTCTGATTTCTTAGTGTTAAGACTCTTGTGAAGTTGTATTTTAGTTTGCTTCCGAGTCTTAAACTTTTATTTCTGCTTATGTAAATGATTCTTTATAGTTCCTCCAATGTTTTATCACACTTTTATTTAAAAGGAGGGAGATAATCTTATATCCTGCTAGTATTTATATATGCTTCCCAGCCTAGCTGTGTCCTAGCTGCTCAGCCAGAGTGAGAGTTTGTATTGGAATGTTGGTGTGAATGTGAGGCATGGAATGCTTGGGTGCCTGTGTGGATGAGTGGTGACAGTTGGAGATGGGCTGAGCAGCAGGCAGGCTGCTCCTGGTGGGCTGGTGTAAGAGCTGAAGAGGCGGTTGATTAAGGAATATCATATCATTGGACAGATGTATATATTTAATATCTTGCAACTAAGAAGTTAATAAAAAACTACTTAAGAGACATCTTGGCTACATCTGGTAAGACACAACAAACTGGTATAGCAGAGGGCTATAGGTCTATATTGTTATACCTTGGGTGTAATGTTTTAGACTGTATCATCTCCGAGGCATTCATTGTATGGCAAGGCACAAAGGCTAATATGCATTATCCTCTTTATTGCCACATTTATACTCTTAGAATGTTACTAGTATTCTAATTCTATTCTATTTGTTGCTGTATAATTTCTATAATACATTATAGCTCGTATGATTAAATCCGATGCCTTTCTGGAACTTGCCTCGACCAATCTGGGCCGAAATTAAACGAAGCGATGGCTTTACAAACTGCAGGCGAAGTTGATCCAGGTCCGGTCTGCTAACCCGATAATCCTCACCCAGCGCCCAGCGTTCGTGATTCGCAGTTCACGTTTCAGGTTCGCGTTGCATTGCGCTCAGCATTCAGAACCAGTGCTTAATTTGAGCAGGTGCTTTCAGGTGCTCAGCACCGGCACTTCTTTCACTGGGCCGGGGCTACAATTTCTGACCCTGCAGGTGGTGTTCTCAATATTAATTGTTCAAATTAAAAATAAAAAGAATAACATACAATGCATGGTGACTGGCTGGTAAATGTTCATAGCCAGGCCAGCATAGGCCTGTCCAGGCAGGCAGGATTGTATATCACCACATTAGTGATGATGTCATAATGCCGATCACAAATCCAAGAAGTCATCGACAAACTATGTCTTGCATTCTATTCCCTGAGTCTGCTGCACCCTGCCACTGCCTGAGCCTAAGCCTCCCATGCGATAATTGTAGCTGGGAGCTCGCTCATGACGGAGTTGAGACAAGGAAGCTGCGAGAGCACATTTGGAACTTTAGAGTGAGGGCTCTTGAGGAAGAATAAACAAAAGTAAGTGTGGACTTTCCACTTGCTGTGTAGCCAGAGTAGCATATCCTGCAGCCCTGCATTGCTGCTATCCTCAACGTGCACAATGCAGCTGTGGCCCATCATAACTTTTGTGCGCCATGGCGTCACCTGTAGAATCTGTGCGCTGCACCCCAGCATGGTAATTGCTGAGCATGCGTGAGTCCAGTAGGCACCACAGCCATACTTACCGGCATTGGCAGCATTATGCCTGGGGACAATGCCTGTGCTGTAGCAGGCAGGGTCACAGCAAGCTGAGCAGTGGATGCCGATGCCTGGACCTACTAATTACAGGCAGCACTAGCAGTGACATCACCTGCTGTGCTCGAGCAGCTACCTATTCTGCAAATAACCCAGTTATACTGCACTGATTAATGTATGCAAAAAAAGCATTTTCAACTGGTGTAAATTTTGTTTTTGCACTTGGTGTAGGTAAGAAAGTAAAACACATGTCATCTTCTTTTTCTTTAGGAAAGACAACAGGAAAACACAGAGTTCAAAATAGCAGAACTACAGCAATATCGGAGAGATAATAAATGCATTTGGATTACTGCAAAACCCCACTTATTAAAGGCATTTCCATTCAGCACAGAACTTTTCTACGTTCAAGAAAAAGTTTAATTCATTTTGTTGCCAGCATAATTTCCATTGTAGTCGCAGATGTTTTTGTTATCTGACATTTATCACCATGTATGGCGTCCTGCTGTCCGTACTTTTCTGTGGCATTCTCCAGGTGTTCCAACTCAAGGCTTTCTGTGATAGTGGTATTTCATCACACTCCTTTGATAGCACAGGATCAAGCAGGAAGGATTATATTGGCAATACACGCTGAGCCACAGTAGCGTCCTCTTCAAAAATAAACGTTTGTGCCTCTGCCTTTAGCAATATGGAATGTTTGATGTTTGATTGGGGGCAACTCGTTGCCCCCTACTGGTGGGACCCTTGGTGACTGATTAAACTGCCTTTTGCTAGGACTAGCTCTGAGGCTCCACTGCAGGGGCTGTGTTTGACACGGTCACCATGACTACTTTGAGGCTCTCTTTTCATTGTCAAGCCTTTTGATGCTACACGGTGTTGCGACTTAAGAGTTCAGATAAGGACCGGCATTTCTTTAACGTTCTTTTTATTTTATTCCTGCACACAGTGTCCCTTCCACTTGCTTGTGCTACTAGGTGCGGCGAATTTGCCACATACAGACCGCGCAGAAGGTTTTTATTTCTCATGTCCTTTTTGCAGTTACTACAAGTTTATTGTGACTCATAAACTTCACTTAAACTGCAACTGTTTTATGACACAATCATAAAACCATCTGGTCCAACAGCATTTGTGTGGTGTGTCATCGAAGAGGAAAAAAACATATTTCTTTGCCAGCAGTATGTATAGATGCAGAGGGAATTGCATACTTCAAACACATTTTTCCAGCATTTCACAATTTGCAGCAACAGTTGCTAAATAGGCCTTATACAGGATCGAGCTTTTAAAGAATGAGCAAAACAATATACACGTAATAAAATGAAATTCTTAAAATGCTATGAAAAAAAGTTTGCATAGAGTTTGGATGACGCCCCTGACCGTGGTGGAAAATCCAAAGTGTCTCTGGTGGAAAACCAGGCGACAGTCAGGTGGTGGTGTAGGGCCTTATGAGTCATGCATGCCATTTTTAAGCCAGAATTCACCTAAAAATAGCATGCATGCCTCATAAGGCCCTACACCACAAAGCACCCAGTTACCTTGCACAGAAGTTGACGATTTCGGTGGGGACAAGAGCTTCAAGAAACGCTGAAAACCTGCTACTGAAACCCCAAAGATTCAAGAGGAAAAAAAAATATATAAACGAACCTTGTCTGGGATTGCGCCTTGGATTTGGAAGTCACTGCCCCCAGAAACCAGACTAAATGCCTCTACTGCTTCATTCAAAAAGGAAGTGAAAGAGTTCCTCATGGCGAAACTCACCTGCCCTTAGTCCAAGTTATTGCGGGGACCAAGCACGCCCTTACCATTAACACCTACTTTGACAAGGGGCCTCCAGACTTTCTAGGTATGCACGCTGACCACAACCTCACTCAACGGTTTTATGTTGTACCCTAATGCCTTACTTTGTACTATGTGTTTTGTATTCTTGATGTGCCTACAGTTATTCAGTCAGTCAGTCAATTATCTTTATTCGATTATTAAAAATCATAAAAGAACGAGCATTAATACATAACAACATTTCATCAGAACACAAATTAGTACAGTCAATGTTTAAAACTCTAAAATCACAATGTACAAAATAAGTTATGCAAAATTGTTAAGAATATTAAAATCAGTAAGGTATAAAAAAGTAATCAATATTCAGGAATAAGATGCCTAGTTCTTGTACGGTGCTTGTTTATACGTGCTCCTGCAACTAAAAAACTAGCAACATGAAAAGCTACTTTTACATTAGGAAGGAGTTGCAGGAACATCAAGGCTGGTTTTACCTGAGTAAAACCCGAATTGCACAAAATAGGAAACAGGTATTTTTTTCTAATCTCAGTGTAATGGCCACAGAACATGATAAAATGAATCGTATCCTGGGTGGAAAAGTGATCACAATCACATGGTTCAGCATTATCGGGTCTATTCCATATTTTAAAATTGCCCAGAATGAAGTGAATCAGATCAAAACGAAATCTCGTTAGAAGGAAACGATGGTATGGTTTAGTTACCAGGAAAAGGTATGGTTCCATTCCTGGGACAGATGTCAACATACAGTGTTTCCTAACCATGGGTTTATTTAGCTCTGTGGCTTCCCTCTCCAAAACATAAAAATTTGTCAGGGTATTGTTTACTGTTTTTAAAACTTCCTGCTTTATCAAATGTGGAGATGAGAAAAGTTCAGGTCGGTCGGCTAA
Organism: Lissotriton helveticus; assembly: GCF_964261635.1. NCBI lineage: Eukaryota > Metazoa > Chordata > Amphibia > Caudata > Salamandridae > Lissotriton > Lissotriton helveticus. The sequence continues at coordinate 1,129,861,124 of NC_136063.1, forward strand.
AATTAGCTGCATATGAACGTATTTTACCCACGGAATGTTATGGGCTCTATCCAGGGCTAAACAATCTTTTAAGATGATATGATTTAATGTTAGCTCCTGGTTGAGCCAAATTTTCAACCATCCAATAACTGGGGCTAGTTTTAAAATGTCGGTTATATAGCCCAATCCAAGCTCTGTATGTATTATATAGGTGGAAGTCGATTGAGGGACAGAAAGCAGGGTTCTCAGAAATTTATTTTCTACTTTCTGGATTTTATCATGATTAGTGTACCCCCAAATAACAGAACCGTATTGGGCAACCGACAAACATTTAGCTTTATAGACCTTTATAATGCTTTCCATGGGGCGGGCTCCAAGTTTTTTAGCAAAGCCAAGCAACCCAGCGGCCGCTCTTGCCACAGCGTTGCTTTTGACGGAATGCTGGGGGCCCCACGTGCCCTTTTCATCAAAGGTCACCCCTAAGTATGGAAAAGATGGAACTCTCCTGACCTCTTTCCCAGCACAAAAAAATGTTTTCGACTTTCTTTTCCTGCCTGCAGCTCCTGCAATCATTACATGAGATTTATCTGTGTTGGTTTTCATGTCCAACGAGGACATGAAATCCCCAAAGGATGAAAGGAGTTTATTTAGTGCCACCCCGGAGCGTGCCAAGAGGACTGCGTCGTCCGCGTACAGGAGGACAGGTATCTTTGTCTCACCTGCACGCGGAATGTCAGTGTGGGAAACTACCAGGACTGCCTCAAGATCGTTTATATAAAGGGTAAAGAGGAGGGGGGCAAGGATACACCCTTGCCTAACCCCCCTCTCTGACTTAAAGTGGCAAGTGCATCTCCCTTCCCTGGTCACTCTGACCGAGGTCATAAGATCCCTATGTAACTCGGCCAGGTACCCGACCAAAGGAGCGTCAATGCCCATGGTCAGAAGGACCCCCCACAGCTTAGCCCTGTTGACCAGGTCAAAAGCTGAGGAGAGGTCCATAAAGGCCATGTACAGAGAGCCCCCCTTGGCGATTGCATATTTATTTATCATCAGTTCTAGGTTTAGGCACTGATCTAAAGTTCCTCTTTTGGCTCTAAAACCATATTGTGCATTTGATAGGACACCCTTCCCTTCTAAAAGCTGAGTCAGTCTTCCTTAAAAGACTCTTCCCAGGATTTTGACACTGGAATCAATGAGAGAGATTGGCCTATAACAGGCCGGGTCTGTTCTCTGTCCTTTTTTAAAGATCAGTATTATCGTGGACTTTGCCCAACTAGTAGGAAAGATAAGATCCCTTGTAGCGTTAAAAATATTTGTGAGAATTTTGGCACTTAGTTCAGGGGCACTCTTAAAGAAATCTGCGGGAACCCCATCGAACCCCGGTGCCTTTTTATAGAGTGTGTCATTAATTGCTTTTTTTACCTCCTCTAAACTAAAAGGAGAGATGGTAGTCACTGTTTGTGTGAATTGCATTTCACAGCCTGGAGTGATATCAGGACAGCTATAAATGTTACTGAAATGTGTGACCCACTGTTCGTCAGGTATGATGCAATCTGCTCTCTGATTCTCTAGTCCCACGAAGTATGGATGGTTTATTATTGCCCAAAATCTAGCGCTATCTCTCTGTATATCAGGCGACAATAAGTCATTCCAGGCCTCCTTTTTAATCTCAGATTTCCTCGTCCTGATAGCATAACTGTATTGTTTCCTCAGTGATGCTATCTGCTCTTTATCTCTTGGTTTATTTTTTAGGGCTTTCAGGAGGATTGAGTGAGCCTTGGAACAATTTGAGTCAAACCATTTGGGGCCCCTGAGCATATTAGGCTTTTTCTTTACGGTCAGGTCTAAATTGACCTGACGGCAGATAACATTGAAAGCCTCTATCATGGTAGTAGCAGAGTTATTATTATCCAAGCAAATTGCAACCTCCCCCTCAACTTTAGCCAGAGTATCCTGTAAAAAGGTGATTGGGGTTACTTGATCCCATTTCAGTCTGCGATTCTGATCTCTCAGGACTAGATCTGTCACACATAAAGCTTCAATCACCCTCTTTTCCCAAAACTCCCTGTGATGCCGGGAATTGTGGTCCCGGAGCGGCGGCGCGTGTAGTCTGCTGCAAAGTGACTCTTGGCGGTGGCGGCGTGCTTCTAGGTGCCTGGCTGCCTTACAATGACTCCTGGCGGTGGCGGCGTCTGGCAGGTAAGTTTGATTTCGTCTCCCCCGCTCCGCCGGTTCCTGTGGCGCTTATGTGCGCCTCCTGGCGCCCTCGCGGTGTCACAAGGCGCGCCGCCGCGTAGGCTGCCGGGAATTGTGGTCCCGGAGCGGCGGCGCGTGTAGTCTGCTGCAAAGTGACTCTTGGCGGTGGCGGCGTGCTTCTAGGTGCCTGGCTGCCTTACAATGACTCCTGGCGGTGGCGGCGTCTGGCAGGTAAGTTTGATTTCGTCTCCCCCGCTCCACCGGTTCCTGTGGCGCTTATGTGCGCCTCCTGGCGCCCTCGCGAGGGGACAAAAGGCGCGCCGCCGCGTAGGCTGCCGGGAATTGTGGTCCCGGAGCGGCGGCGCGTGTAGTCTGCTGCAAAGTGACTCTTGGCGGTGGCGGCGTGCTTCTAGGTGCCTGGCTGCCTTACAATGACTCCTGGCGGTGGCGGCGTCTGGCAGGTAAGTTTGATTTCGTCTCCCCCGCTCCGCCGATTCCTGTGGCGCTTATGTGCGCCTCCTGGCACCCTCGCGGTGTCACAAGGCGCGCCGCCGCGTAGGCTGCCGGGAATTGTGGTCCCGGAGCGGCGGCGCATGTAGTCTGCTGCAAAGTGACTCTTGGCGGTGGCGGCGTGCTTCTAGGTGCCTGGCTGCCTTACAATGACTCCTGGCGGTGGCGGCGTCTGGCAGGTAAGTTTGATTTCGTCTCCCCCGCTCTGCCGGTTCCTGTGGCGCTTATGTGCGCCTCCGGGCGCCCTCGCGGTGTCACAAGGCGCGCCGCCGCGTAGGCTGCCGGGAATTGTGGTCTCGGAGCGGCGGCGCGTGTAGTCTGCTGCAAAGTGACTCTTGGCGGTGGCGGCGTGCTTCTAGGTGCCTGGCTGCCTTACAATGACTCCTGGCGGTGGCGGCGTCTCGCAGGTAAGTTTGATTTCGTCTCCCCCGCTCCGCCGGTTCCTGTGGCGCTTATGTGCGCCTCCTGGCGCCCTCGCGGTGTCACAAGGCGCGCCGCCGCGTAGGCTGCCGGGAATTGTGGTCCCGGAGCGGCGGCGCGTGTAGTCTGCTGCAAAGTGACTCTTGGCGGTGGCGGCGTGCTTCTAGGTGCCTGGCTGCCTTACAATGACTCCTGGCGGTGGCGGCGTCTGGCAGGTAAGTTTGAGTTATTCATTTGTATACCCAACCTGATTGAATGTAAAGCGCTCTGAAATCCGCAAGGATCTTGTTCGCGCTATACAAGTCCTTCAAAATAAAAAAGTAAAAAAAATACAAGACCTAAATTTGACCCGGAAATGAAAGACGCTACCTGTAAAATTTAGCAGGGGAAATTGTTAACATCCTTCTGCCCCTATGATCAGCGTAGAAATGTGTTCCTTGTGGTTACTACACGGAGGTTAGAATAACCAGAGCGTAATGCAGGACCCTTCATTGAAGGGGGGTGGCAGGGGATGCAACTCTTCAAGAGCCCCCATTCTGCCCAATGCCAATGAACTGTGAGATGTAGGAGACTGCAGGGCCCCATCATTTTGTGTACGCCACTGGGAACAACCAAGGACAACAGAGGTCAGCCTTCACCTAGGTCTTAAGGATAGCGTGAGACCACATCCTCTTGGGAGAGGATTGGGTCTCAAGGCTAGACTGCCGACTTTGGAGCTGGGAAACCAAGGTTCGAGCCTCAGGGTCGACTTCACATATGTGATTCTGGGAAAAACACTTCTCCCCATGCCTATCCCAAAAAAAAAAAATGAATGTGTTCTTGTGTAAGATAACTGGTGCTCATGTAAAGCGCTCCAATACCTTTGGGTAGCAATCTGACAAAAATCTAAAGATCATGCTACATGAGAACCTGAAATATACGTGGCGCAGCTGGCCAAGTCACAAGTCAAGACACCAGTCACAGAGGATTTTCTGTCCAGGTTTATGTTAGATTTACACATGCGGAAAGGTGCAACTTCCGCATGGGTAATTTATGTATGATTCACAGAAATGTAATTACAGGTGTACTTATCTATGTATAATGTACATTGAGCACGCAAAGGGCCTAGTTGATAAATGGAAAAATTGAATTGTAAATTTGCACAAGTGAAGACATGTATAACTAGCCAAATATGCATCAATCACAAAGAATCCCAGCATAAATGGGTGGGTATGTAGATGTAAATTGCCTCACTTAGTTTTTGAAAGTGCAAAATCCATGTGTGTTTGAAAATGGCAGAATATGCGCATGTGGGTTTTTGTATGTCAAAGCGTATGAGCATTTTCGTGTATGGAAAACTTACATATGCTTCTTATCCCGAAATGTTCATGAATCTACTAAGAAGCCCAGGCATGCACAATATGTGCGCATGGAAGTTTCGTACAGAAAATCTGTGCATTCCTGTAGCAGGAATTCACATCACCACATGCCAGATCTCTCAACTAGGTACTAATCAATGACCCAATAACATAAATAATAGGAGTAGTCAATGACATGGGCATCGTTTGCTGTACACAGTCACCATCATGCAAATCCAAAACCCTGAAAGAGGAAGGTCGACTTCACAAAGCAGAAGGTAGGCAACGTGGTTTGCCTAGCTGTAAAATAGGGTGATAAGCAATTTACTCTGCCCTCCAATAACCCATGTGCAACAACAAAGTAGGTCTTGTCATAAAACCTGTGCTGAACTGCCATCGGGTGGATCTGTGCCACATGTCACAAGCCAAGAAGAAACTTCAGGAGTTGCTTACCCGGATTCCTATGGCACCCACAGTTCCTTATTGTGGATCCCGAACAAGTCTTCATGTCCCCCACATTGAGCAGCATCATTAGGCTATCAACCACCAGAAATGCTACAAGCCTTGCCCATTCCTGAAAGCTCACTGCTATGACCAGGAAGGCACCAACGCATAGAGTATCAGTTGTTCAGTATCTTCACTCGTCCTGTCTCTGTTCTCCGTTAACAATGTCCTGTATGTACAGTTTTCACGGTCTCCACTGTCTACATCTTGTATGCTTTGTCTTCATCTATCTATTTCTCTGCCTCTTTCTCCTTTCAAGGTTCTCTGACTCTCTTGACCTCTTTATGCACCTGTACCACTCTCTCCCTGTCACTCTGTTTCCCCATCTCAATTTCTACCATGAGTCTGTGTTCAATGGGTCCTTCTTCTCTTGTATCCGTGCCCTGCACCCAGTGGAGATCTACAGCTATAGCAGTGGCTCCACCGGCCAGAAATGACATCACCTGTGTGTAATAGGCACAAAACTCCAGTTCATTCCAAATGATATAATTATTTTCTCAATCAAGTTGGTGTCCACGATCTTATGTTTGTCTCAGCAGCTGCTGTGGAGCAAAGCGTGGACCCCAATGTCCTATAAAAAAAGGAGTGTGGTGAGGTTGGTGCCTATTCTCGCCATTCTCGAAGGCACAAGAGTATGGACAGGTATGTTGTGTAGTGTCAATAACAAATGCAAAACAACAGGTGGTGGACAGAATGCAGAACAATGTCATACATTCACCCCAGACTGCATCCCCTACTACCTCGTACTTCTGTGTTGACCATGTCTCCGTATCTTCTGTCTCCCTCGACACAGTGTCTTCATTGTCACCATCTCAACTTTATATTTCCCACATGTCAAATACAAAATCACCAATGCATATAGTTCTGGATCTAATTTAACTGCTTCTCCTGCATTAACTGTTGAGTATTGACCTGGCTCTCAAGTGCCATCCACCCCGGGGATTGCATGACAATTTCAGGGGAAAAATCCAGGAAATGTGCATGCTCCCATAAGGCAAGATTCAGATGCAGGACAAGGAGGAGGAGCAGCTGCTCGATTCCATAATGACAAAGGCTGCCACCTTACAAGGTCCCACATCTGTGGCTCGAACACAGATACACTCTGGACTCTTTTCTTTTATTGGCTTGGATCAATTCTGGATCAATGTGCCAAATGTGTCTGCATCAATTTTTCTGGGCACGATCGTTGCAAGTTGAAAACACCCGATGACCACATTGTCCCCGCCTAGTTACTGGCTGCAGCAGACATTCCCTCTCCAAAAGGTGACCTCTCCTGGCAGTCAGCCTCCCATCTGCTAAACACTGTTGGTCACACATGACTCATAAATGTGCTGCTTGCCAAAGGAACATCATTTGTTGTGCCTGCAGAATATTGACCACTTCAAACTCTTTCTTTCAATCTAGGAGGAACACCTTCACACATATGTGGAGGTGAGGTCAGGAGCACAGTGGCACTCTGGAAGGAAGGCATCTTCTAACAGCAGGACCCAGCCGGGGAGGGTGAACCTGCCATGTGAGGAGTCTAGAGACTATGGTAGACATACAACAATAGGTGGTTGAAAAAAATGAATAGCTAAACAACCGTGTTCTTGCCCTTATGGAGCAACAAGATGGTAATTGAATGTAAGTGAGGACAGACTAGTATAGGCATCCTATGGACATACTGCAACCGTTTGGGAGTCTTGCCACAGACAGACAAAAATCTGCAGCAAGAGTTAGTTTCACAGAAGCAGTTAGACACTCATCCCCACCCCTGGGAGACATAAGATGATGAAGGTGCCAAAGACACCAGTCAGGGTCAAGACTGATTTGCATATGACCATGTCTGAACTGGGGTGGTGTGGTGGGCAAAATAACAATGAATTAAACCCAGATATGTGACTGGGGCTGAATGTTTTGCCATTGTGCAACATTCCGTCCATCAATTGTTATTTTTGCATTTGTCAACCCGAGTGGAATGGGTATGCTCTAACATGAGTCCCGTGCTCTCCACGCCACTGGAATCAAGCTAGCCTGGCTGATGACGGCTGATAGCCAGAAACCAGTCCTAGGATGCTTGATTCCAGTCCAGGGAAGACATGGCTTGGCAGTTCGGGCTGGACTGTTCCCATGAGGCACAGGGTCAAGACTAATTTGCATATGGCCATGTCTGAACTGGGGTGGTGTGGTGAGCAAAATAACGATGGATTAAACCCATATCTGTGACTGGCAGTTAATGTTTAGCCATTGTGCAACATTCCATCCATCAATTGTTGTTTTTGCATAAGACACCTGTCCAGACACCATGGTTGACAACCACCTAAACAATTATAGTACTTCTATTTGGTACTTGCAAGTTTTCACTTCATAAATATCACTTAAAACATGTAGCGCATATTCTAACAAACTATTACATCTTACAATTCACACTAACTGAATGGTTTTCCTTCCAAACTTCAATAAACGCCTTTCATCCTAAATATTGCACTGCTCGTCATCTGACATTTTACTGATTTGTACTTGTCTATGTACGTTGTGCCTATTGGTAGTTTGAAGGCGTTGGATGAGCAATGCCATAACAAGAACCTTATAGTTGTTTCTGACTTGCCATGGGCACACATGATTTACCCAACAAGTCACTTACCAATCATCTTTACAGCATTGCTATGAAGAAAGGACATGTGCTTCTGGGGGAGGGTCAAAATAGGGTGTATGGGGAAATCGAATGATATGGACTGGGAGAAATGCGCATGGAAAACCAACTGCTTTGAGGAAAAGAATTGATAATAATAAACATAAATGTGGGGCCCTGTTCTGGTCATGAAAACTCAAAGTCAAGGGCAATGGGGTGGCCTTCTTTCTTCTAGCACCAATTCCAAGAGGGAAATATATGTACCAACCATGATGCGTGTTCTGGGGCCATGCAGATGTCTATAACACTGACTGCTCCTTCCATGTCAGACACCAGTACATCTGGGGAGGTAACTGGTATGGTCCTTCTGACTGCCAAAAATTGTTGATCAGCCACCACCTCATCAGATGAAAATGCTCTTTGCTGATTCACGTTTCCTTGGTGTGGTCAGCAGAGTTGCTACTCCTCTGTCCCACATGTGCTTGTTGGAGAAACAAGGAAGTGACAATATAATTTAAACATCTACATCAGATATGCCTATGCAGTATTCAGTCACTGTATGCAAGATATATATTGAAATTGCATGCCCTCTATTTAAGATTAAATAAAGCCATTGTAACTATTTATGTTGCTTAGGTTTACTTTGGTGGCCAAATGTTTTTTTTAAACTTTTTTAAGTGTTATTTCCTCATATCATTAAAGAGCGTCTGCAATAAACCATAAACTGCACCATCCAAGTGTCTGCCCATTGGTCGCTGCATTTGCCCAGATCCTGTTACCTTGCTGGACCAGCACCTTACCAATTACCTGGTGTAATCATTGGAATGGGTTATCAAAACCCAGGGAACTGTACAAAATTGAGAAATCAGTCCATATACCCAAGGTAGTGCTCTTCACCATACCCGGATCCAACTGTCAAACCCTGACAGCCATCTTCACCCAATCTTCCACTCTTAGGGGTTGAGGCTCACTCAATTTCATACAGATATCTCTTCTGGTGATTAGGATCAAGTAGCAAAGCAACCTTTTATGAGAGCGCATCCGAGGAGGACAAGCATTGCATTTAATTTGATCTCCCAACCAAAGATTCCTTTAAAGGTAAGTTCTATCCCACCCCAAAAGTCATTCAAGCTCACGCATTCAAGAATGATATGAACATCGTTAGCTCCTAAGTAGCCACACCTTGCACACTTTGGGGAAGTTTGGGGGCAAACGTGGATATTTTATATAGAGTCCAATAGAGACGATTGATGGTAAAAAGTGATTTCTCTTCAGGTTAGCTGGTTTTACTGTTGAGTACAGAGACTTCAAGACGTTATCCCATACTGTTTTAATATCTCCCTCGAGAAAAGTTCCACTCCTTACTTGGTAAGGGGGAACTAACATCTTTTCCTCTGCTGTCAAGAGCCTGTCACACCACATGGCAACCTACTTATTCTTAGATCTAATGTCCTGAAGAGAAAGCTACAACTCACAGTCGCCACCCATTTCCTTTTTTGATGCCACAAACCAAGAGGATAATTGAATAAACTTGAATCTGGACAGTTCATTACCAGTCTTGGCTTTTAAAACTTCCCATCGATATACTCCCTCCCATGACAGCAGGTCTGACCATGTTGTAACCCCGCCCTCCTAAGTGGAAGACTTAAGCCATCTTTCAAGCATTCTGGGGTTCCGGGAGATTGACAAACCTGGGGGCACCAAACTTATATAGAAAGCCCTCCATGCTCCGTTGCCTCGCCGTCTCCTCCAGAAGTTTTCCCCAAGTAGAATCATCCGCCTTTACCAAAAGCATCCAGTTATTTTTAAACTGGAAGACTACACAGTACCAGTTAAAATCAGGTAGAGCCAATCCCCCTTTGTTAAGCCTACTTCTAAGTTTTTTCCAAGACAATATAGCGCCTATGTATGCCCAGATAAAACTCACACCCGTCCCCTGAATTCTATCAATACCTTGTTTGGAAAACCTGAGGGGATAGCATAAAATAGGTAAGTCAATTTGGGAAGGATCACCATTTTTAATAAATCAACACGTCCAAAAATTGTCATTGAGAAGTTTTTCCATCTAGTTAATAGGCGGTCAATTTCTTTAGAGACCCTTTGCAAATTAACTTGTGGGATTTCATCTATTTCATCCACAATTGTGATGCTCAGACATCTAAAATTGGGGCTCACTTTCCCATCCCAATCCGTGATATTCTAACACATAACCTTGGTTTTAGCAGTATTTACTAAGTACCCAGAGAAGGAGCCAAATTCCGCCAATAGATGTTTCACCTTCGGGATTGAGATAAGAGGATCGGCTGTATACATGGCATAAAGCGCAACATTACAGCTGTAGTGTGGAGAACTGAAGGGAACTACAGAAGCATCCAATCTCAACAGTTGAACGAGAGGTTCTATGTAAATATCAAAAAGAAGAGGAGTAAGAGGGCTTCCCTGCCGTGTCCATCTTAGCCTACTAAAGCTGGGGGTTAATGTGCCATTAAAGAAAATCCTGGCCGACGCTTCTTCATATATCACCTTAAGCATATTAAGAAATTTAGGGCCAAATCCCATTGCATAACTTCCCAAAGTAAGACCCAGCATACTCGATAAAATGCTTTAGCAGCATCCAAAGCTACTATGGCCAAGGGAGCAGATCTTTCAATGGCAAGGTCTATAGTGCCTGTTACCTGTTGGGTCAACTCCTGTATATACCTCTTTGGGGTAAAACCCTTCTGGTCTGAATGGATAGGCTGGGGTGCAAACTTAGCCAGTCTCCCCACTAAAATACTCGTAAAGATCTTATAAAGCGCATTCAGCAGGGAGATTGGCAGAAAGAAGTCCCTCCTAGAGGGATCTTTAGAAGGTTTCAAAATGAGGACTATTGTAGCCTCCTTCCAAGACTTATGGACTTCCGGGATGGTAACAGCTCCCACAACCCACAGTCAGAAATCACAAATCTAGTGCATCATGCATTAATGACATTGCATCTCTTAGTAAGTGCCTCTAAAAATCCAGCGCTTGTCAAATACAATTCTCAATTTAAATCCCCAAAAACACAGACTTTGTCCTCATCAGTAGATGATTTTTATCAGTCTCTCTCCTCCATTAGGCTTAATCGCCAACAATTCTCGTCGGTAAGTTAGCCCAATATTCAAACTGTTTTCTGCAGTCCCTAAAGAATATTAAGCATCTCTTGACACCCAATCAGCTAAAAACTGCGACCCATGAGCTTGGTTTATCTCAGTTAGACATCGGTAACTCAGTTCACAATTGACAATATGCTATCACTGAAGACAATTATAACTCTCCTGACACCCGATCTAAAAACTGTGGCCCTGTGCATTTATTAATTATATTTTGGTAATAGTTTTCTAGTGATAGTTCCCCAATCATCCCAACCTGATCAAGATTGTTCCCATGCTACATATTGCCTGATGTCTGCAAAGAACAAAGTATATCATATCATATCTTACCAATGTTTGAGGAATTACCTTGACGTCCGATCCAAGTCTGAATAAAATGTAATGCCTACTGTCTGATGTAAAGGGCTTTGAATACTGTCACTTACGTTATTTGGCAAAACTACTGGCCATCGCTAGTTGACCAAGGAGATTAAGAGGCAAAAACAATCTACAGCTGGAAACCTTGAAATGGAAAACATCCCTATCACTAGCACAACTCTTCCCTGTCTGAGGAACTCCCGTCCACCTAATCAAGATACAGCCAGACCTCATCTCATTCAGAAAATGGTTGTAAAAACACTTATTCCAATTTCATGTCAACTAAATCAGTTTTTGCCCATTGTCGTATTTGTCCACTTTTCTAATTCTACCTGTTAACATTATTACTGTTAATCTGACTGACCCTGGATTATGATGCATTTATAACATTCTGTTACAAATAAAAATCCCACACCACTTTTAGATATAGCAACGCTATAGAAAAGTGAAAATGAATAAATAATGATGCTTGCGAATCCACACATGCGACCATCCACACAAACTTCGATCCCCAACCTGCCGACCTCCTCAGCACCACAATGACCACTACCGCCGACTACCCGCTCAGTGCATGGGAACAACTCACCACACCGGACACAACTGCTGAAGTGAACTCCATTCACTCAAGAGCATCCACCAATCCTTGCCTCCACCAACTTTTTAACTGCAGACAAGACAAGATCAGCCACCAGCTCACCACCATCCTTAATGCCTCCATCACCACAGCCACCTTTTCCGATGCCTGGAAACACGCAGAGGTTAGACCCCTCCTCAAGAAACCCTCTGCAGGCCCCGGTGAGCCCTAGAACAACCATCCCATCTCACCGCTCCCTTTTCCTATCAAAGTGCTGGAGAAGGCCTTCAGCATCCAACTCACTAAACACATGGGAAGAAACAACCTGCTGGACCCTTCCCAATAAGGATTCAGAGCCAATCACAGCAGCGAGACAGCTCTTGTCACCGTAACAGAAGACATCTGCATCTTAGTCGAAAGAGGAGAAACAGCTGCCCTGATCCTGCTCGACCTCTCCACAGCCTTTGACACCATCTCCCATCACACACTCATTGATCTACTGCATCAGTTTGGAATCACAGGCAACACACTTAGATGGATGGCATCCTGTCTCAGGGGGTACAACCAGAAAACCTGTCTCTCTCCCTTCACCTCTCAACCCAAGCACACCATCTGTGGCATCCTTCAAGGCTCATCACTCAGTCCAACCTTCTTCGACATCTACATGACACCACTCACAAACATCGGCAGATCCACATCAACATCATCTCCTACGCCTATGGTATCCAGCTCATCCTGCTCTCAGTGGACCTAACCTCGATGAAGACCGAAAAAAACGCAAAATTTGTTCATGAAAATGCCAACAAGACTACATGCAAGAATGTACTCCAAACAAATAAATCAGAAGGCTATCTTCAGACAAATGTAATTTTAATAATTTGTTATGTAAGGAAACTGATACATTTATAGAGGGACTTTGCTAAGAATTATTTAAAAAAAAAAGTAGGACATTTTCCACGATTTTATATATCAACTAGCTGCCCGCCCTGACGTTGTCCGGGGATGAAAATTAAAGTCTCGAAAGTTCTTTTTTACCTGTGTAGTTAAGCAGTGCATACACGGTAACGCTAGGTGTCCATTGCTGCCGAACATGTGCCTCCGCTTGTCCAGCCAGTGTGAGGAAGCGCCACAGTGACTGCGTTTTAGCCCCGCTGCTACGCTGAATCGCCTCAGCACCCGCCTCAGCACCCGAGCAATTTTGGGAACATCTTTGTCGGCTCCAGCCGCGAACGTGTTTGTCTGCTGTACCTGATGCCACTGCAACATGCGAACTGTGTCAGCCGCAAACGTGTTTGTCCGCTGTAGCGCCGCTTAGACGCCCCACATGGCATCAGCGGCCAACGCCCACAACAATGCCAAATGCATCGCCCACTCGTATTGGAACGCTAGTCCCACCCAGAACGCTTCTCGCAAGCGGTGGAATCCAGCTTGGTTTTGACGAATGCCGCGCCCATCGCTCTATGCACACGCCCCCAGCACAACGCACACTCCCACAACGGACTACTCAGAACGCTTCTCGCAAGCGGTATAATTCAGCAGGGTTGGGTTTTGACGAATGCCGCGCCCATCGCTCTATGCACGCGCCCCCTGCAGAACGCACACTCCCACAACGGACTACTTTGCCCCTAACGTTCTTTTCCCCTTATAATGTATATGGTGGGCTGCTGTAAAGCCTATGTCCATCTCCTGATACTGTGTTTTGCAATGCTGTATTGGGTGTTCCGATTGGCGCTGTAGTTCCTGGGCTTACCCGCCTCAAAGGTTTGGGCTCTCTCTATATATATTATTAGTATGGATGATAAAAATGCAAAAAAAATATTATCTGCCCTGGCTGATAAGAGTACACCAAAGGCAGGACAAATGGAAGCAGGGATGCACACAAATGCAGAAAAACTGCTATCATCAGAACATAGTGAATGCAGTCAATTTTAAAATCAAATCAATGCCTGCGTTATTTGGCCACATATTAAAAAATAGTTCCTAGAAAACTTCCAGAAAGGTATATGGGTAATAAATGTTATGAGGGAATATGGGAATAGCACGGTATTCAGTACCATGAGAGAAAAATCCATGTTTGGATCCAAGTTAGAATATCCTATGATATCTTACCAACCCATGTGCCTGGGCATGGCATGCTGGCAATAATCCATAAACCTCAGGCCCGAGCGGACACCACTCTGTAAATAGTAATCAATAATACCCCATGCCGTAATGGAAGTCTAATACATGGTTAACCACAAAAGAGAAAAAGGGAAAACAGCAAAAATAACTACAGTAAAAAAACTATGTGCCACCCCTGATGTATGTCTTAGTAAGATAATGTGGTACCTTCCACCAACTAAAAAGTGACAGTCATTCTGCTCCGAAAGTGATGTCACTTCCGTGGCTGGGACTTCAAGGCTCCTGGGGGCCTGCCCGGATGTGGCGTTGCATCGGAGTCACATAACCATGTGGTTAATGTGACCTATTATGTGGTCACGTAGAAAATGACATCACCTTAGGCAATTGAGCTGTAGGTTGGTCACGTTGGTTGGGTCATCCCCTTAGTCAGGTGACCTATCACATGATGGCGGTGATGTCACAATTGAACCCTGACCCAGAAGCGCACATTAGGCCTGGGCTTTAAATCCGTTCTGCTTGCGGAATTTGGGTAATTTCATGTGGCTAGGATGTGATGAAGAGGCAGGAAGGCTGCAACTTACCCAGGCTTGTTGAGACTCTTGTCCCCCTGAAGACCATGAGACTAAGGGCCTGATTACAACTCACTGTGGAGTTTCAGTGGCAGTCCGCCGTCTGCCGTATTACAACTTCTAAAGTCGTTGTTGCAGCGGTGGACCATTGGCTGCACCAGGGAACAATCGTTCCGTGGTGGTGGCGCAGGAGCACCACAACGCAAAATGCTGAGATGGGACTGACCCAGTCCCGCTCAGCATATTACGAGTTCCTGGACCGCTAGCCTTTTCATAGCGGAGCAGCGTCATGAAAAGGCTGGTGGTGTAAAAACAAAGGGGGCCCGCATGGCCCTTCCTGTCATGGAGATGCATTCGGGGGGGCACAACATGTGGGTAACTTTGCTAACAATTATTTACGGAAATAAGTAGGACATTTTCCACTATTTTACATATCAATGACAACAATGAAAAAGAAGATTATCTGTACTATAAGAGTACACCAAAGCCAGGACAAATGGAAGCAGGGAAGGGCAAACATGCAGAAAAAATGCTATTATCAGAACATAGTGTGTGCAGGCAATTATAAAATCTAATCAATGCCTGACTCGTTTGGCCATGTAATTGAAAACATTACCTAGAAATCTTCCGAAAAGATATGTGGGTAATAAATGTTATGAGGAATTATGAGAATAACACTGTAATCACTGCCATGAGAGAGCGATCCATGGGGCTGATTATGATGGTGGTCATAGGCATATCCACGGTGCTGGCGGTGGCAGAAAACGTCGATTTAGTTACTCCGGAAGTGGTCTTTGCGACCACTATATTACAATGGGCAAAGATAGCCCCTTTTCCGCCTGTCACAATGTTTCCAGATCCGTTACGCAATGATGCTGGAGGGAGCCAATAGAGAAAGGCAGCCTTGCGGAATGACGTTCCGACTGCCCACCAGATCACGATGCGTCAATTAGACCATCAGAACGCGGCAGTAAAGTCAGCTCATTGGAGATGGCGGAAGCACAACTACGGAGCAAGAAACTCCAGTCAGAGACACCCATCCACGTTCATTCATGTCATGGATCCTGCTCTACAATCCCTACCGCTGCTCTACCTGATCCAGTACCAGCAAATAACACTCTTTCATGGACAACAGCAGAGGTAAGTCCAAAACATCTCCCCGCATGCAACCCTTTCACAACAACAACGCACACAAATCGCTCAGGTATTACTTACCTGTCAACATCAGACACCCTGATGGACACTGGAACATATACTACAGTTAAAGTACCCATTCCTTGCACGAAGGTACATTGTCACCTCAGCATCGGAGGCTCCCATCTCTATAGAAATTATGTCACCTAGCCTGGAAGTGTTGGTCACATCACAACAGGGGTGAAGCGGTGGCCAACCCTGCCCATATGGTTGTAGAAGTACAGCACATGGTTCAAGTCTAGCAAGATCCTTACACCATTCCCCAGTCCACACCCAATCAAAATGAGCATCCAATTAGCACTACATAGCTGCTGCAAGGAGTGATGTGCAGGCACAGTGTTTATAGTGACATATCAGTAGGCTCATTCTAGAATGGATGGCAACGGGAGTGACGGATAAGGCAAGAGTCACCTGAAAGGGACAATAGGGTTCATTGCAGTCAAATCAGGGTTAGACCAGATCCAAAGTGGAATAGGGGAGGCAAGAGCAAATTGGGATGTGTATGTGGAGTTCACAGTAGTACAACAAGGTGTTGGATGAGTCAGAGAGCATAGGCAGATGACATATGAAGAGAGCTACAACTGCCACATAACCACAGTTCAGCACACACCCTAAGCAGATATTGCCAGGCTAATCATACACAATGGCAGACCATACCACATAATGACAGGCCATACCATGCGACACTGTAGAAATTGTCTGACTTAAACTGCAAACCTAAAGTAAACACCAGTGTGTATTTATCTCATTTGTGTACTGCTGCCCTAATGCCTCCATGAGAGTGTGTCCTGTACATCAAAAACACTGACTACCCTGACACTTCACTGAACACCTCCAAACCATCAATCCACCTCTCCAAATGTACAACCAACTAGAAAATATTGAATGAATGCCAAAGTTTCAGGAAGTGTCCATCTATACAGTAGGAAACTCTGACCTAAGACCCATGACAAACCTCCTCTTCCTCACACCTGCCTTCCACTTATGTGAATACATGTTAGTAATTGAATAAATAAAGAGTCACTGTGCAGATTACAAACCTTGGAACTGGTCAGTCTGCGTGTCAACTCCTTGACACAGCTCACAAACTCTTGCTTTGCCTCCTACACAAACTATAAGTCACCATCACTGTATGAGAACAAGTAAACTATTCAAAATTCAAAAGTGCAGGGAACTGTGCAGTAAATGTATGGAGAAATCAGTGGTACAATATATTTATGGAATTTAAGAGGTCCCACACCTGTGCACTATTCCTATGATCCAGCAATGCAAGCAGGCATTGCCCCAGAATGAGATGACCTGTCATTAGCCATACAGTGACCAGCACCTTATTCATCTTAACTAATATGTCATGTGTATGCCACTGGCACAACACTCATGCCTCATGGTGATATTCCCTGACAGTCACATTTATTAATAACCTTGAAATTTAGCCCTCACCTACCCATCTCCCACCTTCCCTGCGCTACACCTGGGACAATCTCTGATAAAGGTGCAAATGTACTCCTATGAGTTCCATGCTACAGAATGCTACACCCTGGTTTGTATCTCCAAATCTCTGAGCTCAGGTCAAGGATGTCTAGTCTAATTCAAAACTCAATGAAATTGCTAAATACATGTATCCCAGACCACACCAAACAAAGTCCAACCAGCATGGCCATATGCAGCAAAGGAGTGAATAGCCAATTTGCTCCCAGTCCCCCCTGTAACAGAAATGATTTTTCCTGTGGCCAACTACACAGACTGCATAATCCATCTAAAGCAAATTCTCCATAAACAAATTACAGAAACACCCCAAAGTGTGTGCCTCCAGACAAATCTGCCAAGACTGCCATAGACACTCCCCCGGTTACAAAGGTACCATGGTGTCAGTGTGCCACCCAATCATTCCCAGGCACAATCCTGACAAGTGACTGCTCAAAGATAGGGGGCCATAGGACAATTGTGCACACAAAACCAGCCAATAAACAAGACTCCACATTGCCTTATGTGACATGCACACAAGAAATGCACAATACCAAATACACACCCATCTGAATGCATTCAAATACCCACAAGCCTTAGACACAAGTCATGCAAAAACAAAATAAAACACACATGTACTTGTCAGCAGAAAGAGCCAATACAGGCCAAAGACTGCATCCCTCCCCAACAAGTTCATAGCATATGCATATCCTAACACATCCCATAGCAATCTAAGCTGGACGACAGGGGGACTCACACCTGTCAAGGACAATGCATCGTCCACTGACAGCAGTGCATGAGCAGTAAGCAGTGTGTGAACACAACTAAAACCAAAAACAGACTTATCTGAATTCACCACCATGAACAAGAACATCACAAATCATGACAGCACACAGATCACTTCACACAGAGGATTGGTAGCAGTGTCTGTAGGAAGGTGGATACCTGACTATGATTACCCCAGATTTTTTGCCTTGTGTTTAGCTGGTTTTCGACTTAGTTGGCCTGGGATCCTGCTAATCAGGGTCCCAGGCTATCTGCTCTCTCTTTAAAATGGACTCCATGTACCCTAGGTGCATAACTAATTGGATTGGGTCACCTTATCAGCCCCTGTACAGTGTACTATAGGTACCCAGGGCATAGGTGCATCCAAGGCCTACCAGGGGCTGCAGCATATCTTTTGCCACCCCTGGCTGGCCATCCAAACAGACACAACTGGCTGATCACTCAGCTGGGGCAAGGTCGTGTAATCACCCCTTGCTTAGATATAGTATACCTATGTCTAAACCTATATCTGCACACATATTCTAGGACACCCCCGTGCCGCACGGCCACCAGCTGCTGCGTGTGCCTTCCGCCTACCGGCCTCCCTGCTCCGACTGCCGCCGCGTGACCACGCCCCCTGCCATCGAGCGGCGTGGTCTGTGCTCTTTTTCCTGCATTGTACCCCTGTGTTTGTAATAATTGTATTCTGTTGCTAATTGTACTTTTCCCCCGTTTGCCAGTCTGCCTGTAACTTTGTTGGTTGCCCCCGTCTCATCCCTCCCCGCTCCCCGCTTCCCGCCACCGCCGCGAAACCCCGCCCCTTTCTTCATTCTGTACCCTCCCCGCTCCCGCCTCCCAGCTGCTCCGCCCCCCCTCGCACTTCGATTGTGCGCCGAAGGCGCGCCAAAGGTAAGCCCGTCTGCGCCCGTCCGCGCCTGGACCGCGCCCAGGGCCAGGACCCCTGGCCCCCGCCGACGGAAGACGACCCGACGAACCTACAACGCCGCCGAACTCATCGCACTCAACACCGGCGGCATCCCGGGATGCCACCGAGCCACCCCGAAGCACACCCACGGACCCTTCAGCTGCCACGCCTGCAAGTTCACCTGCATCCGGACCTACCCTGCACCAGCACCCGCCAAGCCGAACACCAGCAGCAACCACCTCAAGTGCATCCTGCTCAACACCCGCTCCGTCCACAGACACGCCATCGAACTCTGGAACCTTCTCGACACCACAGCCCCTGACATCGCCTTCCTCACGGAGACCTGGATGAACGCCTCCTCCGCGCCCGACATCGCCATCGCCATCCCAGAGGGCTACAAGATCACCCGGAGGGACCGCACCGCCAAGCAGACGGGAGGAGGCATCGCCATCATCCACAGAGACACCATCCGCATCACGACCAACACCGACGACACCCTGACCACCGCCGAACACCTGCACTTCCAAATCCGCACCGACCCGAAGACCACCCTCAGAGGCACCCTCATCTACCGACCCCCGGGACCACGCACACGATTCAGCGAGGACATCGCCGACTTCATCAGCCCGCATGCCCTCCCCTCCGCCGACTACATCCTCCTGGGGGACCTCAACTTCCACTTGGAGAACAACAGCGACCGTAACACCACCACCCTGCTTGACAACCTCGCCAACCTCGGACTCAAGCAGCTGGTGTCCACCCCCACCCACCTCGCCGGACACACACTCGACGCCGTCTTCTCATCCAGCAAAGACATCGCCTTCAGCCACGCAACAGAACTCCACTGGACGGACCACAGCTGCGTCCACTTCACCTTCAAAAGAACGACGATCCACCACCACCAGCAACAGGTTGCCCGAAGAAGCTGGAACAAGATCACAGCCGACCAGCTCACCGCCTCCCTGAGCCAGCACCCTCCTGCCGGCTCAGCGAACCCCAGCCAGGCCGCCGACAACCTCACGAAGTGGATCAGCAACTGCGCGGACGAACTCGCCCCGCTGAGGACCCCGCCCAGCAGACCCGGCAGCAGAAAAGCCCCATGGTTCACCGACGAACTCAAGAGCTCCAAGAAGAATTGCCGAGCCCTCGAGAAAGTATGGAGAAGGGAACCAACAATGGACAACATGAACACCCTCAAGCTCGCCACCCAGAAACACCACCAACTGATCCGCGCCACCAAGAAAAATGCATACAAGGACCGGCTGGACAACAACGCACACAACTGCAAGGAACTCTTCAACATCGTGAAAGAGCTCTCCAACCCCAACGCCGGAAACAACGACATCACCCCGTCGCAAGACCTCTGCAACTCCCTCGCCTCCTACTTCCACAACAAGATCGCAGACACACACAACAGCTTCAGCATCCAACCGACGCACGCCACAACCGCAGCAACGCCACCCACCACCACCCTCCGCGCCTGGACTCCGATCAGCACCGAAGACACCGTCCGCACAATGAACTCCGTCCACTCCGGATCTCCGACCGACCCCTGCCCTCACCACGTCTTCAACAAGGCCGACATTGTCATCGCACCCCACCTGCGGGACATTATCAACACCTCCTTCGACACCGCCACCTTCCCGGAGAGCTGGAAACACGCAGAACTCAGCGCTCTACTCAAGAAACCTACAGCGGACCCCACCAAATTCAAGAATTACCGTCCCATCTCGCTCCTCCCGTTCCCGGCCAAAGTCATCGAAAAGACCGTCAACAAACAGCTGGCCGCCTTCCTCGAGACGAATGGATCCCTCGACCCCTCACAGTCTGGCTTCCGAGCCAACCACAGCACCGAGACCGCCCTCATCGCTGCCACCGATGACATCCGAGCCATGATGGACAACGGAGAAACAGCGGCCCTCATCCTCCTGGACCTCTCCGCGGCATTCGATACTGTCTGCCACCGCACCCTAGTGCAGCGCCTCGGCAACATCGGAATCCAGGAGAAGGCACTGGAATGGATCACCTCCTTCCTCGACGGAAGAACACAGAGAGTCCGCCTACCACCGTACAAGTCAGAGGCCACCGAAGTCATCTGCGGCGTCCCTCAAGGATCCTCGTTGAGTCCCACCCTCTTCAACGTCTACATGAGCCCCCTCGCGGCCATCGCACGCCAACACAACCTCAACATAATCTCCTACGCCGACGACACCCAGCTGATCCTCTCCCTGACCAACGACCCTCCCGCCGCCAGAGCCAACCTACACGAAGGGATGAGAGATGTAGCCGAGTGGATGACGACCAGCAGCCTGAAACTGAACTCAGACAAGACGGAGGTCCTCATCCTGGGCTCCTCGCCCTCCGCCTGGGACGACTCCTGGTGGCCCCCCGCCCTGGGCACCACACCCAAACCGACGGACCACGCACGCAACCTGGGCTTCATCCTGGACTCCTCCCTCTCCATGACCAGACAAGTCAACGCCGTCTCCTCGTCGTGCTTCAACATCCTGCGCATGCTACGGAAGATCTTCTGGTGGATCCCCACCGAGACCAGGAAGACTGTCACCCAGGCCCTTGTCACCAGCCGACTGGACTACGGCAACGCCCTCTACGCCGGAACCACCGCCAAGCTCCAGAAGAGACTCCAGCGGATCCAGAACGCCTCAGCCAGACTCATCCTCGACATCCCACGAAACAGCCACATCTCCGGACATCTGAGAGACCTGCACTGGCTCCCCGTCAACAAAAGAATCACCTTCCGTCTCCTCACCCACGCACACAAAGCCCTACACGACCAAGGCCCGAACTACCTCAACAACCGAATCAACTTCTACGCTCCCAAGCGCCACCTCAGATCAACCAGCCACGCCCTCGCCGCCGTCCCCCGCATCCGAAGAGCGACAACAGGAGGTAGGTCCTTCTCCTACCTGGCCGCCAAGACCTGGACCTCCCTCCCGACCGACCTACGCCTGACCCAAGACCACCTCTCCTTCAGGAAGAAGCTCAAGACCTGGCTGTTCGAGCAGTAACGGCACCCCCCTCCTCCTAGCGCCTTGAGACCCTACGGGTGAGTAGTGAGCTATACAAATGTCTTGATTGATTGATTGATTGATATAAGTCACTCCTATGGCAGGCCTTAACAATCCTGGAGGCAGAGTGCTTGGTTTTATGTGAGACGGTACTCTAGCATGAGCTGAGCCTGTCTGCAGCTTTCGGAACCACTTCCTTATAGCCGTTCTGGGATATTGCCATACCATATACTCTTAAGTGCATTATAATCCTCGCGGTTATTGCTAACTTTGGTTTGGCTTTATCAAAACATGTCGTGTAAGGTGTCATACACTTTGGAATACTACCCCCTCGCCAGTTCTGGCGACGGGGGTAGCATTCCACCCTTCTAGAGGGCTAAGACATGTGGTTAACAGTAAACGCAGTTACAACTAACCAGAGCCTCAGCATCACAAAATGGATGCTGCTGCCACAGACACAAGTCTGGCCTCCTGCTGCTGACCAAAACTTGGCAGGGGTGGCTTGGACAAAAGGTTTCCTGTCACAGGGAGGTGTTACACCACCCCAGACAGGAGATAGTGGATTGGGGCAGGGAGGGCTGAATGAAACTAGACACTGCCTGGGGCACACAAGGTGTCCCATGCAAAATCCAGTCAAACTGGTTCTGGGGCACTCCAGCCCCAGCTCTGGCGCGAAACTGGACAAAGGGAAAGGGGTGTGACCACCCCCTTCCTGGGTCCCACCCATAGGAGGGACCTAGCAGGTAATCCAGCCCCTTGATTTGGAATAAAGGTTGAAGCTGTGCCAACGCACACCAGATTATCCTGATTGAAACTTTGATACAGAACTCTGGACCCTTCGACATCCCACTCGACGTGGAAGAGTGAAGAATCTCCCTTGTGGTCATGGAGTGACCACCCTGTGCAAACAGGCACCATCCAGCACCCAACATTTGCTTTGTTGCAGTTCCCGCCAGAACTCGAGCAACAGAGATCAAGGAGACCCAGCTTCCCTGACTTCTAACAGCCCGATCCACAGTCCCAGCAAATCTGAGACCTGTGGAGGTGATGTGAAGCGTGGAGCCGGCCATCTTGGAAAAACTACAAAGTGCTGACCGTGCAGCTCCCGAAGCTTCCTCGAAGCTGTGCATTGGGGTTTGAGAAGCCCCAACCCCGAGCAGCTTTTGCACTGAAGACCTCCCCTCCACACTCACCGAGTGCTGCGTGGGGCACTTTTGCATTTTCCTGCTTGATGCGTTGGTCCGGTCACTTGCCCATTGGCTAGTGGCCCCAATACTGACGAACCTTTGAATTTACACTGCTAGTCTAGTCGCTCCAGACTTGCCCTCACTACCCTAAAAAGGAGCAATCTATCTGACCTTGCTGGTCCAAGTAAGAAGCGATCTTCAAATCCTGTGTGGGTTGCCTTTGCCAAGGCCTGTTGACTCTGATCCAGAAGCCGACACCGCCGACAGTGAGAGCCTTTGTGGGACAGCTCGTGATCTACTCCTGGACGCCCTCGACGCCCTCGACGCCCAAGAGTCCATGTGGCAGCGGAGACAAGCTTCCTGTCAACCACCTGATTGCGCCCGACATTGCCTGGTTCCTTCCTGGTTCCATCCTGGTCACTGCTGAGTGACCCAGACTCTGTCCCCTCTGCTTTCAGGTACTTTACATCTTCGATCCACCCTTGGATCCAACCAGACTCTTCTGGCCGCCTGCAGCATCTTCATCTCCAGGCTCCATAGATCTCCACGACGAAACCCGACACACTTTTGCACCTATGCACCCGCTTCCTGTGGGTGAGGTAACGATCTAATACTGGTGCTCCTGTAGTGGTTTACACCTCTAGTGTCTTAGTTTAAAGTATGGTAATTCTATTCCAGTCGGAAGACTTCCAAAACAGTAACTTTCTAACTTTTACGCACCATTGACTTTGCATTGTGCATGCGTGTGCTTTTAGCGCTGCACCCGAATCCCGCGGGCTACTCCCGTCCTAACTGCTGTTAGTCCAGTGTAGTCCCAGCGACTCCCAAGGTCCTAGGCCTTACCACTGTTCGTAAAGTGATACTTATACCACTTTTTTGATATATGGTTTGAGTGGCCACCGGCCCTATCCATAATTGTGCAACTTGTGTATGTTTAACTGTGCTTTTGTTTAAACGCTTGTGCCTCTGCACTCATAAAGAGTATAGAGGATTATTCTAGTAATAAATACATATATTTTTATAATATAGACCTTGTGTGGTGTCCTTTCATTTGATATTACAGGGTTGCATATGGTAAAACAGCTGGCTTCACATGCCCTCTTGAGTTAAGCCTAAGACTGCTTAGGTCTATGCTACCCCTAGGATAGCTAGTCTACAAGGTTGATTTTCAACCACCACCATAAGGGATTGTTTGGACTGATACAAGGTGCCCCAGAATTGGAGACATCATACATCAGGCCAACTTCTCACAGTGTCTCAGCAAATACCTACACACTTTTGCTATCACCTACTTCTACACAATTCATGCAAACACATAACCATGGAACAAGACTATAGGACTGTGCTGTAAACTCATCTGTACAATACAGGATTAACCATGACTGCAATTGGGGGCGTGGCCAGGTTATTGACCAAGTTGGCCACGTAGCACTGAAGCTCCGCCATCTCAACCAACATTCTTGCCCGATCCGGACCATCCCACCTTCTAACAGTCGCTATTACAGCTGCAGTGTGTTCCTCCCCTCGTGGTAGGAAATGTGAGGGGTCATGATTGGCCCTCGGAGTTGCTGCGTGGCTCCCATCCAGGAGCAGCGGAGATTGAGTGATGAGTCCTGAGGCTGTGACGGCGCCCGATTGATGTTGCATCGGATCCAACCTGACCAGGAGCACCATGAGCACAGTGAAACTCCGAGGAGAGCTGAAGCAGTCCATGAGCGCTGCTGAGGAGCAAGATCCCTTGGATACTGGCTGTGACTCCCCGCCCTACAGGTAGGCCGGACCGCGTTGCTCCTGATGGGCCCGCAGGGAAGGGCTGTCGGTGAGCCTGGCAGCCAGCTACCCAGCTAGTTGGGTCGGTGCTGTGGGGAGACGAAGAAATGTTTAATAGTCAACCAGGCTGGGGCGAGTCAGCGTGGGTCTCCATTGATGCTCGGGGGCCTGGGCTTTGTCTACAATTGGAGGGGATTCAAGTAGAGGCCTACTTCGCTTCTCTTACACCGCCCAGCCTGTATGATGCCACACTTTGACTGGGAGGTACTTGGCATGGCACTGGAAATTGCCTGCACCAGCCTGTGACTCCATTGGAGGCCTACACAGTTCTAGGACGATCCTGGCGATTCCTGGTCTTGTTCCTCATGGGCTGCAGAGTGGGGTAGCAGAGTGGGAGTGTGAGGCCCAGGGGGCCAGATGGATGTTCGCCCTAAGTGTGGCAGGATCTGCTCAGACGTGAGTCCCTTGCTCACTTGGCCACTGGATTCAAGATAGCCTGGCTGATGAGGATTATGAATCCGAAACCGGTCCCAGGATGCTTGTTTCCGGTCCAGGGAAGACATGGCATGGCAGTTCGGGCTGGACTGTTCCCATGGGGCACAGGGTCGACTGATTTGCATATTGCCCTGTCTGAACTTGGGTGGCCGAGTGAGCTAAAGAATGGTGATGGATTAAACCCAGATCAGTTGACTGGGGGTGAGTGTTTGATTTGCTCAAACGCTCCGTCCATCATCCCCTTTTGTATTGCTTTGTTCGCCTCATGTGTGGAAGGGTATGCTCAGACGTGAGTCCCTTGCTCACTTGGCCACTGGATTCAAGATAGCCTGGCTGATGAGGATTATGAATCCGAAACCGGTCCCAGGATGCTTGTTTCCGGTCCAGGGAAGACATGGCATGGCAGTTCGGGCTGGACAGTTCCCATGGGGCACAGGGTCAGACTGATTTGCATATTGCCATGTCTGAACTGGGGTGGCCGAGTGAGCTAAAGAATGGTGATGGATTAAACCCAGATCAGTTGACTGGGGTGAGTGTTTGATTTGCT
This sequence comes from Lissotriton helveticus, assembly GCF_964261635.1. Taxonomy (NCBI): domain Eukaryota; kingdom Metazoa; phylum Chordata; class Amphibia; order Caudata; family Salamandridae; genus Lissotriton; species Lissotriton helveticus. The sequence continues at coordinate 1,129,886,809 of NC_136063.1, forward strand.
CAAACGCTCCGTCCATCATCCCCTTTTGTATCGCTTTGTTCGCCCTAAGTGTGGCAGGGTATGCTCAGACGTGAGTCCCTTGCTCACTTGGCCACTGGATTCAAGATAGCCTGGCTGATGAGGATTATGAATTCGAAACCGGTCCCAGGATGCTTGTTTCCGGTCCAGGGAAGACATGGCATGGCAGTTCGGGCTGGACTGTTCCCATGGGGCACAGGGTCAGACTGATTTGCATATTGCCATGTCTGAACTGGGGTGGCCGAGTGAGCTAAAGAATGGTGATGGATTAAACCCAGATCAGTTGACTGGGGGTGAGTGTTTGATTTGCTCAAACGCTCCGTCCATCATCCCCTTTTGTATCGCTTTGTTCGCCCTAAGTGTGGCAGGGTATGCTCAGACGTGAGTCCCTTGCTCACTTGGCCACTGGATTCAAGATAGCCTGGCTGATGAGGATTATGAATCCGAAACCGGTCCCAGGATGCTTGTTTCCGGTCCAGGGAAGACATGGCATGGCAGTTCGGGCTGGACTGTTCCCATGGGGCACAGGGTCAGACTGATTTGCATATTGCCATGTCTGAACAGGGGTGGCCAAGTGAGCTAAAGAATGGTGATGGATTAAACCCAGATCAGTTGACTGGGGGTGAGTGTTTGATTTGCTCAAACGCTCCGTCCATCATCCCCTTTTGTATCACCATGGGCATATTTAGCATAACTGTTCCATTACTTTATTGCAGCAACGAGCCCTCCAGACTCCATGAATGAATGAATACATTTATGAAATCCCCGAAATTATAAATTAACAGGGTAATCTTTCATGAAAATATTTTTCTCATAAGGAACTCGGGAACCCTACATAACATTATTTCCATATGATACATTTATCTCGTATGAAAACAATGAATTAATATGTTCAACACACAGCCCTCAACCAAAAAAAGGAGATAGTAATAGAGTCTTTCTACACTCTCTATTGCGCGGAGGTATGTAGGAGATTGAATGGGTGAGACAATTATCATTAAGCTGACTGATGGCTGTTTGTGCACGTAATTCGCAGGGACCCGACAGTGACATGAGCTACACACGTATATTACGTAAACATGTACCAAGTGATATTTAGTTAAACGATCGTGGCACCAGTGTTAAAAAGCCCGCCTCCTTGCGTAATCTTAAGGTGATAGATTAGACATATGAGTTATTCTAGTTTTGTGTTCGTAATTACACTAGTATAACATTGGCAAAGAGCAGCGAACTAATGAACCTCTAATTGAAATCATGCCAGAGTTAACAACCTCTCTGTAAGAGGACACGAGCCCTCTGCCAAAGGTCCCGGTCTAAATGAGACACTAGGCTGTGAATTGATACACCTTCCCCCCAGCCGTGACCTTTTATGAATAATGAGTAGGGAAATTATGCCAATAAACCGTAGCCGGTATACACTGGCAACTGTTAAAGAGAGACATCACATGACATAACAGCTGTTACCAGTTATATGAGTATGTGGTATCTGAATGCAAGATGCGGTGTTCGATAAAGTATTGCCATTTTAATGAGTTGCATTCTAATTATATTGCACATGTGTGATTTCTGTCCTACCACCCTCTCCAAGGCTACCCATAATATTTATATTTACAGGCACAAGATTCACCTCAACAAGTAAAGGACTAATACGTCTCTTTGCAATACACACCTCACACGATCCTGAAGAAAGCCCATCGACCTCTCTAGGCAAGTAGGGCTGAATCATGTTGACCTTTTAAATTCACGAAAATTGATAGCGTGAGAATCTTAACAATTCTCATGACGCATATCTGCTTTATTTTTATTTTTATCTCGAATCCAGAATAATACATTTTCCTCTGGCTGTCCGAGGTATTTTAAATTCACAACCACCACTTATCACTGGACACTACTGTGTTTAACCTTGGGAAACTACCTCCAGGTGGAGGCTGCATACCAACTAACCCTGTGATTATGCAGACACGAGAGTGATAAAGCGGAGAATCAAGATATACCGCTTCCCGAAAATACATCCACTCACGTGCATGAGGGTTTTTTACCAAGGGACAGACAACCGACCTGAAAACCCAGGTTAGCAGGACAAGTGATCCACCCCCCATTAACTGATTTATGAGATTACATTCCAAGGAAATTGGTTGGATCACATGTTTTCCTTCTCCCTACCTTTTGATTGATAAGTGGTTTGAAAGAGAACCAATGTTTTTTGTCCAGTTTACTCATTGTGACTTCTTTATATACCATTTTGATACACGCAAAATGACTCTCTTAAATAATCTGCATGTCTATGTAGGGTAAATTGTCCACTTTTTCTGAACTAATGATGATCACCTGGAACGTCAGTGGCTTGAATAATGTGAGGCAAAGAAAACAGGTATTGCATTATCTGCAGATGGGCAAAGCAGATGTTGCATTCTTACAGGAGACACACCTGCCAAAGGCAACCACAACATGTTTTGCATCAGCATGTGGACCCCACCGCTATTTTGCAAATTATAGTACATGTGCTAGGGGTACAGCCATATTAATACATAAACGCCTACCCTTCCAACTGTCTTGGGTTCGTAATGATACCAAGGGATGCTACACGATGGTGGCGGGCCAGCTGTGGGTTATCGCATGGCATTTATCTGTGTATACGCACATAATGTTGACATTCCTGATGTTTTCCATGACTTGCATGTAGTGCAGTTAGAAGCTGATTATAAATGCATGGGTTGAAATTGTAATCTCCTGATATACCTTACACGTGATAGTACTGCTGACACCCTGAACTCTAAACCCTGAGTACGCCGTGCTTTACAGGACTTGTGTGGTACACTTGGTTTGGTGGATGTGTGGTGACACTGCAGCCAGTACTCTGCGCAGTACGATACCTGGACACGATTAGATTTCTGGTTATTATTCCCTAATGTGGTCACTTGGTATCATGCAATACACAATTTTCCCAGAATGCTGTCCGACCACTCCCCATTTGCCCTAACAATAAGAAGGTTGTGAGAGGCAATGGAGGTTCCCCAAGCAAGCACTGATGGATGAAGTGTTCTGCACCGAAGTCCATGGTGCTATTGTGAATTGAATAAATGGTCTGTACAATTCTGGGCCGCGTTGTGGGAAGCATTCAAGCTTGCCTGAGGGGGATATGTATTTCCAAACATGCTGGGGTGCTAAGGGATCTGAGACGCACACTCTTTCGCGTTGAAGAACAACCAGACACGCTGGATCGAGAGCGAGTTGGGCAGGTTGATCCAGCTGGCCCTGGCCCCCGGTTGACTCTTTTAGCGGAATTCAGGGAAGCCACGGAACAGGAGACACATTTTTTAAGTAAATATGCTATTGCCAGGCGCTAAGGGAAAGGCAAGAGCTCTGGCCGCACCTTAGTCTGACTCCTAAGACCCCTGGTAGGGCAATCATACATTACTAGCCTGAGCACCAAGAACGGATACTTGCTGACAAGCATGTCGGACATACAAGATGAATTTCTTGAATATTACTTTGCTCTGTACTCGACAAGCGTAACACACAGCGCTGAGGACCGAAGCACATACTTAGAAGAGATTACGCTTGTATGGCTTGAAATAGCTATGCAACTATTTTTGCCTGAACCTTTCTCTACAGAGGAAATTATTGATGCTATGAAAGGCTCAACGGCCCCAGGCCTTGATATATACACTGGAAATTTTTACAAAGCTTATAAAACGCTCCATATCTCAGTGAAGTTTACCAGGAGGGACTCGAATGGCAGGTGCTTCCCACTACGCTGTGCATAGCCGTAATCATCCTTCTCCCTAAGGCTGGTAAAGATCCGCTATTATGTGGCTCATATAGACTGCTTTCCCTATTAAACCTTGATTATACAATTCTAGCAAAAAAAGATCGCGATGCGGCTAGCCCTTCTTTTAGATCAAATTACAACCCCAGCCCAATCGGGCGTTGTCCCGCATAGATCGATGGCTCTGAATCTATGTACACTGTTCTCGGTGCTCCATAGGATTTTTCCAGAGGTACCTGCAGTGGCCGCCTTACTCAACACCGAGAAGGCCTTTGACGCTTTAGAGTGGCCCTTTTTTCTAGATGTTATGAGGAAAATGGGCATGCCTAAGGGATTTATAGATCTCACTTCTATTCTCTACACGCTGCCCACGGCTAGACTCAGATTAAACGGCACCCTTTCCTCACCTTTCATTCTAACTTGCGGCACCCAACAGTGTAGTCCGCCTTCTCCCCTGCTCTTCATCATAGCACTTGATCCATTGGTTTTTTGATTGCAAGAACAGCATATACACAGGGGGCTAAAGTTCAATACAGGCCCTCCCTTAACATCACTTTATGTGGTCGATATTATTCTTTACGTTCGTCATCTCCAAGTGAATCTTGCACCGCTAGTGAGAGAAATTATTCAATGTGGGGGATTCTCTGGACTGGGTATAAACTGTAGTAAATCTGAGATTTTTCCCTTAACACCGTACACTGCTAAATTGGATTGTGCATTCCCTCTGACGTGGTGCAACTTCTTAGTTAAGTACTTGATAATACACGTCCTTAGGGAGGCTGAACAAATTGTTTCACTCAATTATGGCCCCACATTCAATACTCTAGAGTCGCAAGTGGAACATTGGTTGAAACCCCCTCTATTACTGGCTAGTCGTGCTGCAATCATCAAAATGGTGGTACTCACCAAGTTTTTATATTTGTTTCACAATATTCCCATTCCGCTCCCTAACAGATTTTTCCATACGTTTCGTTCATGTCTCATCAGACTTGTTTGGAGAGGCAGCAGAGCCATGGTCCATTGGGACACATTAACCTTAACTTACGAGAGGAGAGGACTTGGGATCCCTAATTTTCAGATTTATTACTTGGTTGCACAGTACAGTTGTTCACACTATTGGTATCATACCAACGCCAGACTTCCTTATGCACGTCCGGAGGCTGATCTACTACTTCCAGCTCTGCTAAAGACAATACTACCAAAAGGCTTCCATAGAGACCCCCATGATATCCAGACTGTGCCCACCACTAGCAGAGCTTGGCATAAATTAGCGTGTATGACTGGCGGGCACTCTCTTTATTCTCCTGCGATTCCAATCGTAAATAATCCATGCTTCCTATCACCGAAGAGAGGCTGGTTCAAGGCACTCTCACTGCATACTCTCTTGAAAAAATCGGAAACCTCTTCCCTGGGGGACATATGTTTAAGAGTACAGAAGAGGTGCGGTTTAGTGAGGCATCTTTCAAGGATCAATTTGTGCTCAGCAGGCTCAGCAGAACGCTGCATGCGAAAATAACTAATTTTCCTCTGGATCCTGTGAATTTTCCACCGCTAACACTATTGATCATGAGCAAGGTGGGGACTATCTTATATCCAAGCTATAAAGAGCCAGTATGGCCCTGTTCCCTAGTAGGGACGCTGAGATCTGTGAGGTCTGGGAGTGAGATCTGGGACACCCGATACAAGATTCACAGTGGTACTTTTGCTGTGCCCAGACCAAAGAGGTCTCCCTTAACAGAAAGCACAAGTTGATACATTTAAAATTTCTATGGAGAGCATGAATGTCCTCAGCGAAAATTCACAGAATTGATCCCAATCGACCACATACTTGTCCCAAGTGGGACACAGCATGCTAATTTTGTCCACATGTCCTGGAATTGTCTAAAGACAGGGAGCTATTGGAGGGCCATCTACACACTCTTATCTATTATGGTGCTTCTCACTATACCCCCTACACCTCAGATGGCACTGATGGGAAACATGCAAGAGATCCCTAAGCAAATGCACAAATTCACAGCTATTGCGCTGTTATTGGCAAAAAGAGAGATAGCGTTACATTGGGGAAGCAAAGCCATCCCTACTACAAAAGACTGGCTTAACAGCCTAGTATACAGTAACACAAATTGGGAACTGTTCGCTATGAATCAGCCTTTGGCATCCAGGCCATGGAACATTTGGAGCCCATTCAAGAGCTATTTGCTTGAAATCGGCTCTGCTTCTAATTCACAGTAGCTTGCAGGGATAGAACCTACTGAGGCGGGTTAGACCTTCGCTACCGAGTCTGACACAAGTACACACCTCTTGATGGAAGGATTGGGCAATGAGCCATGACATAAGGGATCGTAAACTGGTTGACTGATCGGTTGTTTAAGTAGTAAATAATGTGTATGTTGCCCCAGACTACATCGTGCATTATATACTGGACCATTTTTCAAAAACAATGTACTTTGTACTGTTGCAATGAGTAATCAATATGCCGATTTTGTTGTGTATCACTGTGAACATGGATTTTTTTTTTTTAAAACAACAACAAAAAAACGATGACTGCAATTAAGTAGACTCAGTTCAGTTCAGTTCTTTATTTATTTCGGTGGTTAAAAACCATCATAAAAACTACACAATGCATTACAAATCAACATATAATCATTTTACATTATTACTCTGAACATTACACTATTAAAAACACATGTTAAAAATTCTTATTTACAGACATTAAACAAAGGGAGGGAGCAATTTGTTCATTTCATCCTACATTAACCCCTGGTATTTCTTAATCTGACCACAATTTTAAAAAAAACTCAAAATAGAACACAGAGTGCGCATCTCGGTTGCTCTTTGCAGGAATAATAAGGCAGTTTTAGCATGGTAAATTTTTGACTCCTTTAAAATGTCCACCAAAAATCTTCGACGCGGGATTTTATAAAAAGAACATAATAATACAAAATGGAGGGTGTCCTGCGGAGACCTATTGTCGCAGCCGCAGGCACCCTTCTGCTCAATTGTTAACGTAAAACCAGATGGGTAAGCAAGTAAGTTATGTAACAGATTGAGCCTAAAACGAGTCATTAAAAACCTCTCGTGTTGACTATACATTAAAAAGAGATACGGTTCCATACCCATTTCATTACTCACAAGCGAGTGTGCTACTACAGATGATTTATTAGAGTCAAATTGATTCCTCCTGACCTCATATTTTTCAAATAGCTGCTTCTGGACACGATTTTTACAAGAGCAATCAATATTTAAGGGGTCAGTAAATAACACTTGCTGATCAATAGACTCTAGGGTGTCTTTGATGTATTTTAACCAAGGGATTTGCTGCCATCTATCTCTCCGAAGACAATCATCAATAATCTGTCTGGATAATTCAGCGTTTGGATTTAGCCAAATTCGAAACCAGGTCAGAATTGGTCTCACTTTAATGAGGTCCGAAATATATGGGATACCAAGCTCCTTATGTGTAATTGCAGCCGGGATGCTCTGGGGTAACTTTAGGAGTTTCTTTAAAAATGTATCCTCCTCAACTTGTATCTGATGTGCATCCCTAAAACCCCACACCTCCGCCCCATAAATAGCTTTAGATGTTCTGACCGCTCTATACAATGTCATAACTTGCTCAGGGGACCAGCGACCCATCCTTCTCGCAAAGTTTAATAAGGCACCATTTGCTGAGACAAGTTTCCTGGACCTTTCCTCAATCAACGGGGCAAACCTAATCTTCCCATCAAACAAGAGACCCAAATATGGGAAAGTATTTACTGTGTCCAAGACATGAGTTCCTATCTTGAACACAAATGTCTTGCGAGGTTTTATCCCTGCCACCATGATATAAGATTTAGGTTAACAGAGAGATCTAGATCCTTCATGAACCTCGCAAAGCCACTGATTAGCTGCTGGAGACCCACTGCCGTTCGAGCGAGAAGGACCGCGTCATCCGCGTACAAAAGTACCGGTATATGACGTGATCCCACTCTCGGGCAGTCAGTCCCCAGTGTCAGCAGCGCACTCTCCAGTTCATTTATGTAAAGAGAAAAAAGGAAAGGAGCCAGGATACACCCCTGCCTCACCCCGCTAGTGCACGGGAAGGGATCAGTGCTCACCCCCCCGAGCTATAGCGGACCTTGGCAGTGGTGTTCCAGTGAAGATCCTTGAGTATATTAATCAGGTCTGGATCGATTCCCAATCTAAACATAAGTGCCCAGAGTTTGATTCTATTTACATTATCGAATGCTGCTGCAAGGTCCATGAATCCCATATACATGGTCCCTTTATCTGCTTTAGTATATTTAGCCACTAGAAGGTATAAATTGAGACATTGGTCACTAGTTGACTTGCCTGTTCGGAACCCATACTGGGTATCCGCCAAGGTATTATGTGCTTCAGTCCAATCCATCAAACGGTTAAGAATTACCCTACCTAATAGTTTAGCTGAAACATCAATAAGCGAGATTGGCCTGTAGCACTGTGGATTATCCCTACAGCCTTTCTTGTATATGGGAACAATCACTGCGGTTGACCAAGATCGTGGAAGACCGGATTTGATTGCAGCATTGAGTACTCTGGTCATAATCGGTGCCCATAAGTCAGTATTATTCAAAAATAGGTCTGGGGGGTGCCATACGGGCCTGGTGCCCTGTTACGCGTCAGCCCTGCACTGCCTTTAAGACTTCCGGTAAAGAGAATTCTAACTCAGTTGCTCTGGGGCCCTCCCAAATTCCAACCACGCTAACTACCTCCTGTTGATTGTATAGACTTTTAAAGTGATTAGTCCATTGATCTGGGAGTATATTAGTGCTGATTACTGGGGAACTTGAGTCTTGGAAGCAGGGTCTGTTTACAATTCTCCAAAATTGGGCATAATCCCTGTTTTCTCCTGCTTCTCTAAGGTCTGCCCAGACTTCCTTTTGGAGAGCATTCTTCCTTCTCTTAACCTGCATTTTATAATTCTTTCTGCAATTGGCAATTTCATTCTTGTCTCTTGGGGACTTCTTTAAGCACTGTTTTAATTCTCGCAGAGCCCGTGAGCAATTCGAATAAAACCATCTTGGGGAAGATATTTCTTTAGTAGGCCTCTTAGTTTTTAATAATCCTTCCACTATTTTGGTTAGGGATTCAAATGCCAAAACCCCTTCTCTGCCCTCTGTTACCAGATCTAAACAGGTCTCTATATATACTTTCACGCTGCCCACTAAGGAACTATAGAAATCTTGTGGATTAATCATTGCCCATCTTATGTGCCTCCCTTGGTCCGTTGGTTGGATTATGATATCCCCCCCTGGATTTTTTACTGGCAGGTCGTTGTATTTAATTTCAAGACAAAGGGGGTTATGGTCGCTAAAAATGTTCCACTCCGTTCTTACGTTTAAAATCTGCTCTTTAGCAAAGGCAGAAATTACTATAAAGTCTATTATAGACGCACAGCCTCTTCCCTTAAATGTGGGTATGAGAGTCTCCCCTACTTTCGTTGGTGACAGGTCCAGTGTGTGGGTAAGGGCAAAGCTATCTAAAAGCTTCATCAGCAGTGTGCCCTCTCTATTATGATCAAAATGGGTTCCCTTTTCTATAGGGCAAGAGGACCAATCAGGAGAGATAGGGGATAACTTTGAACACAGATGACAGTTAAAATCCCCCATCAGTAAGACAATTGGTTCAGTCCCCCCCTGCCTTAGGTCTGTTTCCTCATTTAGCCTACTCTCAAGCTCTATTAATATAGGGAAGTTTCCATCAGTTGGGCCTGGGTTATAGAAATTTTAAATTAAAAATCTCTGCCCTTGACCCTGGAATGTCACTGCTTGTATATTATCTGACGCCCAGTCTGGTTGTGACCAAGTGCCCTTTAGGTCTAAATCCACATATATCACTAGACCTCCTTTCGCCCTCCCAGATCTGACTTCTTGGGCCGGCCTGAAAAAACATTTATAGCCATCTAATTGGCAGAGGTCAGAATCTCGTGCCCAAGTTTCTTGTAAGGCTATAATATGGAAGCCCCTTATGTATTCTTTCCACTCCTTATTGTAAAGTTTACCCCCCAGGCCTGCTACATTCCAAGACAAAAAGGCTAGTCCCGCACTTTCCTTCCCTTTGTGCTGAGCACCTTTAGTCTACAATCTCTATTTTCTTGGGAATCTGGGATATTATCATTCTCTTCCCTCTGATTAGGGGGTTCTTCAGTCCTCACTGTTTGCTCAGTCCTAGAACTAACAGATCCCGCCTCTAATACAGGACGAAGAAATTACCCTAATACAGTGGGTATTGCAGGCTCTTTATTTGTAAGGGGTAGTCAGTCATTTTCGTCGAGCGACTGCAAAGGGGCAAATCTGTTTCTCCACTGAGAATAATCTCGCGGGGGAAGAGAGTGATCAGGATAGTTAATAGGTCTGGGTCTTTGGGTGTATTGAGGCCTACCTAGATTCCACATTGCATTGTCAGGATTATTACTGCTCCGTCTCCTTGGGTAAAAGTTCCCAAGTGGGAGCGCACAGATTGTACTGGTATGATTTCGGTTAGAATTCTTCAGGATGTAATCCACCAGTCTAGTGTCTCTGAAATTTGCTACAATGCAACCCCCCCTTATATCCTTTTGCCTGCCTCCAAGCCAGTTAACTCTTCTTACATGGAGTATCTCCCCCTTTTCCCCATTATTTAATGGTCTATGTATGTTCAACCACTTGGAGATTTTCGCATGTAACTGGAAATGCGATTCTTTGTCAGAGGTCCGGAGTTCCGGAACCCCCGCGAAAACTATTACAAAAGGACTTGCTTCTGGGGGTAGATTTATGGGCGGGGGGGAACTATCTGGGAGATAGAAAGGGTCAAAGTCCGTGTGGGGTGAACTAAGGGGACCATTTCTTAAATGGTGGTCTTCCTGGCCCCTATGTATTAATGGTTGTAGGGGAACTTTCTCAATATTTCTAGAGCTCGTCTTGTGATTTGATCCCCTCTCTGCTCTACATTGGATCACCCTCTCTGCTCTTGAGAAGCTTTCCGGACGTCATGGATCTGGGCAATCGCGTGTTGGGTATTGCTGACACAGTTGTTATTTGTCAATGTGTTATTATTAATGGCCGCATTGGTGGGTTGGTTAGGGCCAAAAGAGAGTTCTTAGATATAACTTCTAGTGTCTTACTTTGTTTGGGCAGTTCACTCGCTATTTTGTCCACGCTACTTATGATAGGTTTCAACTGGGCAATTATGAAAGTTTCCAAATGTTTTTTAAGATCTCCTAAAACTTCCTCAATCCAGCCTGGTGGATTTGTAAATGTATGCGCCCTCTCATCAATCAGTATGACCTCTTGGCTATTCTTATTTTTAGCTCGAACAACTCCTGTAAGTGGCTTATTTAGTCTCTGTTGTCCCTTAGTCCTCCCCCGTCGTTTTGGTTTTCTTTGGGGGGTTGGTTCGCTATGCCCTGAGGTGTCTACCCCCGAGGAGAAAGGGGGTTGGGCACAGGGAACAGCCTCTGTTAGGTTATTTGGAGAGGCTACATTCCCAGTCATATTTAGGCTGTCTGCTAAGGTGAGATCTTGGGACAATATTGAAGTAGCTACTATAGGGTTGGGTGAAGCGGATAGGCTTCTTTCCATACGTTCTATTTCCCCGGAAACCTTCTTCAACATCAAGTTGATAGCAGTGGGTTTTTTCCCTTTGTTCGGGGCTAGATCGTTTATTTCAGCCAGAGTTTGTTTAGGGGTTACAACTTGGCGAACTTTGCTCAAAGCCGAACGTGTTTTAGGGTGATTGACCATAATGTGTGAGATTGTGGGCTAACTCTTCTCCTCTTCTCCACCCCCGACGGCTGACCAGATGATCCTTCTGTTGGATTACTAAATGTCTCGGTACTCTCTATATCTGTTTAACTTGAACCCCTATCCCCCCTCTTGCTAGGCCAACAGCAGAATAACACAAGATCAACTGAAGTATTACAACCAGGTGGCCAGTCCAAGTCCAAGATAGACAATACCTGTCACAGAAAGTCCAAACCAGGGGGGGGGCCCGTCCCGTCCCTGGTCGTCACCGGACGGCCGCAGACGGCCCCGCCCTTGTCCCGGGCTTCTCCCGGCGCGTGCCCGCGCGCGTCCCGCGGGACGAGGGACTGGTGTTGCCTTTATGCGCCTCCTGGCGCTGCTGAGGGCGTCAATGGTGGTGGGAGGAGCCCCGGCGGAGCAAAGCCCGGCCGGGAAACAGGCGGAGCAAGGCCCGGCCGACTTGCTGCTGGTGCTGCGGAGCTGAGCCCGGCCGTGAAGATTACAGGTACCGTTTGGATTTGTCCCCCAACAGGTCTCGGCCCTGGCGCTGCCTTTATGCGCCTCCTGGCGCTGCTGAGGGCGTCACTGCTGGTGGGAGCGGCCCCGGCGGAGCCAAGCCCGGCCGGGAAACAGGCGAAGCAAGGCCCGGCCCTTTGCTGCTGGTGCTGCGGCGCTGCGGCGGAGCTGAGCCCGGCCGTGAAGATTACAGGTACCGTTTGGATTTGTCCCCCAACAGGTCTCGGCCCTGGCGCTGCCTTTATGCGCCTCCTGGCGCTGCTGAGGGCGTCACTGGTGGTGGGAGGGGCCCCGGCGGAGCCAAGCCCGGCCGGGAAACAGGCGGAGCAAGGCCCGGCCCTTTGCTGCTGGTGCTGCGGCGCTGCGGCGGAGCTGAGCCCGGCCGTGAAGATTACAGGTACCGTTTGGATTTGTTCCCTAACAGGTCTCGGCCCTGGCGCTGCCTTTATGCGCCTCCTGGTGCTGCTGAGGGCGTCACTGGTGGTGGGAGGAGCCCCGGCGGAGCCAAGCCCGGCCGGGAAACAGGCGGAGCAAGGCCCGGCCCTTTGCTGCTAGTGCTGCGGCGCTGCGGCGGAGCTGAGCCCGGCCGTGAAGATTACAGGTACCGTTTGGATTTGTCCCCCAACAGGTCTCGGCCCTGGCACTGCCTTTATGCGCCTCCTGGCGCTGCTGAGGGCGTCACTGGTGGTGGGAGGGGCCCCGACGGAGCCAAGCCCGGCCGGGAAACAGGCGGAGCAAGGCCCGGCCCTTTGCTGCTGGTGCTGCGGCGGAGCTGAGCCCGGCCGTGAAGATTACAGGTACCGTTTGGATTTGTCCCCCAACAGGTCTCGGCCCTGGCACTGCCTTTATGCGCCTCCTGGCGCTGCTGAGGGCGTCACTGGTGGTGGGAGGGGCTCTGGCGGAGCCAAGCCCGGCCGGGAAACAGGCGGAGCAAGGCCCGGCCCTTTGCTGCTGGTGCTGCGGCGCTGCGGCGGAGCTGAGCCCGGCCGTGAAGATTACAGGTACCGTTTGGATTTAAGTAGACTCAAATAGCACATATCAAATTGTGAAACAGTGCTGTGGGGCTCAATGGTTTTGGATACAAATCATTCTCCCACAGTATAGTGTCACACTACGGAATGGCGCGGATGGTCAAACACAAGCATGGCATGGAGTTGAATTTTGTTGAGTGAGGTGGTGTATACAGGAGTATTTTTTTTTTTTTGGTTTTAAACTCGACTTTATTGACATCAGTGAGGTAACACAGCGGGGTGCCTACATCCCATTGGGCCGGCACAGCAGTATATGACATTCTGTGCATAAGGTAGTGGGGGATGCGTACACAGCAAGTCGCCTACAACCCGGTATGGCCGGCCGTGTCAGGTAGGCAATCAAAGCAGACAGCAGTCAATTTAGGTCTCCTAAAAGGTAACAAAAAACCAGAACCCTCCTAAAACAAAATTCCTGCAAAGATCAACAGTCACAGTTAGCCACATTTCCATCCAATATCTTAGTCTGGTTGCCACTCAGGTCACAAGCAATTAGGTATGGTCAAGGATTACTTCCCCCGTACCCCACCCTCTGCCGAAATGCCTCACCCTAGGACAGGGGTCTTCCAACTGTGGGGCGCGACCCCCAGGGGGGCCGTGGAGTGGTGTGAAGGGGGTCGCGCATTCACAGTCACACTTACACTTCTCCCCTGGCCTCCAGGGCTTCAGCCCCCTTCTTCCCCCGTCCTGTGTGTCAGCCGGGGCTGCTGCAGTGAAACTTGAGCTGCTGGTGGCTCGGCTGGGCAGCACATGGAGTTTTTCACAGGTCTTTAAAGACCATTAGCATATTTACATGCCTTTGTAAACTGGTTACAGAGGCTTAATGTTTTTTATGGTTCCAGTACCCCTTGGGCCCCCACTCTGCCTATTCCTTACATTTGTATTTTTACACTTACTGCTGTAGTGTGAGAATGCATTTAATGAAAAGGAATATAAAGTTGGGTTGCCAAACGAAAAATGCCTGCTCTTGACACTAAATAGAGTTATAAATAAAAAAGTATGTATTAATTAGTTATGTGACTTTTCTGTCTTTGTTCTCTTTAATTTTCAGTCATGGATCATTGAGGCAGCCCTAGAACACAATTAAAAGTGACACAATTAAAAGTCCTTTCTATTAATATTTGCTGTTCTAAGTATTCACAGATAAGTGCTAAAAATACAACTTTAGGTGACTGCTTATTTCTGGGCCATCAAAATAATGAGCTGGTAACCCTAATCATAAGACTAGAAGTTTGTTGCAGGATCAGCACATTATTTATTTCCTCCACCCTCAATCCCTGATTAATGCCATTATAGCAATTGTTTAACTTATATCTGAAACCCTACACTTCAAGTTTCTGGGAATGCACCCTGCTTTCAGACAACTCGCTTCTCATTCTCGCCTTCACTTTCACGCTCACCCTGCACTTGCAGCGATCACAATGCACTCACACTGATCACCATGCACTCATAGCGATCACAATGCACTCACACCATTCACCCGCTCACCCTGCACTCACACTGATCACAATGCACTCACACTGATCACAATGCACTCACACTGATCACCAATCACTCACATTGATCACCATGCACTCATAGCAATCACAATGCACTCACACTGATCGCCATGCACTCACAGCGATCGCAATGCACTTACAGCGATCGCAATGCACTCACAGCGATCGCAATGCACTCACAGCCATCGCAATGCACTCACACTGATCACATGCACTCACACTGATGACCATGCACTCACACTGATCACCATGCACTCACACTGATCACCATGCACTCACACTGATCAACATGCACTCACACTGATCACCATGCACTCACATTATTCACCCGCTCACCCTGCACTCACACTGATCACCATGCACTCACACTGATCACCATGCACTCACACCAATCACCATGCACTCACACCAATCACCATGCACTCACACCAATCACCATGCACTCACACCAATCACCATGCACTCACACCAATCACCATGCACTCACATCATTCACCATGCACTCACACCATTCAGCATGCACTCACACCATTCTCCCTGCACTCAGTGATCACAATGCACTCACACTGATCACAATGCACTCACAACATTCACCCGCTCACCCTGCATTCACAGCGATCACAATGCACTCACACTGATCACAATGCACTCACACTGATCACCATGCACTCACACTGATCACCATGCACTCACACAGATCACCATGCACTCACACTGATCACCATGCACTCACACTATTCACCCGCTCACCCTGCACTCACACTGATTACCGTGCACTCACACTGATCACCATGCACTCACAACATTCACCCACACACCCTGCACTCACAGCGATCACAATGCACTCACAGCGATCCCAATGCACTCACACTGATCACCATGCACTCACACTGATCACCATGCACTCACACTGATCACCATGCGCTCACACTGATCACCATGCACTCATACTGATCACCATGCACTCACAACATTCACCCGCTCACCCTGCACTCACAGTGATCATAATGCACTCACACTGATCACCATGCACTCAATACATTCACCCGCTCACCCTGCTCTCACAGTGATCACTCTGCACTAAAAATGTGCTTGCATTGTTCACTCTGTACCTCACCCTGCAGTCACACGAGCACACTTCTCATCCTGCACTCATGTGACACTTCACTCACCTGTCCCCCCTCACTGCTCAATCTGTAGCTCACTCAAACAAGGCCATCACTAACCATGCACTAATTCGTCCCACTCTGCACTTACAGCTGAACCCAAATTCATATGGTCACCTCACTCAACCTGTAGTCACTCCTTTTACCCTACTCTCACACTGTTGCATTGCTCTCCGTGCAGTCACATGGGCACTCTTGTCACCCACACAGTGCAGAAGGTTAAAGTACCTGGAACACAGAAGATGTACCATTCACATCACAGAACTGAGTGTGAGTAAACTGAGTATTTTGTCAGACAGGTGCTATAGAGAGATGAGGTGTATTGTTGGTGAGTGGTAGTGAGGGAATTCATGGAGAAGGTGGAAAGACTGTTGCATCGTGTGCGACCAGCACTAGGCCAGCCCTGGCTGGGAGTGTTAAACCCCCCCGAAGTTCGGGTCTAGTGGATCCCCTGCTTCTGCCTATTATTATTTACATTTGTAGTGCACTACTGTTACCAAAAGGTGTCCTGGGGCTAATAACCATCTGCCTGAAATGTGGGAGAGGGATCTGGGGTTGGGAGAGGAGAGAAGAGAAGAGAGGGATGGAAGGAAGGGGTGAGAGGAAAGGGGCATGAGTAAACTGCTTAACTCTGCACAAGACCGCCAGGGTTTGAAGGGACCCTTGCTGCTCCCGGCCATGGCCAGGTGAGCTTCTAATGTGGCAGCGCGTATTCCTGCGGAGTGGGAGGCCCTTCACAAAGGTTGACTAGACATCTTTCTGATGTTAATTGCTGTATTTCGGTTATAAACTGGTACTGATGGGGTGAAATCTTTCCTCAGTGTTACTGTGTTTAAAAAATTTCAAAATAATAAAGCAATGCTATCCCAAAATACGCAGCATCACCGAACTTTATTTAAATTTTCTACTCAATTTAGTCAAGCCTGTTGCATAATTTGGTCCTCACCTGCCTCATAATTCCAGTAGCCCTGCCTAGAGGTTTCGAAATTTTTGTCAGGAGGGGGTCCTTACGCCTGTAAATGTTGACAGGGAGGTCTCGGCATCCGAAAGTTTGAAGACCTCTGCCCTAGGATCTTATGAGCCCATACCCGAAGAGTCTCTCGCCTCTGCAAGCTCCCCCCGGCCACCCCTCCCATTCCCCACCCGGTCCGGACTCAGTTCTGCCCCCTCATTGTTAGTATGTTCCAGAAGATATGCCCCAAGAGGACCCCAAATATCCTTAGGGTGTGAGGAAGGTGGCATAAGGTCAGCATAAATGTCCAGCTGTTCCTGGCAGTATACAAGATCATTAAGCCACTCTTTAAATTTGGGAGCTCGACCGTGTCCCCAGTGACAGGCTATATGCTGTTTTGCCATCAAAAGAGCTGGAGAGGCGAACCTCCGACCTTAGCGGGAATTTGCTCCGTATAGCCCAATAGGACGGTAAGGGGATCATCAGGCACATGCATTGCAGTCATTACATCCAGCGGCTGCAGTACCTTCCTCCGGTACTCCCAAACAAGCGGGCAGTCCCCTACCCGGTGTCCAAAGTCAGCGCCAGCATCCCCGCATCTGTTGCAGCGGTCCGTGTCGCGCAAGCGTAGACGGTGTGACCTAGCAGGCGCATAATATAAGCGATGAATGTATTTATAGTGTATCAGACGTAGCCTGCTATTTGCAGAGATGACCCCTGTTTGATGACAGCAAAAGGCCCATTGATCCTCCGAAATAGGAGCATCCAACTCCTCCTCCCACTTCCCCTTAGCTGGAGCAGGGCTTCTTCCCCATTCTCTTTGAGTGGAACTATATAAACGCGACACCACATGCTCAGGGGGCGTCCTGTTGCAGTAAAGTATGCAAAGGGACCATGACAGGGGGTTCCGACGGGATGTCCTGGGTTAGTGATCGTACATCTTGCCTAAGTCGCACATAGTAAAAGCGCTCTAAAGGAGTAGGCGTGCAGGGGCCAAAAAACTCCTCACTCGTCTTAAACTTCCCATTTGTGTATAAGTGGCCCCAAGTTAGATAGGACAGTTTTCGCAGCATGCGACAGCACCCTCCCTCCGTAGTGACCGGTATATCCTGCCTCCCCTGCAAGGGCACTAGAGGCGAGTAAAGAAGGGGGCACTGAAGTGAACGCGCTAAGTTGCGCCAGGCACTGGTTGTGAATTGGACCGTGGTGGCTGCCAAGTGTCTAGGTACAGCGGTCGCACTAAGATATGCTGTGCATGGTGTGGGTGCCATATAACCACCCTCAAAAGCCAGGTGAGGCATATATGGGGGACAGAACCAGTACGCAGCAAAATGCGCTTGAGCGCAAGCAAAATATAGGTCCATATCCGGGATCTCAAATCCACCGTCTTCGAAGGACCAAGTCAAAATCCCCCATGCTAATCTGGGCTGTTTACCCCCCATGTTAGTCGAATCAGTTGCGTTTTGATGCAGTTAAATAAAAACTGTCTCAGAGCGTAAAGGATGTTAGTAAAAACATAAAGGACTTTAGGTAAAATGATCACCTTGATCAGCGACACTCTAGCTGCCATGGAAAGAGGCATCGAAACCCATCCAGCCACCTTGTCTGTGATGGTGTCAAGGACACGGCCATAATTGGAGCGTATCAGTTCTTCCCGGCAGCGAAAGATTCGGATACCCAGGTAGGTAATGGTGTCTCCGCACCATTTCAACGGAAAGTCAGGCGTAAATTCCTCTGTAGCGTCTGTGAGGGGGAAGATTTGGGATTTACCCCAATTCACATTAAGGCCAGAAAGCTGTCCTAAGAGGATGAGCAGGCGGAGAATGGGGTTAAGACTGACCGCGGGGTTCCGCAAGTAGAGTGTCAAGTCATCTGCTTATAAAAAAATTCAAATTTGCCTCTCAGGATATATTAGGGCATGCTCTTGATAGTGCTGCCGGACTATCGCGGCTAAGGGCTCGATGGCAATGAGAAAAATCAGCGGCGACAGGGGGCATCCCTGCCGGGTGCCCCGTGTGATAGAGAAGGGCGCCGACTGAATTGCATTTACCACCACTCTGGCAAGCACCCCAGAGTATAGCAAGTTGATCCACTCCAGAAAGGGGGTCCGAAATCCAATGCGCTGAAGGACAAAGCAAGGTAGTCCCACTCCAGTGAGTCAAACGCCTTAGTGGCATCAAGAAATACCTCCACAGCGTTGGCATCTGGATCAATGTCATGAAGGAGCGCAAAAAGCATCCGCAAATTATGGGATGTGCCTCGAGTAGGCACGAAACCTGATTGGTCCGGTAGCACCAGTGCCGTCATAAGGGGACTGATACGATTAGCAATAAGTTTGGCCAGGATTTTAGCGTCAACATTTATTAAAGAGAGAGGCCTATATGAGTAGCACAAGTGAGGCAATTTGCCAGGTTTAGGTATAGAGATGATACAAGCCTCTCTCATAGTGGGTGGAAGTATACCACTCTCCCGGGCCTCTTCAAACACGTGTCTCAGCACTGAAATGAGGAGATGATAGAAGGTCCTATAAAATTTGCTGCAATAATTTCCTCATCTTCATGGTGTCGTAACAGAAATTCCCTCTGCCAATCTCCCAGCCAGGCAATCGTCGAATCCTCGAAGAAGGGGGTAAAGTCTACAGCCTGAGTTCTATGAGTTTTATATAGCTGTTTGTAAAACCGCTTGAAAATTTCCACAATCTCAATCTTGTCATTGTGCATTTGCTCATCTTCCCCCTCAATCTCCAGCACCGTGTTCGAGAAGCGTGGAGGCCGAACCAAAGCTGCCAGCATCTTTCCGGGCCTATCCCCCTCCCCATACTGCCGTGCTCTATGATATTTCCCTCTGTATTTGCATTCCCTCTCCGCTGTCGCTTGATATTCACTAAGGACACTGCGTAGCTTAGCTTGCAATTCAGGGGTAGGGTCTCGCCGCAGTTCAGTCTCGATGTGCCCAAGTTCTGTTTCCAGGCGACGCAAACGGATGTCCCTCAGGACTCCGCCACTCTTTACAATACATATTACCCGCACCGTAACCTCAAAAGCATCCCTTAGGGTGGAATAGTGTGCCACTGAACCCTCATTTCTGGGAAACAAGTCTGCAATCTCCTGCTATAACTCCTGCTTGAAAACTGAGTCCAGTAGGGAAAGTGGGTTAAAGTGCCAAAACTGAAAAGGGGAGTCCGTGTACCGAGGGTCACAGCGACCAGTACTGGGGAATGGTCCGAGTAAGTCCGAGGCAAATAGGAAGAATGTATAGCCCATGGGGCAAGGCCCCTCGAAATAATCCATACATCTATCCCCGACCAAGACGCCCGGGCGGTGGTGTAACAAGTGCCCTCCCGCCTAGTCGGGTGCAAATGTCACCAAACATCAACCAGATCATAATTCTCAAGTAATGACTTAAGGGCAGCTTGTGAACGGGAGTAGTGGTGTGGTTGCGGGTGAGAGCGATCCATACCAGGAGAAATTGTCACATTGAGATCTCCTCCCCATAACAGATGTGTCGACCGAATCTCCAATATCTTTCCCCAGAGCAGCCAGAAAAATTCCGGATCATCAGTGTTAGGTCCATAGCATGACGCCAGGGTGAAGTTTTGATTAGCTATCCGTCCCCAAAGAATGGAATAGCACCCCTGCTTATCCGCGACATTTCCCAACGGGGTATATGGAAGGGACTTTCTCACCAGTATGGACGTGCCTTGGGCATACGTACAATAGGAAGAGAAGCACGTGTGACTGACCCATCGAGCAGCAAAGGTTGGGGGGACAGTGGGGTTAAAATGCGTCTCTTGTAGCATAGCGCAGTGTATGTTGTGTCTGTCCAAATACGATATTATGTGTCTGCGTTTGCGGGCTTCCCCATTCCTCTGACATTCCAGGTAAGGAAATGGTAGGTAGGGGGTCCTGAGCGCTCATCCATTGCACATCCTAGGGCATTGCATTCTCCTGCAGCGTGTAATGGCATCGCAGTACTCAATGCTCATGGCACCAATAGCTCGAAAAACAGTGGCCGGTGACAGGGCCTGACATCGGTCAGCATTCAAAAACCCAAACAACTATTCCACACCCCCTCCCACATCAGCAGCCCAATCCTGACGTGGCCCAAGTCCCTCCCCCGATCCCCCCACCCCACAAAATTAGGGTCCCAACAGGGGAAAACATCTGTACCAATATCATAACTAGTGGTACTAAACCCATAGTAATCTCAGTAAGGGGTCACCTGCGAGGTGGCGTCCAGAGTTCATCTTCGCTATAGCAAGGGTGCTCGGGAGAATATATAATGGTCATCTAGAACTTAGTTACATAAGAAAGACATTGCCTAGAGCCATCCGCTCTTGCAGCAGGCGTAGGGGCGAATTATAACTGTCCTTGTCTGTGCAAGCGGGCAGGTGGCGGGTACCCATCCCAAACAGTGCCAATGCGATCGTCTCTTTCCATGCCTCCAGGACAACTGCCAGTGTAGCAGATTACTCAACAGGGTGCCAGCACCCTTCCAGAGGGGGGATGAACAGCCCCCCTCAAGTCCCCCCACATTATATAGCTTCCCCTCTCACCTATACCATTCGTGTCATGATCCCAAGGTTTGTTTGTTCATCCGCGGGCGTCATAAAGGAGGTTGGGGGGTCATTCTACATCCGAAGTGCCTCCGCCAGCTTCAGGGCGATGAGGCGGCGAAGCCCACCCCGCCACCGTCTTCCGCAGGGTCTTCAGGAAGTCCTGTGCAAGCTGCGGAGTGTTGAAGAAATGCTGCTTACTTTGATAAGTCACTTTAAGTTTTGCGGGGAAGAGCATTGCATAAGGGATGTTAAGTTGCTGTAGTTTCTTCTTCACCGGTAGGAATCTCCGTCTCTGCTGTTGGACCGCCATGGTGAAATCTGGGTATATCAAGATGTCCATCCCCTCATGTCGGAGCTGTCCCTTCTCTCTGGATAGACGCAAGGCCACATCTTGGTCCCGGTAATTGAGCAGGCGGGCGATTATTGGGAGAGGAGTCGCCCCATTGACCGGGCGGGCTGCAAGCGACCTAAGAGCTCGCTCCACCACCAACACCAGTGAGAAAGCCTCCCTTCTGAATAGAGAGCAATTAGAAGGCGCTCCACATAGTCCTTCATTCTCCCAGTCGTAATTGTTTCCGACACTCCCAAAATGCGGAGATTGTTCCTTCGAGAACGGGATTCGAGATCCTTGTTTTTGGCCGCAATCACCCGCAGCACCCTCTCCATTTCCAGTGTGTGAGACTTAGTTGTGGTAGATGCGTCTTCCAGGTCCAAAATCCGCCGTTTCGCCTCCACCAGGCGCTCCTCATTTATGTCTACTTTATGCAACACTCCATCTAGCCGCGCAGAAATGGAGTCCATTTTGTATTCTATAGAGGTCAGGCTAGGCTACATGGCCAGGAGCAGATCCTTCAGATCAGCAGTCGAGGGCGCCTGGGTCTCTTCCTGCTCCTCTTCAGGGTCTGTGTGCGAGCGCGTGCCTTTTTGTGCCTCAAAGTTCAGCTTCGTTGGCGGCCGTCGGGTTTCCCCATCGTGTCCAGTTGCACAGTGCAGCCCTCAGCATCTGTCCTCCTCCCTGGCCTGATAGTAAAAGTGAGGGCACCTGTCCATGTCCCACACCTTCAACACACAGTGCCACACAGCAGTGGGTCCATCCCAGGAGGCGCCCAGGGGGGGAGAGGTCCAGACGCCCACTCTCCTCACACGGGGTGTGGGGCACAGAGGGTGTCCCAAGTGCTTCTTCAACAAGCCTTCTTCGAAGTCGTATGCAGCCCCCTCGGTGCCGTCTAGGCCCCCCACAGGACCCCAGTCTCAGCAGTCAGCAATTGTTCCAGCCGCACTTCAGTGCACACTGCTGGGCTAGTGATGTCTCCCCCCAGGATCTCCAAACCGCTATGCTCCGCTTTCTGTGGTATGGGCACACTTCCCTTTTCCCAGCACTTCAAGGATCAGGCCCAGGCAGTCGGCATGCACCTCACAGGGCCCTCTCAGCCCCAACCTCCACCAGGTATCAAAGTCGCCCAGAGGCCCCGCATGTCGAGCCCAGGACTGTCTGTCCCGATCCCAGCAGCAGGCCCGACAGTCTTCAGCAGGCCCCACTCACCACCTGTCTTCTGTCTGGGTGCCCCCTCCAGGGATGGGGCCAGCTCGGCTTCCTGTGGCGTTCCACAGCCTCGCCGAGTCCCGCAACCACTTAAACCTGGATCTGCTCCGATTTCACAAGCCAGCCCACAGTCTCACGCCACGCCGGCTTAGCAGGAAGGCCCCGAAGCAGGCAGCCCGAGGCCCTCTTCTCCCGCAGTCTCCACTTGCCCTCAGCAAGCTCCCGCGTCCTCGCTGCCGACCTCAGCGCCACAGGCCTCCGGGGGCGGCAAGATAACTCCCCGCAGTGTTCCGGTCTTAATATCGGGCCTCCCTCACAGCTCCTCCGAGACCTGTCATCCACAATGCCCGCAGCAGGTCACCGGCTCCTCCTCCCAGCAGCTGGACCGTGGTTTTCAGTCGGGGGCTGCCGTCCTTCGCAAAACACGATGCAAGTTAGCGTCTCGCGTGACAAGGACCAGCAGCGCTCCTCGCTTCAGAAGGGACCAGCACCACAGCCTCCGCGTCGGCTCTCTCTACTGCGCGGGCAGCCTTCTCGTGTCTGCCATGTTAGAACTGGCCGCAGCTCCAGATCAATCACGTGGATCAGCGCTCCGCAGCCAGGTACGAGCTAATTTCTCGATTTCAGGCATTCAGGTTTGATTCTCCTGTACAATGCTTATTATTTAGTCGCTCATGAAGTCTGGATGGCCAGGTTAAATGTCGGATAGTTCTCCGAGCAGCAAGAGCCTCACGGTAGTGCGACCATCTTGCTTGGCGCCCTCTAGCGCCCCCTTGGTGTATACAGGAGTATTGTACAGGTGAGGAGTGTATAGAACAAAAGGACATAGTGGAATATCTCACATTGTGGAGGCCTCAAATGTTCTTCTTGTGACTGTACTGTCATACAGTGGTTACAGGTACACTGTAACAGCACACAGTGGAGTTACAGAGATTGGATTTGTGTACACGACTGGTATGTATTTGAATACCACATAGTGGAGTAGATAAAGTGTAATGTGACACAATGTATGGTAAAAGTCACATATAGGGGTCGATCAGGATGGCGGACGGAAGAGCCACCGCGGCCCTGGAGTAGGCGGAAAAAGCCTTTTCCGTGTCCGCCTGCCGCGGATACTCCGTCCGCCATATCAGGATAGGAAAACGTGTCAAATTTCCGTCCGCGACGGAAAAACACGCTCCGCCGGCCAACTACACACGACCACGCGGCGGACGGAACACATCCAAACGCTCCGCCGTACGCACTGACGTCGAAGACCGTCCCCCAAATCAAGATGGCGGAAAACACACATAAAACCGCTGCGGAAAAACAACCTGTCTTAACACGGCGGAATCCCCACAGCGAACATAGGTGACACAGCCGAGATACCCACCGCAAGCTGACCACCACCATGGACCCGGCGCTACACGCTTTCCCGATGCTCTTCGCGATCCACCACGTCCTAGTCATGGCCTACTATGGACGACGACGCAGGTAAGGTACAAACCATTGGCTGTCTGGAGGGGAATACCAGCAAGGGACGTGACGTAGGGAGGGGGAGTGTCATGTTACCGAAACCACTGATGAGAAGCATATACGAATACACATTAGCAGGACGCAAGCAGGAATGACAACGACAGACCACGAGACTTGATAGACTACCTTTATTGTCAAATAATAGGGGTCAAATCACAGTGTATGCGTGAACATGGGCAAAGTGGGCACCAGAGCAGGTACAACATAGCAGGTAACGAGAGGGCAGTATGCAGTATCAGAGCATCAACAGGGCATTGTGCATTACAGAGCAGGTACATCAGAGGCAGGTAACGAGAGGGCAGTATGCAGTATCAGAGCATCAACAGGGCATTGTGCATTACAGAGCAGGTACATCATAGGCAGGTAACGAGAGGCCAGTATGCAGTATCAGAGCATCAACAGGGCATTGTAGAGTACAGAGCAGGTACATCAGAGGCAGGTAACGAGAGGGCAGTATGCAGTATCAGAGCATCAACAGGGCATTGTGCATTACAGAGCAGGTACATCAGAGGCAGGTAACGAGAGGGCAGTATGCAGTATCAGAGCATCAACAGGGCATTGTGCATTACAGAGCAGGTACATCATAGGCAGGTAACGTGAGGCCAGTATGCAGTATCAGAGCATCAACAGGGCATTGTAGAGTACAGAGCAGGTACATCATAGGCAGGTAACGAGAGGGCAGTATGCAGTATCAGAGCATCAACAGGGCATTGTAGAGTACAGAGCAGGTACATCAGAGGCAGCACGTGAGAGGGGCCAAGTGCATCAACAGTCCATTGCACAGAACAGCTCCATCAGAGGCAGCACGTGAGAGGGGCCAAGTGCATCAACAGTCCATTGCACAGAACAGTCACATCACTGGCAGCACATGAGAGGGCAGAATGCAGTATCAGAACAGCAACAGGGCAGTGTGGCCAACAGAGCAGGTACATCAGAGGCAGCACGTGAGAGGGGCTAAGTGCATCAACAGTCCATTGCACAGAACAGCTCCATCAGAGGCAGCACGTGAGAGGGGCCAAGTGCATCAACAGTCCATTGCACAGAACAGCTCCATCAGAGGCAGCACGTGAGAGGGGCCAAGTGCATCAACAGTCCATTGCACAGAACAGCTCCATCAGAGGCAGCACGTGAGAGGGGCCAAGTGCATCAACAGTCCATTGCACAGAACAGCTCCATCAGAGGCAGCACGTGAGAGGGGCCAAGTGCATCAACAGTCCATTGCACAGAACAGCTCCATCAGAGGCAGCACGTGAGAGGGGCCAAGTGCATCAACAGTCCATTGCACAGAACAGTCACATCACTGGCAGCACATGAGAGGGCAGAATGCAGTATCAGAACAGCAACAGGGCAGTGTGGCCAACAGAGCAGGTACATCAGAGGCAGGTAACGAGAGGGCAGCATGCAGTATCAGAGCATCAACAGGGCATTGTGCATTACAGAGCAGGTACATCAGAGGCAGGTAACGAGAGGCCAGTATCAGAGCATCAACAGGGCATTGTGCATTACAGAGCAGGTACATCAGAGGCAGGTAACGAGAGGCCAGTATGCAGTATCAGAGCATCAACAGGGCATTGTGCATTACAGAGCAGGTACATCAGAGGCAGCACAACTACGTGTCCCTACCAACCCGTCACAGGGACCACAAGAGTGCCACGCAGTTCTCAATGGACACACCATGTGAATTAACATTTGAGTGAAGTGTACAGCACGTCACATCACAGAATCAGGGGGGACTGCGTGAACTACCTGCCTCGGACACACTGGCAGCACCAGCAACAGGAGTGTGAGACACAGCCACAGCCCGAGTGACACACACATGGGCCACGGACCCAGACACACTGGCAGCACCAGCAACAGGAGTGTGAGACACAGCCACAGCCCGAGTGACACACACATGGGCCACGGACCCAGACACACTGGCAGCACCAGCAACAGGAGTGTGAGACACAGCCACAGCCCGAGTGACACACACATGGGCCACGGACCCAGACACACTGGCAGCACCAGCAACAGGAGTGTGAGACACAGCCACAGCCCGAGTGACACACACATGGGCCACGGACCCAGACACACTGGCAGCACCAGCAACAGGAGTGTGAGACACAGCCACAGATGTAGTCACTGACACGTGAGCCACTGACCCAGACAGACTGCCAGCACCAGAAACAGGAGTGTGCAACACAGCCACAGATCTTCTAACTGACACGTGAGCCATAGACCCAGATACACTGCCAGGACCTGCAACAGGAGAGGGCACAACTGACACTGTGCCACCATCTGATACATGAGAGTCAACTGCACCGGCGCCACTGGGACAACTGAAATGATGAGCCACAGGGCTGTATGGGCCAGGAGGCAGGGTGGGCCTGGGAGCTGGGGATAGCTCACCTAGAGCCAAATCGGGGTTTGCAGGTGTCAATGGTGTGTGTCTGCGTTTCTTAGGGAGGTGTGAGTGCACCCTGGACAGGACAGGACTGCCAAGTGGTGGGGACTCCAAAGAATCACCACCCAGTATAGGTGGAGCAACTGCTGCCGGGGATCTGGTTTCGGGGGACGTGCTGGAGCCTGCTTGTCGTTTGCTCTGTGCCTGCCGCCTGGACTCGGAATGATGTGTAATGGGGGATGCAACAACAGGGGACACCCTCCTCTGCTTCTGACTGGCCTGGATGGGAGTGGAGGTATGGGGGGACTCCGCCGCGGAGACATCAGTTTGGCGTTTAGTAGAAAACATCAGCCTCAGTGCAGCCAGGGGTGAAGTATGCCTGTCCTTGATTGCGCCATTGTCCATGCTAGATGCCTTGTCCGTAGGATGTGCCTTATCCTTAGGTGGAGTGTTGTCTCTGGATGTAGCCTGTGCCCTGCTCGCCGCCCTGTTCCTGCCAGCAGACTTGTCGTCTGTGGTGCACCTGCCTCCAGCAGACACCTGCTCCCTGTGTGTGTCGCTGCCCTTGGGAGTGTTCCTATCCACTGCTGTGGGCCTGCTCTTGGGAGTCTCCCTGCTCTTAGTAGGTGCCTTAGTCTTCTCACTGTCCTTGGGAGTGTTCCTATCCACTGCTGTGGGCCTGCTCTTGGGGGTCTCCCTGCTCTCAGTAGGTGCCTTAGTCTTCTCACTGTCCTTGGGAGTGTTCCTATCCACTGCTGTGGGCCTGCTCTTGGGGGTCTCCCTGCTCTCAGTAGGTGCCTTAGTCTTCTCACTGTCCTTGGGAGTGTTCCTATCCACTGCTGTGGGCCTGCTCTTGGGGGTCTCCCTGCTCTCAGTAGGTGCCTTAGTCTTCTCACTGTCCTTGGGAGTGTTCCTATCCACTGATGTGGGCCTGCTCTTGGGAGTCTCCCTGCTCTTAGTAGGTGCCTTAGTCTTCTCACTGTCCTTGGGAGTGTTCCTATCCACTGCTGTGGGCCTGCTCTTGGGGGTCTCCCTGCTCTTAGTAGGTGCCTTAGTCTTCTCACTGTCCTTGGGAGTGTTCCTATCCACTGCTGTGGGCCTGCTCTTGGGAGTCTCCCTGCTCTCAGTAGGTGCCTTTGTCTTCTGACTGGCCTTGTCCAAGGAACAGTCCATGGACATGTGAGTATCCCTTGCCTTCGGAGTACCTTTCGTGTTGAATGCCTGTGTAGCTCCGGAAGGCATGTCCCCCAACAACACTTGTGGATCCTGTGTGTGTACTCCAGTGCATCTGACGTCGTCTACGTGAACAGATTTAGCTGATCTAGGGGATGGGGTCTGTGCCCTGCGTGCCCTGACGTGCTGTCTGACGCTGCTTCTAGTGCAATAACCTGTATTTGAGTCCTGCTCTGAATAATCACTACCCCCTGAGACATCCAGCGGTGTAGATGGGGAAACAGAAGTAGCACCCTGTTCATTCGACTGTACTATTGCAGACGACACACTGCTTGCCAATGACTGCACTGTCCTGTGTAGACCTGCAAGATCGCCATGCATCCCTTCCATGAATGCCACCACCTGCCCCAACTTCCTATCATGATCCTGGAAAGCATTTGTCATATTGGTCTGACCCACACACAGCTGTCGCAGCAGATCAACGGCCTCAGCACACAGTGCATTTTGGCTCACCGTGGCAGGGGCAGCGGTGCCTGCACCGAACGCCACTCTGCTCCCCCTACTCCTTCGGCCACGAACAATACATGGTGCAGTTGGCGGAAGTGTGGGCCCTGTGTGCTGTCTTCCGACAGAAGGTGATGAGTGCCCACTCCCAGTCTGTGACAACAGTGCAGGCTCACCAAGAGTGTCCGACGAGGAGGACGATGGTGTCTCCACATGCGAGTCCTCAGGGACGGTCCTGTCCCCCTCTCCGGCGCTGGCCTCCTCCGTGTCAGTCTGCGTGTGTGCGAAGTCTGAGCCGGACTCATTTCCTCGGCTACTCTCCACCGTCTGTGGCTGAGTGTCCTCTGTCAAAGCTGAAATGCACAGAAAAGATGTGTGAGTCATGGGCACACTCACGTACAGAAGGAACAGGATAGCCAAATCACATAGCAGACAAAGGTTCATGAGCCCTCAGCCTGCACATGGCCCACCCCTACCAGTCATCCTCACATTTTCTGCCATGGGGACATGGACCACTAGGGGATGTGCTTTAACACTCAACTACTAAGCAAGTGGCGTGTCAACATGGCGGACCTGGATGTCAAATGAGTACCACCCAATGGGACCAAAATGCCATCACAGGCATACATACGCAACACGGAACTCAATGGTGTGTCTGTGCACCAATACATGCATAGCACTCACAAGTTTCCTACACAGACAGTATGCTCACCGCTAGTTTGCTGTTGATCGGCACTCAGACGTTCGGCCAGTTCAGGATGCGTCACTGCAATGATACGGTGCATGAGAGGGGTCATGGAGCGTCGGGCCAGACGGGGCGTCCTTGGAATCAGGCCCAGTGTTACTTCCGCTACATTCTTGCTCAGCCTGGAAATGTCGTCCCAGCGTTTGTGGCAGTGTGTATGTCGTCTGTTGCACACCCCCAATGCCCGTACTTCCCGTGCTATGGTCCTCCACAGGTCCTTGCGAAGGTGCAGCTTGACCTACCATGATGGGAGACAAAAGGGTTTAAGTCAGTGGACAGGTGGCCTGTCACACACATAGGGGCAAGACGTTACTGTCAGCAGCCATGCACAATCAGGAACATATGTCTAGCCCACACTACACAGCTAAGATATAAATAGGCCTGATCATTTGGCCCCCTCATGCACACCAACATGTCCCACACTGCACTTACCACCCGTCCCGGTGCGCCGTAGAGGCGTCCATAGTTGCGGAGTACACCGTCCACGAGGACATCAAGCTCCGCGGCGGTGAAGGGTCGAGACCGGATCTCTTTGCCTCTCGACATGGCAAGATCACGGAGTATGGCACTAGAGCAGCAGTCGGTGGTCAGCTCAGCAGCAGCAGCAGGTCGAGGTGATGGTCACAGGCAGCAGTCGGTGGTCAGCTCAGCAGCAGCAGCAGGTCGAGGTGATGGTCACAGGCAGCACTGGTCCCCAGGGTAGGAAGTTTCATGTTGGCCAAGACACATATATAGGGCCCTCAGCACGTGTCAGTGGCATACGTCGCCAGCAATTGGTCAGCCCTGGGAGCGTGATCGTGAAATGGGCCAATGACTGGCCCTGTTGTTGCGGTGCACAGCTTCCGCTACTTGCGATTGGCCGTATGCGGCCAGCGTCCCTCTTCCCATTGGCTGCATGTGCAGGGACCGTGACGGGCACACATCGGCAACCGCACGTGCAAGCTTCAGGCACGGATGCTTCAGTTGCAACAATGTACTATCACTGGCGCCTCCATGGCGGGGCACGTACACAGCGGGGGAGGTGCAGGCCTATACACCCTGCAGATGTACTCAATGGACATGCCAGTTCATGACCCCCCTTACAGTCACCTTGCATCATCCACCGTACACCGGCCGGAGCGGCCGGCCCATGAACATCCGCCGTGCCCGGCCATGAACACAACCGCCATGGCCGGGACCGGCGGTTGTTCATGGCCGGGCACGGCCATGGCGGTTGTGTTCATGGCCGGGCACGGCGGTTGTTCATGGCCGGGCACGGCCATGGCGGTTGTGTTCATGGCCGGGCACGGCGGTTGTTCATGGCCGGGCACGGCCATGGCGGTTGTGTTCATGGCCGGGCACGGCGGTTGTTCATGGCCGGGCACGGCCATGGCGGTTGTGTTCATGGCCGGGCACGGCGGTTGTTCATGGCCGGGCACGGCCATGGCGGTTGTGTTCATGGCCGGGCACGGCGGTTGTTCATGGGCCGGCCGCTCCGGCCGGTGTACGGTGGATGATGCAAGGTGACTGTAAGGGGGGTCATGAACTGGCATGTCCATTGAGTACATCTGCAGGGTGTATAGGCCTGCACCTCCCCCGCTGTGTACGTGCCCCGCCATGGAGGCGCCAGTGATAGTACATTGTTGCAACTGAAGCATCCGTGCCTGAAGCTTGCACGTGCGGTTGCCGATGTGTGCCCGTCACGGTCCCTGCACATGCAGCCAATGGGAAGAGGGACGCAGGCCGCATTCTGCCTTTGGGAAGTAGCGGAAGTTGAGCACCGCCATGGCGGCGCCAAATATGTGATCTTGTCAGACGCTGCACCGTGATGTGTTGTGTGCAGTTGCGTCATGAGGGATGTGAGCGTGATTGTGAAAGGTCATATGTCATACAATATAGCATGTGTGTCCATACAATGGACATCGGTCGGCACACAATGGCCAACAGATGTGCATTCGTACGTGTTGACGTCGGGTTTGACCCTACAGACGTTGTTACATCTTCACAACTACACAGTACATCACGGCTGTGTGGCCAATTCATGCATCTGTTGTCGGTTTATTGTTGTGTCGAGGTGACTACAGTGGTGGTGGTACACATGCATTCCGTGTATGTGATTTATACGTTCTGTCACCATGCATGTCATTACCGTATGCACATCATCATTGGTGGTGGCATTTGTGCTTGATGACATGGCGTGTGTAAACTTATCGTTTGTGTGCATGCAGTTGCATGAGTGTCTGTGATGTGTCTACGATACATTAGGGTGACGACTGGAGTTATGTCAGTAAGGTACACATGTGATGGAGTTGTACACGTATGCGTCGTTTGTACGTTGACCTAAGTTACATCTCTCTCCCACACAGGAGGGCTCCAAATGTGCATCGCCCATACACTCAGCTGGAGGATATGGTAGACGAGGAGGTGATTCGGAAATTCAGGCTGGATCGACGTCGGTTGCTGGAGCTTGTGGCTCAATTGGCTCCTCATCTGCAGCCACGTAGAACGTATCCTGGCTCGTTTACACCCACTGCAAAGGTCATGGCGGTACTACATTTCTTCGCTACTGGCACATTTCAGTATACAGTTGGAGGTGCCGGGGGTATGTCACAGGCAATGTTCAGCACGGTTCTTCGGGATGTGTTAACAGCTATGATGCTGTACAAGGATGAGTACATACATTTCCCACGTCCGGAAGAGTTGCCAGCTGTCAAAGCTGGTTTCTATGCACTGGGCCACATACCTCACGTTGTGGGCTCAATTGATGGCACGCACATCGCGCTCATTCCACCACGGGCACGCGAACAAGTGTTCAGGAATCGGAAACACTTTCATTCGCTGAACGTGCAGGTGGTGTGCCTGGCGAGCAACATCATCTCCCATGTGTGTGCAAGATTTCCTGGATCCGCACATGACGCCCACATCATGCGAACCAGCAATGTCCCACGACTCATGGCAAATCTGCCACCCGGTCAAGCGTGGCTTGTTGGTGAGTGTGCAGTGGGGACTCTTGTGATCTCTGTGTTGCATGGGGTACCCACCATATCTTGTTCTGATGTTTGTCTCTGTCATCCCCCTACATAGGCGACTCGGCTTACCCAAACCGGCCCTGGCTCCTCAGTCCCCTACGTAATCCGAGGACGGCGGGTGAAATGCGGTACAATGAGGCACATGGAAGGACACGGAGAGTCATCGAACGTACCTTTGGACTGCTGAAGTCTAGGTTTCGGTGCCTCGATAAGACCGGAGGGGCACTGCCTTACTCACCAGGAAAAGTATGCAAGATCGTGATTGCCTGCTGCATGCTCCACAACCTGGCAGTACGCAATGACATTGAACTGCTGTTGGACCCTGAAGACGAAGGAGTTCCTCGGCCTCCCATCCCACCCATGTCGACTGATGAGGATAGTGGTGAGGAGGAAGGTGTGGACCAGAGGCGCCAGCTCATTGATCGCTACTTCCCTTGAATGTGAGTATCTACCTCTAGTGGCGGTTGACAATGCCTCATGTATGTTATCTGGTGTTGTGTGGATATGGGGTTATTCAGCTGGGTGTGGTTTGTGATGGTTGCACATGTGTGTCTTCATGTCTTTGGACATAGGAGTGTCCATGATGTGTGTGCTCCCATCCCATGCTTGTGTGATGGTTGTCGTTTGTGTAATGTTGCTGTGCATTGTGTTGTGATGTGTGTGAATCTCTTTACTGACGTGTGTTTGCTGTCTCTGGTTTTCTCTAGGTCACTCCCGCAGCGCCATGATCATGTGCGACTATGATCCCTGTACCTGTTTACGTCTGTATCTGATGGCAATCATGTGAATAAACATGGAGGCAAAACATCATTGTGTGAGTAAATGCAATTTATTGACAGGTTGTGCTTTTGTGCTGGTGAATATATACAAGTAAGTGGGAGGGAGGGAGTTGGAGTTGTAGGTAATGGCAGATGAAATGTCCGTGCTGACACCACATTGGGGGGTGTCAGGCTAGTCCAGCAGACCAGTGGCAATGATTGTCTATGTGGGACAGGATGGTTTGCAGGGTGAATGTCTGGCACAGGCAGTGGCATTGTCAAGGTCGTCCCCTCTTGGAGCGTGTGCCTGGCGCTCCAACACTGCTCTCAGCAACTTCCTGCCTCGGACGCCCCCTCCGTCTCGGAGGTGGTACAGAGGCAGCTGGGAGGGCAGGTTGGTGATGGGCCACATCCGTCGCCAGGGGCTCAGGTGGTGGTGGCGGCGGTGGAGGCGGAGGCGGAGGCGACGGGGGAGGCGGAGGTGACGGTGGCGGTGGCGCTGACACACATGGTGGAGGAGGGGGGGGGTTGTTCCGGGCAACCCATTCCCTCCACATCGTTGCCTGCTGGCCCATGATCACCAACATCTGGCCAAGGATGCCAGAGATCTCGCGCAGGCTGTTGGTGTTGTCCACTGAGTCCTCGTGAACACGATCAGCGTTTGCCTGGGACCGGTCGTATGAGGCCTGGCACCTGGCAAGAGCTTGTAGGGACTGTGCCACTGGCTCGGGTAGCTGTCCCTCCTCTGACCGGCGGTGTGTGGGTCGCCTGATTGGCAGTTGTCCCGTTGCCTGTGTTTGTGGCCCACTCACCCTGCTTGTGTGTGGGGCCGTTGGACCAGCGTTGCGCGCTGGGTCATGCTGGGTGGCACCGGCAGGAGTCGTGGTGCTCGTGGTAGTGGTGGTAGTGGTGGTACTGGTGGTACTGGTGGTACTGGTGGTGGTGGGGACTGTGCAGATCACAGAGACGGGTGCCGCGGGAGTCACACATGCGACGTTGGTCGGTCCCGGGAGTCCCTGTGAGCCAGATGGCCCTGGCTGCGTGCTTGGTCCCGCTCCATCCTCCGCCCCGGAGCTGCCTGTGTCGTCGTCGGCAGAGAGTCCTGTAGGTGTGGGAGGCGAGGCTGGCGGCCGGGTACTGCTTTCCCCAGTCAGTTGACGATCACCTGAGGGACAAGATCGAGCAGGTCAGTAATGTGGACAGTACATGGTTACATTGATTTGTAGACATTTCTGTTTCCTGTCGCACACACCCCACCCTCCACCACCACCGCCACCCTCCCCGTGCACATGGGGGCCTGTTGGGAGTTGTAGTTTGGGCCTCTCACACACCCCACCCTCCACCACCGCCACCCTCCCCGTGCACATGGGGGCCTGTTGGGAGTTGTAGTTTGGGCCTCTCACACACCCCACCCTCCACCACCACCGCCACCCTCCCCGTGCACATGGGGGCCTGTTGGGAGTTGTAGTTTGGGCCTCTCACACACCCCACCCTCCACCACCGCCACCCTCCCCGTGCACATGGGGGCCTGTTGGGAGTTGTAGTTTGGGCCTCTCACACACCCCACCCTCCACCACCGCCACCCTCCCCGTGCACATGGGGGCCTGTTGGGAGTTGTAGTTTGGGCCTCTCACACACCCCACCCTCCACCACCGCCACCCTCCCCGTGCACATGGGGGCCTGTTGGGAGTTGTAGTTTGGGCCTCTCACACACCCCACCCTCCACCACCACCGCCACCCTCCCCGTGCACATGGGGGCCTGTTGGGAGTTGTAGTTTGGGCCTCTCACACACCCCACCCTCCACCACCACCGCCACCCTCCCCGTGCACATGGGGGCCTGTTGGGAGTTGTAGTTTGGGCCTCTCACACACCCCACCCTCCACCACCACCGCCACCCTCCCCGTGAACATGGGGGCCTGTTGGGAGCCATGGACATGTTAGTGTGTTGGTGTCCGACGTGCATGGGTTGGGGCGTGGGGGATGTTTCTTCTCAGTTGTGTGAGCCTGACCATGTCGTGCTGATCGTGGTGCTTGGTTTGTACTCACCAGTCTCTTCTCCTTCGTCAAGGCCGTCTAGGCTCTCTGGGTGTAGTATCACCAGCACCTTCTCCTCCCAATCGGTGTAGGGTATGGGCTCCGGGGGTGTGCCACCGCCAGTAAGATTGGCTCTGGCGTGGTTTTTCGCTCGGATGCCCTTGACCCTGGTCTTAAGGTCATGCCACCGCCTCTGAATGTCGTGCTTGGTCCTCGGCACAGTCCCCGACGCATTCACACGAGTGACGATCCTGTCCCACATGTGGTTCTTTTGCGCCACGGTCGTCTGCTGGACTTGGGCCCCGAAGATGTTGGGCTCCACACGGATAATTTCATCTACCATTACCCGCAACTCTGTCTCCGTGAATTTGGGGTTTTTTTTGGGTGCCATGGTGTGTGGTGCTCAGTGTGTGAGTTGAGTGAGTTGGGAGGTGCAGGTGTGTGGTGTGTGATGTGTAGGATTTGTGTGGTGGGTGTTTGTGTGGTAGGGTGGTGGGTGGGTGTCTTCTATGTGATTTTATGTGAGTTAGCAGTGTCTCGAATGGCCCTCTTGCTGGCAGCAATGCTGTGGTGCAAGGGATTGTGGTTGTGTGGGGGTGTCTTTTTATAGTCGTGTCTCGATGGTTGTTGGCAGTCAGGTGGTAGGTGGGCGTGTTGACTTGTGTGCATTATTGGATAATTGGGACGTGTCATGGTGGCTTGTGCTGGGGGGGGGGGCCTTGTCAATGTTCGTATGTTTGCTTAGGACTTGCGGTGCACTTTCATACATTTGTTAGGCGCTAGGGATGTTGTGCGTGTTGGCCTTCCGCCCTGATGCTGTGGTTCTCGTTGCATTGTTTCCGCCGCGGACGTGGATGGCTGTGAGTTCCGTTGTACGGGCGGATTTATCCTAATTGCGGCCACGGAGTATTCTCAGGGATGGCGGTACATGTTTTATTTTCCGCGGTCATTTCCGTCCGCGGCAGTGGTTGTTCATTGGACTCCGTCCGCCGCGGACGGACTTGGTTGTGTTCCGTCCACCGCGGACGGTGTTGGTTGTGTTCCGTCCGCCGCGGTCGGAGTTTCGTGACATGAATATCCTAATCCCAACCGCGGTTTCTCCGCGGCGCTGCCGGGAGTAAAATTTCCCCCACCATGGCGGACAGTACCCATTTCCGTCCGCCATCCTAATCGGCCCCATAATGTTTGTTTGCCAGAGTCAGTCAGCACAGTAAGAACAAAGGTAAGCAACAGCTATGCCTGATCCCAAAACTAACAACACACACATTGGAGTGACACACTCTGCATACTCACAAATGATGTGGCCCACAAGTAGGTGTACCCAAGGACTGCAAGGTCACACTGACACACTGCACATTGCGCTGGCAAAAACTTAAACATATGCACACAACCTGCTGCAGGTATCTGAACACGTAAGCAAGGCACTCATTAAGTGGATTATACATATGCGAAAGTGTCATGCTCAAGAGCACAGACACAAAAAAACAACAGCTTATGACATGACAATCACACTGCATGAGTAGTCAAGTGCACACATGTAAATGTACCCATGTGACTATAAAGCCATACCTTTCCAAGATAATTTCACACCTACACTGGTGTGTACACATCAAGATAGATCCCTCACATATGATACACCCTGTTCCCCCCTCAAGTCATCATGTAAATCTAAATAGCTGTTGTAGATGTAGAGCAGAGGTCTTCAAACTGTTTTACTCTGAGCCCCCGTAAGCAAAATGTTTGAAGTCGGCCCCCCCTTAAAAAAACGTATGTCAAGAAAATGAAGAGTGGGAGTGGCAGCAGTGAGCTCCAGGACGGCGCTTAGGAGATCATTTCAGAGGTATTTTTCTGTAGCACATAATCTACACTATATGTGAGACTTATGAAAGTACAAATATATTAAACCAAAACAGAAATGGACCAAAGACACTAGGTCCCATAATTTGTTGTGAGCCTAGATCCCAATGCAACTGCACCGGCTGCACTAAAAAAGACTAAAAATAAAAAAGCTTCAAAAACTCCCCAACTTTCTCAAGGTAGCTCTCTGAGGTAACTGTCTATCATTTGTAATCTACAAAATGACCCCCGCCCCCATATAGCACCATTTCCTATGGGCCATTTCTTTGATGCTGTCTAAGGAGCTCACTACTTTCCTCTTTCTCCTGAAACGAGACCCTGCGACCTCTTCCCTGTCATCCCCTCTACTCACCTTGAAGGGCATCTGTATGCTAGCAGAGTGATAGCGGACAGGATCTATGGAGAGCCACATGCCTGTGTTTTTTTAATTTGACAAAAGCAGTTCCCTTACTTTTTGTTAAAAACACAACAGCCTCTGAACAATTGTTGTGCCCCTTGAAGTGCCTCTGTGTAAAAGTAAAGGGAGGCTGGGGTTGGGGCAGAGTTTTCCTGTGCTGTGAAGCTCATGGAGGGACACAAAGCTAAGGAGGAAACAGTCCTTCTCACCAGGGTGCCTGCTACCTTAAAGAATGCAAACGTGTGCAGTTGGTTAATCACCACAAGTAAAGGCAGCTTGGAAGCCAGTTTAGGATTTAATTGATGAAGGCACCTGAGGCTTCATGTGGATATTGAGCTATTCTTTCTATTTTACTATTTTTCATGTAGCGCACTGCAGCAGCCGCAAATGCTGTGCAATTGTTAAGGAGAGAGGAGGAGAACACCCTATTTACTAAAATAAGGCACGTTCTTTCCCTCTCACTAGCGCCGGCGCTGAAATCAGCTGCTGTGCCCCATAGAGACACCTTTGCGCCATGGTGCAAGGATATCTCTGTGAGTCTACCATAGGTTTTGTACTGTAAGGAAGCCTTCCAGTACAAAATACTATGCACAGACACACTTTAACAATTTTCCCACTTTGTATGTGTTCTGTAAACTCCAGTTCCCATGCAAAGTCGGAAAAGGAAGGTGAAATGAAAGCATTTCTCCTTCATTGCGCCTACTTGAAAAGGGCGCAGTTTTTTCATGCTAAACCCAATCTACTTTATTTAGTAAATTGGGTTTAGCTTGAGAAACCTTTGGTGGTTGCATGCGAACGCCCATGCACCACCCTTGGTATGCTCCCATGGCGCAAAGTAATGCAAAGCAGCCTCATGTGCTGCTTCTCATTACTTTTTTGTTACTTCCAGTGTTAAACAAGTTTAGTGTTGGGATGTACGGCGTGCTTCAACATCCTACGCATGCTACGGAAGATCTTCTGGTGGATCCCCACCGAGACCAGGAAGACCGTCACCCAGGCCCTCGTCACCAGCCGACTGGACTACGGCAACGCCCTCTACGCCGGGACCACCGCCAAGCTCCAGAAGAGACTCCAGCGGATCCAGAACGCCTCAGCCAGACTCATCCTCGACATCCCACGAACCAGCCACATCTCCGGACATCTGAGAGACCTTCACTGGCTCCCCGTCAACAAAAGAATCACCTTCCGCCTCCTCACCCACGCACACAAAGCCCTACACGACCAAGGCCCGAGCTACCTCAACAGCCGAGTCAACTTCTACGCTCCCAAACGCCACCTCCGATCAGCCAACCACGCCCTCGCCGCCGTCCCCCGCATCCGAAGAGCGACTACAGGAGGAAGGTCCTTCTCCTACCTGGCCGCCAAGACCTGGAACTCCCTCCCGACCGACCTGCGCCTGACCCAAGACCACCTCTCCTTCAGGAAGAAGCTGAAGACCTGGCTGTTCGAGCAGTAGCGGCACCCCCCCCCCCCCCCCCAGCGCCTTGAGACCCTACGGGTAGGTAGCGCGCTCTATAAGTGTCAATGATTGATTACAACGCATGCTTTTACATCGCATGCCTTTACAACGCTGTTTTTACAACGCATGCCTTTACAACGCATAGTGCTTTGGGGCGCTGGATAGTGAATAGTTTAATTTACTATTCCAACTCCAGTCCCCGTGGATAGTAGGGAAGGTGTTGGATAGTAAATTAAACTTATTCCCTATCCTAGAGCGCCCCCCAGCGCAATGCGTTGTAATGGTTTGCGTTGTAAAAGTTGCATCGTAAAGGCACTGCGTGGTAAAAGTTGTGTTGTAAAGGATGTTTCCCTTAGTGTTGGAAAGTAAATTGGGGGTATTACCTTCATCGTCGGGGTCTCCGGGTTTGCACTTTTTCCAGCACGAGTGGCTCTAGTGTTGATCTTCGGAGCCATTCTCATATCCGACGCTAGCCTGGCGTTGAACAATCCCAATTGCAACGGCGTCTCCCGCAGCTCAAAACTTGGCGGGCTGTAAGGAAAGTGAGACCCGCCTACCGGATCAATGGGCTGCTGAGCGGGCGAGTGCTCGATAATCTCGATGCGAGCAGCCACCGCTGGCCCCAGCCCCCAACAAAACGGAGCATCCGGCAGTCACTTACGAGGCAAAAAATACTCAATATAAATGGCAAAAGCACAGCAGAGACACGGGCGAGACCCCCTTTCTTCCTCTCAGCCTCTTCAGCTTAGCCGAGTCCTTCTCTCATAGTTTCCCAGTGGTAGGGAACCAGGAGCCTCCGAAACTGCTTCCACTCCAGGGCGGCGTCAATCCGCTATCTTGATTCCTCCTCGTCCAAGTGCTAATACCGGCTGATATTACCGAGCCTTCTACAGTGGATAAAACACTGGCTGTAGCGGGTAAGCAATTGATTCGTGCTCCGCTTTTTGTTATTGCAGACTCAAATTGTAGCGGCAACTCGGGAAGCAATGATGGCAATAATGTTCCCATTAAGGGAAACTTAAGCAACACTGTTACTGGGACTGGCTGTGCTGATCTAGCAACTACCGGGGCAGTAGGAGCAGCAGGAGCGGTAAATATTACGAGTGATAGAGACAAAATCTCTCCTATATTTACTGAGCCATCTAGCGAGGCGACAGGGAAAGCTAACCCGGTTGAAAGTACTCATAGAGCTGAGACGGACGCAGAAGTTGAAATTGGCAAAACCTCTGAGGAAAGAAAGGAGATCGGTATAGTATTGGTGGGTACCTCGAATGTGGCAAGCTCAAACAGTAATAAGTCACCTGACACAGCTACTGGTTTATCAAGCGAACTTCCCGTGCAGGTTGGCTCTTGTAGAGAGAAACAATTTAACGAAGCAGCTGACATCTCTGAAACTGGTGGCCTAATTACTGAAGAGGTAGAAGAGAGCCTGAGTGCAGACTATGAAGAGATCCTTGATGAATAGGATGAGGTATGCAGGGGAGCCGCGGGTACTGCTAAACCTCTCGGTCGCAAAAAAGGAAAAATAAAGGCTAAAGTTAAACTCAAGAAAAGCAACTGTAACTCTTCTAATCTCGGTATCTCTCCTGCTAATCTACGTATAAAGCCTATTAGGGACGAAAGCCCTTTGCGAAAATGGATTCAAGTGAAGGGAGGTGTCAAAAATATGGCTTTGCGATTGTCCGGGGCCAGCCCAGTGGAAGATATTAATCTAAGAGATGGAGTAAATTCCTCTACAATGTTGGATAGTGTGACGTCTCCGATTCTTGTTCAGGCTGGTGTAAAACCGGTTTATACGGATCAAGCATGTGAACCTGCCAATAGTATTGCAGCTACTATCTCAAACTCGGTTACAGTTATCAATTTGTCTGCTACTACTGATGCTTCAGCTCCAATTTTGGCTGCTATACGTACTAATGAGTCACTTGCTTCTGAGGGATTGTTGGACTCAGATCATCCCACCTCTTCTTTTGATTTAATCTTGAAGACCCTCACGGACCATCGACAAGAAGGGCAACAACATTTTCTTCAGTTGAGGGAAGATAATAGCAAACTGCAGAAATCCCTACTAGAGCTGTCCAGCAAATTAGGGGGGGTCACTCAAGAAATTGAAGAGCTAAAACAGAGAGTTGTTGATGTGGAGGAGGGGGCTGTGCGAACTGAATCTTTAACCAACCAACATGCGGAGCGACTAACAAACCTGGAAACCAAACTGGAGGACATGGAAAATCGCGCAAGAAGGCAAAATCTCTGACTTTTTGGGGTACCTGAGGGGTCAGAAGGTGCAGATCCTAGGGCCTATGTTGTCAAACTGTTTCAGAAGGCTTTTTTAGATCTTTCGGATTGGGCCTGGGACTCACAATTACAAAGAGTGCATAGATTACCACTTTTTCAAAGAACAAGGAAAGTAAGTTTCCACGCCCCCTCCTGATACATTTTGGTAATTTTCTACTGAGGCAGGCTGTTTCATTAAAAGCTAGACCCAACACTCCTGTCACAGTGGAAAATGTAACATTTTTTGTCCGCTCTGATTTGAGTAACAGCACTATGGAAAGGCGATGGAAACTTCGTCAGATAATTGATTCTTTCAAATCTATTGGTTGTGATGTATACTTGCAGGAACCGGCCCGTCTTAAGGTGATTAAGAGCGGGCGTGTGTATTTTTTCACAGATCTAAAAGAAGCAGAGCTCGCACTCTCTAAGCTGAGTTCTTGAACACCAATGGTAGCCTAATCTGTAGCTAAAGCAAGGGGAATGGGTTCTCTAAGCTACATATATATTGGAATGCATAGGAACTAAAGTGGGCCGATTGATGGGCCGATTGATGATGTAGCTAGCGGGTCCTATGGAGGGTTTCTCTCTTTATCTTCTTTTTTTAGAAATGAATAAATATTTTGATTGTATCCACTATAAATACTATAAATAGGGGTGAGATTATTGGTGTTAATTTTCCTTCATTACCTTACTTGCTTTTTGGCCCCTCCTCTTACTCTTCAAAGAGAGGAGAAAGAGAAAGGAGGAGAATAGCTCACTCTCCCCTTTTTTTGTTTTTTCTTTCCATTCTCTCTTTTATGGTTTAGTATTAGGTTTTTGATAGGGACTGCCGGTTGTAGCCTCCCGGCTGTCACTCTGCAGAACTGCCACTCCAACGGCAGCAAGGCATAGAGGGGTGTTCTCCTTGAAGGTGTTGTGAATCTATCTAGGACCCTAATCAAGATATCCCCGATTCATGCCCTTATATGGTTATAACAAAACATATCCTTATAAAGACACAGGAATCATGTCCATATCTAGTCATAGCCCATGCAGTCCAAATACGGCAAGGCTACTCCCATAGACTCCTAGAAAGTACAACGCGTTCTTTAAACAAACCAAGCCTCCAGCAGCCCGGGAAATACCCCTGCTTTTGTTTTGATTTGAACAAGAACTCCTGGAGTCCAGAAAGAACTGTTAGTTCTTAGTGACGTCTTATGTCCAACCTTACGTCAAACCCGGCACCTTCCAGGTATAAATATACCAACGTTGCCTTAAGCAAACACACGGTGGTTTGGAGCAGAGCGGCTATCTACTTGCCCGACGCCCAGCTGATGCGACTGCCACAGGAAACCGACCCTCCCATTTGACACACTGAGAGAGATGCTGTCTTTTCTCCAGCCAAGAAATCCAGCTCCGGTGTTTCCAGTCACCCTTGCGGGTTGCTGGGAGATCGAGTCCCGAGAGAGAGATACAAGACCTCCTTCATTCTAGAACCAAGGTACGGAGCTGATTAAAACCTTGAGAGAATTCTTGATTCAGATTCTTGGCAAAAACCAACTTAACTTAAACTGCAACTTACTTACTCCTTCCCACGTATTAGGCTTAGGTCAGGTACACCGGGGTAGGCATATTTTAGAAGCACCAGTTGAGTACGTTTAGTCAATGATTTTATGTATGTATATATTTTATCCATTTTAAAGTATGATATGGCTAAGAAACCATATCAATGCTTTTACAGTATTATTTCATAATACTCATTTTACTGTACGCACTTTACTTCATGATAAGTATTGCACTTGTGGCAACTCATTTCTCTGGCATGAGAAAGAAGACTGCTCAATAAATAACACCTTTTATTGAAAACGCCCGTCTCTCTATTTCTCTGCACTCCTGGTGAAATTAAGCATGCACGATTGACTGAGTGAAATAGCTGTCTATTGTTTTCACACGACTCTAGAGATATACTCTTTATTCTGAGGGAGCAAAGTTGTCATGTTTATATGGTTGTCAGAAACTAATCCCTTCTTGTCTAATCAGGAAAGATAACTCCTTCCTGAACATTCGAGAAAGTTTCTAGTGACCTCTGAGCTAGCTGGCAAAACTAATTAAGTCTAACATAGTCAGTAGAGACCTAGATGACCTCAGTCCTACGTCTAAACTGTTGTTTATGTTATTCCAATGCGCAGAGCCTATTGGGAATATAGGAACTACACTACATGGCGCCCAACGTTTGGTAAGGCGATAATCTAATGCAAGACATTAGAGTAACTCAGTCGTGCTTTTCACACACACCCCTTTTCCCGTAAAAACTCCAAAAGACGTCTGGAGTGGGTAAAAGGTTAATATCCACCAGAACTTAGTAGGAAGAGATTCCTATGTATTAGTTTTTGGTTTAGTCAACGTTGAAGGATACAGTGTTCCAAAATATTGTGCACCTAATCTTTGTTTCCTTGAAACTTGATCTGCAACAAAAAACTTTCTGTTAGTAAAATGCCGGACGGTGACGAAGAAAGAGATGTTTTAGCATCTCAACTGTTGTTAGATGACACAACTCTCCAACAGAATGACCCAACATTTTATAATCATTCCGGTTAATGTAAGAAGAACTATAACTCTTAAACTTATAGAAAATGGACTATCACCGAGAGGTGGTACAGTCATATTCGTGGTAGAGGCCCATGAATATCGGCAGACAGAGGTATTCTATTCATGGATAGAATTTCCAGCAGCAAACGCTGTAACACAAGACTTCCACTATTACAAAATAGAGTAACCTCCGAATGAATATGCTCCTTTCGAGGACGTTAAAATTCCACTAACATACCAAGAGCACCTGCTCTGGTTTAATGGCGCCCTAAAACATCAAAAACACATAACCAGGCTCGGTCCACTAGGTAGACGAGGAGCCACGTGGCCGGTTCTAGCCAGCTACACACCACATCCAGACATTGAAAAAATGTCAGACCGGGAACTTTTAGCTCAGCTAAAACTACTAATTAAAATACATAGACAATTGGTCCAATATGTCAAGTGGACTTCAACAGTCCAACCAGCAATAAGAATTCCACAACAAACCCCTCAACAGGGGAACACAAATAAAATTACACCACAGAATATACAATCAGCCATTGGCAAAATACCCGCAAAACGAGAACAAATTCCGTTCTGGTTA
This sequence comes from Lissotriton helveticus, assembly GCF_964261635.1. Taxonomy (NCBI): domain Eukaryota; kingdom Metazoa; phylum Chordata; class Amphibia; order Caudata; family Salamandridae; genus Lissotriton; species Lissotriton helveticus. Next base: position 1,129,930,865 of record NC_136063.1, read on the forward strand.
GCACAAAAAATCACTCAAATAGAGGCAGTATTTCCTGATACTACACCTCTTGAGAAACACAGAATTCTGACTATCTGCCTTCCAATGGGGATCGCACCACATGTGGAGGACTGTGACACTTGGGGCACAGTCTTTGCTTCAATTTACACAAAAACACATGGTGTTCCGTCTATGGCGGTTATACCAGACGTACTAAGACAGATTCAAAATGAATACGGTCCAGAACCTGCTTTAACTCTGGGTATGAAATTACTGAAAGACTTTAAGCAGGTCTCGGCTATATTATTAGCCAACATAAAAGGAGAAGCAGCATCTGTGACGATCCGCCAGAAACTGAAAGAAACATATATAGCAGAACAACCTTTTGAACTTGCCAGAATCATAGAAAAATCCTATGAAGAACTAGGTAGAGATAGTTTGGTGGGAAACCACTAAAACCACAACTAATTAAAAGTCCTGAAAATTTTTTTATTAAAAATAATCTGAACACTCCAAAAAAGAGTTGGGAGGGTAATAAACAATCCACTCCCAAAGAAAAACGTTTTCAGTCCAGAGGAAGGTCTCCTCAGCGGAGAGATAGATCTCCAGAAAGAGGAAGCAAGTCTCCCAAAAGGGAGCCCTCTGAGAAAAGATACAACCTTAGAGATAGGGATAAATTAAGAAAAACCTGACAGATATCAAGATATCGATACACGCCCCTCTCGATCTTTTCAGAATTCCTCACAGAAATCGGAAAGAAGAGGACGGTCAGAACACAAGGAAGAGCACGTCAAGTCCAAAGACAAGGAACCTGCTCATCAAAGTAAAAAATTACAATATCCAAAATAGAAGGTAGCCAGTATTAAAATAAAACATGCCGAGGATTCTGAGGACACAACTGAAAAACGGAGAGTGGGCCCAGACAATGCTAGACAGCGCAGCAGAAGTAATCGTAGTTCGCAAGATCCTGATGAATCTTCTGGAGACAGTGGACACGAATGAATACATTCAGGTGGAAACTGCAGATACCAGAGTTAGCAAACCCCAAAAATTATACAAAATAACATTACGTATAGAGGGGGACAAAACTAGGAAAATAAGGGGTCTCTTTTGGGATCACTTATCTAAAGGCTATGATATCCTGTTAGCTGAAAAAGACTGGCCACCGGAGTTTGTCAGGGAGTGCCCTCATGCCGAAGAAATGATTATGCCTGCCTTCTCAAATCATATTCCAATTCATAAAAAATACACATTTGCAAGAAAATGGGCAGTGGCCCAAGCTCCTGCATTATATAAAAATCATGTAGGATGGGATGAGGATTCTCCTCCTCACAAAATCCAGTTACAAAACTTAACCTACTGCACAAAGGCAGTACCCAGTTAAACAAGAAGCTAAAAAGCGAGTCAAGGAGATCTTAGATCAACTTGAATATCAGGGGGTGATTGAAACATGCACCTCACAAATTAACAATCCTTTGTTTCCTGTCTCAAAGCCAGACGATTCATATCGTCTAGTTTTGGACTACAGACACTCAAACTCCTGCTGCAAGACATTTGCAGTACAAAACTCACACAGTGCAGCACTAATGAATAACATCGTGCGCAAAAAATATAAAACGACATTAAATATCTCTAATGGATTCTTTTGTCAAAACATTGCACCTGAAAGCAGGTATTTGACCGCTTACTCAACAATGGGGTCGCAAAAACAATTCTGTCGACTCCCACATGGATTCAAGAATAGCCCAGGATTATTCTCAGCAAGGGTAACAGAGTTACTACAAATATATGATGATGAGGCATTATCTTATGTCGATGACATCTATCTCACAGATGATGTCATGGAGACACACTTGAAAAGAGTGAACACCATAATACTTGGGTTCGCAGCTGAAGGGTACAAATTCAACTATAAAAAGTCACGAATTGCTCACCTAACTGTCCTGTTTTAGGATATGAATTATCAAGTGAAGGCAAAAGCCTAGCAGACAACTTCTTAGAGAAGTGTGCTGTACTCTAAGCACCAAAAACGCTGAAGAATTTACAACCAATACTAGGTTTCCTGAATTTCGGAAGAACATACATTCTAAATTATGCTGAGAGGGTCAAACCTCTCTATGAATTAATAAAACCTGATTTCAAACCAATTAATTGGGCTCAGAAACACACAGAAATTTTAAGATCATTACAAACAGACATGTTAACTAAAACAAAACTGCAAACACGCGTAAACGAACGCAACCTTGTAATCCGAGTCATCCCAGGAAGATGCGGATTCACGTACCTGACCTCTAATGAGGGAGAAACGGTACCAATAGCTTACAAATCACACTTGTACACACAAGCTGAAATGAAATTCAGTTCTACTGAAAAAATTCTAACAGCGGTTCAAACTGCTGTAGCAAAAGAAAGAGCCCTAGTCCGAGGGAGAAACATATCTGTAGTAACAGCAGAATCAGCCCTTCGAGGCTGTAACAAGACCATGAAATCTGAAAACTGTGGCATTAGATCCAAAATGGATACAATGGGAAAATTATTTTGCTGCAGAAGACGTGAAACACGCTTTTGATCCGAAAATGAAAAAACTAGAAAATCTAGAATACGAACATGAATATCCTCTGCCAATCAAAATTCTGCCTCTAGAACAGTACACCTGTGTAATCTACATGGACAGATTTGCACAACACTACGATGTGGATAAAAAATCCTACAATGCAGCGTGCACGATTATTAAAGGCCGCTGGCGCTTTGGTAAATTCAGACCGATAATCACCAAATCTGAATCACTCAGAAACTGTACAGCGCAGCGAGCTGAAATAAGATCTTTAAAGATGGCGCTTGAAAATGCCAATCGCGAATTCCCCACACTAATAGTGTCCGATTCGCATTACTGCGTCAGGTCTTACAATAATGACATGCAGACATGGATCAAAAACTGTTACAAAGATGAGACTGGTGCCACAATAAAGCATAAATAGCACTGGGAACAAGTAGTTCTTTTGCAGAAAGAACGAAAAAAGACTCACGTGATACATTCACTGAGTCATCAACGTGATGGCGTTCACGTTGCAGGGAATTCATTGGCTAACAGAGCCACAGCGGCAGCGGCTCAACCGGCTTCCGTAGTCACAAAAAAGCGTACTAAAAAACAAATAGACAGTGAAACGCTACTAGCAGTAAAAGCCTCAATGACAGGCAACTATGCGGCGTTACCTCTAAGTTATCCACTCGGAAATAAATACATAATTGAGGCAAACTCCGTTCCTTTTGCTCAAATCCCTGGAGTGGGGGATAGAGTAATTCCAAACACGAACCGGAGGGCTTACTTGATTACAAGAAGCACACATGGGACAGGGTCTGAGGCACCAAGAGATCTTGACATCTGTAATAGAATTACAATCACAATACTGGTGGTCGGGGATGTGCGTGCAAATTTACAACTTTGCAACTAATTGTCAGAACTGCAATAGAGATTGCAGTGGGGAACCGGATGAAACACCAGCCCAGATACCCTTATTAGAAAGCATCAGGCTATCTATACGCAAAAATCCGGAAGGAAAAACGGCGGTCCCATAATTATTAAGACGAAATTCACTTAAAATGTAGGCCCCAGCGCTCGGCTGACGCCAGAACTGTTATAAAAGATTTGCGAGTCTTTATCGGCACATACGCAGTTGGCGTGCTACATTCTGACCAGGGTCCTGCGTTTAGTTCTCGAGCTTACAAAGAGGCCATGGCCAGCATGGGCATTGCATTGCGGTACTCTTCTCCCTTCCATCCTGAGGTAAATGCGGTAGTGGAAAGAAAAAAACGTGACATAAAGCAATCTATAACGGCGAGGGTATTAGGTTCGGGTGATGGGTGGGTCAAACATTTAACAAGTGTCCAACATAGTCTTAACAATCTGCCAAGAAATTCTCTAAAAGGTATCACTCCATAAGAACTATTGTTCGGCACTAGAATGAAAATCCAGGACTTAGATAGTCAGACTTCAGTAGTGAAAGAAAAAGCCTTTGATATCAAAGATCGTTTGGCTGTTTTACAGGACTTAAATGAAACAAGAAGAAGTCTAAGTAACACAAAGTTAAAGCCAACAGCCACTGAAGAAAAACCACCTGTCCCAGCAAGACCTGTCTGGATTCCAAAGATTGGGGATCTAGTCAGAGAGAAGATTGCGGTGAAGAAGGCATTTGGGCCTTCTTACAGAAAAGCAGTACCTGTCTTAGCTGTCAGCGGCACAAGATCAGTAGTACTACCGCCCCTTGCTGGTAAAAAGGAGAACCGAGTTGTATCCATCGACCTGGTAAAACCACAATCATGTGGCCAATAATAAGTAGTAGGCCCAGTGGACTCCCAAGAAGTAGCAGAAGACTAAACCTTGCTACAATCCAAGAGGTTCAAACTGAGAGAATAATCACTTTTGATAAACCTGCAGTAAATAAAAAAGGACTATGCAACAAAGCCATGGAACTTGTGCCTCTTGAAACCCAAATTGCAACAGTTCATCAAGAAACACCTGTCTACAATGATGTAGCTTCAGACTATACTAATGTGACAAAAGAAGATTCAAAGACTAAAGAAAATTCGGAAGCAATTCCAACAATTGACAGAACTGCATCTGGCTACTTCATCAATTTCGATGACTTTTCTGATGATCCAAGTGAACATGAAGAAACGCCAGCAACAAAAAGTTTTAAACAAAAAATGACTGAACTCTTTCATCAACTCAAAGAAACATATCTGATTTCACAATGGATTGAATTTTGGATTGTGTTAGGTGTACTTTTCCTCCTGCTTTGGCTCATCATGATTTTATGCTTGGGTAGATTTATTGATGGAAAATATAGTACAATGGACACAGCAAGTCAGAACATCAACTTGGTCCTAAAGCCTCACAAATCCTCACACATCGAGAAAAGAGAACTGTCATCAGTGAACATCACAGCCAATCCAATACCCGGTGGGGTAGCATGGGACAAAACGGATTATGAAATCTATGGCCCGATTGAGCTCTTGAATTATCCACATTAGTTCAAGGTTTCATTAAGTGACTTTGTAAAACCAAGTACTTTCTCTGATGATTGGGACTTTGAAAATATTAATAATATGATGTCAGATTTAGTATTGTCAGCAAAATTCACTGAACAAGATTATTTGCAGGGTTCAGCAAAATAAGAAGAAATGTACTGTTATAATCATTATGGTCATCACTATTTGCATAAATCTGCTAATCCTAGAAATGTTTTTAATTATAACCAATGGGAACATTGTGCAACTCCGCCAAAAGGCAGCTCGAATTTTTTTTTTGAGAAATTCCCATACTTCTCAGGGTTTAACACAACTTATCCAGAAACGTTTTATTTCAAAATGTTAAATAAGACAGGAATGAAAACAATGTTGACAAATACTAAGTTGATTTATTCTGAAACATTTTATGAAAAAATGGTTACGTTTGGTTTTGAATTTTGGAAAAACAACTTTGAAACAAAAACCATCTGGGGTACAAAAGACTGGCAGGTACAAGTTCTAGAAGCATTATTTAGAGCCGGCATGATCCCAGAACAAATAATATTCCTGAATGACACCATTCAGCAAACAACCTGTCTTGGTTTAGCCAAGATAAAAGACTTAAATAAACCGTCTATTCCAAAGCCCATACCTGATAGTAATAGCACTACAGATGAGGAGCTAGAAGTATCCCATATTTTACACCAAAACAGAACAAATCCTGATTGGAAAAAAAGGCTGATCTGGCCCGCAGACACAAATAACTGTCAAGATAGATTCCTGAACAAAATACAGGGGTTCAAACAGACCAGGCCAGACCCAAGATATTCCCAGAGACAACATCCAGGGATAGTTACAACATACAGTGTAGGGAAACTATGCCTCGAGTGGCTACAGAAATCCACACTGGCTGAAATTAGGCAACACTTGACTTTACTTAAAGAAGGTGCTGACTTGCGAGATTTCATACTGGGACCTCGCAAACAGCGTCAAAAACGTTTCATATACGCCGGTATATACACTGCTTACAACGAAGCTTGGAAAGTAACGCAAATTGAAACTGCAGAAAAAATACGAGAAATTGTTCGTATTAATTTGGAAAATCACTTTCTGTAGTGGACAATGGGTTAACGACTCTGTCCTCCAGAATATATTCACTGGACAGCATTGGATCATCTGCTATTGATATAATAGAGCAGGACTTGCTAATGTTACAACATGGACAGTCCCAATTACGTTCTATTGTACAGCTAGGCTGGACGTTACAAAACTTGCATTCGGGCTACGTGCCATGGCGTTTAATCAACACAACGTCATTATTCTCTATCTTTAACCTTACTGATAAACAAATCAGTTTGGCACAAAAAGGAGAAGACTATACGATTCTGAGCATTGAAAAACTTGAGAGATTACCATTGACAATGTCAGAGAGACCTGTCATTGGTTGGATAATACACGGAACAATTACAATTCCGATAACAACTTTCCAGTTTAAGTATTGCCAAAAATATATACCAGCAGGCCTGTATGAAAGGTTGGGTAAAGGATACATCAAGTCAACATGGAATTTACCTTATACACACAAATGTTATAGTGAAGGGAAAAAGGAGGTATTTCTTAGTGGTAACAATTGTAAAAAATCACTAAGCGGTACACTTCTGTGTCAAGGTATTAACTTGCATGGATCCTGCGAGGGTTCATCAAATAACCTTTCATGTCACCTGCATGGCACTCCTGCAAAACAGATAGAGCCATTTTTCAGACAGCTTTCCAACGGCAGCTACGTTCTAATAAGTGACCACAGCTGTTGTGGCATGGTGCCAGGAAAAGCCTATCTCGTCAGTGTTACATCCATGGTCACTTGCTGTATACAAGTATTGTATCCAAACAGCAATCCAGACATGGAGGCTTCAATATGGCCTTCTTTGAATATCTCTTCTATTCGAATTGATACTTTAAGCAGAATGAAGTTTATTCTTTTACAGACAACTGTGCCTTTAACCTCGTCCAAAGAGACGTATGATCTCCAAGTTGCAAGGACAGCAGCAGAGATACATACCCTATTATCAACAAATTGCCCCGTGCATTTCATAGAAATGTTAGGTCAAATTTTAAACATGTCTGATACCAGTGGCATCGCACATGTATTTAAGACAATTTTTTCGGGACTGTTAGCACCCTATGAAACAGTTCTGGGCATTTTCCCGAATTTTGTGCATTCTTTATTCGGCGGCCTGCCTCTTCTTTTGGGACTCGTAGCAGGAATTTTATTTTTGATCCTTCTGCTCCGATATGGCAAGCCAAGCCACAGACAAAACTCCAGCTATGATGGAAGAAACAATCCTAGCAATACTCTACCGAGACCAAATCACTAAAGTCCTCGGATTAGCCCGGCTATGAGATCTGAATACAACCTGGTTTCTTTCATTCAGACCAATCTGGCAAGATTGCATCTTACCTGTGCTTCGATGTCTGCTATGCGGAGAAGAATGCGTGTTAGACGTCTGTCTTACACTACCATCAGCAGTACCAACGGATATCGATACTTTGCTTGGTTCGGTAACGGCTCATGCAACGTGTTGTCCCCAGCGGCTACCTATTCTGATGACGGCATTCGTTGAGACTTCACCATTACGAGTAGGTGGCGGTGAAGTACGAGATGAAAGCAGCACCACACAGGTACAACCTTCTGTGTGCATTGCTGATCCTGACATCGATGGTGGCAATCATTCTCACACATCCACTGTTTCGGCTTTTTCGAACTTGGTCGAACTTTCACCTGATGTTGTAGACCAATTTTTTGCAAGCCTGTCTGATATGATGTTCTCTCCCAACAACGAGAATAACTTTTAAAACAACGAGCACACAGCTTTCCCTGAACTCTGAATTCGGCCTTCAGTTTTTGATAAACAAAACTACTGAAAACATTTGGAACTATTTTTTTCCCCTGAAAGCGAAATTATTTTTTTCCAGTTCCAAAATATTTACCTTTTTCTGGCACATGGTACTCTGCCTAAAGTAGAACTATTCTTAGAGAACAGAGCTTCTATTTTTAGAGACACTAGAGACAATATTTTACCTCAGCCTCTAGCACATGTACACTATTGTATAAATATGTGATGAAATGGTCTCGACCTTCTTTTCTGTATTAAGAGGCATTTCATAAATGTAATTTTCGCGATTCATTCTTCCAATATTTATATATGCATTTCCTGAATGATAACACTGCTTGAAAAAACGTACAGTATAAATACTCATTTTCGTGTATATACCTTACACCATTTCAAATGCAATTTATGTATTTTGGGGTGGGTTGGAAAACACATGCATTGTTATATGTTTAGTATTGCTAAGTATTTAGTAATGATGGACATTAAACGTGGAGTGGGTGTTGTGAATCTATCTAGGACCCTAATCAAGATATCCCTGATTCATGCCCTTATATGGTTATAACAAAACATATCCTTATAAAGGCAAGGGAATCATGTCCATATCTAGTCATAACCCATGCAGTCCAAATACGGCAAGGCTACTCCCATAGACTCCTAGAAAGTACAACGCGTTCTTTAAAAAAACCAAGCCTCCAGCAGCCTGGGAAATCCCCCTGCTTTTGTTTTGATTTGAACAAGAACTCCTGGAGTCCAGAAAGAACTGTTAGTTCTTAGTGACGTCTTATGTCCAATCTTACGTCAAACCCGGCACCTTCCAGGTATAAATATACCAACGTTGCCTTAAGCAAACACACGGTGGTTTGGAGCAGAGCGGCTATCTACTTGCCCGACGCCCAGCTGATGCGAGTGCCGAAGGAAGCCGACCCTCCCATTTGACGCACTGAGAGAGATGCTGTCTTTTCTCCAGCCGAGAAATCCAGCTCCGGTGTTTCCAGTCACCCATGCGGGTTGCTGGGAGATCGAGTCCCGAGAGAGAGATACAAGACCTCCTTCATTCTAGAACCAAGGTACGGAGCTGATTAAAACCTTGAGAGAATTCTTGATTCAGATTCTTGGCAAAAACCAACTTAACTTAAACTGCAACTTACTTACTCCTTCCCACGTATTAGGCTTAGGTCAGGTACACCGGGGTAGGCGTATTTTAGAAGCACCAGTTGAATACGTTTAGTCAATGATTTTATGTATGTATATATTGTATCCATTTTAAAGTATCATATGGCTAAGAAACCATATCAATGCTTTTACAGTATTATTTCATAATACTCCTTTTACTGTACGCACTTTACTTCATGATAAGTATTGCACTTGTGGCAACTCATTTCTCTTGCATGAGAAAGAAGACTGCTCAATAAATAACACCTTTTATTGAAAACGCCCGTCTCTCTATTTCTCTGCACTCCTGGTGAAATTAAGCAAGCACGATTGACTGAGTGAAATAGTTGTCTATTGTTTTCACACGACTCTAGAGATATACTCTTTATTCTGAGGGAGCAAAGTTGTCATGTTTATATGTTTGTCAGAAATTAATCCCTTCTTGTCTAATCAGAAAAGTTAACTCCTTCCTGAACATTCGAGAACGTTTCTAGTGACCTCTGAGCTAGCTGGCAAAACTAATTAAGTCTAACATAGTCAGTAGAGACCTAGATGACCTCAGTCCTACGTCTTGCTGTTCATGTTATTCCCATGTGACTATCCATTCCTATGTGACTCTTAGAGTATATCCATTCCTATCCCTTCCCTATGTATATAGAGATAACTCTATTCACTAGTATATGCAGTAGACATTTGTACCATCTACCATTCCTATGTGACTCTTAGAGTAAATCTAGTCTTATCCCTTCCCTATGTATATAGAGATAACTCTAATCACTAGTATATGCAGTAGACCTTTGTACCCTCTACCATTCCTATGTGACTCTTAGAGTATATCCAGTCATATCCCTTCCCCATGTATATAGAGATAACTCTAATCACTAGTATATGCAGTAGAACGATGTGCTCTCTACCATTCCTATGTGTCCCTTAGAGTATATCCAGTCATATCTCCTCCCTATGTATATAGAGATAACTCTAATCACTAGTATATGCAGTAGACCTTTGTACTATCTACCATTCTTATGTGACTTTTAGAGTATAACCATTTGTATCTCCTCCTTGTGTGACTTTACATCTTGTACATTTGCAATTTTCTCTGTTTGTATCCTTTATGTAACGCATGTAATCCTAATTCATTATGTTTCTCAACTGGTTCTTATGTAAAGCGCTCTGACACCTTCGGGTAAAGTTCGCGCTATATAAAATCGCATAAATAAATAAATAATAAATACAAAGGGACTAAGGGATGGGTGGGGTGTGAGAGGGTGGAAGGGTGGCTGGGTAAATAGGGTTGAAAATTTAATTGCAAGATTCAGAATTATCAAACAAAATCAAAGTAGAATATTTACACTATGGTTTTTTATAATGCAGAGGAATGTAATTTATGTGCTTTCTAAAGATGTTTTCTTTTAGATGTCTAGCTTGGAATGTGGCTGGTCGTAACAACAAGAATATGAGGAGTCTTGTTTAAGAAGAGTTTAATATGTATAAACCCCATTTGGCTATGCTCTCAGAAACTCATATAGGATTTCAGGATAGGAAATTATTGGGACAATTGGGATATGAGCTTATTGTTTGCTCAACTTTGGGTGCTTCGATTCAGGGGGTTGCGATATTGAAACAGAAGCAATTAATTATTGAAATTATTCGAACGGCTGCTGATTCAAGGGGTAGATGGTCAATAATCCAAGTACAATTTGAACACTGCAAATATGTATTTTGTGTGGTATATGGTCCTAATATTGATGAACCAACTATGTGTGATCGGTTAAATATTGAACTCTTAGATTGGGAGGGAGAGCTACTGATTATGGGCGATTTCAATTGTGTCATGAACTATGATGTAGATACTACTAGGCGTAATGCTTTCCAGCGAATGCGCAAAATCGGAGCTGCTATATTAGAATTAAGTTGTGCGCATAATCTGAAAGACGCCTGGCGTACAATACACCCTAATATAGCTGGGTTCACTTATTATTCTGCGCCTCATAAATTGTGCTCCCGGATTGATATGGCATGGGCTACAGATAGGATTTTTGACAGCTGCATTATAGAATTGTGCCCAAGAGTCACATCAGATCATAACCCCATTTTGTTAGAATTTAACATCTCTACTAAGAAACAAGGGGTTCGGCAATTTACGTTTCCTAGATACCTCTTTTCGGATGTAGTTTTTATTTCTCAACTTAAAGGGCACATCACTGAATTTATCGAGATTAATCTGAACTCTGCTGCAATAATTTCTGTCTGGGATGCCTGTAAAGCCAGTATTACGGGCTTCGCCCAGCAATATGTTTTCAGAAAGAACTCAGAACGCCTGAAAGAGATTATTTATTTTATTTAGGAATTTTATAAAGCGCTAAGTTACGCTCTCCGGCGTGTCCCTGCGCTGTGAATGAATCTGTGGGAGAGTGGGAAATTAAGGCAGTGCTAGGCGGAAAAGGTGGGTCTTGAGGGCTTTACGGAATTTAGCCTCAGAGGGTTCCAGGCGTAGTTCAGTAGGGAGCAGGTTCCAATTATTGGCTGCGATGAGTCTGAACGATCTTCCCCCCATACGAGCTTTGCGGATTTTTGGGACAGCAGCCAGACCAGTGCCAGAGGATCTAAGCATCCGCTCTGGTCTGTAAAGGGTGATGAGACAATTGAGGAGGGGAGGTGACCTCCCTCCAAAGATGCGATGACAAATGCATAGAGCTTTAAAATTAATCCTTTCACGGATCGGCAGCCAGTGAAGGAACTTTAGGGCAGCTTTAGAGGACGTTCTCCTGGGGAGCCTTAGCACCAGCCGGGCTGTGGCATTTTGCAATATTTGAAGACGGTTGAGACTTCTGGCCGTAATGCCCAGATATAGAAGATTGGCATAATCAAGTCTCGATGTGACCAAGGCATGCACAAGAGTCTGTCTGGCACCAACAGGGAGCAGGTCAAGGACCTTACGTAAGGTCTTGAGTATCCCAAAGCACATTCCGACTACCCGATTAACCTGGGGAGCAAATGACAAGTCAGATTCAAATAGTACCCCAAGGTTTTTGGCCTGTTGACACGGCACAGGGGTAGGGCCTAGGCAGTCAGGCCACCATGCCGAGGACCACACAGACGGTCCCCCCCCACCACGAGCACTTCAGTCTTGGAGCCATTCAACTTCAGGCAGTTGTTAGACATCCAGGAGGCAAGCTCCTGCATGCAAGCACTGAAGTTGACGGCCGCAATTCCGGGCGCTCGTGACAGAGAGATGACCAACTGTGTGTCGTCAGCGTAAGATACTAGTTGGATATCATATCTTTCCACAATGGTGGCTACCGGGGAGGCGTAAAGGTTGAACAGGGTGGGGCTAAGGGCATAGCCCTGGGGAACCCCTTGATCGAGATTGAACACCCTAGAGTAGTGTTCACCCTGTCTAACCTGAAAGCCCCTCTCCGTCAAGAAGGATTGTATCCACCTGAGTGCCACCCCATTTATTCCGCCCTTGTTGAGACACTGTAGCAGGATGGAATGTGCTACAGTGTCAAAGGCGGCACTAAGGTCGAGTAGGATAAGTGCCATTGTTTGTCCCTCATCTACCCCTTGCCTGATGGTCTCGGTGGCCAAGAGTAGCGCAGATTCCGTGGAGTGGCGTGAACGAAATCCAAACTGGGTGGGATGAAGAAGCTTGGGTTCATCCACAAAAGTCATAAGCTGGAGATTGACCACCTTTTCTGCCACTTTGGCCATGTAAGGGAGAAGGGAGATATGTCTCAGGTTGTCTAACCTGTCCCAGCTAAGATTAGGCTTCTTTTGAAGCGGGAGCACAATTGCTTGCTTCCACTTTTTAGGTACCAAGCCGGTCCTAAAAGAGAGATCAAGAACGTCTCTGATGTAAGGTTCAAGGGTTTCAATGCTTCCTCCAAGAAGTTTCGGTGAGGCCGGATCATAGGGGGACCCAGATTTGATGGAACAACAGATCCGCTGAAGATTAAATCCATGACTTTCAATATCTTGTCTCTGGAAACTCGGTTGGCAGCGGCCCTTCTGCAAGGAGAGTCCAATGTTGACGAACTAAGAATTGAATTGGTGAATTTGCAGTCAGCTACTAAAAAGACACTGAGGGGGAAGTATAGTGTGAAACTTCATAAGTACCATCTGTCACAGTATGAAAGTGGTGATAGAATTGGGAAAGTGCTAGCTTACAAAGTAGCTGACAAGAAGCCTAAAACATCAATGAAGGCTATTAAGGATAATAACATGGTAACTTATAACCAACCAGAGCAGATACTTGATCAATTTGTTAAATATTATAGTAGGTTATACCCTCCTGAAAATTCTCCCATCAATGATCATATACTATCATACCTTAATACTTATTTGACTGATCAACGAGATATAGAAGGAATCAGCCAACTTGAGTCAAATATTATCTTACAGAGATAAGGTTAGCAATTGCCTCTCTCCCCTCTGGTAAAGCAGCTGGGGAAGATCTGCTCCCAATAGAACTTTATAAAATCTGTATTCAGGAATTACTCCCTCTTTTTAGCCTAGTTATTGACTCAATCGGGGAAACAGAGAAGGCCCCTGCCTCGTGGAACATTGCCAAAATGGTATTCTTTCTTAAAAAACAAAAGCCTGCAGATGAATGTGGGTCATACAGACCTATTTCATTAATCAATGCGGAAGCTAAGGCATTTGCGAAAATTCTGGCTACCCCGCTAGCTCCCTTTATGCCAGAGCTGGTTAATACACAACAGCATGGATTCTTTTCGGGGAGAGACACTACTGCCCATGTTAATATGGCTATTACCGCCTTTGATGTTGCACTAACTGAGTCCACCCCACTTGGAATGATCATGTTGGATGCTGAGAAAGCCTTTGACCGAGTGGGGTGGGACTATCTATGGGCAGTACTTAAGGCTTATGGTATTCAGAGTCAATATCGGTCATTGTATGATCAGCCTACTGCTAAAATAAGTTATGCAGGCATGAGCTAATCTAAATTTCCCATAGCGAGGGGCACTTGGCAAGGGTGTCCTCTGTCACCCTTGCTCTTTGCTCTCTCTATGGAACCATTTTTAAATGCGCTTCTCTCCCAAGCTGATATTATCCCCTTCCAACATGGTAGGAATACTTTAAAAATAACCGCGTATGCGGATGATATTGCGATTTTCACCACTGATGTAGTGAAAGCCATTCCGGGGATAACTGGGGAAGCAAACAGGTTCGGGGATATTACTGGTTACAAATTAAATTTAAATAAAACACAGGTCATTGTCAATTATAAACCACTGATCCCTGTTCAAGGTATATGTATAAACGCCGTCTATTTGGGAGTAAAAATCTCTGCAAATATTGATGAATTAATTGCACTTAATTATAATTCATTATTGAAAGAAGTAACTCTCTCATTCAAAAGATGGCATAAGATACCACTCAGCTTAGTTGGACGGATTAATTTAATTAAAATGAAAATAGTACCTAAATTCCTTTATTTATTTAGATCAATTCCTTTACGCCTTAATAATCTTTTCTTTAAAAAACTTGATGGGATATGCAGCAGCTATATCTGGGGGTACAAAAAAGCTCGTAGATCGATCCAATTGCTGAAACTTCCAATTGAAAAAGGAGGGTTAACTTTCCCTGATTTTAAATTATATTTATATTTTTTCGCAACTTTTTTTGGTCGTATCCAATGTTTGCTTAAAACTGAAAACATGCTATTTTTTATCAGTTTATGCTAGGTCCTGATTGTAATCAATTTCTGGCTAGAGTTCACGATCCAAATTACTTCAAGCAAGTTAAGTTCAAGACTGCTATGGATATTATAAGAATCTGGAATCTGATTATGATTTATGGTAGGATTTCTATTTTTCATGCAGAACTACAACTATGGGGCAATACAGGACTTCCTGGAATTTTTTCAGATGGTGCAGGGACTTTATGATCCAGTCGTGGTGTTAATACTTTAGGTGATCTTTATGGCTCTGATGGATTACTTCATTTCACATCAATTAAATCTCTTTACAAATTGAATGACGGTATGTAAATCCGGTATGCAAATCCGGGACTTCTTAGTCCGGAAAATGAAAATCAATGAAGTCTGTCATTCTGATATTTTAAATTGTCTGTATTCTGATCGAACCAAATCACTCATTAGTGAAAGCTATAGACACTTAATTCAGGTGAAAGCGGATGACTGCTGTAAATTAGCGGCTAAATGGACTACTAAAATAGGTTCAAATATAACTTCAAATCAGATATCCGCTTCTCTTTGTCAAATCAACCAGGTGGTTCAGTCTTCTAGTTTAAGACTGCAATTATACAGAACCATTTGTCAATTATATTATACCCCTCAAAGGATTTCCAGCTGGTCACCAAATAATCTACCGAATGATCGTACTAAATGTCCTAAATGCGATCTGGTGGCTGCTGATCTGGAGCATATGCCTTTTTCTTGTCCTGCTTTGTCTGAGTTCTGGAAAGGAATAGAAGATGTTCTTAATAAGAACCAAATCATATTTCCGCCTTTCTCAGTTCGTTTGATTTTCTTAGATTTACAGGATGTAAATAGTCCACATAAAGATTTGAATACTATCTTATTTGCCTGTGCAAGATTGATAATAGCTAGGGCTTGGATCTCTCCGAAACCTCCGCATGCTATGGAGTGGTGGACTCTAGTCAATTACATTTATACGATGGAACTAGCATTAGCAAAGGTAAGGGGGCCACGCTCACTGAGAAAACGAGAGAAAATTTGGGGAATGTTCATTTGAATATATGACTCTTTTTTCTTTTTCTTTTTTTCTCTCTTTTTTCTCTTCTTTCCTTCTAAAAAATGGTGTTAAGACTACTATCATATGCATTCAGGATATATGTTTTAAACTTTCATGAATTTTTGTCATAAAGGATACCTCTGTATTAATAACTTACATTGAGATGCTTAATTGTGTGTTTATAATGAATGAGAATTTCTTTTTTTTCTCTCTTGCAATGATAATAAAAACATTTATAAAAAAAAAAAATGGAAAGTAAATTGGGGGGAAAAGATTTTGTGCCGATTTCATCACTTTTGTGATGCAAACAGCAATCTTAGTAAATCCCCCACTCAGGGGTCCATTAGGATGTCGGGCGGATTGCCTCCGCCAGGGTGGCGGTGGCCACCGCCACCCTGGCGGAGGCAATCCGCCCGACAAGCACTCTCGTTTTCCCCTCCGCCAGATTAGGATGGCGGAGGGGACAGCGGCGGACGGAAAGACCGTCCGCCGCTTTACAGCCGCGGTCGCCTTGCGACCGCGGCGGTAATAGATCAATATGGTGGCGGGTGTCCATTGGACACCGCCAGCCATATTACGATGGCACAAAGTAGGGGCCTTTCCGCGGCGGCAATGCCGCCACAGAAAGGCAGGCGGAGATTGCTGCGGGGGCCCCCTGCAGGGCCCCCAGGTTGCCACCACTGTCGGGGGGCACATGGGGGGGGTACCTATGGCACCCCCCCACATGTACATATGCAAAGCGGCAGGCACCGCGCGGTGCCTGCCGCTTTGCATCTTGAAATGCGTCAACATATGTTTTGCATTGTGGCGGGCGGTGCAGAGAGCACCGCCCGCCACAATGTAAAACATATAGGATGTGCCCGCCACTGTGGCGGGCACGTCCTAATACCCACAACGGGACCCCCGCCCTTATGGTGGGCGGTCCCGATCTCCGTTAGGGTGGCGGGCGGACAAAGTCTGCCCGCCATCCTAATGGACCCCTCAGTGTCAGGGTGTTTAAAGCCGAGTTCTAGAAAGTGTACTTTTAATAGGCCAATGTTTTCACTAGGTATAGTTTACCTATTACTAAATTATTTGTGTTTTAAGTACTTGTTGCATCTTAAAACACCAAATCATTTTGCAGCAGTCTACCTTAGGCGGTGTAATAAAAGTTTTGAATAATGACTTGCGTATTCACAGTGCTTTCTGCTCCAAGCTGGGACCTTGTAGCGCCATGAATATACAAGCCATTATTCCTCACATCTGCAGTAGTCACATTACTCAAATGAAATTTCAGAATGTAAAAGAATGTATTTATATCTGATTAGCTTACCTTCTATTTATTTTTCAGTTACTACATTTTTTTTTTCCATTAACTGAAAGTGAAAAACAAAAGACTTGAAGAATATTTTCTTCTTTACAGCCACGTTTTTGACCCTGCCACCACTTGGCTAAAAGGAAAAATAATTCTGTACATGTCTTGTTTTTCCACTTTCAGTTACCTGCATATAAAATAATACAGAAACCTTACACGAAAAACAATTCAAGGACTGCATATAAATGCAGATGGCCTGGAAGCGCAACTTGGCACGTTTCCAGGCTATCTTCATTTACAAGTGCTTGTGAGCCATTTGCACCCCCTAGGAATGCAGCCAAGCCCCCCCCGGGGGCGTGCCCCACAGTTTGATGAGCTCTGATGTAGCGGATCCAAATCTGACGTGTACCAAAGTGGAGCCCGACATATTAATATAGAGGACAAGAGTAGACCATCACAGATAAGCATCATGGCCCCATTAACGCTCTGAGTCAATAATCACATTGGTCGCTGCAACCTCTGGGAAGACCTGCAACAGTAAATCAAGTATATGCCACTGTGAAGGTTGCATTCAAGAGCATGGAACAGAGGATCATCTACACATACATTGTTTTGCATAATTAGCAAGGCCAGCGACAAAGCTCAGAACATATTTATATATTTTTAATACATAAACTCTGTAACTATAAGAAAAGTGCCAAAGATAAAAGGCCAACGGCTAGTCCTACCTGGCAGCAAAGACATGGAACTCCCTCCCCACTCACCTACGGCTGACCCAGGACCATCTCTCCTTCAGGAAACAACACAAGACCTGGCTGTTCGAGCAGTAGCGACCCCCCCCCCCCCAGCGCCTTGAGACCCAAACGGGTGAGCAGCGCGCTATACAAATTTTGTTGATTGATTGATTGATTGAGTCCAAAATAGAGTCCGCACTTGTGTGCATGAAAACTTGCATGACAAACTTGCAACACAGTCCACTGCTATGGGAATTCCCCAGGATAGGGGCATCAAATGGGCAGTTCATGCACCACTCAGGGAGGGTTGCGGTGGGAAGGGGGAGTCTGGTACAAAATTGAGGGGAACTGGAACTGGGAGGAGGATAACTGTCTGGGATAGTCGGATGATTGGACCTGGGAGATCTGGCTGATGCAATGGGATCACTGGATGTGGGAGGCTGAGGACTGGCTGGACCTGGTGGAGTCGTGGCACGGGAAGGATGAGAATTGCTGGGTGGAGGCTCAGAGGATGAAGTTGCATGTGGAGGGCTGGGTCTCACTTGTTTGGGTATCTGATCTCCACTAAACATCTTGGGCCATGGTAGAAGTGAGGTTGGCACAACAGCCTCCTTCTTCCCGAAAGTGGTGCAGGTGGTGGTGCTTCTTTTCGGGGAGATTTCCCTGATGTGTTGGTTCTCTCTGGGGTGGGTGGCCTTTTACCCTGCCTCCCCTGTTGTGGAGGTACTTTTGCCTCTTTGGTCTTGTGGCCATGCCTCTCAGGGGTGTGGGTGGGAGTGGAAGCTTTGGGCAAACCAGCCCTCTTAACTCGGGGGCGGGGCTGTTGCGGCACGCACCAGGTCCACGGCAGCCAGGGTAAGTGTTTGTGAGGCTTTGGGATCAGGTGTGGGGATGGGAGGGCTCTTCGAGGGCAAGGAATCTGAGGTATGCAATGTGGATGCAAGTGTTCTGCCTTTATGTTTCTGAGTGTCCTGTGAGGGCTTGTTGTTGTGCTGTCATGTGGGCTTTTTGTGTGCTTTGGGTTTGGTGTATTTTGTCTGTGTCGTTTCGAGTGGTGTTGTTGTGTGCTGTGTGTGGATGACTGGGTGCCTGATTTCTCTGCTGTGTGTGTGCTGTGATCAGGTGGGGCACTGGGAGGGTGGTTGCAGAAGTGACAGGGGCTGGACTTGGAGTTTGGGACTGCTGAATGGCTGGCGTCACTAAGAAGGTCAAAGACTGGACAGTTCTGTGCAGGCCACCCACATCTGAATGAACACCCTCCAGGAACGCAACAACCTGTGAAAACATGTTGCCATTATCCTGGAGGGAATTTTGAAGTGCAGTCTGACCCACAAACAGCTGCCGCAAGATGTCTATGGCCTCCATGAGGAAGGGCAACAGGGTAGACAGGGGCAGGGGCAGTGGTGCTTGGGGGAAGGAGACCCTGCCCTTCTTAGTGCTGTGTGCTCGGATTCCAGTTTAGGGGCCAGCAGGGAGGGTTGACACAGGACGGGGTGTGGTAGACGAAGAAGCAGATGTCGAACTTCCTTTGTCCACCAACATCGTGGAGTCACCACTGGAGTGCAAAGATGTTGAGCTAGGTGTCTCTAGCCCGGACTTTTCTAGGACACTCCTGTCCCCCTTCGAGTTTCTGGTCCCCTTAGCATCACTGTACCCCCGGGGACTACTGACAGCTGCTTCCCCAACGGTGTCGGGCCCCTCTCCTTCCCTGCACTCGATAGATACTGTAAGAGACAGAGATATAGGTTCAGAAAAATGGCCTCCTCACAAAGATGATATGCAATATAAACATAAATCATTTAACTTAAGACCCAAAATGTATTTGTACATGTACTGGCTGC
This sequence comes from Lissotriton helveticus, assembly GCF_964261635.1. Classification (NCBI taxonomy): domain Eukaryota; kingdom Metazoa; phylum Chordata; class Amphibia; order Caudata; family Salamandridae; genus Lissotriton; species Lissotriton helveticus. The sequence goes on from NC_136063.1 coordinate 1,129,950,506, forward strand.
ATAAGCCTAATTTTTTTCATGATCACATGATGCATTGACACATGTTTTAGGACGTTCATGCTCCATGATATGTTGACACAGCCAAATTGCTGTCCATGTGTCTACCTCTGAACATCACATCCTATTGTGTGTAGACACACCTACATGCCTTTAGTTAAGAGAGCTACACAATTAATTCTATTCTGTTTCTCGCACTTGAAGTATAAGTTTGCTGAACCCCACAGATACAAACTGAAACATGACAATTGTTAAGTGACCTTACATCCTTTCATCCAACTATGTTGATACTTCTGCACAACTACTGCTGAACATTGTTAAGCGATTTGTAGATGCATCAATGACATGAGAGTGCACACCACAAATATGTCAATGCACCCTAACATGATGCTAACTGCTGTTCACTGCCAGGTGATTTCTCTGAGACTTACACCTTTGCGTATGTTAAATTGACACATTTTTAGGGATAAAGTGCTATGAAGCACCATGTACTAATGTTGACAGCAAGACAATGCACATTAGCATGATTAGAGCAATCTGACACAAGGGCTTTGCATGTTGTGACATGTCACACACCAGCACTATTCAATCTCAGGGCAAGCTGCCAATGATCCAAGGCATGAGAGTGCCTTTTGTAGATGAAGCTTTCAGTGGGCTCCATAAAGACAGGCAATGTGTGCGCAAAGCTAGTGTCTGGCCCCTTACATCCCTACGTTGTGCTGACTGCTGCCATCCAGGACACATCAGAATTTCCCATACACACTGATCACATTCAACCTTGTTAAGCCCTAGTGCAAACACAATCTTACAATAACCATGTTTAGCTCCATAGCCTCAACCTTCCACTGTCTAACCATCACAAAGACATGTTGCCATGTGCACAATGAGCAATTGCAGATCATTCAATGCATCACTGCAATCATCACCATCTACACCATCTGCGCCTGAATACAGTTCCTGTCACTGTGGCAGGAATGACTTCATGTGATGCCATGCTGCTGATATTTACCTAAATGTGTCGCTGTGATGCTGTCACCTGTATCATTTTGCGGACACCACCCATGGGACAGGTCTAACCTCTGCTAACTCACAGCACCCTGAGTCCACATTTGTCCGTTTCTCAATCCACTTACACGAGTCGCACGAGTCACAATATTGTGCGAGCCACACAGCACACACAAGGCTGGCAAGTGTACTGTGCTAGTCACTTCACACAACTTTTTTTGTGTTTGAATGGCTCAGTTCAGACACCATTTTCCAGATAGATGCAAACATGAGAAGATGATTTGCAATGACACTTTTCATGAATTCCCTACATAAGAATCCAAATGTTGTACACATGCAAAACCCCATCCCATTGTAACTGAGGCAACTTTGAACCAAATGCATCACACTAGAGACATCTCAGAGGCTCCTTGGTTGCTCATGGCTGGTATTAATGCAGGCAGTCATGCACCAAGTGACACTTAGACCAATACTCACCCCCAACTTGCTGCTGTTGTGCCCCCAAGCATCCATCTAGCTCTGGCAGTGTCATTGCCAGGATGCAGACCAATAGTGGGGTCATGGTCTGGTGTGCCAACTTGCCACTTCGAGGGACCAGCCCCAATGTCATTTCGGCAATGTTTTTGCTGAGGTGGCAGATGTCATCCCACCTCTTGTGGCAGTGAGTATGTCACTGGTTGGAGACCATATATAACTAACAAAACGGTATCAGAGGGCTAAAGGGACATTTAAAGACCCGTCTAAGTTCTAAACCCTTGAAGGAACAACATGAACAACAAACAAACTTAGAGGTCTAAATCAGAAACCTGATCTGAATATCTTTCAAAATACCTTCATGTCTAAAAAGTACAACAAGATAAAGAAGTGGCTAACAGTTATGAACAACAGACCAGATCGCCAAGAAAAGGGCCACCTGTAATTGCTAATCAAAACCCATTATGGATTCCCATCAATAACTTGTATGGATCAATGTTTTCATTTGGTAATCCTGCCAGGGTATTCTGTCTCTTGATCATTGAGACATACGGCATACCCCCACCTTTGGCATGGGGTAATGACCTACAATTACTAGATTAGACCAAATGATGATGATCTGATGGGAAGTGCAGTGCAAAAAAATGAAGATGAATGTGATAGTTAAAACAGGATAGGGAGCTTTAACAAAAATTACTTTATTGGGCATAAGCCCCTTCCTTGTTAAAAACAAGAACAGTGCAACAACATAAACGCAGTTTAAACAAATAGCTGCAAGAGGACCAACATGTTTCAGCCTATTATGGGAGGAAACCCAAGGCTTTCGTCAGGGTCTCTGTTCTCAAAGAATGCTACTGCCAAATTAGTGACAAACGTGTGAAAAAATTATAATAAAAAACACACAAGTGAACTAATAACAGTAAAGGACATATTTCTCCTATATCTGTTTCAATTCCTCCTTGGCACCTGGTGTGATCTAGTACAGCAAAAACATATGTGGACCCTTATTAGGTTCAAAGGTCTGTTAAAAACGGTAATCTATTGATTAGTGTTCAAGATTTTCAAGTACTCACCCAGTGTGCCCGGGGAAAGGACCTCATCTCTTCCTGGACCTGGCTCAGGTAAATGTGAGACCCCGCTCTGTAAGGACAAGACAGCCCCTACACTTAGTATAGATAGAGCGAGCCCTTTTTACCCTGCTCTGTCTATTAATAATGCTTGGGGTGCACCAATGTGTCTTGCACATAGAGCCTGACTTCCTGGTATAAACTTATCACCCAAGAGAGTCCTCGCACCCACATACAACTCTCTCGCTAGACTTTACAAGAAATATTTTAGCATATGTAGTTTAAATAAACTCAAAAAATGATTGCTAATACAGCAAAAAGACCTTTTGTCCCCTATTCAAGGCTGACAGATGAAAGGGGCCAAACTTTTAATGAGACAACCATGAGGTAGTTGGCTTGTTTATCACTATTTAATGTTAACCAAGTCCTCATAAAACAAGTGCCAAAAAACAGCCCAGACTGATTCTAGAGCCTACCTGTCCGTCGTTGTCCCAAACGATGACTGAGTCAGGGGCAGGCATTGGGCTGCTCGAAAGAGCCTCTATTTCATACGTTGAGACCAGCTTAACTACAGAATGATGTCGCCAGACCAGGAAGGAGTAGTTTTAACCAACCGCAGCCTGATTGTATTTAAACATAGTGTTGGAAATAGCAAACAGAAAAGGGAAACATTTCGTAAGCTCTACAGGATGATGTCACCAAACCAGGAAGGAATAGTTCAAAGCAACCCCAGCTTAACTCGCGTAATCTCGCGAGATTTTGACGGACTACAAAATGATGTCACCAGACCAGGAAGGAGTAGTTTTAACCAACCACAGCCTGGTTGTATTTAAACATTGTGTTGGAAATAGCAAACAAAAAAGAGGGAAACATTTCCTAAGCTCTACAGGAAGGGTTAGGAAAAACAGATTGCGTATACCGGGATATAGTTGTTAAAGCAAACAGTGTATACCAATAACATCTTTAATCGCGTGCTCTCGCGAGATTTCAAACGGACTACAGGATGATGTCACCAAAACAGGAAGGAGTAGTTCTAAAGCAACCCCAGCTTAACTCGCGTACTCTCACGGGATTTTAGACGGACTACAGGGTGATGTCACCAAACCAGGAAGGAGTAGTTCCAACCAACCACAGTATCAAGAATGGTACAAACCCCAGATCTTATGAAATAGGAACAAACTACAGAGTAATGTCCGTCAAATAACAGCTGTAGTTAAGCAGAAAATAAGCTCAGCTATATGCACTCAACAACTATCGTCTCTTGCATCTTCTGAAAGTTATAAAGACACTTAGTATGGTAGTCTTATAGGTATCATAGAATGCTGCAAACACGTTATAGTGATAAAATAACTCCAACTGTTAAGAACAACATGGAGTGGAATCACATCTTACTGACAGGGTGGTCATGATCATTGTAAATTGAACCACGGAATATCATTGTTGAGCCCAATCCTGTCAGTGCGTAATTTGAAGACCCATTTCTGTTCCTTATAAAATAGGAATTTTGATATATCACTTATATGTGATGGAATAAACGGTTTCTGAAGAACAACCCACATAAAATCTGTTTCACTGTGGTTGTGTTGTAAAAAATGTTTAGTTAATCTTGAGACATCTTTTCTGCAACGAAACGTGCTTTTATGTTCTTGCATCCTCACTCGCACCTTCCTGGTGGTCATGCCTATATAGCGTAAATTACACGGGCATGTGATTTGGTAGATCAGGTTAGTGCTGTTACAGTTAGTAAAGTGTCTCAACTGCCAAGGGTGGTCGGTGCCTACGTCGATGCTTGTTGTCTTGGTCGTTAAAGGACAGACCGAACATCCCCCACATGGATGGTGTCCCATTACGGGAGTTAAGTCCCACAAGGTGCCCACCTCTCTGGTAGAAGTTTCTCGAGGACGGGTGTGTATCAGGCGGTCCCTTAAATTGCCCGACCTCTTAAATGCAAAAAGGGGAAACTCAATCTTATCATTGCTACTGTTTAGTATGCGCCAACGACGCCTAATGATTTTCTGGATACAATTGGATTTTGTATTATAGGTAGTAACCAGAGTCAGGCGATCCAGTTTGGTCTTCTCTCCTTTCGGTTCAAGAAGTGCCTCACGATGATTGTTGGCTGCACGTTTCAACGATTGTTTGATGAGTTTCCTAGGATAATGTCTACTGGTTAGCTGTTCCGATAATTCCTCTGCATGATGTGCAAAAGTTTCTGGAGTTGAACAATTCCGCCGAACTCGGAGGAATTGCCCAAAAGGCAAATTATCGCGTAGGGATTTGGGGTGCTGACTCTTGTATAGAAGTAGCGAATTTCTTGCCATCGGTTTTCAATACAATTCACTTTCGAGACCAGTCTCCGTCGTGTAGATGGAGAGGTCCAGAAAGGAAACCTTCTCTTTGCTTGTTGTTTCGATGGTAAAGTGTAAGAAATCGTTCTGATTATTCAGCCACCGATGGAAGTTTGTAACTGAATCTATGTCCCCTCTCCACACCACTAGAACATCATCTATATAGCGTTTCCACCACTGAACTTGACTCTATCACCCCTGTTCCTTTCATTATGTCTTTAGCCACCATAGCTATGAAAGAAAATTTTTTCAGGTACGAAGACACGGTATACCATCAAGTCTCAAGGACGAGCATGGGCAGTATTTTTGCTCCTTCGTTAGCAAACCTGTATGTCCATATGTTCGAACAGACAACAGTGTTAAATCCAACTAACCCCTTTTTCTCGTCTATATTGTGGTGGAAACGCTATATAGATGATGTTCTAGTGGTGTGGAGAGGGGACATAGATTCAGTTACAAACTTCCATCGGTGGCTGAATAATCAGAACGATTTCTTACAATTTACCATCGAAACAAGCAAAGAGAAGGTTTCCTTTCTGGACCTCTCCATCTACACGACGGAGACTGGTCTCGAAAGTGAATTGTATTGAAAACCGATGGCAAGAAATTCGCTACTTCCAAATCCCTACGCGATAATTTGCCTTTTGGGCAATTCCTCCGAGTTCGGCGGAATTGTTCAACTCCAGAAACTTTTGTACATCATGCAGAGGAATTATCGGAACAGCTAACCAGTAGACATTATCCTAGGAAACTCATCAAACAATCATTGAAACGTGCAGCCAACAATCATCGTGAGTCAAGTCAAGTCAAGTCATGAAATTTGTATAGCGCACTACATACCCAGAGGGTTTCAAGGCGCTTAGGAAGGGGAGGAAGATTATTTGTCAAATATCCATGTTTTAAGCTGCTTTCTGAACGCTAGGTGGTTCTGGGTGAGGCGAAGGTAAGCGGGGAGTGAGTTCCATGTTTTAGCGGCCAGGTAAGAAAAGGATCTGCCTCCCATGGTGGTCTTGTTGATGCGAGGTACAGTGGCGAGGGCTTGGCTGGAAGAGCGTAGTTGGCGGGGGGGGGTGTAGAAGGATAGTCGAGAGTTGAGGCAATGATTTGTGTGCGTGGGTAAGCAGTCGGAAAGTGATCCTTTTATTGACGGGTAGCCAGTGGAGGTCTTTAAGGTGACCAGAAATGTGTTCGTTGCGTGGAATGTCTAATATGAGCCTGGCTGAGGCGTTTTGGATTCGTTGGAGTTTCTTCTGGAGTTTGGCGGTGGTACCTGCGTAGAGGGTGTTACCGTAGTCCAGTCGGCTCGTGACCAGAGCGTGGGTGACTGTTTTCCTTGTCTCGGAGGGGATCCAGCGAAATGTTTTTCTGAGCATGCGAAGAATGTTGAAGCAGGAAGAGGATACGGCGCTGACTTGTCTGTTCATTGAGAGTGAAGAGTCCAGGATGACGCCCAGGTTCCGTGCGTGGTCTGTCGGGATGGGTGCTTTTCCGAGGGCTTCCGGCCACCAGGAGTCGTCCCAGGCAGAGGGGGATGTACCTAAGATGAGGACTTCTGTTTTGTCTGAGTTCAGTTTTAGACGGCTTTGTTTCATCCATTCGGCGACTTCTTTCATTCCTTCGTGTAGGTTGGTTTTGGCGGTGCTGGGGTCGTTGGTAAGAGAAAGGATCAGTTGAGTGTCGTCCGCGTAGGAGATGATGTTGAGGTTGTGTTTGCGTGCGATGGCCGCGAGGGGGCTCATGTATACGTTGAAGAGGGTGGGGCTGAGTGAGGATCCTTGAGGTACTCCGCATATGAGTTCAGAGGCTTCTGACTTGAATGGAGGAAGGCGGACTCTCTGGGTTCTTCCGGTGAGGAACGAGGTGATCCATTCAAGTGCTTTTCCTTGGATTCCGATGTTATTGAGGCGTTGTAGAAGGGTGCTGTGGCAGACTGTATCGAATGCTGCAGAGAGGTCGAGGAGGATGAGGGCGACTGTGTCTCCATTGTCCAGTAGAGTTCGAATGTCGTCTGTTGCTGCGATGAGGGCGGTCTCAGTGCTGTGTTTTGCTCAGAAGCCAGATTGTGAGGGGTCGAGGGATTTGTTGGCTTCGAGGAAGGCGGCGAGCTGGTTGTTGACGGCTTTCTCGATGACTTTGGCCGGGAATGGAAGAAGCGAGATGGGGCGGTAATTTTTGAGTTCGGTGGGGTCGGCTGTTGGTTTTTTCAGAAGGGCGGTGAGTTCAGCGTGTTTCCAGCTTTCTGGGAAGGTAGCGGAGTTGAAGGAAGAGTTGATGACGTCTCTGAGGTGCGGTGCTATGACGGAGTCTGCTTTGTTGAAGATGTGATGAGGGTATGGGTCTGTGGGGGATCCTGAATGGATGGAGTTCATCAGGCGGATGGTGTCCTCAGAGGAGATTGGGTTCCAGGCGTTAAGGGTGTTCACGGGGGGAAGATGGTCAGCAGATGGTAGGGTGGGTTGGTTTCCGGGTTGGTTGTCAAAGCTGTTGTGGATGTCTGCAATCTTGTTGTGGAAGAATGAGGCTAGGGAGTCGCAGAGGGTTTGAGAAGGGGTGATGTCGTTGGAGTTGGCCGAGGGATTGGAAAATTCCTTGACGATGTTGAAAAGTTCCTTGCTGTTGTGGGCGTTGTTGTCAAGTCGATCCTTGAATGCTGTTTTCTTGGCTTTTCGGATCAATTGGTGGTGGGTGCGGGTGGCGCTTTTGAAGGCGTCCTTGGAGCTGGTGGTTGGGTCTTTTTTCCAGGCCTTTTCAAGGGAGCGGCAGAGTTTCTTGGACTTCTTGAGATCATCGTTGAACCAAGAGGCTTTCTTGCTGCCAGGTTTGCTTTGACGTTTTTTCAGTGGGGCTAATGAGTCGGCGGTGTTGGATAGCCATAGGGAGAAGTTGGCGGCGGCTTCGTTGGCGTTAGAAGAGAGGGCTGGGGAGTTTCGAAGTAGCGATGCGGAGATTTGGTCCGTGGTGATTTTGTTCCAGTTTCTTTGCAGCGTTGGTTGGAGGTGGTTGATGGGTGTCGGCTTGTTGTAGGTGAAGTGAACGCAGCTGTGGTCGGTCCATAGGAGATCCGTAGTGTGGCTGAAAGAGACATGATTGCTGGAGGTGAAGATGGGGTCGAGTGTGTGACCTGCGATGTGGGTGGGGGAAGTGACTAGTTGTTTAAGTCCGAGGTTGGCGAGGTTGTCCACGAGGGTGGTGGTGTTGTGGTCGTTTATCTTTTCAAGGTGAAAGTTGAGGTCTCCCAGAAGAATATAGTCTTTGGAGGGGAGCGCGTGTGGAGAGATGAAGTCCGTGATGTCTTCACTGAATTTTGCGCGAGGTCCTGGTGGTCTGTAGAGGAGAGTGCCTCTGAGTGTTGTTTTGGGGTCGATGTGGATTTGGAAGTGAAGGTGTTCGGAGTTGGCGAGGTTGGCGTCAGAGCTTGTTGAGATGCGGATGGATTTCTTATGAACGATAGCGATTCCTCCTCCTGTGTGGGCGGTCTTTGCGGGTGATCTTGTAGTCTTCAGGGATGGCAATGGTGATGTCTGGTGCGGAGGAAGCGTTCATCCATGTTTCTGTTAGGAAGGCGACGTCTGGAGAGAAGGAGTCTAGTAAGTTCCATAGGTCAATGGCGTGCCTGTGCACCGATCGGGTGTTGAGAAGGATGCATTGAAGGTGGTTGGGGTCGGGAATCTGTGGAGTGGTCGTAGCGGAGGTGTTGTCGGTGCCGCTGAATTTGCAGGAGTAGCAGGAGAGAGGTCCATGGGTGTGTCCAGGGGCGGCTTGGACGCAGTTGGGGGCGCGACCGGGGTTAAGGGCTAGGAGGGTGGCGGCATCGTAGGTAAAGCGGGAGGGCTGGGCAGTGCGAGGGGCAGGGGGTCTGGCGCTGGGCGCGGGCCAGGCGCGGACGGGCGTAGACGGGCTTACCTTTGGCGCACCTCATATATGGATAGTGGAGGGGGAGGGGCGAGGGCGTCACAGCTGGGAGGCGGGGCGGGCACACGAGGACAACAACAAACAAAATGGAGGCGGAGGGGGGGGCACAGCGTAGCGCTACAGTCTAACGCGCTAACAGGATTGAAGCACTGTGGAAATAATCAATAAAGCGCTAACGAATCAAAGCGGCAATATTCAACACAGCAGAAGAAGTGTGTCCAAATTAAATTACACAATTAGAGCAGTTCAGTCAAGTCAGCGCTACGGAATAGTTAATACAGCAGGCGGAATGTCACAAAGCAGTTCAAACAGGCAGCGCTAATAAATAATTAATACAGCAGGCGATATGAAAGCAAATGAAAGGCGCTTTTAAAACTCAAACTTCTAGCAATGCAGCGCGATAAAACCAGATGCCTGCAAGAGACACTGGGAGCGACCACTCAGCTTGTAGGCGAGGAGCGAGTCACATCGTGAGGCACTTCTTGAACCGAAAGGAGAGAAGACCAAACTGGATCGCCTGATTCTGGTTACTACCTATAATACAAAATCCAATTGTATCCAGAAAATCATTAGGCGTCGTTGGCGCATACTAAACAGTAGCAATGATAAGATTGAGTTTCCCCTTTTTGCATTTAAGAGGTCGGGCAATTTAAGGGACCGCCTGATACACACCCGTCCTCGAGAAACTTCTACCAGAGAGGTGGGCACCTTGTGGGACTTACCTCCCGTAATGGGACACCATCCATGTGGGGGATGTTCGGTCTGTCCTTTAACGACCAAGACAACAAGCATCGACATAGGCACCGACCACCCTTGGCAGTTGAGACACTTTACTAACTGTAACAGCACTAACCTGATCTACCAAATCACATGCCCGTGTAATTTACGCTTTATAGGCATGACCACCAGGAAGGTGCGAGTGAGGATGCAAGAACATAAAAGCACATTTTGTTGCAGAAACGATGTCGCAAGATTAACTAAACATTTTTTACAACACAACCACAGTGAAACAGATTTTATGTGGGTTGTTCTTGAAAAACCGTTTATTCCATCACATATAAGTGATATATAAAAATTCCTATTTTATAAGGAACAGAAATGGGTCTTCAAATTACGCACTGACAGGATTGGGCTCAACGATGATATTCCGTGGTTCAATTTACAATGATCATGACCACCCTGTCAGTAAGATGTGATTCCACTCCATGTTGTTCTTAACAGTTGGAGTTATTTTATCACTATAACGTGTTTGCAGCATTCTATGATACCTATAAGACTACCATACTAAGTGTCTTTATAACTTTCAGAAGATGCAAGAGACGATAGTTGTTGAGTGCATATAGCTGAGCTTATTTTCTGCTTAACTACAGCTGTTATTTGAGGGACATTACTCTGTAGTTTGTTCCTATTTCATAAGATCTGGGGTTTGTACCATTCTTGATACTGTGGTTGGTTGGAACTACTCCTTCCTGGTTTGGTGACATCACCCTGTAGTCCGTCTAAAATCCCGTGAGAGTACGCAAGTTAAGCTGGGGTTGCTTTAGAACTACTCCTTCCTGTTTTGGTGACATCATCCTGTAGTCCGTTTGAAATCTCGCAAGAGCACGCGATTAAAGATGTTATCGGTATACACTGTTTGCTTTAACAACTATATCCCGGTATACGCAATCTGTTTTTCCTAACCCTTCCTGTAGAGCTTAGGAAATGTTTCCCTATTTTTTGTTTGCTCTTTCCAACACAATGTTTAAATACAACCAGGCTGTGGTTGGTTAAAACTACTCCTTCCTGGTGACATCATTTTGTAGTCCGTCAAAATCTCGCGAGATTACGCGAGTTAAGCTGGGGTTGCTTTGAACTATTCCTTCCTGGTTTGGTGACATCATCCTGTAGAGTTTACGAAATGTTTCCCTTTTCTGTTTGCTATTTCCAACACTATGTTTAAATACAATCAGGCTGCGGTTGGTTAAAACTACTCCTTCCTGGTCTGGTGACATCATTCTGTAGTCCATCAAAATCTCGCGAGAGTACGCGAGTTAAGCTGGTCTCAACGTATGAAATAGAGGCTCTTTCGAGCAGCCCAATGCCTCCCCCTGACTCAGTCATCGTTTGGGACAACGACGGACAGGTAGGCTCTAGAATCAGTCTGGGCTGTTTTTTGGCACTTGTTTTATGAGGACTTGGTTAACATTAAATAGTGATAAACAAGCCAACTACCTCATGGTTGTCTCATTAAAAGTTTGGCCCCTTTTATCTGTCAGCCTTGAATAGGGGACAAAAGGTCTTTTTGCTGTATTGGAAATCATTTTTTAAGTTTATTTAAACTACATATGCTAAAATATTTTTTGTAAAGTCTAGCTAGAGAGTTGTATGTGGGTGCGAGGACTCTCTTGGGTGATACGTTTATACCAGGAAGTCAGGCTCTATGTGCAAGACACATTGGTGCACCCCAAGCATTATTAATAGACAGAGCAGGGTAAAAAGGGCTCGCTCTATCTATACTAAGTGTAGGGGTTGTCTTGTCCTTACAGAGCGGGGTCTCACATTTACCTGAGCCAGGTCCAGGAAGAGGTGAGGTCCTTTCCCCGGGCACACTGGGTGAGTACTTGAAAATCTTGAACACTAATGAATAGATTACCGTTTTTAACAGACCTTTGAACCTAATAAGGGTCCACATATGTTTTTGTTGTTGTAGATCACACCAGGTGCCAAGGAGGAATTGAAACAGATATAGGAGAAATATATCCTTTACTGTTATTAGTTCACTTGTGTGTTTTTTATTATAATTTTTTCACACGTTTCTCACTAATTTGGCAGTAGCATTCTTTGAGAACAGAGACCCTGACGAAAGCATTGGGTTTCCTCCCATAATAGGCTGAAACATGTTGGTCCTCTCGCAGCTATTTGTTTAAACTGCGTTTATGTTGTTGTACTGTTCTTGTTTTTAACAAGGAAGGGGCTTATGCCCAATAAAGTAATTTTTGTTAAAGCTCCCTATCCTGTTTTAACTATCACATTCATCTTCATTTTTTTGCACTGCACTTCCCATCAGATCATCATCATTTGGTCTAATCTAGTAATTGTAGGTCATTACCCCATGCCAAAGATGGGGGTATGCCGTATGTCTCAATAATCAAGAGACAGAATACCCTGGCAGGATTACCAAATGAAAACATTGATCCATACAAGTTATTGATGGGAATCCATAATGGGTTTTGATTAGCAATTACAGGTTGCCCTTTTCTTGGCGATCTGGTCTGTTGTTCATAACTGTTAGCCACTTCTTTATCTTGTTGTACTTTTTAGACATGAAGGTATTTTGAAAGATATTCAGATCAGGTTTCTGATTTAGACCTCTAAGTTTGTTTGTTGTTCACACTGGTTGGAGACCCCCAGGGCCCGCACCTTGCGGATGATGGCCCTCCTTACTGCCTTACACTGATGGACCTTGAGCTGTAGGCATGGGAGACAAGATAAACATTTTGTAAACAGTGTTTCGTGGACCATTGTGTGCCAGTCAAGAAGCATTTAAACATACACCACAAACATAGATCAATGGGCAGCATTTCTGTAGACCATGTCACATACTACACTCTGACCAAGCTTGATGAGTACAATGTTAACATCTATGAGGATGGACCAACTATTCCTGGGCATCTCATACACATGCAGAGGGCGTGCACTTAAATGAAGGTGAAACAGGGCCTCATCTGTGATGTATGATGTGAGTGAGCCTGACAGACAATACACTGTAATTGATACCTAGTGGTCATTCTCACTGTGTCTAACACTACACACCCCTTTATGTCCAGGACCATTGCATAGGAACAAATGTCATGGATGTCACAATAAAGTCCCTGAGACAATATTCTCGCACTCATGTGACAAGGTCTAGGCATGTCTTGTGTTCTGTTGATACCTCTATACTGTTTCATAGATAGGATGGTGCACTGCTCATATCTCTTGCAAAGTTCATTGTGTGATGTGGCCTTGATACATTGTGCATTTACAGGACAGGCCTTAACAGATGCAAAATGTGGGACAGCACATTTCACATGCTTGTAGTATGAGAATGATGACACCGTACATACACATGTGAAATCCGACACATAATGGCACCAAAAGAAGGATGACATGTCCACTGTACATGTGGCTGATGTGTGAGAGGTGAGTTACCATTAATCTAGACAGATACAGGCCTTGACCTCTTGTGTAGACTGGACTCATCTCCATAGTGTCACTGACAAATTATTACAACCACTAATCTGTACACTTTGCCCAGTCGACAGGTACCATCTAACTAATTATTCGAAGTAAAAATACTGAGTTTTGTGTGACATTTCACAGGGAATTAGTGTACAAAGTGAGACTTGCTGGAGTCATCAGGGAAACCGTACAACTGCTAAACTTCGTTATTTACAAATCATAATTGCATGCAGTCAGGGATCAGGGGGAATAATGCTCTACACACCATTAACGTGATGTCATTCTGCTAGGCAGAGTATCACACTATTACATTACCTATTCAGATAAGAATATGTGTGATGTAAGTGTTTAAGGGAGCAGCACCAGTGACAATGGTGCCATCTTCCCCACAAACTCAAGTGCAACAACTTGTATGGCATGTATGGCCAGGCAGATGTCAAAATCTCAATGCATTAACATTCGGTATCACGCTGAGGCACATACTAGTGAAAAGTTACATAGGGTGAGCATTCTAATCACTCAAAAGAAGTTACACATTCCCTTACCAGTACCTCTGGAGTACCATATAGCCGTCCGTACTGGCCTAGGACCTCGTCCACCAGGACCTTCAGCTCCTCTGTGGTGAAGGGACGGGCCCTGATGTTCTCAGTAGGAGCCATGACTGGTTCCAGAGATGACGTACAGCAGCAGTTGGTGGGGAGGAATGGCAGGTAGCAGTGTCTGTAGGCAAGTGACAAGTGTGGCCATTTCACACATATACATAGGCCCTTAGGGTTGTTTAAGTGTTACTCTGCCTATGCCAGTGGTCCGCCTTGTTCACATTATTCAATTGGGGCCAATGCCAATACCTGTACCCGCAGTGGCAGAGCATGCCTACCGCAATGTTAAAAAAGGCACTACCGCAATGGGATGTATGTCAGTACGACGCGATCTTTTAGATCGCGGTACTTTACAACGCGGTCATTACAACGCAAGTCGTTACAACGACTTGCGTTGGAGGGCGCGGATGAAGGAATATTATAATTTTATATTCCATCACCAGTCCACGTAACAGTAGGGAAGGTGTTGGAATATAAAATTACAATATTCCTTAACCAATAAGCGCCATCCAGTGCATGTCATAGTAACGACTTGCATTGTAATGGCAGCATGGTAAAAGTCGTGCGGTGTAAACACCACGTTGCAAACTACGTTTACCCCGCAATGGCGTTTCCCTTTGGCCTCTGTGTTAATTGCATTGGGGTGTTACACCGCAGGGGTCAGGTTGGCTCCACCGCTACCCTGCATCATTCAAATGGGGCCAATGCCTGTACCATCAGTGGCGGAGCATACCAACTGCGACGTTAAAAAATGTAAGGCACTACCGCAATGGCGGTTCCAATTGACTGCTATGTTATTCGCATAGGTGGTGTCACATCGCGGGGTCAGGATGTTTCTACCGCTACCCTGCATCCTTCAATTGGGTCCAATGACTGTACCCATAGCGGTGGAGCCCTCCTGCCGCCTGCCGCCACTTTAAAAAATGTAAGGCACTACCACAATGGCGGGTCCCATTGGCTGCTATGTTATTCACATAGGCGGTGTCACACTGCGGGGATCAAAATGTCTCTACCGCTACCCTGCATTATTCAATTGGGACCAATGCCTGTGCCACACTGGCAGAGCACGCCTTCCGCGACATTAAAAAATGTAAGCACAACAGTGATGGCTGATTCCATTGGCTGCTCTGTTATTCACATAGGCGGTGTCACACCCTGGGGGTCAGAATCTCTCTACTGTTGCCCTGCATCATTCAATTGGGGCTAATGCCTGTACCCACAGTGTCTGACAGCTACCCCACCTGTAAACACATTGAGCATTTGCATTCTCTATTTGCAAATTGCATCACTGATCCCAACACAATTATCAAAAATTAACTGTTCCTTGTCAAGGGATTGGAGAGTGTGACATTTGACTTTAGTCTTCCCACACATGTAATGGAAGTATACATGGGATAAAATGGATTGGTCTGTCCGTCATCACAGGTCATTTTCATCCATGTGGGCATGTATACACATTTTGTGTGGATTTGCATTTCATTGTTGGGAACATGGCAATGTGTGTAATGCAAGCTCCTCCCACAGTCATGATGGTCTGCCCACGTAATGTGCATATATTTCTGTACAAAGTGCTGTACATTTATGGATTCTTGTCCAGCTTAATCTCACTTGCAGCATTTTGTTATGCTGTTGTGTTTTTTGGGACCCAAGGTGGATTTTGTGTAGTGACAGCAGCTACATACAACTCAGCAAGAGTGGTGGTGCACTTCTCTACTCTCCCCAGAAGGTGTTTTCAGATATTAGGCACCTGCTGCATGCTCCACAACCAGGCCTTGCACAAAGAGATCCCGCTGATTCAGGACCATGGTGAGCAGCGGGAGACCCTCGTTCAAATACACACAAGCCCAGTGACAATGATAGTGGTAAGGGGAAGGTCTTGACCTGCGTCAACAGCTCATCAACAACTACTCCTTGAGTGTAAGTTAGCATTGAGCCACTATGATTGTGTCAGCTTGCTTTGCTGTTAGGGCAAAAGCATTGATGATATGTTGGGATGCTGGCTGTTGCTGGCACACTGCTGTGGGGTACTTTGTGCATCGATGTGTTTGTAGTTCCACTTACCTGATGTCTATGTTGATGGTGTTGGTCAGTGTTATCTGAAATGAATCTTGTACAGTGCTGACCAGTAGTGTATTGTTGCTGTTCTGCCATCATATGACAACTCAATGTTATCTTATTGAGTCATTCTAGGTCCCTCCACCCTATCAATGGATCGTCACCTTTCAAATCTTGTGGTACATTTGAAATCCGAGTTTACATTGTACTTACTCTGATAAACATAGAAGTCACACAAAGGCATGGCTGTTAATTGTAGTTATTTTCTATCATATGGTGTTTATTTTAAAGTGAGTGAAATATTAATTGTGCAAACAGAGTGTTTCAGTTGTCAGTGATGGTAACAGAGACAAATGCAGTAGTCACCGCAATGGTGGAATTCCACAGTCCAACAGACTCATGCCATCAACATGGCAATGTGGGACAGAATGGTCAACAAAGTCAATGTTCAGTGCAACACTGGTGACATTATGGCTGGCTCAGCGACCTGGCTTGGCTTGGTGCGTTGCCATGTGATCCTCCCGTGGTGTTTCTCTGACATCCCCTCTTCTGTTTGGCAGGGGGCGGGCTCTACTGCAGGTTCAGAGGTGTCTGAGGCCTCAACAGCTTGCAGCTCATCACTCCCTGTGGCCCCTGTTGACTGGTGGGAGTATCAGCAGGCTGGACACTGGAGGGGGCGAGCTGTTAATTGAGCTACATGTATGTCCCTAAGAACACCCACAAGCTGGCCCATGAGACCTACCTGTTGTCCAATACGGGTGTCCATGGACCTCTGTAAGCAGGCTGAGCTCACGCAGTTCATCTATAATCTGGCCCATCTCTTCCTGGTTTTGCTGGTATGCCCCAAAGACTCTTGCGAAGGTGACCAGGGCTTCAGTCTCAGTGTCCTCCTTTGATTGGCACCCATTGGCCCTCCCACTAGCCCTGCACACACAGCCCTGTGGCCTTGGCTGTACACGCACCCGCACATTGGGCCGATTTACAAAAGTAATCTGAGACAAAATCCTAACTTTACGACTTTCGGTATTCACAGAAGGCATTTAGGAGTACTAAAGTAAGGATTTTGTCTCAGTTAATCTTAAGTGTTAGTCTTAAGTTAAACTTAAGACAAACTTAAGTTTAACTGAGACAAAATCCTAACTTTACGACTAAGATTTTGTCTCAGTTCAACTTCCTAACTTTAGTACTCCTAAATGCCTTCTGTGACTATCGAAAGTCGTAAAGTTAGGATTTTGTCTCAGGTTACTTTTGTGAATCAGGCCCACTGTCCCCAGCATCCTCGGTGTGGATGGTGATGTTGGTAACCACTGAGACAGGGACAGTGTTGCAGACAGCGGTGGTGATGGTGGAGGTGGTTCCTACACAGGTAGTTGTTTCAGGGCTCAGCATTGTTGTTGTTGCTGCTGTGTTGAGAGTTGTGGTGGTGGTGGTGGGGCCAATGAGGCCCTGAGACGGAGTACGTCCTGGCAGGCCTGAAGGTGCCAGGTTGGTTCTCCTCATCTGAGAAATGGAGAGAATCTGCATCTGAGATTCATGCTCCAGGAGGAGACTGGTTCTGCTGGTTGGTGGTGGTCTTGCTAGCTGTTGATTTTGATTCACCTGTTGAACAGATGTTACATTGTAAGCATGTTAAGTACACTCCACAACTTTGATGCCCCTGTTTTTGATATTTTAGTGGAGAAGACCAAACTTTTAACATTGAAAATAATAGTCATTTGTAACAGTTTATCTGCAGTATGACGATGTTGAGGTACATCCATTACTTGTCAGCGAGGTCCCATGGGAATACCAAACATTTAACATGTATAGATAGTGTGTTTCCAAGGAGATGTCATCATCTACCAATTTGGTGTTCATCCACTTTAGTTTAGGCAGGGATATTGTAGACTTTTCTAAAAATATGTTTCACCTATGCAAACACTTCCTAATTTCTGTAGGTCATTTTGTATTCACATCATGTGGACTGTGTTCTTTGCATGAGTGTCCATGCATGTATTGTGTGCATATGACCCTTCATGCTTTCCAAAACTGAGACTTACACATTGCATGTTGCGCATATCATGATTGGGCTCTGCATTTCTCAACATGGGACTTTGTGATTCAAAGTGTGATTCATGTGACATATAAGTGAGCCTTGCAGTGTGCGCACTGGATGTGACATATGGAGCATTTACGAGTTGGCTAACAAGTGAGGATATAGTGGTCATGTGGTACTCCATGCTGTTGAGGGTTGAGTTACCAAGTCCTCTATCTTTGGTATTGCTTGCTGAATATCCGTAGTTACTACTACAATATCATCTGCGTAAGCGAAGGCACTATAATTCATACGAGAGACTTGGACTGGCTTGATATTCTCCGCTTGATTTAACTTGTTCAGAAATACATCAATGTAAAGAGCAAATAGTAACGGGGAACACGGACACCCTTGCCGTGTTCCACGAGAGATAGAAAAAAGAGCAGATTCCTGACCAGCCAGCTTGACAGAGGCTGTTGGAGAGGCATAGAGAACCTTTAACGCAGAGATCATCTTTGGGCCATAACCCTTCTGGTAGAGTAAATCCCATAAATACCGCCAGGCTACCCTGTCGAATGCCTTTTCGGCATCCAACAGGGTAATCCCCATTGCTGTCTCGGTTGCCTGAGCCCAATCCACCAGGGCTATTAAGCGACAAATATGATCGGTGGTATCACGGTTTGGAATAAATCCATGCTGGAAATGAGAAACAATAGATGGAATTATGGCTGATATTCGAGATGCTACTATCTTTGAATAAACCTTGCTATCTGCATTAATTAAAGATATAGGTATGTAGGAGGCCGGGAGGGAAGGTATTTTATCTTTTTTCAAAAAGGCCAGAATTGTTGACTGGCGTCATGATTCCGTGCCATGCCCTTTTGTGCTGCTTGAAAAGTTATCAACAGATCTTTCTTCAAAAGATGGCGAAACAACCTGTAAAATTCTAGCCGTATACCATCCGGACCCACAGCCTTTCCTAATGCAAGAGAAAGAATAGCAGCCTCCGTTTCTTCCCATGTTATATCTTTCTCTAGTTCTGCAACATTGTCAAACGTTATTTTTGAAATCTCAGTACTGCTAGTGAAATCAAGAAGAGAATCTGAGGTATAAAGTGTTACTTCATCCTTATATAGTTTGCTATAATATTGTCTAAAAACCTCCATGAATTTGTCCTGTTTCAACCTGTATGCTAACTATGGAGTTAAAAACTTCTCTTTGCCAGATTTTTTTAGCTAATATACAACTCGCATTTCCCCCTGTCTCATAAATTTGCGAGCGGTGAACTGCTATCTGTGCCGCTAGTTTTCTTGCAAAGTTCTCATAAAGCTTTGATTTATGTATTGCCAGATCCACCTTTATTTGTTCTGTATCTTGAAAAGACTTCATAGCCACTATTAGTTTAGATTCTAGTTCCTGTAATTTCATAAACTGATCTGCTGATTGCTCCTGTAATTTCCTTTGAGCGTTTATTGAATAAGACAATGTCTCCCCCCGCACTCCAGACTTAAAGGCATCCCAGACCATCTGTACAGACGCAGATTGCCGATTGATCTCCAGAAATTCAGTAATCCACTTCCCCATGTGTTCGATATAAAGTGGGTCAGCTAATAGTTTATGTTCAAACGTCCAGGGACAAATAATAGGAGTACCACAACGTTCCAGTTCTAACTCCAACATAATATGGTTGTGGTCTTAAATTATCTGATGATCCGCTCTAAAGATCGGGGAGGATGGGGCATTCCGCATTTTTTGTTCTATTATCTAGCGTCAATCCTGCAGTTTATTAACCCATTGGTGAGAAGGCACGGATTCTAGTGTGCCACTCCCCTTCTATTTATGAATTTGCATTGGGAGAGGAATGCCGAGGCTATTTACTTAAAGTCATAAAACCTAGCTTTCATAAAAAAACGAAATTTAAGATTTTGAAATGAGCCTTTTTGGCGTGGAGATTAATCAAGCGACAGCTTGGCATTGCTAAAGTTACTGCTTATACAAGATTTGTAGCACCAGGCCTTCTTCCCCCAATTTTTCATAATTCTGCAATCATTAGATGGTGAAGGAAGGGAATTCAGTATTTCGGCAATATAATGCATGATGGGCGCCTTGTTTCTTTCGCTGAGCTACACAATAAATTTAACCTAATAAAAAGTGACCACTTTAAATATTTACAGATTCGTAGCTATATTAATGCATTAGGTTCTCGAGCGGAATCTCAATTGAGAAGAATCCCTCTTATTGACAGCATATTTAGGAAAACGGCGATTCGACAATATTATAAACTTCTTATTTCCTCATGTTCGGATGATGTAGAGGCTTGTCAATCCAAATGGTCAATAAAGCTAGGTAGCAATTTAATCAATATAGAGGAATCAATTAGCTTAGCAAACAGAATTCTAATTACAGGAAGGTCACGCTCACAGCATTATATGGCTTTATATGATCTCTATTATACGCCTGGTTAGATAACTAAATGGGGGGCAACTGTTGGGACTTCTTGCAGTAGATGTGGCGAATTTGCGGCCGATGCACTACATATGTTCTTTTTGTGTCCAAAATTATATGATTTATTTTCTTCTATTGAACAATTTCTGAGCATTTTACTGGGGTCAACGATTAATATAACGGGGGAAGGGGTATTGATAGGTATAACTTCAGAAACAATGTCCGAAGCTAGGAAAAGTTTTCCGTTCATTTGCATGGCGCTAGTGCGCTCTTGTATCACGCATGATTGGATTAGCCCTGTTCCCCCGTCTTTTGAGACATGGCGTGCTCGTTTATTAGCCATGTATAATTTGGAAATGGCTATATATAGGACTAAGGGTCGGAAAAAGAGATCCATGGGAATGAAGATATGGACTCCGGTGGCGGAGTGGATTTAAGGAGTAATTGCTTGTTTGTAAATCTATGTATACAAATGTATCTTTCTTTTTTCTTTTTTCAATCTCTGTCTTGATTTGTAATTGTGGTATGTTTTTTTCTTATGTAATGCTTGCATTGATCTTCTCTGCTCTTCTTGCATAAAATGGAATAAAAACTCAAAAAAAAGGGAGGAAGGCCAGAGGGCCTTGTGGGAGTGGTAGTGTTGTTCTCATGTCCCAACAACACCCTCCCTTGTAAGGTGGCTGCCTGCCTGTGCGGAGGTACTGTGGAGGGAGATGGCCATCACATGGTTCTGGGGTTGGGGGGAGTGTTCCATGCTGTTTTGGAGGGAGAACATAGAGCATGAGCTTGCTACCTACCTGTAAGGTGAAGCAGAGGTGGGAGATGGCTGCCACATGGCTCTGGAATGGCGAGGGGGCTCTATGCTGTTTGGGAGAGAGGCCAGAGGGCCTTTTGGGATTCATAGTGTTGTTCTCATGTCCCAACAACGCCCTCTCTAGTAAGATGGCTGCCTACTTGTAAGGAGGTACTGTGGAGGGAGATGGCTACAACAGGCTCTGGGGTGGGTCGTGTAGTTTCTATAAAAAGTATATAGGATCTGTGCTTTTAGACAACATACACTGTAGGATTGGTGGCTGACTCTGAACACCCCCACTGGGTATGTTGGCCTTTTGTACCAACTATCTCACAGTGCCACTAGAATCTTCTCTTACCAAGGAGAGAATAGTTCCTGGCAACCATCGAGCATGACAGCCCTGATTCCTCAGGACCATGGAAACAATTTACTACCTTTCGCTCAATCACTCGTGCTTACTTAGTCTGCCTCAGAGAGATACACATAATGAACAGGCTGGGCTTTTTCAATAAGCATTTATTGAAGAGTTGTTATTCTAGTGTAAAATAAATGAGCTGTAATAACTGTTAGATGATTAGCAGCACTAAAAAGGTAAATGGATGGTATGGTTCTACCATCTTACAATAATCATGAATACATTTGAGTATATAAACCACATGATAAAAGATGCTTACTTCTACAATGTCTCCCTTACTAGATGCATCTAAATGGACCCAACCTGTTTGTAGATGTTAAGCCAAGAATCCCTCTAGGATTTAGTCAACCCCATTACCTGAAGTGAGACTGTGGGACCCCAACCTGCTTTGGAGCTGGACTCCCCACAAGGGATGTTTTAGACCACTGCGAGCTGGAGTATCTGCATGCAGGAACCTCAGCGTCTCTGATCAGTGTGTCGGCTGTGAAGTCTTGGTCTCCTTAGCAACATGAGATGTATATATACCCAAAGGTCTCCCAGGTGTCCTACCTTGTTGTAATACTGTGTGGGCCTAAGGGTGACGTTGGGCATGAACTTTATACATCGATTTTATACAGGAGATGGTAGTCCTGCTGTGCTTCCTAGAATCCTCATGCATAATGTATGAGATTTCGAACTAGGGAAAACACGTGTTCTGAATGCAGTGTTGTGTCTAGGTAAAAGGTCAGTCCCTGTAAACCGTGACAAGTGTAATGTAGGGAAGAATATAGGTGAAAGGTAATGAAATTACTGAGGTCTATATTATAGTACCTATTTGGAATATAAGACCCACTCCTCTTCCGAATGGACAACATAGTTGAATTCTAACAGTAATAGTAGGTGAAGTAGATATTTGTACACAAATAGTTAAAACATTGTTTTAAAAATTGTTTTAAAAAGGTATTCTGAAAAGTGTTAAAAAGAGAAAATATTAGAAACTGACACTTAAGCTATAGCTCTAATGTGTCCGTAGGTATAGTGCGAACTTCTACAAGCATTTGAAAGCCAAGCATGCTCAAAAAGAATGTCAATTTGGATATGGAGTTCCAATGTTTCATTTGTTTTCCAAAAGTCAAATTTTTTCCTAGCACACGACGGGCCAAATAAGTCAAATGTTTATGTGTCCTGACTGGTAGACACACCATTTTCGTTGCTTTCCTCTGCAGTCGACTGTCCCTGTAACACCTCGCACATTATGTTAATTGAGCTCAGATGATCTTCCGTATTGTCCACTGCCGGTGCCGGGGCAGCCTGTGTGCCATCCAAGGACTGGGTGTCAGAGGAGGAGCCGGTGTCCATACCAACAAGAGCAGATACAACCTGTTGTGGCTCTAGGAATGCCGCCATCAAAATAGAGTGCGCTGGGGACACTGCAGAACATGGGCTGTTATTGGGTCCACTAAAGCATTAACGTCCGGTTGCGTACATGATGGGAGTGTCAGACAGAGATCCAACACGCATTCTCCGCTGCAAAACAGGCATCAGAGGACAGGTAAGATGCAGTCCATCCAGACTGGTCTAACTTACAAGAACCAAGATGCACTTAGTTCCCTTAGGCGAGGTGTGCCTCGATGTTGTACCATGCGATCACAGTATTTTTGCTCCAGGAGTACTGTTTCCATCTCCTTGGTGACTAGGACGTCCATTGTTTAGCAGAAAAATTACAATCAGGGTACCTGCTATTAGAAACAGGGGCAGCGACAGTCCTCCACATATGCTTCCAAATATGGAGTGTTTAAAGTTTGGTATAACTCCGAAGACTGTCTGAAAGGTGCTTAATAGTCCAGAACCTATGGTCTTAAATCGGTGGACGATGCTTGTTGCATCAGACATATTAAAGATACGACCTACCATTTCTGTGAAATGAAAGGGGCAATTGGTACATATGAGTGCCTGTATCTCTGCCGAAGACCTTGCAACTTGAAGATCAAAAGTCTCTCGAGCGGAGGTTAAGGGCACGGATAGCTGTACAAGCATGGCTTTCATTCTGCTTAAAGCATCAAACTAAATTAATGAAACATTTAGTGAAGGCCATATATCCTGGAGGTTAGTGTCGGTAACACATTGTCGATCACTGCTAGTGCTTTCTCTAGTTTTATACGATCTATTTCTCGTAATCTTTCCACAGCCTCTTGTGATATTTTCCAAATCTCATTGTAGACAGCATAATAAAAACGTTTGTGACGTGGCTTCCTAGGACCTAATAAAAAATCCCTTAGGTCCACATCCTCTATAAGTAAGGATAAGTGTTGTTTCACATGTGTAAGTGTTGTGGTCTTTAGCCAATCGAGCCATAAATTCTCAACAATGTAAGATGTCACAACCCCTGGGTGTTGTCATTGTACATAATGTGGATCTGGCCTGTTGATCCTAAATTCTGTGATTTTACCCAGGAATCTCTCCTGACAGCTATTGGTGTCTGTGGGCCAAATCAACCATCCCTTCCAATCGTGGACTGATCTATTATATTGCATGATGTCATCTAATGTAACCACTTCTTGTGATGATACGTTACCCTCAGTGTACGACGGTGCGGGCAGCCGAGGTAAATTCAAATGTTTGTTCCTTGCTAATCCAAGACAGGTCTTTTGTTGCACTGTTTCATTTAAAAAACATTATTTGTTGGGGAATACGTCATGCTCTAAATAATGCCTCTGTTCCCTGGACCTGCCAGTCTCTAGTGCCCCAGTCAGACTTTAAGTCTATGGTGTCTTTCCATAAATCGAAACATTGTTCGGACAACTGGGGTGTTGGTTCAACCTTGTAATAATATGAGGCTGGGTCTGATGTGTTAAACCCTGAAAAACATGGCAACGTTTGTACAAATGTTTTGAACTGCTTCATTATGGTGTTGGGCAATGTTCCCATTGGCGGTATGTGAATACATTTCTGGGATCAGCAGATTTATGCAGAAAATGATGATCATAATGTTGATAGCAAGACATTGATTTAAAGTCTGATGTGTCTTCCAACATTTCATTATTAGAAAAAGCAGCAGATTTTTCCAAATCAGACAACATATTATTTACAGTTTCATAATACCAATCATCAGAAAATGTGCTTTAGGTAATGATATCACTCAATAAAAGTTTAAATAAATGTGGTATTTTTAAAAGTTCGGTCAGGCCAAATATATCATAATCAACCTTGTCTCCCACTATACCGTCAGGTACAGGAACTGCTGTAATGTTCACCGATGATAGGTCTCTTTTTTCACGATGTGATGGTAGAAGGGGTTTCAGAATCACATTCACCTTTTGTGTTGTAGAGCTTTCTCTGAGATAAGTTCCATTTACAACCATACTGGGTGGTCAGGGTGACCACACAGGTCAACTTGAATACCAAAGAGTGATTGAAACATGCACTTCTCAAATGAATAACTCTTTGTTTCCCACTTCAGAACCGGACAAGACATACCATCTAGTATTGGATTACAGACATTTAAACACTTGCACTAAAACATTTGCAGTACAGAATGCACACAGTACCGCATTAATGAATAACATTGTGCAGAAAAATAAAAAACAACACTGGATATCTCAAATGGATTTTTTGACATAATACAGCGCCTGAAAGCAGATATTTGACAGCATTCTCAGTGCTAGGGTCCTAGCATCAATTTTGTCAACTCCCCCAAGGGTATAAGAACCACCCGGAGTTGTTTTCAGCTAGGGAAATTGAATTACTACAAAATCTGGATGAGGAGGCATTATCCTACGTAGATGATATTTATCTGACGGACACTGACCTGGAGGAACACTTGAACAGAGTAAACACCATAACTTTGGGATTTGCCTCTGAGGGTTACAAATTCAACTTAAAAAAAATCAAAGATTGCCCACCTTAATGTACTTTTTCTAGGATATGAGCTTTCAAGTGAAGGGAAAAGCTTAGCAGCTAACTTTTTGGGAAAATATGCGCTGCTCCAACCTCCAAAAACATTAAAAAATTTACAATCAATCCTGGAATTCCTGAACTGTGGCAGAACATATATTTTGGATTACGCAGAAAGAGTGAAACCTTTTGACGATTTAATAAAACCTGATTTCTCAGTTAGACAATGGACACAGGAACACACGGATATCCTTTGTTTCTTACAAGCGGACAAGATAGCTTCAAAACACTTACAGACACGCGTAAATGTACGCAACCTGGTGATCCACATAGTTGTGGGTCAATCTGGGTACACCTATCTAACATATAATGAAGGTGAGACAGTACCAATAGCATACAAATCAAATCTGTACACAAATGCTGGGATGCGTTTTGCATCAAGTGAAAGAATTGTAACTGCAGTGCAGACTGCTGTAGTCAGAGAAAGGGCCGTGGCTCAAGGGATGCGTATAATAGTTGCTATAGCAGTTCCAGCCTTGGAGGCTGTGACAAAGGCAAGCATTCCTAATGCTAAAGCCTTACATCCAAGATGGATACAATGGGCTAATTCTCTTGATGCAACAGATGTAGAATACAGGTACGACCCAAATATAAAAACACAAGCCTTTCTGCAATTCGAACAAGAATATCCTCTACCAAATGAAATAATGCCTCTAGATCAGTATGAATATATAATTTGCACTGACGGTTCTTCTCAACCGGCCATAGGGAGTAAACAGCAATATAGCGCCATGTGTGCTATTGTTAAAGGACGCTTGCAGGATGGAAAGTTTCACTCGAAGTGCACAAACACATATGCCCACATGCATCAAGGTAAATTGCATTCGCAAACGGTGCGAATCGCATTTTTCGGCCGTTTGCGAATGCAATTTCCTGAATTGGGATGCACCAACCTTTTTCAGAAATTCGCAATTTAAGAAATTGCACAATTGCGATTTCTTAAATTGCGAATGCATTTAAGGAATCTCAATTTGAGATTCCTTAAATACAATTCATCATACTTTTAGAAATTGCAAATTTGGAAATTAGAAATGCAAATTACCATGAAGTTGACCTTCATGGTAATTTGCGAAAATCTAGAAAAATGCTTTTAAATGCTTTTTTCTTTGTTACATGTTACACACACACGTGCCCTTGGGGCATGTGTGTGTGTAAGATGTATCCAAAAGCAAATTTCAGGGGTGCAACAGGGTGTCTTTTGGACACCCCTGCACCCTTGAAATTGCATTCTCAATTTGCGAATTCACAATGATGAATTGCAAATTGAGAATGCCCTCCCATTCATTCCTATGGGCCTCTAGGCCCATAGGAATGAATGTGTAGAAATTCCTTAATTGCGATTCTCAATTAGAGAATCGCAATTAAGGAATTTTAAGAAATCGCAATTTTTTTGCGAATTTCTTAATGAATTGCATTTTGCAATTCCTTAATTGCGATTCCTTAATTTTCGCAATTAAGGAATTGCAAAATGGAACAATGATGCATGTGGGTGATAGTCTCTAGGAGACTGCATGGCGCAGCTGGCAGAATTAAAAGCACTTGTACTGGCACTGGTAAATACAGATCGAGAATTCCCCACACTAATCGTGTGTGATTCCTTCTGCTGTGTACAGTCATATAATGAATATTTTCATCACTGGGGACAGAATGGGTTTAAAGATGCAAAAGGATGCACAGTTAAGCACAAAACACTATGTGAACAGGGAGTGGAGTAGAAAAACAAATAACCAAGGGCTCACGTGATACATATACTGAGTCATTAATGTGATGGCATTCTCGTTGAAGGGAATTCCTTGGCTGACGAAGCTACAAAGGGGGCTGTACGCACGGCTACCGTAGCAGCAATAACTCATTCAAAAATGAGAATAGGCGGTGAGATTATGGTTGCAAATATTGCCAAATGCAATAATTCAGCAGTATCGAAAAGATTTCCACTCAAGTACTGTTGGACTTGGCCCGTCATCCCTGAACTTTTTGCCTTCCTCCTATATTTTGTCGGACCTGTTTTGGATGGTTTTATGACTCTGGGCACTTTACCACTGCTGATCAGTGCTAAAGTACATATGCTCTCCCTATTGTAAATTCATGTATGGATTAGTGATTCCATGATTGGCTTGTTTGGTTCACTTGTCAGACCCTAGTACAGTGCACTGAGTGTGCCCAGGGCTTGTAAATCACAATGCTGCTGGTGGGCTTGTAGCACTAGTTGTGCCACCCACAGAAGCATCCTTGTAAAATGTGTGTACAGTCTGGTACTGTCATGCTGACAGGGCAAGTGCACCCACTTGCCAGTCCCTAAACCTTCCTTTTTCTTCACATCAGACACTCCTATGGTAGGCCCAAGGGCAGGGTGCATCTTTCAGTGAAGTTGGTTTTAACATTCTGTGTTTGAAAATACCACTTTTGGAAAGTAGGTATTTTCTTGTCTAACTATCCAAAGCCTGCCTCTGATAGGTTGTATATTCCTTGTCCGGAGTTTGAGTGACGGGGCTGGGGATTCCAGTAGACAGAATGAGTCAGCCCAGTGGTGAATAGAGAGATCTGCATCTAGATGGGTTGGAGGAGTTGCACCTGGGACCTGAATAGGGCTGTCGCAATTAGCTGAACGCGTGACTCAACGAGGAAGAAGCGTGTCGCCGTCGCATCTCTGAACAAGGGTGTCACTCTGTAGCTCTCGTATTGCACCGCATCGAGAGAAGCGTCTCACAACGAAGAGGAAGTGTGTCGCCGTCGCTGCTGCTGCCGTTGCATCTCTGAACAAGGGTGTCGCCGATGTAGCTTTCGTATTGCACCGCATCGAGAGAAGTGTCTCACAATGAAGAGGAAGCCTGTTGCCGTCGCTGCTGCTGCCGTCGCATCTGGAATGTCGGCGCTGTAGCTGTCCTATTGCACCTCATCGAGGAAAGCGCCTTGCATCCCCGGAGAAGCACGCCGCCGTCGGAGCTGCTGCCGTTGCATCTTGGATATCGCCGCTGTAGTTGTCGCATCGTGCGGAAGCTTCTCTCAAACGTCGGAGAATAGTGTTGCAGCCGAGGCTGTTGCCCTCGCATCGCTGAACAAGGGTGTCGCTGCTGCAGTGGAAGCATCGAACCTAAACTTCTCGCATATTTCTTTGCACCGGAACTTTGCCGCATTACCATCACTGCAACATTGCTTGTTGTGGAAACACAA
The DNA here is from genome assembly GCF_964261635.1 of Lissotriton helveticus. Classification (NCBI taxonomy): domain Eukaryota; kingdom Metazoa; phylum Chordata; class Amphibia; order Caudata; family Salamandridae; genus Lissotriton; species Lissotriton helveticus. Next base: position 1,129,978,937 of record NC_136063.1, read on the forward strand.
CGCATCGTAAGGTACATTGACGCAAAGTGTCACATCTTAAGAACTGAACTAAGCTAAAACTACCATTTTTAAGTATTGTGGATTTTTGTCATTTGTGGTCTTGTGTTAAGTCTATATAAAGAATACTTATTTATTATATAAAACCTGTGTGGTGTCAATCTGTAGTGTTGTCACTTGTCACTTGTATGCGGTCACAAATGCTTTACACACTGCCTCTGAGATAAGCCTGTCTGCTCGTGCCAAGCTACCAAGGGGGTGAGCAGGGGTTGTTTGAGGAGTGTACCCCCTTACTCTGACTTGAAGCAAGGGTCCCTATTTGTCACAAGTACCTACCTGTGCCAACTAGAGACCCCCCAATCCAACAAGTACTCCTACAGGTTAGATGCAAACAATGTTCCATTTGCTCAGATTCCCAGAGTGGGGGATAGAGTAAGACCAAATATGGATTGTAGGTTAGGATTAATTTTAGCAGCACACAAGGGTATAGGCTCTGCACATGCAGGGGTTACAGTAACTGTTTCTCTACTGAAACAACGCTATTGTTGGCCAGGACTAAGGGGCACATGCATCAAAGGTTTTTGCAAGCGCAAATGGTGCAATTGGCCAAAAACCGGTCGTTTGCGCCCGCAAAAAGGCCTTTCGCGATGCAATCATAATTTGCGATTCCTTAAATGCAATGCTAGAAGCACTTATATAAAATTCTCTATTTGGGACTGCAAAAAACAGAGAAATTATTCTGCTTTGTATTTTGCAAAAGTGCATTTTTCAAGGTTTCAGGTTACAGATACACATGCCCTTGGGCATGTGTGAGAGCAACAAGGGTGCACATCAAAAATTCAGGGGTGCAACAAGGAGTCATTTTGACACCTTTGCACCATGAAAATTGGGTGCGTAATTTGCAAGTACCTATTGGTACTCGTATATTGCACATGCAATTTCCCATTCATTCCTATGAGCCTGTCCGCCCAGAGGAATGAATGGGAAGCCATTCCTTAATTGCGACTCGCAATTTGCGACTCGCAATTAAGGAATGTTTAGAAATTGCTATTATAAAAACGATTCCTACATGCATAGCCTTTTGAGAGTCCTTAATTGCGATTCCTTAATAATCGCAATTAAGGACACGCAAATGTTTTTCTTGATTTATGTGCCTGAAAGTATTGAAATGCAACATTTTCCAGCAGATGAAAAGCTCAACTGTAACACGGTCAGTACAGACACTGTTACTAATATCAGACAAACCACTTGCGTGTGATTATTTGGACTACTGTGGCCCCTTACAAAGTGATGGGGCTTACAAGTATATCATGGTTAAAGTGGATTCCTGCACTAGGTTCCTACGGGTGCGGCCCCAACGCTCAGCTGATGCTTGAACTGTTATAAAAGATTTGCGAGTCTTTATAGGAACATACGCAGTTGGCACATTACATTCTGACCGTGGCCCCGTGTTTAGCTCTAGGGCTTACAAGGAAGTCATGGGAAGTTTGGGTGCAGCATTGCAGTACTCCTCTTGTACTATCCCGAGGGAAATTCATTTGTGGAGAGGAAAAACCGGGACTTAAAGCAGTCTTTAACAGCTAGAGTATTAGGCTTGGGTGGAAATTGGTTAAAACATCTGTATGGAGTTCAAAGGGCATTAAATATACACCAAGAAGTTCTCTAGGGGGTGTCACTCTGTTGGAAATGACCCTTTTTCCAGGGTCATCCCTAAACCTTTTGCCTTCTTCCTGGATTTTTCTTGACCTATTTTTGTTGGTTTTATGACTCTGGGCACTTTACCACTGCTGATCAGTGCTAAAGTGCATATGCTCTCCCTGTGTAAATATGACTGTGTGAATTGGTATATCCCTGATTTGTTTATTTGGTTTACCTGTTAGTCCCTGATAGTGTGGCCTGTGTGTGCCCAGGGCTGGTAACCCAAATGCTACTAGTGGGCCTGTAGCACTGGTTTGCACCACCCACAGAAGCAGCTGGTAAAATGGTCTTCAGACCTGCCACTGCAGTGTCTGCACGCAGTCCAGACCTGCCATCTTGGCTGTGAAGTGCCCACACTTCCTAGCCCCTGAACCTTCCCTTAGCATCATGCCAGTCACCCCTATAGTAGGTGCATTGTGTGTGTAAGGTAGGACATGGCTTGATATGTGTAGCATGTCCTGGTAGGGAATCACCATCCATTGTGTTTTTCTCTGCTGCAAGGCTATCTGTTCTCCATAGGATAGAATGGGAAGACTGGCTATTACATCTTATAGTCCTATCTGACTCAGGGAACATGGTAGAAATTCGAGTTTAGTATTCCTGAACTCAGAATGATAGAATACATCTTTTAGTGAAGTTGGTTTTAACATTCCGTGTTTGAAAATACCAAAGCAAGCTACAGTTCCACAAAACGTGCCGAATTACCCAAAATTGATCGAACTGCATCTGGCTATTTCATTGACTTTGATACTTTTTCATTGGATCCAAGTGAACTTGAAACGATGCCAGCCCAAAAAACTCGCCAAAAACGCATTAAGGATTTCCTGAACTTTCTTAAAAAGACTTACCTGGTATCACCTTGGGTAGAACTCTGGGTAACTATTGGGATACTTTTCTTTCTTTTCTGGATAAGCCTAGTAACTTGTTTTAGTGCAAGTGTTTAAATGTATGTAATCCAACACTAGATGGTATGTGTTGTCCGGTTTTGATATGGGAATCAAAGGGTTATTCATTTGGGAAGTGCATGTTTCAATCACTCTTTGGTATTGAAGTTGACCAGTGTGGTCACCCTGACCTGTTTTTTAGCTTCTTGCTTCAATGGATACTGCCTTTGTGCAGTCGGAGTATTTTTCAATGGAATTAAGTGGTGGGTTGAATCCTCTTCCCATACAACATGGTTTTTTGTATAATGCCAAGGCTTGAGCTACCACCCACTCCCGCGCATATGTATATTTTAAATATTTGGGAACATGGTCTGAGAAAGCTGGTAAAATTACTTTTTCTCCCCGAGGGCAATCCATGACAAATGCTGGCAGACACTCTTGTTCAGCTAACACAATGTCATAGGCAAACGTTAGATCCTCCCAAAAGGGAGCTCTAACTGTCATGCATTTCTCCCTCTCCATTTATAGTGTTATTTGATACAATTCATGTGGGACACTTACCCTAGTATCAGGTGTTTCCACCGTAATATAATCATTCAAGTCCGCTGTCACCAGAAATTCCATCAGGTTCTGGCGAGCTATTGTTACTTCTGCCGCACTGTCTAGCATCGTCAGAGCCCATTCCCCATTTAGTAGTCGAGTCTTCAGAATTCTGGGCATGTCTGATCTTTAGACCTGCAACCTTCTTCTTTTTGAACTGTGATTTTTGTTTTGGTTTATCTCCTTTTTTGGAAGTATATTCTTGAGCGTGCTGCTTGTCTCTGGATTTTGTATGCTCTTCTTGTCTGTCTGACCGTCCTTCTCTCTCAGAGTTTTTTGTTGAACCCTGAAAGGAATGAGAGGAACGTGTACCAGTATCCCGATACCTGTCAGGTTTCTTAATATTATCCCTATTCCTAAGGTTGTACCTCCTTTTGAAGGGTTCCTGTGGAGGAGATCTACCTCTGGATTGAGATCTGTTTTCTTTAACTTTTTGTTTTTTGTTATTGTCCCACTTCTTTTTAGAAGAAGCAGGCATCTGCTTGAAGGTCTCCTTCTCGGGACTCCCCATCAGTTGTGGTTTAAATGCTTTTCCACACAAACTGACCCTGCCTAATTCTGCATATGCAGTTTCAATTATTTTAGGTAGTGTGTGTTCTTGTTGTATAGGACTAAATTCCCTTAGGCATTAGCAAATAGCATCTAATGCTGCCTCGCCTTTAATATTTGCTAATATTATTGCTGACACCTGGGCATAGTCACATAGTAACTTCATCCCTTAGTTCAGAGCAGGCTCTGCTCCGTACTCATTTGTTTTTTGTCTTAATACATCTGGTATAATTGTTAAGGATGGTATACCATTAGTTCTGGTATATATGGCAGCAAAAACTGTACCCAAGAGGTAAAATCCTCTATCTGTGGTGTTATCCCAATGGGCAAGCAGATTGTCCGCATTATGTGTTTTTCATAATCGCTGGTATTTGGGAATACTGCTTCTAGCTGCTTTATTTTCTGAGCTTTCCAGAATGGCATTTGTTCACATTTTGCAGGCATTTTACCCATTCCTGTGTGTAACCTTTGTGGTGTAATCTTAGATGGTGTGTTTCGAACGTGACTTGTATTCATTGTTACCATTGCTGGCTGGACTGTAAGTGTCCTCATGATAAATTGTGTCATGTTTCTGTAAAATGTTATTAATTTTTTTGTGAAGTATGAGTAAGTCTGCTCCTGGCATTGTTTTGGTGTCAGGATGTGGTGTGTAGGCTGCTATTATTGGCCATGTTGCTCCTTCTCTTCCAAGTGGGCTGAGTCTTACTCTTCTTCTTGTATGGGGTAGGGCACCTTTAACCCAGTATAAGTGTTCCTGGTATGTGAGCCGAACCTCAATGTCTTCGCACGGACAATATTCCGTTGGTGGTTCCTCTTCTGTGTAAAAATGAAAAGTTTTTGTTCTTGCATTTGCTGCTAGGAATGTAACCCATGAATAAACTACATCTGTTCTGTATGATTCATGTGCCACAATCACAAAAGCTACTATGCCACCCCTAGGTGTTAAACCATGTGCAGGCAGCTTCAGGGTGACTGCATTTCTCACGTTTTCCGCAATCTGTATTGTATCTGCATTTTCTTCTTCGTCTAAGAGGTGCAAATTCTGCACGACTCTCTCCGCGTTGTCTGCATCTTCGGTCATTGTTTTTAGTGAAGAATAATTTTTTCAAGGGAAATAACATAAGGTGTTTGCACAGTTTTTAGGAATACTGTGTCCTTCAAGCCTAATTAACCAACAGCCAATAAATAGGATATTTTGCCTACTCATCTGTGGTGGAGTTTTGCCCTTCCCCTCCAGACTTCTCTGGTGTTTTGTGAATAGGGATTTCTGAGAATAGCACGACTAAACTATTCAGATTCTACTGTTAAATAAGTACCAAACTAACTAATGTTGGGCACTATGTCGTGTAGTTCCTATAAAAAGTATACAGGATCTGCGCGTTAAGACAACATACACTGTAGTATTGTTGTCAGACTGACTCTGAACACCCCCACCGGCTATGTTGGCCTTTTGAACCAACTAGCTCACAGTGCAACTAGAATCTCCTCTTACCAAGGAGAGAATAGTTCCTGGCAACCATCGAACATGACAACCCTGATCCCTCAGGACCGTGGAAACAATGTACTACATTTTTCTCAGTCACTCGTGCTTACTTAGTATGTGTCAGAGAGATACACAGAATAAATAGGCTGGGCTGTTTCAATAAGCATTTATTAAACAGTTGTTATTCTGGTGTAAAATAAATGAGTTGTTATAACTGGTAGACAGTATAAGATGTAGATGATTAGCAGTACTATAAAGGTAAATGGATATCATAGTTCTACCATCTTACAATAATCATGTATACATTCAAGTATATAAAAGACATGATAAAAGATGCCTACTCTAACGATGTCTTTCTTACTAGATGTAACTAAATGAACCTAGCCGTTGGACACCCCGCAAGGGATGTTTTAGACCACTGCGAGCTGGAGTGTCTGCATGCAGGAACCTCACCGTCTCTGGTCAGTGTGTCGGCCGGGAAGTCTCGGTCTCCTCAGTCTCACTTAGCAAAATGTAATTTTATGCATCCCATAGTCTCCCCTGGGGTCCTACCTTGCTGAATTACTGTGTCTGCCTTAGGATTACGTCGGGCATGAACTTTATACACAGATTTTATACAGGAGATGGTAGTGCTGCTGTGCTTCCAAGAATCGTCATGCATAATGGGAATAGGGAAAACCAGCGTTCTGAATGCAGTGTTGTATCTAGGTAAAAGGTCAGTCCCCGTAAACCATGACAAGTGTAATGTAGGGAAGAATATAGGTGAAAGGTAATGAAATTACTGAGGCCTATGTTATGGCACCTATATGGAATATAACAGGGGGAGGAGTGTTCCATGGTATTTGGAAATGAGGCCAGAGAGCATGAGCTGGCTACCTAGCTGTAAGATGAAGCAGAAGAGGGAGATGGCTACCACATGGCTCTGGAATGGGGAGGGAGGCCAGAGGGCTTTGTGAGCGTCGTAGTGTTGTTCTCATGTCCCAACCACCCCCTCTCTAGTAAGATGGCTACCTATCTGTAAGGTAAAGCAGAGGAAGGAAATGCTAGCCGTGTGAGACATGTTTTTGAAAGAGTGCATTGTACATAAATTAATTTTTGTTTGGGAACTGTAGCTCAACAGTACATGGCAGTATAATGGGATACATGTGTTGGTACTTACCAGTCTCTACTCCCCCCGCTATTCCTGTAAGACTCCCTGGATCGAGGATGGCAAGCACCTTCTCCTCCCATTCAGTGAATGTTAGTGGTGGAATGAGAGGGTCACCACCAGTTCTCTGAGCTGCCTCATGGTTCCTGTTGGCACAGTATTTCAACCTGGTCTTGAGGTAATGCCCCTCTTCTGGATGTCACGCAGTGTGCGCAGGTTGGTACCTACTGCTTTGACTTTGTTGACAATCCTGTCCCACATTTGATTTTTTCTAACAAGTGTGGTCTGTTGGACCATGCTTCCAAACAAATGTGGTTCTACCTAAATTATCTGATCTACCATCACTGACAACTCATTGTCTATGAATTTGGGCATTTGTTTCTGTGACATGATGTATGCTGAGCAAATATAAGCCAAGTTCAGAGAGAAAGGTGGTGGTGGAGGTGTGTAAGGTGTGGGTGGAAAGTTGGGTGGTCAGCTGTGTGGGTGGAAAGTGTTGGTGTGTGGAGATAGGGGTGTGTGATGGTGTGCTGTGTGATAAGTTCCGTCTCCTAACAGCTCCTTAGCCTCTGGCCCTTCAATGCTGTTCCTTTGCAAAGGATGATGGTTATGGAAGGGGGTGGTTTTATACTCTGCTATGTGGATGTGTCCACATGAGGAATAACCATTAGGTGTACTTTTCCGTTATGACCAGGGATTTCAGTGGTTTGAAAGAACTGGGGGGGGCGGAGTCTGTTATTGGGGCTTGTCAGATGTAATTGAGGGCAGCGGAGAGAACCAGCCAGTTACAGGGCTGGTTGTGAAGTTATATTCGCCCTTCATTCACGTTGCCTTCGTACAAACCACAGCATTCGTCTTGCAATGCTCATTATGACAGCTCTGCCAATTCATCCTAATTTTCTGTGTGGTCGTACTGCTGGTGAATCAGCCTTTTTAGTGCATGACACAGCTTATCCATCCCCGCGGTCGGATTTTCTGATTTCCGGACCATGACGGACGGTGTTTTGTCAAATCCCACCGCTGCAATCGGATTTTACATGCATTGGATCATAATGTGACTGCCGGAATTCCTGCGGAACATGTAGGTGTTTTTTTCCGGAGGCACAGCAGTTGGAGGACTTTTCCGTCCATCGTAATGAACCCCCATGTTTGGATCCAAGTTGGAGTATCCTATGATATCTTACCAACCCATGTGACTGGGAAAAAAATGCAGGCAATAATCCATAAACCTCAGGCCCTAGCGCCACCACCCTGTGAATAGCAATCAATAATATCCCATACTGTAATGCAAGTCCGATACATGGTTAACCACAAAAGTGAAGCATGGAAAACAACAGACTGCCACTGGGTTAAGGTAATAATTAATAGGACATTTTCAATGGCAAAGTCAATTTAGTAAATAAACATGTGCCCCCCGACGTATGCCTCATCAGAATAATATGGTACCTTCCACTAAACTGAAAAGTGACAGTTATCCTGCCTGAAAGTGATGTCACTTCCATTGTTGGGACTTCCAGGCCCCTGCTGGCCAACCCTGGATGTGGCATCGCATCCGAGACACATGACCACCTAGGTCATGTGACCTGTGATGCGGTCATGTGGAGTGTGATATCACCTTAGGCAAGTGACCTTTGGTTAGTCACGTGGGTTGGGGCATCCCCTTAGTCAGGTGAAAAGATGGCTGTGATGTTAATGTTAATGTTATGGGATCTTATATAGCGCGCGGCTGCCCCAGCCAAGGGGCGTCCCGGCGCTTGCAGAAAAGAAGGGGAGTAGGCAACAGCGGAGGAAGAACAAGGAATGCAGACCTAGAAAAATTTTGCAGAAAAGGTGGGTTCTTATGGCCTTTCTGAATGACAGTAAGTCATTGAGTCCGCGAATTTGAGAAGGTAGAGCATTCCAGAGCCTGGCTGCGATGTGCCGGAAGGAGCGGCCACCCATTCGGGCCAGCTTAAAACGGGGAACAACTGCCAAATTTTGGTCTTCCGAGCGGAGGGCACAACGGGGTGAGTATGCTGTTAATAGAGGGCTCAACATAGGTGTCGAGGTAGTTTTCAAGACCTTAAATGCGAAGCATAAGGTTTTAAGGTTTTCATGAGTGAACCATGATCCAGAAGATCACGTGTCCCTACCTGTGACAGCACCTGCGACCCTCAACTCCTCAAGACCATGTAGCTAGGATGTGATGTAGAGGTTTACGCCCCCCCTTTGGTGTCTAAACATGCCAGGGCTTGTTGTACCACTGCTCAGGAGGGCTGCAACATGCCCGGGCTTGTTACGACCCATGTCCCCCTGAAGAAAGACCATTAGACTAAGGGCCTGATAACAAGTCCGGCAGTCTCCCGACTCAATGGGGCATAGCCGTGGCAGTCCACCCTCTGACATATTATGACTTCTCAAGTTGTGCGCAGGTAGACCGTCTGCTCCTCCAGGATACAGTTATTTCCTGGTGGTGGTGCATAAGCACCACAGCGCAATATGCTGACGGGGACTGGCGCAGTCCCGCTCTGCATATTACGAGTTACTGGACCACAGCCTTTTCATGGCAGAGCCCTGCCATGAAAAAGCTGGTGGTAAAGGATCAAAGGGGGCCCTACTGGGTCCCCTTGGCCCCCCACCATGGGGATACATTCAGGGGGCACAACATGTGCCCTACTGTCTGTAACTCCACGTTCATGCCGTGCTGGAACTTTTTTGCTGTTCCCATTCAGTGACTGTTTTCCAAGCACCACCATGGGAATAGCAAAGGATTGCCCACCGTATTACGATTTACAAACTTTTAACTGTAATACGGTCAGCCGTGCTTGAGCGGCTTTGACGCAGAGGAGGCGGCATTGCGCCGTCGCCACCGTGCCAAAGTCGTGATCAGGCCCTAAGATGTGATGTTGAGGAGTACGCCACCTTCTGGTGGTGTAAGGAATACATATAAGGAACTCGCTGTGCAGTAGCCAACTGACCCCTGCACTCCTCCTGGAACGAGATCCGTCGCCATTATGAAGAGGGACAACTACATTGCCAAAAAGATGCCAGATGCAAACAGAGTGAACACCTTTGATAAATATCACTGCAGCGCTTTGCCACAGAGCAGTTCAAAATCCGCATCTTACGACATCATAGGTTTTAATGAGGAGTTGTGCATGATTTGCAGTGGCTGATACCCCCTATGAAGGGATTCCACAGCAGCTTGTCCTCCCGTAACTATCCATCGACTCGAAGCAATATCGCAGAGATGGACAAAGCATAAGGATCTATACCAGCTCCTAACTCACCTGTGTGTGAATATATGAGTTCTGATGTCATCATGCGTGAGCTGGGGGCAAGCTCTGACGGTGGGTAATGGTCAATGTATCTGAATAGCTCTAAAGAGCTCAGAATTGTTTTTGGCCAATGAGTGTGCTCTAAAGTGAGTATAAGATTTTATTTTGCATCTTTAAACTGTATGCCACAGACTTTTAAAGTTAATTAATAGATTTTCTTTCTTTTTTTGAACCGCATAAAGCATCATCACAAAGAGCTGGGGTAAAGGGTACACTGCTGCTGGTCAAATATTTAAAGTTTTACTGCTTATGCTTTTCAAAATAGACTGAAAGTTCTACATGTAAAAACAAAGAACCAAGTAAGAAATATGCCTGTATCAATAATATTGCTGATTTTGGAATGGGAGCCCCAGCCCTAGTCTTCAAGGATATATGGCTTGTTAAAGGTATTACAGCCTGTGTTGTGAACGCCTGTCTCAAACGTGACTTTTAGGCTCTCTGCCTTGGGCATAAAATTAATGACCTACCGAAGGAGGCTCACGAGTGCCTACACGCCTCTTACACATTAAGAACTATCCATCATATATGTTTTTTTGTTAGAACCTCACGAAGCATATAATCTGCTGAAGCTACTGTATCATTTGACAGGTGCAAAAAGTGTCCATGCAGATATGCTCAGAGTCATATCAAGTACAGTGAGAGAGATCAAGCGCATGCGCGAGTCGCGAACAAAACCTGAATGCATGCAAGGGCAGTGACCAACATTTGTCAGAAAGAAAAATAGGCAGCAGGGAGGGTTTTTAGTCCTGCAAAAGCTGTTTTAAAATTTAGCGACCTTATTATTGGGGCGTTAAAGTGTTACTTAATGTACATACATGGGGGCATATTACCTAGCAATAGCGATATTTATCGCTAAGCAGGGTTAGCGGTAATAATGTTATCGCCGCGCTACGACGATTTTTATCGCTGAGATACCTTGCTATCATCAAGGTTTATCTCAGAAACGATAAAAATAATTCGAAATGCGTGAATATCGCTGGAAATACATCAATATTCACACATTATCGTGACAATGCTCTTAGCCATGTTATCCACCTCCCATTGGATAACATGGCTAAGAACTGCTCTGGGCAGGTGTTAGCTTTTGGAGATATTCGCGCTTAGCTTAAAGAAAGAAAGAAAAGCCGGAATGCATCCAGCATTTCTGTGCTCTTTGAAGGTCTGTGTTCTGCCAGAGGAACCGAAGTGTGATAGTCCTACGTGTGAAACCGACTGTTGTGTCAAAGCGCATCTACCTGCAGCGGATGAATATTGGAATGTATGCAACTACTATATCAGGGGGTTTAATACTATCGTGGACGGTCAGCTTGCACAGCACCTTTGATTTTCTGACCGAAGATTATTTCCACAATTAAGGTTATGTACTATATGAGGGTAAATTACATGATCTTCTGTATGCTGCTAGCATCATATATGTAGTTATAGGAGGGACAACAGAGAAGTCCTATTTAGAGCAGTTAACTCTGTAGCTGTAAAAATATCATAATTAGTAACTCTGTGACAATGCCTTGCCTGTCACCAGAATGATATCAGTAATATCTGTCATATTATGTATAAACAGTGAATACATGCATTCTCTACTACAGCAGACACAATTCTTGTATCAATACGTAGTAAATTATGCAAGTGTTTTGGTGTTCAACACGTTCTTTCTTTTTAATAAAATGACCTGCTGCAAAACAAGTGTCTTTCATTTCATGGGCTACAGAGGCTAAAAACATGGCTGATGTTGTGTTAAGGAAAATATATTATGAGAAGAGTGGGATCAGAAGTTTTGGAAGTGCAGAAGCTCTGATTAGAATGAATTGGGTTGAAAAAGAGCCGGTAAATAGAAATCTGGTAAAGCAGTGGCTGTCTGGGAAAGAGGAACTTTTCTTCCATAAGACTGCTAGGAAGCGTTTCAAGAGGAGGCATAACATCATTTAAAAAAATATATTTTTTATAGAGGTTTATATAGCGCAAACTAGACCCGAATGGGGTATCAGAGCGCTTTACACGAGCACCAGTTTCGTTACAGAAGGACACATTCTTTTTTTGTGTTAGGCACGGGGCGATTAAGTGATTTGCCCAGAATCACAGGATGTTGAGCATTTTTGCCAAGACTCAAACCCAGTTCCCCAGCTTCAAGGTCCACCGCTCTAGCCGTAAGGCTACAGTTACACTAGAGTTCACTGAATCCGGAGTGGAGTTGGACAGTAGCTGGGACACTAAGAAGGTGAGTTATAGACCCAGGAAAGATTAGCCTGTGACTGCTGTAGGAAGCTGGCTCTTTACATAATATACTAAAAATAGGTATAGAGAGTTCAGGTATCCCTGATTAGTGGACAGGTTTTGCTTTAACAATCCCAAGGTGCTCTTTTTGGGGGTAGTGTGGTTGATCAGCCCCAGGCTCATCAAGGAGGAGTGTCAGACACTTGTTACACATAAATCAATAAATGATACACACATTCAAAAAGGAGATCCACACCAATTTAGAAAAATAAAACTTATTTCATATATATTAACATCAAGAACTCCACAATTGGGTAAGAACTTTGTTTTGAAATACCACTGTTTCGATAGTATACAGAAATACACTTGTTATTTAAGTTAGCACGATTTTTCAGGATACTGCAGTACAGGGGCATTTGTATCTTTTAAAGCAGTAATGTTATCATATGGAAAAGAAACATACTGCATTCGGCCACTCAGCAGCGACTTACGGGACTGCTCATCAGGAATTAATGTAAGTATGGGGCAAGGTCTGAGGCAGCACCAACAGGTCACCTGGGCCTTCTCTGGGCATCCGCGTGCAGAGGTGCAATGCAGCGTATGGTGCCCTGTTTGTCAATAGGGAAAAGTCAGGTCACAAAGAGGCTGAAAGAAGGGACTGGGGGTCCAGTCTGGGTAAACCCACAGGTCGTTGCAGTCCTTGAGATGTTTGTGCACGTAGGGACACCGCTTTGCCACTTGGACTCGGGCTGGTGGGTTCAGCTGCACTGGTGATTTCTCTGGTAGGGTCATCCTGCATGATGCACTCTCGGTTGGAAGGGTTGGCCTGCAAAAGAGGCTGAAAGCAGGGACTGGAGAACCATCCCAGCCAAACCCAAAGGTGGGCTCAGCTCTTCAGGGTCTCAGAACTGTTGGTACCATTGGTCCACTTCTTCTTGGGCTGACGCACTTGGTGCAGAGGTGCTTCTTGGTATGGTGTTTTCGTGGTCTGAAGCTCTTGTGGTTCCTCATATGTGGCAAGAGACTGGTTTGGTTTGGAGGGCCAGTCAGGTGGAGCGGACAGAGGGGGAGGGTGGTGGTGTGGTGTGGATGGGGGTAGAGGGGAATGGCTCAACTCTAGGGTCTCTGTGCCTCAGGGGCACAGTCAGCTCATGGCAATTCAGACCAGGGGGGCTCGTATGCAGTGCTGTTTGGTCCATCGTGGTCACTCTGGCAGAAGCTCTTGTTTCGGTCCTTTTGGTGCCTGCAAACGTGCAGGGAAGCAGCTCCTCTGCTCCAAGGGAGATGTTGCTGACCAGGTAAAGTCATGGGTCACTCTTCCACAGATTTTGGAGGTGACACCGCTTTCTGGTTGAGCCGGGCTGTGCAATTGGGCTGGCAGGGTTATTGCCAAGTCAGTCGCTGCTCCTCAGTTCTCGCATCATGGGCTCTTCTTTGTCCTCCTTTCTTCTCCAGTCAGCTGAATCTCAGTTTCTGGTGTCAGGGGGCCACCTAAATACTCAATTTAGGGGAGTGAAAGGTAATAGCCAATGGGATACTTACCCCTAGAAGACCACTTACTGTAGGAGTGGGCATCACCTTGTCCCAGAGTTCCTAATTCCACCATACACAATGGTGGAATCCTGATTTTTTACTTCATGTTAGGCTGCCCATCCTAAAGGTGTGTCCAGGCTGGCAGTGTATCACACCTCTCATCTAATTTTCCCCTGTCCTGGTGCCAAATGGGCCTCAGGGTAGGGGGTGGCAACCTCCAGGTCTGGGGGAAGCCAGGCTTGCATATCTAAGGTGGTGTGCTCTGTGAAGGTCGCTCCACCTACCGCACGGCCCCCACGTGCCAGGTCACCACTGCTGCCTACTCCTGCCACTGCTTCCTGCCCGTGGTTAGCCGCTGCCTGCTAGGGACTCTGCCCTCAGGTCTCTCCCCTCGCCGCTACCACCATTTTTTTCCCGCCTCTCCTTTTCCCGCCACTCGTCTTCCCCGCCGCTGCCCCCCTGTGGCCCCGCCCCCTTCCTTTTCCCCGACCCTCATTCGCCGCCCCGCTCCTGCCTCCCAGCTCCTCCGCCCTCCCACTTGGCCATATATGGCGGGGACCGCGCGGCAGTGAGCTGTGACCCCTCCAGGTCGCTCCACCTACTGCACGGCCCCCGCGTGCCAAGTCACCACTGCTGCCTACTCCTGCCACTGCTTCCTGCCCGTGGTTAGCCGCTACCTGCTAGGGACTCTGCCCTCAGGCCTCCCCCCTCGCCGATACCGCCGTTTTTTTTCCCGCCTCTCCTTTTCCCGCCACTTGTCTTCCCCGCCGCTGCCCCACTGCGGCCCCGCCCCCTTCCTTTTCCCTGACCCTATTTCGCCGCCCCGCTCCCGCCTTCCAGCTCCTCCTCCCTCCCACTTTGCCATATATGGCAGGGACCGCGCGTACGCGCAGCGGGCGCGCCGATTGTGTGCCAAAGGCGCGCCAAAGGCAAGCCCGTCTGCGCCCGTCCGCGCCTGGACCGCGCCCAGCACCAGAACCCCTGGCCCCCGCCGATGCCAGCCCACTCACCGGACCTACGATGCCGCCACCCTCCACGCACTCAACGCCGGCCGACCCGCCGCCTGCTACCAAGCCACCCCGAGGCGCACACACGGACCCTTCACCTGCCAAGCTGCCGATTCACCTGCCTCCGGACCTGCACCGCACCCGCCAAGCCAATCACCAGCAGCAACCACCTCAAGTGCATCCTGCTCAACACCCGCTCCGTCCACAGACACGCCGTGGAACTCTGGAATCTGCTCGACACATTATCACCAGACGTCGCCTTCCTCACGGAAACCTGGATCAACGCCTCCTCAGCGCCCGACATCGCCATCGCCATCCCGGACGGATACAAGATCACCCGGAGGGACCGCGTCAACTAGACTGGAGGAGGCATCGCCATCGTACACAAGAACACCATCCGCATCACGACCAACTCCGACGAACACCCTCACCGCCGCCGAACATCTCCACTTCCAGATACACACCGACCCCAAGACCACACTCAGAGGCACCCTCATCTACAGACCCCCGGGACCACGCACACAATGCAGCGAAGACATCGCAGACTTCATCAGCCCGCACGCCCTCCCCTCCGCTGACTACATCCTCCTAGGGGACCTCAACTTCCACCTGGAGAACAACAAGGACAGCAACACCACCACCCTGCTGGACAACCTCGCTAACCTTGGACTCAAGCAACTGGTGAACACCCCCACCCACTATGCCGGCCACACGCTTGACCCAGTCTTCTCCTCCAGCAAATACATCTCCTTCAGCCACTCCACCGGACTTCATTGGACTGACCACAGCTGCGTCCACTTCAGTATCAGAAAAACCACGACCCACCACCACCCGCAACAGGTTCCTCGCAGGAGCTGGATCAAGATCACCGCCGACCAGCTCACCACCTCCCACCGCCAGAACCCTCCCGCCAGCACAACGGACCCCAACGAAGCAGCCAGCAACCTCACACAGTGGATCACCAACTGAGTAGACGACCTCGCTCCACTGAAGACCCCTCCCAGCAGACCCGGCAGCAAGAAAGCCTCTTGGTTCACCGACGAACTTAAGAACTCCAAGAAGAACTTCTGCACCCTCGAGAAAGCCTGGCGCAACAACCAGACGACAGACAACATGACTGCCCTCAAGCACGCCACCCGCAAACACCACCAGCTGATCCGCACCACCAAGAAGACAGCATTCAAAGAACAACTGGACAACAACGCCCACAACAGCAAGGAACTCTTCAGCATCGTCAAAGAGCTCTCCAACCCCAGCGCCGGAAACAACGACATCACTCCCTCGCAAGACCTCTGCGACTCACTCGCCTCGTTCTTTCACAGCAAGAACGCTGACATACACAACAGCTTTGGCGCACAGACAACGCACCCAACCTCCGAACCAACGCCCCCCACCACCACCCTCTGTGCCTGGACCCCGGTCAGCACCGAAGACACCACCCGCACGATGAACACCATCCACTCTGGATCACCAAACGACCCCTGCCCCCACCACGTCTTCAACAAGGCCGACTCCATCATCGCACCCCAACTCCGAGACATCATCAACACCTCCTTCAACACTGCCACCTCCCCGGAGAACTGGAAGCACGCCGAGCTCAGCGCCCTCCTGAAGAAGCCAACAGCGGACCCCACCGACCTCAAGAACTTCCGCCCCATCTCGCTTCTCCATTTTCCTGCCAAAGTCATCGAGAAGACCATCAACAGACAGCTTGCCGCCTTCCTCAAGACGAACGGATCCCTCGACTACTCGCAGTCTGGTTTCCGAGCCAACCACAGCACCGAGACCACCCTCATCACAGCCACTGACGACATCATATCCCTGCTCAACAACGGGGAAACAACGGGGAAACAGCGGCCCTCATCCTCCTTGACCTCTCCGCAGCGTTCGACACTGTCTGCCACCACACCCTAGTGCAGCGCCTCAGCAACATCGGTATCCAAGAGAAGGCACTGGAGTGGATCATCTCGTTCCTCACCGGAAGAACCCAGAGAGTCCGCCTCCCCCGTTCAGATCCGAGACCACCGAAGTCATCTGCGGCGTACCACAAGGATCATCACTCAGCCCCACCCTCTTCAACGTCTACATGAGCTCCCTCGCAGCCATTGCACGCCAACACAACCTCAACATCATCTCCTACGCCGACGACACCCAGCTGATCCTCTCCCTCACCAACGACCCCGCCACCGCCAGAACCAGCCTACACGATGGGATGAAAGACGTCGCCGAGTGGATGAAGAACAGCCGCCTGAAACTGAACTCAGACAAGACGGAAGTCCTCATCCTGGGATCATCGCCCCCCGCCTTGGACGACTCCTGGTGGCCCCCTGCCCTGGGCACCACTTCCCAAGCCAACAGACCACGCACGTAACCTGGGCTTCATCCTGGACTCCTCCCTCTCGATGACCAGACAAGTCAACGCTGTCTCATCATCATGCTTCAACACCCTGCGCATGCTCTGAAAGATCTTCCGATGGATCCCCACCGAAACCAGGAAGACGGTCACCCAGGCTCTCATCACCAGCTGACTGGACTACGGAAACACCCTCTACGCCGGAACCACAGCCAAACTTCAAAAAGACTCCAACGGATCCAGAACGCCTCCGCACGACTCGTCCTGGACATCCCCCGACACAGCCACATCTCCGGCCACCTGAGAGACCTGCACTGGCTCCCCGTCAGCAAGAGGATCACGTTCAGACTCCTCACCCACGCACACAAGGCTCTCCACGACCTGGGACCCAAGTACCTCAACAACCGCCCGACCTTCTACACTCCCACCCGCCAGCTACGATCGACCAGCCTCGCCCTCGCCGCCTTCCATGCATCCGCAGAGCCACCACCGGAGGAAAATCCTTCTCCTACCTGGCAGCCAAGACATGGAACTCCCTGCCCATCCACCTCCGGCTAACCCAGGACCATCTCTCCTTCAGGAAGCAACTCAAGACCTGGCTTTTCGAGCAGTAACGGACCCCTCTCCCCCAGCGCCTTGAGACCCCTCCGGGTGAGTAGCGCGCTATACAAATGTTATGATTGCTTGATTGATTGAAGCATCCTGCCTTGACATGCAAGGCTAATTTATTAGCAATCCGGTTTGGAAGATGGGTAAATGCATTCTGCCAGAGTAGGCATTGTTTCTGGTCTCTCACCTCCTAGGAGGTTAGAAACAAGTATTTGGGAGCAGCCCGGACAGGGCCAGTCAGCTCGCACACTAAAGGACTAGCAGGTTTCAAGGGGTTTCTCTAAGGTAACCTCTGGGTGTAGGTATTAATAAATCCAACACTGAAATCAGTGCGGGTTTATTAACATGAGTTGTTTGATACCAAACACCGTAGGTTTCATTGAAGCCATTATGTAGCTGGGAAACATGTTTTGACCAGTGTCCAGTTCATACCTTAAGATGGCTTCCTGCTCACTTGTAATGTGTCTTTAACAAAGACCAAATAAACATTTTCATTAAATCTGGTCTGGTATATTTATTTATACCTCTTAATCATATATTCTCTATAGAAACCAGTATCTCTAGAAATTTTTTGGGGGGATGACAGAGAAAGAATACACATTTCAAAAAAATGCTTACAGTATTATTCAATCAACAAAGTGCATTCCCAACTAACAAACAACATTACGAAAATATCTAAGAAAATAACATCAAAAAACATCCAACAAACATTACAAATTCCAGTTCATCAATTTGCAATACACTAACTCATTTCCTTAATCACAATTTTTTTTTAAAAAACCACCTAATTCATAACAAGAGCGACAAAGCTTGTTTCACTTAATCAAAAGACACTAGATGTGATAATTGGCTCTTGGTGGATTTGCCGATGCGTTTCAGGTTCAGGTCATTGATCCCCAAACCCTCATCAGGGCTCTGTTAATCATCTGTTTAGGATGCTAAAAAACATGAAGTTTTAATGACAACCTGTTTGCCTCTTCCCTAGACCGTACCGTTTAGACAAGGTATATATGTACCTGTATCTTCCTATGTGGGTGACCACTGGTAACTTCTGTTGATAGATGCACTCCTTTCTTCGAGTCTCAGATGGTGCACCTTTTTTTTTCTAAAGATCAACAACATATTGCCTGTGTTCATGGAGTATGTACTTATAAATTGGTGGAAAAACTAGTAAATTTAGCTAAGGAATCCATACCTCCGTCTGCGCGGGCTGGCGCTGCGAGAGGAGCGGAGGAATTTCTGTCTCTTTTTACTTTAGTCCTATTTAAACAAAGACACATATAGTGCTTTTAGCAGCATTGTAAATGTCAGTTGGCATTTTGGTTATCTTTATGTATACTACAAGCCTACCATACCTTACATGTAGTCCACTGTTATAATGCAGCTGGGCTGTGTCATCTGTTCACAAGCAGCGATCTCTTTCACCTATTAGAACAATAACGTTTCATCAGGGCCCACATTTTTTGCATGGCTATTCTTAAACCTTTTTATCAGGTAGTGAACCACTACCCTACCTGTTTTCTTTAGTAAAACGAGGTGACTCCTCTCGTCCCCGTCTGCTACCCCGTCCAGGGCTCAGCATGTTTCGAACCCGCCTCTGCTTATACTCGCGGGCTCCAATTTGTTCCAGAATAAATCAATCACCCTGTACAAAGGGAAGCGCGGTATTATGTCAGTCGCAGTTTCGGCTTAGTAAACCAAAGAGAACAACCGCTACATTTGTGTTACAACAATACCTGAAAGTGCGGTCTGCTCCGCTTAGTGAAGTCGGTGCTATTGCGTCCCTCACTAGCCATTTCTGAAGCCGGCGGCCATTTTGAGATGCTTAAAAAGTCCAGTATTACGTTAAGTGCATTATGGGAGCTTTATTTTTAAAACGACCTGTGTGCGTGGCCGTGGATCACCCGAAGTTATTCAAATAGTCCAAGGTCAAAATTAGTATCACATTTATTTTGAAAGGGTTATTTCAAGCGTAGCTCGCTGCATGGCACAATTCAGATTAGAGTTGAATCGCTCACTCTTCATTCTAACACAGGGGGTAGATTATACATAATTGCTTCCAATGGGTCCCATTATATTATATGAGACCGTGCCATTTATTGGGGCATCTTACTGCAACCACAGCATCTACAATCCAGCAGTGTGACCCCAAACCTCAAATTCTTGACAGTTCTGACATACTGTTCAACCCAGTCATTATGCAATTAAATTTCAAAGTATTTTCTTTTTTATTCTTGACCTGTGCTGACTTATACGAAGGTTCACCTGCTGATTTGTTTTGCCAATATACATCCTACGACAAGGGCAAATTAATTTTTTTGTCCAACAATTCGAGAAACCAAGATGTTTCCACTTTACTCCCTGATGTTGAAACTCAATTCCTTCAATGGTACTGCCACATGAAACACAATTGCCACACTTATGGTGTCCTTCTATTGGTTTCATGTCCCACAAGGCGAGGAGATCATGTTTGGGTTGGGACTTGGGAAGATCATCTCTCACGATCTGTTGTCCCAAGCTCCGGTTCTTATTGTATGCAAAAATGGGGCGCGGGAAAGGACATTCCAGGTCCTCCAAAAGGTGCCAATTTTTTAGCACAGCTTGTCTAAGCTTGTGCGTGTCTGGCCCAAAGGTGGTCACGCATACCAATCGATCTAGCTCCTTCTTTTCTTTGGTTTGCAATAGAGCTTCCCGAGGGGTAAATCGAGCTCTTTTGTAGGAATGCTTCAAAAGCTTCCTTGGGTACCCTCTGTGGATCATCTCATTGCAGAACAACTGGGCATGATGGTCGTAATCCCCTATCTCAGAACAATTTCTCCGAATGCGCAGCATTTGGCCATACGGCAAATTTGCCTTTAAACTTCTGGGGTGATAACTTTTATGGTGCAGGATGGTATTCTGGTCCGTTGGTTTCTTATATAGGGATGTTTTCAATACACCATCAGCACAGGTCAACTCAACGTCCAGAAATGTCATTCTCATGGTACTTGTCTCAATGGGGAACTTAATGTCCCCATGTCTGGCATTGATCCATTCGTGGAACGCCAACAGCTCAGTCTGGCTCCCCTGCGACAGGAGCCAGACGTCGTCTATATAGCGCCACCACTGTATGATGTTTCCAATATATGGATTGTTATTCTCCACAAACATGGTTTCATACTGTGCCATATAGAGCACTGCCATTTCTGGGGCATAAGGACACCCCATGGCAGTGCCCTTAACTTGCATGTAGAACCGATCATTAAATTAGAAATAGTTATTTTTTAGTGCTATCGCTGCAAATTTCAGGATAAACGAGGTAGGCTCCCTGTGTGGCTTGTCCCTTTTGTCCAGATACAACTCAATTACCTCTAGAGCTTCTTCTTGAGGAATTTGTGTATAAAGGTATGCAACGTCCATAGTCACCATTATTTGCTTTGATGGATCAAATCTAGTTCCTTCCACCTTTGATAAAAAATCCATAGTATCTCTAAGATACGATTTCACCTCCTTCAAAAAGGGCTTCAGAAAGAAATCCACGTATATAGCACAGTATGAAACCATGTTTGTGGAGAATAACAATCCATATATTGGAAACATCATACAGTGGTGGCGCTATATAGACGATGTCTGGCTCCTGTGGCAGGGGAGCCAGACTGAGCTGTTGGCGTTCCATGAATAGATCAATGCCAGACATGGGGACATTAAGTTCTCCATTGAGACAAGTACCATGAGAATGACATTTCTGGACGTTGAGTTGACCTGTGTTGATGGTGTATTGAAAACATCCCTATATAAGAAACCAACGGACAAGAATACCATCCTGCACCATAAAAGTTATCACCCCAGAAGTTTAAAGGCAAATTTGCCATATGGCCAAATGCTGCGCATTCGGAGAAATTGTTCTGAGATAGGGGATTAGGACCATCATGCCCAGTTGTTCTGCAATGAGATGATCCACAGAGGGTACCCAAGGAAGCTTTTGAAGCATTCCTACAAAAGAGCTCGATTTACCCCTCGGGAAGCTCTATTGCAAACCAAAGAAAAGAAGGAGCTAGATCGATTGGTATGCGTGACCACCTTTGGGCCAGACACGCACAAGCTTAGACAAGCTGTGCTAAAAAATTGGCACCTTTTGTAGGACCTGGAATGTCCTTTCCCGCGCCCCATTTTTGCATACAAGAAGAACCGGAGCTTGGGACAACAGATCGTGAGAGCTGATCTTCCCAAGTCCCAACCCAAACATGATCTCCTCGCCTTGTGCTACATGAAACCTATAGAAGGACACCATAAGTGTGGCAATTGTGTTTCATGTGGCAGTACCATTGAAGGAATTGAGTCTCAACATCAGGGAGTAAAGTGGAAACATCTTGGTTTCTCGAATTGTAGGACAAAAAACGTAATTTACGTGATAATTTGCCCTTGCCGTAGGATTTATATTGGCAAAACAAATAAGCAGGTGAACCTTCGTATAGGTCAGCACAGGTCAAGAATACAAAAGAAAATACTCACTGCCCCCATGGTTGAACATTTTGTGGAAATGTCCCATAATGAGAACGATTTCAAATGGTCAGTACTTTTCACAATGAATAACGCACAGCGCCCTGCAAACATCGACAAGATGCTCCTTGAGAAAGAAGCATATCTGATTTTGAAATTTAATTGCATAATGACTGGGTTGAACAGTATGTCAGAACTGTCAAGAATTTGAGGTTTGGGGTCACACTGCTGGATTGTAGATGCTGTGGTTGCAGTAAGATGCCGCAATAAATGGCACGGTCTCATATAATATAATGGGACCCATTGGAAGCAATTATGTATAATCTACCCCCTGTGTTAGAATGAAGAGTGAGCGATTCAACTCTAATCTGAATTGTGCCATGCAGCGAGCTACGCTTGAAATAACCCTTTCAAAATAAATGTGATACTAATTTTGACCTTGGACTATTTGAATAACTTCGGGTGATCCACGGCCACGCACACAGGTCGTTTTAAAACTACAGCTCCCATAATGCACTTAACGGAATACTGAACTTTTTAAGCATCTCAAAATGGCCGCCGGCTTCAGAAACAGCTAGTGAGGGACGCAATAGCACCGACTTCACTAAGCAGAGCAGACCGCACTTTCAGGTATTGTTGTAACACAAACGTAGCGGTTGTTCTCGTTGGTTTACTAAGCCAAAACCGCGACTGACATAATACCGCGCTTCCCTTTGTACAGAGTGTTTGATTTATTCTGGAACAAATTGGAGCCCGCGAGTAGAAGCAGAGGCGGGTTCGATACATGCTGAGCCCCGCACGGGGTAGCAGACGGGGACGAGAGGAGTCACCTCGTTTTACTAAAGAAAACAGGTAGGGTAGTGGCTCACTACGTGATAAAAAGGTTTAAGAATAGCCATGCAAAAAATGTGGGCCCTGATGAAACGTTATTGTTCTAATAGGTGAAAGAGATCGCTGCTTGTGAACAGATGACGCAGCCCAGCTGCATTATAACAGTGGACTACATGTAAGGTATGGTAGGCTTTTAGTATACATAAAGATAAACAAAATGCCAACTGACATTTACAATGCTACTAAAAGCAATATATGTGTCTTTGTTTATATAGGACTAAAGTAAACAGAGACAGAAATTCCTCCGCTCCTCTCGCAGCTCCAGCCCGCGCAGACGGAGGTATGGATTCCTTAGCTAAGTTTACTAGTTTTTCCACCAATTTATAAGTACATACTCCATGAACACAGGCAATATGTTGTTGATCTTTAGAAAAAAAGGTGCACCATCTGAGACCCGAAGAAAAGAGTGCATCTATCAACAGAAGTTACCAGTGGTCACCCACATAGGAAGATACAGGTACATATATACCTTGTCTAAACGGTACGGTCTAGGGAAGAGGCAAACAGGTTGTCATTAAAACTTCATGTTTTTTTGCATCCTAAACAGATGATTAACAGAGCCCTGATGAGGGTTTGGGGATCAATGACCCGAACCTGAAACGCGTCGGCAAATCCACCAAGAGCCAATTATCACATCTAGTGTCTTTTGATTAAGTGATACAAGCTTTGTTGCTCTTGTTATGAATTAGGTGTTTTTAAAAAAAATTGTGATTAAGGAAATGATTTAGTGTATTGCAAATTGATTAACTGGAATTTGTAATGTTTGTTGGATGTTTTTTGATGTTATTTTCTTAGATATTTTCGTAATGTTTTATGTTAGTTGGGAATGCACTTTGTTGATTGAATAATACTGTAAGCATTTTTTTGAAATGCGTATTCTTTCCCTGTCATCAGAAAATTCTAGAGGATACTGGTTTCTATAGAGAATATATGATTAAGGAGTATAAATGAATATACCAGACCAGATTTAATAAAATTGTTTATTTGGTCTATGTTAAAGTCATATCGCAAGTAGTGTGAGAAGGGGGCATCCTTGTGTGTGTTTTTGTTTAGATATATAAAACGGTCCAGCCCTCCCTCAGCCCCTCTAAGGACCTAACTCCTTTTGTGCGCACTTGTAATTTGTAGCAATGGAACTTGACATTACAGGGGCATATTTGCTCATGTAGATATGTCCTCACGTCCTATAATGCACCCTGCCTTAGGACTCCAAGACCTGCTTTGGGGCGACTTACATATAGCCCATGCAGTATCTTTGACAAGGCACACAGGAGTGTACCATGTCATGTTTTCAAACATCGTTTGCACCATGTCAAGCAGCCAGAAATGGCAGTCTGTGTGGAATGTGTGTGGGACCCTTAGGGTGGCATCAGATAAGTTTCAGCCCGAAGGGATGCTCTATAGTACCCACGACCAAGGTGCCTAGAGTGCCATCCATTTAGCAGGGACTTACAAGGGTGCTAAACTACTTAGCAAATTGTGAAACAAGAGGACATCACTTTCCTAAAGGAAGGATCACCATCACTGAGGTCTGGTTAGCAGGCCTCAGTGCACAGTCAGTCGCAAATCAGCATCTAGCAGCTAAAAAGGGGGCACAAAATAGGGGGTAACAGCAACAAAAACCCAGTTTCCTAAAACTGCGAAAGCAGGTGACTGGTAGTCCAGTGGCGACTGGACTTCAGCTAGGTCAAAGACGACTTTATGCAACGTGAACCCTGCAACCAAGACCTCCTCACCATCTTCATGAACAGAGGATTCCCTGCAGGAAGACCCCCGTTGGCAGCATCGCATCTTCAGCATCCTTCATCCCTTGTATTAGGACCACTCCATATGAATCTATTGCAGTGTGGATGAAATCCCTGGAACTGATGGACTGCTTCTTCTATGAAGGTAACTGTTCTGGAGGACGTTACTGGTCCCCCTGAGCAGCTCCTTGTCTGAGTTGGTAACCCCAAGTACATCTAACTGACCGCATTTACACTTAAATACGTTTTTTTCTTTCAAATTTTTCTAACTGTCCAATGAGTTGATTTTGCCAAGGCTTGTTTGCGGTTGAGTGAAATTGCTTTGATTAATTATTTCTTGCAAAATCTATATCTCTGGCAGGTCTTTTTCGTTTAGTGTCTGAATTCTTATAAAAATAAAATTTATTTGTATAAATTGGTGTTGGATTTCTTGTGTCATGTAGATTTCTTCTTCAATTCTTTTGGTGCTATTTAAATGCTTTACACTTGTTCTTCTGTGTAAGCCTTGCTGCTCAGTGCCACAGCTACCCAGGGTTGAGCTGAGTGTTGAGCTGAGTGTTTAATAGACGAAACCGATAGGACCTAGAGGGGCTGGTGTAGGAAGCTGGCTCTGTATACTATACCAAAATGAGGTATAGTGTGTACAGAGTCCAGTGGAACCACAAAGGTCGGCAGAGGTAAAAGTAGATACCACCTTTCTCTTTATTTTCACTTTATTTTCACTATTATGCGAATAGGTTATCAAAGGAAGGTGCACATCATCAGTCTTCCAATATCTATGCAGACAGAATAATGGAGCACAATGGCCCACATGCATCAATATCGGCTTTTGCGAGTTCTAAATTGCGAAAAATAACGATTTGCAATTTAGAATTCGCAGGAGCCTATGCATGAATATTTTTTATTTTTTTTGCAATTCGGTAAAAATCGCTATTTTTACCGATTTGCAAAAAAAATGCAAATTTTCAATTGCGAATTCACAATTCCCATTCATTCCTATGGGCCAAAATGGCCATAGGAATGAATGGGAATTGCGATTTCACAATGTGCAATTGCAATTCATCAATGCATTTCAAGGGTGGAGAGGGGGGTCAAAATGACCCCCCCCTGCACCCATGAAATGTACTTTTCAGCATAAGTTACATACACACATGTCCTAAGGACATGTGTGTCTGTAGCTTAACAGTTTAAAAAATGCATTTTTGTGCATTTTAAAACAATTTCGCAATTTACCACGAAGTTGAACTTCGTGGTAATTTGCACTTCCAATTTACAAAATCGCACATTTTTCTGTAATGATGCATAGCATTTCAGAAATCGCACAATTGCGATTTCTTATATGCTAACGCAATTTTAGAAATCGTAAAAAAGATGCGACTTCTAAAATGGCATGATGCATCCCAAACAGCACTTTTGCATTCGCAAACGGCCGATTTTAAGGAATCGCACCGTTTGCGACTACAAAAATGCTTGATGCATGTGGGCCAATATGTATTAATAGTCATAGGTGTATTGTCCAAGTTTGCCTTTGCAAAAGCAATATGCGATAAGATGGGATCTAACATTACGACAGCCTTTGAAGCAATATTCAGCAAAAGTAGAAACCCTCAGAAACTGGTGACAGATATATGAAAATAATTTTTAAACAACCCGTTTCAGAACTTATTAAAACAACATTTGATTAAGCATTATATAAGGCACATGTTGGTCAAAGATGTGGTGATTGAACATTTTAACAGAACTTTAAACTCCAATATGTTCAGTTATTTTTTGCTAGCCCACCTTTTTTTATACTCTGTCCTCAAACTGGATTGTACCATCTCAGGAGTACTGCTTGAATTTCCGCTTTCGCAGTGTCGCCATCCTTTACCTCAAAGCCTGCAGTTAGTTTTTGGGGAATTTCCAGCTCTCTTTGCTAAACAACCATTTTACTTTTCCGTGACAATACATGATAGAAAACATCACATTCATGAACAATACTTCGTGTGATGCAGCTTATTATTATGCAGAGTTACAATAATGCAGTACAGTATCAGCATGTCCATTACTGCCCCACCCCTGTTTGTCAGGGACTCCTTTATTCTGTTTCGTAAGCCCATCTCCATATCCCCCATGTCTACCCGTAATGCCTGAGCCAGGGACCCCACACATTAAGGAACTTCTTGGGGCATCCTCTTGCCTTTTATGTAACTGTCTCCACCACAATATAAAGGCTTATTAGGCTGGTGGCCGGAAAGCCTTCGACCGACATCCAAGGTTTAAAGTCAGACCGCCTAATTACCATGTAGGCTGTCGGAGTTTAAACCGACTGGACATTCAGGCTGGCTTCCAACAGGCTTCAGGAGCCCCTTGGCCAGTCGGAAACCAGCACATTATCCCTTTTGTACAGCGTTTCTGCCATGGGGATTATTATGATTGCTTCCGACAAGATTTCCATGTCGTGCATTCCGACATGGAATGGCGGTTGGAAATCAACTTAGGGGGCACCATCCCACAATGGCCTCTGGTTGGGGCCACCTATGGTGCACCCTGTAAATCCCTGCACTGTCTGGCAGGCACCGTGAGGTTTGAGCCGGGAGACACCATCGCCACGCCTTTTATGCTGCTTCTATTTTAAAAATTGCAACTGTGTACTTTGAATTGTTTTTATGCCAATTTTAAACATTGCTTACACCTTTTGCACTTTTTGCATTTTTTCGAGTATTTGCGCTCCCGGGGTCCCTATTGAGAAAGTGGGACCGCCATTTTTTGAGTAGTCAGTGTAGCGGGCTAGTTGTTATGGCCCTGGGAATACTTAAAGTGAGGCTGGCGCGAGAGCGCTTCCTGAAGTCCTCCTGCGACTTAAGCCAGGAGAGACCATCGCCACGACTTCTCTGCTGCTTCTATTTTAAAAATTACAACTGTGTACTTTGAATTGTTTTATACCAATTTTAAACATTGCTTGCATCTTTTGCACTTTTTGCACTTTTTCGAGCGTTTGCCACTCCTGGGGTCCACATTGAGAAAGCGGGACCGCCATTTTGGGAGTAGTCAGTGTAGCGGGCTAGTTTTTTCGGCCCTAGGGATACTTAAAATAAGTCTGGCAAGAGCGCGCAGCGGGCATGCCACAAGCGCCTTAGGCAAGCCTATCTGCGCCCGTCCTCGCACCAACTGCGCACAGCGCCAGCCACTCTACCCGTTCCATAGCAGGTAAGCCCTTGGCTACTTGTTACTCCAGCAGGACTCTGCACAATATAAATACTACTATCAGAAATGCTGATTGTTTATGTATTTTACCTAGCGTTGAGAAGCCACAAGGTCAACTGACCTGCTGTGGCTGTAGAACCAAATTACCAAATCTTGTTTTTCCAGCACACTAAAGGGAGACAAAATACAGTTGGGGACAGTAAACATCAGGAGGACACCAGAAAAAACCTTGATGTGTGTCCTGTTAAACGCAAAATCACTAGTAAAGCATAGGGCCCCATTAGGATAGCGGGTGGAAAATCACCCCGACCGCCATGGAGGCGGGAAACAACCGCCCGCCGGGACCTTGGCTAAACTGGCAATCAAATTAGAATCAACCACCAAAAAAGATCGACCACGGCGGTAGCGGGCTAACAAAAACTGCCCGACGCGGGCAGTGACGTCCAAAAACCGACCGCGGCGGTCGGAAACGCAGCGGAAAAACTACAACCCACCGCAAGCAAAGCGGAGACACCGCACGGGAAATCAGGATATCCCCGATGGTCCCGCGGTACGAACCGCTGTTTTCAACTGCCACGGTCGCACACAGGAGTGAATGGGAGAGACAGCGGAAGAGCTGAAGCATAGCCACCACAGCGGACGGTACATGAAAAACATGGCGGACGATGCCAAAACACTGCAACAATGCCAAACATAGTACCAATCAAAGTAGCCATGCCCTCCAAATACATAAAACACATACCAATGAAAAAACAAATGCCCAAAATTCCCAGGACAACACCCACACCACACCTGACAGTAAAATCGCATTTGGACACACCCACACAGCTGAGTATAAAGCCAGCCCCTTTACTGACCACAATCATTTGCAACACTCCAGAAAAGAAGGGCATACACCTGATGTGACAGGAGAGGCAAAAGAACACAGCACACACACCACCACCACTACCATCATCACTACCACCATCACACCAGCACCCACAATCCCCCAGCACACAACACACCTCACACATCAACACCACACCCACCACACACACCCCTGCCCCCACAAACACTTCAAATATCACGCACTATGGCACACATAAAATGCTCAAATTCACAGAGAGCGAGTTGACAGTCATGGTCAATGAGATAGTGAGAGTGGAACCACAACTGTTTGGTAGCCTGGTCCAACAGACCCCATTAGCCACAAGGACATAAATGTGGGAAAGGATAGTTAATAGGGTCAATGCAGTAGGGATCACCCCGCGATCCAAGAAGGAGATCATGAAGCGGTGGCATGATCTCAAGAGGGTTGTCAAAGAGAAGAGAAGCAAGAACCGGGAGCTGGCTGACAAGACGGGCGGTGGCCCTCCCATTCCACCAAAACCATTCACACCATGGGAGGAGAAGGTGCTTACCATACTGCATCCTGAGAGTCTCACAGGAGTATCCGGGGGAGTGGAGGCTGGTAAGTACAAACAAATGTTAACCAACACACTGATAAGTACTTCCTTGCACATCCCAAACACCATTGCATTTTCCACCCTCAGCTAACAGGTAGCTAGCCATCTTGATTGGGAAGCCCTGTTTGGGGGTGGGAGGCCTGTACCACGACTCTCACCATGCCCCCTGTCCCACACCTGAGCAGGATAGAGGCCTCCCCCACCCAGGAGCATGTGTAAGCCATTGCACTGTTCACCAAACAAACTTACAGGTAGGTAGCCATCTTCACAGTGAGGGTGTTTGGGGAAGGGAGACCTGCACTCCTACTCCCACCATGCCCCCTGTCCCACACCTGAGCAGGATAGAGTCCTCCCCCACCCAGGAGCATGTGTCAGCCATTGCATTGTTCACCAAACAAACTTACAGGTAGGTAGCCATCTTCAAGTCAAGTCAAAGAAGTCTTTATTCGATATTTCATCATAAAAGACATACTACACAGATCAACCATAAAACAATTCAGCCCATAAAAATAACCAGTTAAAATGGGTACAGAACCCTTCAGTGCAAATCTGCAAATGTAATTAAAAATGTATACAACGTTTTAAGACAATAAATTAATATGCATTAAGAACAGACTAAAATAGCATTAAATCACAGTATACAAGACTTCATTTACAGTAAGGGACCCGTGTAAACAAAACATTTAAAATACAACATATCGTTCCTAGGTACATCAAACCTGTGCCCAATCTAACATATTAGGGGGCAGTTAATAGGGAATTAATCAACCTTGCCCGTAGGATCCAGGCCCAACCAATAAATTTAGCGACCCCAATTACCACCAGTAGTGAGGTATTGGTCTTTAGGATTCTACTAGCTGTCTTCGCCGAACGTGTACCCAGTGTCCTACAGACTGGGCGTAACCACTTATGTCTAGGAGCATGGTACACAGGGCAGACGAAGAGAATGTGGTCAACTGTTTCTTCCAGCTGTGTATACACTGGACAATATCCATTACCACTGTTAGCCCAGAACTTTGTTAGACCCCTGAGCGGTAGTGTCCCTACTCTAAGCTGATGGAATAGCTTACGATCCAGGGGCCTAGTGATGACATTCCAGTAGTTTTCAAGGTGACAGACATCCTCCACCAACACAAAGGATGCCGTCAATGAGCCGTCTACCAATGAGGCATGTCCCCAGTACAGATCTCTCAACAGCTTTTTCGGGGAAAAGGAAGCTGTGTCTTGATTACACCAGAGTTCCCCCAGCCCCATACCAAACAGTGTAATTCTTAGATCTCTCATCCAGCCTATCCTGTAAGAACCCTGAAGCTCCCTAACTTCTAACAGAGCTTTCACATATAGGGAAAGTTCTGGCGTAGTCCACAGGCGCCGCCAAAACGCTAGTGGTCTGTATCGCGCAACATCCTCCACTGGTTGGCACCCTAAATCATATAGAAGGGGAATGCGCGGTGTAGATTGCGGGAGGCCTATAGCTGGCGTAAGAAATAGCCATCTTGCTTAGGAGGCATGTTTGGGGGTGGGAGGCCTGCACTCCTACTTCCACCATGCCCCCTGTCCCACACCCCAGCAGCATGGATCAATCTCTCCCACCCAGGAGCACCTGGAAGCCATTGCACTGTTTACCAAACAAACTTACAGGTAGGTTTACATCTTCCCTGTTCTGGCTGTGTGTGGGTGGGAGTGCTATACCACAACTCCCACCATGCCCCCTGTCCCACACCCAGCAGCATGGAGACCTCCCCCACCCAGGAGCATGTGTCAGCCATTGCACTGTTCACCCTCACCTAACAGGTAGGTAGCCATCTTCCCTGTTCTGGCTGTTTGGGGGTGGGAGGCCTGTATCACAACTCCCACCATGCCCCTGTCTCACACCCCAGCAGCATGGAGGCCTCCCCCACCCAGGAGCATATGTCGGTCATTGCACTGTTCTCCCTCACCTAACAGGTAGGTAGCCATCTTCTCTGTTCTGGCTGTTTGGTGGTGGGAGGCCTGGACCATGACTCCCACCATACCCCCTGTCCCACACCTGAGCAGGATAGATGCCTTCTCCACATAGGAGCATATGTCAGCCATTGCACTGTTCACCCTCACCTAACAGGTAGGTAGCCATCTTCACTGGGAGGCTTTTTCTGGGCTGGGAGGCCTGTACCATGACTCCCATCATGCCACCTGTCCCACAGCCTACCAAGATGGAGCCCTCCCCCAACACCACCCAGAAGCATGTGTCAGCCATTGCATTGTTCACCCTCACCTAACAGGTAGGTAGCCATCTTCACTGGGAGGCCTGTTTGGGGGTGAGAGGCCTGCACTACCACTCTCACCATGCCCCCTGTCCCATACCTGAGCAGGATAGAGGCCTCCCCCACCGAGGAGCATGTGTCAGCCATTGCACTGTTCACCCTCACCTAACAGGTAGCTAGCCATCTTGCTTGGGAGGCCCTCTTTGGGGGTGGGAGGTCTGTACCATGACTCCCACCATGCCCCCTGTCCCACACCCCAGCATCATGGAGCACTCCCTCCCACCCAGGAGCACCTGGAAGCCATTGCACTGTTTATCAAACACACTTACAGGTGGGTAGCCATCTTCACTGGTCTGGCTGTTTGGGGGTGGGAGACCTGCATCACTACACACAGCACCAATTGCACGCAATGCATCAATACCTGACATGCACGAGCATTTGATGTTCCTCTGCATCATGTAACAACGCCCAGTATTGCACTGAATAATAATAGTGATGTCTCAAATGTGTAGTGTACAGACAGCCGATGACACGCAGCTAACAGAATACTCGCACAGTGCCCAACACTGACCATTCCCCATCTAATCCACAGGTGATGAAGAACTCACTGCTGAGGACAACAACGACCAGCAGAGCCAGTCTCCACCCTCGGTACATGGACTCTCTGATGTTTACTCCCAGGATAGTTTGGACGATGAGCTCCAGGCCGGCCCATCTGGTGTGCCAGGGACCAACAGGTCCCAGGCCCCCATCCTCCCCACCACCACTTCTGCTGCAACAACAACAGCACAGCAGACCCCTGCTGTCACGGCCTGTGCCTCCACCGCTGCCACCTCCGCCACCACCACCACCAGCAGTACCACCTGCAGCACCCTCCCTGTCCCAGGGTATGACCAGGACACACCAACAAATGTGGAGGACAGGGAGAGTGTGCGGGGACCCACAGTGGTGAGGCAACAGGTCCATGGCAGCAGGGCAGGTGAGAGGCCCAGACCTCAGGAGGTTGGCACACCATCCCAGGGCCACTTCACCAGAGTCATCGGGCATATGAACAGGTCCAGGGACAAAGTGGCCGGTCTGACGAACTATTACGTGAGCTCATCCTGCTGATGAGGTCCAACGACACACGCATTGGACAAATGGTGGACCTCATGGCCCAGCAAGTGGCGTTACTGAGGGACAGGCCTGCGTCCCAAACAACACCTCCGCCCCCCCTGTTGTGCTGCAGGATGACAGGGCACCATCCTCCCCTGTGGCCACAGAGTGGGGTGAGTCCTCAGAAGCAGCTGGCCATTCATCAGCCCCCCCCCCCCACCAAAGCGATCAAGCGGGCATCCAAAGAAGAGCCTGGGAGTCTCTAGAGGCAAAGTACCATCCACACGCCAGTCACGAGCCAGCCCTGATGGCAACCCTCTTCCCCACTGAATTGACTGTTTGGACTGCCCTTCCCCACACTGCCTTGTGAATGGCACCTGTCTGTTGGACTGGGTCACCACATCCATGTGGTATCTACTCTTGCATCTCATCTACCATGACTGTCAACTCACTGCTCCATCACCACTCTCATGTAAATATGCCTGCATCCCTCACATGTCAACTTTGTAAATAAAATACCTTACACATTTGAATTTGTGCAGTTTTGTTTTTAGTGCAATATATTACAGTCTTGAAAATGTCCATGATGTATCCAAAAGATGTACAGTATGTAGGGCTGAATAATTTCGAAGCACCTAGGGAGACACAACAGAACAACAGTCACTGGCGTTAGTGTGGCATCACAGACATAACACTACACAAAGCATCCACATAAGTCTACAGGCAGACAACACAATGTGCAGCAAGTGTCAACAAACAGATTTCTGTATACGTTCACATGTGAAATGTCACTGCCACATTTCCACACACAGGTGACTTAACATGTGCCTGTCTGTACCATCCGCGCATAGCCGTTCAGAACAACAGCAATCACACAAGACAATGTATAAGGTGTACCTCTTCACACATCTTCAAGTGAAGTAGCGGGTGATGAGCTGTTGACGCATGTTAACTCCTTCCTCCTCTCCACTGTCCCCGTCCCTGGACTCAGGGCCCTGAACAGGCGGGGGCCTTGGGTCCTCACCATCATCCATGAGCAGGGGAATCCCCTTGTGAATGGCCATGTTGTGCAGCATACAGCATGCCACAATGATCTTGCAGACCTTCCCAGGCGAGAATGGCAGTGCACCTCCAGTCCTGTCAAGGCAGCGGAATCTTGACTTGAGCAGGCCAAAAGTTCGCTCAATGACACGTCGGGTCCTGCCATGGGCCTCATTGTACCTGACGTCAGCCGGGGTCCTGGGATTCCGTAGTGGGCTCAGCAGCCATGGACGGCTGGGATATGCAGAGTCACCTGTGAATGACAAACACACATTGCAATGTTGCACAGGCAGAGGGCAGCAGGTCACACACACAGCATGCCATATCACTAAGCATACTCACCCACAATTCAAGCATGCTTGGGAAGCAGATTTGCCACCCTCCTGGGCACCATGCTGTTCCTTAGGATGTACGAATCATGGGATGAGCCGGGAAATCTTGCACACACATGTGATATGGTCATGTCCGCAGGGCACACCACCTGCACATTCATCGAATGATAATGTTTACGATTTCTAAAAATATTCTCACTCACCAGTGGTGGCACCAGACCTACATGGGTGCAATCAATGGCACCAAACATGGGGGATGTGCCCAAGGGGATAGAAGTCACCCTTCTGTGGTATATAAATAAATAATACCGGATCTAGGTTTTACTGGACATAGCAATAACAGATAGCTCAATAAATAAGAGTCAAGATTCGAGGTAGTAGGAGTTTGCAGGTTTAATACAGCATAAAGGACAGGAACAGGACAACCTGCACGGGAACAGGATGGCAGCGCTGCCGGGGGCAGGATCAGAATCGGCGTAACATTTAATAACAGTGCACAAATATATATACTAAAACAGTTACATTACAATGAATTACAGTAGGCGGAGCAGTGGGTGTGGTCAATAGCAGTCGCGAAAGATAAGGGTGAAAATGGGTGTAACAGGGGCGTATACATAGACATGTGATGTAAACGTAACAGAATATGTCATAAATGGGGTGGAAACATGGAGGGGGCTACCTAAGGAGCCGGGACCTCTAACCTAATGGTGCGCGCAAACTGACAATAACGTGTTACTAGGAGAAGCTGGGGGCTATGAACTCTGTGCTAGGAGCAGAGACTGAAGTCTGGAGAGTCAGGGCGACATGTACCTAAACAGTATCTAGTATCTGATGTTTAGAGAACATGTTGATAGAATCCAAAAGTTATCGGGGTAAAGGCTAACGGACTCTAAGAATGGTGCATGCATTATTCCACATGTAGTGCGTGATGAAGAATATTAAATGACCATAAATACAGTATTTCTCTTACATGGAGACGTAAAGGCTAGACAATGACGGAAACTATTGATGCGATTCAGTAGCTTAGGAATGCAGAGAAGGAGGGCTGGACTGATAACTAGAATCATAACATACTCTTGGCAGACTCAGAGGCAGAGCCAGGCTGAGCCGGGCACTGCGAGGCAGGAAGTAAGTGAAGGGTCGAGGATACAGGTGGGGGCTGTATCGCTCCTCAGCGAGGCTCAGGAGACAGGAGCTGAATCTGGTGTCCGGGCCCTTTTGAGGCCTAGAAACGGGGACTTTACAATAAAATAACGTGCACACTGAGAAACGTGGCAACGTAACTTTACATAGGCCTAATATTCGTAGTATTCACGAGAACTGGAAACTGGCATACTAGTGATGGACACAACTGTAATTGCGTCTTTAATCAAACATGGGGATACATATGCATATTTAATCATGCACACATAACATAAGATGGAGGACACGTAGGGACACAGAACATGGCAAAATTTACTTTTCCACATTCCCTCCTTGTCACTACGTTTCCATCAGGAAACATCAATATTCATGATACCAGCTATCATTTCATACAGTATCATTTGCTCGTCTCGAATTTTCTTGGAACGGGATTTAGGACGGGACTTGGGACTAGGAATACAAGATGTAGCACAAATGCCGCAAATCGCAGGGCCACATTGTAAACAGAGGCAGCAACTGAATATGATCGCTACTGCAATACCCAGAAATGACAATACTTTCCATCCCCAGGCGGAAATTATATTCCAGAACCAACCGGACCATGTCCAGGTGCCTGGATCTTGGTGTAACATATGGGCAATTTTATGGAGTCTGGTAATAGCTGAATAAACAGACGGTGCGTTATTAGGAATGAAAATGCAGCAACTAGATCTGATGACTCTACATGCCCCGCCCCTATCGGCCAGTATGACGTCAAGGACGAGACGATTCTGGAGCACGACAATTCTCATAAAGGATTGTTCTTCGGTTAAGTTACCTAGAGCAGAAGTAGTCTCAATCACTACTGCTTCAAGTGTTCTGGTTAATCTACGTATCAGTTTACTATTCACGACAGTACCTAAGTAGGGGAAGACACCTTTATTGATATCTATGTATTGTTCTAGAGCAGTTTCAGTATAATCGACAATCTGGAGATTTCTCTTGTGTCTAGTATGTACTAGGTGGGAATTCCTATGATAGTCAGGTGGGGCTAGGAAAACTGGTGGCAGTAGGAAGGCAATGTAACATGTACCATCCCAATCAAGGGGCAGACGAACATATGCGGTCTGACCACAAACAAAATAAGAATGACGTGAAGCTTTGAAAATAGATTTCCCACTGTCACTATACTTGACAATAGTAGTACAATCACTATGGCCTACATGTACGGAACCATTATTTCGGACACATAATTCACCTTTGACTGGTAATACTGACATAGCAGGTAAGTCTGGAGTAGAATCAGACTGAACATTCAGGACCATAAAATTCGAACAATAATTACCCAAATTATAAACTTCATTTTCTAGATCTAACCCCGTTCTGTGGGGAAGACCTTGCTTGTCTGGGAAACATGTACTGTTAAGTAAAGACATATCTGTTGAGGATGACGTTAACGTGGACCATGCTCCACACGAACCGTTATGTGAGAATGGATAAGGAAAGAGTGGCAGAACTCCCTTCGGTGTCTGGAAAGGGGGGAGTCGACCACACACCCAACAATTTGTGGCATTGCTGGTCTGGTGTGAATAATGTAACATGCGGACAAAAGAATTATTACGCATAGCAAGACGATAAGAGAGTTCATGAGGAGGCAGATCACTAAACGTGTGCTCTACTGTAACATTAGCAGACTTATTTATATGAGAAACTGAAAAATACAAATAAAATGCATAACTGGTGCAGGAAATTATAATGCTGAAATATAGCAGAAAACATAAAATAATAGTGCAACTTCTAGAGTTCTCACTAACTCTCTCTCTGTGGGTGTCTATTATATACATGTCAGAAACCGGTCTAACCGTTTCACCTAGGGGAGGACTTAGACAATCAAACTGGCTGACTTATTTTACTAGACCTTAGTTTAAGCTTATACTCCTGTTGCGGAGTTTTCTCTAACAGGGAAGGGTTCGTAGCAATGTCTTTTGCGGGACAGTCCTTAAGAATAGTACTTTGGCAGTCTTTAAGATCCTCAGAAATGTTCTTTGAAACAGGTTTCAATCCAAAAAATCTTTTCACATGTGACAAATGGACCCAGCCCTTCCTGCCTTCCAGCTTGACGGCAGTACGGGTGGCCAGGAGGACCTGTCGGGGTTCCTTCCAGCGAGGCTCCAGCGGACTTGAACGATCAAAGTTCCTGATCAGAACCATGGATCCGGGAACGATTTCATGCGGTGCCACCTCGGTATTGTCTGGAAATGCGGCAGCAACCTGTGAACGACAAGAGTTGAGGGCAGACATCAAGGAAGCTAGGTAATCTGTCAGCATATTACTTGAAACATCGGTAATACTTTGAGGTCTAGGTGTACCCCACATATTAGGGGGGCGGCCGAATACGACCTCATAAGGGGACAGACCTGATCTGGAATGTGCGACCATGCGCATATAAAATAAGGCAACTGGCAGAGCTACTAGCCAGTCTACACCTTTCTCTTTACATACTTTTGCAATACGGATTTTTAGGGTCTGGTTATGTCTCTCTACGAGACCGGCTGCTTCTGGATGGCGTACACAATGGAACTTCCACTGGTACCCTAACAAAAGGGAAACGTGCTTCATGAGTTCAGATGAGAATGGTTGGCCGTTGTCTGAATATACGACCCTAGGGAGTCCGTAGCGGGGGAAGAATTCACGAACCAACTGCTTGGCAGTGGTCGCGGCTGTGTAATCTGGTACTGGATATGCTTCTGTCCACCTGGACAAAGCGCATACAACTACGAGGACATACTTGAAACCTCGACATCGCTCCATCTGAATATAATCCATCTGGAGGACTTCAAAAGGGTGGTCAGGAGGCTGGAATCCACCTTGTTCCACCGGAACACTTTTACCTGGATTAAACTGACAACATATCATACAGGTACGGACTTTCTGCTTGGCTGCAGCTCGTAAATGCTTGTTGAACCAAATGTTCTGGATACTATCTAACATAGCTTTTTCTCCTAAATGTGCTGGACTATGTGCGGTATTGATAATGACTTGAACCATAGAATCGGGGAGAAACCATGTGGCTTTACCCTTCGTTACCCATCCCTGATCTGTCTGGACCCCTCCTTGTTCGGACCATTTCTTGATTTCCTCGGGAGTAGCATGTAACTGGATATCTATGACATCTTGAGTAGGGTCCTTAACTGTCATACAGGTAGTTGGATCTGGAGTGTATGTCGGTGTCTTATTTACTGGAATGTCTGGTGTCTGTGCTGTAAGCTTGGCTGTGCGATCTGCTAGATCATTACCTTGAGAAATAGTGTCAGTAACTTTCGTATGTGCTTTGCATTTCATGATAGCAATGGATGTCGGTAAGTGTATGGCATCTAGCAGAGCTTGAATAAGGAGACCATGCTGAATCTTGGTTCCATGAGAAGTCATGAAACCTCTCTCCTGCCAGAGCACTCCGAAGTCGTGTACGACTCCAAATGCGTAACGTGAATCTGTGTAAACATTAACTTTCAGGTTCTTGGCGTGTATGCAGGCTTGTGTCAGAGCAACTAGCTCTGCTGCTTGAGCAGACAGGGTGTCAATACGATGTGTTTCAATAACTTCAGTGTCAGTAGTCACTGCATACGCGGCTACTAGTTCTCCTGTACTTGTTCTCATACATGAACCATCCACATAAAGTGTCAGGTCGGGATCTGGTAATGGAATATCTGTCAAGTCTTGTCTTGGCTTAGTCATAGTGTTAACTACTTCCACACAGTCATGTGTGGCGGGATTCGGATTAACTGATGGTAACAGTGTAGCAGGATTTAAAACGTTGCAGCGTCTGATTTCTATGTGTGGCTGGAACAGTGTCAATTCATAACCTGTTAAACGTGCAATTGTCAAGTGCTGAGTCTGTGTTCGGTTTAAAAGAACTTCCACGGAGTGTGGAACTTGTACTGTCAAGGAATGTCCTAATACTATGGAATCACTTTGTCTAATAGCTAGTGCTGTGGCTGCAACTGACTTGAGGCACGCAGGCAGAGCCTGGGCTACAGGATCTAATGTGCTCGAAAAATAAGCACAGGGCTTGTATTGTCCTGCTTGATCTTGTGTGAGAACAGATAATGCTGTACCTTCACGTTCAGTGACGAAAAGTGTAAAAGGCTTACTGTAGTTCGGTGTAGCTAGAACTGGAGCTTGGCATAGAGCTTTCTTTAATTCATTGTAACTAAGTGTATGTTCAGATGTCCAAGGGAGAACAGTCGATACGGCTGCCTCCTGTGTCGTTAACTGTATCAGTGGCTTGGCTAGAAATGCATACTGAGGAATCCATTGCCTGCAGTAAGAAGTGAGGCCAATAAAAGCACATACCTCCTTCTGGGTCTTGGGCTGAGGAAGACTCGCTATTAACTGGATACGGTCAGGTGTCAACTGCCTACCCCTCTTGGACAGTAAGTGGCCTAAGTAGATCACTTGCTGGACACAGAATAGAAGCTTCGAAGGGGACACCTTGTGCCCCATCTCGGCTAGGAAATACAAGACTGTAAGGGATGCTCGCTCGCAAGCACGTTCAGAACGGGCTGTGATCAGTAGATCATCGACATACTGGAGCAGGGCAGTGTCAGTTGGCATGTGAATATTGTCTAGTTGTCTCTTAAGTGCTTGACTGTAAATACTAGGACTTTCTGTGAAACCTTGAGGAGCTCGTGTAAACATATAGCTCCTTCCATTTAAACAAAATCCGAAAAGGAACTGGCTGTCTGGATGAATGGGGACACTAAAAAATGCGTTCTTGAGGTCTATGACTGAAAAAAATGAGGCTTCAGAATCAATGGCTGTCAATAGGGAAGAGATATCTGGGACAACTGGGTACTGGGGAATAATACATTTGTTAAGCTCTCGAAGGTCAATCACTAATCGATATACTGGGGGTGCATTTGGATCAGTACGTTTCATGACTGGAATGATCGGAGAATTACATACATTGGAGTCAGTTTCTACAACTACTCCTTGAGCGATGAGCTCGTCAATAATTTTGGATAAGGCTGCTACAGCCTCAGGTGGCAATCTGTACTGTCTGATTCGTGGTAACACTACACCTGGCTTGAGAGTCACACGATGGGGTGTGATTTGCATGAAGCCAACATCAGTTGGACCTTGCGCCCATAGATGCTGCGGAACATTGGACAATCTCGGATCAAAATCTCGTAATACATAGTGACCCTTGAAGTCACGTAGGAACAGTCGTATTCCCTCTGGGGAACAGCAAATAACTGCACCTAATTCTTTCAGTGTTTTAATGCCTAACAGATTTTCTGGACATGACTTCGTAAGTAACAGATCAGTAGTACGGGACAATGGACCTACTTCTAGAGTAACTGGCTTAGATATCTCGTTTATAATAGGCTTTCTTGAAAATCCAAGGGAAACATTTCTAGAGCCTGAGAGCGGAGCCCCTGGAACTTCGGCGTGACTGATGGTGGTCCTACTTGCCCCTGTATCAATCAGAAACTTTCTGTCTTTCCCTAATACTTGACTGTGAACATAGGGACCCTCTTGATCTACAGGTATCTCGATGAGAGGCAAGCCTACCTCCCTCTCTAGGCTGTTTCATGAGTACGGCTGATACTCTGGATACTCGGACTGCGCATACTGGTACATCTGCTGTGTAACATGCTGTGTTGCAGCAATAGGCTGCGGTGCTGGAACTGTCTGTTGTGCATTCTGTAGCTGAGAAGTCTGTGAAACTTGTTCTCGTCTAGGCGGACGTGGTCTTTCTTTAGTTTTACCGGTAGCTATATTGTGTTTCAGAACTGCACACTCGTTTATAAAATGACCTGGCTGTTTACAATAATTGCATGTCCCTTTAACGGGAACTGCAGGATGACTGGCTTGATTCGTACCCCTCTTCTGACTGTCTTGTGGAACAGATTGTGCAACCAGCACTTTCATTTTCGTGTCTTTCATACGTTTTCTCTCATGATCTTGTTCTTCTCTGATTCTATTCTGGTGGTATTGAAGCATCTGTAACATCTGGGACGGGGTATTAGCTTGCCAGGTACTTTCGACTTTCAAAACTCGATTCTTAACTTGTGGACTTGAATTCTCGACTAATTTAGTAACAAAAAGATGAGGGTATGACTCGCTACTTGTCTTGAGGCCACTGTTTATACTAAAACATTTCTCGAATCTAGAATAAAAATCACTAGTGTCTTCGTCTTGTTTCTGTTTACAGGCTGAGATTGCATCCCAGTCTTCCTTTTTAGTGGCTAATAATCTTGGCAAAACTTGTATTAACAGTTCTGGTAATTCTTTACATTTCTCTCCTAGACCGGTACCTGGTACTCGTATCTTATCTTCAGCTTCTAGAACTGCCCAATCGATCTTTTTCTCTCCCACCTCCCATTCTTTTTCCTTGAGTTTTTCGTATACCCCTGCGGGCAACAGGACTTTTAACATTTTAATTATATCTGGATACGTGTATTCTCCCATACGGAGCATGTCTTTTAATTCTCGGTGGAACCCTGCTGGATCTTTGTCATGACAGGGAATTAATTTCTTCATCTCTAAGAGTTCCATCTTTGTAATTGGAGTGTAAACAAACACTCGTTGCATTTCACCATCTGTTGTCCTAACTGGGTGTACTTCTCGTAACGGATTCTGTCTGTCTATGTAAAACGGTTTACTTTCTGGAGGTGAGACATGAACAAAATGCGGGTTCAAAAACGTTCTATATTTGTGGCGCTGTTCTAGGATGACACTAATTAAATCGGTACCTAAACCTTTCCATCTATACTGGAGTAACTCGTTCAGGACATCGTGTAACGGACCTGGATCAGAATGTTGACCCTCATACAGAGTAATGAGGTGCTGGATCATATACATACCCACCAGTCGTTGCTCGGCTGGAGGCAGTTTCAGAAACATTTGTGCCACTATTTCATCTGGAAAAGTGGTAGAATCAGTAATCCATCGGACTGCTGATCGGGCTAGTTCTTGTTCATGCATAGTACTTAACTCACTGTAACCGATTCGTGATTTCAGAATGTGATCGGTAGCTTGAAATACTTGTTCCAGAGAACCTTGTTCTGGTGCTGGATGATGTAAAACTGACTTGTGTTCTAGGCGCAAATGGCGATCTGGAAATCTAGTTTTTCCTACATACGCTATTCTAGTGGGATTCTCGTCGTCTACCTCTTCGGTAGAGTCATTTTCTTTCTCGCTTACTTGTGCTGCTTTACGTTGTTCGTGTAACTTTAGTATTTCCTTACGAATTTTCTTGTACATACTCTCTATACTACTGATAGTCTTGTGTTTACCCTCGGCTATATTATCACTCCACCTTGTCAGGATTTTCATTTCGGCCGGATCTTTAGTTGGGTGATCTTGTTCTCTTATTAGACAATTAATCAGAAACTTTAATATCATGAGCTGGATCTCAGCTTTCCTTTGAGACATGGCTTCGCCAATACTTTCTGGATCCTCCCCTGTACGGATGAAACGATATATTCGGTCTAGATCTCCTTTCATATCTGGTAGGGTGTCTAAATACCCGGTCACCCGTCTTACACGGATGGAATATATTACTGTACTATCATCACCTGCAACTGGATCATTGCGGCATTCAGTGAGAGCTCGTCGGATTTCTGCAACGGACTTAAATTTGGGCGTACGCTGTAACGCACATTCATGTAACTCGGCCAACGTTCTACGTTGGTGCGGTGGCGGGGTACCAGGAGGACCTCCTCCTGCGGCCCCTAAACTGGAATCGTCGACTGATACTCTTCGTACCAGTGCGGCGGGAAATTGTAATGTAGGCTGGACCGGGGGTACCGTAGCAGGTACTGCAAGAGGTGCCCCGGTGTCTGGGGGAGCAGGAATTGCCTGATTTACAGGGACTGGCGGAACAGGATTTGCATATTCCGGGACTGTGTCGTCCAAATAGGACGAGATGAAAATATCAGCTGCGGTCGGTTTGTGACGTAGCTTGGTCGGAACTAATGGTGGCGGAAAATTACTGGATGCCTCCGGGGTCGCTTTTGGCAAGCCCTCGGCAAGAAGAGGATACATACCCTTGATGAGGGCATTCCTCTGTCTGTCTGACTGTTCTGTTTTAACTCGTTCACCTATCTCGATTAGTTCCCTTTCTTGGGCTCGTTCCAAAGATTCTCTACTTAGTTCTGACTTTCTGATTTCTTTTTCGGTTCTTCTATGAGATTCTTTGCGCCATAACTCGATGGCATCTTTCTGTGACTGTCTGGCTTTCTTTTTCCATAATGCTTCTTCTACTCTCATGATGCACTCGGCATCCCACGTACCTGATACGGGCCATCTATACTTTTCCTCTAACTCTTTGGTATACTCTACCCATAAATCTAGATATAATATGGCACTTATGCCATGCTTCTGATACATAAAATGACCTGGACTGTCCCTAGGCGGGACAGGAACTGCTGCTTCTAGCAGACCTTTTCTAGTTTTTAACTGACGTAATTTTGAGAATAAGGGCATGACTGAACTGTAATCTAGACACAATACAATACACAATGAACACGATAATTACTTCACATTCATACCACGACATTAAAATACATGAAGAATATTTAAAATAACAATTCGAACAGAATACTACCTGGAATACTGAAAACAGAATACATGAATTTTCTCGAGAACAGAACTGACTAGAACAGAAACTAGATGTACTGCTGAAACAGTACGAAACTTACCGGTCTCATAAAGAGACACGTCAGGACCCGCATCCACCGAAGTGGACACTTCGTTTTGGGTCTGTGTACCACCAACCCACGGACCAGAGTCAATTAGATTGACCCTGTCTAGATACTACCCCAGCAATGGTACTCACCGGGCAGCAAGAACGGAAGGCCTCGGACTGGACTGGACTGCTTCGACGCCGGACGGACGAACTTCGGACTTCTGTTACGGGTGGGCCTCCGGATACCTCGGACCTTGGACTCTCGGCTTGGGCTCTGGTCGGGACTCGCCGCGTTCCTCCACCGCCTCGTCTGGATGCTGGACCGCCACCTCCGTCTCCTCCGTGGGCCTGAGGGATACTTGAAGCAGAAATATCTGCACGTGCACGGTATGGTTCCGTCACGGCTGCAGAGGGTCAGGGGGCCGGCGTGGCTTCACCGGCGCGTGGGGAAAGGGCAAGTCCCTATTCGGGCGCCATTCTGTGGTATATAAATAAATAATACCGGATCTAGGTTTTACTGGACATAGCAATAACAGATAGCTCAATAAATAAGAGTCAAGATTCGAGGTAGTAGGAGTTTGCAGGTTTAATACAGCATAAAGGACAGGAACAGGACAACCTGCACGGGAACAGGATGGCAGCGCTGCCGGGGGCAGGATCAGAATCGGCGTAACATTTAATAACAGTGCACAAATATATATACTAAAACAGTTACATTACAATGAATTACAGTAGGCGGAGCAGTGGGTGTGGTCAATAGCAGTCGCGAAAGATAAGGGTGAAAATGGGTGTAACAGGGGCGTATACATAGACATGTGATGTAAACGTAACAGAATATGTCATAAATGGGGTGGAAACATGGAGGGGGCTACCTAAGGAGCCGGGACCTCTAACCTAATGGTGCGCGCAAACTGACAATAACGTGTTACTAGGAGAAGCTGGGGGCTATGAACTCTGTGCTAGGAGCAGAGACTGAAGTCTGGAGAGTCAGGGCGACATGTACCTAAACAGTATCTAGTATCTGATGTTTAGAGAACATGTTGATAGAATCCAAAAGTTATCGGGGTAAAGGCTAACGGACTCTAAGAATGGTGCATGCATTATTCCACATGTAGTGCGTGATGAAGAATATTAAATGACCATAAATACAGTATTTCTCTTACATGGAGACGTAAAGGCTAAACAATGACGGAAACTATTGATGCGATTCAGTAGCTTAGGAATGCAGAGAAGGAGGGCTG
Organism: Lissotriton helveticus; assembly: GCF_964261635.1. Classification (NCBI taxonomy): domain Eukaryota; kingdom Metazoa; phylum Chordata; class Amphibia; order Caudata; family Salamandridae; genus Lissotriton; species Lissotriton helveticus. The sequence continues at coordinate 1,130,023,840 of NC_136063.1, forward strand.
GACTGATAACTAGAATCATAACATACTCTTGGCAGACTCAGAGGCAGAGCCAGGCTGAGCCGGGCACTGCGAGGCAGGAAGTAAGTGAAGGGTCGAGGATACAGGTGGGGGCTGTATCGCTCCTCAGCGAGGCTCAGGAGACAGGAGCTGAATCTGGTGTCCGGGCCCTTTTGAGGCCTAGAAACGGGGACTTTACAATAAAATAACGTGCACACTGAGAAACGTGGCAACGTAACTTTACATAGGCCTAATATTCGTAGTATTCACGAGAACTGGAAACTGGCATACTAGTGATGGACACAACTGTAATTGCGTCTTTAATCAAACATGGGGATACATATGCATATTTAATCATGCACACATAACATAAGATGGAGGACACGTAGGGACACAGAACATGGCAAAATTTACTTTTCCACACTTCACACTGGCCAAATCTGCTCCCCTGGGGAAATGTATGTATCGATCCTTATATATCATCATGGCTGCAAGAACATCCCTCAGCACCGGGCTGAACATGGGTTGCGAAATCCCTGCAGCACTGGTCACGGTCTCCTGGAAGGAACCAGTCGCAAAAAAGTGGAGGGCTGCCATCACTTTGTATGTGGGTGTGAATGCTGTTGGGTAGTGGCAAAAAGGCTGCAGGTGGGCCTCCAACAGATCACAAAGGGTCTTCAGTGTCGATCTGTCGAGGCAGAATTTGCGAATGATCGCTATATCCTCCATGTCCTCCAGCACTGTCAGGTGACATATGAGATTAGGCCTCCTCCTAGTTGAGATGTAAATGGACAAATGTCTATGACAACCATCATGAGATGGCAACAGCAGATACCGTTAAGGATGTCACAGAAAACCAAAGACTGCCATGAGAGATGCGTAGCACACCAGGTTACATGGCTGGACATTTGAGACACACAGAGGGCACACCTCTCGATTTACAATACACAAGTGCCGCAAACAACACATAGGTCAATGGGAATGCACACAGACAGAACCCCACATTTCACATGTGCACGCCTCGTACCGTACCATCCACAAAGCTGTGTAAAATTACCATGACTGTCTCATACCCATCTGCTGTACCTGTCACACCTCAATGCATCATGTGAACTTGGCACACATCCACAACCCAATGATCACAGTAGCTGGAAAACTGTCACTTGTGTGCATGAGCTGATATGGTAGCACAAGTACAGTGAGACAAGCCTTGCCAAGGTCAGCACTGACCCACAACACATTGATTTGTCACACATTATTGACAAGGTTTAACAATGTGAAGCATCATCAAACATCAAATGCATAAGTGACATGGCAGGTACCACAGACCAATGTGCGTCACACATAACGTGCGTCCACCTGTGGATTATATGGAATAATGGCATTGTGTGCACAATGATGTGCCCTTAACCATGTTGCTGCTGTGTACTGATTTAGTGTTCACGATGGACATTGCCATTGCATGTGCCCCAAATTGCGGTAGCTACCGCCTGGCCACGGCGGTGAGACACCAGCACCACCCCCTTCACAAGTGTGGTAGCCATTGGCATGGAGACATGGGTAGATGGCGGTGGGTATGCTCCGCCACCCACATCGCGGTAGCTACCGCCTGACCACGGCGGTGTGACACCAGCACCACCCCCTTCACAAGTGCGGTAGCCATTGGCATGGAGACATGGGTAGATGGCGGTGGGCATGCTCCGCCATCCACATCGCAGTAGCTACCACCTGGCCACGGCGGTGTGACACCAGCACCACCCCCTTCACATGTGCGGTAGCCATTGACATGGGTAGATGGCAGTGGGCATGCTCCGCCACCCACATCGCGGTAGCTACCACCTGGCCACGGTGGTGTGACACCAGCACCACCCCCTTCACAAGTGCGGTAGTCATTGGCATGGAGACATGGGTCAATGGCGGTAGGCATGCTCCGCCACCCACATCGCGGAAGCTACCACCTGGCCACAGTGGTGTGACACCAGCACCACCCCCTTCACAAGTGCGGTACCCATTGGCATGGAGACATGGGTAGATGGCGGTGGGCATGCTCCGCCACCCACATCGCGGTAGCTACCACATGGCCACGGCGGTGCGACACCGCCATGGGGCATTGCCTACAGTCAATGGGAGTGATGACTGCAGTGGCATGATGCAATTTCGAAAATCGCGGAAGGCGTGTTGGTAATTGGATGCTTTTGAACGATGCACCATCGCGATAGCGCACCCTGGGCCCCTGCGGTGCATCACCGCCATGGAGCATTGCCTACAGCCAATGGGAGCGACGATTGCGGTGGCATGATGCAGTTTTTTAAATCGGCATGGAGACATGGGTCAATGGCGGTGGGCCCTTAACCATGTTGCTGCTGTGTACTGATGCAGTGTTCACGATGGACATTGCCATTGCATGTGCCCCAAATTGCGGTAGCTACCGCCTGGCCACGGCGGTGAGACACCAGCACCACCCCCTTCACAAGTGTGGTAGCCATTGGCATGGAGACATGGGTAGATGGCGGTGGGTATGCTCCGCCACCCACATCGCGGTAGCTACCGCCGGACCACGGCGGTGAGAAACCAGCACCACCCCCTTCACAAGTGCGGTAGCCATTGGCATGGAGACATGGGTAGATGGCGGTGGGCATGTCCGCCACCCACATCGCAGTAGCTACCACCTGGCCACGGCGGTGTGACACCAGCACCACCCCCTTCACATGTGCGGTAGCCATTGACATGGGTAGATGGCAGTGGGCATGCTCCGCCACCCACATCGCGGTAGCTACCACCTGGCCACGGTGGTGTGACACCAGCACCACCCCCTTCACAAGTGCGGTAGTCATTGGCATGGAGACATGGGTCAATGGCGGTGGGCATGCTCCGCCACCCACATCGCGGTAGCTACCACCTGGCCACAGTGGTGTGACACCAGCACCACCCCCTTCACAAGTGCGGTACCCATTGGCATGGAGACATGGGTAGATGGCGGTGGGCATGCTCCGCCACCCACATCGCGGTAGCTACCACATGGCCACGGCGGTGCGACACCGCCATGGGGCATTGCCTACAGCCAATGGGAGTGATGACTGCAGTGGCATGATGCAATTTCGAAAATCGCGGAAGGCGTGTTGGTAATTGGATGCTTTTGAACGATGCACCATCGCGATAGCGCACCCTGGGCCCCTGCGGTGCATCACCGCCATGGAGCATTGCCTACAGCCAATGGGAGCGACGATTGCGGTGGCATGATGCAGTTTTTTAAATCGGCATGGAGACATGGGTCAATGGCGGTGGGCCCTTAACCATGTTGCTGCTGTGTACTGATGCAGTGTTCACGATGGACATTGCCATTGCATGTGCCCCAAATTGCGGTAGCTACCGCCCGGCCACGGCGGTGTGACACCAGCACCACCCCCTTCACAAGTGCGGTAGCCATTGGCATGGAGACATGGGTATATGGCGGTGGGCATGCTCCGCCACCCACATCGCAGTAGCTACCGCCTGGCCAAGGCGGTGTGACACCAGCACCACCCCTTCACATGTGCGGTAGCCATTGACATGGGTAGATGGCAGTGGGCATGCTCCGCCACCCACATCGCGGTAGCTACCACATGGCCCCTGCGGTGCATCACCGCCATGGAGCATTGCCTACAGCCAATGGGAGCGATGATTGTGGTGGCATGATGCAGTTTTGAAAATCGCGGAAGGCGTGCTCCGCCACCGCGGAGGCGGTCATTGGATGCTTTTGAATGAGGCAGACCTGGACAACCAATTGCAGCTTTGCACCTTACAAACAACCCCAGGGGGCTATACATCTGTGGGAGTGAGCCTCACATTTCCACTGCTCACAGAGCCTGCTGCCTGGGACCCTCTCCTGCTGCTGCCTCAAGTGCCTGCTGTCTGAGACCCTCTCCTGCTGCTGCCTCAAGTGCCTGCTGCCTGGGACCCTCTCCTGCTGCTGCCTCAAGTGCCTGCTGCCTGGGGCCCCTCACCACTCACTTCCACCACAGGTATTCCATGTCCACAGGGATGGCAAGGACAGAGAAGATCCGTGCCAGTCCATTCACAAGCGAGGCGCTGGAGGTCCTAGTGGACGAGGTGCTGGCACAGTACCCAAGACTGTATGGTGGCCTCAATGTTGTGGTAAGTCATCAATAAGGGAGATGTAGGGCAGGGGGTGTCAGACATGTAGTTGTGCTGCTGCAGTATGTGCCTGAGGGTGTGGGGTTGTGTCATACACTGACAAACAAACTGTCTCCAGGGCGAGGGAGTGTGTATGTGTCCCAATGTCACTGTTTTCTCTGCCTGCAGTTGTATGTGTGAGTGGAGTGTGTTACACTGTCAGCCATACAGAGCCACAGGATGTTGGACATGTAGGTGCCAGGACAGTAATTGCTGAGGTGAATGTTTCTGTGTTCCCCTTTTGTCCGACTCAGTGTGAACCCAGAGACTAGGCCCAGTGCCTGCCCACCCAAATGAGTACACGTCACCAAACGTACATGGTCCTTGCTCCTGTTCATTCACACTGAATAGTAGATATGCACCATCTCAGCCCTGTATAATTGCACACAAACACACTTCTGTAGATGGATATTTTGTTGGTGAGTCTATGTGCCCCGAAGCCATACAGATTACAAACACATATATTCACAGGACATGCTCATTGAATGCTGTCCAGTCATGCACACAGTGCTTCTAGACACAGAGACAAAGGTAGATATGTGATGTATGTAGTGGGCAGACATGCATGGGACTGGTGATGTCTGCAAGCCACTGAGGGGGTTCAGTACAGTCATCCTGCATGTGTGTGAGATTATCAGGAGCCCTCTATGCCCTCATGTATGCATGCAATCACATCTGTTTGGCCCATGCATAGTGCCCTTGTGAGGTGTCCCCCAGTTTAGGATGGAGGGAGATTACAATAGGTCCTGAGTCTGTGTCTTGCTACTGTACTGATAAATTGTTTGTTGTGAGCTTGTGATTGTGACGAAACTGGTCGTTCGGATGAAAGGTATGAATGGTTTTGATTGATTCATTATGTCTGCTTGTGATTTTGGTTTTTGGGGTTTTTTCTGTGTGTATATAATATAAATATGTATATATAGAACATTTATAGTGTATTGTGGTCACGAGTATGAGTTCATGTTGCTATTATGCTCAGAAAAATGTGTAAATACAAATATGACAATATTTTTTGAATAACTTCTGCTTGTGGGACAATGTTATTTTTTATGTGAATGTAGGATGTACTACCGAGTTTAAAGTATTACTAAGTGAGGGGTCTGTTCTTGCTGTTGTCCATTTTTCCCTGCCTCCCCCGCACTGTATCAGTTTTCAGGGACCCTCTTGTGTTACTGTTGAAGTTTTCCCCGGCACTTTTGCTGTGAGGGTAGTCTGGCTGTAGCGATTAGCTGTTTGGGCTTGTTTCTTATTTCTTGTCTCTATTCACGCTCTTTTCGAATCCTTCTCTCTTTTCCTGTGTGTGTTTGGCTTCTGAGTGGTCCATACCACAACACCATTTCTACTGACCGCTAGTTTTGTATATGGAGAAAATCAAAACCTTTGGTTTTACTGATGAGGATTTCTGTAAATTGTTAGGACAGGGTACCTCATCGGAGAGACCTTTCTCTCTCAATAAAACGGATAACGATGAGTGGTTTAAACTCCTTAATTTAAAAAAGAAGGCCAGGAGAACAGAGTCCCATGCAGACTTTATGTTAGCTTATCTTAAAGCGGGAGTGGTCCCAAATGGCCTTAGAAAAAGGAATATCCCTGGATTATTCGTTGAAATTAGGACATTTTTGGAGAAGTGGTCACTTATTGCGAATCGCTGTTCGAGGGACCTTATGATCCTGATTATTGAAACAGCCCGCGAGGTGGTAGAGTCACTGCTTAAGGAAATATCTGAAATAGAGAAAACACTTACTAAGAACAACTCATTGGAGGAAGCCATTAGGAAACTTGAAGAGGTTAACCTGGAATTGGCTTCATTTAATGACTATTTAGTCAAGAAAAAAGCAGAGAAATTAAAAAAAGACATCAGATATTTCTGCGAGGAAAGAATATATCCGTACCTCGGAGCACAATATTATAATACCCCGAGCGATCAAGGTCAACAAGGTGAATACCAACATTGGTCGAATAAAAAGATCCTCACGTTTTCTGAGTCTTCCGATTCTGAGGGAGAGGCAGGACCCAGCTCGGCGAGAGGCAGTAACTACAATAGACCCAACTTTCATCAAAACTATAGTAGATCTAATTTCCAACAAAACTATAGAGGGAATCGTTTTTTAGGCAATAGACATTATACCCCGAGAGTGAGATTCAGACAGCAGGGGAGAGGTCAGTTTCAACAGACGGAAGATCCATACCAATACCCAAAGAACTACCAGCATTACCCCCAAACGAGAAGACCGAAATATTGGAGACAATGAGTAACTCTGGACATATGGATCTCATCCCTGTCTTTAATCTCTCTAAAATTTCTTTGAATACACCTATTCAGAGCCTCCTAGCGAGAGGTTTGTCGTTCGTTCCCAGTATTGGTCAGAATAGATTTGAATTAAATAAAGACCTACAGATTTTCTTTAGAAAAATCAGATTGAAAAAGTTTTTTGAACAGCATGATTCGACCCAGATCAATAACCATACAGGACTCCGCCCGCCCTCGAATTTTACACCTACACTCGATGAGGTTGGCCCGGAGGTTGGCATCTTTGAGAGAGTTGTGAGCACTAAGATCCAGAATCTCACCAAATATGTAGCCAAACCTATGTTCAATTTGAACTATGATGAATACATAGCTTTGAAAGAACTATCAATTAATAAAGAGATTACACTAAAGCCGTGTGATAAAGGAGGGGGAGTAGTGTTGCTCGACAGTACGGATTATGTACATCAGATAGAGAAGATGCTTAATATCCCTGAACACTACCAAAGGGTTAACACTTATCCGGGAAAAAGGATTAAGAATGATATCCTAGGTTTCACCCAAAGTGCACTCGTACGAGGCACCATATGTCAACAGGAATTTGAATACCTTAACCCTGTATATACCAACATTCCGATACTTTACGGATTGCCTAAAACCCACAAAAGTGTGGCTCATCCACCATTTAGACCTATAGTCTCCACCATTGGTTCTGTCACAGAACCATTATCGAAATATGTGGACACATTTCTCAGACCAATGGTGGAGGCTCTCCCTGCGTATATTAAGGAAACGGGTCATCTGATCAACTCGATTGAAGGCCTCCCCTTCAACAAGTATACTGATATCCTAGTCTCTATGGATATAGAGGCTCTATATACTAATATACCGCAACGGGGAGCCCTTGAGGCAGTTAAAAAAGCCCTGGAGCACCATAATGATTTTGATGACAATCTATTCATCCTTGAGTGTCTGAGTACTGTTCCCCAGGAGCACTACTTTGAATGTAATAAATCAATATACAAACAGATACTCGGAGTGAGTATGGGCGTGGCCTGCGCACCTAGTGTGGCGAACATCTTCATGGGCGGATTTGAGGACCGATTTATTTTTTATGAAGTGGCCCCCTTCTTTGAGAATATTTATAAATGGCATCGATTCATCAATGACATTTTTTTCATTTGGAGGGGCCCAGAAGAACAACTTAATGAATTCATCCTTTGGATTAACCTGTGTGACCCGCATCTTTGGTTTAGCACGAACATGAGCAAACATAGAATAGAATTTCTTGACATCTGGATTCAAGCTATTGAGGGTCAGATTGAAGTCACATTATACACCAAACCTACAGCGCGTAATACACTCTTGCAATATCAGAGCTTCCACCCCGCAGTCAAAAGGATGGTATTCCTTTTTGCCAGTTTTTAAGATTGCGTCGGAATTGCACGAATATGAGAGAGTTTGAAATTCATGCTGAGCAATTAAAAACCAAACTACTCACACGTGGATATCCGGCAAGACTGGTTCGTGACTCTTTTAAAAGGGCAAAATACTACGATAGAGCTGCGCTTCTAAAGAACAGTAAAATGAACACTGATCCCAAATTGGTTTGCGTGACTCGGCATTCCAACATGTATAATGATGTATGCAAAATCATTTGCTCCAATTGGCACATCCTGAATGGAGGTAATGGTGACCTGAATTTACCCAAACCGATGTTTGCATTCCGTAGGAATAAGAACCTACGTAACCATCTGGTACATTCCAAGTTCACAAAGGATGAAAAACTATGTCAGAGATCAATTACAGGAGACAATACCGTTTCTGGTACGCATAGATGTGGCAACTGCCACGCATGCAGCTCAGCTATTACCTCTAATGAATTGGTTTGGGGTAAAAGGAAGTACTTCTTCCAGGAAATGACCAACTGCAGATCTTCTAATGTCATATACTTTATCATATGTCCATGCTCTAAAGGCTATGTTGGAGAGACTAGCCGTGAATTTAGAGTTAGTCTGAGTGAACATAAGTCCTCTATTAGGAATAACAGGAAAGGAGCTCCTTTGCTTTCACATGGGCAGGATAAACAACATACCCTTACAGACATTAGATGGATCATTCTGGAGAAGGTTCATAATCCTAAAGACAATAACATCAATGGTCTTAGGGGCAAGAGAGAGGTATATTGGATATACACTCTTCAAACAGCTGTCACTGGATTAAATGAGTCTATTCCTTGGCATAACGCCATACTCTAGAAGCTCTTACCTTCCGCTGTGCCCGCTTGCCGCGGTGCGATTCTGGTGACCTGATGGGTGAGACGCGTCCCCCCGGGTACTTTTTCTGAGAATGATTGACCTGTCCAATATGGCGCTGGTCTCTTTGACTTACAGTCCCTTTTCTATTTCTGGTTTAGGATGTGAACAGGAGAGTTTTCTCCTTTTTATTACTCCTGTGGATTAGTCCCCCGCATTTATATTTATTTTTGTTATTTGTTTTCCCGTTATTCTCTTACCCGGTTCAGTGGGTTTTACCTTTCCAATATGGCGCTGGCCCTTTCTTGTGACAGTCCTTCTTGTCTTCTTGGGCTAGACGTAACACCAGGTGATCCTTGTAGCGGCCGGTGTGGCCGGACTATAAGACGCTGATCGTGATAGGAGTTGGGTTCTGGTCTTTTGGCATCTTTACCGAGTTATGGACGGATCGCTTTTCTCTATCCAGGTATGTGGTAATATTGGACCCCGTGAGACTTGATTGAGGTGAATGCTGGGTGGTTTTATGAGCCCCGGCATTTCCCTTGCTAGCAGTTTTTGTACCCGCATCGGTTTATTTTCTCTCACTTAAGGCTTTCCGCCCTATTGAATTGGATTTACCTTTCTTTTATCTTTTTCCGTTCTAGTTCTAAAAATGATTTGACACGGGAGCCGACATAGGTGAAATATTTCTGACCCCGTGGAGTTTCTGCCCTTGGGACGCTGCCTCCTGCCCGGTGATTTATATGACGAGGAACCGACATTTGCTCTACCCACGAAATAGTCGAGTAAGTGTCCCGCTTACGGGTAGGATCTGTGGGTTGCCTGATCGTCGGCTACCTATATCTATGCTTTGAGCCTATGGGGACCACTTCCCTCCCCTCTAATGTCCGGGTTCATCATAGGGGACGTGCATTTTACTGAACTTTTGGCAGTTGGTTTATTTTCTAAACTTGGGGGTGACTGTTTGTCCTTTACCTGAGGGGCTGCTATCTCTCATTAAACAGGTAGCCCGTTCCCTACTACAGTGAGCCTTTTACAGCACTAGATACCAAACGTCTGAATTAATTATACCCGGTTTCTTGACTCGTGCCATTCTTTTTAAAACAGGGTACGTGATGTATTCATCTGGTTGTATGACCTACTTCACTGATTTCTCTGGGATTTATTTAGCAGAGAATGGACTCACTATTGGTGTGGTATTGGAGACTGTTTAGTCAAAATCTTTTATTTTAAGGTTCTGTGTGACACGGCCGGGTGAGAGGGTGGACGTTGTACACACTCACCTGTTTCTTAGCACACACTACTTTTTTGCTTGTCCTTTTGCAATTTTTTCGGGACACTTGTGATATGATGTATTATGTAGTTTTATACTTATATGTCTGCCCTTTTCAGCTACGCTTAAAAAGGATGTTTAATGTATATACTGTGATTTATAATTTTGGTTTCATTGTCCCCTTCAGATGTGAATTCAGATTATTTTTCTGAATTAGGATTGTACCCCCTCATGACCATTAAATTGGATTGTTGACCTGGTATCTAAATATCCAGAACAAGGAATACCTATATGGAAACAAGGATTTATTTGCGCCCTGACGAAGGAATTTAGGACTTAAAGTTCCTTTCCGAAACGCGCGTCGGCGCTTCTCTTGCTTTCCTTTATGTCTCTGTATGATATATTGATATGAACTGCTATCTGTTGTTTATTTTTTGAAAAATTGTTTGTTGTGAGTTTGTGATTGTGATGAAACTGGTCGTTCGGATGAAAGGTATGAATGGTTTTGATTGATTGATTATGTCTGCTTGTGATTTTGGTTTTTGGGGGGTTTTCTGTGTGTATATAATATAAATATGTATATATAGAACATTTGTAGTGTATTGTGGTCACGAGTATGAGTTCATGTTGCTATTATGCTCTAAAGTATCAGAAAAATGTGTAAATAAAAATATGACAATATTTTTTTAATAACTTCTGCTTGTGGGACAATGTTATTTTTTATGTGAATGTAGGATGTACTACCGAGTTTAAAGTATTACTAAGTGAGGGGTCTGTTCTTACTGATAGATGTTGGTACATGACACTGTGTAACTGGTCATTTACCCTTCTTTTCTCCCATACCTGCAGCTCAAGGTACACCAGCGTAAGGCCGTGTGGAGGGTGATTGCAGCAAAGGTGCGAGCCCTGGGGGTATCCAACCGATGACGCACCCACTGCTACAAGAGGTGGGACGACATCAGAGGGCTGGCAAAGAACGTGGCAGAGATGACATTGGGGCTGCAACCGCGCACTGGACATTTGGCACAGCGCAACTTAACACCACTGATGGTCCGCATATTGGCAGTGACAAATCCTGAGCTGATTGCACGTCTGAAGGAGCATTGCCAGCAAGGCAGGGGTGAGTATTTGGGGAGGGTGACTTTGGCTGGGAGCGGATGCATGTGTACAGGGCCTGTGGCAGCGGTGGCCCATGTGATGTTCGTGTGATGGTGCTGTGCTGTGTCATGTGAGTGGCTGCTGGGATGTGTGCTAGTGTCAGTCATTGGGCCAAACTGGCGTTACAAAGCTGATCTTCCCTGCTGTGCTTTCTCATAGCCAGATGTGTTCGGATCCACATGGTCATTCAGCATTGGTATAGTGTGGGGAATCTATTAGTGGGTGAACAGCAGGGTCCACTATCTGAGTGTGACTTTATGTATGCCTACTTTTCATGCACCATGATCGGTGAGGCCCACACATCTGACAACAAGGTGCCCCAGAAAACCACATGGTGCATGGTCTGTCATGTCCTAATAGGTGTGTGTGTTGTCCCTTCCTGTTCCCTGAAGGTCTGTCAGTGGCAATGAGTGTTGTCCCCACATCATTTCCCTAGGTGTGGGCCGGGCAAGTTGTGTGTCTGGTACACTTCATCCACGGCGAGGGTGTTGTGCTGTGTGGCCTCAACATGGCTCAGTCATGGCAGATATTCAGTGTTACAGGCACTGTTGTGGTCTATGTAGTGTGTTGCTGCAATGTGATTGCAGGGTGTGGTGGTCACCATGTTGTTTTGGGCATCCCCTGTACTGCACTGATTGGATTGCTTTGTCTTGATGATGACCGTAACACAACCCTGCATCTCTCTCTCATGCAGAATTGCCAGTGGACACAGAGATTTCAGATTTAGTTTATTGTACAGTTAATAAAAACTCACAATTTTAAAACGTACAATTATATAAAAAGAAGTCAATAGCTGCAAATAAAGCCTAAAAGGAGCGGGTAGGCTCACATATTTAAAATCTTGAAAGTCACAATTTGGATTTAATAAAGTCCTTTGGGGTTAGGGGGACAAGGTGCTTGCAGATTTAAGAGGCAAGAGTCTCCGGGGAGGTTAGCGTTGTTCTGGTTTGGCTAGTGCTTCGGGTAAGCCCTGTGACTGTTTCATTTAGTCTGCTAGCCACTATGTCGAAAGATTTTGTTATTTTGCAGTTTAGCTGGGTTTCTTCAGGAATAACACAAAACATCACAGCCTGTCTGCAGCTTGTTATACCCTTCTGATTCCATAGGACCCGAAGCAGAGAACGCCTTATGTCCAAAAGGGTTGTACAGATGCAAATGATGTGTATGAGGTCCTCTTTTCCAGAAAAACAGAGTCGGCAACGGTTTGCTGAGTTTTCCCTTTTCCAGGTGCCAAGTGGGGTGTTATAGGTATGTTGCCGAGGCGCATGTTGAGAAACTTGTTTTTTGTTTTCTGTGTGAAGCCCGTTGTTAAGTACTCTTGTGGTTTGAGAGCACTGTAGCCTTTCAACACTACCCATCCATGTGCTCTCTTGGCTAGAGTGGCTTTGTCCTCAATAGATGAGACCATCTTGGTGACTTTCGATACCACTTTTTTGAAGGTGCCAGGGTCAGTAGATGACTCCCATAGGTTTGTTAATCCTAAGGTTTCCAGTGATTCCATTAGGTAATTCCTTGCTGGTGATTTGTCTCTAATGGACAGTTCAGTCCAGAGGTGGGCATTTAAGGATCCGTGGTCAGCGTCTCTGATTTTCCGCCAACTTTTTATTTATATGCCTCTTCTCTCCACCATTTGTTTCTGCAGTCCGAATTCAAGACGGATTTGAACGGGCGATGAGTAGGTGGGAAGATGGAATATTGCCCTGTATGCTCGACTAATGGTGTTATCTAATGTCGTTGCGTCTTTGCCTCGCATGGATTCACTGCCGTAAGTGAGCATAGGCTGTAAGCGAGCTCTTATTACCTGTAGGAGAGGGCCCAGTGACCGGTCAGAGAGAGCTTTCTGCAGTGGCTTTATCGATAGATGGAATGTCGTGCCCTCCCGACGGATGGCCTCTAGTTGATGTTTGAAAGAGCCATTGCAATCTATTATGACGCCTAGGTATTTATAAGAGGCTACCTGCTCTATCCTCTGTCCGTTCAGAAGCCATGCGAATTTCCATTTTTTGTGGTAATTGTTGGACCTGGCCCTTTTGGCAGGTTCACCCCGAAACCTTTTGCTTTTGCCTAGCCTGTTTCTGTAACCTGGTGTTGGTGATTTTAGGTCTCTGCGCACTTTTTCACTGTGGTACAGTGTAAAGTGCGTGAGCTCTCTGTGTATGTGTGAGAGTGACCTGCCCTCCCATAGGAATGCATGGGGAATATGTGTGACCATGGTAGTTCCTGATGTGTGGGGAGTGTAGGGTCGAGTTTGGTATGTGCGAACTCGTGAGATTGAATGCTGCGTAATGATGTATGAGGCATGAATGTGTCTAGTGTGGAAGTACCACTTCTAGACATGGGTGTCCGTGTGTAGTGAGTGTGCTGACACGTGATTGGCTGGAGCCTGGCTCCAGGAGTCTGGATGGGTCTGCCCAGTGGTGAGTGTTGAGATTAGCATGCTGATGTGAGGGGATGGGTGCACCTGGGTCCTGAATAGGGCTGGGCTTTCCCTACACAATGCTGGCTCCGCCCCCTGTAGTGCGTCTAATGTCCCTAACCCTGCCAGTGAATAGAGTGAGGGGGTGAGCACATCAAGAGTGCTCCCAAACCAGCTGCCCCTGGTTTTTCCCCACCCTGCACCTTTAGACAAAGGAATTCACTGTATTAAAAGGGGCTGTGTCCCCTTACAAAATGTTCTTGTTTCTACTTGAATCCTGCCAGGGGCGTGCTGCTGCTTGGGCCCAGGGGAAGGCTTGCCTCCCTGGGCCCTGCCCACACCCTGGATGCCTGATGGAGGTCCCTGAAACCTTTGGGGGCCTGACCTTTGTCCAGGACTGGTGTGTCTCCAGCGCTGGGGAGCGCTTTATTTCTACTTGGACCTTGTTGGTCCTCTAGCGCTGGGAGCACTTTATTTCCACTTGGGCCCTGTTGGTCCTCTAGCGCTGGGAGCGCTTTATTCTCCGATAAGCGCTTAGGAGCGTTGTGTGCCGAGAATTCACCGCCGGCCCCGGGGATTACCGAGGAGACGCTGTGCCCGCCTCCCTGCTCAGGGCCGCGCTGCCATTGGCGGCCCTCCGAGGCAGGAAGCCAGGCATCATTTGCCGGGACGGGGGCGGGGCCTGCAATCCGGCAGAAAGTCCCGCCCGCCGCTGCCGGCCGGTGGAGAGAGGCAGCTGGCCGAGGAATGGCCGTCCGGGGCCCCCGTGAGCTGGGAGGGAGCCCCGGTGTCGAAGTTGACCTGGAACCTTGCGGCTCCACTCTGATGCCCGGGTGCCAAAAGAGGAGATGGTGCTGGTGCGGAGGGGGCGGGCGGCACATTGACGGTGCCTGCCCCTCCACGCTGGATATGAGGTGGAGAACGCCCGTCCTTGCCGAGGAAGTGCCGCCCGAGGTCCGGTGAGTCAGGGCTGGGCCGGGTGATGCGGGGGGAAGTTTTGTTCTGCTCCACGAGGGAGCCGATGGATTGTTGTAGTGCCAGTGCGAGGCACTAAGTCAGATCGGCCCCGTGTGTCAGTGGGCCGCTCCAACGTGGAGAGAGTTTTTCCCGGGGCAAGAAGGCCCGTGATTGTCCCACGTTAGGTGCATTTGTTTATAGGGGGCACTTCTAGTTGTTTAAGGAGCCTGCAGGCCCCCCCCCGACGCCCCATTAGTTTCCCGAGCCCATGTGTGGCTCCGTGTGGCACATTATTGATTTAAGAGCCTAGGTGGCCCTCGCCAAAATGCACCTTAATTGTTTGAGCGCCAGTGCACTCCACACGTTATTGGGGGCATGGTTATTGGTTCTGAGCCCCATGGCTCCAACATTTGGGGGCCATATTTTACTCAAGGAGCCAGGGTGCTCCGGGGGCGCAGGTGAATCCAGAGCCAGAGGGCTCCAACGCTGTGAAACAGGATTCCAGAGCCAGAGGGCTCAGGTTGGCGCAGTTTTGTCTCTGAGGGCCAGTGAGGGCCCTGTCGCAGCTATGTTGTCTCCCAGCTGCCCAGCAATTAGTGGCCAGCTGCACCGTTTAGGCGCCAAGGAAGAGAGAGTCCCTGTGTGGGACAGAGATGGCACAGAGGTGCCAGGCCTTCTACAGCTGTGCAGCACTTAGTGCCAGCTGCAATGTTTAGGCCCTGTTGTTGTTCTCAGCTGCCCAGCAAGTAGTGGGCAGCTGCAACGTTTAGAAACTTGTTTTTTGTTTTCTGTGTGAGGCCCGTTGTTAAGTACTCTTGTGGTTTGAGAGCACTGTAGCCTTTCAACACTACCCATCCATGCGCTCTCTTGGCTAGGGTGGCTTTGTCCTCAATAGATGAGACCATCTTGGTGACTTTCGATACCACTTTTTTGAAGGTGCCAGGGTTAGTTGATGACTCCCATAGGTTTGTTAATCCTAAGGTTTCCAGTGATTCCATTAGGTAATTCCTTGCTGGTTATTTGTCTCTAATGGACAGTTCAGTCCAGAGGTGGGCATTTAAGGATCCGTGGTCAACGTCTCTGATTTTCCGCCAACTTTTTATGTATATGCCTCTTCTCACCACCGTTTGTTTCTACAGTCCGAATTCAAGATGGATTTGAACGGGCGATAAGTAGGTGGGAAGATGGAATATTGCCCTGTATGCTCGACTAATGGTGTTATCTAATGTCGTTGCGTCTTTGCCTCGCATGGATTCACTGCCGTAAGTGAGCTCTTACTACCTGTAGGAGAGGGCCCAGTGACCGGTCAGGGAGAGCTTTCTGCAGTGGCTTTATCGATAGATGGAATGTCGTGCCCTTCCGACGGATGGCCTCTAGTTGATGTTTGAAAGAGCCATTGCAATCTATTATGACGCCTAGGTATTTATAAGAGGCTACCTGCTCTAGCCTCTGTCCGTCCAGAAGCCATGCGAATTTCCGTTTTTTGTGGTAATTGTTGGACCTGGCCCTTTTGGCAGGTTCACCCCGAAACTTTTTGCTTTTGCCTAGCCTGTTTCTGTAACCTGGTGTTGGTGATTTTAGGTCTCTGCGCACTTTTTTACTGTGGTACAGGGTAAAGTGCGTGAGTTCTCTGTGTATGTGTGAGAGTGACCTACCCTCCCATAGGAATGCATGGGGAATATGTGTGACCATGGTAGTTCCTGATTTGTGGGTAGTGTAGGGTCGAGTTTGGTATGTGCAAACTCGTGAGATTGAATGCTGCGTAATGATGTATGCGGCATGAATGTGTCTGGTGTGGAAGTGCCACTTCTAGACATGGGTGTGCGTGTGTAGTGAGTGTGCTGACACCTGATTGGCTGGAGCCTGGCTCCAGGAGTCTGGATGGGTCTGCCCAGTGGTGAGTGTTGAGATTAGCATGCTGATGTGTGGGGAGGGGTGCACATGGGTCCTGAATAGGGCTGGGCTTTCCCTACACAATGCTGACTCCGCCCCCTTTGGTGCGTCTAATGTCCCTAACCCTGCCAGTGAATAGAGTGAGGGGCTGAGCACATCAAGAGTGCTCCCAAACCAGCTGCGCCTGGTTTTTCCCCCATCCTGCACCTTTAGACAAAGGAATTCACTGTATAAAAAGGGGCTGTGTCCCCTTACAAAATGTTTTTGTTTCTACTTGAATCCTGCCAGGGGTGTGCTGCTGCTTGGGCCCAGGGGAAGGCTTGCCTCCCTGGGCCCTGCCCAGCCCCTGGATGCCTGATGGAGGTCCCTGAAACCTTTGGGGGCCTGCCCTTTGTCCTGGACTGGTGTGTCTCCAGCGCTGGGGAGCGCTTTATTTCTACTTGGACCTTGTTTGTCTTCTAGCGCTGAGAGCGCTTTATTTCCACTTGGGCCCTGTTGGTCCTCTAGCGCTGGGAGCGCTTTATTCTCCGATAAGCGCTTAGGGGCGCTATGTGCCGAGAATTCACCGCCGGCCCCGGGGATTACCGAGGAGACGGTGTGCCCGCCTCCCTGCTCGGGGCGGCGCTGCCATTGGCGGCCCTCCGAGGCAGGAAGCCAGGCATCATTGGCCGGGACGGGGGCGGGGCCTGCATTCCGGCAGGAAGTCCCGCCCACCGCCGCCGGCTGGTGGAGAGAGGCAGCTGGCCGAGGAATGGCCGCCGGGGCCCCCGTGAGCTGGGAGGGAGCCCCGGAGGAGAAGTTGACCTGGAACCTTGCGGCTCCACTCTGAAGGCCCGGGTGCCGAAAGAGGAGATGGTGCTGGTGCGGATGGGGCGTGCGGCACATTGATGGTGCCTGCCCCTCCGCGCTGGATATGAGGTGGAGAACGCCCCGTCCTTGCCGAGGAAGCGCCGCCCGAGGTCCGGTGAGTCAGGGCTGGGCCGGGTGATGCGGGGGGCAGTTTTGTTCTGCTCCACGAGGGAGCCGATGGATTGTTGTAGTGCCAGTGCGAGGCACTACGTCAGATCGGCCCCGTGTGTCAGTGGGCCGCTCCAACGTGGGGAGAGTTGTTCCCGGGGCTAGAAGGCCCGTGATTGTCCCACGTTAGGGGCATTTGTTAATAGGGGGCACTTCTAGTTGTTTAAGGAGCCTGCGCACCCCCCCCCGACGCCCCATTAGTTTCCCGAGCCCATGTGTGGCTCCTAGGGGCACATTATTGATTTAAGAGCCTAGGTGGCCCCCGCCAAAATGCACCTTGGTTGTTTGAGCGCCAGTGCGCTCCATACGTTATTGGGGGCATGGTTATTGGTTCTGAACCCCGTGGCTTCAACGTTTGGGGGCCATATTTTACTCAAGGAGCCAGGGTGCTCCGGGGTCACAGGTGATTCCAGAGCCAGAGGGCTCCTACGCTGTGAAACAGGATTCCAGAGCCAGAGGGCTCAGGTTGGTGCAGTGTTGTCTCTGAGGGCCAGTGAGGGCCCTGTCGCAGTTATGTTGTCTCCCAGCTGCCCAGCAATTAGTGGACAGCTGCACCGTTTAGGCGCCAAGGGAGAGAGAGTCCCTGTGTGGGACAGAGATGGCACAGAGGGGCCAGGCCTTCTACAGCTGCGCAGCACTTAGTGCCAGCTGCAACGTTTAGGCCCAGTTGTTGTTCTCAGCTGCCCAGCAAGTAGTGGGCAGCTGCAACGTTTAGGTTTGCGCCGGTGGCGCACCCCTGACTGGCGCTGCATTGGCAGCGCCCCCTGACATTCTGGACACAGGGCTTTTGGGTCCCTTTATTAGATGGCCACTTGGCCAGGGGGCTGGTATGTGATTTTATTTTGGCGCAATGTGATTATCTATGTGATGGTAATTGCCTAATGTGATATGTGCTTTAAATGTGGTGCTAGGAAATGCAATGCATTTAGTATGTTTTACGCACCCTGTGTTTTATACCTCGGAACTTTGGTTTAGGATTATGAGGTTATTTTACATATGTGTTTTATGTGTCTTACCTACACCTCTGAATGTTTCTATGTATCATGTGTAATGCTTCTGACCTACACCCCTAAATGTATTTTATTCTTAGGTGGTTGTGTTTTGCCTAGTATAGTTTATACTAGAGAGGTTATGTGTCCATGCGTGATCTAGATCTATGGTTATTAGTATTGCGTAGTGTGTACCTACCTTTACCAGTAGTTACTGGTTGTGACCTATAATTGTTCTTTTGTGCTACACTTATTCTAAGTGCTAGTTCTACTAAGTGCTGATTCTGACAGTGGCCCATGTGGCCCTGTCCTGGTGTAAATAATCCCTTGTGAATATTGCCCGTGCCAGTTGGCACAATGTATATTGTGTGATTACTATCTGTTGTTTTTTGACAATACAAAAGTAATTTTTATATAACCTTGTGTGGAGTTCCTTTTGTGGTGTGCCTAGGATGTTGTTGCTGTTGTGTGTGTGCGCAAATGCTTTACACATTGCCTCCGGGATAAGCCTGTCTGCTCGTGCCAAGCTACCAAGGGGGTGAGCAGGGGTTATCTTGGCGTGTGACCCCCTTGCCCTGACTAGAATGGTGGTTTCTGCCTGGCTTTGGCGTAAGCCTTAGCCAACCAGAAATCCCAGTTCTAACAGTAATTCATTGTCATGACTTTTGTTTTGTTTAAATTGATTGCTAATGAGTTAGTTGTGGAAAATGCGTTAGTTTTGTCCAAAAGATGTTGGAGGCCGATGGGGGACTGGCTGATGAGGACAAGGTTATCTGCATAAAGAAGGTTTGACAGTGTGATGTTGCCCAGCCGCGGTGCGTGAGATTTGGCTATCTCCAGCTCGCCAGGGAGATCTGCTGCATGGAAGAGATTAAACAGCATAGGGGCTAGAACGCAGCCTTGTTTCAATCCTTTGCTGGTCATGATTTGTCTTGAGAGGTGCGTACCGGATCCCAGTTTGATCCTGACCCAGGTGTTAGTGTATAGCATTACCAGCTGCTGTAAGAGTGGGCCTGGAATTCCCCATTTATTCAGCTTCTGCCAGAGTTTATGCCGGTCCACATGGTCAAATGCGGCGCTATAATCGTTGAAGCACAGAAACAGAGAGCTCTTGGTGGCTTTTGCCGCGTCTGCCAAAAGAGTTAGCGCCATGATGTTTGTCGTAGTGCCCTGGCCGCTGCAGAATCCGGTTTGGGTTGCTGGGATGATGTTCTTTGCAGTTTCCCAAGATGTTAGATCCTCCAGGATGAGGCCCGCGTAACACTTTGCCTCGGTATCGATTAGGGCTATGAGGGGATAGCTGCTTGCGTCGTTCCTGGCGCCCTTTTTATAAATAGGGCTTATTATCGAACCTCTCCAGGATGTTGGTGTTGTTGTTGTTTCCCTTATTTCGTGAAAGACTGGTGCCAAGATGTTAGCCCAAATGACAGCATTGTGTTTATATAATATTGGCGGGATCCGATTGGGGCCGGGGGCCCCCTCAAGTTTGCCTTTTGAAATTTGTGTTCTAATCCTGTCTGCTGTTTCTAGGTATGGATTTTCCTCTCTGTTTGCAGTTTGATCGAGAGTTGTTGATAGATCTTCGTCCGCGGTTGGAATGTAGGACAGGGATGATTTCCTTATGTGGACTTGGATCTCTTCGTTGTTAAGTATGCTGGTCTTGTTAAAGCTCTGGTGCACGTCATCTAACCAGTCTCCCCCTCTGGACTTGTCCACTTTTGAATCAACTCTGTTGAAGTGAGCTGATAGGTAGTTAGCCCAGTCGGATTCAGGTATATTAGAGTTAATGCCTTTGTGACCTGGCTGTTGGAGGCTGTGGATTGTTTTCCAGAAACTGGAGCTGTTCTTCTGTTTGGAATAGTGAACAATTTTTATCCAGAGATCTTCATTCAGTTGCCTTTTCCTTTCCCAGGTCTTCTTTTTTAGCTGTGCTTTTAAGATGCGGAGCTCCTTTTGAGGAATTTCATTGTTTGGTTCTTTTCGGAGCTGCATGAGGGTCTTTTTTATTTCTCGTTTTATGTTTTTTATCTCTAATGTTGTTACTTTTCCGTGTGTAAACCATGGAGTGTTCCATTTTTGGGTTTTTAGCTCTGTAGCATGTTTGGCTCCCAGTTCCGTTGCAAAGTCTACCCAGGCGTCTAGTGGATTTATGTTTGAGCTAGATGTCTGGTGCATGATTGTTTTTGCACTGGTTGATAGTTCCTCAGACTCAGTAGTCTTGCACCTTATTAGTCTATAGTTGGTGGTGTGTTCTGTGCCAATGTATCTTTTTTCCACTGCTTCGTTCTCGCAAGACAGACCTAGTTTAACTTCTAGTGGCAGATGGTCGCTTTGGGAGCTGTCTCCTATCTTGAACGAGCTAATTTTCTCGTACAGTGGAAGTGTCGCAAGCATATAGTCGAGATGTGAGGAAGTGCTTGAGGAGAAGTATGTTGGTACTGGTGGAGTATCCTCTGGGAATCGTCCATTGAGTACTCTCAAGTTTAGCTGCTCGAGATCTTTCAGTAGCTGAGTTGAGGTATTTGTGTGTTTGTTTGGAGAGGGAATGGATTGGCTTGGGATTTCCCAGACGATGTCCATTTCCTTTGTCATATCGTCAATTGGTTTGTCTCCAAAGAGGTGGAGGTTGAAATCACCTGCCACAAGTGTATTCTCCATATCCCTGTCCTCCATAAGTCTTGTCAGTTATTTGATGAGTTCCCTTGACCCCGATTGTCTGTGCTTCGGGTGTATATATATATGTTTATGATATATAACTGTTGGGTAACCTGATTGTTTACGATTGGTATTGATAGTGCCTGTATCGCATTTGGTGAGGCGATGCTTACTCTTATTGCTTCCATTGTTCCAATAGTTGATATTGAGACGAATTACGCCAGGCCGCCTGAGCTGTGGCCATATTGAGAGCCTCTGGTTGCCGGATGGATTTAGATTGTGTAACCTTGTAGTGGTATATCATTTGCTTCCCACGTTTCCTGGAGAAGAATCAGGTTTAAAGATTTTGAATAATTTAGTATTTCGGGGTCCTCCAGTTTATCTGAGAGTCCATTGATGTTCCAGTAGCATATTGTGATTTGGGGGGGGACAGCAGAGTTGGAAATTAAGGCTGGTGCTCTTTGTCAGTTAGTATCACCTCCAGGTATG
Source organism: Lissotriton helveticus (assembly GCF_964261635.1). NCBI lineage: Eukaryota > Metazoa > Chordata > Amphibia > Caudata > Salamandridae > Lissotriton > Lissotriton helveticus. Next base: position 1,130,045,360 of record NC_136063.1, read on the forward strand.
GTATGTGTTATTGTTATAATGCGTGATTCTAATTGGTAGGAAGTTGAATTTTGAAGATGAGGTGAATGTTTATCCGGTCCTAGGGAGTAGCTGCTTGCTCCTTTCAGTATTGATTTAGCTGTTTGGAGGCGTTATTGTTTCCTTTCTTCAAGGAGCAGAGTAGGATAAGCTGGCCTTTTTGCTGCTTCAAGCTTAATTCCCCACTGGGAGAATCTGAGTGATTCCTCCATGATTGAGTTTGCTACATCCTTTGTTATCCATATGGTCTTTGTTGTTTCATTACCATGTGGGTGAGGGGCTGGATGAAATTCAATTGTAAGCAAATCAGAGGTGTTTATGTTTTTTAATTTGTCAATTGAGTTGATGAGCTTTAATATGTTGCCACTGTTTAGAGTGTCCACTCTTCCTCTGGATTTGAATTCGGGAATGAAAAGGATTGTATCCGAATCTGTTTCCCCAGGGGGCAGTATTTGCTGATGTGTTTGTTGCTCGATTTGGTTGGCCCCATATGGGTGCTGAGTATTGGATGTTGTGGGACCACAATTGGAACTCGCCCGTTGAGATTGCTCCTTAGTCTGAGCGCAATCTACTTTGGTGATATTTACTATCCAGGGGTTCCTCTATGATTCACTGCTAGTGGTCTCAGTGTTGAGGCAGGTACATTTTTTTGGGAAGTCGATAGTTGTAACCTTTGTTCTGGCTATGTCAGGCTCCTCTTGGGGCTGCTTTCCGACTTCCAGGGATGGTTGCGTTATCGCTACTTGGCAACCGCTTTGACCTTTGTGTACCAGTTCTGGTGGGTTACTGGGTGTTGGGTTGTTTGTTTGGCCGAAGGGCTTCTGCTCTGTCTGTTTGCTGGTTTTCTCATTTGAGAATGTCAGGGTTCCTGTTCCTGCTGCGGTTAGCGTCTTTACGTCTGATACATTTTTAAGTTGAGGTGAAGGATTTGTATGCTCCGTGTGGTGCTTTCTGGCTCCTAGCAACTCCATGCCCCCCGGTGTAGTTAGCTGACAATTCTCTTCTGCGCAGTCCTCTTCTGCTAGCTTTCTGTTCCTGCCCTTTCTTTTTTGTTTGCGTCGGGCGCCCGCATTCTTTGGGCTCCACAGTGGCTCAACACGTCCTCTTGTTAGGGTATTCCGAGGAGATTCTTCTAATGAGGTTTTGGGGTTTGATGGCTGGTGCTGTTGCGTGATGGCTTTATGAGGGTTGTTGCCGTTTCCTGATGGCCTTTTATTGGGGGATGGACTGCCAGACCTGGCCTCTGTTGTGGGGAACTTTGTGGTGTTTGATTTTATGTCCTCCAAGAGGTTTCCCAGCATCATGGGTAATGATGATAGCTTATCGATGATTGGTGAATAGACGCAGTTTGTTCTTTCAATTTGGGTTAGTTTAACTGACTCTAGTCCTCTTTTTATGAGGCCGTTACGATCTGCAAGTTTTCTGTCTATCCCCGTGGTGGCCTCTGCTAGCCTTTGCAGGACAGTTAGTTGTAGGTTTAGTTTGTCCGATTGGTACTGAAGTGCTGTTGATGACAGCTGAATTGTGTTGAGTAAAGTTACCCAAAAGGTGTTGGTGTGGTCTCTAGACCCCTCTATGGGCTGATGGAAACTCTCTTCACTAGTGCTGTTTGTAGATTGCTTGACGTTATATGCTGCCACAAATTCGCTCCATTCTTGTGATACCAAGAAGGTCATGTCCCTGTCCGAAGAACATAAGTCCCCGGCTGCCATGATTGGAGAGGAGTTTGCGGGGTCAGTTTTTATTCCCTGTGTAACCTGAGCCTCGGTATCGCCTTGAGTTTTTAATTCTGCGTGTAAATAGGCTTTGTATGCACGAGGTGATGCTGTTTCTTGATCATTTTTTGCCTCTGCCACTGCCTGCTGGATGAATGAGGAGGGATGAGTTGGGGATGACCGTCCGCTTATAGTGTAGTTGCTGGGGCGCCCCGGGGACCCTTCCAGCTCTGGGGCGTGTTTACTCTATTAATCCGTCTTTGGCGGTGGGCTAATTAGGTTTATTTCCTGGCTACCTCCCTCTATTGGTAGGGCTTGGCTGGTGACGCCTTCTGATGGCGTTGGCCCTCTAGCTTCTTGTGCCCGTTGATCTACAGCCCCTGCTGTGCCTCTGGTGTGATCCGTATTCTCCATTGGAGTCGATAACGTGTGTATTTCTGCAACTGTGAAGATTGGAATTTGGGGCAAAGAGTTATTTATGCCGTCGAGTTGCAATGGAGATTGGAGGCCTGTGATAGAGTCATTTGAAGAGTAGATGGCATTTCCTGGGTTTTAAAAAAAAGTGAATTTTGTGTAAATTTTTGGTGGGTAGTTATATTTTATTTTCGCTGGCTGTCCTGCTAAGTTAATTAGTTTGTGAGTATTTTTCCTTTTATTGCTTATAGATAAATCTGGTATTGGGGTTGGGCTGTGGTCTATGTCGGTTGGCAGACCTTCGTTTGTGCAAATGTTGGTGCCATTAGGGTTATTTTCCTGTAGGGGGGTATTGCTGGGGGTATTGCTGGCTTCCTTGGTGCTGTTAAATGCTCGCTTGTTTTTTCCTGGTGTCACTGAGCTCGTGATTGTATTATTCCTTTTTCGTTTACTCGGTTGCCTTGTTGGAGGTCATCTTTCTCTTCCCGACCTCATGATGGTCCTGCTGAGTCGCTCTCAATGTCTCTCCCAGTATGTAATATTTTTCTATCTCCTAACACCAACTAATTTTGCGGTTGCTGGAAGAAATGGTCGGGACTGGGTGGAGGCTTATCTCAAGGGACAAAGTTATTGGTTTTGCAGGACAAGACGGGAACCCCCCAGCTCAGGGACGCAGGGACGCAGGGACACGGAAACAACTAGTTAAGTCGCTCTTCTTGATTTGCCTCCCGCTCTCCTCTCCTGTGCGCCTGCTGTGTTCTTCGGGGGCTGAGTCGTGATTGGTGCTTGGTGATTAAAGTCGCGATAGTCTCCAGGCTGTTTCCTGCTCACGGCGTGTTTGATTCGTGAGCTCCGAGGCAAGCTCCAAGTCTGGAGCCAGTTGTGACAAATGTGACGAGCTAGAGTGGGAGCGGGAATGGGGGCGGGAGCTGAAGCAGGAGCGGGGGCTCGACTGCTCGACCGTTCTACCGCTCAAACCCTCTACGGCCACCTCTGGTGCTCACTAGCTCCCCAGTCTCTGGGCTGTTCCTGCGGGAGTCTTCACTTGTTTACCACCGCTGCCGTGTTGCTGCCGGGTTGGCGGCTTGCCGGGTTGCTCCCTGGTTACTTGCTCAGTGGGGGGGGTCTCTCCGTGGCTCCTGCCGCTTGCTCAGGGGGGTCTCACTGCGGCTCCTTCCGCTACCTGGCTATTCCCCGTGGGTCTTGTCGTCTCTCCCCGCCGCTGCCCGGCTTTTCCCACGTTTTCCTGCTCCGGTGGGGGTCACTGCGGGTCACTGCGGCTCCGGCCGCTGCAGGGCTGTTCCCCCGCGGCTCCTGCCGCTGCGGGAGTCTGGTCGCGGCTCCCCACCGGGCTGTTCCTGCGACTCTACAGGAGACTTGCGTGGGGCTCGCGGGGGGCTCACTCGTTCCCCGCTGGCTCACGATGTTTTCCTGCGGGAGGTCAGCCGACGAGGGGCTGAGGACCGGGGCTGGACCGGGATTAGCCCCAGGAGCAGAGAGCCGGGACAAAGCCGAGGGCCGAGAGCCAAGAGGCCAAGAGGCTGCTCAGCCTTGCGTGCCTGCTGATGCACTGCTGAACTCCGGTGCGCAATGGTGCCACATGCGAACGGGCCGTACCCCCACAGTGCGTACGTGTGTGTGCGACGTTTCACCATTGCAATGGTGCCACACGTGAACGGGCCGTACCCCCATAGTGCGTACGTGTGGGCGCGACGTTTCACCATTGCAATGGTGACTTACGCTACGTGAAATGCACTGTACACATGAGGGGATCACCAAAAATACTCTGGGAACACCAAGGGGACAAGTGGTTGGCCCTGAATGCAGCCGGTTGTCATGGATACTGAGATTTGGATGTGTGCTACAGGTGTCCTGCAAAAGTCAGTTGGTCAGAAAAATACAATGTTGCAAATTGGTTGTGGAGCTGGAGCTCAAATTTGAAGAACAGCAAAAGTGTGTCAGAGCCTTAAGTTTAAAGGGATTGGATGGGAGGTAGGTTGCAAAGTGAACTGGCCTATCACACTGTACTCCTGAGACTGAAAGCCCCTCAGCAGAACAGATTTAAGGCTGTGAGAGAGCACTTGCCTGCACAACATTGGAGTGGACCACACTGCTGCTGTCGCTGCATTCCCTGGACCTTCATGTTGTGTACGGTGGAGAGGGCACCAGCATTCTCTGATGAGGAAAACCAGGCCCTGCTGGATGCCCTCCTCCACTGTATGGGACGCCAGGGGAGCAGGTGAGTGCTGAATGCAGTGACTTTGACTGTGCACCTGTTGTGTGTGTCACAACAGGCATTGTGTATTGGTGGGACAGACATGCTATGTGGTTTTGAGGGAGTCACAGGGGGTGTACATGGTGGTGTCTCTCATGCAGAGCATGATGTAGTTCATGTGTGTTGACTTCTCACTTGCATTGTGCTTACTGTGACATTCAATGCATTGTGAAAGACACATTCCGGCGTGCAATACCTTGGTGGCTTTACTCACAAATGTCCTGACATGTAACAGTGTTCCCCCAGACTGACAGCTGAAGGTACTCACAGAAGTGCATGAGTTGTGGGGACCCGAGGTGATATTTGGGAAATGATGTTTCTGACCTGAAGGACATAGAAGTATGTGATTGTTCCTTGTCATCTGGGTGAGTGTGTATGTGATGTGTTGCACCGCAGATGCATGGCGTATGGATCAGCTATGCACATCTGATGTGACACGTGGGAAGTGCTGTGTGCCTGCCTAGCAAAGTTAGCATGTGACCTGTGTCTCCACTATGTGAGGTAGCACATGTGCCAAGTGATGGTTGTACCTACTGTGGTCAGTGACGGTCAAATGATCTGTGCCTGGGTGTTTTTGTCAGGTCCGCTGAGGGTTGTTAAGTGGATGTGGAAATGTGACTGCTTGCCACGTGCTATCCCAAACCCTGTAGTTGCATGTGTTGTGCAGTGTGTGCCATGATCAGTGAGTGTGTTTTCCCCTTATGCCATCTGTTGTCTTTCATAGGCTTGTCGTGCATTGGGGGTATGCCCACAGGCCAAATTGACATGTACAATGATGCAAGTCCTATCAGCATCCTATGGCCTGTTCTCTTCAACAATGTAGTGCATGTGTGTCTTTGGGACATGGTGCAGGTGTAGTGATGTTGTTTCACTTTGTCTTCCTGACAGGTATCTGCCTACGAGAAGGGGGAGATCTGGTTAGACATTGCCAGGGATGTCAGGTGTGCGGGGGGCACTCGCCGGCGGGTACCTAACATCAGGAAGAGGTGGCAAGATATCCGGTGCTGGACCCGGCGTATCGCCCGGGTGCAGCTGAAGCTGGAAGCTCCACGCCCGCATGGTGGAAGACGTCGCCTCACCCCCCACATGCTCCGGGTCCTGGAAGTGGTCTTTCCCAATCTCCATAGGCAGTTGCAGGAAGGACAGCAGCAATAAGGGGGTATGTACATGGTTGTTTGTACTGTTGTGTGCCCGCTGCTACTTGAGGTGCTCTGGCGCCTGGATTTACTCCCACAGTTGGGTTGTCTGGTCAGCCAGGCAATTTGTGCACTGTTGCTTCAATTCCACATATTCAGATGGTGTCCGTTTTCATTCCTCACCCCCTTACCCCACATGTTTCCCCTGGTCTGTGCTTTTTGGGCATTTTAACAAGTTCTTCTAGGGTGCCATTTATTTGGACTGCACATTGAGTTGCATATCATGTGGGAGTGAGGTCTGTGACATGTGTTGTTACCTTGCATGTGCCATGACCTGTGCCCTTGGTTTGTACTTTGTATTTGTTTGCCCTGATGATGCGTCTCAACATAGTAGTGTGTTGTGTGAAATGCACACCCTTGCAGCATCCATGACCCATGTTGTGTTGTCAGACCTGATGTACATCATTTGTAAGTTATGCATAGTGCCATGACGGTTATTGATGGTACAGTCACCGCATTCCATGTGCACAGATCAGTGGGCCCACTACAGTCACCAGACACACCCTGGACTCCTATTCATGTGTGTCATGCAACACAGTGGCCATTCAATGTGTGTTCATCAAGACTCTGCCTCAGTGGCATTGGAGCCTGCCATAGATTGAATGTAACCGGTGGCTGCTACATGTGCCCACTGGACATGGATACTACATTTGGCTTCTGCATGGTTACACTGGGCAGTGCCTGTGTGCTTATTCACAGCAATCGCTGGTTGTTTGTTTGTGACTGATATGTAGTGCCATCCTCACGAGGTGAGCTTGAGTTACTTTTGGACTACTTACATCACAGTTTTGTGTCCCCTGAATCCAATCTTGCACTTCTTGACCTGTATAATTGACATTGCCTGACGAATGTGGGTGCTGTGCAGGGGATGTCTAATGTGCCTGCCTGATTTTGACTTGCAAGGTGTGACCTGTGTGTGGGCATGGGAGGGCTGATGGTGCACCATGCACTTCCCCTGTGATGGTGGGCAGTGTTTTCATTGTATGCCTGACAGCCTATGTGAATTTATATTAAACCTTATTGTGCCTCATTCTTGAGTCCAACATGTATGTGGTGGTGGTGGAAGGCTGTTTTGTGTTAGTGGGCACATTGGTGTTGTACTTTATCCTGGGGATGAGGGTGTGTGCACGATGCAGGTATAATTTTGCTGTTACACATTTGCAGGCCCATTTGCATGAGCATTGTTAGATATAGGACTTGTGGCCCACTTCACATGACAGGCAGTAGGTCTTATGTGCAAACAAATGCATGATCAGGTACCAGATGCCCCTGTGAGGGCAGACATGTTGCAAGTTGACTCACATTGAATATTGTACCCTGGCACTCACAAAATCTAGTCATTATTGTGTTTGGGTTTCAAATGTGTACATATGATGATTTGTGTATGTGGCACCTATGTGCTTGCCCGATATTTGTCTAACAAGGTAGTGCACACAAAGCAACTTTGGCAAATTTTCTCTTACAAGCTGGTACCTTATAAATGTGCCCAGTGTAAGTGATTGACGTTGTATGTTGTTCTCCAGATACATGTCCACACAGTTCTTCTGGGCTCTTGCAACTCCTTTGAACACAATTGTACAGAGTAATGTGTGTCATGCCATCAAGACCTCCATTGGCCCATGCATAATGGCAAAACTGCAACGCCATTTATTCCTACCAGTCTTTCATCAGACCAGGTACCAGCTGTTTCTGGAATCAGTCCAGGTTTATTGGGTTTAGTTCTTTGTGAGTGTCCTTTCGTGCAGGCACATACGTGTTCTCTTCACAAGTGTGAAAATTTACACATTCCTAACATTTTGAATGTGTGAAGTACTGTGAGTCACAGGATGTTCAATATTTTTCACCTTTTGGATCACCCAAATGTAATTACAGGGCTCTGAGTGTGGTGTCACCTTGAGGAGCGAGGTGTTCTTTTGTGCCCTGACGGCCACCACAAAAGCTTTTATGATACTGAACTTTAAGTGCCATCACTTCAGTGTATGGGTCTGCTATCAAGTTAAACAACAGATTCTTCTAAGTGTAACTCTGATAGGAGTTGGGGGCTGATGTGTTCATGGTATCCTTGCGTCCAAATTGAATTGTGTCAATACCAACTGGTCAGTACTAGTCTCAAATATGTGCAGAGCTATCGGGCTGTTACTCATGATGCATGGCATCATTTGCTATGTGACCAACTGTTTTTGGACACATGGGTCACATGTGTACAGGTGACTGATGCATTTTTGTTTCTTCTCCTTGCCCACAGCATCATCAACCGAGACAGAAGGAGGAGACATGAGCACGGACCAGGAGGGGGACCCAGCTGCAGTGCCACCAGTGCTAAAGATTTAGAGGGTGCTAGTGGCATGGAGGGTGAGGGGAGTCAACCGTCCGTACCTTTGGAAGGCGACACCTCGTACCATGCGGACGGTTCGTCATCTGACTCCCAGGAGGAGGGCGAATAAGCGGCAACACCTTCGTCCATCTCTGTCTGTCCCTGCCTCCTCCAGACCCATCTCCACCCTGCCAGTTGCTAGTCTCCCTTCGGTCCGTGCTGCCCCCCATGTCTCCTTTGTCCCCGGCTCCGCAGCCCCTGCCCCTGTTTCCCCTGCTGCCCTCAGTACCGAAGCTGTGGACCTACTCCAGCAAATACTTGTTGGTCAGACATCCATGCTGACTGTCCTCAATGGCCAAACTGCAATCTTGACGCAGTTGTTGTCATTCATGGAGGGCATGTCAGCTAGCATGTCTGACCAACGTCGGAGTCTTTCGGCCATAGAGTCAGCACTGACGGCAGCAGTTGCCCTCCAGCAGCGGCACATCCCCTCCACTCCTTCTGAACCATCCACATCCTCCTCACCCATACCTGTCCAAAGCACACGCAAATGCACAGGGACACGCACACCAACAGGGACACCCAGCACACCACCACGGAAGTGTCGGCGCAGTACTCCAGGCACACATTCTCACAGGGTTGTAGGCACACCCACAGGGACTGGGGACAGACGGCAGACACGCAGCCAGAGACACGCTACGCATCACTCACTACCCTCTACCTCCACTCCCATTGTGTCCCCGGGGTCAGGTGGTAGCCTGTCTGAGCTGGCAGCAGTGTGCAGTGCGGAATATGTGGCAACCTTTGGAGATGCACCAGCCACTGTGGAGGTATCGTCCCCACCTGCACCCACTACATCTACCCTTCAGTCTCCTGTCCCTGCGGTGCCGGTCAGTGACAATGATGATGCCCCCCATGGGTCCACAGACCTGTGAGTCCATCCATGTGCAGGCAAGTTTATGGGTGACAACCTCCACGTCACCACTGTGATGGACAGTTTATTGGACTGGCCAATTGCCTTTTTTGAGCCTGGACTATTTTATTTCCTACATTTGATTTTTAAGCTGAATAAAGCATTTTATTTTTCTATCTGAACTATTGCATTTCAGGTACTTGCTTTAGGTGCTGTGTGCCCAGGAGTTGGTATCATGTTGATGTTTTCAGATTGTGAAAGGTGTCCACCTTCCGATGGTAATGATGTTTAACATGGTATCTAAGCGCCATCCCAATGTTGCTGCTGCACAGTATCTGGATTTGTGTGTGTGCAGTTTGTATACAGACATCGTCCGTAACAATGTCCCTTCCTCAGTGACACATGAGTTCTAGACTACAGACAGGTGCACTAATGTTGCAGTGAAATTAGTACAGGCCTTCCATATTTGAGGACATTACCTTCTGCAATGGCCATGCCTGCTCACGGATGAGTTGTGCTCATTGGTCTGTGCCATCCATGCTACTCACTGTGTTTGTGTTCATAGTATGTATGTATGCCGGCATGGACAACATCAGCCTTCTTCACACTATACAGATTTATGTGGTCACAGCCTTACCCTTATGTTCGGATTTATAATGCAGGCAATTACAGCCCATTACTCATAATTATTTGATTTTGATCTAAGGTGTTTCTGCCCTGTTCCGTCCATGACACAGCACTTGTTTGTCCACATGTACATTCATATCAGGGCCATGAGATACATGACAGTGTGTTGACCCTTTATGCTCTATTTGTTTTGCGGCCTGTTACATGACTTCAGTCCACTGAGTGATGATGGTAGGGTATGTAGATTTACTGCAACCTCCATGGGTGGATCAGCATGTGTGATCTGAACTCACACCCACATGTGGTGTGTCACACAGTGGTTTACAGGAATGAGTCCTCCATGGAGTGGGACACTGATGTGCGTGATGTTTTGCTATGGCATCATCAGGACTGTCAGAGGTTAGGGCTGTACACATATAGAAGTAGGATTTATGTGATGCTGATGCCCCCAAACCTTCACTGAGCACTGCTGGGAGTCAGATCCACCCACCTGTGTCATGTCTGGGCCCGGCTGGGAGTCTGATCCACCCACCCCTCCTATGTCTGGGCACTGCTGGGAGTCACATCCACCCACCCGTGTCATGTCTGGGCACTGCTGGGAGTCACGTCCACCCACCCGCGTCATGTCCGGGCACTGCTGGGAGTCAGATCCACCCACCTGTGTCATGTCTGGGCCCGGCTGGGAGTCTGATCCACCCACCCCTCCTATGTCTGGGCACTGCTGGGAGTCACATCCACCCACCCGTGTCATGTCTCGGCACCGCTGGGAGTCAGATCCACCCACCGCTCCTATGTCTGGGCACTGCTGGGCGTCAGATACACCCACTCGTGTCATGTCTGGGCACCGCTGGGAGTCACATTCACCCACCTCTCCTTTGTCTGGGCACTGCTGGGAGTCAGATTCACCCACCCCTCCTATGTCTGGGCACTGCTGGGAGTCACATCCACCCACCCCTCCTATGTCTGGATACTGCTGGGAGTCACATCCACCCACCCGTGTCATGTCCGGGCACTGCTGGGAGTCACATCACCCACCCATCCTATGTCTGGGCACTGCTGGGAGTCACATCCACCCGCCCGTGTCATGTCTGGGCACCGCTGGGAGTCACATTCACCCACCTCTCCTTTGTCTGGGCACTGCTGGGAGTCAGATCCACCCACCCCTCCTATGTCTGGGCACTGCTGGGAGTCACATCCACCCACCCCTCCTATGTCTGGGCACTGCTGGCAGTCACATACACCCACCCCTCCTATATCTTGGCACTGCTGGGAGTCAGATCCACCCACCCCTCCTATGTCTGGGCACTGCTGGGAGTCACAGCCACCCACCCGTGTCATGTCTGGGCACCGCTGGGAGTCAGATCCACCCACCCCTCCTATGTCTGGGCACTGCTGGGAGTCAGATCCACCCAACTGTGTCATGTCTGGGCACCGCTGGGAGTCACATCCACCCACCCCTCCTATGTCTGGGCACTGCTGGGAGTCAGATCCACCCACCCCTCCTATGTCTGGGCACTGCTGGGAGTCAGATCCACACCCCCCTCAGTTGTGTGCACCATACCCCAACATAAATAGCGTGTGTTTGTGTCGAACCACTATAGCAATTGTGAAGTTGGCTAGCGTGTGACGCACTGTACCCCAACATTGATGGCGTGTGTGAGACTCGTATTAATATTGATATGGTGATATAGGCAAAATTGTTACGCACCGTACCCCGACATTCACGGCATGTGTGCGGGACGTTTCACCATTGCAATGGTGCCACATGCGAACGGGCCGTACCCCCACAGTGCATACGTGTGTGCGGGACGTACCCCCACAGTGCGTACGTGTGTGCGTGACGTTTCACTAATGTAATGGTGCCACAAGCGAATGGGCCGTACACCCACAGTGTGTACGTGTGTGCGGGACGTTTCACCATTGCAATGGTGCCATACGGGAACGGGCCGTATACCCACAGTGCGTATGTGTGTGCGGGACGTTTCACCATTGTAATGGTGCCATACGCGAACGGGCCGTACCCCCACAGTGCGTTCGTGTGTGCGGGACATTTCACCATTGCAATGGTGATATAAGTGAGTGTGTGACACACAGTACATGTATATTTGCGTTGTTGGTACGTTGTACTCACCGTCTGCGCCGTCGTCGGTTTCTGTGTACCAGGTCGTAGGCGTACAGGACTGGGAAGACATGGTCGATGGGGTTCATGGCGTGTCAGTGACGTACCGGGGTGCGGTTCAGACCAGACTGTTCTTTTACGGTAGTTTTCAGCTCCCATAGCAAAAGGGTCGTACGGAGTGTCGCCGGAACGGATCGATCTTGGTCGGTCGGAAAATGCTTCCTGTTTACGTATGGACGGCGCTTACAGCGTGACCTGGATATGTATGGTACGTAGTTTTTGTTTGTACGGTATTTGGTACGATTTGTATGGGGTTTTGCTTGCGATTAGGATCGTACTTCCTTGTACATACTGGGACGTTGTCGTTGTACATTTTGTATGGGAATATAGCTCCGAACAGGGATGCATGGGCATTTTTCCAGGATCGGAATTGGCCCCCTGATGTATGGACAATGGAAAATATTTTAAAAAATGTTTAAAATTATATGTATAACATTATGTATAGCAATGTTGTTTCCCAATGTTTAAAATAAACATAGATAAATATAAAATATACATTAACTATTATATTATCCAAAAAAGCTATAAGATAATATTTAATGTATACTAAAATATATGTTTATTCCATACACTGCTAATGTACAAATAGTATACAAATGTTATAAAAATATGTATGTATTGCTTATAATATTTGTGTAAAAATATTGTAAACTATTTTACATATTAAATATTATTTTCTATAAGATAATATCCAATATACTTAATAATAAAATATAATCTTGTAAAATTGAAAATGTATATGTTTTTAAATTAATTAAATTGATATAAAAAATATTGTTAAAATGTAAACAAAAATGTATACAAATCTTTCACTTTTTGTACAAAAAACAAATGATCAATGCAAACGAAACTGTAGATTAAAAAAAGTTGAAATATTTTACTTTACCATTACATAACTATGGGAGTCATTAGGATGGTGGGCGGACTTGAGCCCGCCCTCCATCCAAGCGATAACGGGACCGACCGCCTGTCATGCAGCGGTCGCATCTGGTAATTTAACATTGTGGCAGGTGCTGCTGGCTGCAGCACCCGCCGCAATGTCAAATGGCCATGTTGTGCATTCCCCTGCACAACGTGGCAGGCATTGCATGGTGCCTGCCACCTTGTGCATGGAAATGGAGGGGGGTACCATGAGTACCCACCAGTGCCACACTGCGTCCCCGTGGGCCCGTAACGGGCCCCCTGAAGCCAGCCTCCACCAGCCTTTCCATGGCAGTAGAACTGCCATGGAAAGGCTGGCTGATGCCAGCATTGTGATCGGGCTGGCGGTGCCTTCAAGGCACTACCTCCATTTCAACGGCCTTATTCGCTCCACCAGGCAATGGTTACGATTGCCTGTGGCAGAAGCGTGGCGGGCGGGCTTGCACCCGCCACGCTTGCAGAACGATTCCCCCCGCCATCCTGATCTGGCAGGGGGAAATGGGCATGCAGATGACAGAGGGACCGCCACCGCCGGGCCGGTGTTGGCAATCCCTTCCCCATTGTAGTAAGCCCCTAAGCTACAAAAAATTTACAATTGTTAAACACTGTAACAAAAAAATATATGTAATAATATATGATTTGTTTGACATTTATAAATAATAAATAAATGTTCCAAATATCTTATACTCTTTAATAAAATGTGAATAACATCAAAATGTACGGTTTATTCTTTTAAATATTATAATACAGTTTGTAAACCCCAAAAAATATTTAAATTATAATTGTGAGCGAAAATAAAAATATCTTTTCGTCAAAAAAATATTGAAAATAAAACTAACATACATCTATTGACTTATTACAATTTACAAATAAGCTTACAAAATGCTGAATAATAAACAATAAGAATTTACAACTCCAGCCCCAAACCCATGTAAACTCAGGGAAAGTGCTGGATAGTAGACCATATTAATGTACTATTCTAACTCCTATTCCAAATAAACTCAGAGGAAGTGCTGGATAGTAAACCGTAAAAATTGACTATTCTAAATTCAAATTCAACTAAACTCAGGGAATGTGCTTGATAGTAAACCATAATAATTTACTATTCTAACTCCAAATCCAACTAAACTCAGGGAAAGTGCTGGATAGTAATCCATAATAATGTATTATTCAAACTCCGAATACAACTAAACTCAGAGGAAATGCTGGATAGTAAACCATAATAATTTACTATTCTAACTCCAATTCCAACTAAACTCAGGGAAAGTGCTGGATAGTAAACATAATCATTTTCTATTGTAACTCCAAATCCAACTAATCTCATGGAAAGTGCTGGATGGTAAACCATAATAATTTACTATTCTAACTCCAAATCCAACTAAACTCAGGGAAAGTGCTGGATAGTAAACCATAATAATTTAATATTCAAACTCCAAATCCAACTAAACTCAGGGAAAGTGCTGGATAGTAAACCATAATAATTTACTAGTCTAACTCCAATTCCAACGTAACTCAGGGAAAGTGCTGGATAGTAAACCATAATCATTTACTATTCCAACTCCAATTCCAACGAAACTCAGGGAAAGTGCTGGAAAGTAAACCATAATAATTTACTATTTCAAGTCCAAGTAAAAATAAACTCTAAATAAAAAATGATGAATATCCCCATTTTGATATTTGCAATTAATAAACATATATACTTAAATAAAAACATCATTTATTCAATTAAATTGATCTTTCAAAACTTAGATTACATTTTAAAATGTTATAAAAAATAATATTTTAGTATATTTAATATTCCTTCACACAATTTAAAAAAAAACCAATTAATAGATTTTTATACAATTCAATAACGTAAAATATTTATAAAAGAAATAAAAACATGTGATTATGTAAAAAGAATTGTAACATTTATAAAATTATTAGTAAAAAAATTATTTATCTAAATTTACAGTAATAATTTTGACCACACATGTAACTTTTATTTTCTTTTAATGTTTAAACTTTTATCAAAACCTTATATTTTAATATAATTAATAATCCTTAACACAATTTTCAAAAAAGTGTTAATAGATGTTTATACAATTCAATAATGTAAACAATTTTTGAAAAAGAAATTAAAATGTAATGATTATTTAAAAACAAATTGTAATATTTATGAAACTATTAATAATAATTTCTATTTAACTAAATTTACAGTAATAATCTCGCCACAAATTTATTATCAATAAAAAAAATTTGTTTCAATATTTGAAAATTAATTTTTAAAGTTTCTTTTAAACAAAAAATCCTACATTAACTCAAAGCCTATATCCGATAAAAACTATTTATATCACAGCAAAAATGTATTTAATATTATTAAATATAATTAATACCTACAATATTTTTAATTTACTACCCACCCATACCCCCTACAAACCCAATATCCTACTCCTAAAATATATACAAATTATTAAAATATATTAAATTTCAAACAATGTTTTTAAACTACTACCCAGCCTTATCCCTTATGAACCCAACGTCCCGCTCCTAAAACATATACAATTTATTCAAATATATTACATTTTAAACATCATTTTTAAATTACTACCCTACCCACCCTTATCCCCTATAAACCCAACATCCAGCTCCTAAAATTAATACGAAAACAAATAAAAATGAGTTCTGTAAACAAAATAATTTTATTTAAACATTATAAATTTACAAAAGCTAACATAAAATAAAAATGTGACCATTAAAAAACCCCATCAAAAACATAAAATCGAAATAATTACATCGATATTTTTCACATAGATATTTTTTACATCGATAATTTAAAATTCTATATTACTACATAACAAGAAAATCGATATATTTTTTTTTTCAGAACAAAATTTTATTAGAGTTTTGCAGTTGATAGAATACAGAGAAGCACTGCTCCCTAGAAGTCAGAAAGACAGTGTGCATATAAATATCTTCGCAATCCAGTTATTCAATCAACATTCTCCCAAACTCCCACCCTCAGAACTCCCCACCCGGCACCCACCCCCAACCCTGCACGGTGTCTACATGGTCCATAAAGAAGAGCTTAGTGAGCTCAGTATCTACGTGTGTACCAGTTCACCCAGAGTCAACTAGGGAATGATCTGCATCAGAGGGTCCAGCAACAGGCCTCTGTAGTCCGCCCATCTTTTCCAGATTAGAAAGTGTTTTCTGGGGCAACCCCTGGCCTCAAATACCGGGCGTTCCAGCCCCATGTTAAAGTCCATGCCCCTTTTCCACACCTCCACCAAGGGGACCCTAGGAGCCTTCCAGGCCCGAGCAATGTCCATTTTAGCCACCGTAAGGCCCAGCAGAAGCAGATGACGTTTGTACATATTTACCCCCACTTGTTCCATGACATGGAGAAGGCCCAACTTCGGTGAGCGGGGGAGATCCCAGCCCAACACGTCTGTCAGGTAATCCCACACACCGGTCCAGAATCTCTGCAACCCCGCACACCGTATGTAGAAAGGAGCCAACTGAACATCCACACCGCAGGCAATCAGGGGAGGCTATCAGTGACTGTCCTGCTCCCTGCAGACACGGCCGCTCCCCCACGCTGCTCCCTGACCTGCCTCGCCTGCCTCACTGTTTGGTATCGTAACGCAGCTCCGCTGCTTGCTCAGAGTGTGATTGACGAATCGTATTGCTGCCTGGCATTACATTACCATTGCCGCTTTGCGCTGTGTGTTACCATTGATCTCTGCTGCTAAAAGTGCATCTGCTCGATCCTGTAAGGCCGCCGGCCATTTTGGTGTTGTTGTTGTTGTTGGCCGCCCTGCCCTGGTCTCCACCCCGCTCCCGCCTTCCCAGCTGACCCTCCCTCCCACTAATACTACCTGCGCAGCTCTGTCTCTAACGCGCTGTGACCGTCCTGCTCCCTGCAGACACGGCCGCTCCCCCACGCTGCTCCCTGACCTGCCTCGCCTGCCTCACTGTTTGGTATCGTAACGCAGCTCCGCTGCTTGCTCAGAGTGTGATTGACAAATCGTATTGCTGCCTGGCATTACATTACCATTGCCGCTTTGCGCTGTGTGTTACCATTGATTTCTGCTGCTAAAAGTGCATCTGCTCGATCCTGTAAGGCCGCCGGCCATTTTGGTGTTGTTGTTGTTGTTGGCCGCCCTGCCCTGGTCTCCACCCCGCTCCCGCCTTCCCAGCTGACCCTCCCTCGCCCCTCCCCCCCCTCTATCCATATATGACTGAAGTTTTTGCGCGCAGCGTTCACGCGCAGCGATCGCGCCCCAGTCGCGCCGAAGGTGCGCCAAAGGTAAGCCCGTCTGCGCCCGTCCGCGCCTGGACCCGCCCAGCGCCATACCCCCTGGCCCCCACACCACCCACCCCACCCGCATTACATACGACGCCTCCACCCTCTTAGCCCTTAACCCCGGCCGCCTCCCCAACTGCGCCCAAGCCGCACCTGGACACACCCATGGACCATTTACATGCAACTCCTGCAAGTTTGACGGCACCAAGACTAACTCCCCATCCACTAACACCAAACAGAAACATGACACCAACCACCTAAAATGCATCCTGCTCAACACCCGATTGGTCCACAGACACGCCATCGACCTTTGGAATTTACTAGACACCATCTCTCCGGACGTCGCCTTCCTAACAGAAACATGGATGAACGCCTCCTCAGCCCCAGACATCACCATCGCCATCCCGGAAGGCTACAAGATCATCCGAAAAGACCACTACAAGCAAACAGGAGGAGGCATCGCTATCGTCCACAAGAATTCCATCCGCATCTCAACCAGATCAGATGTCAACCTCGCTAGCGCCGAACACCTTCACTTCCAGATCCACACCGACCCCAAGACCACACTTAGAGGCACCCTCCTCTACAGGCCACCAGGACCCCGTGCACAATTCAGTGAAGACATCACTGACTTTATCACCCCACACGCCCTCCCTTCCGAGGACTACATTCTATTGGGAGACCTCAATTTTCACCTGGAGAAAAGCAACGACAACAACACCACCACCCTTCTGGACAACCTCGCCAACCTCGGGCTCAAACAACTTGTTAATACCCCCACTCACTACGCAGGTCACACACTCGACCCCATCTTCACCTCCAGCAAGCATATCTCCTTCAGTCACACCACAGCTCTCCATTGGACGGACCACAGCTGCGTTCACTTTATCTACAAAAAAACCACAACACACAACCACCCCCAACCCACTCTGCGAAGAAACTGGAACAAAATCACCACCGACCAAATCTCCTCATCGCTTCTCCAAAACCCCCCTGCCCACTCTTCAAACGCCAACCAAGCAGCCATTAACCTCACTCAATGGCTAACCAACAGCGCTGACAACCTAGCACCCCTGAAAAAACGTCAAATCAAACTAGGCAGCAAAAACGCCCCTTGGTTCAACGATGATCTTAAGAAATCCAAGAAACTCTGCCGCTCCCTTGTGAAGGCCTGGAAAAAAGACCCAAACTCCAGCACCAGGGACGCCTACAAAAACGCCACCCGCAGACACCACCAACTGATCCGGACTGCCAAGAAAGCCGCTTTCAAAGACCGACTTGACAAAAATGCCCACAACAGCAAGGAATTATTCAACATCGTCAAAGAGTTTACCAACCCCACTGCCAACTCCAACGATATCACTCCCTCTCAAGCCCTTTGCGACTCCCTAGCCTCGTTCTTCCACGACAAAATCGCAGATATCCACAACAGCTTTGACAACCAACCCGGAGACCAACTCACCCAACCTTCTGCAATACCTTCACCCCCCTTGAACATCCTTAAGGACTGGAACCCAATCTCCACTGAAGACACCATCCGCCTGATGAACTCCATCCACTCAGGATCCCCCACAGACCCATGCCCTCACCACATCTTCAACAAAGCAGATTCCATCATAGCACCACACCTCCGAGACGTCATCAACTGCTCCCTCAACTCCGCCACATTCCCGGAAATCTGGAAACACGCCGAACTCAGCGCCCTTCTGAAAAAACCCACAGCTGACCCTACCAAACTCAAAAACTACCGCCCCATCTCGCTCCTCCCATTCCCGGCCAAAGTCATCGAGAAAGCTGTCAACAACCAACTCGCCGCCTTCCTCGAAACCAACAAATCCCTCGACTCCTCACAGTCCGGCTTCCGGGCCAAACACAGCACTGAGACCGCACTCATCGCAGCAACAGACGACATTCGAACTCTACTGGACAATGGTGACACAGTCCCCCTCATCCTCCTCGACCTCTCCGCAGCCTTCGACACAGTCTGTCATAGCACCCTTATACAACGCCTCAGAAACATCGGAATCCAAGGAAAAGCACTGGAATGGATCACCTCGTTCCTTGCCGAAAGAACTCAGAGAGTCCGCCTCCCACCATTCAAGTCAGAGGCCACTGAAGTCATTTGCGGCGTACCACAAGGATCTTCACTCAGCCCCACCCTCTTCAACGTATACATGAGCCCCCTCGCGGCCATCGCACGCCAACACAACCTCAACATCATCTCCTACGCTGATGACACTCAACTGATCCTCTCACTCTCACTCACCAAAGACCCTAACACCGCCAAAACCAACCTACATGAAGGAATGAAAGAAGTAGCTGAATGGATGAAGCACAGCCGTCTGAAACTGAATTCAGACAAAACAGAAGTCCTTATCTTAGGTACCTCCCCCTCCGCCTGGGACGACTCCTGGTGGCCAGAGGCCCTTGGAAAAGCACCCATCCCGACGGACCACGCACGGAACCTGGGCGTCATCCTGGACTCCTCACTCTCGATGACCAGACAAGTCAACGCCGTTTCATCATCTTGCTTCAACATTCTTCTCATGCTCAAAAAAACATTTCGCTGGATCCCCACCGAAACCAGAAAAACGGTCACCCACTCACTGGTTACAAGCCGCCTGGACTACGGAAACACCCTTTACGCCGGTACCACAGCAAAAGTTCAGAAAAAACTCCAACGCATCCAGAACGCTTCAGCCAGACTCATACTAGACATCCCGCGTAAAGACCACATCTCTGGCCACCTGAAAAAACTCCACTGGCTACCAGTCAATAAGAGGATAACATTCCGCCTCCTAACCCACGCACACAAAGCACTTTACGAACTTGGACCCGAATGCCTCAACACACGACTTTCTTTCTACACCCCCTCCCGCCAGCTACGCTCCTCCAACCAAGCCCTTGCCGTTGTACCTCGCATCAACAAAACCACCATGGGAGGAAGATCCTTCTCCTACCAGGCAGCTAAAACCTGGAACTCACTTCCCACTCACCTTTGCCTCACTCAGAACCACCTAGCATTCAGAAAGCAACTTAAAACCTGGATATTCGACAAGTGATCCCCCACCCTTCTCCAAGCGCCTTGAGACCCTCTGGGTATGTAGCGCGCTATATAAATCAATTGAATTGAATTGAATTGAATCAGCCCCGCCCTCCACAGGCGCTCCCTAGTATAGTATGCCCTATGCAAGTACTTAAATTGAATGAAGCGCAAGCGCACCGCAACCGCTGCCCCCCTTGGGGCCTCCAGGGCTTCTCTCCAGTCCTCCTCTTCCAATCTTCCCACCTCTCCTTCCCAGACGGACCGCAATTTATCAAGGGAAGAGGAGCAGTGTGTGACAAGCGTTTGATATATGTTAGATATTTTCTTTGTTTCCAAGTCCCCCATGAATATCTTTGCCTCTAGGGGGCTGAACTCCGGCAAAGAAACTAAGCCTACCAATGCGGGGGACAGGGCGTGTCGGAGCTGCAAGTATCTGAAGAATTGAGATTGGGGCATATCATATTCGTCTCGCAGAGCTTGAAAGGACTTAAGGGCCGTGCCTTTCATGACGTGACCCAGCGCCGAAATGCCAATCGCATCCCAGCCACCGAATCCCCGCAGGGACGCCAGCGCCGGCAACCTCCCATTATGCCACAGCGGGGTTTCCCCCGTCAGCGTATTCCACCACCCCATGCGACGGAGAGCGCTACGCCACACCTGAAAGACCACCTGGGTGACCATCGGGAGCCTCCTTCTGATGGCTGCCGAGTACAAGATAGTATGCAGTGTGTCTGGGTCCATCAGGTATCTCTCCAGGGCGTAGGCCGGGTCATCCCGGTCCCCATGCCACCACTCATTGAGGACCAAAAGGTGTGATGCTTGGTAGTAAGACAGGACGTCGGGCGTGGCCAGTCCCCCACAATAGGTCGAGAGGAAGCAGGTGCGGAGCGCTACCCTTGCCGCCCCCCCAGCCCACAAAAACTGACCCAGCTCCGAGTTTACCTGTCGAAACCACTGCGGCGGTATAGGATACGGATGATTTTGTAATTAATATAAAAGACGGGGGAGAGCTACCATCTTGAATATGGCAGAGCGGCCATAGACGTTCAAGGGCATCCTGGACCATATTTTCATGTCAGACCGTATTTTGTCCCACACAGGTAGTACATTGCGTGACCAGGAGACTCTGGGCACATCCGTCAGAAAGACGCCCAGGTACTTAATGCCACCCGCTGCCTCTTGCAGGGCCGATACCCAGGAACCCAGGTCGCCGCGCCTCCCCAGGACCCACAGCTTCGATTTCTGTACATTCAGAGTAAGACCAGACACCTCGCCAAATATTCGCATTATTTCAAGGACCCGGGGCCCCGATCTATTCAGGTCAGTAAGGAAGAAAAGAACATCATCGGCATAGAGCGCCCGGAGATATGTCCAGCTCAGTGAGTCGAAAGCTCTATCTATGTCAGCCAATAGAAGTGCCGCCGGGATTCTTGCCGCCCGCGCCGCCTCCACCACTACCTGCGCTCGTCTGATGTTGTGTCTCGTCGCCCTGTGGGGCATAAACCCGGCCTGGTCCGGGTGGACCAAGTCCGTGATATATGGGAGAAGGCGATTGGCCAAGGCCTTCGCCAAGATTTTCGCTTCGACATTAAGCAGCGAGATCGGTCGGTTCAATTCAGGGCGGTCCGGGGGCCTCCCAGGTTTACAGAAAACCACGACCTCCGCATGTCGCCAGTCCGCCGGCAGACGCCCACAGTCCCTGGCCACCTCCAGCGCCTTCCTGTAGCGCATCCCCAGCTGGAGATGAAACGTCTTCATAAATTCGCATGGGAAACCGTTAGGCCCAGGGGCCTTACCAGTATTCAGTTCCCCCAGAGCCTCTCCCAGCTTTTCCGCCGACAATGGGAGTTCAAGCCGAGCACGACCCTCATCCGAGAGTGTCCGGGGCGGAAGGTCCGCTAGGAATCTATCAACCTCCTCCGCCGGGAGAGCTTCCCGGGGGGTGTACTGAGTCGCATAGTATTGCGCAAAGGTAGCGGCCAGGACCTCAGGGGCTGTCACAGGGTCGCCCGCCTCATCCCGGAGTCCCGGCATGGACTGAGTCTGAAAAGTCCCCTGGCAGAGCCTGTACAACATCGTGCTGGATTTGTCCCCCCACTGATATATTCTACTCTGCGTAGCCAGCCATAGCTGCTGGGCCTCGTCCAGTAATAAGGAAGCGTACGACTGCTGAAGGCAGAGCAATTGCCCTACCGCATCACCACTCCCCCCCGAGGTACACTCCGCCTCCAGGTTGTGGACCCGGTTTGCCGCCTCCTCAATGGCCGCCCTACGGGTCCTACGATTTGCTGCACACCAAGCGATATCCACGCCACGGAGTACCGGTTTCAGGGCCTCCCACAGGGTCATGGCATCGGTGTCCGGCCTATCATTATCATTCCAGTAATGTGCTATCGCCTCCCTCATATGCGACTGGTAGGCGTCCTGCTGCAGGTGCCACGTGGAGAGGCGCCATCGAAACGGCTGCCGCCTCCTATCTAAGAGTAAGTCCAGTGTTATCGGGGAATGATCCGACAGACCTCGCGGAAGTATGGAAGTAGAGTCCACCCTCCCAATCCAGGGCTGAGGAATGAACAGGTAATCAAGTCTAGAAAAGGATTTATGGACCGCAGACACATAAGTGAATTCGCGACTATGTGTATGTTGGTACCGCCATGCGTCTACCCATCCCATCCCCTGCACCATTCTGCTCAATTTAGTAGAGGTGTCAGCTATCAGGCCCCCTCCGGGCTTACAGCGATCCAATCTCCCATTCCTCACGTCATTCCAGTCACCGCCCACTATCGTCAACACACTCGGGACCTCAGCCCAAACATCAAACAGTCGTTCTATAAGGGCCTCCTGTAGCGGGGGTGGAGCATATACACTGCCAAACACCATGGGCTCATCCCACACCATCCCCTTAACAAATACAAACCTGCCATGGGCGTCTATCCATTGCGTCTCATGTGTATAGGACACCCTACGGTGTATCAGAATCGTGACTCCCCTGGACCCTCTCGCAAAGCCAGCGTGAAATACCTGGTCATAGCCGTATCTACGTAAGCTAAGGGTTTTGGTTCCCAAGAGGTGTGTCTCCTGTAAGAGCATCACATCTGCCTTTTCTTTCTTCCCCATTCGCAAGACCGCACCTCTTTTAACTTTGTCGAGCATCCCCCTCACATTCCAGCTCATAATGCGTAGCGAAGCCCGCGGGAGGCCCGTCTCTAAACCATCAGCTGCCATCTACAGGCCAGAGTTTCAGAATGCCGGGCATCAGAGGCCACACACAGACACATAAGACCGACCACGCTCTCGTACACACCGTGCATAAACTAACTATATCTACCCCCCCAACTCCCCCCAGAACCCCCCGCCCCCCCGGTCCCCTCCACCTCCCTCCAGTCCCACTCCTGCCCCAAACTTTGCCAACAACCCCCCCTCCAACCCCCACCCCATACCTCAGCAACATTGAAGTACCTGTCGCGGTGCAGGCGATCTCAGCTCTCCAACGGGAGGCCTGAGACCCACTACGCCAATGGATCCCACCCAACTACCCACCTGGTGTCTAACAACCCCCCACCCAACTCGCAGAAACGAACTTCGGGAGTAGACCCGCCCTCTCTCGAGCGTCCCCCGACCAATGGTCCACCCACATACATTTCTTCGTGAAGCAATAGGTCAGGTGGTATGCCCGCAGTCAGCATTATTCCTCCTCATGCTACCACGGTCCCTCATCGACCTCCTGGGTCCTTAACGTTAGTCAGGCTCAATTTAGTAGAAGGCCTCATGACTTCGAGGTTTGAGAGTCCGTCACCTCCGCATCCTCCGCTGCTTCCTCCCGGGGAGGTGGGCGCTTCTGGGAGCGCGATCTCCAGTTGCTCCTACTGCGTGATCTTCGAGGTGTCTTCGGAGGTCCCGCTGTGGATGATGAGTCCGAGCCCCGCCTCGGAGGGGTGTGCACCTTAACATGCACCGTTTCATCCGTCCATGCAAACACTTCCTCCGGAGAGTTAAAGAACTGGGTGCGGGACTGGAATACCACCCGTAGGCGGGTCGGATAAAGCAGGGCATACTGAATCTTGAGTTCTCGTAGTCGAGCTTTCGCTGCAGTAAAGGACTGTCGTTGCTGCTGTACTAGTTTAGTATAGTCCGGAAATATCAGAATTTTGTGGTTCTCGTACATTAGAGGGTCTTTGGCGCGGGCTTGTCGTAAGATAGTGACCCGATCATGGTAGTTAAGCAATTTGGCGATCACTGACCGGGGGCGAGCCCCCGCTGGCGGCTTTGGAAGAAGTGCACTATGCGCCCGCTCCACGACAAAGCAACGTGAAAGGGACTCCGGAGGGAGCCACCCCTCCAGCCATTTGGTCAGGAAGGCCTCCATGTTACCTTTCTCGCAGTCCTCCGGAAAGCCCACAAAGCGCAGGTTGTTCCTCCTGGCTCGTCCCTCCGCATCCTCGGCCCGGAGCTCTAGACCCTTTTGGATCCCCTCCATGGCGGCCATCTTCTTCTTGAGGATCACCACGTCGTCTTCCACCTCCGTGATCCTGGATTCTGTTTTGGTGATGCGGGCGACAGCTTTGCGCAGATCTTGTCGGAGCAAGGTCACATCAGCTCCGACCGCCCCAATTTTTGCATCCAGCATGTCCCACGATAGCGTAATCGCCGCCATCAGTGCCGCGTTATCCGGTCCCGAGCCTTGTTGACCACCGGATGCCCCTGCACC
Organism: Lissotriton helveticus; assembly: GCF_964261635.1. NCBI lineage: Eukaryota > Metazoa > Chordata > Amphibia > Caudata > Salamandridae > Lissotriton > Lissotriton helveticus. Next base: position 1,130,069,974 of record NC_136063.1, read on the forward strand.
TCCACTCGGCCCCGCGAATTTCTCCATCGGGCCCTGCTTCGTGGTTCCGCCGCTGTTGCCGCCTCTCGTCATGTCGCACTTAGGGCACAATGGCCGGCCGTGAGGAAAACAGGGACCCGGAACCAACCTCTGCCGTCCACTCGAAGTCTGAGGAAAAGCACACCCGGCGGTCTGGGGGGGTCGGCGTCCTTACTCTCATCCAGCCGAGGGGCCACTGATTTGGTATCAGCACCTTGTCCCCACACACCCCCCGTTAGTCAGGAGTGCAGGATCGCCGTGGCAATTGCGACGTTTCAGCAGGGGTCCACTCCGTCTTTCCCAGGGCCCACTGGAGGCAGTTCGGGTCTCCCTCCTGCCACCCCCGAGCAGAGTCAAAGACACCCTCGGGGCCCCGGCTGTCAGCCAAGCGTTGTCTAAGTTCGAGGGGGGGTCTCCTCATCTGGATCCCCTCTCCGCGGCCCGACGTAACCGCCGAACGGAGGGTCCCACTCAACAACTGCCGTGATGCACAGACCCAGAGGAGACGGACGCGAGATATCCAGAAGAGGGGGGGGAGGGGGGAGAAACGGGATGGCTGTAGCCCCCCAAGGCTCCGAGGCCTCTGGATCCCTGCAGCCCGATCCAACCGCCGATCGGGAACAAGTTACTGCCACAGGAGCGTCCCCTCCCCCGCCTGTCTGCCCGCCAAGCGGCGGCCCCTTACCCCACAGACTCCGTCGCCTGGGCTCCGCTGAAGCGTCTCCTTCGGGCGCCGATCTACGGTCGGGATCAGCAGACCTCTGGCGGTAGTCCCACTGTGCCCAAGGTCGGAGGCGGCGCGCCCCACTCCGGCGCCCCCGGCGCCACCGCACTTCCGGGCGGACTGCCCATCACGCCAGCTCCGGGCTTCAGCGCGTGGCGCAGGCCGCACCACAATCAGGGCTCCGAACGGCTGAAAAAGGCAGAAAAAAGGCTGCGAGGGTGCCCAACTCGCTATCGGGGCTTCCCCTCCGCTGTCAGCAGGCAACCACTCAGTCTGGGTGTCCCTGGGTCGGGGCAACGCAGGATTTTCAACAGGATAATATGCCGGCGGGACGGAGCTCGTTTAAGCTGCGTCCGCCATGCTCGCCGTCTTGGCCACGCCCCGAAAATCGATATTTTTTACATCGATATTACTTACATCGATATTTAACACCAACAATATTCTTACCCTGATATTCATGCATGGCGATATTTCCACGTCGGTATTCTGTCCCTACACCGTTTATCTGATTACTTTTAGTGGGCCTTAAGCAGAGTAGAGTGAGTGAACGGTGAGAGGCTAATGAATAAGACTAGATTCAGTGAGCAATGTAAGGGTCAGGATGAGAGATGTAGTGAGATGTTAAGAGTGAATGTAAGAGGTGGATATAATGGGGCACCTTGGCAAAAATTAGTATCGCAAACATATTGTAAAGGGGAGAGATGGAGATAAGAGGGGTACATTAGACATGATACAGTTCTCCACTGCTGAAGGGGTGATAAGTACAGTGCATAGTATGTACAGAATGAAGGGTAGAGGTGTTGTGTACATAGAGGTGAAGAGTAGTGCAAGGAATGCAGGTGTGGATGTAAGAAGGGCAGCACCAGAATGGGTAGAGTAGGAAGAGTTCAAGGGTAGAGCTTAGAGGCAGGAGATGGATTTAAGAATGGCAGTACCAGAGGGTTAATGTCAGGAGCTTGTGGATGAAGGAGAGTTTGAGAGATGAGCATATACTATGAGGTAGATCTGAGAGGGGGTCAAACCAGCAAAAGTAGGAAATAGGCAGGCCAAGAGGTAATGTGGGAAGGTACATATAAAGAGGATAGGTAGATGTATTTATGCAACATCTGTTTCCGTTCGTAAGTTAGAGATATAGTTAGGGTTTGCTGCTACTTGCTGTCTGCCACAGATTGTTTATGTCAGATTGTAAAAATGGCTTCTTGGAGACCACTAGCATATATGATACCTATTAACATCACAGCGCACATTTCCCCCAACCTGCATTCTTTGGCAGAAATGTCTGTGGGCATAACTGCTAAAGGGCCGATTCCGGTCTCGGCCGGAGTGCCCTGAAAGAGTCGGCCGGAGCCTTACCTTATGACCGACTCCTTCCTGGAGCTGGTCTGTCTGGGCAAAGCAGTACGATGCACATCAGTGCAAAAATCCTGACCGATCCGTACGCTCCGATTACAGCCACAGTTACCTGTCCAAATCGGATCTGTAGACGCCAATTCGAGTCGCATGGGCGTAAACACGTAGAAGTTTCCGGATGGACGAGTACGATGCGTACTTCCTGTGCGCCAAGCAGTTCGCCATGTACAGCACGTCAAAGCATCCAGAAGAGCTGCATATCAGGTACGAATCGCGCCACAACACGATCCATGGCTACGAATCGGACGCACCAGCACCGAACACGGGTCGAAGCAACAATCAACACGTACGAGACGAACCAACCATGAATCCCGCTGTGCTGGTCCTCCAAGTACTGTACATCTATCACCGGATCAGAAACAGACGCGTACGGCTCAGACGGTAAGTTTGACACCCACCACACAAAAAAATGACACGTACCTACCATATGTCACTTACACATAGGGATGCAGAAATAACGTACACTACCAACAGCTGAACCATAGGGGCGGGATGGCTATCACCAGTACAATACATAGCCATAGGGGCCTCATGGCTACCACTCCCACGGCCCCAAACTCATAAGGGACTGTATGCCTATCACTACTACCATCCTCACTCATAGGGGGCAGGTTTCCTACCACTACCACTACCTCCACTCATAGGGGGCAGGATACCTACCACTACCCCCACTCACAGGGGAGGCTGGATGCCTACCACTACCCCCACTCACAGGGGGCTGGATGCCTACCACTACTACCATCCCCACTCACAGGGGGATGGATGTCTATCACTACTACCATCCCCACTCACAGGGGGCTGGATGCTTACCACTACTACCATCCCCACTCATAGGGAGATAGATGCCTATCACTACTACCATCCCCACTCATAGGAGGCAGGATGCCTACCACTACCTCCACTCACAGGGGGCTGGATGCTTACCACTACCACTACCCCCACTCACAGGGGGCTGGATGCCTACCACTACTACCATCCTCACTCATAGGGGGATGGATGCCTATCACTACTACCATCCCCACTCACAGGGGGATGGATGCCTACCACTATTACCACTATATGATACATTGAAATGTGCCACTCCACCGACATGCCATCCTCTGCCAATGAATCAGTATATGTGTCAGGAAACGGAATGGGCAGAGTCTATGTGAGGGTGAGTGAGTGAGAGTTTTTGTGTGTGTTTGTGAGAGTGCTTTTAGCGAGGTCTTAAATGGTGTGAGGCTTGTGTGATGGATGAGTTGTGGGTGTGTCTGTGGTTGCTGTCTGTTGTTCTGTGCTGGGCAGTCTGTGGGAATTGCAGAGGATCATGGTAGGGAATTTGTGGCCTTTATATGGGTGGAGTTGTGGGTATGTCTTTGTTCCAGACTTTTTTTTTTATTTATTAACTTTGTGATTGCTTGTTTGGTCCTTATTTGTGTTTTTTCATTTGTGTTTTGTAGTCATGATGGAGATGTTCTTGCGACCGACACAGATGCTGCTGTTGGCTCATGCGGGCTTCTTTGAGTCGTTCACGCTGACTTTCTGATGCGTTTCATGCATGGCGTACGTTTCGGTCGCGGAGGACTCGGTTGCTTCGGCTCCCTGTGTTCTGTGCGTGTCGGTCGTCAGTTTGTGCTCCGTGCAATTCTATCGCATTTTTATCCCGCTAATGCTCCTGACCAGTGGTCTGGTATTTCTGTATTCACAGGTGATTAGGCATGTGGTTTTGTTGTCTATCATAGGACTATGTATCAGGATTTAGACATGTGTGCCTGTACGTCTATCCCGTAGTTTGGAAGTACTTGATACCAAGGTGGTCTGTTGTATTTACATAGACAATCTCTTGCCCATCTCGAATTTGCATATGCTCTCACTGGGGATCGAATAAAGGCCTCTTTTGTGCTTGTCTCCCTGCCGGGTACAGCCTGGTTTGGTTTAGATCAATGGATCTCACTTTGATTTATGTTCGGTACGGGATTCCTTTAAACGGCAACATCGAGGCGGCGCAGATGGAGTTTGGGACTATGCCCCCAGGCTGACTCGCATAGCAGCGTGTAAATTGACGCTTACGCACCTCATGTGATGTGCTTGGGGGCGTACACGGAAGAGGTACATTTAATGGCGATGCCGGCGTCCCGCTGTTGTACTACTCGGTGCCGCTGCAGCAGGCACAAGTGGTGCGAACGTCCTTCGGAACAGTAAGGAGGGTGAGAGATGGATATTGCTAGATTTACCTTTGCCTTTTTGATCGAGGGGGCTTATGGGTTGTTTGGCACTATTGGAGCCTGGTATGTTATCGACCACCATTAACAGTTGTGTATTGTTCCTTCCTCAACACAGGTTGGTTTCTTGGGGGTTCCCCCTGCCCGGCACCATTTCGGGTTCAGCATTCTGATAAACTGGGTGACTGCTGGTTTACTGAGGAAAGTCTAAAGGATTTCCCCTATGTTTTTAATAATGGGAACGTTGGTTTTAACCATGAGTGGATGTATCGGTTCAGTTGGCAGCAATAAATATGATACCTCTTGGGATTCCCAGGGGCGGATCATGAACTCCTTGAGGGGGATTTAGACAACAGTTATATCAGTATATTAGGGCATTTACAATGAAACAAGACTATTTAGCATGATGCCCAATTTACTGTGCTCTATAGTTATAGCATATGTGTGTTTGTTGTGTTTTTACAGGATTTGTATCCCATATTAGTGGGAATTACCTCCACACGTTTCTGATCAAAATTGGTCCTTATACCCCATCTACTAACCATACTGAGGTAAGGTGGGGAAGTAGACTGGGACTGGTAGAAGTCCTGAGGAAGACCGGCTTGACCTTTTAGTGGGGGCACAGTAAAACAGTCATAACATGTTGGCATTGGCAGTTTAAGGAGGGGTGTTTTGGGAACCTGACATTCTCTAAAACACTTCCCATCCTTCACTATTTTAATCCTGGCCTTGGAGTCCATGAATAAGGGGTTCTGGAAGGGTATCCATGAGCCAGTTTTAAGCACTTTCCTTTGCTGCACTTTTTTCTATCACTGTACCCAGTCACAGGGTAATGCACACCTTGATATCACTGTTTGTCACTTTTGTGTTGTTCGTCTTCCCCCTCCCTATGCTGCAAACTCGAACTGATCATTGCTGCGCTAGGGCTTTGGGTGACAACACTGTAAACTATTGCTGCAAGTGCTTTTTAAACTACGTTCTGTTTTTAAAATTGTTGTTGCTACTGTCAATCGTGCGCTGACTCCCCGGTCCACCGCAGCGATTTATGCTGTTTGTTGTGGAGGGAGAACAGAGAGCTTTCACTTCCTGGTGGTGCCATTAGTGGGTGGCCATCTTAGCAGGGTGACGCTCCAGTCTTTCCTCGAGTCCAATCTACTTCAGCCCTCTGTTCCACCGCGCAGCGGGAGCGCCGTAGACGTGCCGAAGAGGCGCCTAAGAGAAGCCAGTCTGCGCCAGTCCGCGTCCAACCGCTCCCAGATCCCTGGACTCCGGGCATTATGGTAGGGAATCGACTCATTTATGACTCCTCTTCCCTGCACGCGCTAAGATCAACCATTAACCCTCAATGTCTGCACTCGGTGCGCCCTACAAATAGCAAGGCACGTTGCAATGCTTGCAATTGGGAACTATCCCCTAAAGTTATAGGGAGACATTCCACCGACCACAATTGGAAGATGTTTCTTCTTAACTGTCGATCGATGCCTAAACACTGTACAGAACTGGCTCTGCTGATAGAAGAGTATAAACCTGACGCTCTCTTTCTAACGGAGACGTGGCTCCAGCTGGAAGTTGATCCTACTACAGTATGGACCACCCCACAAGGTTACACCTTAAAGAGACTGGATCGCAAGACGGGTAGAGGAGGAGGGCTAGCCATTAATCATAGAGATCACTATAAGTGTCGCTTTACGCCTTCCACTACGTCAGTCTATGAGAGCCTACTCTTTACTCTAGAGCTTTCCCCTATCAACACCTTTACAGGCCTCTTAGTCTATCGACCACCTGGAACCTCTGGTCAATTTGTCGCAAACTTGATGGATCTAGTTGCTAACCTAGTGCTTACCTCGGCAAATTTTACTGTGTTAGGCTGTAGGAGAGTAGGGTCTGCTATCCTATGGTCACCCCAATTTTTGCTTTTTGCTTCACTGGTTTTCGACTTAATGTGGCTGTGGGCCTGCTAATCAGACCCACAGCCTGCTGGTCTCTCTATAAATTCACAGACATGTACTATAGGTACATAACCACATTGGTACTGGACTCCTTGCCAGCCCCTGTACAGTGCACTATAGGTGCCCAGGGCATAGGGGCATCCAAGGCCTACCAGGGGCTGAAGCATAGCTTTTGCCACCCCTGGCTGGTTCTTAAATTGACACAACTGGCTGATCACTCAGCTGGGGCAAGGTGGTGTAAGCACCCCTTGCTTAGATATAGTATACCTATATCTAAACCTATATCTGGACACATATATACCTATCAGTCACTCCTATGGCAGGCCTTTACAATCCTGGAGGCAGAGTGCTTGGTTTTATGTGAGATGGTGCTCTAGCATGAGCTGAGCCTGTCTGCAGCTTTCGGAACCATTTCCTTATAGCTGTTCTAGTGATACTGCCATACCATATACTCTTAAGTGCATTATAATCCTTGCGGTTAATGCTAACTTTGGTTTGGCTTTATCAAAACATGTCGTGTTTGGTGTCATACACTTTGGAATACTACCCCCTCGCCAGTTCTGGCGACGGGGGTAGCATTCCACCCTTCTAGAGGGAGAAGACATGTTACTTACTGCAAATGCGGTTAATCCTAACCAGAGCCCCAGCATCACAAAATGGATGCTGCTGCCACAGACACATGTCTGACCTCCTGCTGCTGACCGAAACTTGGCAGTGGGGGCTTGGACAAAGGATTTCCTGTCACAGGGAGGTGTCACACCACCCCAGACAGGAGATAGTGGATTGTAGCAGGGAGGGTTGAATGAAACTAGACACTGCCTGGGGCGCACAAGGTGTCCCTGGGCAGATTCCAGTCAAACCGGTTCTGGGGCACTCCAGCCCCAGTCCTGGTGGCAAACTGGACAAAGGAAAGGGGTGTAACCACCCCCTTCCTGGGTCCCACCCATAGGAGGGACCTAGCAGGTAATCCAGCCCCCAGATTTGGAATATAGGTGGGAGCAGTGCCATTGCACATCAGATTATCCTGACTGAAACTTATGAAACGAAACTCTGGACCCTTCGACATCCCACTCGACGTGGAAGACTGAAGAATCTCCCTTGTGGTCAAGGAGTGACCACCCTGTGCAAACAGGCACTATCCAGCACCTTGACGTTTGCTTTGTTGCAGTTCCCGCCGGAACTCGAGCAACAGAGACCAACAAGAGCCAGCTATCCTGACTTCCAACAGCCCGATCCACAGTCCATGCAGAGCTGGGACCCGTGGAGGTGACCTGAAGCGTGGGAGTAGCCATCTTAAAGTAACTATGAAGCGCTGACTTTGCAGCACCCGAGGCTCTCTCGAAGCTGTGCAATGGAGCGTGAGAAGCTCCAGCCCCGAGCAGCTTTTGCACCGAAGCTCACCCCTCTACACTTGACGAGTGTTGCGTGGGACCCTTCTGCATTTTCCTGCTCAACGCGTTGGTCCGGTCGCTTGCCTGTTGGCTAGTGGCCCCTGAACCGACGAACCTTTAAATTTGAACAGCTGATCTTGTTGCTCCAGATTTGCACTCGCTGCCCTGAAAAGGAGCACCCGCTCAGACCTTGCTGATCCGAGTGATACCCCATCTTGGAATCCTGCGTGGGTTGCCTTTGCCAAGGCTTGTTGACTCTGATCGTGAATCTGACACCGCCAACAGCGAGAGCCTTTATGAGACAGCTCGTGATTCACTCCAGGACATCCTCGGTGCCCCACAGTCCACGTGACAGCGGAGACAAGGCACCTGACAACGACCTGACTGCGCCCGACATTGCCTGGTTCCTTCCTGGTTCCTTCATGGTCACTGCCCAGTGACCCAGACTCTGTCCCCTCTGCTTTCAGGTACCCTTCAACTTCGATCCACCCTTGGATTGCACCGGACACTTCTCTTCTGGACGCCTGCAGCATCTTCATCTTCAGGCACCATCGAACTGCGTGACGAAACCCGACACACATTGGCACCTATGCACCCGCTTCCTGTGGGTGAGGTAACTTACTAGCACTGGTGTTCTTACACTGGTACACACCTCTAGTGCCTAACTCTAAAATTTGTAGCCCTAGTCCAGTCGGAATACTCTTTAATCTGTAAAACGATAACTTTTACGCACCATTGACTTTACATTGGTGCATGCATGTGCTTTCTGCACTGCACCCGAATCCCGCGGGCTACTCCCGTCCTAACTGCTGTTAGTCCAGTGTAGTCCCAGCGATTCCCAAGGCCCCAGGCCTTACCCCCGATCGATTAGTGATTGTTATACCACTTTTTTGATATATGGTTTGAGTGGCCACCGGCCTCATCCAAAAACGTGCAACTTGTATATGTTATATTGTGCTTTTGTTTAAACGCTTGTGCTTCATTGCTCATAAAGAGTAGTGGGGATTATTCTGAGAATAAATACATATATTTTTATAATATATAACTGGTGTGGTGTCCTTTCATTTGGTATTATAGGATTGCATATGGTAAAACAGCTTGCTTCACATGCCCTCTTGAGTTAAGCCTTTAAGGCTGCTTAGTCCATGCTACCCCTGGGATAGCTTGTCTATAAGGTTGACTTACAACCATCACCATAAGGGATTGTTTGGACTGATACAAGGTGCCCACAGAACTGTGGACATCATATACCAGGCCAACTTCTCACATTGGTGAGCAGCGGTGCGGATATGAGCTTGCTGTTGTTTTACCATTGCAATCTTTATATCAAATTGAAAGATCACATTAAGTAGCTAGGTACATATAAACAAAGCTTAGCATATTAAGTTCTACTGAACTTAGTAGTTGTAGAGAAAAGGGATTAGCACACCCTGACTACAACTCACTAGTAATGTACAGTAGGAAAACACTTAGTGTAGGTAGGTGCATCACTTACACCACACTAGAGTCATGTCTGGCACAGGTGAAGCTACAGGCTCTCTACCTGTGAAGGTTGACCCTCCACAGGCAACCTCCAGCTATGACAAATTCAGCTACAAAGACTTGAGTGCCTTGTGCACTGCAAGGAAGCTGAGAAAGGGTCACAACCCTACCATTCCTATCATGATAGCCATCCTGGAGAAGGATGACCTTGAGAGAGTTATAGTAGTTCCCTCAGGATCAGGAGAAGGAGTGAACCCCCCAGACCCAGAGAACACCACCCCAGATGTAGAAGATGAGGAGGCAGACCCTGAGTCAAATGGAGAAGATTCAGATGTGGATCAAGGGGTTAACCAGGTACCTGTTGGGAGGCTTAGCCAGGCCAACTTGGACCTACATGGAAATGGAGAGGGCCAGCCCCTTCCCAGAGTACATAACAGGATTCTCCCAGGCCATAGGAGAGATAGAAGCCCTTCCAGGGATTCTCACATTTCTAGTGCCTCAAGAGAATCACAGAGAGGAATGACTTCCCCTCAAAGAAAAGAGCATAGAGCCAGGATGAGAGCAGTTAATCTCCAAATAGAAAGAGAGGAATTAGCCCTGGCCCAAGCTAGACTAGCTCTTGCAAGAGAGCAAACGTTAAGTGGGGAGACTCCCACTGGTGGCAGCATTATCCCAAGAGATAAAGACAGGTCCTATGACAATAGAAACCTGAGTAAGATTGTGCCCCCCTACAGAGATGGGGATGACATCCACAAATGGATAACTGCTCTGGAAAGGGCCTGCATGGTACAGCAGGTCCCTTCAGATCAGTGGGCAGCAATCTTGTGGCTCTCCTTTTCTGAGAAAGGTAGAGATAAGCTCCTCACAGTTAGACCTGAGGATGCTAAAAACTACTCTGTCTTGAAGAGTGCTCTTATTGATGGGTTTGGCCTAACCACTGAGCAATATAGGTTGTTGTTCAGAGACACCCAAAAAGCACAGACTCAAGACTGGACTGATTTTGTTGATTGTGCCACTAAGGCTCTGGAGGGTTGGTTGCAGGGAAGTAAAGTCTCAGACTATACAGGATTGTACAATCTGAGAGAGCAGATCCTTAACAACTGTCAAAACCAGCTATTGCATCAGCACCTTGTAGACTCTGATCTGACCTCTCCCCAAGAATTGGGAAAGAAGGCAGACAAATGGGTCAGAACAAGGGTTAAGCAGAAACCCCAGAACCAAGGAGGTGATCAGAAGAAAGCAGACCAAAAGGGTGGTAATCAGAAAGATAAAGACCAGAAGTCTTCTACAGGCCCACAAACTAATAATAAGGAGGGTGGTTCCCAAAATGGAAAAAAGAAGAAGAATGATGGCCAAAAGAAACCTTGGTGCAACTTTTGCAAGTCCACTTCTCATTGGGGAAGTGAATGCACTAAGAAAAACCCAGTGGCTACTACTGCAGTCCCTAAGACACCTGCACCCCCTAGTACAGTTAGCAGTAGTAGTACACAACCCAAGGGGATAGTAGGGTTAACCCTGGGATCTGAGGGGGAGACTGGCTTAGTCAGAAACCCTACTCAGGCAGTTCTGATCTGTGAGGGGTACATGATTATGTCCTCTACTGTGAGTCCTAGTAACCTGGGCAAGTGCAGAGAGACGCCTTTAATCAATGACAAGATGGCTCAGGCCTAAAGGGACACTTGTGCCAGTGTCACTATGGTGACACCTAACTTTGTGGACCCTGAACAGATGATACTAGGTGAGAATTACCTAGTGACCAATGCTAGCAACACCACTACTACACATAGTGTGGCTGTTGTTAATTTCTCCTGGGGAGGGGTAACTGGCCTCAAAAGAGTTGTTGTTAGTGCAGACCTCCCAGTTGACTGTTTGTTGGGCAATGATCTGGAGGAATCAGCATGGTCAGAAGTGGAGTACAGGACTCATGCAGAAATGCTAGGGATTTCAGCCCATGTCCTTGCTGTAACCAGGTCCCAGGCCAAGAAGGGCCTACCTGAACCCGTGGTGGATCTTGAAACAATAGACCAACCGCAACCCAAGAGAAGGAGCAAGAGGTTGAAGGCAGAGCCTTCCCACTTGCCCCAGGTTGAGGATCAGACCTCACAGGAGGGTGATTCTGTGATCCAAGAGGAGACTGTCTCTGAAGAGCTTGAACCTGATCAGGTTGAGTTTCTGGGGACAGGGGGACCCTCAAGGGCAGACCTGGGGCAGGCTCAGTTGACTTGCCCTTCACTTGAACCCCTCAGACAGCAAGCTGCTGCTGAGGCTGCAGGGAATGCTCAAGGTACCCATTCAGTGTATTGGGACGATGGGCTCCTTTATTCAGAGGCTAGAGACCCCAAGCCTGGTACAACCAGGAGGTTGGTCATACCTTTGCAATTTAGAGGCTTCCTTCTAACCTTGGCCCATGATATTCCCCTTGCAGGACACTTAGGCCAGAACAAGACTTGGGACAGGCTTGTCCCTCACTTTCACTGGCCTCATATGTCAGAGGATACAAAGGAGTTTTGTCGCTCCTGTGTCACCTGCCAAGCCAGTGGCAAATCAGGTGGCACAACAAAGGCCCCCCTTATACCTCTTCCAGTGGTGGGGGTACCCTTTGAGAGAGTTGGGATTGACATTGTTGGACCAATGGATCCCCAAACAGCATCTGGGCACAGATTTATCCTGGTGGTAGTGGATCATGCCACCAGGTACCCAGAGGCAATTCCCCTAAGGACCACAACAGCTCCTGTTGTGGCAAGGGCCCTACTTGGAGTTTTCTCCAGAGTGGGCTTTCCAAAGGATTTACTTTCAGACAGAGGAACAAACTTTATGTCTGGATATTTGAAGGCAATGTGGAAGGAGTGTGGAGTGAACTACAAGTTCACCACACCCTATCACCCACAGTGCAATGGGCTTGTTGAAAGGTTCAACAAGACCCTAAAGGGAATGATAAAAGGATTACCTGAAAAGCTCAGGCGTAGATGGGACATCCTTTTACCCTGCTTACTCTTTGCTTACAGATAGGTCCCACAGAAGGGGGTTGGCTACAGCCCTTTTGAACTTTTCTTTGGCCACCCTGTGAGGGGTCCATTGTGTCTTGTGAGGGAAGGATGGGAGTTACCTCTCAAAAAGCCTAAGCTTGACATAGTGGACTATGTACTTGGTCTCCGCTCCAGGATGGCTGAGTACATGGAGAAAGCATCCAAAAACCTGGAGGCCAGCCAAGAATTACAGAAAGCTTGGCATGACCAAAAGGCTGTTCTGATTGAGTACCAGGCAGGACAGAAGGTGTGGGTGTTGGAGCCAGTGGCCCCAGCAGCACACCATACTGGAAAAGAAGGGGGAAGTCACCTACATGGTGGACTTTGAAACCCCTAGGAACCCCCACAGGGTGATCCATGTGAACAGACTGAAAGCATTTGTTGACAGGGAAAGCATGGGCTTGCTCATGGCTACAGATGGGGATCAGGAGGAAGAGAGTGACCCTCTCCCAGACCTGCTTTCCCAAAACCTTGATGATGGCTCAGTTGATGGAGTAACCTTGGCAGGCAGCCTCACTGACCAGCAACAGATGGACTGCAGACAAGTTTTGCAAGCCCATAGACACATGTTTTCACTCACACCCAGTCAGACTAACTGGTGCACCCATGTGGTGGACACTGGTGACAGTCTACCTGTAAAGAACAAAATTTACAGACAACCTGACCATGTCAGAGATTGTATCAAGGCTGAGGTGCAGAAAATGTTAGAACTTGGAGTGATTGAGCCATCAGAGAGCCCCTGGGCCAGCCCAGTAGTCCTTGTGCCAAAACCTCATACCCAAGATGGAAAGAGAGAAATGAGATTTTGTGTGGACTATAGAGGTCTCAATGCTGTCACTAGGACAGATGCTCATCCCATTCCAAGGGCAGATGAGCTCATTGACAAATTGGCTTCTGCCAAGTTTCTGAGCACATTTGATCTGACAGCTGGCTATTGGCAAATCAGGTTAGCTGAGGAGTCAAAGGCCAAGACAGCATTCTCTACCCCCAGTGGGCATTATCAGTTTGTGGTGATGCCCTTTGGTTTGAAGAATGCACCTGCCACCTTCCAAAGGTTGGTGAATCAAGTCCTTTCTGGGATTGATTGACTTTTGTGCAGCATATCTAGACGATATTGCTGTCTTTAGCTCTACCTGGGAGGATCACCTGATCCACCTGAAGAAGGTTCTGGAGGCCCTGCAAAAGGCAGGCCTGACTATCAAGGCTACTAAGTGCCAGATAGGGCAGGGCAAGGTTGTGTACTTGGGCCACCAAGTAGGTGTGGGATCAAGTTCAACCATTGGAGAGCAAGATCCAGGCCATACAGGACTGGGCTCCTACAACTACCTAGACACAAGTCAGAGCCTTCTTGGGCCTGACTGGGTATTACAGGAAGTTTGTAAAGAACTATGGGTCCATTGTGACACCATTAAATGATTTGACATCCAAGAAGATGGCCAAAAAGGTTCAGTGGACAGTTAGCTGTCAAAAGGCATTTGATGACCTGAAGAAGGCCATGTGCTCTGCACCTATCCTGAAGAGCCCTGACTACTCCAAACAGTTCATTGTTCAAACAGATGGTTCTGAGTTGGGGGTGGGAGCTGTGCTTTCACAACTCAATGTAGATGGTCAAGACCAGCCCATTGCTTTTTTTAGCAGGAGGCTGACCCCTAGAGAGAAACGTTGGTCAGCTATTGAGAGGGAGGCCTTTGCTGTGGTTTGGGCCCTGAAGAAGTTGAGACCATACTTGTTTGACACTCACTTCCTAATTGAGACAGACCATAAGCCCCTCTTATGGCTTAATCAGATGAAGGGTGAAAATCCCAAACTGCTCAGGTGGTCCATTTTCCTACAGGGGATGGACTTTACAGTGGAGCACAGACCAGGGACTGACCATGGCACTGCAGATGGTCTCTCCAGGTATTTCCACTTAGACCATGAAGACTTATCTGGTCAAGGTTAAGTTTAATGTCCCTGCGTTTGGGGGGGGGGGGGTTGTGTAGGAGAGTAGGGTCTGCTATCCTATGGTCACCCCAATTTTTGCTTTTTGCTTTTTGCTTCACTGGTCTTCGACTTAATGTGGCTGTGGGCCTGCTAATCAGACCCACAGCCTGCTGTTCTCTCTCTAAATTCACAGACATGTACTATAGGTACATAACCACATTGGTACTGGACTCCTTGTCAGCCCCTGTACAGTGCACTATAGGTGCCCAGGGCATAGGGGCATCCAAGGCCTACCAGGGGCTGAAGCATAGCTTTTGCCACCCCTGGCTGGTTCTTAAATTGACACAACTGGCTGATCACTCAGCTGGAGCAAGGTGGTGTAAGCACCCCTTGCTTAGATATAGTATACCTATATCTAAACCTATATCTGGACACATATATACCTATCAGTCACTCCTATGGCAGGCCTTTACAATCCTGGAGGCAGAGTGCTTGGTTTTATGTGAGATGGTGCTCTAGCATGAGCTGAGCCTGTCTGCAGCTTTCGGAACCATTTCCTTATAGCTGTTCTAGTGATACTGCCATACCATATACTCTTAAGTGCATTATAATCCTCGCGGTTAATGCTAACTTTGGTTTGGCTTTATCAAAACATGTCGTGTTTGGTGTCATACACTTTGGAATACTACCCCCTCGCCAGTTCTGGCGACGGGGGTAGCATTCCACCCTTCTAGAGGGAGAAGACATGTTACTTACTGCAAATGCGGTTAATCCTAACCAGAGCCCCAGCATCACAAAATGGATGCTGCTGCCACAGACACATGTCTGATCTCCTGCTGCTGACCGAAACTTGGCAGTGGGGGCTTGGACAAAGGGTTTCCTTTCATAGGGAGGTGTCACACCACCCCAGACAGGAGATAGTGGATTGTAGCAGGGAGGGTTGAATGAAACTAGACACTGCCTGGGGCGCACAAGGTGTCCCTGGGCAGATTCCAGTCAAACCGGTTCTGGGGCACTCCAGCCCCAGTCCTGGTGGCAAACTGGACAAAGGAAAGGGGTGTAACCACCCCCTTCCTGGGTCCCTCCCATAGGAGGGACCTAGCAGGTAATCCATCCCCCAGATTTGGAATATAGGTGGGAGCAGTGCCAATGCACATCAGATTATCCTGACTGAAACTTATGAAATGAAACTCTGGACCCTTCGACATCCCACTCGACGTGGAAGACTGAAGAATCTCCTTTGTGGTCAAGGAGTGACCACCCTGTGCAAACAGGCACCATCCAGCACCTCGACGTTTGCTTTGTTGCAGTTCCCGCCGGAACTCGAGCGACAGAGACCAACAAGAGCCAGCTATCCTGACTTCCAATAGCTTGATCCACAGTCCATGCAGAGCTGGGACCCATGGAGGTGACCTGAAGCGTGGGAGCGGCCATCTTGAAGTAACTACGAAGCGCTGACTGTGCAGCACCCAAGGCTCCCTCGAAGCTGTGCATTGAAGCGTGAGAATCTCCAGCCCCAAGCAGCTTTTGTACCGAAGCTCACCCCTCTACACTCGACGAGTGCTGCGTGGGGCCCTTCTGCATTTTCCTGCTCAAGGTGTTGGTCGGGTTGCTTGCCCGTTGGCTAGTGGCCGCTGAACCGATGAACCTTTAAATTTGAACAGCTGATCTGGTTGCTCCAGATTGGCACTCGCTCCCCTGAAAAGGAGCACCCGCTCAGACCTTGCTGGTCCGAGTGATACGCCATCTTCGAATCCTGCGTGGGTTGCCTTTGCCAAGGCTTGTTGACTCTGATCGTGAAGCCGACACCGCCGACAGTGAGAACCATTATGGGACAGCTTGTGATTCACTCCAGGACATCCTTGGTACCCCAGAGTCCACGTGGCAGCGGAGACAAGGCACCTGACAACGACCTGACTGCGCCCGACATTGCCTGGTTCCTTCCTGGTTCCTTCCTGGTCACTGCCCAGTGACCCAGACTCTGTCCCCTCTGCTTTCAGGTACCCTTCAACTTCGATCCACCCTTGGATCGCACCGGACACTTCTCTTCTGGACGCCTGCAGCATCTTCATCTTCAGGCACCATCGAACTGCGTGACGAAACCCGACACACTTTGGCACCTATGCACCCGCTTACTGTGGTTGAGGTAACTTACTAGCGCCGGTGTTCTTACACTGGTACACACCTCTAGTGCCTAACTCTAAAGTTTGGTAGTACTAGTCCAGTCGGAAGACTCTTTAATCTGTAAAACGATAACTTTTACGCACCATTGACTTTACATTGGTGCATGCGTGTGCTTTCTGCACTGCACCCGAATCCTGCGGGCTACTCCCGTCCTAACTACTGTTAGTCCAGTGTAGTCCCAGCGATTCCCAAGGCCCCAGGCCTTACCCCGATTGATTAGTGATTGTTATACCACTTTTTTGATATATGGTTTGAGTGGCCACCGGCCTCATCCAAAAACGTGCAACTTGTATATGTTATATTGTGCTTTTGTTTAAACGCTTGTGCTTCATTGCTCATAAAGAGTAGTGGGGATTATTCTGAGAATAAATACATATATTTTTATAATATATAACTGGTGTGGTGTCCTTTCATTTGGTATTACAGGATTGCATATGGTAAAACAGCTTGCTTCACATGCCCTCTTGAGTTAAGCCTTTAAGGCTGCTTAGTCCATGCTACCCCTAGGATAGCTTGTCTATAAGGTTGACTTACAACCATCACCATAAGGGATTGTTTGGACTGATACAAAGTGCCCACAGAACTGTGGACATCATATACCATACCAACTTCTCACATAGGCGACCTAAATCTGCATCTGGACGATCCGCTCGATTCAGCTGCCAACAGTCTGCGACTGAATCTTCAAGCAATTGACCTGACCCAAAAAGGATTCCTTTCTACACATACTAAAGGGCATCTTCTAGATCATATTTATAGCAATCTTGATAGTCTAAATGTCGAGTCGCCTATACCATTGCCCTGGACCAAGCACTATTTAATACCCTTTATATGGACTACTATAACTTCCCCCATAACTCAAGATCCTAAAAAACACTGGGGTAGGAAATGGGCCTTGCTTCCCTCCTCCAAGTGGGAATTGGTGCTTGCCGAACTTAAACCCTCGAAGGCTACAAATCCCAATATAGCCAGTACCAACTTTGATAACTGGATTTTCAACTCCCTCAATCTAGTTCTTCCGAAGGAATCTCTGCATTCTATAAAAAGGCCAAAAGTAGCCCCATGGTATTCCCCCACTTTAAGAGTCATGAAACAATCTTGTCGTAAATTGGAGAGAGCCTGGAGGCAGGATCACTCACAGCCTAAGAAAGCAGAGTACAGAGCCGCTATTAGGCTATATAAAAAGGAAATTAAGTCACCACAAGCCCAATTTTACGAATCAAAAATCAACTTGGCTGCAAACGCCCCCAAAGAGATTTTTAAAATAGCCAAATTGTTGATCTCCCCTCCTCCCGAGCGTATGTCACCAGACGGTGCGTTAGCCCGATGCAACAATTTGGCTATCTTCTTCTCCCAGAAGATCCAGGCCATCTACTCTTCTTTTGTCACAGATAGAAATGACTCAGATGCTGCCACCATAGCAAGCCTTGCAAACTGGACAAATTCCCTCTCCTAGACTCCATCTCTTTAGATAAAATAATCCCTAAAGTCATCTCGGGATGCCCTAGTGACCGAGCACCTCCGCAGGTTCTTACCATGGTCATTGATGCCATTCGCCCAGTCATCCTCGATGTCCTTAACTCCTCTATCATCTCGAGCACCGTCCCGATCTCGTGGAAATGTGCAATGGTCAAAGCTCTCTTAAAAAAACCTTAGATCAAAATAATCTAGCTAACTCCCGTCCCATTTCCTTACTTCCCTGGATGAGTAAGTTGCTAGAAAAGCACATTAATATTATCTTAGTAGATTATTTAGAGTCTAATAATCTGCTATGCACCTCCCAGATGGGATTTCGCCCTCAACACGGAACTGAAACAGCTTTGCTGGCAGTGACGGAAGAAACAAGATCTGTGCTGGACCGGGGAGGGAAAGCAGCCATCATAATATTAGACCTCAGCGCCGCGTTCGACACGGTTATCCATGCCACTTTATTACATCGATTGAATGGCATGGGTGTGTCGGGCGCGGCCCTGGCATGGCTGACTTCCTTCCTGGATGAGCGCTTCTTCCAGGTGTTTGAGGGGGAGGTAGTTTCCACCAAGTAGCCACTCAGTTGTGGGGTCCCTCAGGGCTCTGCCCTGAGCCCCACACTTTTTAATGCCCACATGAGGCCTTTAGCGGAGATAGTCCATCCCTTTGGCGTGCGTATTGTCACGTACACAGACGACACTAAGCTGGTGGTCTCATTGGACCACACTGAGGGGTCGTCTAGTACACTGGGCCCCTGTCTAGAGGCAGTGGCCAAATGGATGGAATCCTCCTGTCTCAGATTAAATGGGGAGAAGACAGAGATCATGTTATTGGGCAACCCTGCACCGACCACCTTGGTTTCCATCTGGCCCACGTGTCTAGGTCCTCCTCCCTCCCCCAAACCTCAGATAAAGAGCCTGGGAGTTTGGCTCAACAAATCGCTGGACTTCACTTTCCAGGCCACTAAATCTGCATCCACCTGTTTTGGGCTAATGAGAATGCTCCATAAAGTGCTCCCTTTCCTTCCGTTCCAGGCGAGGAGAGTCATGGTTCAGGCCTTGATACTCTCCCGCCTGGACTACGGCAATGCCCTGTATCTAGGAGCTCCGTGGCAGCGATTAATAAACTCCAGGTCACTCAAAACTGTGCGGCCCGACTACTTTTTAACATCCCACGCTGGCAGTCGGCCAAACAGGCCCTAAAGAAGCTACATTGGCTCCCTGTGGCTGCAAGGGTACAGTTCAAGGCTATGTGCATTATTCACAAAGCCATTCATCGAACTGGCCCAGCTATAATGCACCCTCTAGTCATCCCCTACCTTCCCCTCAGAGCTCTTCACTCCAGTTCGCTGCATTTAGCTACCACGACTAAAATAAATAAAGCTCGCTGGGGCGGCCGCTCATTCTTGCACATTGCTGCGAGAACATGGAATTCCCTTCCTCTTACCCTTAGAGAGAACAACAACCGGATGGCATTCAGAAGAGCTTTAAAAACTCACTTGTTCAGAAGAGAGTGTTAACCAACCCAGCACATCACCGTGGAATTCAGTTAAAGCGCTGCGAGGCCTCCGGGTAGTCTATGCGTGATACACATATAATTTTTCATTTCCATCCTGTGCGTGGCTACGCCAGGATGTTTTGTTAGCAGACCCGATGATGAAGCATGTCACACACATTTGTGTGAGTGAGGGCAGTTTTCTAAACACACGACTTGTGCCAATGCATGTGCATCACCCTGTATTGTTTTTCTTCTCTCTACCCCTTTTAGCGTTAACAAGCCATCTTAACAGGCCATTACCTTTGGGAGTGATTGATCCCACGGGTGTGATGTGTGTTTAGTTGTGACGTTGTGTGAAAATACAGTTTTGTTGCATTTCTGCTGAAATCCTGACCTCCTTCTACCCCCAGGCCAGTTCTCCCACCATGAAGCATGCCACCCTTGCAGTGTGTGCATGTTGACTCCTAGGATATCAGTCAGTTGTGTCCTGTAGTTTATTTGTATCCATTTCCCATCAGGGCTGTGTGTTCCCCACAGCAAAGCCAAGTGTGAGACAACTTGGAAGTGGCTTTTCACTCCCTGTGAGTTGTGCATGTTTCAGTGTGAGGTTCCTGGCCCATGTGGATGGGATGTTGAGCTGTGACTCCAAATCCCATCATGTTCTTGGGTACACCCCCTTCCCAGCATATCCACACTTCCTTCCCGTTGACTCTATTCCCTGTGAGCGGGTGTGCCTGTGCAGATGAGATGGCTGACAGTGGTGTCTTGGTGTTTGTTTGGCTACAAGTACCAAAAATGTCTATGTGCTTCACACAGCAGGAGCCAGTGTGGTAGATCTTTGTGGGCTATTTCAATGGAGTGTGAGGCAATGCATTATCCTAGGTGAGGTGGAGTTTGTGTTAAGGGGTGTGTGTGACAAACACATGCTGGGAAGTATGGTCAGAGCTGCCAGTCCTCCTGCCCCCAGGCCAGCCATCCCACCATGACACGTGCTTCCATTGCAGGGAGTGCAAGTTGTCTTTCAGGAGGTCAGGCAGTGGTGTCCTGCTGTTTGTTTGAACACAACCCTCAGCAGGGCCTTGTGTTCCCCACAGCAGAGCCCAGTGTGAGACATCTTGGAAGTGGCTTTTTACTCCCTGTGAGGTGTGCATGGTTCAGTGTGAGGTTCCTGGCCCATGTGGGTGGGTAATATTGAGCTGTGACTCCAACTCCCATCATGCTCTTGGCTATACCCACTTCCCAGCATACCCACACTTCCTTCCTGTTGACTGCTTCTCTGTGAGTGGGTGTGCCTGTGCTGACAAGATGGTTGACAGTGTGGTCCTGTTTGTTGGTGCACAGTTCTCACCAGGGCCTTGTGCTCCCCATTGCAAAACAGTGTGTCATACATCTTGGAAGTGTATTTTAACTTAGTCTTGTTAAGCTTGGTCTCAAGTGTGCAGTTTAGTGGTAGTGGTAGTGGTGTGTGTGTCAGGGCCTGCTGGTAGAACTAGTCCGAGTTAGCACTCCTCCCTCCCTGGCCAGCCATCCCCCAATGATACATGCTTCCATTGCAAGGAGTGCAAGTTGTTTTTCAGGATGTCAGGCAGTGGTGCCCTGCTGTTTGTTTGAGCACAACTCCCAGGAGGGGCTGGTTCTCCCCACAGCAGTACACAGTGTCAGCCATCTTGTGAGTTCTTTTTCACTCCCATCATGTTTTTGGGTATACTCATTTCCCAGCATTCCCACATTTCCTTCCTGGCAGTCAGCTTCCATGTGGGGTGGTGTGTTAGTGGTGGCAAATTGCTTGACAGTGTTTGTTAGTTAGATTAGTGCCGCTGCCTTGCTCTATTTGTTGTTAAGTTTGTACATGTCCTGACACAGTTATATATCACTTTGTGATGGCAGGTATTGTGTTTGTCTGACTGGCATACACATCTTGGGATGATTCTCTTCTTGTTAGTGTGGCTTTGCTAACGGTGCATGGTTTGGCTGTCCCCTTGCCAGAGATGTGTGTGTATTGGCACACAATATTGAGTATATAGGTTGTGTACTCACTAGTCTCTGGGATGTCTGATAGTCCATGTACGCTCTCTGGTGGCAGGGTGGCCCGCACCTTCTCCTCCCAGGACCGGAAGTATACTGGTTTGGCAGGAGGGCCACTGCCGGTGCGATTAGTCACCTCATGGTCTTTCCAGATGAGGTTCTTGACCCTCCTGCGCACATCATACCACCTGTTCTGGATGTTGTCCTTTGTGCACAATGTTGGTGCTAGTGCATTCACCCAACCGACGATCCTCTCCCACATCTTGGTTTTCTGGGACATGGGGGTCTGTTGTACCAATATACAAAACACCTGTGGCTCTACTCTTAAGATTTCATCTACCAGGACTTCCAACTCACTGTCTGTGAACTTTGGATTCTTCTTCATGAGCATGGTGATGGGTGGTGGTGGGGATTGATGTGTGGGTGTGTGGGTGTGTAAGTGAGGGTGAGTGAGTGAGAGTTTTTGTGTGTGTTTGTGAGAGTGCTTTTAGAGAGGTGTAAATGGTGTGAGGCTTGTGTGATGGATGAGTTGTGGGTGTGTCTGTGCTTGCTGTCTGCTGTTCTGTTCTGTGCTGGGCAGTCTGTGGGAATTGCAGAGGATCATGGTAGGGAATTTGTGGCCTTTATATGTGTGGAGTTGTGGGTATGTCTTTGTTCCAGACTTTTTTATTTTATTTATTAACTTTGTGATTGCTTGTTTGGTCCTTATTTGTGTTTTTTCATTTGTGTTTTGTAGTCATGAAGGAGACGTTCTTGCGACCGACACAGATGCTGCTGTTGGCTCATGCGGGCTTCTCTGAGTCGTTCACGCTGACTTTCTGATGCGTTTCATGCGTGGCGTACGTTTTGGTCGCGGAGATCTCAGTTGCTTTGCCTCCCCGTTTTCTGTGCGTGTCGGTCGTCAGTTGGTGCTCAGTGCGATTCTGTCGCATTTTACACGTGTTACATCATACTGCGTGTGTCGGACTTTGCGTGTTCGTGTTGGTCTGGTTTCCCCACAGGTACATGTCGGTCGGTGCGAATCGTGTAATTTTTCCGGCCAGATCGCTTGTTTCCGTACGGTTCAGTCGTACAGCTTACCTCCGTACGGCTCGGTTGAAAATCTCTGACTTTGCATTGTACTACACGTGTCGTGCGGCGCCGGACGGTGTCAGTCGGTCTACATTCCTGGTCCGAGTCGAACGGAACATTTTCCGGACGGAATCGGAATCGGCCCCTAAGTTTCCCTTTGTAGGTTGATGTTGTTACTGATTGCTAAGTCTTTCCCTTAGATACTGCCCTGGGGACGGAGGCACCACTAGGTCAGCAGGAGACTGTGGTCCAGTTGCAGCCTGGGATGTTATCTACGCTGACAGATACTCAAATACACCACACCCATCTCATTGAGCAACTGTGTTGCTTTTACTTTAAAACATGACACGCTAAGATGCACACGGAGGGAGATAAGTCAGGGCAATTCCTGGCCTGCCTCCTCAGCGGCATAACACCAACCCAGCACATGATGATGATTAGGGATCTCCTGAATTAGTGTGGGCGAAATTTGCGAATTTGCGGTCCGCGAATTTGCGCGAAATCGAACTAGCAATCGGCATAATCCGCAAATTTGTGCGAATTTGCGGATTTTTTTGCGTGTTCGCGGGTTTTTTTGCATATTCGCGGACCGCTTGCAGCATCCCGACCGCAAAGTTGCCCTTGCGGTCATACATGGGCGCGGCCATCTTGTGCGCGTTACGTATTTCCGTTTCCGGGCGCTATTGGCAATCTCCCGTTGTGTGCGGCGCGCTATTACAAGTTCGCGCGTGTTTTTGCGTGCTCGAGGGGGAAATATCGCGCGAACTTACCCACGCGGTCCTCAATAGGCGTGGCCATCTTGTTTATCATTCATTGCTATGGCTCTGGGCCTGGCTTTTCTATCCTCTTTTAATCTTTGCAATCCTTTGATTATTTGAACTTTTTTTTGTTCTTTATTGCTCATTATCTATCTCTCTATTTGTCTAGATCTATATTTTGTGTTTTTTTCAACTTTTTGTCACTTTAATAACTACTTTTTTTGTTTAGCTCTCTCTTTTATTTTATTTTTTTCCCCCCTATTCTTTTCTTCTTTCGGCCAGGACCATGGCAAAGGGAGCCGGCAAGTCAAAGGGGAAGGGTCCCGCACCCCGTAGCCGGCTCCCTTGCGGGCGATTGAGGGGAGTGGATGTAGTGGCCAGGGAGGTTTTTACAGCAGTGGAGGTGGCCGCCCTGATATTTTTTGTTCTGCGCCACCTCCCTAAGACCCTGGCAGCAGGGGGCAGGCCCGGTCAAGGGTATGGCCTCCGGGAGCGTCAGCAGCGGTGGGATAAGGTGTGCCAAGCCATGCAGAGGGAGTCGGGGGTCCGGCGCACCTACGACCAAGCGACGCACCGGTGGGCCGACGTCCTCGACCGGGAGCAGGACCTGCTCCACCTGCTAGGTGTGGAGATCCCTGGTCTTGGTGAGTACCTATTTAATAACTACTTTTTATTCTTCTGCTCTGTGTTATATTGCTAATATATGTTTTTCCCGAAGAGCAAGAATGAGGCCTATTCGATTACATTGCAGGTAAAATAGTGTTTAAATAGCTACTGTGATTGCAGGTGCTCGCCTCCTCAGTGGCGTTGCTACTATGCTTACTTGTTTGCAACTTTGTGCTCATTTGGCCTGAGAATATGTATGAGTGTAGTACTTTACAGAACTGCGTAATGCTAGAGAGACTAGAGACTCAAGTCTAGTCCTTCCTTTGTACTCCTGCTGCCACTAGGAAGAAGAGATAGTGATGGATTGATAGGTTGAGTATATTATGACTTGTTATTAGTAGTAGGACATTTTTTAGTGCTCTGCAATCATGAGGACGGACTGTGTCTGTCATGTCGCGTGCTGCTGAGTACTGGCAGTCGTAGTAGAACCTTTTTGTTGTTGGTTTAGTTAGTGATTTACATAACTTTCCAAGTAGACGGTCAGCGAATCCAGCAATACTGTACTAGTATCCTCCTAGTTGACCAGATCAGTAAGGTCAATACATGTAGTGCAACTGTTGCTAATTTGTTTCCCCAAGATAATTTTAGATTGTGGTCAAAGAAATCAAATATTTCCAAAAAACAATCATCCATGTTTGTGTTTATTTCATGATCATCAGCACCTCCCAGGGGCAAGAAGACAGCAACACCCCAGACTCCAGCGGAACAGAGTGGGCAGGAACGGTCCTCTGCAGGCTCTTCTGCTGGCCCCAGTACGTTCTTCTGTTGTTAATATTAATAATTGTACTTTCCTAACTTTTACAGGTCCTATTCATTCAAAATTGTTTCCTAATTCTATTTTTTACAAAATAGTCTTTGATCTTCTTGTAGACTGTTTCTACATTCTTACCCTGCCTCTACCATCACTCTCTGTGCTACTACTATTATTTATTATTATTATGAGTCGGTGTGTGTAGGTAGCTAAGCTTGCCCAGTCGGAAAACGGTGTTAAACAATACTCTGATCCAGGCACTGAGTGCAGTCCTCTGGGTTGCCCTTGCTGTCTATTCCAGTCTTCTTAATGTAAGTGCTTTGACAATTTCCAACAACAAAATGTCAATGTGTCCAACAAGAATAAGCTAGTAGTTGGATTTTTTGATTTGATAGGAGCACATACCATACCGCTAGTGTTTCAGGGACTATTCTGCACATACAGAAGTATGGACAAGAGAAATAGGACATTGTTGATGACAGGTGCAGTTCGACTTTCCACATACCTCAGTCCGAACAGAAGTTGAACCCCCAATCCCCTGACCGACTATCTAGTGTGTCTGACCAATGATTACGTTACGACCCAGAAGAACAAAAGAAGACTACCGCAGAGTCCCGACCTATCAGAGTCATGGAAACATGCCTGCACAGTGCAGCAGTTCGAAGTTCAAACCCTTACGCTCACTCAGTCGTGAACAAAAACCACACAGTGTTTGTTAGTTTTAAAGTTTTATTTTCAAATAGGAAATAAAAAAACGATTTCTTCATTTTTAAAAGCGCAGTATTGCGAGCGAGCACTGGTGATGAGATAGATGACGTTAAAGTTTAAACAATATTCCCTTGAATCAATATAACTTAACACATCAAATTATTAGAATAACTGTGTGTGAGCCCCCACCTTCCTTAAAGTACTTAAAGTACTGCTGGTGATGAGGAGTAGGTGGTGAATTGTCCTGTTGGCAGAAGGGCAATGGAATCTTCTGTCTGTGATTATAAAAATGGTGCACGTTAAAAAGCAAGCATTCATCAGTTGTGCCAAAAAGGGTAGCATTTAATGGCTAACCATATAAAAGGTTATTACCCTCCCCATACCGTCACTTTTTTTCATTCCCAATAATAAAAAATTGGTTATGTATTAAAATGTTCTTTCATTACGAGACGACATAGGGGGTGGTGTATGGCATCTGAAAATATGACATGTTTTTTCTAGACGTCACAACATCGGAGGCGGCACCTAACACCAGTGCCGGGGCCAGCAGTGCGGAGGGGTCCACTCCAGGTGATGCGGCGGCACCACAACAAGTCCCACCAGGAGGAGTTGGGGGGAAGGCTCAGCGGCAGCGGACGGTGGTAAGTTTTAATACTCCTTACTTATTGACATTTTTGAGTAGGCTCGCAAAGAAGTGTATATGAGGTACTGTACAGTAGACAGTACACTAGTACAAGTACACTGTACTGTTAAGAACAGTTTCTAATTTAGAAGTACATTTTTGACAATCACGTAGAAGACAGTCAACCTTGACTTAACCGTAGCATTAGCGGCGGTAGTTCTCGGGTAAGCAATGGCCCGCTCTATGACTTCAACTCAGCTGGGAAACTTTTATTGTGAAGCCAAGTCATATCAGATGAACTTGAGGGATGTGAAGAACGAAAAGGGAAAGAAGGGCGAAAGGAAGGACAAGCGAGTCGTAACATTTATGACTGTAAAGAACGATACGTGTTTTTGAATGCAAGCAGAGGTGGCTGATAGGAAGGAATCACATGCAAGGCTGCTTGAAGCAAGGATGGTTGGAGGAGAAAATGACTGCATGTGTGGGTGAATCAGAGAAAATGCTTGTGTGGTGTGCATTGCAATATATCATTTGGGTCAAACTCAAATGCAAGTCAAGACGGTGGTTTACCAAATAAAATGAAAAGGCTGTTAGTTGGTTGTTGAGAAAAAGTAAACTTGGTACAGTTGAGACATTAAGAAGAATGATAGATGTTTACTTTGGGAGCCTGGATGGTATCTTCCTCTTCCTCATAGATAGCAGAGGTGTATGTAGTAGAGCAGATGTTCAGTGGATGAAGAGTGTTACTTTGAACAGCATGTCCGTGTCAGAGTAGCAAAACTGAGGAAATACAAATACTAGAAGTTGTGATTGTTCAGAAATATTCCCTTGACTAACAGTACAGTAGTTTACTTTGCAAGCACAGCATATATTGTCAATGTATTGTATAGTTGACATTATATCAAGTAAAGTCCCTTCCTCTGGCAATTATGGGTACCACACTCACTCCCTATGTTAATAATTTTCTTTCAGCTGTGTCATGGGTAGCGTATCGCTGTTGTTCACTCAATCTATCAAAACAAAGCACCTAAAGCCATCCATCATATTGTGGAAAAGTAAATTTTGCCATGTTATATGTGCCTACGTGTTCCTCATCTTATGATATATGTGCATGATCGATATGCATATGTATTCCCCTATGATCGATTAAAGACGCAATTATAGTTGTGTCCAACTCTAGTATGCCAGTTTCCAGTTCTTGTGATAACAACGAGTATTAGGCCTATGTAAACCTATGTTGCCACGTTTTACAGTGTGCACGTTAATTCATTGAATTGTCCCCGTTTCTAGGCCTCAAAAGGGCCCGGACACCAGATTCAAGCTCCTGTCTCCTGAACCCTCTCCGAGGAGCGATACAGCCCCCACCTGCATCCCTGACCCTTCACTTACTTCCTGCCTCACAGTGCCCGGCCCGGCCTGGCTCTGCCTGCCTGTCTGCCAAGAGTATGTTATGCTTCTAGTTATCAGTCCAGCCCTCCTTCTCTGCATTCCTAAACTACTGAATCGCATCAATAGTTTCAGTTATGGTCTAGCCTTCCTGTCTCCATGTAAGAGAAATACTGTATTAATATTTATAGAATATTCCTCGCACACGCAATACATGTAGAATTATGCATGCACCAGCCTTAGTGTCAAGTAGCCTTTACCCTGATAACTTTTGGATTCTATCAACATGTACTCCAAACACCAGATACCAGATATGATATAGGTACAAGTCGTCCTGACACTGCAGACTGTAGTCTCCTCTTCTAGTGCAGAAGTCATAGCCCCCAGTTCTCCCTGGTAACACGTCATTGCCCGTTTGCGCGCACCACTAGGTTAGAGGTCCCAGCTGCTCAGGTAGCCCCCTCCATGTTTCCGCCCATTTCCTGACACTTCTGTTACGTTTACATCACATGTCTATGTATACGCCCTGTACACGCCTCTTGTTACACCTACTTTATGCCTTATCTTTCGCGACTGCTACGAGTCACGCCTACTGCTACGCCTACTGTATTGAATGTAATGCAATTGTTTTACTATATATACTGTATGATGTTACTTTTCGGTGTGCAGCTGCCGTCCCGTCCCGTGCTTCCAGGCTGTTCTGTCCCTTCCCTTATGCCTGATTAAAGCCTGAAGACTCAAGATACCTCGAATCCTGACTCTTATTTATTGAGCTATCTGTTTATATGAGTATCCTGAAAAATAGAACCGGTAATTAATTATTTATTTACCACATAATGGCGCCCGAACAGGGACTTGCCCTTTCCCCACGCGCCGGCGAAGCCACGCAGGCCCCCTGACCCTCTGCAGCCGTGACGGAACCATACCGTGCACGTGCAGATATTTCTGCTTCAAGTATCCCTCAGGCCCACGGAGGAGACGGAGGTTGCGGTCCAGCATCCAGACGAGGCGGTGTGGAACGCGGCGAGTCCCGACCAGAGCCCAAGCCGAGAGTCCAAGGTCCGAGGTATCCGGAGGCCCACCTGTAACTGAAGTCCGAAGTTCGTAGTCCGTCGTCGTAGCAGTCCAGTCCAGTCCGAGGCCTTCCGTTCTTGCTGCCCGGTGAGTACCGTTGCTGGGGTAGTATCTAGACAGGGTCAATTAATTTGTCTCTAGTCCGTGGGTTTGGGTACACAGATCCAACACGAAGTGTCCACCTAGGTGGATGCGGGTCCTGACGTGTCTCTTTATGGGACCGGTATGTTTCGTACTGTTTCAGCAGTGCATCTAGTAATTCTAGTAAGTTCCGTTCTCGAGAAATTCATGTGTTCTGTTCTCAGTATACCAGGTAATATTCTGTCCGAACTGTTATTTTAATGTCATTTAATGTGTTTTCAATGTCGTGGTATGAGTGATTTGTTTTTCCAGTCATTATTGTGTTTATCGTGTATTGTATTGTGTTCAGATTCAAGTACAGAATGCCTTTATTCTCCAAGTTACGTCAGTTAAAGACCAGAAAAGGGCTGCTCGAGGAAGCAGTCTCTGTCCCTCCTAGGGACAGTCCAGGACATTTTATGTATCACAAGCATGGCTTAAGTGCCATAATATATCTAGACTTATGGTCTGATTATACCAGACATCTCGAGGAGAAATATAGATGGCCTGTATCAGGCACATGGGATGCCGAGTGCATCATGCGAGTAGAAGAAGCATTATGGAAAAAGAAAGCCAGACAGTCCCAGAAAGATGCCATCGAGTTATGGCGCAAAGAATCTCATAAAAGAACCGAAAAAGAAATCAGAAAAACAGAATTAAGTAGAGAATCCTCAGAAAGAGCCCAAGAAAGGGAATTAATCGAAATAGGTGAACGAGTTAAAGCAGAACAGTCAGACAGACAGAGAAATGCCCTTATTAAGGGTATGTATCCTCTTCTTGCCAAGGGCTTGCCGAAGGCAACCCCGGAGGCATCCAGTAATTTTCCGCCATCACTAGTTCCGACTAAGCTACGTCATAAACCGACCGCAGCTGATATTTTTCTCTCGTCCTATTTGGACGATACAGTCCCAGAATATGCAAATCCTGTCCCGCCTGCTCCTGTAAATAATGTAATTCCTGTTCCTCCAGCCACTGGTCCCGTGGGTCCAGTTAATGTTACAGCATCTGTTACAGCACCCCCGGTCCAGTCTACAGTACATGTACCCGTTCAACCAGTCACTCTACCAGCACGTACAGTACCCACCGACGATTCCAGTTTAGGAGCCGTGGGGGGAAGTCCTCCTGGTACCCCGCCCCAACCCAGACGTATGACGCTACATGAACTAGCGTTACAGCGTACGCCAAAAGTTCATACCTTCACAGATATCAAGCGAGCACTTACCGAATGTCGTTATGATCCAGTTCCAGGCGATGGTACCATGGTCATATATTCATTACGTTTAAGACGGGTGACCGACTATTTGGACACCCTGCCCGATATGAAAGAACATCTAGACAGAATATATCGTTTTATCCGTACAGGAGAGTATCCAGAAAGTATTCGCGAAGCCATGACTCAAAGAAAAGTCGAGACTCAGCTCATGCTTCTAAAGTTCTTAATTAACTGTTTAATAAGAGAACAAGATTATCCAGGAAAGGATCCAGAAGAAATGAAAGTCTTGACCAGGTGGAGTGATCATATAGCCGAGGGAAAGCACAAGACACAGAACTGTATAGAGAGTATGTACAAGAAGATTCGTAGGGAAATAATAAAGTTACACGAGAAACGAGAAGCAAAACAAGCAACCGAGAAAGAGAATGACTCTTCTACTGAAGAGGTAGACGACGAGAATCCCTCCAGAATAGCGTATGTAGGTAGAACTAGACTTTCCGACCGACATTCACGCCTAGACTACAAGAGAGTTTTTCCTGCTCCAGTACCAGAACAGGGTTCCCTTGAACAAGTATTTCAAGCTACCGATCACATTCTAAAATCACGAATAGGTTATAGTGAGCTTAGTACAATGCATGAACAAGAACTAGCCCGATCAGCAGTCCGGTGGACTACTGATTCTACCACTTTTCCAGATGACATAGTGGCACAAATGTTTCTGAAACTGCCCCCAGCCGAGCAGCGACTGGTGGGTATGTATATGATCCAGCACCTCATCACTCTATATGAGGATCAGCACTCCGATCCAGGTCCCCTGCATGATGTATTAAACGAGTTACTACAGTACAGATGGAAAGGTCTAGGCACCGATTTAATTAGTATCATTCTAGAACAGCGCCACAAATACCGAACGTTTCTGAATCCGCATTTTGTTCACGTCTCACCCCCAGAAAGTAAATCCTTCTACATAGATAGACAGCATCCGTTATGAGAAGTACACCCAGTTAGAGGAACGGGTGGTGATCTAGAACGAGTATTTGTTTATACCCCCATTACAAAGATGGAACTCTTAGAGATGAAAAAGTTAATTCCCTGTCACGATAAAGATCCAGCAGGGTTCCATCGAGAATTAAAGGACATGCTCCGTATGGGAGAATACACGTATCCAGATATCATTAAAATGTTAAAGGTCCTGTTGCCTGCGGGCATATATGAAAAACTTAAGGAAAAAGAATGGGAGGTGGGAGAGAAAAAGATAGATTGGACAGCTCTAGAAGCTGAAGATAATACACGAGTACCAGGTACCGGTCTTGGGGATAAAGCTAAAGAATTACCCGAGTTATTGATACAAGTTTTGCCAAGATTACTAGCCACGAAAAAGGAAGACTGGGATGCCATCTCAGCCTGTAAACAGAAACAAGACGAAGATACTAGTGATTTTTATTCTAGATTTGAGAAATGTTTTATTATTAATAGTGGTCTGAAAACAAGTAGTGAATCATACCCTCATCTTTTTGTTACTAAACTAGTCGAGAATTCAAGTCCACAAGTTAAAAATCGAGTCCTGAAAGTCGAAAGTACCTGGCAAGCTAATACTCCGTCACAAATGTTACAAATGCTCCAGTATCACCAGAACAGAATCAGGGAAGAGCAAGAACATGAAAGGAGACGTATGAAAGACACGAAAATGAAAGTATTAGTTGCACAATCTGTTCCACAAGACAGTCAGAAGAGGGGTACGAATCAAGCCAGTCATCCTGCAGCTCCCGTTAAAGGGACCTGCAATTATTGTAAACAGCCAGGTCATTTTATAAGTGAGTGTGCAGTTCTGAAACACAACATAGCTACTGGTAAGACTAAAGAAAGACCACGTCCGCCTAGACAAGAACAAGTTTCACAGACTTCTCAGTCACCACAGAATGCACAACAGACAGTTACAGTACCGCAGCCTATAGCTGCAACACAGCACGTTACACAGCAGATGTACCAGTATGCACAGTCTGAGTATCCAGATTATCAGCCGTATTCATGAAACAGCCTAGAGAGGGAGGTAGGCTTGCCTCTCATCGAGATACCTGTAGATCAAGAGGGTCCTTATGTACACAGCCAAGTATTAGGGAAAGACAGAAAGTTTCTGATTGATACAGGGGCAAGTAGGACTACCATCAGTCATGACGAGGTTCCAGGGGCTCCGCTCTCAGGCTCTAGAAATGTTTCCCTTGGATTTTCAGGAAAGCCTTTTGTTAATGAAATTTCGAAACCAGTTTCTCTAGAAGTTGGTCCATTGTCTCGAACTACTGATTTGTTACTCACGAAGTCATGTCCAGAAAATTTGTTAGGCATTAAGACATTAAAAGAATTAGGTGCAGTAATTTGTTGTTCCCCAGAGGGGGTTCGTTTGTTTTTAAGAGACTTTAAAGGTCATTATGTATTACGTGATTTTGATCCAAGATTATTGAATGTACCACAGCATTTATGGGCGCAAGGTCCAACTGATGTAGGTTGTATGCGTATCACACCCCATCGTGTGACTCTGAAGCAAGGTGTAGTTTTGCCACGAATCAGACAGTACAAATTGCCACCTGAGGCTGTAGCAGCCTTATCCAAAATTATTAACGAGCTCATTGCTCAAGGAGTGGTTGTAGAAACTGACTCCAATGTATGTAATTCTCCTATCATTCCAGTCCTGAAACGTACTGATCCATATGCACCTCCAGTATATCGATTAGTGATTGACCTCCGAGAACTTAATAAATGTATCATTCCCCAGTACCCAGTGGTTCCTGATATTTCTTCCCTATTGACAGCTATTGATTCTGAAGCTACGTTCTTTACAGTTATCGACCTCAAGAACGCATTTTTCAGTGTTCCCATTCATCCAGACAGCCAGTTCCTTTTCGGATTCTGTTTAAATGGAAGGAGCTATAAATTTACACGAGCTCCTCAAGGTTTCACAGAAAGTCCTAGTATTTACAGTCAAGCACTTAAAAGACAACTAGACAATATTCGCATGCCAGCTGACACTGCCCTGCTCCAGTATGTCGATGATCTACTGATCACAGCCCGTTCTGAACGTGACTGCGAACGCGCGTCACTTAAAGTCCTGTATTTTCTGGCCGAGATGGGGCACAAGGTGTCCCCTTCCAAATTACAATTCTGTGTCCAGCAAGTGGTCTACTTAGGACACTTACTGTCCAAGAGGGGTAGGCAGTTGACACCTGACCGTATCCAGTTAATAGCACGTCTTCCACAGCCCAAGACCCAGAAGGAGGTACGAGCTTTTATCGGCCTCACCTCTTACTGCAGACAATGGATTCCTCAGTATGCATTTCTAGCCAAGCCACTGATACAGTTAACGACACAGGAGGCAGCCGTATCGACTGTCCTCCCTTGGACCCAGGAACATACACTTGTTTTTAATGAGTTAAAGAAAGCCTTATGTAATGCACCTGTTCTCGCAACACCGAACTATAGTAAGCCTTTTACACTTTTTGTCACAGAACGTGATGGTACTGCATTATCTGTTCTTACACAAGATCAAGCAGGACAATACAAGCCCTGTGCGTATTTTTCTAGCACATTAGATCCAGTAGCCCAGGCTCTGCCTGCGTGCCTCAAGTCAGTTGCAGCCACAGCTCTAGCTATCAGAGAAAGTGATTCCATAGTGTTAGGACATTCCCTGACAGTACAAGTTCCACACTCCGTGGAAGTTCTTTTAAACCGAACCCAGACTCAGCACTTGACAATTGCACGTTTAACAGGTTATGAACTGACACTGTTCCAGCCACACATAGAAATCAGACGCTGCAACATTTTAAATCCAGCTACACTGTTACCGTCAGTTACTTCAAATCCTGCCACACATGACTGTGTGGAAGTTGTTAACACCATGACAAAGCCAAGACAAGACCTGACAGATATTGCATTACCTGATCCCGACCTGACACTTTATGTGGATGGTTCATGTATGAGAACAAGTACAGGAGAACTAGTAGCCGCGTATGCAGTGACTACTGAAACCGAAGTTATAGAAACACATCGTATTGACACCCTGTCTGCTCAAGCAGCAGAGCTAGTCGCTCTGACCCAAGCCTGCATACGTGCCAAGAACTTGAAAGTTAACATATACACAGACTCACGTTACGCATTCGGAGTCGTACACGACTTTGGAGTGCTCTGGCAAGAAAGAGGTTTCATGACTTCTCATGGAACCAAGATCCAACATGGTCTTCTTATTCAAGCTCTGTTAGATGCAATACATTTACCGACAGCTATCGCTATCATGAAGTGCAAAGCACATACAAAAGTCACTGACATCATCTCCCAAGGTAACGATCTAGCAGATCGAACAGCCAAACTCACAGCTCAGACTCCAGACATTCCAGTTAACACAACACTGACACACACTCCAGAACAGACTACTTGTATGACAGTTAAGGACCCTACACAAGATGTCATAGATATACAGTCACATGCTACTCCCGAAGAAATCAAGAAATGGTCCGAACAAGGAGGGGTCCAGACAGATCAAGGATGGTTGACGAAGGGAAAAGCCACATGGTTTCTCCCCGACTCTATGGTTCAAGTCATTATCAATACCGCACATAGTCCAGCACATCTAGGAGAAAAAGCCATGTTAGACAGTATTCAGAACCTTTGGTTCAACAAGCATTTACGAGCTGCAGCCAAGCAGAAAGTCCGTACCTGTATGATATGTTGTCAGTTCAATCCAGGTAAAAGTGTTCCGGTGGAACAAGGGGGATTCCAACCTCCTGACCACCCTTTTGAAGTCCTCCAGATGGATTATATTCAGATGGAGCGATGTCGAGGTTTCAAATATGTCCTCGTAGTTGTATGCGCTTTGTCCAGGTGGACAGAAGCATATCCAGTCCCAGATTACACAGCTGCGACCACTGCCAGGCAGTTGGTTCGTGAGTTCTTTCCCCGCTATGGACTCCCTAGGGTCGTGTATTCAGATAACGGCCAGCCATTCTCATCCGAGCTAATGAAACAAGTTTCCCTTCTGTTAGGGTACCAGTGGAAGTTCCATTGTGTACGCCATCCTGAAGCAGCCGGTCTCGTAGAGAGACATAATCAGACTCTGAAAATCCGAATTGCTAAAGTGTGTAAAGAAAAAGGTGTAGACTGGCTAGTTGCTCTGCCAGTTGCTCTATTCTATATGAGAATGGTTGCACATTCCAGATCAGGTCTGTCCCCGTATGAGGTCGTATTCGGCCGCCCTCCAAATATGTGGGGTACACCTAGACCCCGAAAGATTACCGATGTTTCCAGTAATATGCTGACAGATTACCTAGCTTCCTTGATGTCTGCCCTACACTCTTGTCGTTCACAGGTTGCCGCTACATTTCCAGACAACACTGAGGTGAAACCGCATGAAATCGTTCCAGGTGATATGGTGTTGGTGCGCAACTTCGATCGTTCAAGTTCACTGGAGCCCCGTTGGAAGGAGCCACGCCTCGTCCTCCTCACCACCCGGACGGCTGTGAAGGTGGAAATCGCAAGGGGTGGCTACACATGAGCCACGTTAAGAAATTTCATGGACTCAGAACTAAAACATTTCTTAAGGACTGCCCCGCTCTTAAGGACTGCCCAGATACAGACTCTGAATTAAAAATTCCCCTTTTAGAGAAAACTCCGCAGCAGGAGTATAAACAGAAATTAAGGTCTAGTAAAGTAAGTCAGCCAGTTTAATTGTTTAAGTCCCTCTCGGGTGAAGCGGTTAGACAGGTTCCTGACATGTATGAGATAGACCCACATAGAGAGAGAGTTAGTCAAAACTCTAAAAGATGTATCATTGTTTTATTTTTCTTGTTATTTTTGAGTCTTATGGTTACCTGCACAAGTTATGCTTTACATTTATGTTTTCCAATTTCACATGTACATATGTTTTCTAATGCTACAGTAGAGCACACATTTAGTGATCTGCCTCCTCACGAGCTATCCTATCGTCTTGCTATGCGTAATAACACATTTATCCGAATGTTGCACTATTCACACCAGACCAGCAATGCCACTAATTGTTGGGTGTGTGGTCGACTCCCCCCTTTCCAGACACCGAAGGGAGTTCTGCCACTCTTTTCCTATCCGTTTTCGCATAATGGTTTGTGTGGAGCATGGTCCACGTTAACGTCATCCTCAACTGATATGTCCCTTCTGAATAGAACATGTTTCCCAGACAAGCAAGGTCTTTCCCATAGAACAGGGTTAGATCTAGAAAATGAAGTATATGATTTAGGTAATTATTCCTCGAATTTTATGGTCCTGAATGTTCAGTCCGATACTACTCCAGATCTGCCTGCTATTTCAGTACTACCAGTCAAAGGCGAATTATGTGTCAGAAAGAATGGTTCCGCACATGTAGGACATAGTGATTGTACTACTATTGTCGAGTATAGTGACAGTGGGAAATCTATTTTCATGGTCTCACGTCATTCTTATTTTGTTTGTGGTCAGACCGCATATGTTCGTCTGCCCCTCGATTGGGATGGAACATGTTACATTGCCTTCCTACTGCCACCAGTTTTTCTAGCCCCATCCGATTATCATAGAAACACACATCTAGTACACGTTAGACATAGAAGGGAGATCGAGTCCCCAATTGTCGATCAAACTGAAACTACCCTAGAACAGTATCAAGATTTCAATAAAGGTTTCTTCTTCTTTATAGGCCCTGTCCAGAATAGTAAGTTAATACGTAGGTTAACCAGAACCCTTGAAGCAGTAGTGAATGAGACTACTTCTGCTCTAGGTAACTTAACTGAAGAGCAATCTGCTATGAGATTTGTCGTGCTCCAAAATCGTCTCGTTCTTGACGTCATACTGGCCGATAGAGGAGGAGCTTGTAGAGTCATCGGATCTAGTTGCTGCATTTTCATTCCTAATAACGCGCCGTCTGTTTATTCAGCTATAACCAGACTTCATAAAATTGCCCATCAGTTACACCAGAATCCAGGCACCTGGACATGGTCCGGTTGGCTCTGGAGTGTCATATCTGCCTGGGGATGGAAAGTATTGTCATTCCTAGGTATAGCAGTAATGATTATATTCAGTTGCTGCCTCTGTTTACAATGTGGCCCTGCGATTTGCGGCATTTGTGCTACATCCAGTATTCCTAGTCCTAAGTCCCGTTCCAAGACAATTCGAGACGAGCAAATGATGCTATATGAAATGATAGCTGGTATCATGAATATTGATGTTTCCTGATGGAAACGTAGGGCACAAGGAGGGAATGTGGAAAAGTAAATTTTGCCATGTTATATGTGCCTACGTGTTCCTCATCTTATGATATATGTGCATGATCGATATGCATATGTATTCCCCTATGATCGATTAAAGACGCAATTATAGTTGTGTCCAACTCTAGTATGCCAGTTTCCAGTTCTTGTGATAACAACGAGTATTAGGCCTATGTAAACCTATGTTGCCACGTTTTACAGTGTGCACGTTAATTCATTGAATTGTCCCCGTTTCTAGGCCTCAAAAGGGCCCGGACACCAGATTCAAGCTCCTGTCTCCTGAACCCTCTCCGAGGAGCGATACAGCCCCCACCTGCATCCCTGACCCTTCACTTACTTCCTGCCTCACAGTGCCCGGCCCGGCCTGGCTCTGCCTGCCTGTCTGCCAAGAGTATGTTATGCTTCTAGTTATCAGTCCAGCCCTCCTTCTCTGCATTCCTAAACTACTGAATCGCATCAATAGTTTCAGTTATGGTCTAGCCTTCCTGTCTCCATGTAAGAGAAATACTGTATTAATATTTATAGAATATTCCTCGCACACGCAATACATGTAGAATTATGCATGCACCAGCCTTAGTGTCAAGTAGCCTTTACCCTGATAACTTTTGGATTCTATCAACATGTACTCCAAACACCAGATGCCAGATATGATATAGGTACAAGTCGTCCTGACACTGCAGACTGTAGTCTCCTCTTCTAGTGCAGAAGTCATAGCCCCCAGTTCTCCCTGGTAACACGTCATTGCCCGTTTGCGCGCACCACTAGGTTAGAGGTCCCAGCTGCTCAGGTAGCCCCCTCCATGTTTCCGCCCATTTCCTGACACTTCTGTTACATTTACATCACATGTCTATGTATACGCCCTGTACACGCCTCTTGTTACACCTACTTTATGCCTTATCTTTCGCGACTGCTACGAGTCACGCCTACTGCTACGCCTACTGTATTGAATGTAATGCAATTGTTTTACTATATATACTGTATGATGTTACTTTTCGGTGTGCAGCTGCCGTCCCGTCCCGTGCTTCCAGGCTGTTCTGTCCCTTCCCTTATGCCTGATTAAAGCCTGAAGACTCAAGATACCTCGAATCCTGACTCTTATTTATTGAGCTATCTGTTTATATGAGTATCCTGAAAAATAGAACCGGTAATTAATTATTTATTTACCACAATATAAGCAAAGATCATGTGATCAGCAGGATATAGCATCAGAAATTAATAATCTTCATTTTCCTTTTGTAGTAGTTAGGGCCCGGGGGGGTAGTGCGCAATATACATTTCATTGATCAGTAGCCCTTGATGTAACCGAGTATGGCCAGTGCCACCCCTATAGAAAAGTAAGAGCTTCCCTATCACCACCTGCATGTACTGCTTAAAGTAATGCGAGTCCGCGTCATCATGGCTTGTGTCTGTTTTTCTTGGGTGCAAGCTGAGTGAGCTGGCATTATGCCGGCTACCACAAGTTCACGTGCAAGTAATTTCTTTTGCAAAACAAGAGAAAAAAGAAGACTGGTGTAGTCTCTGACTCTCTGACTATGTAGTAGTGAGTCCATAGTGCTGCTAGTAGAATTCCTGAAACTCCCACTAACGTCACAGGCCTATAAAGACGGCAGAAAGATACATGCCAAAATGTTATACTGTGTTAGCAAGTTGCTAGTGTTACTGACTGTGAGACAACTTTCTGATGAATTATTTTGAGTTAATGTTAAAGACTATTGGCTACAGTATTTTTCTTTGTTTCTTCATATAGATGCTCCGCAACAAAAGCTCACCCGGAAGGAGATGGCTGTCCGGGCCAGGGCCCGTAAGCTGGAGGCCATTTGCGCTGGATATCGGCGGCTGTGGGCTCGGGAGCAGGACGAGGAGACGGCAACTACTGCATCCTCCTCCAGTGCCCCCGGGTCCACCAGCCTCCAGCTAAACGGCACCGTGGCCCGACAGCCTCCAGCCGCTACCGCACAGCAGCAAAAACAACTGCTGCCCCCCCTCCCCAGAGCCTGGATGACACGTGTGCGCCGTCTCAGAAAAAGAGTGGACTTCCTGGAGCGCTTGGCTGAGAAACAACAACGCCAGATGAGGGACCTCCGCAAAGATCTGCAGGATCACCTGTCTACAGGACACCGCCGGAGGAAGTAACTGTCCCTTGCCCCTTTTTTAAAGACTGTTGGGGGGGTGGGAATCGGGAATTGGGGATTTGGGACTTTCAGAGGACTATTTGCTATTTGAAATGGAAAATTGTTTGGGTTAGGGAGGGATGGGACTAGTTTATTTTTGTTAGGGTTAATACAATTATTTATTTTACATACTTCAACATAGTGTACGCGTTGATGTTATTTTGTGGGGTGGTGGGCGGGGGTTACGGCACGTTTGGATTCCTCAAACTTACCAGCATGAATTATCTAAAACGTCCCAAAATGTTCAAAAGTGCCACTAACAGAGTTAGTGAATTCAATTGGCCTACTAGTACTTTACTAGTGCTACTGTCAGTCTCTCGTCCGAGTCCTAGCCCATTATTCTACCTCCCCAAAATGCTTATCTTACCTGTGATTTGTGTTTGAGAATAGAGCTAGGCATAGCGCTGGCTGCATGGCAAATGGTGATTACGCCATTCTGTTGTTGTGGTGTTAGTAGGAGTGGTAACACACTAGCAGTAGCAGCATATGAAAAACAAAGTAAAAAAATGAGACATTGAGTGGCCTGAGAGTAGTATTAGAAGGAACAGTAGCCTAAGCAATGCCGAAGATAAGTATGGGGAAAAAAGAATTGCATGGATGATTATGGCTACAACAAGAACAGTGACACAGCAGCATAACAACAAGTCTTTTTGACATTTCGGAGGATGATGTTGACGATGGATCCAATCGATGGTGGGCATGAAATTCAGAATTTATTTTAAAATACTCATTGTTGTTTTTTTCACCAGAATTACAATATCCTAGGATTCATCTAGCTGCCTTAAAATTGATTTGAGGAGGTTGCTTGCACCTTATCCTCCCCAGCAAGTGTGTGGAATTATTGTTGTAATTTACTCACACCTCAATGAAAACCACACAGCCCGGGGGAAGAGGGTTAGGGTTTGAAACTTGGACGGGAATGGGGTTTGTGGGGAAAGTTTTGTGGAGAGAGGAAAAAAAAACACAGCATGGAAAAACAAAAAATGAAGATAAACAAATCTTTGGATTCGAAGCTATCCATGAATCTTTTAAGGGACATAAATGAAGTGCATGCACTACTGCATGCCTGAAGTTGTTTGCTAAATGGATAGGTTACTGAAAAGTAAGTAGTACTTTCTACAATGTACTAACTATGAAGAAACAATGTGACAGACAGTACAGGGCTGCAGTAATTACGCTATTTGACTTGCCTATCTGCCCTAAGAGAGAAGAACCACTTAGTACATTAAATTAGTTTAAAAAATAGCAAAGACAAAAGTATACAATGGCTGGAGGGATGAACTTGAAGCAGAGAGCAAACAAATGCACAGAGTCACACTTATAGAAGTTCAGAGCAATAA
Organism: Lissotriton helveticus; assembly: GCF_964261635.1. Lineage (NCBI taxonomy): Eukaryota > Metazoa > Chordata > Amphibia > Caudata > Salamandridae > Lissotriton > Lissotriton helveticus. The sequence continues at coordinate 1,130,110,413 of NC_136063.1, forward strand.
CATTACTTAAAAGATAAGTAGAAATGAAGATGGATACTGTAACTGTATGTTGCTGTAGTTGTCCTGTTGAATTTGGGAAGTTGCATGCATCCATCCATTCCTCTTTTTCGCGGTACTCCTCCATTCCATCTTACGCTCAGTTGATCGATGTTGGGGACGAGAAGACACCTTGTCCCCTGCCTGTCTGGCAGATGCTGAATTGCGGGTCGCTAATTGTAAGCCTGAGTTCATCCTTTTTGCCATTGCACAGGGTAACAGCCGGCCTGTAATTGATGATGGAAAGACAGCAAGTGATATTAAAACACCACGGAGAAAAAAATATAAGGTACGCTATGTAGTGCAAAAATAACACTTTCAGTTTCAAATTCGACAGTATTACAAATTTACAGTATATACAAGCATAATTTCGAAAGTGCGTACTCTGAGTCTCCTTTTCAAGGATAAATAAGTGTGGGCGAAATTTGCGTATCTTTCCCCTCAAGCTAGGTGTAAAGTGTAAACTGCGATTTGAACAACATTAGACCTTCCCAGCAGTGCTCCCAGACCCCTCAACCCTCCCCCAAACATCTAGAACCCCCCCCCAAGCAGCCCCCAAAAAACATGAGATACTTCTAGGCCTAAATTTCAACCGTGCCAAAACGCTTTCTGCAACTAGGGCTAGGCCCAAACCCCCCTTTTCCACCATGGATTTTCTCCAAACCACTTGCATCCGATATTAGACCTTCCCAGCATTGCCCCCAGACCCCTCAACCCACCCGCAAAAAACAGCAGAACACCCCTAAACAGCCCAAAAGCAAAAATGGAAAATGTGACACTTAGAAAATGTGCGGCCTACCTGTTAAATCACTCCAAAAGCACTCTGCAGCTAGGCCCTAACTCCCCTTTCCCACCATGGATTTTCTTCAAACGACTTGCATTCAAAATTAGACTGTCCTAGGAGTGCTCCCAGACCCCCAAACCCACCCCCAAAACCTAGAACCCCCCAAACAGCCCCCCAAAAACAAGCAAGTAAGTAAAAACGGAAAAACTTTTTCACCATGGATTTTCTCCAAACCACTTACATCCGATATTAGACCTTCCCAGCATTGCCCCCAGACCCCTCAACCCACCCGCAAAATAAGCAGAACACCCCCAAACAGCCCAAAAGCAAAAATGGAAAATGTGACACTTAGAAAATTTGCGGCCTACATGTTAAATCACTCCAAAAACACTCTGCAGCTAGGCCCTAACTCCCCTTTCCCACCATGGACTTTCTTCAAACCACTTGCATTCAAAATTAGACTGTCCCAGCAGTGCACCCAGACCCCCAGACCCACCCCCAAAGACCTAGAACCCCCCAAACAGCCCCCCAAAAACACGCAATACTGCTAGGCCTCAGTTTAAATTGTGCCAAAACTCTGTCTGCAACTAGGCCCGAAACCCCCTTTTCCACCATGGATTTTCTTCAAACCACTTGCAATCAACATTAGACTATCCCAGCAGTGCTCCCAGACCCCCAAACGTATCCCCAAAAACCTAGAACCCCCCCAAACAGCCCCCCAAAAACACGCAATACTGCTAGGCCTCAGTTTAAATTGTGCCAAAACGCTGTCTGCAACTAGGCCCAAACCCCCCTTTTCCACCATGGATTTTCTTGAAACTACTTGCAATCAAAATTAGACCTTCCCAGCAGTGCTCCAAGACCCCCCGACCCACCCCCACAAATCTAGAACACCCCCAAACAGCCCCCCAAAAACATGCAATACTGGTATATTCAAAACATGGCAAATTGCGCTGTTCACAAAAAATTGCTGTTTTCAGCACTTCCACTACTTCGATCCTCTTGAAACTTACCTGGACACTTGTTCCAGCAATTCCCGAGAATCTCACCAAGGCAGAACAAAATCGAACCACTGTGCTCTTTGAAGAAGAAGAAGATAAAGAAGAAGGTCTACGACTAGTTTTCACTTTTCACCGAAACACACCCGCCCGCAAAACACCAAAAACAGCCAAAATTCTGCCAATTATGGACCAAAGAACGCCAACCCCCCTAAAACCTTGCCAACATCATTATGAACGAGCCTGCATCGGGCCCTGAGCCCTAGACTCAGCGGGAACCCTACCAACTTAAACCCAAAAAACCCTAGTAAATCGCACTGAACCCTAAACCCTAGATATGCTTTGTCTGTCTGTGTCAAAGAGCCTAGGTATGCTACATCAGGATGCTTCACTCAGTGCTGCCTGCCTTGACCTGCCGCAAGTATGGGCCAAAAATCCGTTCCGCTCAAGAATTTGCGTTTTTTCGGTAATTTCGCGAGATTCGTGAAAAAACGAAAACCAGAAAATTTTGCAAGCATAACGGATGTTTGGCCCAAGCTTGAGGCAGTGCCATGCAGACGGTCAAGGCAGGCACCACTGAGTGAAGCAACCTGATATAGCTTTTTGTCAGACAGACAAAGCATATCTAATTGTATGCATCAAGCCACATAGCCCCAATTTTACATGAACTGCTGTCTGGAGTGGACTCTGCCTGGCATAACAACAACATCTGCCTTGCCCTCTACAACTACATACCATGAATAGACAGACATGTAGTTCTGCTGTAGTAGTTGTTGTAGACTGGTTTACCTGTTTGCCACTCACGAATTGGCCATAGTTCTTCCGTAAACCGACGCTGATGATCCATCCATCCCAGTGAGTGACTGTAAAGAAAAAAGATATATTATTTATTCAATCATCATGGTATATTGGCAAGTGAGTCCACTCCAAGGACATTTTGCATATTGTAAAATGCAACATAGTGGCCCCTGAATTTGAAGTACAATTTGAATTAAACAAGGTAAAAAAAACAGAGTAGTAGACATGAGTTACAATTACTGTGTAAAAGATTAAATAATAACTAGGACAAGACATATGATTCATTTCATGCACAAAAAACAAACAGCAATTCGTTTCATCAGAGCCAGACAGCCATTGATGTCCACTGCATGCCATCTTCTCAATTATTCATAACCTGTTCTACTTTTTGTCCGCATCTTCTTCGGAAAGTGAGTGCCCACAGGGCAGCCTCTCCTGTCAATTTCAGAAGTAATTCTGTCAGCAATCAGCAAGCATGTAGTCAGTCAGTAATTTCAGTCCCACTTGAGGGGACTCGTCTAAGAAAACAAAGTTTCTTTATTCTTCGTAATCCATCCATCTGCCTTGAGGGAAATGGATAGGTGGAGTCTGGAGGAGGAGGGTAGAGGAGCATGATTGAGTTGTGAACCTCCGCAAATGCAGACTGCGACACCTTCAAATCAATAAGGAAAATACGATGTAGACAGTGCTGCTGATGGACTTGTTCTGAGAGTTTTGTTGTGATAAAAGTTGCAAAACAAAGACACACAGGAATAAAAGTGAATAAGGACGAAAAAAAAGGAAGTCATTTTCAGGCCTCGATGTCAGGGAAGTAGAGCTCGTCCTCAAACTCTATGAATTGAGACGGGAGTAGGTCAGCTAACAGAGAAGAACTTCCATCACCTAAGTCGGTGTCCTCTTCTTCCTGCGTGCATTCAGATATTTTGTAATCTGATGGTATGAAGTGCTGATTCATCTTGATCAGTGTTAACCTCTCCACATTTCTGGGCGAGAGGCGGGTCCTTTTTGAAGTTACAATGGCTCCAGCAGCACTGAAAACACGTTCAGAAGACACACTTGCGAGTGGGCAAGACAAATAATTTAGAGCCAGGTTGGTGATCAGTGGCCATAGAGGCCTTTTCCTATACCAATACAGCAATGGGTTCTGGTTAACAAAGACCTCTGTTGGGTCATCCGGATAGGCCTGCACCATCAACTCAAGGTTCTCCACGGTTGCTCCACTTTGCGTACCATCTGTGGCCTTTGCAGAACTGGAACGAGCAAACCCTTGATGAGTTAGCCAATCCGCTTCCGGCAATATTATGGTTGGGCCTGGTGCAGGTGAGGATGATGATACGGTTGCTGCTGGTGTCATTAACGGCTGTGAGGGAAAGTGACTCCCTTCGGCCACAGATTCAGAAGTGGAACTTGACGCCGGATGGCCTGCTGATTCAGTTGTACTTCTGCCGGCTCCTTGAATTTTCTGCCGCTCTATTTCGTACCGAGTGGCTGACACAGCTAGCCAATGTTTGTACTCTGAAACATCTGCTTCATCAAAAGGAATGAATGCTTTGCTGGCCACTGCCTTTTTGTACCGTGGATCCAGAATAGTGGCACAAATGTAATGTTGTTCTGTATGTATGTTTTTAAGCCTTTCATTGCAAACTAGGCGGCTTAATAACCTCTCCGACAACTAATATGCGTCTTGCTTTTCAGCATCATCTCGGAACGTTGAAGACACCGCCTTCAGTTGGTGCTCTAGCATGACCAACAATGGGATAGCTTTGCCCAAAGAACAGTCCTCCCTGCTGACTTCATGCGTGAAGACCTCAAAAGGACGAAGCATGTCTGTCAGGCTTGCAACTAGCTTCCATTCCTCCAACTCTAGCCTCATTTCTTTCATAGTAGAACCCAGTTTATAGACATAATCATTTATTACGCCCCACTGCTCAGAGAGACGCTCAAGCATGTAAAAGGTTGAGTTCCAACGTGTTGTCACCTCCTGGATGAGTCCTTTGACTGGCAGTCTACGTTCATGTTGAATGCTCCTCAGCTGCTTCCGGGCCTTAAAAGAATGGCTGAAATGTGTGCAGATTCTTCGCAGGTGGTCAGTAACTTGCTGACTGTGTTTTCTTTTTTCAAGAAATCTTGCACCACAATGTTAATACGGTGCGCCAAACACGGCACTCTGAAATAGCCGCCTTGATGCATGGCCTTAACTATATTACTGCCATTATCCGTGGAAACATAACCAACTATGCGATTTCTTGGATGCAGCCATTCGTAGACCTTCCTATCAAACTCCTCCAAAAGTATCAGAACTATAAAACTGGATCTTGGCTTACCAAATTCTTGCACAGGAACAGAGATGCTAGTACCCAAATCCCTCTGGGCAATGTCGGTGGGTCAATACTCTCTGAACCCTCCCTTCATTACCCCAAGGGAAGGGGGTATTGGATAAAATAATAAACAGAGAAGAGAATGGTCCTGCGCTGGTTCCCTCTGGTCTCTACCTTCAGATGGCTCGCTCGTTGGGAACCTAAAGGCAATAAACAACATTACATTCCTGTCATCCTATAACCCATGAAATCTAATCTTTTACTGCGTGTTTTCTGCTCACCCACCCTAGTGCACCTGGACCTTGCTTCTCTCCTTAATGAATTGATATAAGCTCTGCTCTTCTTATTAGTTGTCACTATTATAAATAAATAGATAGCAAACATAGGTTAATTTTTTTCCTAGTGATCCTTACCTAATGTTACCTAATGTTATTATTGTTAAGGAAGGTGCACTTACTTCACTAATAATGGAGCCTTCTTTTATTATGGGTTTCTGTTAGAATGTCTTTCCTATTTTCTTTTTAATAATTGGAACCTTTTCTGGTGTCTAACTCTTGCTTATTCCTTTTCTTGCAGATTTGCTGAGTTCCTCACCAGTTTAGCAGTTTTACGGTAAGTATTTACATTATGTACATATTGTCTTTCATTTTCCTTTGGACGTTTGCTTTGTAAAGTTCTATTTCAGATCAGCATTATATTTCAATAATTGCAATTCGTTTTATAAATATATAACAGGCGTTAAGCAGCAGAGTTCACTTAGCTTGTGACTTGAATGGCTGGATACTGCAGATTACTTCTCGCACAGACTTACCAACAGGAAACGAATCTCCGATCATATCAAACTGAAGGCTGCTTCTCCGAGAATTCCTCACGGCTATCCCTACGCCTCAGCCGTTGCCAACAGTCTTTTACAAATCTCTTCAGGTCGCTCACAAATACCCTCGGAACTCGCGCTTGACTTCACGCGCCGAGTCCGAGTTCCGACGTCTTAGACAATTGTAAATTTCAGGCACTCAGCAACTAAAACTTGAACAATGCGTGACAGGAATTTTCGTCGTTCGGAAAACGAACCACCTCAGCTAGATTCATCGGTGAAGTGCGCATTTTCCAGGACGCTCGCGCTCCACATAGAATCCTCAGCAGCTGTGGTCAGAGAGACTAGAACGCCTGCTGCCCTCTACCCTGGCGACAACGGCGGCCATCTTAAGTCTCCAAGACCGCACTTTGTCACTCCAAGTATTTGCAGTCTCATTTGATTTACCTAGCAGCACAGTTGGATAGGTAATAACAGAGCCTACAGTTCGGGTTCTGACAAAAAGGTTAGGTGCAGTATGAGTTTTCTCCATGGCAAACATGGCTACTATTGCATGTTTCTGACTGACTTGAAAAATTGTGGCAGGGTCAACACCTGTAGACATCTTTTCTCTAACCCCTGCAAAAGAGACCCAGCGTGCAGTGATGCACATGTAATCCACGGCTTGGCAACTGGTCCACATGTCTGTTGTCAGGTGGATAGTGTGAACAGCACTCTTCTGCAAAGCTGACCCAATCACTTCCAGCACATCTTCATGTAGTGCTGGAACCGCAACTCTGGCAAAATAGGACCGGCGAGGAACCTTCCATTTAGGGCAGACTGTTGCCACAAATTCTAGAAAACACACCACTTCCACGAAAGAAAAAGGGTGAAGGCCCAGCGCTAGCATTTTAGCCAGCTTTGCGTTATAGAGACGTGCCGTTGGGTGGTTGCGTTCAAATGGCGCATCCGACCAAAACATGCTTCTAATGGTGGTCTGGACCGTTTTACGTGATGATGATGATGATGCAGACTTCTTCAAACCAGTTAGCCTCATTGATGTACTTTTTCACATTGGTCTCTCTCCCAGATTCTTAGTGTGCCTCATACATGTTGCAGGGGTAGAGGGTGTGGGCGCTACCACTGCAGTGCTGCTGCCAGGGGTACTGGGTGTACCAGAAAAAATGTCGGTCGGTTCTTGACTTCCCCCCTGCACAATCAGCCCCTCGTCAGCATCAGATGCAATGTGAATGGATACATTTGGATCAGTTCTACTTTTGGCTTCCCGGATGTTCCTTAGGTGCGCATCCTACTGGATAGTGTGGTGTTTTTGAAATGACCTCTCTGGCCTCCGGTACCATAGTTGGTACCAAGCTTACCCCGACAAACTAATACTTTACAAATCGAACAAACGACCATGTTTTCTGCCTTTTCGCTAACAGTAAAGAAGTCCCAAACTGGGGACTGGAGATGTCTGCTGGTGGTGGAGGTGCTACTTTGACTTTCAATGCCAGATGAAGTGGAGGATGGGCGTGGCTGAATTTTTTTCTGTTGTTCACTTACAGCACCTCTACTTGAGGTAATGGAGGTCGAGCTGGATGGAGGTCCCTGCTGGCCCTTCTGACTAAAAAATATGGAAGCTGTAGGTCGTGTTTGTGTTGTAGTTAACTGCGTTGGTGATGGTACCAGTGCCACGCCGCCCACATCCCGTTCAGCAGCCATTCGGGATAGGGTGAAAATGTCTGTCTGCTGCATGCCCGCTGGGGCTGGAGTGACGTCTGTGATGACTGGGTCGTCGTCAGACTGTTCATCAGTAGCAGAAGACACCACTTCTTGTTCGTCGTCATCACCCATAAGTCGAAGCCTTGCGGTAACCTTCCTTTTAGGCTTATCTACCTTTGTCGGCTCATGGCGTGCCTCACTGTCAGACTGCATTGCTGGGTTCCAATCAAGATCAAGGTCATCAGAGTGAAGGGGTTTGAAGAAGAACTTGTAGTAGTAGTAGTATCTGCCCTCCTTGACCTTTTTCTTGCTGGGGATCTGGAGGAAAATGGATCATCATCAGGAGGAGTGGCTTCCTTGGATGGTACCTCCGCTTGAATATCAATTTCCTGATGTGCCCCTACTTCTGGAGGAACAAGCGTTGTAGGCAGTTGTGCCGCTCCATGCACCTCTAGTTGCACCTCTCCATGCACCTCTCCATGCGTCTTTCCTTGCGCCTCTACTTGCACCTCTACTTACGCCTCTCCATGCGCCTCTCCTTGCGCCTCTCCTTGCGCCTCTCCGTGCGCCTCCACTTGCGCCTCTCCTTGCCCATGTAATTGCGCTTGTACTAGTTGCACCTGTGGTTGTCGTTGCGGCGTTGATTGGATGGTACTTTCTTGTGATGAGCCAACATCACTGGTCGATGGTGATTGAGAAAGTAAAGTGGCTGCCTCAGCAGCACTCATGGTCTTGGACCTAACTTGGCGTGGTAGCACTGAGCCCAATGAAGCGGAGGTGCTGCTTCCAGCTTGGTCCCCGGCGGACACCGCTGCTGCTGCAGGCGTAGTTTTTTTTTCTCAAAAAAGGTGTCGGTGGGCACACCAGTCTCCTTGGTAGGTGGTGTCACTTGCTTCTTCTGCTCCTTCTTACTGGCAGTGGCACTGGCAACTTTTTTTGCTGAGGCACTACAGCCACCTTTCTTTGGGCCCATCTTCTTCAGATGTCAGAACAGCAGGCCGCAGATTTTTTTAATATATTTTTTATTGAAAACAGTATATTGCAAGGATCACATCAGATACAGTGACATTTTCATATATTAAGAACTTGCAGTAGAACAATCAAACCCCCCCAATCCTGGTCTATACATTCCGCAAAGTAAAACACGTCATAAGTGTTGTAAATACCATTCATGCAAAGTACCAAAGATGAACAAGAGTGCACTCTCCGGCCGAGCTGCTAGGGTCATCTTCTCAAGTGCTAAGAGCCGGCCGGGGTTGAGCCGAAGCTCCCGGGTCCTCCTCCACACTGTCCTCTGCACGATCATAGCTCGCTAGCAGATAGTCTCTGAGTGGGCCCCAAATATCTTTAGGGCTCGAGCTCCTGGGGAGTTCTTCTGAATATGTGGTTAGCTGCTCCTGGCAGTATACCAAGTCTTTAAGCCATTGTGACGCCCTGGGGTAGCGCTTGCAATCCCATGTAAACAACACCATCCTTTTCGCCAGTAGCAAAGCCGCTCTCACAAAGCGGCCGAGCAACCCTTTGACCTCAAGCACATGTCCCAGTAAACACAGAAGCGGTGTACAGTCCAGAGTAAGGCCTGTCATGATGTCTAATTTCTGCAGGACATCCACCCAGTAGGACTGAACCGCAGGACATTGCCACGAAAGATGGATGAAATCAGCACCAGCTCGTCCACATCTCCTACAACAGTCAGTGTCTCTATAACCAATTTTATGCAGCTTAGTGGGAGTGTGATATGTCTGATGTATGAACTTCAGATGGATAATGCGTAAGTTGCTATTGGGGGATAGTCTACCCGTGAGGGAACAGATTTGAACCCATGTGTCCTCCTCCAGGTGTATGCCCAGAGCTGTGTTCCATCTAGCTAAGCTACGATCTTCTGGAAGGACCAGTTCCGAGAACACCACTTTATACAGTCTAGTGAGCAGGTGTTGCCTAGTGGCAGACGTGATTACTAGTTGCAGTGCCTTGGAGGTGGCAGGCTCTAATGGGAAGCTAGGATAATGATCCCTCACAACCCGCCGCAATCGATAACAGGTGTATGTAAACAGGGGTGAAGCATTGGATATATATTGAAGCTCGTCACCGGAGATGTATGTTCCGTCTCTGAATAAGTCCCCTAATACGGCGATGCCTGCCTCAGAGAGCAGCCTCATTGAGCCGCGCTCTTGTGCTACAGAGATAGCGCCGTGACCTTCAATGGCCATGTTTGGTGCGTAGAGAGGCAGACGGTCCGTCAGTCTACCAATCGCTTGCCAGGCCGAGCATGTGGCGGAAATCGTATTTATCTCCGACCTAGGGACATGTCTGTGCGTATGGGTCAGTATGTTCTGTAAAGGAATATCTCCCGCATCACCTCCTTCAACTGCTACATGTGGGATAAAGCCATGAGGTCGGTACCAAAAGAACGCGAAGTGAGCTAGGCCACATAAGTAATATATGTAAAAATCTGGCGCACAGAACCCCCTTTGTCAAATGGCAGGGCTAGGGTCGCCCAGCTGATAGGAGTAATTGGGTCTGCAGCGTGGTAAAGAAATGTTTATTCAGACGAATAGGGATATTGCAAAATAAATATAAAAACTTGGGGAGTATCACCATCTTAATGACCGCAATGCGGTCCGCCAACGACAAAGGCAGAGCCACCCATTTATCTACCTGCTGCACCAAGTCAGCATAAGCCTGTCCATAATTCTTTCGGATGACAGTCTCTGGGTCTCTATGAACCCAGATCCCAAGGTATTTCACAGGGTCCACAGTCCATAGGAGTGGGTATTCCAGCGTGGGAGCGGAAGTTGCCAGAGTGAGAGGGATCACGACCGACTTGTCCCAGTTGATGTTTATTCCGGAGAGGAGGCCAAAGCGGATATACTCACGGATAATTCGCGTGAGGTGGGTATGTGGATCGCGAACATACACAACCATATCATCTGCGTATGCAGAGATGCCCACTGGTCTGTTATTAAAATTGAGCACGGCTTCCCTGTGGTGCTGCCGGACTCTACCCATCAGTGGTTCCAGTACGATAGCGAAGAGGAAGGGGGAAAGAGGACACCCCTGCCTGGTCCCACGCTGGATCGCTAGTGGATCAGAGGTGAAACCACCTACCCTTACTCTGGCAAAGGCATCAGTATACAGAATTTGAATCCATCGGACAAAAACAGGGGGGAATCCCATCCGACGTAGAATAAAAAATATATACCTCCAGTCAATCGAATCAAAGGCTTTGGCCGCGTCGAGCAACACGGCCACTGCTTGGAGATCTGGGTTAAGAACATGGAACATCTCAAGCCCAGCTCATGTGCCTCAGCGTACATGGCCAAAATGTGAGGCGCCAGGAGATCTGCATACCGTTTGTAAAATTCAGCTGTCAGCCCGTCGGGACCGGGAGCTTTCTTGTTCGGCAGAGAGAGTATCGCCTCTTTAATGTCGGTCTCATCAATAGGTAGACCGAGATACTTCCTATTGGCGTCTGACAGCCAGGCACAAGCAGTGTCCTGCAGGTAATCGTCTATAACAGAGTCCGACACGTCGCCACGGGGCGTGTAGAGATGTCCGTAAAAATCGCGGAATTGACCCAGTATAGCATCTGTGGTGTAATGACCGGTGCCATCATCGTCTACTATGTGTTCAATAGGTTGGGCGATCGTTCGCTCACGCAAACGAGTAGCCAGTACCCTTCCTGGTCTACCTCCCTCCCCGTATGCTCTAGCCACAAACCGTTTAGAGATATACCTCATTTCTGCCTCAGCTACAGATTTATGTTCCTCCATGTACTCCCTAATGCGTGCCAGCGTATCCAGTGAAGGAAGTGTGTCATATGAGGATTCTAGGTCATGCAACTTGGTTTCAAGTTTCAGTATTTGTTCCCTCAGGTCACGTAAAATGCCTGCCGTCGTGCCTATACATACACCCCGTATATTGGCCTTAAACGCTTCCCAGAGGATGGCTGCACTATCCACCGTGCCCACGTTTAGGTCAAAATATTGTACTATAGCCTTATGTACTGTATCCTCAAAAACGGGATCTAGCAGTGCATCTGCCCGAAACCTCCATGTAAAGGGAGGCCGCACGGTGTGTGGAATTTGCAATTTGAGCATGACCGGGTTGTGGTCCGAAAGGGTCCGGGGGAGTGTGTAGGTCTCAGTCACCCACCCATTGGTTGATCTGTCCACCAGCCAGTAGTCCAAGCGGGACCATGTGTTATGGGAGGGTGTTATGTGGGTGCCTGCTCTCACCCCAGAGTTACGCAGGCGCCAAGGGTCAACCAAGTCCATCTCTTCCATAAACTGCCGAACACATGCAGCTGTTTTCAACATACGGCTACTCGCAAGATCAGATTTGTCAAAGCAAGGATCCAAGTGTTTATTTAAGTCACCCCCAATCAGTAGGGCCGATTACGGCCACGTGCGTAGCACCTGAAACAAAGAAGATAAAGACGCTGGTTCATCAACCACAGGACCATATACGTTGGCGATAGTCACAGCAGTCTTGCCCAACGTGCCTCTCACGACTGCCCAGCGACCCCCACTATCCGTGCAGGAGTTCAATGGAGTGAAATGTATCCCTTTTTTAATAAGGATGAGGACCCCTCGGGCGTAATTAGAGTAAGAGGAGGTCAGGCGGTATCCAGCCCATCTACGCGCTATAGACCCCTCAGTTTGCACAGTTAAATGTGTCTCCTGCAATAAGGCGATGCTCACCCCGTGCCTATCCAAATGAGAGAGCACCTGCCTAGTCTTTCTGGGTGTATTGAGGCCGCGCACATTCCAGGTGATACAAGTGTAGCTTTCACCCACCATCACAGAGGCACCCGATAAGTTGCGAACCAGCGTCTTTTAGCATCTCAGCACATTTACACTGTGACATAAGCAGCTCAGTCAAGTGAATTACATTTGTAAAGCATACTCCAATGCAGAAGAAGAGACCAGGCCCCCCACCCCCCTCCCACTTTGGCAGCCCAAACCCGCCAAAGAACCTTACAACCTCCCCCCCACCCCTCTCATCCCCCCACAACTCACAAACCATCAAACGGGTTACTCCCATCGGGGACAGTGGAGGCCTTGCACACCTCTGGCACTAGGCAGATGTGGGTCTCCGCAAAAAACTACAGTTCGAGCCCCGTAAACGCACCATCTCACAGTAACATACGGAGTATAGCCAGTGGGGTATATACCAGACAAATAAACAAAGTGGAATCCACTCAAGCTGATAGTGATCTCTAGAGTGATGGGGAACACACAATGTTGTTTAAATGCCCCTCACACACCAACAGGCCCCTTGGTGTCATGCTTCATCATTGGGGCCTTCGCACCCCTCTACGGAATGCGGCGTGCTACGACTCGCGAATACGCAGGAGCACTTGACGTGAACTAAGTGTGGGGGTGTGTGTTTATTACAAAAGAGTGAGTGAGGTGAGGTGAAAAAAGGTGAGTAGTTAAAAAATACCTGGCACGTGGGAGTAAAAAACTTTATTAAATCCCCGGCTGGTATTATTAAAATAAAAGTGCAGGGCGTGGTTTTAGGAGATACGTGTTAGGGTATCAAACCACTGTATTAAAAGTCAACATGTTTCGGAGGTCAAAGCCCCCTTCTTCAGGACAAGGGTTAATGCACTAACCCCCCTTACTCACATGTAAGATGTAAAAGTGAAAACAATAAATTACCACAATGTGTAATGTTCCTCACAATGTTAAATGTAAGTGAGTGTCGTTGCGCCCAATTGGCGTCAGAACCTGTGGAGACAAAATCATAAATAAACATACAAATCTAACTGTCACAGGTATGAAGAAGAAGAATCATGCTTCTCCGAAAAAACATCAGGTGAGACCCAGAAAAATAATTGGGACCTGGAAAGGAAAAAGAAAAAGACAAGGGACACTACAGACATATATACACGCAACACCAACAATACTCTGTGCTCAGGTGTCAAAAAGAGCACAACAGAAAGGAATCCAAATCTTACTTAGAGTTCCCAAATACTGGACTTCATGAGCCTTTAGCGTATAGGGGAATCCTTCCTTTCTTAATCAGAAAACCTAAAAATCAATGTCAGGGGTTCAGTAGGAGAACTACGTATTCAGAACGACATAGGTACAGTGAAAAACGGCTTCTTTCTGTGGTCTATAACTCACGGTTACTGCAACAGCTAATCGCCTGCCTTCCCACAACGCGGCTCGAATGAAGTGAGCTGCAAAGGGATCGAGGCCCTTATATATGTTGTGCCTGTCGGTAATTAGCAAAGGTTAATTGAATAATGCAACCCGGTGAATGCCCAAATACGGAGAGAAACCCTCCGGGCGTCCGGTGTTGCGCTCGCGTCCTCCGCTACTCTGGCGCGCATGCGCACCACCGCTACTGAAAGACGCATGCGCGGCAGACACGGCTGGTGCGCATGCGCCAGCGGAGACACTATGCTTGGACAAGAAGCACTTGGTAATGCGTTATAACCCCATGCAGCTGAATGGCGCTATGGATTAAATGCGAGGTGTGGAGGCAACTTGCTGGCAAAACAAGTCGAGCCAAAGAGAATCTCGTATCTTACAGAGATCTACAGTAAAATGGACTGCTGTTACATATGGAGTTTCACACACGTTGGTTCAATGAGGAGAAAATTGGTTGTGAAAAAGGGAAACCCCTGGAATCCAACCCTAGGGGTGACCCCACAATTACAACTCGGTGATACCTGTCCGCACTCACACAACAATCCATATGAACCCCAACATAAACACTTGTTGTATGTAACAATATGTGAACATCAACCACATTATGATGGGTAGTCAGATCTAGTGTTTATCTGAGAAGGTTCCATGGAATAGAATCGTTCAGCCCAGTGGTATCCGTTCCCAAACGAAACACCCACCGTTGTTCTTTCTCCAAGAGACCTGCCTCTGAGGGTAATTGTTCAATTATTGTCCACTGTAGCTCATTCACACAGTGTTGTTGTTCAATAAAATGAGTTGACATCTTAGTCGTTAACCTCTTACACCTGATGTTGCTTTTATGTTCATTTAATCTGACCCTGACAGGTCTGGTGGTCATACCCACATATTCCTTTCCACATGGGCAGGTGATCAGATAGACTACATTCTTACTGTTGCAGTTCGTGAATGCACGTTGTTCCCATGTTGTTCCATTGGTGAAAATTAGATTCTTACTCTTTTTTGTGAGGTGGCAGTTATTACAGTTGCCACATGGGTAGTGCCCATGTACGCCTTGTAACCTCGTCTGATTTTCGATAGGAGGGGGTGGTCTGGTGTGAACTAGTATATCTCTTAAGTTTCTGCCCCTTCTGTGGGCAAAAAGAGGTTTCTCCAAAGTTAAGCCACCACTCGTTAGAGTACGCCAATGTTTGTGAACCAGTTTAGTCACTTGGTTGCTAACCGGACTGTATGTGGTGACGCAAACAGTCCTATTTGCGGCATTCTCCTGACGTGGATTGTCCTCCAGAAGGGCATCCCGATTGTTATTTCGTGCTCTGGTGAAGGCTTTCTTGATCACAGTCTCCGGATATTTTCTCTGTCTTAGTTTGGCACTGAGATCCATGGCCTGAGTTTTGTATCTGGCCACATCAGTACAGTTCCGACGGAGGCGTAGGAACTGTCCATACGGAAGGTTCTCTCTCAGATGACGAGGATGAAAGCTGTCAAATCTGAGGAGACAATTCCTAGCCGTAGGTTTAAAATGTGTTTCCGTTTTTAACATGCCAGCTTCGTAATAGATATTCAAATCCAGGAAAACCATGTTAGTATTAGATGCCTGGTGAGTGAATTTCAAAAAGGCATTTTGATTGTTAAGCCAGTCGATGAATTCAGTTATCATGGTTGCATCTCCATCCCAGATGACCAGGATATCGTCAATGTACCTTCGCCAGGTGCGAATCCTCGCCCTGTGGGGATTGTCTTGGTGCAGGATTTTCGTAGATTCCAAATGGTGGACATACAGTCCGGCCAGACTCGGGGCAAATGTGCTGCCCATGCTGGTCCCATGCTTCTGCCAGAAAAGAGTGCCCTCATATTCAAAAAAGTTTTTCTTGAGTGCCAGTGAAATGCACTCCATCACTACATTCCGGGGGGTGTGGTATTCCCACTTCGTAGAATGCAGTACCTCTTCAATGATTTGGATGGTTTCGTCGTGGGGGAGACTCGTATAGAGGCTCTCCACATCCAGGCTTAGCAACATCTGTGAGGTAGGATCAAAGGTTTGATTATTCAACAGTTGTAGTACTGCTTTGGTGTCACGTAGGTATGTGTCAGTAGCCTGTACAAGTGGCCTCAAGAATGCATGTCCACCATTTGGAATCTACGAAAATCCTGCACCAAGACAATCCCCACAGGGCGAGGATTCGCACCTGGCGAAGGTACATTGACGATATCCTGGTCATCTGGGATGGAGATGCAACCATGATAACTGAATTCATCGACTGGCTTAACAATCAAAATGCCTTTTTGAAATTCACTCACCAGGCATCTAATACTAACATGGTTTTCCTGGATTTGAATATCTATTACGAAGCTGGCATGTTAAAAACGGAAACACATTTTAAACCTACGGCTAGGAATTGTCTCCTCAGATTTGACAGCTTTCATCCTCGTCATCTGAGAGAGAACCTTCCGTATGGACAGTTCCTACGCCTCCGTCGGAACTGTACTGATGTGGCCAGATACAAAACTCAGGCCATGGATCTCAGTGCCAAACTAAGACAGAGAAAATATCCGGAGACTGTGATCAAGAAAGCCTTCACCAGAGCACGAAATAACAATCGGGATGCCCTTCTGGAGGACAATCCACGTCAGGAGAATGCCGCAAATAGGACTGTTTGCGTCACCACATACAGTCCGGTTAGCAACCAAGTGACTAAACTGGTTCACAAACATTGGCGTACTCTAACGAGTGGTGGCTTAACTTTGGAGAAACCTCTTTTTGCCCACAGAAGGGGCAGAAACTTAAGAGATATACTAGTTCACACCAGACCACCCCCTCCTATCGAAAATCAGACGAGGTTACAAGGCGTACATGGGCACTACCCATGTGGCAACTGTAATAACTGCCACCTCACAAAAAAGAGTAAGAATCTAATTTTCACCAATGGAACAACATGGGAACAACGTGCATTCACGAACTGCAACAGTAAGAATGTAGTCTATCTGATCACCTGCCCATGTGGAAAGGAATATGTGGGTATGACCACCAGACCTGTCAGGGTCAGATTAAATGAACATAAAAGCAACATCAGGTGTAAGAGGTTAACGACTAAGATGTCAACTCATTTTATTGAACAACAACACTGTGTGAATGAGCTACAGTGGACAATAATTGAACAATTACCCTCAGAGGCAGGTCTCTTGGAGAAAGAACAACGGTGGGTGTTTCGTTTGGGAACGGATACCACTGGGCTGAACGATTCTATTCCATGGAACCTTCTCAGATAAACACTAGATCTGACTACCCATCATAATGTGGTTGATGTTCACATATTGTTACATACAACAAGTGTTTATGTTGGGGTTCATATGGATTGTTGTGTGAGTGCGGACAGGTATCACCGAGTTGTAATTGTGGGGTCACCCCTAGGGTTGGATTCCAGGGGTTTCCCTTTTTCACAACCAATTTTCTCCTCATTGAACCAACGTGTGTGAAACTCCATATGTAACAGCAGTCCATTTTACTGTAGATCTCTGTAAGATACGAGATTCTCTTTGGCTCGACTTGTTTTGCCAGCAAGTTGCCTCCACACCTCGCATTTAATCCATAGCGCCATTCAGCTGCATGGGGTTATAACGCATTACCAAGTGCTTCTTGTCCAAGCATAGTGTCTCCGCTGGCGCATGCGCACCAGCCGTGTCTGCCGCGCATGCGTCTTTCAGTAGCGGTGGTGCGCATGCGCGCCAGAGTAGCGGAGGACGCGAGCGCAACACCGGACCCCCGGAGGGTTTCTCTCCGTATTTGGGCATTCACCGGGTTGCATTATTCAATTAACCTTTGCTAATTACCGACAGGCACAACATATATAAGGGCCTCGATCCCTTTGCAGCTCACTTCATTCGAGCCGCGTTGTGGGAAGGCAGGCGATTAGCTGTTGCAGTAACCGTGAGTTATAGACCACAGAAAGAAGCCGTTTTTCACTGTACCTATGTCGTTCTGAATACGTAGTTCTCCTACTGAACCCCTGACATTGATTTTTAGGTTTTCTGATTAAGAAAGGAAGGATTCCCCTATACGCTAAAGGCTCATGAAGTCCAGTATTTGGGAACTCTAAGTAAGATTTGGATTCCTTTCTGTTGTGCTCTTTTTGACACCTGAGCACAGAATATTGTTGGTGTTGCGTGTATATATGTCTGTAGTGTCCCTTGTCTTTTTCTTTTTCCTTTCCAGGTCCCAATTATTTTTCTGGGTCTCACCTGATGTTTTTTCGGAGAAGCATGATTCTTCTTCTTCATACCTGTGACAGTTAGATTTGTATGTTTATTTATGATTTTGTCTCCACAGGTTCTGACGCCAATTGGGCGCAACGACACTCACTTACATTTAACATTGTGAGGAACATTACACATTGTGGTAATTTATTGTTTTCACTTTTACATCTTACATGTGAGTAAGGGGGGTTAGTGCATTAACCCTTGTCCTGAAGAAGGGGGCTTTGACCTCCGAAACATGTTGACTTTTAATACAGTGGTTTGATACCCTAACACGTATCTCCTAAAACCACGCCCTGCACTTTTATTTTAATAATACCAGCCGGGGATTTAATAAAGTTTTTTACTCCCACGTGCCAGGTATTTTTTAACTACTCACCTTTTTTCACCTCACCTCACTCACTCTTTTGTAATAAACACACACCCCCACACTTAGTTCACGTCAAGTGCTCCTGCGTATTCGCGAGTCGTAGCACGCCGCATTCCGTAGAGGGGTGCGAAGGCCCCAATGATGAAGCATGACACCAAGGGGCCTGTTGGTGTGTGAGGGGCATTTAAACAACATTGTGTGTTCCCCATCACTCTAGAGATCACTATCAGCTTGAGTGGATTCCACTTTGTTTATTCGTATGACTCGGGAGACTGAATCCACTGACTCTCTCTCTCCCCCCTCTTGTTAAAATTTGTTTATAGACAGCGTGCAGCTGTGGGAGTCCCCTTCCCTTTCCCTTTGGACCTACACTCATTTTTTACACGCAACCACTTTATTTCTTCAAAAAACCTTCCTGCTCTCCTCATTTATCAACATGGAGGATGAACATGGACTGACTTTCAGTGAGGACGATATCGACCGTATCTTAACAGATGACAATCCTTTTGAAGGCCTTAGCAGTAGTGATCCAGGGCCTGCAGTAGCCGATTGGGATGAGCTGATGAACACCCGCAAGACCCAAATCAGAACTGCACTTCATGGCTTACTGATGAGGGAGTACCTGAGAAACAAGATGGCCCCACAAGGTTTATTGGTCAAAACTGAACCGTTTATTTTCCAGGACGATCTGGTTTTCAAAAAGGCATGGTCTCTCATCTCCTGGCACTGCACCAGGGATTGGTTGGTACTCATAGTCCAGACTGCAGCTAGGAAATCATTAGAACTAAAAGTAGAGATCCAAAGACTTGAGGTACAGCTTAAGGCCTTCATCTCACCAGCGGATCTCAAAACGGGCTTAGAGGAACTAAACCAACAAATGAAAGAGTTTGAGGCGGGCTTAAAACAAAGCAAATTTAACAAATTGAAAAAAGACAAAGACCGCTTCACCCCTGAGAGAGCCTACCCGTATACTCGAGCAGATTATGTTATGAAAGATAACCTGAGCGATACAGATAGTGTTAATTCCGTGGGCAGTAACTCTAGTAGCAAATCGGGAGGTTTTCAACAAAAAAAGCAGAGAGGCGGCTTTCGTCAACGAAGAGCCCAATTCCCGCGTCAAAGAGGCTGGCGTGGTTTCCAAGGCCCTCAATTTAATCCTTATCAACCTCCTTTTCAATTCCCGCAATACCAGTTTCCCCCACCTCAAATGGGACAAATGTACCCTCAGTGGGTCCCAGACCAAACTAATGTACCCCAAAATCAACAGCCTTTTTTATCCTGGGGCCAGGGATCCCGCAGAGGGCGGAACAAGAAGGGCAACAATGTGAATTGGCAGCCCACAGAGGAGTCAGACCCACGTGTCGTAACAAGGAGTATGGCGGCGAATCAGGCGTCAACCAGCCACAGGGGGACTTAGTTATAAACATAACCCCGTGGCCACTTACTGATCTGCAAAAGGAGGTGTTGAATAAAGGCCTGGGTTACGTCCCTACCAATAGACCAGACATTTTCCTACTCCACAAGGAAATGCAGGAGTTTATAAGAACTATAAAGCTACGGGCATTCTTCAATGATAAGGATCCACCAACAGAGAGTTCTGATACTGGTCTGAGACCCAAGTCTACATTTACTCCACTTGACAACCAACTTCCTGTTGAAGTATTGGCTTTCGAAAAAGCCATGATGCAGGAATTGAAAGGTCTAGAAATCAGACAAAAGGTCTTTCAGAATATGAGCAGAACAGAGAATGAGGCCATAAAAGAATTAAGGACGAATAAGAACTTGGTTATAAAACCAGCAGATAAGGGTGGTGCGGTGGTTGTTCAAACAACCATAGCCTATGACAAGGAATGCAGGCGGCTCCTTTCTGATAACAGGAACTATCAGATACTGACGGAAGATCCCACTGAATCTTTGAGAGTCCAGATAGGTGGTATGGTGGAAGAGGCACTTACACACGACTGGATTACAAAGAAGGAGTCTGAATTCCTGACACAGAGGAACCGGCGCATTCCTTACTTTTACACCATTCCTAAGGTGCACAAGAACCTGGAGAACCCCCCTGGTCGCCCCATAGTTTCCGGAATCTCATCCATCCTGGAACCTTTATCCAAGTTTGCGGATGCATTCTTGAGGCCACTTGTACAGGCTACTGACACATACCTACGTGACACCAAAGCAGTACTACAACTGTTGAATAATCAAACCTTTGATCCTACCTCACAGATGTTGCTAAGCCTGGATGTGGAGAGCCTCTATACGAGTCTCCCCCACGACGAAACCATCCAAATCATTGAAGAGGTACTGCATTCTACGAAGTGGGAATACCACACCCCCCGGAATGTAGTGATGGAGTGCATTTCACTGGCACTCAAGAAAAACTTTTTTGAATATGAGGGCACTCTTTTCTGGCAGAAGCATGGGACCAGCATGGGCAGCACATTTGCCCCGAGTCTGGCCGGACTGTATGTCCACCATTTGGAATCTACGAAAATCCTGCACCAAGACAATCCCCACAGGGCGAGGTTTCGCACCTGGCGAAGGTACATTGACGATATCCTGGTCATCTGGGATGGAGATGCAACCATGATAACTGAATTCATCGACTGGCTTAACAATCAAAATGCCTTTTTGAAATTCACTCACCAGGCATCTAATACTAACATGGTTTTCCTGGATTTGAATATCTATTACGAAGCTGGCATGTTAAAAACGGAAACACATTTTAAACCTACGGCTAGGAATTGTCTCCTCAGATTTGACAGCTTTCATCCTCGTCATCTGAGAGAGAACCTTCCGTATGGACAGTTCCTACGCCTCCGTCGGAACTGTACTGATGTGGCCAGATACAAAACTCAGGCCATGGATCTCAGTGCCAAACTAAGACAGAGAAAATATCCGGAGACTGTGATCAAGAAAGCCTTCACCAGAGCACGAAATAACAATCGGGATGCCCTTCTGGAGGACAATCCACGTCAGGAGAATGCCGCAAATAGGACTGTTTGCGTCACCACATACAGTCCGGTTAGCAACCAAGTGACTAAACTGGTTCACAAACATTGGCGTACTCTAACGAGTGGTGGCTTAACTTTGGAGAAACCTCTTTTTGCCCACAGAAGGGGCAGAAACTTAAGAGATATACTAGTTCACACCAGACCACCCCCTCCTATCGAAAATCAGACGAGGTTACAAGGCGTACATGGGCACTACCCATGTGGCAACTGTAATAACTGCCACCTCACAAAAAAGAGTAAGAATCTAATTTTCACCAATGGAACAACATGGGAACAACGTGCATTCACGAACTGCAACAGTAAGAATGTAGTCTATCTGATCACCTGCCCATGTGGAAAGGAATATGTGGGTATGACCACCAGACCTGTCAGGGTCAGATTAAATGAACATAAAAGCAACATCAGGTGTAAGAGGTTAACGACTAAGATGTCAACTCATTTTATTGAACAACAACACTGTGTGAATGAGCTACAGTGGACAATAATTGAACAATTACCCTCAGAGGCAGGTCTCTTGGAGAAAGAACAACGGTGGGTGTTTCGTTTGGGAACGGATACCACTGGGCTGAACGATTCTATTCCATGGAACCTTCTCAGATAAACACTAGATCTGACTACCCATCATAATGTGGTTGATGTTCACATATTGTTACATACAACAAGTGTTTATGTTGGGGTTCATATGGATTGTTGTGTGAGTGCGGACAGGTATCACCGAGTTGTAATTGTGGGGTCACCCCTAGGGTTGGATTCCAGGGGTTTCCCTTTTTCACAACCAATTTTCTCCTCATTGAACCAACGTGTGTGAAACTCCATATGTAACAGCAGTCCATTTTACTGTAGATCTCTGTAAGATACGAGATTCTCTTTGGCTCGACTTGTTTTGCCAGCAAGTTGCCTCCACACCTCGCATTTAATCCATAGCGCCATTCAGCTGCATGGGGTTATAACGCATTACCAAGTGCTTCTTGTCCAAGCATAGTGTCTCCGCTGGCGCATGCGCACCAGCCGTGTCTGCCGCGCATGCGTCTTTCAGTAGCGGTGGTGCGCATGCGCGCCAGAGTAGCGGAGGACGCGAGCGCAACACCGGACGCCCGGAGGGTTTCTCTCCGTATTTGGGCATTCACCGGGTTGCATTATTCAATTAACCTTTGCTAATTACCGACAGGCACAACATATATAAGGGCCTCGATCCCTTTGCAGCTCACTTCATTCGAGCCGCGTTGTGGGAAGGCAGGCGATTAGCTGTTGCAGTAACCGTGAGTTATAGACCACAGAAAGAAGCCGTTTTTCACTGTACCTATGTCGTTCTGAATACGTAGTTCTCCTACTGAACCCCTGACATTGATTTTTAGGTTTTCTGATTAAGAAAGGAAGGATTCCCCTATACGCTAAAGGCTCATGAAGTCCAGTATTTGGGAACTCTAAGTAAGATTTGGATTCCTTTCTGTTGTGCTCTTTTTGACACCTGAGCACAGAGTATTGTTGGTGTTGCGTGTATATATGTCTGTAGTGTCCCTTGTCTTTTTCTTTTTCCTTTCCAGGTCCCAATTATTTTTCTGGGTCTCACCTGATGTTTTTTCGGAGAAGCATGATTCTTCTTCTTCATACCTGTGACAGTTAGATTTGTATGTTTATTTATGATTTTGTCTCCACAGGTTCTGACGCCAATTGGGCGCAACGACACTCACTTACATTTAACATTGTGAGGAACATTACACATTGTGGTAATTTATTGTTTTCACTTTTACATCTTACATGTGAGTAAGGGGGGTTAGTGCATTAACCCTTGTCCTGAAGAAGGGGGCTTTGACCTCCGAAACATGTTGACTTTTAATACAGTGGTTTGATACCCTAACACGTATCTCCTAAAACCACGCCCTGCACTTTTATTTTAATAATACCAGCCGGGGATTTAATAAAGTTTTTTACTCCCACGTGCCAGGTATTTTTTAACTACTCACCTTTTTTCACCTCACCTCACTCACTCTTTTGTAATAAACACACACCCCCACACTTAGTTCACGTCAAGTGCTCCTGCGTATTCGCGAGTCGTAGCACGCCGCATTCCGTAGAGGGGTGCGAAGGCCCCAATGATGAAGCATGACACCAAGGGGCCTGTTGGTGTGTGAGGGGCATTTAAACAACATTGTGTGTTCCCCATCACTCTAGAGATCACTATCAGCTTGAGTGGATTCCACTTTGTTTATTCGTATGACTCGGGAGACTGAATCCACTGACTCTCTCTCTCCCCCCTCTTGTTAAAATTTGTATATACCAGACAACCCGCAGTGTGTACCTAAGAGCAAGAGCTAAACAGTGCACCCTATAGCCAGACATCGAGGTGGGCAGCATTCGGTGACTAATTGTAAAGTGAGGGCAACCCAGGAAGGAATAAGGATATCATCCCCCCAGCACCCGCCCCCTCCTCCCTCTCAATCACAGAACCATCAAGTACACCAAAAGGAGGGGGGTACCACAATACAGCTAAAGTCAGTCATCCACGTCCGACGTGTCAGCAGGGGATTTCCGGCGTTTTTGAAGTGTCTTGGCATATGCCATCGCTTGCTTTGGGGTAGTGAAGATCTTCTCTCCCTCGAAGTCGCCAATTCGA
This sequence comes from Lissotriton helveticus, assembly GCF_964261635.1. Classification (NCBI taxonomy): domain Eukaryota; kingdom Metazoa; phylum Chordata; class Amphibia; order Caudata; family Salamandridae; genus Lissotriton; species Lissotriton helveticus. Next base: position 1,130,134,275 of record NC_136063.1, read on the forward strand.
AGTCTGGCAGGATAGAGCATGGCATATGGCACTTCCTCCTTCAGAAGTAGTTTCTTTACTGTCTGGAATTCCTTTCTCGCCGCCTGCACTTGAGCAGTGAAATCAGGATAGAATGACAGTTGGTTATTCTGATATATAATCTTGCCCCTCTGTCTGGTGACGCGAAGCAAAGTATCTCTATCTCTGTAGTTTAACAGCCTTATGATGATGGGCCGCGGCGGGGTGCCAGGCGGAGGACGAGCCGCCAACGAGCGATGGGCCCTCTCGACTGCGAACATGGGGGACAAGTCGTCAGAACCGCAGATCTCTCTCAGCATGGTCTCCACGTAATCTTTCAGCCTCCCCACATTGGTCGATTCCGGCAGGCCCAAGATGCGGATGTTATTGCTCCGGGCCTGCACTTCGATATCCTCATTCTTAGCCTGTATGATTCCCAGGAGCTTGACCATCTCCGCAGTTTTGCCCGCCACCTGCTGTAGGCCATCCTCAGTATCCATGATTCTCTGTTCCGCCTCACCCAGTCTTGTGGCCTGCTTATCAAGTTTAGCGGAGAAGTGATCCATGCGTGTGTTTAAGGCTTCGATTTTCCCATCGATCGCCTGAAGGCTCGCTTGTATTGCGACCAGAGTGGTCTCCAGCACGGACTGACCCTGCGAGGAGGAAGCAGGATCGCCTTCCGCTGCACCAGTTTGCGGCTGTCTGCCATTCTTACGCAGCTCAAAGGATAGCTTGGGCTGAGACTTGTCGGGTTTACCCATGGCCATGCTCGTGTCCTACACACCGCACCCCGGCCGTGCGCTCCGCCGCCGCCACCAGGCAGATCAGGGGGAGTCTTTCACAGGACACACTCGGACCCCACAGCAGCCACCAGGGACCAGCAGGCCGTCTCGCAATACCCCACAAGCAAGTCAGTATGCAGCTGTGTCACACTGGGGGGCGCAGTCCCCTGTCACTCCAGCCGGTATGGTGAGAGTGCAGCACCACCGAGCACCCCAAGCACATGGAGCCGAGCTGGCACCCGGCAGGTCAACAATGAAGCAGGCAGCCAAAGAAGCCCAGCACAAAGCACAAAGTGATATCTCACACTCCAGGTGGGTAACAGCTGCGCTATAGCATCGGGTCCAGCCAAGTCCGCCGCCACTGTGGCACTAAACGAATGTCCCAGCCTACCTCCCTGGTGTCTCAGAGTCCGCAGGGCGATCACCAAATGCGCGGCAACTCCCACATCTCCAGGCCCTTCACAGCAAATTCTGGTGCTACAGTGCAGATCGTGTGCACCCGCAGTGGTGATTGTCCGCAGGGGCTGGGAGACTGGTGCATGCTCCCGCGGCCCACCCGCGGCCTGCCAACCGCGCCGCAGCCGGCTGCTCAGTTTCCGTGTCACCCAGCAGCCGCACAGCTCCCCGGCGTCCCGAAACTCGAGAGCCGCGCGGAGGTCTGCCCCAACCGGCAGTTGGCCGGCAACAGGAGACGGGACTCACCGGCGATCCCTTGTCCGACACCGCCTTCCGTGCTGCAGGTCTGGGCTCCAATTAGAGGGGCAGACGGGGGAGAGTCTCGTACCCCAGCCGGGCTCCGGGTCCGGGATTCACCGCGTCCCACACCGCACCGGCTGACTCCGGCGGCGTCCGAACAGCTAAGCCCTCAAAGTTGTCACCGGCTGCAGAAGGAGGCACAACAGCACAGCGCCCACCGATCAACAGTGAAGATGGTACGTATAGGGCAGGATAATGAAGGATTTCAATGCGGTGACCGGCAGAGCAGCTCTACAGTGCTGCCATCTTGCCGCGCGCCAAGCCACGCCCCCCAGAACAGCAGGCCGCAGTTGCACGAGTTGCAGAGTTGTCTTGTCTGTGGCCACACATGATGTCACGTGACGTTGTGCTGCACACATCGCTGCAGGACTTCTTCCTGGCACTGGTGGTTCTCTTGTGCACCTAAAAGCAATGGAAGCCAGAGGAACATCAGTTAAACACCCCAAAACGTCGAAAAACACACATAAATCACCACAAACCAATGCCATCTATGCCCTCAATGATGTTTAAATTCAAGACACCCCACAGAAAGACTTGGTCCATGCACCACTCACTACGCCTGGGCCTAATGGAAGAAAGCAAGGCAAACTTTTGGAGGCCTGAGCACACTGCCTGGCTTAAAAATGGGCCCTTGACCCCCACCACATGGCCAGGCCCTGCCTGGACCAGATCTCAAAATGGCCCCCACCACATGGCCAGGCCCTGCCTGGACCAGATCTCAAAATGGCCCCCACCCACATGGCCAGGCCCCAACAACACCCCAAAAAGTCGAAAAACACACAAAAATCACCACAATCCAATGCCATCCATGCCCTCAATGATGTTTAAATTCAAGACACCCCACAGAAAGACTAGGTCCATTCACCACTCACTACCCCTGGGCCTAATGGAAGAAAGCAAGGCAAACTGGGTGCAGGCCTGAGCACACTGCCTGGCTTCAAAATGGGCCCTTGACCCCAGCCACATGGCCAGGCCCTGCCTGGACCAGGCCTCAAAATGGCCCCCACCCACATGGCCAGGCCCCAACAACACCCCAGAAAGTCGAAAAAAACACAAAAATCACCGCAATCCAATGCCATCCATGCCCTCAATTATGTTTGAATTCAATACACCACACCGAAAGACTTGGTCCATGCACCACTGAGTACACCTGGGCCTAATGGATGAAAGCAAGGCAAACTTGGTGCAAGCCTGAGCACACTGCCAGGCTTCAAAATGGCCCCTTGACCCCCAGCCACATGGCCAGGCCCTGCCTGGACCAGGCCTCAAAATGGCCCCCACCCACATGGCCAGGCCCCAACAACACCTCAAAAAGTCGAAAAACACACAAAAATCACCGCAATCTAATGCCATCCATGCCCTCAATGATGTTTAAATTCAAGACACCCCACAGAAAGACTTGGTTCATGCACCACTGAGTACCCCTGGGCCTAATGGATGAAAGCAAGGTAAACTGGGTGCAGGCCTGAGCACACTGCCTGGCTTCAAAATGGCCCCTTGAGCCTTGACCCCCACCACATGGTCAGGCCCTGCCTGGACCAGGCCTCAAAATGGTCGCCACCCACATGGCCAGGCCCCAACAACACCCTAAAAAGTCGAAAAACACATAAAAATCACCACAATGCAATGCCATCCATGTCCTCAATGATGTCTAAATTAAAGACACCCCACAGAAAGACTTGGTCCATGCACCACTCACTACCCCTGGGCCTAATGGCTAGTGAGGCTTTACAGGCACCCCAAAACAAAAAATCAACATATAACAGTGAGCTAAAATTCCATGACATAAATGAGAATTAAGTTTAAGAAAATCACACACACAGTTGTATCATGCACCCATGACTAACCCTGGGCCTACTGTATACTGTGGCTACCCACAATATATATATTTTTTAAGTTGTGAAAAAAGTTTTAAAACTGTAGTTGCAGCAACTGCAATGCCCCAAACAAACAGCACCAACTTACTTGTAAAATCTCAAGTCCAAAAGTGATCCAAACCCCAAAGTCCAAAAAGTCCTCAAATACAAATATCCAGCAGCAGCCACAAAAAGTAATCCTTCCAGCTCCAGAAACAAATCAAAAGTGACCAGGACATGGACAAAGCACTGGGTGGAGCCTGCTGGACAGGAACAGGAATTTGGAGACTCTGGGGCACTCCCACCCCCCCCCCAAAAAATGGACTCCTTGCACCGAAAAAGTGCAGTCAAATTTCAATCTGAGGAGTTATTCTGATCAAAATCATCATTTTCAGAAGGTTTATGCTGCCTGCGATGGATTTCTTGTGCAGAATTGCATTTTTTGCAATTTCGGGAAAGCGAGCTGTTCAAATCGCCCGCCGGAAGTCAGCTGCGCGCCGCATGTACATGTTCGGCATTGTTTACTCCCGCAATGCGTGATCGCGGGCCCTTATGACGTACTCGCGTTGTCAAACTCTCGCTGTGCAAGATGGCGAGCGGCGATGACGTAATCGCGGTCGAAAAACTCTTGCGCGATCATGCAGCAAGATCCAAAATGGCGCAGCACACGCAAACCGGGAGAAAAACAACTCGGCGAACACAGAATCACTGTAAGTCAACGCAGCGCGCGCAATATTGTATTTTTCAAGCGCGACCGAGCAAAAAAAATACGCAGCTTGCGAATTTGCGGATTTTTGGGCAAATTTGCGCGATTCGCGGATCGCGAAATTGCCAAAAATCCGCAAATTCCGCGAACTAAACGGATTTTACGTCCATGCTTACTCCTGAACCAGATGCACACTAGTCAGGCAGCCATCCGTGAAGCCTTGATGGTGTATTGCCGTGGCCTATGCAGCCCTCCGTAGTCTGAGCGTCAGGTAGATAATTCCTGACTGGATTGATTCTGCCTTGACTTGATCCTACTCCCCATCTACCAATTTATTTCCTAAAGAATAGTCCTGTATTTCCGGCGCATTCAATTGTGTCCTGATAGATGTAGCAGCATCAGCGAGTCATGGAGGTTTCCATTCTGCCCCCAGTCCTGATGTTTAGGGCTGAAATGCGTTGACTTGATGGACGAAAGAAGCCCCTACAATTTTGAATCTTATAAAAAAGGAACTTCACAACACCATCTAACATAGAAAGGGGCTGAGACTCATTACCACCCTGAATAGTGTTGATGTAAGGGCTATCTTGATGATAGGGGTTGCGAATCATAGTTGTTTGAAAAAATTATTTATTGTAGCCCCCTAAGAAATTTGGGCAACAAGGACACCTGAATGCCTTAAAGATCAATTATCAAATCCCCTCAAAGTGGCAGGCATTACATATTGGAAGGACCTACAAAATAATTCACAGCTCATGGATTTGGATTCCATCTTTAGATTGACGGGAGGAACCCTTACCAGGTTCAAATACTACCAGTTGTCAGCCTGGTGGGCTACTATACCATGGGTTTCTGATACATCTGAACCCAAGCTGGATCTGGTAAATAGAAAGGGGAGGTGGAAAAAAGAGGTATCCTTTTGGTATGGGGCCATGTTGGAGTCGGAGGAAGTTACAGAACAAGAACTCCAAAAGATGTGGGGGGGGGGGATAGTGGGCTTAGACTACAATAACTTAAAAGACCTGTGGGGTGATTCTTTTACGGTGCTAAATGCGGTAGTTAAGGCTGCACCCCTCAAAAGAAACCACCTATTCACTCTGTACAGAGTATATATTTCTCCTAAAAAACTGGTTAAGATCACAAATTTAGAATACTACTGCCCAAGGTGCAAATCTCCTGCCGCTGATGACCTTCACATGTTTGTGGAATGTCCCAGGCTTATAGACTAAAATAGGAGAGTTTATAGCTGTAGTATTGGGAATACAATTTTCAATTACCTCCAGAATAATTTTGTTTGGGTTAGCCGTAGAATACCAGTTCAATGATATGGCGACTAAATTCATTTTCTATGTGATGGTCTTAGCGAGGCGGGAAATATGTAAGGCCTGGAAGGATATAAATGCCCCCACCTTTTCGGACTGATTGAAATACATTATATATACAAGTGAATCTGATATGGCCTGTGACTGCACTAGCTAGGATAAGATCTGGGCGGCCCTGGTCGCATGGCGGAACAGATGAGACTAATCCGAGAGTATTCTGATGATTTTACCTGGGCACTGTTGTGTTTGGTCTCCAATTCAACCCGAGGGCCATCTAGATATAGAGAATTGGAGTGGAGCAAGCAAACAGTTGAAACGAGAGGGGTTTTCCCTATCTCTCTATCTCCTCTGTTTTAAACTACTGAGGTCGGAACGCCACAACATTGGAGGGGGAGGGGGATTTCCCCATCTAGAATGCCCATTATTGGTATATGAGGAATACAGTACAAAAAAAATTAAAGAAAAAGAAAAAAATCAAGGATTCTCTTTGGAAGACAGAAGACACTATCTGATTGTTTGTGTATGTGAATACGTATATGTATATCATTGTTTTGTGTGTCAACTTTTGTCATGTAGTGTAGTTCCTATTATCCCAATAGGCTCTGCGCATTGGAATAATACCTTCAATAGTATAGGCCTAGACCAGATGTTAACTAGGTCTTCTATTGTCGATATTAGACTTAAAGTTTTGGGTTTGCCAGCTAGCTCAGAGTTCACTAGAAACTTTCTCGAATAGGCAAGGAGGAGTTGAACCTCCCTGGATAGACAAGAAGGGATTTAGTTTCTGACAACCATAGAACATGACAACTTTGCTCTCCCCTAATCAAGAGTGTATCTCTAGAGTCGTGTGAAAACAAAAGACAACTTATTTTACTCAGTCAGTACGTGCATTTTTAGTCTCACCAGATTGTAGAGAAAAGGAAGAGACGGGCGTGTTCAATAAAAGATGGTATTTATTGATCAGTCTCTTTTCTCATACAAGAGAAATGGATCGATATTATCGCAATACTTATGGTTAAGTAAAGTGCATACAATAAAAGCAGAAGTATAAAATAATACTGTAAAAACATTTATATGGTTTCTAAGCCATATGGTTGTTTAAAATGAATAAAATAGATACATACACATATACATTTGACTAATCGTACTCAACTGGTGTTTCTAACTACGCCTGCCCCAGTGTACCTGACCTAAGCCTAATACGTGGGCGGGAATAGAAAGTAGCAGTTTAAGTTAAGTTTGTTTTGCCAAGTGACTGACTCAAGAATTCTCTGCAAGGGGTTATTCAGTTCTGTACCTGGAATCTAGGATGAATGAGGGATGGTATCTCTCGTCTCTGGTCTCGATATTCCAGGCTGCCTGCGAGGGCTACCCGGAAGCGCCGGAGCTGGATTTCTCGGCAGGAGAAAGCAGCTTCTCGTTCTCAGCGCGTCAGGAAGGCGGGGCTGCGCCAGCGGGGTCTGCTCTGCTCTGGGCTTCGGCAAGTCTGGCTGCTCCGATCTCGTCACCACCGCGTGTGTTTGCTTAAGGCAATACCGGTAATATTTATACCTGTAAGGTGCCGAGATTGACGTAAGGATGGACATAGATACGTCAATAAGGATGTCATACGAGCTGGTCGTTAGCACATTCTTTTGCTGAAGTTCTCGGTGAAATCAAAAAATGGCCGCAGGGTTTTTCCCAGGTTGTCATAGGTTTGATTTGTTTTGAGAACTCCGTATGCCTTATCAGGGGCTGGAGGAATATTGCTTGTCTAATTAGATGGCAAGCGTTATGACCTAATCAGATAACACGTTCCTGTGCCGTGGTGTGGCTTCATCAGATAACGGTTTCTGCATCATGGGATGGCTGCTAGTTAACTTGTTAACCAGAACAGGGTCAGGAATAGGGGGATCGATACAGAACCTATAGGAATACATCACACCCACTCCACGCTAACTATGGCCATATTTACGAATCTAGGCATAGTAAAACATACTGTAGAGTATCGTGTATACCTTACCACCCCCAAATACATATAATGCATTTCGAAATTATCTAATATACGGAAAAAGCAGTCACATGTATTATATGCACTCAAGCTGTAGAATAATGCTAAAGTAATCACGCATATGTATACACTATTGCTAAGTTGTATATGAGAATTTACACATGAAATGGCTCTTAATACAGAAAAAAGTTCGAGACCACTTCATCACAGAATAAACATAATTATGAACATACCAGCGGGCAGCTAATGTCTATAAAGTTTCTAAAAATAGAAATTTTAGTTCTCTAAGAATAGTTCTTACTTTAAGCAGATGATTAGTGTCCCGAAAAAATCGTAAAAATATTTTGGGGCTGCTGAAAAAATTGCTGTCCGTGAACTGGAGGGGAAATTGTTCATGTAATTTTATCATTAAAGTTGAAGGCCAAATTCAGGGTGTTGGGAACGCCGTGTGCTGGCTTGCTCAAAAGTCTCTATTTCTGCTCTGGTGAGAACATCATATCATTTAGACTGTCGAAAAAGCTGTCAACAGCTTCCTGGGAGAGTTCCACTAACTCGGAAAAAGGTGTAACCATGCATTCGTGTGCATGATTGTCTCCATTGACGTTTTGATTAGTATTGCTGACAGAAGGTCGTACCTGATCGATGCTGCTTTCCTCTTGAACTTCACTACCCCTTAATCGTAGTGGTGAAGTTTCCACGAATGCCGTCATCAGGATTGGTAGCCGTTGAGGGCAGCACAAAGCATGAGCCTTTATCGGACTCAACAATGTTTCTGCATCCATTGGCGCATCTGATTGTAGCGTCAGACAGGTGTCCAACACGCATTCTTCTCCGCACAGCAAGCACCTTAATACAGGTAAAACACATCGATGCCACATTGGTCGAAATGAAAGAAACCAAGTCATGTTCAGGTCTCTAAGCCGGGAAAGTCCCAGGATTTTTGATATCCGGTCCCGGTATCCAATGGCTCGGATTGTTTCTTCCCTTGTCGCAGGTGTTTTGTCTGTGACATGGTTTGCCATAACGAAATATAAGGACTAAGAATAGGATTCCTGCAATTAGTCCCAAAATGAGGGGAAGTCCGCCAAAAATCGAATGGACGAAATCTGGAAAAATACCCAGTATGGCTTTGAATGGTGTTAATGCCATTGAAAATACTGTCTTAAATACTTTTGAGACTCCACTGGTATCAGAAATATTTAAGATTTCATTCAGGATTTCTGCGAAATGTATGGGGGAATTAGTTGATAACAATGAGTGAATCTCTGCAGTCGTCCTTGCGGCTAGGAGATCATACGTTTCTTTTGATGACGTGAGCCTGGTCGGCGTCTGAAGAAGCACTGTTTTCATTCTGCTTAAAGTATCTACTCGAATAGAAGTAATTTTCAAGTTAGGCCATGCCCTTGCCTCCCTGTCTGGAAAGGACCTGGGGAACAATAAGCGTCCACAGCACTTGACCTTCGCAGTCGTAGTTACGAGATAAGGAGTCCCGGGCAGAAGACTACAACATCTGCGGTCCACAATTAGAATGTAACTCCCATTATAGAGTCTTTGAAAAAATGGTTCTATCTCTGTTGCAGGTGTGCCTAGCTGGTGACATGAAAGGTTATTTGAGTTCCCTTCACAGGCTCCATGCAAACTAATTCCGTTACACAGAAGTGTACCGCTTAGTGACATCGCACAATTATTGCCACTAAGAAACACTTTCTGTCCTTTATTACTGACACATGCATGTGAATAGGGCAAGTTCCATGTTGTCTTAATGTACCCTTTTCCCAATTTTTCGTACATGCCAGCCTGTATATATTTTTGGCAGTATTGAAACCTGAAGGTTGATATTGGAATATTAATTATCCCATGTATTATCCATTCACTGACAGGTCGTTCTGACATTGTCACTGGTAATCTCTCGAGTTTTTTAATGCTCAGGATTGTATAATCAGCACCCTTCTGTGCCATACTGATTTGTTTATCAGTAAGGTTAAAGATATTGAATAGTGACGTTGTGTTGATTAAACGCCAAGGCACATAGCCTGAACGCAGATTTTGTAACGTCCAGCCAAGCTGTACAATAGAACGCAATTGAGACTGACCGTGTTGTAACAACAGTAAGTCTTGCGATATTATGTCGATTGCTGAAGACACAATGCTGTCCAAAGAAAAAATTCTGGAGGACAGAGTCATTAACCCATTGTCCAATACAGAAAGTGATTTTTCCAAATTAATACGGTCAATTTCCCGTATACTTTCTGCTGTCTCAATTTGAGTAACCTTCCAGGCCTCGTTGTAAGCTGCATATACAGAGGCTGCTATGAAGCGTTTTTGACGCTGTTTGCGTGGTCCCATAATGAAATCACGCAAGTCAGCACCATCAGTAAGTAAAGTTAGGTGTTGCTTAATTTCTGTTAGTGTGGAAGTTTGTAGCCATTGAAGGCAGAGTTTGCCCACACTGTAGGTTGTTATTATCCCTGGGTGTTGTCTTTGGGAATATCTAGGGTCTGGCCTGGTCAATGTGAACCCCTGTGTTTTGTTCAGGAATCTGTCTTGACAGTTATTAGTATCTGTGGGCCAGATCAACCATTGTTTCCAATCAGGATGTGTTCTGTTTTGGTTTAATACATAGTTTACGTCTATCTCTTCATCTGTAGAGCTATTGCTGTTCATTGTTGGCTTTGGAATAGACGGTTTATTTAAGTCTTTGATTTTGGCTAAGCCATGACAGGTAGTTTGTTGAACAGTGTCATTCAAAAATATAATTTGTTCTGGGATCATGCAGGCTCTAAACAATGATTCTATACCTTGTACTTGCCATTCTTTTGTACCCCAAACACTTTTTACTTCAACATTTTTGTCCCAATAATCAAAACCAAAAGTATTCATTTGTTCAAAAAATGAGTCTGAATATATCAATTTCGTGTTTGTTAGCATGGTCTTTGTCCCTGTCTTATTTGACAATTTGAAATAAAATGTTTCAGCATTACTTGTGTTGAATCCTGAAAAGTATGAATATTTGTCATAAAAGGTTCTTGAGCTTCCTTTTGGAGGGGTTGCACAATGTTCCCATTGATTATAATTTAAAACATTTCTAGGTTGTGCCGATTTATGTAAAAAATGGTTACCATAGTGGTTGTAACAGTACATACTATCATAATTAGTCGAACCCTGCAAATAATCATGTTTGGTAAATTTAGCAGACATCACTAAGTCAGACATCATATTATTTATACTTTCAAAGTCCCAATCATCAGCAAATGAGCTTGGTTTTACAAAGTCACTCAATGAGATCTTGATTTGGTGTGGATATTTGAGGATTTCAACCGGACCATAAATTTCGTAGTCAGTATTGTCCCATGCTACCCCACCCGGTATAGGATTGGCTGTGAAGTTGACTGAAGAAAGTTCTCTTTTCTCGACGAAGATGTGTGTGGTTTGAGGATCAAGTTGATTTTCTGACTTGCTGTGTCCATTTTAGCATATTTTCCCTCAATGAAGCGTCCCAAAGTTAGTACCATGATGAGCCAAAGTATGAGGATAAATGCACCAAAGCCCACCCAAAATTCAATCCATGGAGAAATTAGATATGTTTCTTTCAGATGTTTCAAAAGTTCTTTAGCTTTGTCCTTAAAGGTTTTTGTTGATGGCTGTGTTTTTGATTCACTGACGTCTTCAGAGGAATCATCGAAGTTTATGAAGTAGCCGGATGCAGTTCTGTCAATTGTTCCAATTGCTTCAGGATTACTGTTTCTTGCATATTCGTTTGTTACTTCATTGTAGGTTGGTGTGTCTGTACTAAATGTTTTTATTTGGGTTTTCAGAGGTTTAAGTTCCATTGCATTGTTGCACAGTCCTTGTTGTTCTTCTGTAGGCGTTTCGAATGTGATTAGCCTCTTAGTTAGGACCTCTGTATTGGTAGCAAACCTTGGTGTTCTACTACTTATCGGGAGTCCACTTGGCCTACTGTTTGTTATCGGCCACATGATTGTGGTTTTACCAGGTCGATGGATACAACTCGGTTCTCCTTTTTACCAGCAAGCGGCGGTAGTACAACTGATCTTGTCCCGTTGATAGACAAGACAGGAACTGCTTTTCTGTAAGAAGGCCCAAATTCCTTCTTTACCGCGATCTTTTCTCTGACTAGATCCCCGACTTTTGGAATCCAGACAGGTCTTGCTGGGACAGGTGGTGGTTCTTCAGTGGTTGTTGGCTGCTGTTTCAACTTTATGTTGCTCAGGTCTTTTCTTGTTTTGTTTAAGTCCTGCAAAATAGCCAAACGATCTTTGATATCAAAGCATTTTTCCTTCACCACTGAAGTCTGACTGTCAAGATCTAAGACTAACATCCTAGTTCCAAACAATAATTCGTACGGACTGAATCCCTTCAGAGAATTTCTTGGCAGGTTGTTTAGACTACGTTGGACACTTATTAGATGTTTGACCCACCCAGCTCCCGAACCTAATACCTTTGCTGTTATAGATTGCTTTATGTCACGGTTTTTTCTTTCTACGATTCCGTTTCCCTCGGGATGAAATGGACAAGAGTACCGCAATGCAATGCCCATGCTGGTCATGGCCTCCTTATAAGCTCGAGAGCTAAAAGCAGGACCCTGGTCAGAATGCAGCATGCCAATTGCGTATGTGCCGATAAAGACTCGCAAATCTTTTATAACAGTTCTGGCATCAGCCGATCGCTGGGGCCACATCCATATGAATCTCGTGCATGAATCCACTGCGACCAGGATATATTTATAGTTACCATCCCTTTGTAAGGGACCACAGTGGTCCAGATAAACACAGGCTAATGGTTTATCTGAGATTAGAAGGGGCGTCTGTGCTGGTCGTCTCACCGTTGATACTTTCATTCTTTGACATATTTCACATTCTAGAACATAGTTCCGTGTTTGTCTTCTCATTTGTGGCCACCAGTATCTCTGTTTTAATAATGATACTGTGGCTGAGACGCCAGCATGTACAGAAGCAAGCCCTTCGTGTGCCGCTATGATTAGTCCTAACTTATGTTCCATGTTTGGAATTGCCCTATCCCCCACTCCAGGGATTCGAGCAAAAGGAACATTGTTTGCATCAGTTATGTATGAATATTTTACTGGAAAGCCTTTCGGGAGTGTTTCTATTGAATCCTTTTCTGTAGCGCTGACAGCCTGTAATATTTCGCTGTCTATTTTTGTTTTTGACCGTGTGATGGCAGCTACGGAAGCCGTTTGCACAGCTGCCTTCGCGGCCTCATCAGCCAATGAATTCCCTGCAACGTGAACGCCATCACGTTGATGACTCAGTGTATGTATCACGTGAGTCTTTGGTAGTTCTTTTTGTAAAAGAACTACTTGTTCCCAGAGCATTTTATGCCTGATTGTGCCTCCTTTTGCATCCTTAAAACCATTCTGAAGCCAGATCTGCAAGTATTCATTGTAAGACTGAACGCAATAATACGAATCGCACACTATAAGTGTGGGGAATTCTCGATCGGTATTTTCAAGCGCCATCTTGAATGCCAGTAGTTCAGCTCGCTGAGCTGTACAATCTCCTAGAGATTGTGTTTTAGTGATAGCTGGTTTAAATTTCCCTTCGTGCCAGCGACCTTTAACAATCGCGCACACAGCACTGTAAGCTTGTTTACCCCCCACTGCTGGTTGTGCTGATCGTCTGTATATATTATACAGCCGTAATGTTCTAGAGGCAGAATTTCGGTCGGCGGAGGACATTCGAATTCGTATTGGAGAAATTCTTGCGTTTTTAAGTTGGGATCAAATTCGTATACCACGTCTGTTGCAGCAAGAGAATTAGCCCATTGTATCCATCTCAGATGGAGCGCTTTAGCATTTGGAATGCTTGCTTTTGTTACAGCCTCTAGGGCTGGTATCGGTGTTACGATTATTATTCGTTTACCTTGTGCCAGGGCTCGTTCTTTCGCTATAGCTGTCTGTGTTGCAGTTAGAATTTTTTCCGTTGGGCTAAATTTCATTTCAGCTTTAGTGTACAAGTGTGATTTGAATGCAATTGGTACCTTTTCTCCCTCATTAGAGGTCAGGTATGTGAATCCGCATCTTCCTGGGATGACTCGAATCACAAGATTGCGTGTGTTATCACGTGTTTCTAATTTTGTTTTTATTAACATGTCAGTTTGTAAGGATCTCAGAATTTCTGTGTGTGTTTGAGTCCAATTGGTTCTTTTAAAATCTGGTTTTATTAGATCATAAAGGGGCTTGACCCTTTCTGCGTAATTTGCAATGTATGTTCTTCCGAAATTTAGGAAGCCTAGAATTGACTGAAGGTTTTTTAGTGTTCTAGGTGCTTGGAGTACGGCACATTTCTCTAGGAAATTGTCAGCCAGGCTTTTGCCTTCACTTGATAATTCATATCCTAAGAACAGGACTGTTAGATGGGCAATTCTAGATTTTTTAAAGTTGAATTTGTAACCCTCTGCTCCGAACCCAAGTATTATGGTGTTCACTCTCTTCAAGTGAGTATCCAAGTCATCATCTGTAAGGTATATGTCGTCGACATAAGATAATGCTTCGTCATCATATGTTTGTAGTAACTCTGTTACTCTCGCTGAGAATAATCCTGGGCTGTTCTTGAACCCCTGGGGTAACCAACAGAATTGTTTTTGAGCGCCATTTATTGAGAACGCAGACAAGTATCTGCTCTCTGGTGCTATATTTTGACAAAAGAATCCATTAGAGATGTCTAATGTTGTTTTGTATTTTTTGCGCACTATGTTATTCATTAGTGCAGCACTATGCGAGTTTTGCACTGCAAAAGTTTTGCAACATGAGTTAAGGTGTCTGTAATCCAAAACTAGACGATATGAATTGTCTGGTTTGGAAACAGGAAACAAAGGGTTGTTCATTTGTGAGGTGCAAGTTTCAATCACCCCCTGGTATTCTAGTTGATCTAGGATTTCTTTTACCTATTTTTTAGCTTCTTGCTTAATTGGGTACTGTCTTTGTGCAGTAGGTTGTGTTTTTAACTGGATTTTGTGAGGAGGAGAGTCCTCATCCCATCCTACGTGATTTTTATATAAAGCAGGAGCTTGAGCTACTGCCCACTTTCTGGCAAGTGTGTATTTTTTATGAATTGGGATATGATTTGAGAAGGCAGGCATAATTATTTCTTCGCCATGAGGGCAGTCCCTGACAAACTCTGGTGGCCAGTCTTTTTCAGCTAGAAGGATGTCATAGCCCTTGGAGAGATTATCCCGAAATAGTCCCCTTATTTTTCTAGTCTTATCCCCCTCTATACGTAATGTTATTTCATATATTTTGTGAGGTTTGCTAACTCTGGTGTCTGCAGTTTCCACTTGAAGATATTCATTCGTGTCCACTGTCTCCAGATGATTCATAAGGACTTTGCGAGCTATGCTCACTTCTGCTGCGCTGTCTAGCATTGTCTGAGCCCATTCTCCGTTTTTCAGTTGTGTCCTCAGTATTCTCGGCATTGTTAACTACTTTAATACTGGCTACCTTCTTTGTTGGAAATTGTAATTTCTTTTTTAGATGAGCAGGTTCCTTGTCTTTGGACTTGGCGTGCTCTTCTCTTTGTTCTGATCGTCCTCTTCTTTCCGATTTCTGCGAGGAAGTCTGAAAAGATTGAGAGGGGCGTGTATCAATTTCTTGATATCTATCAGGCTTCTTAATATTATCCCTATTTCTAAGGTTGTATCTTTTCCCAGAGGGCTCACTTTGGGGAGACCTGTGTCCTTGGTTTGGAGACCTTTCTCTCCGCCGAGGAGACCTTCCTCTGGACTGGAATTTCTTTTCTTTAGGATTGGATTGTTTGTTTCCATCCCAGCTCTTTTTTTGTGATGTTAAATTATTATTAAAAAATACTTTTTCAGGACTTTCAATCAGTCGGGGTTTTACTGGTATTCCACCTAAACTATCTCTACCTAGTTCCTCATAGGATTTTTCTATAATTCTGGCAATTTCAGCTGGTTGGTCTGCTATATCTGTTTCTTTTAACCTTTGGCGGATCGCCACGTTTGCTGCTTCTCCCTTTATGTTGGCTAATAGTATTGCCGAGACCTGCTTGAAGTCTTTTAGTAATTTCATACCAAGAGTTAAAGCGGGTTCTGGACCGTATTCATCTTGAATTTGTTTTAGCACATCTGGTATTACCGAGATGGATGGAACACCATGCGTTTTTGTGTAAATGGAAGCAAAGACTGTACCCCAAGTGTCACAGTCCTTTACGTGTGGTGCGATTCCCATTGGAAGACAGATAGTCAGAATCCTGTGTTTTTCCAACGGGGTGGTGTCTGGAAACACCGCCTCTATTTGGGTGATTTTTTGTGCTAGCCAGAATGGTATCTGTTCCCTTTTAGCTGGTACTTTACCTAGGCAGGACTGTATGTTATGTGGTGTAATTTTATTTGTGTTCCCCTGATGAGGGGTCAGCTGTGGAATTTTAATTGCTGGTTGGATTGTTGAAGTCCGCATTACATATTGGACTAATTGTCTATGTACTTTTATTAATTGTTTTAGTTGTATTAAAAGATCTGCTGCAGACATTCTTTCGATGTCTGGATGTGGTGTGTATCCGGCTAGGACCGGCCACGTTGCTCCTGGTCTACCTAATGGACCGAGCCTGGTGATGTGATTATTATGTTTTAGGGCGCCTTTAAACAAGAGCAGGTGCTCTTGAAATTTGAGTGGTACTTCCACCTCCTCGAAAGGAGTGTATTCATCAGGAGGATCCTCTGTTTTGTAATAGTGGAAGTGCTTTGTTACAGCGTTTGCTGCTGGAAAGTGTATCCATGAATAGAATACCTCTGTCTGCCGATATTCGTGTGCCTCAATTACGAATATGACTGTTCCACCTCTAGGTGTCAGTCCATTTTCTATAAGTTTTAAAGTTATAGATTTTCTTACGTTGACCGGGATGAGTATTATACCCGGGTCTATTTCTTGCATAGCATTATCAGCTGCTACGAGTTCAGCTGCTATTCTAGCTGCCTCTCTTTCTCCTTCACTGTCTGACATTGTACTGTCCAGAAGGTTATTCCGTTTGTTTGCAGATCAGGTTTCTTATGGAAACAAAGATTAGATGCACAATATTTTGGAACAGTGTATCCTTCAACGTTGACTAAACCAAGAACCATACATAGGAGTTTCCTCCTGCGAGGTTTGGCGGATATGACCTTTCACCCACTCCAGACGTCTTTGGAGTATTATGGGAAAAAAGGGGTCTGAGTGAAAAAGCACGACTGAGTTACTCTAATGTCTTGCGTTAGTTTTATCGCCTTTCCAAACGTTTGGGCGCCATGTAGTGTAGTTCCTATTATCCCAATAGGCTCTGCGCATTGGAATAATACCTTCAAAAGTATAGGCCTAAACCAGACGTTAACTAGGTCTTCTATTGTCGATATTAGACTTAAAGTTTTGCGTTTGCCAGCTAGCTCAGAGTTCACTAGAAACTTTCTCGAATAGGCAAGGAGGTGTTGAACCTCCCTGGATAGACAAGAAGGGATTTAGTTTCTGACAACCATAGAACATGACAACTTTGCTCTCCCCTAATCAAGAGTGTATCTCTAGAGTCGTGTGAAAACAAAAGACAACTTATTTTACTCAGTCAGTACGTGCATTCTTAGTCTCACCAGATTGTAGAGAAAAGGAAGAGACGGGCGTGTTCAATAAAAGATGGTATTTATTGATCAGTCAAATGGATCGATATTATCGCAATACTTATGGTTAAGTAAAGTGCATACAATAAAAGCAGAAGTATAAAATAATACTGTAAAAACATTTATATGGTTTCTAAGCCATATGGTTGTTTAAAATGAATAAAATAGATACATACACATATACATTTGACTAATCGTACTCAACTGGTGTTTCTAACTACGCCTACCCCAGTGTACCTGACCTAAGCCTAATACGTGGGCGGGAATAGAAAGTAGCAGTTTAAGTTAAGTTTGTTTTGCCGAGTGACTGACTCAAGAATTCTCTGCAAGGGGTTATTCAGTTCTGTACCTGGAAGCTAGGATGAATGAGGGATGGTATCTCTCGTCTCTGGTCTCGATATTCCAGGCTGCCTGCGAGGGCTACCCGGAAGCGCCGGAGCTGGATTTCTCGGCAGGAGAAAGCAGCTTCTCGTTCTCAGCGCGTCAGGAAGGCGGGGCTGCGCCAGCGGGGTCTGCTCTGCTCTGGGCTTCGGCAAGTCTGGCTGCTCCGATCTCGTCACCACCGCGTGTGTTTGCTTAAGGCAATACCGGTAATATTTATACTGTAAGGTGCCGAGATTGACGTAAGGATGGACATAGATACGTCAATAAGGATGTCATACGAGCTGGTCGTTAGCACATTCTTTTGCTGAAGTTCTCGGTGAAATCAAAACAATGGCCGCAGGGTTTTTCCCAGGTTGTCATAGGTTTGATTTGTTTTGAGAACTCCGTATGCCTTATCAGGGGCTGGGGAGGAATATTGCTTGTCTAATTAGATGGCAAGCGTTATGACCTAATCAGATAACACGTTCCTGTGCCGTGGTGTGGCTTCATCAGATAACGGTTTCTGCATCATGGGATGGCTGCTAGTTAACTTGTTAACCAGAACAGGGTCAGGAATAGGGGGATCGATACAGAACCTATAGGAATACATCACAGTCGCATGGCGGAACAGATGAGACTAATCCGAGAGTATTCTGATGATTTTACCTGGGCACTGTTGTGTTTGGTCTCCAATTCAACCCGAGGGCCATCTAGATATAGAGAATTGAAGTGGAGCAAGCAAACAGTTGAAACGAGAGGGGTTTTCCCTATCTCTCTCTCTCCTCTGTTTTAAACTACTGAGGTCGGACCGCCACAACATTGGAGGGGGGAGGGGGATTTCCCCATCTAGAATGCCCATTATTGGTATATGAGGAATACAGTACAAAAAAAATTAAAGAAAAAGAAAAAAATCAAGGATTCTCTTTGGAAGACAGAAGACACTATCTGATTGTTTGTGTATGTGAATACGTATATGTATATCATTGTTTTGTGTGTCAACTTTTGTCATTTTTTGTTACTTTTTTGTATGTGTATGTAGATATTTGATGTGCTATCTGACAAATATATACAAGAGACAAACATCTGGATCTCAGACCGGTGTGAGTGCCTTTCTAAGAAGATTAATGGTTTTGAAGGGAATATTTCTCGTTTGAGGGAGTAATTAAGGTTTCCTTCAGATATTAGAATTACCTAGGTCGTTTGATCAATTCCACTGCATCAATTTTTGGTTTTTCTTGTGCTTGATCCTGCAGCACGTGGGATGATTAACACCCCATTGGCTGGAACCGGAGATATGCAGAATGATTAAGAGGGCTGCCACGTTAACAAACCTGGGGGTTAGATAGACTTCTGTTAAGGCTCTACAAGGCCTATGAGCTTTTACTTGCCCCCAAGTTACTGTAAGGTCTGAGTGATTGGAGACAACCCCAATCCATGCAAGAGTCCTTGTTGGGATCACTGTAAAAAAAAACAGTGATCCGTTAGAACTGATGTCCTTCCATCCATTGCCCATTTTAGCTATGGATTATATAATCCTTAGTAAGGTAGTGGTGCCTCACCTGCTGGTACACATACTGCCTCTAGTGCATACAGTCCAAAAGGTTTGTATCCCTGATAGATCCACAACACTTAATATTCGGAGGCTAAATAGGGTGCTGTGGCTGGTCCAGGGGAGGTGGCCCTATGTAGCCTGCCTATTGCTGGAATTAGTGAAGGCATTCCATACCGTTGATTCAGAATACCTGTTTACCACTATGTCAAAACTGGACATTGCAGGGCAGCTGTAACAACACATATGTCTTTTTCCTACAGAGCCGACTGGCCAGGTCAGGTTTTGAAAATACATATCACCCTCTTATACATTGGGCAAGGGGACTCATCAGGGTTGTCCCCTTATCCCACTGCTCTTTGCTCTGGCAATGGAGCTGCTTGCCCTGCAGCTTTGTCAGGTGTGGTAAGCATGGGGAGTTCTACTAGGCGATGAGGTACCTATAGTATCCATTGATGCAGATCACATGTTGCTCTATATTCAGTATATATGCAGGGAAATTCCATATATTTCTGAGCCACTAGCACATTTCCAGAATATGTCGAGTTTGGGTGTTAGCTGGGCCAAGTATTGTGTTTTTCCTTCTGTGTGGACCATTCTCCACAAGAGGTAATGGTGGGGGAGCAGAGGATGAGGTGGGAGCTTCGGGTGTTTTGGTACTTAGAGATCTGTAACTGTCATGATGCAAATGATCTCATTGTGGAAATCTGACCAGGCTCATATCCTCCTTACGTTCACATATGACTTTTTGGAGCACTCTCCAAATTACGGTCAAAGGATGTATATCACTTTCCAAGAAGGTAATGCTCACCGCATCTTGTATTTTTTCCATCACCTGCCGTGGCTGTGCCTCATGCCACCTCCAGGTAGTTGAACACCTTGCAGCGAGGTTTAATCTGGAAGTGTGGTTCTGCTGAGGCAGCAGCTGCTGGCGAGATAGGGTGTCCCGGGTGTGCTGCTTTTAGAAAGTGTTACGTGGCAGCACTGCTGCTATGGCCAGCATAATGTTTGGCTGGGAGCTAGTTGTACAAAGTGGGCAGGTACCCTGCATGCAAGGCACAGGAAATGGTAGGATCAATGTTGCTCCCCGCAGCACTGCTCTCCTATGGATCTTAAAGCCTTGTGAAAGTGGCTTATTGGAGCTATGATAGGAGCCTGAAGCTACTGTCGGACATGATCCAGTACTCTCCATTAGTCTGCACTTCCTACCACTGTTCCATACAAGCATTGTTAGGGAAGGACTGACGGCATGGAGAGACACAGGATTGACCTCAGTGGGGGACCTATTCAGGGTCCGGGAGCTTATAACCTTTGGCTAGTTGAAGGAAGATCATGACATTCTTGTGGGACATGGCACACTAATAGGTGGGTTGGGAAGCATGTGGAGGGTCACAAACACTGAACTGGAGCATGACCCACTTACCCACACCCTGCACATCATGGCTGCAAGTCAGAAACTGGTAACCTTGTTTCTTAATGGATTGGCAAACATGACGACTGACCCTATGTCACTTGTTCATTGGCTATGAGACACTGATATGAGATGGATGAGCCCTCATGCCAAATGAGTGGGAATGCTCAAGGCACTACCAATGTAAAGTATCTCGTAATGCCAAACTCCAGTACATTCAATTAGACATATCTTACCTCCATCTGTCCTACACCAAAAGTTTGTGCCCCCCGTCTGTGCCCCGGATGTAATACACCTGTTTAGGGTTTGTTACATATGTTCTGGGCATGGCTGAATGCAGCAAACATGTGGTCCAAAGTCACAGATGTAAATGACACAGTGACGGGTTGGGTCAACCTCCTTCCATTGGAGGGGACTCTGCTAGGGATATTCAGGAAGATGAGGGCTCAAATGGTATCAAAGAAAAGGATGGATTTGGAAATGCTCATAGCACGCCAGACCATTTGAATGTAGTGTGAGGCCACTGCACTCCCAACACTGCAACACTTGGGCAGAGCGACTCTCTAATGGGGTAGGGCTGCGGCATATATATTGACCTGGCTACCTGCCCTGTTGTGAGGCTGAGTTCATGAACAGCAGAGACTCGGTTGATGCCTGCTCCAACACTACTGAACTTATCAGCACACAGGATCGGGGACAGTGCAATTGGTCTGATTGGGGAGTGGCAGACCAGGCTGCACTATATTAGTCAGTTTAGTGTTTTGATTCATGTATTAATCTGTCAACAATGAGTGCATCAGATTACAAAAGTTATAAGATTAGAAACGACCTAGGCCTAGCTTTTCCATCCAATTGGGTTCATGTATTGTGTTGACACCTAACAGATCTGCCATATCTTTTGACCTCATTCAAGTATGGTTTTTATATATATTCTTGGCCAATTTACAGATATTCACACTCGATAAAGTGCTTGTTACAAAGCTAGTTCAACAATGGCTGAGAATATATGGTCACTTCCTGTAATGTGACTTATATGTAGTTTTAGCCATTTGTGATCAGACCTTAAATTTGTGGTTATCCCAGTATTTTATGGTTAGACTGTGGATACCTGGGGATGACATTCCCTCATTTACCATGCTCAACATGCTACATGGGACTTTACTCTCTATTGACAATTGATGTGGTAGGTTACGTTAATGTGTCGGAGTAGGTGTATAACTTACCGGCAGCGATGTCCGTGACGGTTCCTAGTCTCACATTCATCGATGATCTATAGTAGAGGGATGATATGAGTGATTGGCTCCATAGCTGTACTGCAGATTTCATAGGAACCCTGTTGTCCTTATTTTCTGATTTAAAAGAGTCCCCTTCCGTCTGCTATGACGCAGCGGTCGTCCGACACAGACGTCCGAAATACGTATCCTAATAGGGCGAGAGGATCCAGGCCCGGAACTTGCTCCAATCGGCTCCATTCAACCTTTCCAAGAGCTTTGCAGGTGGACTTCCCAGTCGGGGAACTGCGTCGATCAGTAAGCAATGTCTTTTGGGCATCATAATACTGTGGTCAGACCGCGGAGGTACTTCCAACCGGCATCGTAATCGGCCCCTGAGTCTTTCTTGGTTTCTATGTATTGTTCAATTTCTTTTTTGATTGACTCCTTAAATATGGGGTCTTGCGAAAAGAGGTCATTCATTCTTAACGTTTTGGTTGTGGATATGGCACAGGAGATATCATAGAGTAGGGAAATGCAGGCATGATCGCATATCAAGATTGCTTCAATGGTAGGCCACACAGTCCCTTAGAGTGTATAGTTAGAATGTGTCTAGTTAATTTAAAGATTGTTTTTTCTACAGCAGTCACTTGCTGCAAACCAAGTTACAGAAAGGCTTTTTCGCACAAGACCCTTGACATGGCCATACACTTTAGCCCAGAGAAGAAATATGAGGGGAGACATAAACATGTAGGTTTTCCTGTTTTCAGTGTTTATTCTTTCTTAGTTGCAGGGGCTAATTTATAGTGTTTCCTGTGCATTCACAAATTCTGAAAATCTGAGTTTATCAGTGCTGATATGTTTCAGTGTCGCCAAAACCTTTCTGAAGACTGCATTTTCAGTTTTTCCATAATAAATACACTATTACATTTTTAATGTGGGAAGACATCTCTTAGACTAAGTGATGTAGATAGAGGTTTTTCACGTGATGTCATTTGACTGAAAATGAAGGTCACGGACACTGTATTCAATGCAATCTACAGTACATTCATGTCTCAGGGCAACTGAAAGCTGAGTCACACCAGCCACAGCTTTACTGTACTGAAGTAAATCAATGTTTAATCTATCGTGAGAGCCTGTTCTGGTTGAGGTGCACTGCAGTGTTGCGGTGTTGCGGCGTGTAGCTGCGTTATGTTATGTTATGTTGGTAGGAATTTATTAAGCGAGCGTACACCCGAGGGTTTCATGGCCCTGATATCTGGTCCGGCGGTGACTGCAGCTGTGGTGTCTGCGGCATGTTTCTTAGTTCTTTGACCCGGCCGGAGCTTGTGCCTGAGCCCCCAACCCCGCGGAAGCAGCCCGGTGTTCTTGGGACTGGGAGCTGCTTGCGGCTTGCAGCATGCGGCATCCTCGGCTACTCACTTCAGCTGCGTTCTACTCCAGCTGCATTCACTCCAGAGCAGTCAACTGGGCAGAGAGCGGACAGCACGGACTCGGTGTGGTGCAGGCATGGCGAACCTGTAAGCCGAGCTGTTGCCGAGCCGACCCCGAGTCAGCTGGTCTGTGTGTACTCGGTGTTCTGCCTGGCCCGAGAAGCTCAACAGAGGCTCAACAAAGACAGCTGGGAGACTGGAGGTGTGCTTTGCAATGCAGCAATGCAAAGCAGTGAGAGGCTGTAAGAGTCGTGGAGTCTGCCCGCTTGTACAAGCTCTGAAAATTGCTACAGGGAGAAGGTAAAATTATTTCAAAAGTCGGATGTCGGAACTGAGGCAGAATATGCCACTAGCACAGAATTCACTTTACTTTAATTAAATAAGGAGTGACAGAGATAGATACTCCTCGAGTCCGAGCCCGCTGAGCCTGCTTGCTTGCTGCTGCTGCTTCGTCTCCAGCCCCGCCTTGCCCTGTTTTGTTTTGCTCTGCGGAGCCGAGGAGAGACCGTGGTGTGTCCGCTCCGGCTGTGGGTCAACTGGCCAACTGGAGCAACAGGACAACTTTGACCCGCACCGGATTGTGGAATGACCCAAGATTAAGTTGGGTCGGAGAGGAGCGGGGAGGGATGAAGAGTCTGGGGGTCGGAGTCTGGGTCCCTGCAGGGGGCAGGAGTGAGCATGAGAGCGAAAACAGAGGCAGCAGAGGAGAGGCTGTGCCAAAGCGGCCAAAGCTGCTAGCGATCTGCTGATACAGTGTAGATGAGGTCCGGCAGATTAAAAGAGGCAATGCCACTCAGAACAAAGGGCAGAAAAGGCAAGAAAAAAGATCACGGAGCTGAGCAAAGTACAGTACAAACACTAGCTTCAACTGATCAGCAACAGTCTGAAATCACAGCATAGCCGGGTCCCAGCAGGGCTATAAGCTCCAGTCAACCTAAGATTTACACGAAAGTCAACTTTCTGAGGGACCCAGGGTCAGCCCTCTTTTCAAGCACTGCAACCCTAAAAGGTCTGCAATCTCCACTACTACCTTTACAGACCCAAGCTTCCACCCAAAGCGTAGCATTTAAAGAACTCAACGACAAAGACAGGGCACCAGACCACCCAATCTACCAACCCCGCACCATGCTACAATCTCCAGTGGCGCAAACGCCAGAAACTGCTTCTCTTGCGGGTGCGTCTGGGAACTTTGGACTTTCCCCCAAAAAATTCATCCGACAGACCAACCCTCTAGAGAACCATGAGGCGGACTACAAACCTCAAGAGACCTCCACAGCTCTACAGCAATCAGACGCTTGGGATGAGGACAGGGCTATCAAAGAAACAAAGGCTGTGAGTGTTACCAAAGAAGCCTTTAGGAGAATAGACATTGAACAAGCCAAAGCAACCGGCGTAACCAACATAAGTCTCAGAAATAACATCTTGAACAGTAACCATAGCACCCTCATTAAAAAAGGGAACTTTCAAGCAAAAAAATCACCTACAATCAAATCACCCCTGGTCCAAGGGTGTGTACCTGTACAAAACGGAGGGACAGGAGTAGGAGCCTGGGCACAGGAACTAAATCAGAAAGAAGAAGGGAGGTTTGTTTATGTCCTATCTGACCACTCAAGAATGGGAAGACATGCTCGCAACCTACTAACCAACCAGGAACAGGATCGGGGACAGGAGAAAAGGGAGGCCTACCCCACCACAGAACCGTTGGGGAACGCACACCTCACAGAACATCTCAACAAGTTTGCAGATAAACTTGTGCACACAAAAGAACAAAATGCTGGTGTTTGGGCTTCACTGCTAAATACAATACAACTGGCTGTCAGCACACTGCATTTTCAATCTGATAAGATGGAGATCCAACTAACACTCCTAAATACACTGGCAGTTTTTACTGCTGGCATTGATGAGAAATTGGGAAATCTGAAAGGTCTAATAACAAGAGCTCAATCTAGCTCCCAACTCAGATGCAATTGCGACCAGGTCATCGACAAACTATCTACTCTGCCTTCAATTTTAAGTAGCCTGGTAAACGACATCAAAAGTGTAACTGCAGGCAAAACAACAAAAAGTCAGGGCGATTCTATCATTCCGGATGGATCATCCAATGATCAAACAACCTGCAACAGGCATGGAGGAAATGTCAAGGTGGTTACTGAGAAAAATGGCAGTCCCAGAAATGGAGGATCTCCAAAACTTATTGCAAAGCAACGCTGTCAACTGAAAAGGAAGGGGCGCAACCAAAAGCCCCAGACAACTGCAACAGCTTATTTCCCCATATTTTCAGATCCAGCTAACAAATGTGAGTCTAACCTAGCTGACCTAAGAGCTGTAAAACAAACACAATTGTTAACAAACATCACCAAATATCCTACGGAACAAGAAGCAGCCCTACATCAGGCTTCGGTAAGCAGGGCACGTGGAGAAATTGGAGAAGACAACGGACAAAGGGACACATCTATGGCCTTTCAAGACCACAAAGATGAGAAAAAACAAGATCTGACTATTACTCCGTCTACAACAAACCCAGACAGTGGTCATAATACTCAGCAAACACAATGCCAGGACATGAGGGGTGAGACAAGGGCTTCACATAAATCAGCACACCCACGAGGAACAACGGGAGAAGCGTGTAAAGCCAAGGCCCAAAAGCCAACCAACACAATCTATATAAATACTAACATTAATTTGAGTTCAAACAACAAGCGTAACCAGGATCCATTGCTCAATGAGCCTAAATGGCCTCTCACTTTGCTCAATGAGAATTCCAGTTTGAGGCTCTCGGATAGAGGGTTACAGCACGGGGCGGGTGTCAGGGCTCAAGTTTTAACACCTCAAAAATCTTACCAGTTCTTGCACGGGAACAGAGATGCTAGGTCCCAAATCCCTCTCGGCAATGCCAGCAGGTCTATACTCAGAACCTCCTAGTCATTACCTTAAGGGAAGGGGGAAATTGGATAAAATAATAAACAAAGAAGAGACTGGTCCAGAAAGGCTCCTTCCGTCAGTGGTCGGCGGGCACCATCTGCTCTGTCAGTGGAACCTGTAAATTAATGCATCATTACTATCTAACATTTCTACCCTAAAACTTGAATCTCTCTACTGTATATCTCACCCACCCTAGCTCTCCTGGACCTTAGCTGCTCTTCTGATTTTTAAATGATTCCTCATCAGTTAGTCGTTACTGGTGAAAGAAAATGGCAATATTAGTTTCCTTATTGATTTTATCCTAGCCAGTTATTATTTTGATATAGTAATTACACTTACTTCACTAACTGAGGAGTCTTTCTTTTAAATGGGTTTCTGTATTTGTGCTTTCTCCTGTTAAACTTTTTTTCTCTCTTTTTCAGGTTTCCTTGAAGAACGCTACTGCTGCTATGGTTAGTATTTACATATTTACATTTGTTTCAGTAAGAGTTCTGTAGTCCTTCATTTGTCCTTGAAAACTAATTTTCCTTTTACTCTCTATCTCTGTCTTCTCTCCTGAATTATGTCTTTGGCTTGCCCAGGTTTCTCAAGAGAACACGACTGTCATTCAGGTAAGTATAAACAGTTTATTTTAACCTTGCTTGCATTCTGTAGTCTTTTTCTTGTTAATAAGCCACAATCTCTCCTAATTGCCTTCTAGCGTCTATTCACAGTTTATCATCATCAAACATCCAAAAAGTTACACAAGAAAGATTATTTCCTGGATTACTTATCTTTTCTCTTTTACTTAGCTCTGAATATCTTGCTCTTCCTGGCTGACGAGGCGAGGTTCGTTCTTTGTCTGCTCCGGCTTTTTCAACCTCGGAAAATAAACTTGCGCTGGACTTAATTGCCGAGTTGAGTCATTAATCTTGTCAACAGCTCTCCGGGAATGTTAAGGGGGAAACAAATATACTAATTCTAACTAGAATCTCTAAAAGGGGACGAGTGCTTCTTCACACAGGACCATCCAGGCGGGAAACTTCGGTGAAGTGCGTCGTTATTAAAACGCTCGCGCTGCACCTTAACTCTCAAGCAGCTGTGCCCTCAGAGACTAGAACGCCCATCTCCTGTTCCATTCCGGCGGCCATCTTATGTCTCCAGTAGTGGACCCGATCAGTCCAAGTACAGGAACTAGAGAACTCCTGACTCTTTTGTGAAGTATGTATACCGCAAACGCTGGCATCAGGTATAGCGGGTCTGACAGCGGGCTTTAAAACAAACCTCCCCCACGTCAAGCAAACACAAGCCCATCCCAAGAAATCTCACGGCCGAAGTTTTAAGCAGAAAATCAGAAACACAGCCCAAAGATACAACCAGCAGTACATTCCATTTCAAACCACTGGACACAGCAAATCCTTTGCCACCAGCAAAACAAAGAAGACATCTGGCAGCAGAGGCTATGGTATTTTATCCTCTATATACCTCCAAGGGCTCTCAGGACATACTAAACCGAGGTAACAGTCTAAGACTAACAGCGTCAATACCTAACCTCGCTGGCATAAGGTCAACGGACTTACTCTCTATAGAGTTCATACGTACCCACAACCCACAATGTCCAGAGGCCACAAAAACATTGTGGACCAAAAGCGAAATTGCAGAGGCAATCTTAGCCGAATTGGCCATATTTCAAAGCTGGGGCATTGATATTGCCCCCTTTCAAAAACCAGCTTATCCATCGCCATTACTAAGTGACGTAAGCCTGGTACCAGAATTTCACCAACCGTACCCAAATTGTGTACTCAGAGGAGCACGGGATAGATCCCGCCAACAGAGTGCCAACATCGATTGGCACCAACAAGAAACGGCTCCACGGGCAGCTGTTAGAACAAACCAAGGCTTGAATAAGGAACCAATATTGCGCACTATCACCTTACGCACAGAGGTGAATTGACGCAATCGGCGAGATAGAGACCACAGCAGAGCTAAAGAATCCCTGCTCAGACTATGCTCGTGTAACTCAAACAGCTTGGCAACCAAAATTGAGAACCCAGATTTCCTGCAGTATGTAACAACCTTTGATATAATTTTCCTTCAGGAAACCTGGCTTTTGCCCCCCCAGCAGATTGAGGGCTACACCTCTTATGCCAGTCCAGCAAAAAGGAGGGGGGGCACATTTGGTCATTCCTCTGGAGGGCTGGCAACTTATGTCTCTACAACAAGAATACCCTCATCGACTATTATGGATTCAACGTCAAACCCAATAATAGCAGTCACAATTTCAATCCTAATTGAGGACAAAGAAACAGAGGTGTGCCTGATTAATTCATATGTCCACCCTAAACGCGAAGCGAAAGACTCCACAGCACTCGCAAATCAAGCAGCAAAGAATGCTACTGAGATGAAAAATCCGAGCTTCATTTTGACAGAGGACCTAAATCAGTATCTCATAGGCTCATCACAAGGAGAGGAAGTAGCTTTACAAAATGGAATTCATAATATACCAATACAAAGTCATCCACTGCACAGAAAGAAGAAGTACTGCAATAGTCACTTACTTGCAGATCTAGAACATCTAAACCTTTGAGCTTTAAATGGAAGATTTTCTGATGACACTCCACCAGTTGATTCTTATTATTCACCTATAACAAGCTCCATACTGGACCATACCTTTGAAAGCCTCGTACTCTTTTCATACATTTCTGGGTATAGAATGGGGGATAAGGGCGATAGCGATCATCGCCCCCAAGAATTCCAATTAACAGCGACTGCAGCAAGTTCAATCAGCGTGGACGTAACTCTGGGTTGCATCTCTATGTCCAACCGCAGAAGGATAAAATGCACAACAAACAACATAAATTCAAAAGGCTGAATCAGCAATTCAACTCTTCAATTCATTCAGCTTAGAAGACAAAATAGATCACTGGGAACAGTTCACGGCCAAGCTCCTAGATCGACACGCAGAAACGTTTGTCACAATAAAGAACTCCCAGAAAGTATGGCAGAAAAATAAAATTTTGAGGGACCAAAGACAACAGTTGAAACACTTCAAAAAAATCAATAAATGTAACTCTGCGCAGGCTGAGAAGACTCCCAGAGAACGCCACAGTACGAGCCTCCTTGAACGAGCAAAGGGCAACATTAAAAAGTCTGAAATGTAACATGAACAGGGAGTGTGAGAATGCGTTTTGGGCTAAACTCCTACACAAAATAAACAGTAATAATAGCGCCTGCTTCTGGAAGACAGTGAACGGGATTATCCACTCAAGCAATGAAGGTATTGGGTCATATATTTTGGAAGCAAACTGGGTAAATTTTCTTACCACCCACTTCAACAACCAAACAGATAGCGCTGGAATTCTCACAGCCAACAGCAGGACATCTGGAGAACAAGCCGGAGTAAGAAAAGTGGAGACAAGGGATCAGGAGCTGCCACCCAAACAAAATAGAGCATTAAGCACAGATAACCACTCTCTGCCCCTCTTAATCAAAACCAGGTTATACTAAAGGGGTTCTACCCACATCACCCTCCCATACCGGAGCAGGGCTCATCAAAAAGTTGAAAAAGTAGAAGAAACTGTATTAAGGGATACATTTCACATTTAATATTCTGACCCAAGAAAAATTAAATTCTCTTGCTCTTTATTATTATTATTCTGAGTTTTGTATAGCGCCTGGTTACCATTAGGCATCCCAGCGCTCACCAGAGAATGAAACTACCAGAATAGTGCGGAAGTTAAGCAGAGAACAAAAAAGTTTTTAAAAGTTTGCGGAACCGAAGAAGGCTAGCTTCCGAACGTAGATGTAGGGGAAGAGAGTTCCACAGGGTGGCCACGTTTATAGAAAACCTTCTGCCACCAGTTCTTGCCTTCTTCACCCTCCCTACCTGCAGAAGATGTTGATGGTCAGATCGGAGTGAGCGAGGGGCCTTATAAGGCTGAACCATCTCCCCCAGAATAGGTGGACCTACCCCCTGCAGGACTTTATGAGCGATACAGAGTGACTTAAACTTCACCCTGTCCCTCACAGGGAGCCAATGCAGCGCCTTCAGCGCGGGGCGAGCAGACTGATGCCTGGGGAGACCTGTCAAGAGCCTGGCGGCCGCATTCTGCACTTGCTGTAGTTTGTTCAAGGTGGCTTCTGGGGCACCCAGGAACAGCGCGTTGCTGAAATCCAGCCGCGAGATGATAAGCCCCTGGATGAGAAGTCTCCTAGTGGCCACTGGAAGCAGAGGTAGAATCTTCCGAGCCGAGCGGAGCAAGCCAAAACACACGCCAGCAGTCTTTTTAGCATGGGTTTTAAACGACAGGTCCTGCTCCAGCCACACCCCCAGGCTCTTAATCTCCTGCTTGGGAGTGGGTGCTGGTCCAAGGCAATCGGGCCAGCTGCTGGGGGACAGAGATGGAAAAGAGTTCCCCAGCAGCATCAGCTCAGTCTTGGAGCCGTTGAGCTTTAGTGCTGAGCTGCACATCCATGTATAGATCTTCTCCAAACACGAGTGCAGCCGGTCAGGATGGTGAGCCGACTGGGAAAGGCCTACCACCAGCTGAGTGTCATCAGCATAACTGATGATTTTAATACCCAGCGGCAGTACCACACTCTCCAGGGGGGCCATGTAGACGTTAAATAAAGTAGGGCTCAATGAAGAGCCCTGTGGCACACCACACTGGAGAGGGATGGAAGATGATTTTTCATGGCCTTCCCACACCTCGAATGTACGTCCTTCCAAGAAGGAAGCAAACCACTCGAGGGCCAGACCAGTGACCCCCACCCCCGCCAGCCGTTGGAGAAGCACCTGATGGTCCACGGTGTCGAAAGCAGCACTGAGGTCCAGGAGGATCACTGCCACTGATCCCCCCGAATCCAAAATGCTCCTAGCATTCTCCACGACCGCCAGCAGGGCGGTGTCGGTCCCCTGACCAGGGCGAAAACCCGTTTGGGAGTCGCCTAAGAGGGAGTTGGCCTCCAAGAAGTCCGACAAGCGGCAATTCACCACCTTCTCCGCCACCTTACTAAGGCCCGGCAGCAGGGAGATAGGCCTAAAGTTGGCGAGGTCGGCGGGGTCCAAATTAGGCTTCTTTAAAAGAGCCTTAACCACCGCCCCTTTCCAACTAGGGGGTACTACCCCTTGAGTGAGGGACAAGTTTATAAGATCCGTCACTGGGCCGCCGATGGTAGAGGCCACCTGTTTTAGGTATTTAATAGGTGCCGGGTCTTTCGGGGAGCCACTCTTCATGGTTCTCAAAACCGAAAGAACTTCCTCCATAGTGACGGGACCAAAAGAAGCCAGCTCTACTGATCGCATCCTAAACTGAGAGCTGGAATTGTCACCCAGGGAAGAAACCTCAGCTTGCCGGGGAAGGGAAGCCAATATATTGTCGATTTTTGTTTTAAAAAAGGAAGCCAATTCTGTACATTTTTTGCGTGGGTCCTCGT
Organism: Lissotriton helveticus; assembly: GCF_964261635.1. Lineage (NCBI taxonomy): Eukaryota > Metazoa > Chordata > Amphibia > Caudata > Salamandridae > Lissotriton > Lissotriton helveticus. The sequence continues at coordinate 1,130,165,624 of NC_136063.1, forward strand.
GGATGATCTGAGGTTCGGGGGTATTCAGTAGTTCCTTAATAACCCTGAATGACTCTTTAGAAGAGTTGGCCGCAGAGCCAATTCTCTCCTCAAAGAATCCAGATTTTGCCTCCCGAATGGCAGATTTATATCTACTCAGAGCCACCCGATATTCTTTCCGACTCGTTTCATTCCAGTCTTTCCTCCAGGACCTCTCTAACCTCTTGCAACCCTTCCTCATTGTTCTCAATTCAGACGTATACCAGGGTGCCGAACCCACTCTCTTCCCCTTCATAAGTTGTTTCTTTTTGGGTAGGAAGGTATCTAACGAATCCGTAAGCCAGATGTGTAAATTCACTTCCGCGACTAGCAGGTTAGATCCAGGAGGGGGCCGCGTTGCCTCCAGGTGTACCGCCCAGGTGTCGACCGGGAGCCTCGACCAAGCTCTTTCCAAGGTGTGAACCCTTGGGACCATTGCAGCTAGGCCATCAAATTGCCACACTGCGGACACCAAAAAGTGGTCTGTCCAGGGCAGGGCCAGCGCAGGAGATGAATTAAGGTGGTCCAGGTTTGAGAATATGGGGTCCAGCAGGTGTCCCTTCTCATGGGTCGCCCCCGGGTTGGCCAGATAGATCCCAAAAGCTTTGAGATCATCCAGCAGATCTACTCCCGGGGCGTTAGAGGGGTCATCAAGATGGATATTAAAATCCCCCAGAGCAACGAAGTTGGTAGTCGAGGAAGCAAGAAGTGTAGTTGTTTCAAGGAAAGAATTAGGGAAATTTCCCAGAGATCCAGGGGGTCGATAAATCAGCAGGCCCGCCAAAGACACCGTAGGTGACAAACGGAGGGAGAACTGACAGCTCTCACAATCAGTCACACCTCCATTCTGAACCTTGCAAGCAAGCGTGTCTCTAAAAAGGATAGCAATTCCTCCTCCCCTCCCCACAGGTCTGTCAAGATGAGATATGAGATAACCTGGAGGGAGTGCTCTGACCATATCAGGGCCCGAGCTGGGGGAGAGCCAGGTCTCAGTGAGAAACAACACATCAAGCTCGAGGTCCAGAATGAGCGTAAACAAATCTTACTAATCATAATTTATATGGACATATAATAAACGTATCACAAGAACAAGTGGCACACAAAATTAATCCAAAGAAGAACACATCACAAAATTATCTCTAAATAATCCTACTATACACAATACATAAATTCTTTACAATACATATATACAACATATATATATACAACATATACAATATATATACAACAGCGTACCCTACGAAAGATAATTGAAACCTTTCTCAAAATATATACACTCCCACTTATGAGTGATATAAAACTGAAAGGGAATCCTACTAGTGCCTGAGAAGAAAATTCTCTCACAAAACTAGCTTAATACAGGGCGCAAGAAGTTGAAACAAATACAAATCATGATAGAGGGACTCCTTCAACACAAGAGTGTCAAAATAAAAAAGCAGATAGCCAAAGGGAGGAAGGAAGGGGCTTCGGGTCCGAAAGGAATTCCACTGGCCCTGTTTAAAGTGAAGAGCGAAGACTGGACTGACATCCTGCAATTTGTGTTTCTGGAAGTCAGGCAGCTAACAATGTTGAGAGGGGTAGATTGTGGGGGAAACTGGCGCAATGGGGAATACCGCAGCATATGTTAAACGTGCTGAAACTTCTCCATACTGATACCTGGGTGCAGGTGAAACTAGGCGGCGGTACCCACATCTCAGCGAAAGTTCCTACAACCAAGAGATTGAAACAGGGCTGTGTGCTTGCACTGACCCTGTTCAATCTGTACATGGCTAACCTACCAAAGGGCTCGATGCCTGCAATTCCCATTCACCAAGGATAGGAGGAAAAAAACATTATCTAATCTCATGTATGCAGACAACGTTGTTCTGCTCAGTCACACTTACGTTGGTCTCCAGCATTTACTGACAGAATTTAAGAACTACGCCACAGAAAACAACTTAAAAATAAATCTGAGCAAGACAAGGACAATGTCAATAAACTGCAAAAAGAACTTTCATAAAAGTTGGTTCCTTGGTGGCACAAAGCTTGACCAAGTGCAGGAGTATAAGTACCTTGGAGTCACATTTGACAAGGACGGGTCGTTTTGGTTCCAGAAAGAGGACGCCAGAAGGAAAGGTCTGCTGATTGCACTAACACTGAAAAACCTCGCAAATAATCTGATGGGGCATACCCTGACTCCGTTTCTGAAGGTAGCCCGGGCTAAACTACTCCCCTCAATTACCTACGGCAGCGAGGCAATGCAGGGAAGAGATGTAAAGGAGCTGGAAAAGACACAGCTGAACGCTTACAGAATCATGTTCAGCCTTCCGTCCTACACATCACCGGCCCAAATAAGGCTGGAATTTGGCCTTCTAAGACAAGATCTAGCTAGGCACAGAGCTTATATCATCTGCTTGCATAGGATCAGAAGTGCCACCACAGATACGTTAAATCATCAGCTGTGGAAGGACATACAACACAGGGAGTACTCCAAAGCCAGACACTATTTACAGACAGCCCTAGAATCTACCGAACTTACAGAACTCTGGGACGCACAAATTAGCTATCACAACTTTAAAAAACTGATCTGGAAAACCTTAAAACAAATCTCCTTGGTGGAAGATAAAGCAAGCTTCTCACACAGATCTCACACCTGGATGACGCTTAATTCCTATAAAACACTTGCTCCGCAACCAAATGTTAACCAGAGTTATCCAAAATCCATAAAAATTAACTTTTTAAGGTACAGGATGGGAATCCTCCTGTGCGCTCAGCATCTTCCGCCATGGCAAAGGCCACTAGCACAAGAGGCATGCAGGTTGTTCAAAACCAAACAAGGCGACTTATTACATCTAATCTGCCTATGCCAGGACCTGCATCAAGCACAGAAACAGCTTCTCAAAGAACGCTTCAGACAGAAAGGCATCTGAACCAGGAGGCAAGCGGTGCTAGCATGCTTAAATCCAGAAAACACACAACTAAATTGCAGATTGGTCAAATTTCTTATGTTGGCTGAACGGAAAATGCCCAAGATTACAAAAATCTGAACCAGGCCTGGGCAGCACACTGATAACAAGGACAATGTCCCCAACCAGTACATAATTAGAACACACTGCCAGAAGTAAAGGGATAACCCTCTAAACAAGTGGAGAAAGCCTGACCAACATAACTACGATGACCTTAAAAAAAAACACAGAATATGCGTCTGTAAAGCACAGTATTCAGACACACAATGGCACATAGTATGCCTATAATTAACTCTGTTTTTATTTTTGCAAAGACTCATGCAATATTCGGTTTTAGATTGGGTTTTAATCTGAATATTCCCTTGTAAAAGCTAAAAAGAATAATATATGTAATTGTGTATTTTATGCAGTAATATTGCAATGGTTTTAAGTAACTACGCAGGAAATAAAGAACTTGAACTTATGGCTGTTCAGTGGAGCAGTCAGAAATGAGCAAGGCTAACAGTTGTATCCTATTGTAACTAGATGACTGTACATAGCCTATTTACTATTGCAGTGATTACAGTGCACTTAATTCACGTACACTTGCTAACCGCCTGTTTTGTTATAAAATCCTAAAGAAAAACTTTTGAAGTAAGAAATGTGACCAGAAGCCTGGTCAGTGCAGGTTAGTAACTCAGATTTGTAAAACATACACCTGCGCTGTGGCAGTTGGGATATTTAGCATCATTGTACTGTGTCTGGGGAAATGAGAGCCTCCTTGTTCACATGCAGCCACTGGAAGTAATACATTGTAGCACATCTAGTTATGAAAGCTTTGACAGAGCTGTCACGTTGCCATTTGCCCTACTTGCTCAATGGCTAGCCCAACATTCTTTTCAATTTACAATATTTCTCTGTGGAAGGAAGTTTCTTCATCAACTAAAGTAAATTTAAACAAGTGCATTAGGAGAAACGCCACACAATGTGCATGGTGCAAACAAACACAACCTCTCAGTAAGTAAAGTCTGGTAAGAAATCTGATCACAAACTCTACTTTTAAAGGCACAAACGGCCTGAATTAGAGTTAGGCGGTAATGTAAAACAAGCATTGACAATGCCAATAGGTCTTACCCTTACCTATGCAAGAGCTATTGGTTTTGACAATCTGTTTTAGCCGTGTTATACAGCAATGCAGCTGCTTTGCACCATAGCTGAAAGTTAAAAAAAAAAAGGTGCGAAGACGTGACTAGCGCTGACCACGTCATAACGTTTTTTTTCTTACGTCTGGTGGGGGGCAACACAGACAACAGGATGGAGGACAAAAGGGAGCAAGCAACAGGGACAGCAGGAGGGAAGGAGAATGCAAGCAACACAGACACCGTGCGACTGTGAGGGAACAATCAACACAGAGAATGGGAGACTAAAAAACGCTTTGATGTCATAGTGAGTTTTTTCCTATGGCAGGTTAGGAGACACTACGGACAACAGGAGATGCAGGAGGGAAGAAGCAACACCCCCAATGGGAGGTGGGTGGGAAGAAGCTACATGGACAAACAGGACGGTGGGAGGGAAGAAGCATCACAGGCAATGGAAGGGTGTGAGGGAACATAGATGTTTGAAAACATGCAACAACACTACAAGGAAAGAAGAAATAAACAAAGTAGTATCTCAATCACCGCACAAGCAGCAGAAGGGTACTAATCAGAATTAAGCAATCAGTATTTGGTCTATACTCCATGTAAGGGAGAAACGAAAGAAGAGGAAATAAACCCAGCAAGTGCTTACCAATTAGAAGGCAGCAAATAGGAGTGACAATGAAGAAAACTAGTGGTAAGCAACGCGTGGGCTCCAAGTCCCTTTTAGTAAACAAAATGTCTGTCAAGTGACAGCACATTACCCCAGGTCGATCCAGTCCATGACCCATGCCTCACTTATGTAGATGACAATCTCCCTGACAAAAAAAAGAACAGGGAAATGCTGGGATCCCTAACCCCACCCCCTTCCACTTGTAGTACATTAACAGTACATACCCAGCACTCTGCTGGTTCTTTATTCTGTTTGCTGACAGAATGGGACAAGGGTGCTCCTGCTGCAGTCTTCTGCGGGATCCCGTTGGGTTGCTGGTCTGTCCTCGACGAGCTGCATGGTGCCTGCAGACCTGCTCGGCTTGAGGGAGGCACGGAGGTTGCCGGCTGGCTCTTTGCGAATGGTGCACCGGCCCTTAGCAGTTGGTCCGTGTTACAGCGCACGTCTTCCTGGTGGCTGGGCCGGGATGGAAGACTTGTTGCGGGAGCTGGATGTCGGCCTTGGGCTGACCTGGTAGTGCCCCTGGAGTGCCTGTCTGGCAGTTGTGGTGGATTGGCTGTGGCCCAGTGCTGGGGTGATGGATAGCACCTGGGCTGGCTGGTGTGGGCAGATGGGAAGTCTGCCTGCCCTGAGGGTGAGTACCGCATGGTGGTTTTCCTCACCTCTTTTTTGCCTTTCTGGGTGTTAGGCGCTTTCTTCCAGGAAGGGTCAGGGCCATTTGGAGACCTTCCTGCTGCATGGCTTCCATCACCGCCAGTGGGGGCTTCAATGCCCTTCTTTTGTTTATCAAACACCCAAGGGCCTTGACTCACCTCAGTAATGCTGAATCCATATAGTAAACAACAAAACAAATGCCAGTACTGAGAAACTATCACCAAAAATGTCTTTCTTTCTTACTTATATGAATAAAACATAGATGAATATAGAAGATTAATCCATTAATGTTTGTTTTTTATTTTCAAACGCATTTGGACCATAGTTCACGAAAAAACACTTTAAATACATGTGTACAAAAGAGACAAATCTGGACAAAACGAAAAAATCCTACAAACACCACACTCAACTTAAATAAGACACCACCAATCTCTCTTAATCTCTCACTCACTTATACTTTCTTCCATACTTACAACACATTCTCTTTCAACATTCACACAACAACAAGGCCAGTTTCACTTCACCTGGTCAACACACACAATAAATCCAGCGTCGCAAATATTGAGTCCAAAAAACTCATAAAGTAACATGTAGGAATAGTTCTAATTACACAATCCTCCATACATGAACATCATCGATGATTATAATGGAAAATTAATCAATATCCGCAATTTCTATTTTGACAGGGCCATAAACACAGGGTTGACGCGTTTCGAACCAGACCCTTTGTCCGGTTCTCATCAGGACCAAAAGTATGGTTGGTCCTCCTGGTCTGTGCCTTGGCCCTGTTGGCTGGCCCTGTCCTCTTCTTTCAGGGCAGGTCTGCTGTGGGACTCCCTGGTAGTGTTACCTTTTGTTTTACTTTACAGTGTTAGGGTCCATCCTGTTGTTGGCAGTGTCACCCTTTGTTTTATGGATAGGACTGGGTCTGTGGGGTCATTCCTTGCTTCCCCTCGACTCTCTTGTAGGGTTCGTTGTGGGTCTTTTTGGCATTGTTGGCCATGCCTTCCACTCTCTGCTTGGGAATGCTCTCTGTTGGTTCTGCTTCTGGGTCTTTGGGGCTGCTTGGTGTTCCTGGGCTTGGCAGCCTTCTGGCCCGGTATTCGCCCTTCCAGGCTTTTTGTGCCGTGTTGGGTGCTTCCACTGTTCTGGTCCTCCTTGTGCTGTTTGTTTCTGGTGGAATGGTTGTTTTGGCCCCAAAGGGGCTTCGCCTTTGGGCTTGGGGTCTCTGTGGTTTGCCTCCTTTTCAGCTTTGGCTGGTTTGTCTTTGCCTTGTCACCTTTAGGGCTGGCTCCCTTCCGCTTGGCGTTTTTAGGTGGTTGGTGTCAGTAGGGCCTGGGTGCCTTGCTTGTCCTTTTTTCTATGCTTGGCTGCCTCCTTGGTGCTGCTGGTGACTTCTTCTTCTGGCGTGCTGGTTCGTCCTGTCCTTGGTTGTGTCCCTGGTGGTCTTACCATGGCTTCCTGGTGTGTGTGGTCACCTTGGATCTTCTTCCGTGTGTGGCCTCTTCGCTGTCCTGTTGAGGGTGGTCTCTGGTGCCTCCTTGGCAGTTGCTCCTCCTCCCTTGGTTTCGGGGGTGAACCCGGTGTGGGTTGGCGGCCTTCTGGGTGGCGGCACCGTGAGTTGGCTACTTTTTTTGTTCACCCTTGTTGGGTAGGTAATGGCATCCATAATTAGAGTGCAGGGGGCTCCTCATATCCCTTGGCACGGGTGTTTATGCACCTGCGCCATTGATAGCTACACTCCTGTAGAGGACTAACTATTTTCGACTTTGCCCTATTGCATGGTCTTGCGGCTGTCCCCAGTAAACAGAAGTATCTGCTCTTGTTCTTTACCAGTAGCCTCCCAAGGCTACAAATTAATTTTGCAAATGCATTGCAACCCATCACGCAAACAGAATTGTTTTGCTTTTGTTTTATAGGGCTAGGGGAAAGGTATCTCATATTATGGCTAATTTGTTTTGCTGATGTGAAAAACAATATTAGTTTTCCTCCGGGTAAATCATTTCACATCAAACCGTGAGCGTTTGGCAGAGGGTTACGGCTCCAGAAAAATAGCTTTAGTCTTCAGATGGCGAGTTTCTAAATACAGCTGCTATAAATCTGAGGCGTCACTTTGTGAACAGTTTTTTTTATTTTACAGTGAAGTACGAAAAAAAGAAAACTGATTGCGATTACCGGGAGCACGAAATAAAAGGATTCATTTTCTGCAGCAGCTGCTGAGACAACCGCTGTGTCAAATTATTTCTGAGGATGAAAAAAAGAATCCTGGCGGAATGGCCTGCACTCTCAGTGACGGGTGTCTGCGCCGTGGGGGCGAATGGCGGGAGAATGGCTAGAGCCTACCACTGTACATTAACAAAGAAACACGTGCTAGGTCAAAATAAAAAAGCGTTCTACAGGTTTCCACTCCCTCTACTTTATAGTTTTCGATGAAATAAAAAACAGTCGTGCTGCGCACTGTATCACAAAGACCACGCCGTCCAGCTGTGATGGGCTAAAAATAAAAAAAAAAGGTCGCTGCCCACACTCGAAAAGCGTTGTCCATTTTAAAGCATTGATTGCTGCACTCAACGAACAAACACTGGTTGGCAATTATGTCAGGCTTTCAGTCCCCCTCTGGAAATATGTATTGTTTAGATTGAAATGCCATGAGGTAGGTTTAAACTGTAGCATTTATAAATATGTGGGATTTCTGTGTTTGGATGCGTATGGTTTGCTTGGAAAAAGATGTGGGGTGTGCCGCTTTTTCAAGACACCTGTTTAATGAAACCTGTTCCAATGTTCTGTTACTAGGGTAGAGACGTGCAAACACTAGGGGCCAGATGTAGGTGGCCAAATACTGATCGCTAACGCTGAAATTCGCAAAATTTCAGCGTTTGCGATCGGTATTTAGCTGAGAGCAATGTAGGTGAGTTTAAACCTACTAGCAAAATAAGGAATCACAAAATTTGCGATTCCTTATTTTGCTCTTGCATTTAAGGAATCACATTTGCGATTCCTTAAATGCAATGTAGGTAGCACAAAAGAAAGTGCACTTTAGGCTTAAGGAATTGCTTATTACCACCAACTTCAAGTTGGTGGTAATTAGCGATTTCCTGTAAAAAAGCACTTTTTTGCTTTTTTTAAAGTGCCATGTGACACACTTTCATGCCCTTAGGGCATGTATGTGCGCCACATGTGCATACATGAACATTTAAGGGGTGCAACAGGGTGTCCTTTTGACACCCTGGCACCCTTGAAATAGCTCCCGCTATTTGCGATTCCCTAATACTGAATCGCAAATAGTGAATATCTTCCCATTCATTCCTAGGGGTAGGTATTCCTTATTAACGAATCTCAATTTGCGATTCGTTATTAAGGAATTTTAAATATTCGCTAATATTTTAGCGATTCGTACCTACATTCAATTTAGCGAGTCCTTAATAGCGAGTCTGTAAAAATCGCTATTAAGGACTCGCTAAATTCAATTACCCACATCTGGCCCCAAGTGGCTAATTTTAGGGATGTGCAAAAATTCACACAATGTGCATTTGCGTAGTTACGCACAATTTTGGAAGATCATGCAAAATTGTGCATAATTTTGTAGAATGCAAAACCAGCATTTGATGCTACATTTTGCATGTGAGGAAGCATTTTGCTTAAAAAAAGGGGCAAAAAATAATAGTGCTGGAAACAGTAGCTGCTCGCATTCTGGTAGTTTGCATTGTTCCCATGTACTTGTGCCAAATTGTTACTGCAAACAGTGTGGAAATCTGCGACATGGTGTAATCTTGTAATTTTGAGAAATTTGCAGAACAAGCGAAACAGGACATTACCAGAAATACTCAGGATTACTTCAGCGTAACCAAAATTGCACCCAGGCCTACTAATTATCTTAAACAATAGGCCCCGATCTCAGAGGTAATGTTATCACAACCCTGCCCTACCTATGAATGTAATAGGTGTATCTTTTTTCCAGTCTGTGACGGAGTAATACGTTATATTCACTTAAAATCTTACAATTAAAGTGAAGTTATGTTTAGGGTAAAAATACACCCCCTGTAATTCACCGTTTAAAATTTTGTATGCAAAACATAGCTCACTGTCCCTCCTTGAAAACCATAGCTTGTCTCCTCTCCCCCTTCCAAGTGGAGTGCTCAACACTAATGACACCCTCTGTGTGGGGTTCTGATCCGCACGGCAGATGAACCGATATCGTCAGGAGCGAAGAGAGAGCCCCCACTCTCCCTTAAGGTATAGCCAGCTCCAGCAAGCGATGGACAACAGAATACTGACTAATATCCCCAGGGAGAGAAGAGACGACTCCGGACCACCAGGAAGAAGTTCAACGGGGTCAGCCGAGGAAAAGAGTGAGAACCATCAATACTTGTACCCAGCATTGCAGTACAGCAAGAAAACAGAAAGAAAAAGAAAGACAAGGGTTAATTACAATGGCCCAGTTATAACAGTGTGCTAGACTATGAGCAATAGCAAAAGTTAGTGAGGGCAGGTTTTGTGGGCTCCCAGACTCACCATTTTTAGGAAGAGTCCCAAAATGAAGAGAGGTCTCTTATATTCACTTCATGGCCTTTCCTCATACTCTGCCCCACCCACTCTATCTACCTCACCAGACTCTGGGGTCTTCCTAAGGTCATCTGAGATCAAAATCTCAATGAGACGTTGGGTGTTTGCTGTTCTCCTCCTCAACTTCCTAGATGCACACTTGGCTTTCAATTCTTGAAAGTAAATACCATAGTATCTAGTTGGCAGAGAGCCCCTGGTTACTCCTCTACAAGATTTACTAGTGTTATGTGGTGTAGGCACTTACCTAACCTAGTGGAGACTAAACTCTCTTGAGTTGGAGAAAGGGTGTGCTGAACCCTTGGCTTACCCAACTCCAAGTTCAGCAGAACTTAATTATTCTAATCTTGATGTATTATATGTACCTAATACTTAGTGGTGTTCAGTTAATCTTTCAATCAGATTTGTCTGGTAAAACAATAGCGAGCTTGAATCTCAACCACTGCACACCAATGTGAGAAGTTGGCCTGGTATATGCTGTCTACTAATAAAAGTGGGCACCCTGTACTAGTCCACACGACCCTTATGATGTATGAGATCAAAAATAACCTTTAGACAGCTATCCTAGTGGTAGCTGTGGAGAGCAGCCTTCAGGCCTAATCTTGAAGGAATGTAAAGGAGCTTGTTTTACCAGAATATCACATCCTAAATGACTAAATGAAAGGAGAACCACACAGTAGTTATGTAAAAATATGTATTTATTAATATAACACTCTCTACTAGTCCCTATAGGAAACTAGTGCACAAAGTACACAATACTGAATCAATAGAACATTCGTAAATAGCAAATTACACAGCGGTCTCCAAGGGGAGACTGAACCATATACTGAAACTATGGTATAACTATAAAGACTTGACTAGACATTGCCTAGAGCACGTAGAATCACTGGGACCCCAATCAACCACCCAGAGGAGTAACACAGGGAGCCCATGGAGGACAGGTGCAGTGAGGAAACACGACTGTGTGCTCCATACAACTCTATGGGAAAGTTGCGGTTGCAAAGTAACAATTTAAGGACACTTCTACGAGGACTTCGAGCAAACCCTTTGGAACAAAGGAGGTTCTAAGGCCAACCCACCTGTGAGTACTGAGGTACCTGTGTTAACTGTCCCAGAGGAGCCGGGTGCATAGGGGTCAAGTGGTGTCGGAAACCTTCATTGTTTCCAATAGAGAGCTGCAAAGAAGTACTGCTGCCAGGAGGGGTAAGAGTGTCCGTTGGAATCCAAGCCTGGATTCATGATGAGAATAACCTGAAAGCAGAGGGGACAGAGCTAGGTCACTTCCGGTGACCAGGGGCTCGGTAGTCGAATGCCCACCAATGTCGGGTGCTTCAGGTGTGAAGAATGGTTGCTTGACTCTGCAGCCACAGGGACCAGGAGACCTCAAGGATGACCAGAATCCAGAGGTGAGCTGTCCCACAAAGGATGTCGAGTGCTGAGGGGTCTGTGTCCAACTTGAGCACCAACAAGCCTGGGCAAAGGCAACCCACAGGGTCAAAGGAAATTAATTACGGAGTAGACCAGTAAGGTCCAGGGGACTCTCCAAGCAATGGAGAGTCAGGGCACATATGGAGCAAGCAGGTAAGCCCAAGAACAAACACGGTGCCCCTTGCCATGACCCACCGGCCAACGGACCAGGGATCGCAAGGAGACCTCAAGCTAGTTTGCAAAGTACCAACCCACAGGACACTCGGTGAGTGGAGGCCAAATTTCTTTGGTGCAATTACTACTCAGGGTTAGGACTAAATGGAGTCCAATGCACAAGCTCAGGAATTGTCAACAAGCATATGTAATTGCAAATGTACATGGTGCACAGGGGTTCAGGTTGCACGGTCCCCACGAGGGATACTGGTCTCAGAATCGCTGAGAGGGCAGATCGACGTCAGGGACTTTCAAAACCCCACCTCCTGTGTTGCTGAAATCTTCAGAGTCCTCAGGAGCTCGGGAGAAGCAAACCAGTCAGGTGCATTTAGATGCCTGCTTTTGCAGGAGAGTAACTCCTTTACTCCAAGGGAGATTATTCAGTCATCCAGCATCATGCAGGCAGTCGAAGTACTTGGTTTCTTCTTACCAAAATCTTGTTCAGGTGAAATCTAAAGTCCTGTAGTCAGGTAACCCACTTTATTCCCATGGGAAGGGGTTGGAAAGATTCTGTGGACCCTTCTAGGGGACAGGCAGGACAGAAGGGGAGGTTACACCCATGTGTTTTGTCCAGTTTCACGCCAAAGCAGGAGCCAATGTCTCCCATAACTGGTTTGAGCTGGACTATGCACAGGGACACATAAAGGTGCCCCCAGTGCAGACTTTCTGGCACTCTCAGAGTGCACCCATCCGGCCCCAATACACTAAACCCTGTCTGGGAGGTGGTCACACCTCCCTGTGAAAGGATGCCTATTTTCATGCCTTCCTCTGCTCAAGCTTAGCTTAGCAGCAGGAGAGCAGAATCGTGTCTGTGGCTGGCAGGATTCCTTTTGTGCTTCCCAGGGTTATGAAAGCTGGTACCGGGTAGACCGATGACCCACAGTAGTGGTTCTAGATTGGTGGAATCATACCTCCCATACATGTTTCTAAGCAGCCGTTTTAAAGTTAGCATTTACCACAAGGTTATAATGCACTTAAGCATATATGTCTGGCAGCATCACAGACAACCCCGGAGAATGGTCTCAGGAGGCTGCAGAGGGGCTCTGCTCATGCAGGGGCACCCTCTCACGTAAAACCCAGCACCCTGCCTTCAGGATTGATAAGGCCTGCCATAGTGGTGACTGATAGGTTTATAAGTGCATTTAGATAGATATAGTGAACCTATAGCTTAAGTAAGTGGTGCTAGCATGTCGTGTCAATTTGAATGGTCTCTCATGGGTGGCATAATACATGCTGCAGCCCATGGGAGGGCTCTGGGGTACCTATGCCCTGGGTACATGCTGTACCATATACCAGGAACTGGTGCCCCAGTATCCAATCTGGAGTGTACCTAAAGTACATACATGCACTTTACGGGAGAAAGCAGAAAGGCTGTGGTCCTGGATAGAAGGATCCCAGTCAGACTAGGCCAAAAACAGTGATACATCAGCAAAAAGTGGGGGTAACCATAAGAAGCAGATCCTACATTCCTACAGCCATTAGCAATCTATTTGGAGGGCGAGTTATGTCTTTCATGGAGGGGCACTAGATATGGTTTCCATACCGAACTATGACTTGTGAAGTTGAAAGGCTTTTCTTTTTTTCATAAACATTAATTCACTTTAACTGTAAGTTTTTTCAGTGCAGTTCTGTTTTTTATGATATTGCATTCACCTAGAAAAGGCATTTGGCAAGCCATTTGTGCATTCCACCAGGCCCTGATACATTCCACATCTATAAAGTACTTACCCTTTTTATTTTTTGTAAAATTAGCAAATTTCCTCAAAGACTTTAATTTGTGCTCTTAAAGTACATGCAGTCCAGTATGCAACAGTCAATACTTTAAGTGCAGACCGTTCAGACCACGCATCATCGCAGGGTGAGCACACGCTGAACACCAGAAGTTCCACTAACTTAGTACACCATAAATAATTACCATGAGGCTTTATTAAGGCAAAATTCAGTAGTCAAAAAACATTGGGGCATATTAGCAAGAACCTCGTTAAAATGATCGCCGTTTTAGCGGCAGGAAACTGCCGCTAAAATAGCGATAATTGGCTTGCTAATATGAGTTATAGAATTCCAATAGAACCCCAGGTTAGATGTCCTGCACATCCCCAGTGCGGCCTGCCTGGACCACGCATCATCACAGGTTATGTACACGCTCAGTCCCAAAGGTACTACTAACTCAGTGCACCATAATTCATCGCCACATGGCCGAATTCAGGCAGAATTCAACTGATTCTTCATTCATTATTTATAGAGTGCAGTACCAAACAAAGTACAATGTTCCTCAAACTTACACAATATCCCTTTAGTAGCTTTCATTTAAAAACTTCTTTTATATCAGTTCTAGGTTTAGTTGAAAAACAAAATTCACGCTGAAAATGCGAAGGCACACTCAATCGTAGTCTACACTGCAGACACCACAGGTCCCAACTTGAACTATAATGTCTCTAAAAAATACATATTTCGACAATGTATTCCATACATGTTTCATCTTTTATTTCAATCGTGATTACAGATTATGCAGTCCAGTAGGCAACACGCTGAGCACCAGACCTACCACTAACTCAGTGCATCATAAATAATCGCCACGTGGCCTTATTAAGGCAAAATTCATAGCCAAAAGACATTCTTAGCAGTTCAGTCTACCTGAACCCCACATCATCGCAGGTTCCACACAAACCGACCCTACCTTAGTGCACCACAACTCATGAACCCTTTACGATAGAATCTTCTGTGTATTATTTCACATGTAGTGCTCCTACCTTTGTACAGCAGAAGTCATAAACCATTTACGATTGTATATCTATGTATGATATCATGATGACTATTCTACTTGTTACCAACAGCAACGTAATAAAATGGAGTCGAGCACACGTGCCCGTACACACTTCAACTATCTATTTGTGTCTGTGTATTTATTATGTTTGTAAAATGCTGCTATTGCGCCCTACCACAATATATTGTGATATAAATAGTGTATACAACCATCTTACCTCTGACAGTAAGTATAGGCTATTCCTCCTTTTTTTATTTTTTTAGCATATTTATATAGCACAAAAACAACCCAAAACTATATCAGCAATTTACATGAGCACCGTATTTACAGTACATTTTCAGGCACGCGTAGATTACGTCATTACTCTACCATAACTGAATGTGGCCGCAACTCCGAGCCTCCAACACTGATTTCCAGCACCAAGTTCAACAGTATACCTGAATGACCACATACTATTATATATTATCTGCCTTTCATGTGCCAAAAACTGCAACTTAAACCTGTCACAGCCGTGTAATACTACAGCTACAACACTCCACTGAATGTACAACAAACATTCATAATCGCAGAAATGTTTCATGTCCACCATCTTTTATGCATTTAAGAGTTAGCTGTCCCCAACACCACGCTTTATATGTTGTGTGAATTACTGTTATGTGAATTTCTTCTTATACTCTCACTCTCTTTATCTTTTAAATTGACTTACAGCGGTGCTTTTTATGTGTATTTATTTATTTCCTGCTTCTCGTATATTTCCAAAATTTCTCACATTTACAAACCTGGTAAAATGGGTCAGATTTTGTGAAAACAAAATGGTAGAAACCTGCTCCAAATGTCAAATAGTTTTTAATTAACTATACTCTAAATACATTTTTCATACAATTTTCCCCTCTCCTCTGTATTCATTTCTACTCTCCTCTTATACTTTAAACCAGCCGTTCTGCCTCCCCTAACCAAAGTGATTTTTTCCCACAACACAGAATCCATGAATATGGGCAACTTTGTGAATTCTGGGAATAAAACAATTCAAGCCCTTCATCAGCCAGTCACATCTCAAGAGAAATTCAAGCGTGAATAACCGAAGTTGTGAATTTGATATTTGCGAATTCAATCAACAACTAATACAAAAGTGCTAAATCTTTCAAGCCCTCCCAACTCATTTATCAAGTGAGAATATCTCAGAAGCTAAAGATGAGTGGAGTTCTTCTTCCGTGCCAGGTTTAGAAAATGTCCTATGGAAATTTGAATGGAAAATGCGTCTTTTTCACCTCGCATTAGCTTTGTCCCCTTTGACAAATCTGCATGAAACATGGCATACATGAATTTAGCTGGATGTGTTCAAGGACTTCCAAATTGTGTACAGATTTGTCAAACTGTGCAATAGTAGGACAAACAGGCCTTGGAAAAGCAGAAAAGTCTGGCTTTAATGTGTCAAACCAAATAAGCACAGGCACATGCTGATTGCAAGCTTTGCATGCAGAAATGCTTATCATCAAATAAAAGCCTGCCCAATTGGCCTTGCCAGTGCTGGATAAAGGAGCAAAAAGGATGGTTTCTCCATAGAATGAATAAAGGAGACAAAGAAATGAATGTGGATAGAGTGTATGTGGCAGATCTAAATAGGCCCTCATGCATTCCAATGGGAGCAATTCCTGGAAGGTGAAATGATAAGCCATATTGCAAATAGCATGATGTGAGAAGGTAGTACATATCTGGGTGGAGCCAAAGCCCACTCTAAGTATAATTTAAAGAATAAGTAACAATGTGACTTAAAGACTTTAAAAAAACATTTCTTTCACTGAAAGTAACTTTGTAGTTAAATCACTTAACCAAAACTACAAAGTTCCTATTTTCTGATTATCTGATATTTTCTATTCTCATTGACACAGAAATGTATTTTTGCATTTAATTCTATATTGCAGAGTGGCAGTAGCCACTCTATTGTCATAGTTAGGGTTGCCAGGTACATGAATCCCTCTGCTTTTTGCTTGCTAACAACTTTGCTCCTGTTTGACGAAACTTTCTGAACCTGTTTCTTTTTCTAGATTGGTGGATGATGCAAAGTTTTGTTGTGATTAGATAAGGGGAGGCAAAGAAAAAAGGGGGGTCCCAAAACAGGTTTTCCACCAGTGCATTTTCCATAGACTGTTGTGTTGCACATAGCACAAAAGCCACTGAATGGAGTTTGATTAAATTTGACAAGAATAGAGATTATAGTGTGTAGATTATCCTTTTGGGTATTTGAAGTAAATAGGTATATCTCAGTAAATGGTGTACTGCAGTAGTACAGAGGTACTATCACAATACGATTTACTAATCCTTTCCTAATGAGAATCTAGCTAGCTTGATTTCAGCACAATTTTACTGTGTTGTGTTTCAATATGAAATCTAAGTGATTTGTTATGATGTACAGTAGGAGAATACACAAGCCAGTGTACAAAAGTGTGTAGTGGTAGGTAAAGTTCGTTTTGCACATTTATACATTAAAAAAATAAATTACGGTACTACCGCAGTAATATCTAGAAAGTACAGCAGTACTTTAAAATTTAAATAAATATATGAAAAATTAAATTAGTAATACATAATGTAGGGTGGCTTTTAAAAGGGATTTTGGTTGTTTTATTATGTTAACATACTTTGATATGTTGGACAAGCAAATTTCTTATGTTTGACAGGAAAATATGGTTTCCATAGGTTTTAAAATTGACCCCATCTAGACAATAAAGTGCTGCATTGGAATATTAATTTCCAAATTATAAATGGAAGACATTCCATGATCTCTAAGGAATGGTGACACAGTTTTCTTAACATGTCTGCAAGGTTTTTGCTTTTTTGCAGCATTTAAAGTAGACCACTTCCACTTTTGTCTTTGACAGATATTGGAGAAGACAAAATGTGTGTATGGAAACAGAGACATTAAGTTGGAAAATATCTCCATGATCTCCATTTCAAGTGTAACTCCCATTAAGTGGCCAATATCCTTTCCACCACAGTGGATAATCCTATAGTGCCGATGGTCAAATGCATTAACATAGGTAAGTAGAGGGAGTATCTGGTGCATTTCAAACCTCTTTCTCCAATTCATGTAATGTCTACTCCTTTTGTACCAGAATTAAATTCAAAATCTGCTTTTTTGCCATGTTCTCTGGCCCAAAAAATTAAACTGTCCAATAAGCCAAACAGAAATCATCTTGCTCCCGCACTGACATACAAGAATGAGAACAGTCTGCCAGAGAAAAGAATATATACAGGGTTAGAAGATTGACTGGTAAGATAGTACTTAACTGACACATTTTGAAAGGAGGACAATAAATTGTTACGCTAAATTTTGGCTGGAAATGAAGCATAATGCTACCAAATTCATAAATGATGTCATAAAATAAACAACAATGGTCCAAGACCTCTATAATTAAATAAATTGAGTTAATCAATCCCTAATCATACAAGTTTGGAGCACATACACATTAATCAGCTCCATCCAATTTATGCATGTATTTATAAAAACATATAAAGGCAACAGCATCCACTTCCAATTCAGGGACAATATTTTATTCTATTGTCTCAGCATCAAACAAAAAATACATACATAATTCAGTATTGTAAATCAGTACAAAATATTGGTTGCCCCGAAAAGAGCGTGCAGCATAGCAAAGGGTAGAGAAATTTGTAAATCCCTGTCTCACAAGGCAGCAGATCACTAGTTTTGGTACTGGTGAAGGTGGTCTGGTTTAAGAGGGATAGTATTCTATACCATTCTCTTTAAGGGGCAGGTGTACCTACTAGGTGGAACACTGTGTTACAGCTTCATGAACTTGCAAACGCACTCAAGTATACCAACCAAGAAAAGGTTTTTTTCATTAAAAATTGATAAGGATTTATTACCTCCCAATTGGGTTACAATCTAATACATTATCACAATTTAAAAAAAAGGATTTAAAAAACCACATAACATGGTCATACAGTTTCATATGAAAAAAGTCAAAAATTCATAAAACAGTCGACGCAGCGTTTCGGTGCTTTTTCTTTTTTCACACCTTCTTCAGGACTTTACAACATTTGACTCCATTATTTCTAAAAATAAATGAAAGCGTTTTAGTATTTCTTTTTTTACAAGTTCATCAGTCTAACCTAGTATCACCGCTACTTATTGTTTTCCTTGTATCTACCAGACCACTTCATTTGAACAACGTAGAATTTTCTTGCATAGGGAAGCTCAGATAAGGGAACCTATGGCTGGCTTCACATTATATCTGGGACGATATCCCTCTTGGAAGTGTATTTACTTTTAATACATCACTTTCTTTGATACTAGGATGCACTTTTTGTTAGGCTTTTTATAGATAACATATTCATCATACCTGCATTCTAAAATTGATGTATTTCAAAATAGTTCCACTCGTATGTGCGTGATGCTCAGGTATTTCAATTTCCTTGAGCTATACTGATAATAAACAACAAAAACTCAATTGAGTAACTGGTATAGAAAGATCATGTCTTAGACTATTTAGTTCATAAACAGTTAACAATATTACCTCATATTATGAGCGACTCTGTAATATATGTACACGGAGGAGCCACCATCAGTCAGGGCGGAGCTTCTAATTGTCTTTAAACCTGGAAGTGTATAAATATCCAAGCTGAAATGTATTACCCTGAAGTCTTTAATTGCTTCTGTTATTTATTAGGCGACAGCCAATTTAGGTGATCTTTACAACTAAAGAACCAGGTTACTAACCTTGTTGTGATTTTTGCTGATATGTTTAGGGACATCCGCGGAATTTATATGGTCTGCGGCCCCACTTTCAGGATTTCTTTCATCCACGGTTCAAGTATCTATAAGGATATTAAGGACAACCGTTTTCTAAGATAGATTTCACTCCAAGTTCACAAATGTGCATCATAGTACTTAAATTCGTACTACATTGCTATATATATTTCTTTAAAGTTTCTTAATTTGAAACTTTGTAGTGAGGGAAAACTTGTGTCCATGTTATTATGCACAGTTATTTGGAGACTGTCCCCACTATCTTGAACTAAAACATGTTCTATACACATATAGAGACCCCAGAGTGGGCAAACTACAGTCTTGTGCTGATGGAAAAAACCTCCTGGACTGCTCGTTTTCTTAAGGATATTATTTAAAGGGTTTGCCTCTCAAGACAATTTAAACTAAAGTCAAGACGGGTCCACTAGTTTAGTGCCAGTCTCTCACCTTGTATTTCCAATGTGGCCTCCCTGCTCCTCCGTGTTACCGTCTTCATGCAGATTCGAAGAGTAACGCTCATGTTATGGAGGGCCCTTTTTATGTCCGGAGTTCCGGGCTCGAACCGGAAGTGATATAGCTGTTTAAAATAACGCCGTTCTATCAACAATAATAATGATTTTAATAGCGCCCTAATATTACGGGAACAAAAATAGGGTTTCACACCGGATCGTGTCCAGGCTACATAATTCAGCGTTCTTCCTAATTTCAGCAATTTTTGGAAAAAGACGGGGACTTTATTGATTTTAAAAAATAAAGTGATTGAGCCACTCGGTATTTCTTAAGCCTAAATTGGAGTTATATTTAAACTCAATCCTTGTGTATTGCAATGCAAAAACAGTATTATTTGGTATTGGTGCCGCTTTTATTACGGCCGCCATCATGGAATGGGTACAATACCATACCATTTTTAAGGGATACGTACTCACGGTAATATCGAGTGCAGATCGAGTAATAATCCTCATACTCTTCAACTTTTGATATGTTTTACATTAAGTGCTTAGGAGCCCTATTATACAACTTCAGAATGTAGCGTTATTATTCGATAATGACTCCGCGTTACTAACGGCCGCCATCTTGGAATGGGTAAAATGCAATACCCTTTCTGAGGGATCCACACACGTCATAGGATATCGAGTGCTGGTCCAACAATAATACACACATAATCTGCAACTTTCGCTATGTTATTCCATTAAATTCTCTGGAACCATATTATGCAAGTTCACAATCACATTCACTGTTCCTATATTGAGCCCTCTATATTTTGGCATATTAATCTCTATTGTTTATCATTATGTTATCATCTTATATCAAAATGTTTTACATTCACCCCTTGTTTTAAGTTATTTTGCTTAACCACATTGTTGAGAAATACACATTATTTTATGTACATTTAACAATTAACCATTTAAGGCCGCTATATAAGTGTCATACATCAACAATACAAAAAATACATAAAATAACCGAAAACACAACGGAGTTATACATCTATTAAAGACTGTACATCCAGGATCTATATTTTACCTATATGGGTATCTACTGGAACTA
This sequence comes from Lissotriton helveticus, assembly GCF_964261635.1. NCBI lineage: Eukaryota > Metazoa > Chordata > Amphibia > Caudata > Salamandridae > Lissotriton > Lissotriton helveticus. The sequence goes on from NC_136063.1 coordinate 1,130,186,304, forward strand.
ACATTTTTTTTAAAACACAGTTGGTACTTTCTGTGGAGTTCTTTTGTGAATCCTGTAAGCTGCATAGTTTCGGGATAGAATTCTGATGAGATTCCGGTGCTCCTTGTTTTTAGGATTGAATTGAACTATCCGTCTCATGTGGGAATTATTACCACCTTGACTCCTATATGGGTAAGCAATTTATACTCATGGGCAGTAATCTGTGATACACATGCCCGGCAACAGCTCCAATTATAATTATCTATCTTCCCTGTAGGGTCATCAAAAAGATCCCTGCTTGCCCCGTTTCTAATGTCCTGATGAAGACTCGCACGGCCCAGGCATAACTAACCGCAAGGCCCTAAGTCGAGTGGAAACGTCGACACTCTATTAAAAAACCTGGACCATCTATTTCTCTCTACAATTATGTGCAGATATCGATGACATATAATTTGTCCCAAGTTAATTATGAGAGAGTGTTCTTTGTATTAATTAAGTGGCTAGGTTATGCAGAACGGTTATATATGGGTCGGTTACTGCCCTTTAGAAATTATTCGAATTTTATGTCACTTCTTTGAATTTCTTCTTTTCTTTTCTAAGCACTTCACAACTTCTATGGCACCCTTTGCTATGCTGCACGCTCTGTTCGGGGCAACCAATATTTTGTACTGATTTACAATACTGAATTATGTATGTATTTTTTGTTTGATGCTGAGACAATAGATTAAAATATTGTCCCTGAATTGGAAGTGGATGCTGTTGCCTTTATATGTTTTTATAAATACATGCATAAATTGGATGGAGCTGATTAATGTGTATGTGCTCTAAACTTGTATGATTCGGGATTGATTAACTCAATTTATTTAATTATAGAGGTCTTGGACCATTGTTGTTTAATATCGATTGATACCCAGGTCCAGTACCTTACGGGTTACCCCATTACTTTAATGGCCGTCATAAAATAAACAGGCTGGAGCTATGAAGTTTCAGATGTACTACAAAGACATGTCCACACTAATTTCTGGTCACATGATAATTAAAATCAATAGCCAAATTGATAATAAATATAAGAAAGAAAGAAAGAATTATATCATGCATTGATAATACAAAGTGGCCTATACACAGCCTTATACTACGAAGTGCATAGTTCAGATAACATGACAATGAAAACAAAGAGAAAGAACAGTAATATCATCAACCAGTAAAAATACATTTCATTGATTTATAATAATCATTGGGCTATGAACAAAGCCCAATACTAGTAAATAACAGCCAACAATCGCCACTCTGGCAATTGTTGGAAAGTAATAGTGATTTACTTCTTCTTGAAAGAGATTGAAAAATAATTCCACCTTGTACCTCCTTTGGGGACAGCTGGAGATAACACCGGGACCAGGGGATTACCAGTACCGGCTTCCTTGTTACCCGAAAACCACCGATGATGCTCTTTCCACGCTGGACGCACACAAATGGCAGCAGGCACTAAAGCAGACAGCAGGAGATAACACCGGGACCAGGGGATGACCAGTCCCGGCTTCCTTTGCGTCCTGAGAGGTGCTGCTGACACTCTTTCCGTGTCCGGAGGCGCACAAAAGGCAGCAGGCACTCCCACAGGCCTAGGGTGGGCCCATCTGTGCCCATCCGCAGCCTACCAAGGCCGGGCCAGGCTCACCCTCTTGGGCCCACACTAGCGGGACAGTGATTGTCATTAGTGGCTGGAGTGGTGTGACTTTGTTGAACATTGGCAAGGTAATAGGAAGGCAAGTAAGTGGTCGTTGGGACAGCGGAACACGCAGGGGGTTCTAACCCTAGCACGAGTCTAATTGACACAGCGCTTGGCCAGATCACACAGAATAGGGCTATGTCGACCACTACTCATGGTGCAGATTCAAGTGGCCCACCCGCTCCGAAGAAACAACGGAAAGCAAACAAAAAAGTAATTCCAGTGAAACAAGGGAAGGGCACTGCAGCCTTAGATACTAAGGTCGCCAAAGACTTTGAAGACTTGTGGGGGCCCTTGAAACAAAAAATTGTGGAAACAGTGACTGGTTTATTGAATAATTTTTTTGATGAATTATGAAAAGTTCTGTACCACACAAGGGCAACGCTCGATAACATTGATAAAGCATTGTTTCTATTTAGCCAACCCACGCAGAGCATAGCTCCCAACAACAAGGATGCCCAACAAGTAACTCCCCTTTGTATCTTCTCCTGCAGCGACACACATCGAGACCCAGATCCCTCAAGTAATTCCTGGTGTAACAGGGTTTGTGACACAGGCTACGATCTAAGGGTCAACTTTGCCTGGACCGCTGGCTTCCTATAACAGCGAGCCAGATCAAAGGGGTCACCAAGGGGGTCACCAACTGCAATGTCGGCCAGTCAGTAGGGTCAACCTGTCTCCCCCGAATACCCAAGACCTACCAGTCATAGTCCTCCCACCAGCAAGCTGTCCGCATACAGTGGTCCTGGCAGGTTTTCCAGGACTAAACAGTTTTAACGTCTGATTCCATTATCCAGTTGATCAATAAAGTGACCCACTGGCTATGCAAATATGTTGGGTTTAATATTGCTGAGAAATAAGCACATCTTGATGGCCAGGAGGATAGCATGGATTGGCAGGACCAAGAAAGCATTCTCAGGAGACAGTGTGATTGTCACGCTTAAGTACCCCGAATTGGTCCACAAGATCCTATTCCCTCCTTGCACTCATTTTCAGCAGCATCAAGGGTTAAACCACTACTGCTGGGTTTCTTTTCTAGACCACCATCTTGTCCTAAATTGTCCCAACGCTTTGTTGTGCATGAAGAGGGCTCTACCCTGGTTGGGGGACCCCTGACATTAAGAAATTCATTTGCACCGTCGAGGGATCTAAATGATATAGACTGACTACAAGAAGGGAAGGGTATGGGTAGAGATACTGACATCAGGTTGAACCCCCTGGTGAACCATGTGTGATGGAGGAGACCAACTTTGGATAATAACAGTAACCTCTTACGAGCGCAGGGATCAAAGTCAGGTGGGACTAGACCGAGTAGATAGTGGTACTATTGCCCCTCCCACTCCCAGGAGAGGTGTATTGTGGGGGATTTAAAAATAGTCTCATGAAACGTGGCAGGTTTAACCAGCAAATTTTGGGATGAGCAGTGGCTCCATTACAATTGAGATTTCCATATAACATGCATCCAGGAACCGTGGGAGCCAGCTAATTACTTCTTTATAGAAGGTTATAAAACTTTTTTCTGCTTAGCTTTAAGGTCGAGTGCAGGGAGAGCAATGGTGGCCTAAACATTTTTATAGACCTTAGGATTCACGGTAGGTGGAAGACCCTTTTGTGGGAGTCGGATGTTACACAAGGACTCACATTCTCAAGCAAACCTTACTGGTTAGGTTTAATTAACTTTTATTATGTGAAATCACATTCAAAGGGATCGACTAGCCTCGATGAATTAAGTAGATGGCTGTAGATGGCTGGAGCAAATACAGGGTGAAGGTCTGGCACAATTTCAACTAATTTTAGCTGAAGACTTTAATTGCCATCTGTGCTCTAATTTGAGGGTGACTCATCGTGACTTGTCAAGCTGCACATTAAGAGAGGGACCACATATGAAACATACTCAGGAAAGGCAGGATTTGAGTGTCCTCCTAAACACCTATGGTCTAACTCACACTCTGGACCTGATTGCTACTCACCCGGATACAGCTTTGCCCCCGACTTACAAAGGTAGAGGCTGCTCATCATTTATAGACTTTATAGTCTCTTACATTGAGGAGCTTTATATTGTTTTAAATATTAATCACAGTGTTTTCAGCTACCATAATCCAGTGACCATGTCACTTGTTGCCCCTCGGTTTCACCCAGCACCTCACCGAAAATTGGGGGAACAAGCTTTCTGTTTACACTATAGATTAATGGTCTTGATTCTGCCCTGATAGCCTAACAAGCAGACGGCCTGCATCTTTTACTAGATGGGTTGGGGACTTTTATGAACAGGATGGACTTGTCCCCTAACTTAACTAAATCCTATATAATGGAAATTTGGAAGACGTGCAGGAAGCCTAACACTTACACAGTATGCATACATACTCTAGGGAAAGTACCTGCCTTCTCATATTTAGGTATTTTATTCAATGAAAAATGTAGTTTTATATTTACTAGAGGAGAAGTGCCTTGGTTTGACAAAGTCCACCGGAGCAATTTCAAATTTTGCTCAGAGATTAGTCAACTGGTCACCTGCGATGATTTTAAAGTTATATAACTTCTTTTGCAGCTCCAAATATTTACATGGTAGCAAGGTTTGGGGATTTAAGGTGGCTAATAAATTCCAAACCGAAAAAACAGATACTTTCGGCGCTTCCTGAAAGTCCCTCACAGCACCCATGCGTACATTGTTCATGTGGAATTGAGGTCCAATTACAGCTCTGATATGGTGGCTGTGAAACCCCTACTGTGTTGGGGGATGATCTGGTCCAACGTCGAGGCAGACTTTAATAGGCTGGAAATCCAGGACTGTCTCTCCCTCGATCATGCAGTGAAAATTCAGTGGTTAAAATATGTAAAAGACACATTAGGATGAGTAGATCTGATCACCAATTTTGATAAAGTGAGATCACAGGAAAAAGCGCCTATCAAAGATCTGTTTTTTAAACATGTTATTGCACAGCTTGAAGAAGAAAGGGTGCTCAAAAAACCACAGTGAGAGAACACATTTTAGTCAACGTAGGGCATGGAACCCTATTGATCCCTTATAACCAGTGCACGTGATAGATTTTTAATTACATGTTTTAGGCAGAACTTATTTCATCACCTACTGGCTGTACCCCCGGTACACACAGAACAGAGAGGACCATGTGGCTGTGACAATAGGTCTCAGCAGGGCACCTTACATGTTGTCCTCCTCTGTCCGCACTACTCACACCAGAGAAGAGTGTTCCTTAAGGGACTTTTAAGAAAGCTTTTATTCTGACAGGCATGCGTTGCCTTACTGTTTTTACAACTGACATCAGATGTTATTACAGTTTCTTGAGTCTCTAAATTTTTAAGATCTGCTTTAAATTTAAGAATCACTAGGGGTGTCTGAAGGCCATAAGAGTTTTTGCCAATTTTACACTGTGTGATGTGGCTATAAAACTCTTGAACTGTGGGTTACATCTTAGGGCCAGGCTCAGTTTTTTACATGTTAAATAAATGCAAATTGAGGATTTTACTGTTGATATTCTTTTTCAATCTGAAGTAAAGGCTGCTTGCTGTATCAAGTATTTAAGAGACCAAGGGGGATAACAACATTTTATGGATCTTGTGCTGCTTTAAAGTACACTTGGCTGTTTTTATGAGAAATGTTCATATTTGATATATATGTAGCTTAAAGATGTCTCTTTTATGGTCATATTTTTATATGATAAATAAAGATTATTATTATTATTATTATTGTACCTCCTCATCTACACATTTCAGCACACAACAGGTAAATTGTATTATGTGCATGTGTTCAAAAAAGAAATGTAAAGTTAAAAAAGTAGACTGTTTTCCTCTTTCATTTGTATCATTAATACTGAAAACATGTAATGTTTATGTTTGTTATATAATAGATTTGTCAACCGTTAACACAATGCCTACAATACATTATCTGCTAAAGCAAAATAAAGAAATTGCACAGGAGAGGAGAGAGACAAAAACATAATGAATAGGTAGAAGGATAACATCTACAGACAAAGAACAATAATGGTAAAACTGTTTATACACACCCTGAAATCAATAGCAAAAATGTTAGTAGAAAACTGTTGCTAAACAGAATAAAAGTAACAGTCAGACAAACCACCAACAGAAATAATGGCAAGTGTGAGCAAAATTAAATATTGTTTCTGTGTAAGTTTATCCATGTTTGTCCTTATGAAAGGAAGTGTTTGCAGCAGATTTGTAAGGACACAGATGTATAATGCTTTGCTAAGCATTATAAAAGTTTTGTCCTTGCATATCTACTCCAAACACTTTCTTTCATAAAGAGAAAGATGGATAAACGTACACAGAAACAATATCTTCATAAGCATTTCACGTAAAAAGAAAACTATTTTTTTTATCATGAATCACATCAAAGCCCTAGACTGTCGAATTTCCACCTATAAAATACATACACTATGCGAAAAAAACTTAACAAGACTAGACTTATAAAAAAAATTCCAAGAAAATTCCAGACAGATGTTAAGTACAGAACTAAACGTTCATGTGAGACTTACCACAAACTCAATATTAGTGTACTTTCAGTCGCACATGAAGGGCGTTGTTATGAAGTATTACATGGAAGTGCAGCAGGGAAATGGTGTACTGCAGTAGTACAGAGGTACTACCACAATACGATTGACTAATGAAAGCCTTTCCTAATGAAAATCTAGCTAGCTTAATTTCAGCACAATTTTACTGTGTTGTGTTTCAATATGAAATCTAAGTGATTTGTTATGATGTATAGTAGGAGAATACATGAGCCAGTGTACAAAAGTGTGTAGTGGTAGGGAAAGTTAGTTTTGCTCATTTCCAGGACTGTCTCTCCCTTGATCATGCGTTGAAACTCCAGTGGTTAAAATATGTAAAAGACATCCTCACCACATTAGGATGAGTAGATCTGATCACCAATCTTGATAAAGTGGGATCACAGGAAAAAGCGCTTATCAAAGATCTGTTTTTTAAACATGTCATTGCACAACTTGAAGAAGAAAGGGTGCTCAAAAAACCCATGGTGAGAGAACACATTTTAGTAAAGTCAATGCAGGGCATGGAACCCTACTTATCCCTTATAACCAGTGCACATGATAGATTTGTAATTACACGTTTTAGGCTGAACTTATTTCATCACCTACTGGCTGTACCCCCTGGCTTTACAGTACACACAGAACAGAGAGGACCCTGTGGCTGTGACAATAGGTCTCCACAGGGTACCTTACATTTTGTCCTCCTCTGTCCCCACTACTCACACCAGAGAAGAGAGTTCCTTAAGGGACCTTTAAGAAAGCTTTTATTCTGACAGGCATGCGTTGCCTTACTGTTTTTACAACTGTCATTATATATAGTTTTTGCCAATTTTACACTGTGTGATCTATACTACTATTATAAAGAGAGAACTTTGAACCTTTGAGGCGGGTAAACTCAGGAACCACAGCACCAATCCAAACACCCGATACATCGTTGTAATTGTCAGGGTCTGCAGATGGACATAGGCTATATAAAAAAATAAAATATACGTTCTTTAAAATATTTAAGATTTTTTAAAAAGTAGTCCCTTGGAAGTAGCGCCGGCCGCGACGTGCGTGCTGACATCAGGAGCGCGGGGAGGAGCGGCGTACAGGAGCGCGAGGAAGAGCGGCGGACATGAGAGCGGGGAGGAGCAGCGGACAGGCGGGGAGGAGCGGCGGCTGAGGTAGGCGAAGCGGCCCGTGTGCGGCTCATTGGGGGCCTTGAAAGTGGCGGGTGCGCTCCGGGGGACCCACGGACAACGTCGGGGCGGGCGGGGGCCCTGAAGCCTGAGACAATGTCGGGGCGGGCGGGGGCCCAGAAGCCTGATTGCTCCCGGACAACGTCGGGACGGGCTGCTAGTGTGGCTATAAAACTCTTGAACTGTGGGTTACGTCTTAGGACCAAGCTCAGTTTTTTACATGTTAAATAAATGCAAATTGAGGATTTTACTGTTGATATTCTTTTTCAATCTGAAGTTAAGGCTGCTTGCTGTATCAAGAATTTAAGAGACCAAGGGGATTAACAACATTATATAGATCTCGTGCTGCTTTAATGTACACTTGGCTGTTTTTATGAGAAATGTTCATATTTGATGTATCTGTAGTTTAAAGATGTCTCTTTTATAGTCATATTTTTATATGCCGAATAAAGATTATTATTATTATTATTATTATTATTGTACCTCCTCATCTACATATTTCAGCACAAAACAGGTAAATTGTATTATGTGCAAGTGTTTAAAAAAGAAGTGTAAAGTTAAAAAAGTAGACTGGTTTACTCTTGCGTTTGGATCATTAATACTGAAAACTTGTAACATTTATGTTTGCTATATAATAGATTTGTCAACCTTTAACACAATGCCTACAATACATTAGCTGCTAAATAAATTACACAGGAAAGGGGAGAGACAAAAACAAAATGAATAGGTAAAAGGAGAACATCTACAGACAAAGAACAATAATGGTAAGACTGTTTATACACACCCTGAAATCAATAGCAAAAAGGTTAGTAGAAAACTGTTGCCAAACAGAACAAAAATAACAGTCGGACAATCCACCATCAGAAATAATGCCAAGTGTGAACAAAATTACATATTGTTTCTGTGTAAGTTTATCCATATTTGTCCTTATGAAAGGAAGTGTTTGGAGCAGATTTGTAAGGACACAGATGTATAATGCTTTGCAAAGCATTATAGAAGTGGTGTCCTTATATATCTACTCCAAACACTTTCTTTCATAAAGAGAAAGATGGATAAACTTACACAGAAACAATATCTTCATAAGCATTTCACATGAAAAGAAAACTATTTTTTTATCATGAATCAAATCAAAGCCCTAGACTGTTGAATTTCCACCTATAAAATAGATACACTATGCAAAAAAAACTTAACAAGACTAGACTTATGCAAAATTTTCCAAGGAAATTCGAGACAGATATCAAGTACAGAACTATACTTTCATGTGGAGACTTACCACAAACTCAATATTGGTGTACTTTCAGTCGCACCTGAAGTACGTTGTTATGAAGTATTTCATGGAAGTGTAGCAGGGAAATAAACAGAAAAAATGTGAAACAAAACACTCCATCTACTGATGATTTACAGGAGGAAAAACAATGAAATCCAATATATTAATTGAATTGCCATTTTATGTGCAATACTAGAGATACAGCCATTCATACGATAAGGATGTTTCTGATACAATTTAAACATTAACCAATACTTGCAAAAATTAAAATGCTACAAGCCCTAGACGTCTGCCCATTCTGGAGTATCACTAAACTACAAGGAGATTCTTTAGGTTGCCTTAGAAGTTACTGCTACCACATTGACACCCTTGGGTATAATGCGCTTTACAATTATCAAAATACAGAAATTAGTGTAGCAGCACATTCTATCACATCACAATGCTCTCCACACATCATTCATCAATAAGATAACTTCTGCAATCATTGTATTTTGTGAAACACCGTATTGCACTTAGAACAACTCAATTCTGCTCTACCTCACTCTAACCCTGTGGAGGTCAACAGGATTATAGATTAATACAATGTAAATACCTTGATATACTCTCTGACACCGATAACTGTCCAGAGGTTGTCTTCACTCCTTCACTCCTAATGAAGCTGAAAATCCATTAATGGACTTCATTATTTATTAAATGGATACTATGCAATATCAATACAAAATTTTCCAAATAGCAAATCAAATTGGCATTTGTTGCTTAATAACACATAAAAAAAACAAATTTAAAATGCTTGATCTCCTTGACAACACTTAAAATGAAGAAAGAATTGCATGGAGAAATCCAACTTTCTTTTTATTTGTAGGAAAAAGATACAATATCTGCAAAAGTCAGCTGATCTGCAATCTCTGCTTTTGGAAACTAGAACATAACATCTTGCCTTCACCCACTTGGGATTCTTCACAATTTTGGAAATGTATCCAATACTATCAGAATTACTCCAACTCAACTCATATGAAAGCATTTTAATCAAAACAGTACATCTTTTTCAAACCATTGTTAGAATGCAACTAAAATCGGAAACTTTCAACCACATTAATTAGTAGACTCACTGAAAGCAAAAATTGCTTTCGTCTATTGGATTTCAACAAAAACATAACCACTTCTGGATTTAGGCATCTAATAAATTCATTTTTGCACAGAGATCTTAAGGCCCAAGTAAGAATTGGGGTGGGCGGAGAGGTCTCGGGGCCCATTGATATTGTCAGGGGGGTCAGACAAGGATGCGTGTTGGCTCCCCTGCTTTTTATCATATATATCAATGGCCTAAATGCCTCCCTGAAACTGGCCACCCAAGACGTCCCATATATCAACAAAGAACCCATCCCGGTGCTGCTTTACGCTGACGATGCGGTTCTTATAGGCCGTACCCCAAACTCACTGCGTCTTCTTGTTCAGAGTTTTATTAGCTACATGAAAAATTTAGACCTGCAGGTAAATTTTAAGAAATCTTTTTTAATGAGTAGTGGCCCGGGGAAGCCTGACATACGCCCGATCATAATAGACGGCCATAAAATGACCTCGGTAAGATCTTTTGTTTATTTAGGATTGGCCTTTGCTGCGAACAGCTCCTGGAGTGAGCATTTAGCTCACGCCAGGAGCAAGTTCTCAAGGGCCAACAATTCGATCTTAAGCTTACCCCGCCCCTAGACCATGGATGCACTATTAGCTGTACAGAAAATGTATAAACTTCAGTGCACCCCGGTGGCCACATATGGCACCGAGATCTGGGGAACCGCCAACTGCTCAGCAATCCAGCAGGAAGAAAATAGGTTATGCAGGAAAGTATTGAACACCCCAATTTCTACCCCCCAATACATTTGTCACAAAGAGCTTAACATTATATATATAGTCTTTATTCGATTTTTAAAATACATAAAAAACCATAAAAGCTTTTCACAGTTATATAAAACATTTCACAATTAAAAAGGAAGGAACATACTACAATACATTAATATACAATGTCCGAATCTAACAGTGGGGGTCACTAACCAATGTTACTGATTGTACATACAACTTCTTTTGCAGTTTTAACTTAATTACTCGCCGATCAGGGGCCATTATCATAGATTTAGCCTATGTTTCCAAACAGATTTCAAAAATTTCACTACAAGTTTGCAAATCCATTCAGACTCTAAGAACTGTAAACGCAGCATGGCTGGACGGCATCTTCTAAAGCCCATTAACTTCAACAAAGGTAAAAGCCAGCGCTTACGGTAATCATCATAGAACTTGCAAAACATAACAGAATGGATAGTAGACTGTTCTGAAGTGTCATCACAAGGGCATAAGGGGAGAGTATGGTCCCAGCAATTTTGAACCGGAAAAGTCACCAGACGATGGAAAATATTAAATCGAAATCTGAGCAGAAGGAAATGCTCAAACTGCGACAAATCATACAATAAGTAGGCCTGGATTGAAAAGGTTGTCTGGATTGCCAATGAATGTTGGACAGAGATTTTACTTCCTACTTTGGAGATTCGCAACTCTTCTAAGTGGCTTAAAGCCCTCAGTTTCCATTCCTTTTTGGATATCTTGCAGATTAAGTCTGGTGTTACATAACAATCCCCTAAGCCCAAATCATTCAGAAAATTATTAACATTAATTTTCTAACTGATTTTTTCCGAGCACGTCTGGCACTTATGTGGATTGCAGTATGGAAGAATGAAGCAGCTTCCCTGACACAGCTGGTTATCAAGGACTGTTTATGTTGTGATAAGGGCTTAAAAATCCCATGGCTGAGCGGTGTGCTAAGTAGTTTGCGCAGTATAAATATTGAAAGTATTTTCTTGGACCCCACATTAGCAGCTTCGGTCCCAAAAAAAGAAATGCAGAACACTCTGTACTCCCTATATAAGGACGAGCGGGAGGTGACGGAGGTTAGGAAAATAACTGTGCGCAACTACATGGCCATTGAACGGTACAGTCACCCGCTTCATACATATTTGACCTTACCAATGAGCCGTTGGGAGACGAGTTTACTGTTTCGATTAAGAGCAGGCACAATTCGATTTGCACTCTGCTTCCCACTTGGTCATAGCCCAAATTCGAATTTTAACCTATGCTCTTGTGATGGGAGGAGTGAGCAAACTATTATGCACTTTATATTTTTCAGTAAACACTATATCAAATATTTTAAACAGTTTTTATGTCCCTATTTTAATAAAAGAAGACCAATTAGTCTGGAGGTTGCATATCGATCAATGATAGAATTAGATGATGTTGAAATTATTTTCCGCACTAGCACTTTCCTAAAATCGGCAACAAGGGTGCGGAGATCCATGACGGACCCCTGATACTGTTCAATACAAACTGTGAAGTGTTTCTTCTTTTGAATAATCGCATACATTGACATGTTGGAAAGTTTTGCACAAGTCACTTTTGAATATGTATATCATACTTTTTAATCTTTTGTATTAACTATTGTGATGTATTTGTCTTGTGTGCTTTTATGGGTACTTTTCATCCGAATAAAGTTGAACTGAACTGAACTGATAACCACTCCTGGGATACACACAACATAGAGGAACCTTTAGTGGTTTTAGCCAATGGAATACCTATAAAAGACAAAAAAGTTTGGCAAGAATTAATGAATTAATAAGAATCAACAAAGTACAAAAACCTATATATCACCTTCAAGAAAACAACATGTATTATAACGATTTGGACATTGATAACATTATCTCATCTAAATACTTCTCATTTGCAAACAAAAAAATCATACTGGAAAATGTCAGCACATTAATATGGAAGAATATGAACAAATATATCACCATTACAGTATACACCCACTACACTAAAAAGACATGATGGGTGATGCTTTAGAACTTTGCTAGATGAGGGAAACTAGAAGAGAGGCATCTAGTGTGTGTTAAAAACTTCTGGAAGCAACATGTTATCAACAGTTACTCCTCACAGGGAAACATGAACATTATGATGGTTGTTGAGTACAAAGTTCTTAATCAGAGCAGTAAGAAAGAAAATTATATTCAGAAGATCCATGCTAATGTCAGGAGATTCCTTACATCTTCACACTTCAATATGAAAGTGAACTTTCAGTAATTTTTATGCAGTTGCACAAACTGGAGCTGCTGGAGCTGCTTTACTAATATGACCACACAAGATTTTGTTGAAAAGGCGCATGATAAAGATGAGAATCTAGAATGTAACTTGATCAACATTATGGCATGTCAGCAAGGGCCAAACGAATATTAGTTTTGAAGACATTGAGAGTTGCATTGTATGCTCAGAAATTTAGGACCACCCATGTAGTTATTGTTTTAAGCTATAATGAATATCTATCAGATGGATTTGTATCAATTTTTGCTTCAAGCAAATGCAAATATTTCAGGCATTAACTGTGAAACACCCACTGAATTATGTTTATTGGACATTGCCATTGTTAGCTGATATTTTAACCACAATTATCAAACTATGGGTCAGTATTTAAACACCAAGATGAAAATCCCCATTGGAGAGTTAATTGATTTATTTTGGAGAAAAGAGTGTCAAGTAAGAGGTCCACCACAAATTCATATGGTTTTACTGATTTATAATTGTACAAACTGTCATGTTCTGGTTGGCTGAGGCAAGGCCCTCGCCAGGCAGAACCTACCACACCCGTCAGGGGTGGTTGATTACTCTCACTGTATGACCTGCGCTCACCCTTAGGTAGCTTGGCACTGAGCAGTCAGGCTAATCACAAACGCAATGTGTGAAGGATTGGCACAGCACTCTCACACAATAAATATACTGAGCTTGAGGAAAAGAGACTTCATACGTAGTGTATGTAAATAAAGTTTGGATTCAACGCACACTTTAACTAACATAACATGAACAATGTGTATTATTATTCAAAATATAGCAATACTAGGACAAACCGTAATAAAATGATATCAGTAATATGCACACTTGGTAAAGAACCCATTGTATCCCCCAGCACCATTATGTGGTGTGAAATGTTGTCAGAATGAGGCCCACACTGGCAATTATTATAATTCAACGCCACGCAGTTATAGGATGCACCCCAGATCACAGTGATATCAGAAATGTGTACACACAGATAATTACAGCACCATGGCCCAAGGCCACAAGGGTAAAAACCAATGTCTTTTGGGGGTGTGGCTTGTCCAGTGCAGTGAAGAAGGCGGTCGTGCCTTGATCGCGCTCCGACCAGCCCCACATTATCCTTTCAATTGATCCTGCCTATCCAACCTAGCATCGCTATAAACACAGACTGAGTTCTACCAGAAAGCTGGGTCATCCTCCCGAGCGGGTTCCCAAGAGGTGGAAGGCGCAGTGGCAAAGATAAGAGCGCTGAGTGCGGCCTCGGCCTGAGGAGAGGTGCTCTGCGTGTAGCCGGGGACTCTCCTGATTTGACCGAGCGGAGACGGGGGCCCGGAGACGGAGCGGCTGGTGGACGGGCCGCAAGACTGTCGGCGTCCCCCGCGACTATCTGACATCGGAGGTAGGAGCTCTTGGCGGTTGCTGCCGTAGTGAGAAGGTGGCCATATTGTGCGGCCTTGGGACGGCCGCGCTGACATCTGCAGCTAGGAGAGGGTTGTTGTGGCGCCCCGGACCCACATGCTACTGATTGTGGGGTCTGCGTTGACTGCTGCTCCCCTGTGTCATCTGATCTCCTCCACCGTCTACCAGCAGTGATACTCGGCGGCTGTGCGAGGCCGCGGGGGGAGGGGCATTGCCCCGGAGTGGAGCATCACTGGAGGGCCCGCCTGAATGGGAGTCAGGCCTCAGGAGCTGGTTGGACGAGGCAGATTGGTGTCTGGGGCCTGTATAGGGACTGAGTGTGGCACCGGCGCTGACCCCTGTTGAGGCATTGGCCGTCGGGCGGCTGCTGAGATTCATCACTGCTAGGGGTGTGAACCGCCATTTTGGGTTGCTGCTGCAGTGCTGAAGGTGTGACTGCTGGTCCCAGGCGCGGGTGGGACTCCCAGTGATACCAGGGAAGGTGCAGGCCCCTGGAGTGGACGTAGGGCCAGGGATCTTGCGCAGGAGTGGGACGACTGGATACATGTTGCCCCCTCGCTCTCCTCCCCTCCCCCTCTCCAGTTCTCTACTCGTTAGGGGCCGGTGCCGGTTGGGGGTTCGACGGTCAGGTCTGGCCGCAAGGAGGAGGGGGGTGTGAGACCTTCCTGGAAGTGGACCACACGGCATCGAACTTGGACCGCGCTTGCTCATTGAAGTGACTCGCATCTGATGCCCTTGGGTGCCTGTGTTGAACGCCTTGTTGAAAGACATGACGGGAGATAAGGGCAGTGGGGGCCAGACCAAACAGGGCCCAATCGACAAGTTCACCGGGACGGGAGCGGCGGCCGGGACTGCGGGACAGCAGGGGCAAGTGCCAGATGATGCAACACTCCTGGCGGCCATTACCCAATCCAGGGATATGCTCAACGCAAAAATTGGGGTAGTCGGCTCCGATGTCATGCTGCTGCGATGAGATATGCGCAACGCAGTGGTGCACATTACGGAGGCCGAGACCCGCATCTTGGGGGTCGAAGATGATGTCACTACCCTGAAGAAGAAGGTTGCAGCCATGGAAACAATCCGAAAGGAACTGGCGGTGCGGGTGGAGAATGCCGAGGGACGTGCCTGGGTTGCAAGGGGGACAGCGTGGAGCGCTTCCTGACACAGTGGCTGGAGGACTGGCTCCCCCCGATGTACTCTCCTGCTGCTTTGTGGTGGAACGGGCACACAGGGCACTTATGCAGAAGCCCCCGCAAGGGGCTCGCCCACGACCAATCATAGCAAAACTCCTAAATTACTTGGACGCGACACTATCTTGAAGCAGACACGAGCCAAGGAACCCCCTATTTATAACAATGCAGGCATCATTATATTCCTGGAGTACACGTGACTGGTGCAGCAGCAGCGGCAATCATTTATTTGTGGCGAAGGCCCGTCTCCGGGACCTCAAGCTCCCGTATGCCCTGTTGTTTCCAGCCCACCTGAGAGTGGTGTACTGCTCTCGTACACACTTCTTTGATACCCCGGAGGAGGTGTTCAAATGGATAGATGAGACCGTGCGGGTGCGAGTCCATACACCACCTGGTAGGGAATCGGATTCATCCTCGAGGGAGGTGGCCCGGAGGGGGCCCCGGGGCAGCTGAGGGGAGGCATGAGGTCGAGGTCCAGGCGTCGTTCTCAATCCAGCATAGCCCTCTCGCGGGGGCTCCGCTTTTGCAAGACATGCCTCAGCGGACTGATCCTTGGGTCTGTTTGGGGCTGTGGGTCCTTGGACTGTGAACTAATTGCCGGATAGGCTTGGAATCCGGGCTGGTATCTCTGCCACACAGTTGCGGGTGGGGGAATTGCCCGCGGGGCATGGGTTGTCAGTTGGGGATCCATTGGGCGATATGGTTCCTGTCCCCTGGTTGGAGATTCGGCTCCTATCTGACCGCGACAGATACTTCAGTGTTTGTGAGGTATGGGAAGGGGGACTGTTATGGGGTATGGGCTTGTTATTCTTTTTAGGTTGCGCGTCCACAATGGGTTCTCACATGTTAGCACACACCCCGTGGTGCGTCCATATCCGTCAAGGTCATAAATGCTTATCGGGATGTCAGATACAACGGGTGGGAGGCGGGTGACCCCTGGTGCCTTGCTCATTATTAGCTGGAACGTTTGCGGGGCTCTGGACAAGATTAGGCATGGGGCCATACTTCAACAGGCCAAGCGAGCAGGGACCGATGTGCTCCTGCTACAGGAGACACACTTAATGGACGCTAAGGCCCTGTGTCTGCAGAGATATGGGTTCCAGCACATTTTCCACACTGGCTTTACGCTGCGTTCATGGGAGTGGCGATATTGATTCACCGCAGGCTCCCATATATTCATGAGAAGCACTCGTCAGACACACAGGGGCGCTACATTTTTATTTGGGGCAAAGTTGGGGAGGACACTCTGACCTGGGCAGCATTTATGCTCCCCTGCAATTGCAATGGAACTTAGTGGAGCGGCTTCTGAACATCTGGGCGGATATGCCAGACACGCTCTCAGTCATGGGCGGGGACTGGAATGACGGGGTCAGGATAGATGGAGAAGTGGGGGTGTTGTACAGGATGGCCCTCCCACAAAGTTTCACTCCCTAGTGACAGGACTTGATTGGGTAGACATCTGGAGGTACATACATGGACCCCGCCGAGAATACACATATCTCGCCACAATACATTATTCATTCTCGAGACTCGACTACCTTTTCGTCCCCAGGGTGATAGTGCACAGGGTGGCGTTGGCTGATATTTTGCCCAGGGGCTTGTCAGATCATTCACCGGTGGCCTTTACACTTCAGATAGGTCCGGGGCGGCAACTACTAAGATGGCGCATGTCGGTGTGGCATCTGCATAAAGAGGACTACAGGGAGCATCTGACTGAAGCTATTGATCACTATCTGACAGTTAGTATAGGGTCCGTTTCTTCAACCGCGGTACTGTGGGAGGCACTAAAACCCACGCTGAGAGGGGTGGATATTTCCTGCTGTGTAGTGGCGCGTAGGGAGCGCAAGAAGAAACTGTTGCCTGTAGAGGCTGAAGTGGAGGTGCTGGAATGTAGGAGCTGGGAGGCGGAGGGTGGCCCAGTCAGAAAGCAACTAATATTGGCTCAGCAAAACTATGCAGCCCTACTGATGGACAAGGCCCGCCAGGCTTGGCCAGCAACGCGCAGTAAGGTGTATCAATGGGGGGACAAATTCAGCAAGATGCTGCATTGACTATGCAAGGGTGCCTTTCATTCCCAGGCCCTACTGAGAGTCCTGGGCCCGGCCGGTGTGCTGCTTATTGAGCCAGTAGCTGTTGCAGAAAGCTTTGCTACCTACTATGAGGACCTCTACGCACCGAAAGAATGCATTACAGCCGCCATCATAGCTAAATTTATAGACGATTTACCACCTAACGCCATTTCTTAGGAGCTGCTGGACCGACTATAATGGCCGCTGACGGATGAGGAGTTGGGCACTGCTCTGGGGGAACTGAATCCCGGGAAGGCTCCAGGATCGAACGGATTCCCCAGAGAGTTTAAAAAAAAATGTTTGTGCAGCTGGCCCCACACTACAGACTGGTAGTGGAGGAGGCGCGGGAGTGTGGCTCGCTTCCTCTGGACTAGAGAAATGCTGAGGTGGTGGTGTTCCTCAAACCTGGCAGACCTCTGGAGCAGCATGCGTCATACCGTCCCATATCACTTCTGAACATGGAGGCGAAGGTCTTGGCCAAGGCATTGGCCAACCGGCTTCTACCATATATTTCCACTCTGGTGCACCGCGACCAGGCTGGGTTGCACATGTGGCAGTGGCAGCCAGCGGGCAGCTGGGGGAACCGGTGGCACTCTTGTTGTCTGACATGGATAGTGCCTTCGACTCTCTTTGCCTTATTGCGGAGACTCAATTTCGGCCCGAGATTTCTAGCTTATCTGATGCTTTGATGGCGTCTGTGTGGGTGGAGGGAGTGCTCTCTAGACCCTTTTCTATTCAGCGGGGAACACGGCAGGGCTGCCCCCTTTCCCCGTATCTATTTGCGCTCGCCATGGAGCTGCTGGCGGCCTGGGTGCGCATTGATACCCAGCTTCGGGGATTTGAGCCGCCGCTGGCCCTCTCGGATAGAATAGCACTGTACGCGGACGACGTTCTGTTCTATCTTACGACTCTAGACAAGTCTGGGCCGCTGCTGATGCGTATACTACAGGTCTTTGAGGATACCTCTGGACTGTATATCAACCCACGTAAATCTACGCTGTGGGCCCTGGGGGGTTGAAAGAGATTGGGAGCATGGGCAATATCGGTTCAGCTGGCGGTGGGGGGGACTGAAATATTTGGGTGTCTTCCTGTCCGATGTGCCGGCGGTGTCTTGGGAACGCAATCTGACCCCGGTGTGGGACTGTACCCGGGAAGATCTTAAGGTGTGGTGCTGCTTACCCCTGTCCTTATATGGCAGGTCGGTGATTTTTAAGATGGTGGCAGCTCCTTTACCAATTAAAGAACCATACATACCAAATCCCACCCAATGGTTTCAGCAAGTGAATGCAGCGCTGGGTCAGTTTCTGTTGGAAGGGAGAAAGGTGAGGGTGGCCTTGCGAACATGCTTCCTGTCTACCTGCTGTGGGGGTCTCGCATCATCAGATGTCCTCTCATACTATCAAGCTTCGCACTTACTAGTCCTCAAAGAGTGGTGGTATGGTGACAGAGGAGACCCAGCATATGCTGTTGAGCGGCAGCTTATGGGACGCCATTCCATACATACGATGCTATACTCCGCACCGCTTCGGAGGTCATTGCCGTCGCCATGTGGGTGGTATTCTTGATCTGGAGGCAGGCTCTGCACCAGATGGGGTGGTGGAATACCTTGACCCGTGAGACACCCCTTTGGGATAACAGATGCTTACCTCAACTGGTAGCACTGCAGGGTTTCCGTGGATGGGAGTCAATAGACCTCTCGGTTTTGGGGGATGTTATGAGGGACCTGATGCTTCAATCATTCCAGGACCAACAAGAAGAGTATGTAATGCCGCAATCCCAGTTTTACCGCTACTTACAATTTAGGCACGCCCTCTCTCCTAGCTTGGAGGTCCTGGAGTCTCTACCCCACTTTAGCCCCATGGAAGCAAAGGTCTTCATGGGGGACCTCCCAGATCACAAGATCATCCGAATATACCAGACATTAGTAATTCACTGCTCCCCCAACCTACAGAGGATTAGGAATGCTTGGGAGGCAGACGTCGGTGCATTGGAGGAGGACTATATGGAGGCCCTAGCGGCCTGCGAGGGGCAGCGATAGCAATGCGCCTACGGCTAGTGCAATTTAAGTACTTACACAGGGTGTACTTCACCAGAGAGCACCTGTGGAGGGTTGGAATGATCACCTCTCCCGAGTGCCTTCGTTGTCATCGGGAAGACGGTAAACTTATACACATGATCTGGGGCTGCCTCTCACTAAATTGCTTTTGGAGAGGGATATACTCCTGCCTCTCTGAGGAGTTGGGTTGGGAGCTCCCCCGCACACCACGTTTGGTCCTGTTACATGTTATGGAGAGAGTGGGGGGTAATATTTACAAACGTCACCTTTTACAACTAGGCCTCACATTAGCGCAAAGAGATATCGCCAGGGCCTGGAAAGTACCTGGGGCCCCATCGGTGGTTGCATGGAAAAATGGGCTAGATTTTTGTATGGGGCTAGAACAAACCATTTTCCTTGCCAGGGGTGCCCACTCAAACATTATAAGATATGGAAGCAGTGGGCAGACTATCGGGGTCTAGAATTGGACCCGCCACAGGACATAGAGGCACACTTGCCGGACTGATTCATATGCTTTTTCTTCGGTGGTGGTGGTGGGGGAAGGACGGCTCGGAGGGACCAGGATCCCCGGGTGTGATGTTACGTGATGGACAGGTTTATGTGGCATGGGCGCAATCTGGGGCGGGGAGTTGGGGGGATTTGTGATGATGTTGTTCGCTAATATCTATATAAGTCAAAGTCATTGTCATTGTTAATTTGATGTGTGCAACTGTCTCTGGAGTGCAGAGCCCTGAAATGTATGTGAAACTAGACAAAATAAAATTTGTTTTAGAACAAAAACATAGTATTCTTTTGGCAAGGAATCAACGTGTAAAGTAACATCACAGTGTGGTGTAATTATTCACAGGCAATCAATCCCACACACTCACTCAACACCGATACATGGTGCCATGGACGTCAGGCAGGTCTGCATGGAAAGCACTTGTGCACACATGCGCACAGTGCCGGGATGCGGTACAACGGTTGTCTGGCAGGTAAGTTGATAATGCACTTGCAGACTGTGTGGCCGAAGCACTCCTCCGCCATTCAACTCATCCCGCCTACCCTACACGTACAGGTAGAAAAAAATAAAACCTTCCACCCTGAACCTAGGCCAATCATCGATCAAATCACACTTAGTCAGTGTCTCAGGGGAGAAAGGGGGTGTAGGTAACAGGGCTGATTAGGCAGCAGTCTACAAATGGAGGTTTGGTCTGTACTCGAGAAGTTCACCCACGGTATGCAGAGCAGAAGCAGGCTTAGGATGATAGTCGTTCAATCGAAGGCCCAGTTCTGCAAAGCACAATGGAGGGGGTCACGCAATCTATAACACAAAATCATTGGGGCCGAATGAGGAGAGGTCAATTGGTCCGCCGCACTGAGGGCACAAAGGAACAGTTGATGAATGGGGGATGAAGCAGGGGAGGCCCTTGAAAAAGATCATAGTAGCACTGAGGCAATCGGGTACCCCGGAACACAAATATGCTCCTCCACCCTTTCACTGGAAATGAGGCACAACATTTTGTAGTGTAGTTCCTATATTCCCAATAGGCTCTGCGCATTGGAATAATATATCCTATAGATGTGACGTAGGACTGAGGTCGACTAGGTCTCTATTGAATATATTGGACTTAATTGTGAGTGTCAGCTAGCTCAGAGGTCACTAGAAACAAGAAGGGATTAGTTTCTGACAACCGCATAAACGTGACAACTTTGTTTCCCAAGAATATGATGTAGAGATATATAGAGTCGCGGAAACAATAGATAGTTATTTCACTGAGTCAATCGTGCATGCCTAATTTCACCAGAGGTGCAGAGAAATAGAGAGACAGGCGTTTTCAGTAAAAAGTATTTATTGAACAGTCTTCTGTCTCATGCAGGAAAAATGAACTGCTACAATCGTAATACTGGTTGCAAAGTACAATGTGTACAGTATGAACAGTATTATAAAATAATACTGTAAAAGCATGGTATGGTTTCTAAGCCATAAAATACATAGAATACATAAATTAAGAAATAAAGACTAAAAGTACTCAACTTTTGCTTCTAAAATGCGCCTACCCCGGTGTACCTAATTAGGTCAAGTACAAGGGAAGAAGTAAGTGAGGTGTAGCTTACTTTCAGTATTCTTTGCCAATAATCTATCCAAGAATTCTCTACGGGTCTAATCATCTCTGTACCTTGATTTTAGAATGAAGGAGGTCTGGTATCTCTCTCTCAGGACTCGATTTCCCAACAACCCGCAAGGGTAGCTTGGAAACACTGGAGCTGGATTTCTCGGCAAGAGAAAAGACAGCGTCTCGCTCAGTGCGTCTGCTGGAGGGGGAGGGTCGGCTTCCTTCGACACTTGCTGCGGCGAGCTGTGTCGTGTAAGTAGATAGTCGAACTGCTCCAAACCACCATGTGTTTGCCTGGGCAAGTGTGGGCATATTTATACCTGGAAGGTGCCTAGTTTGACGTAAGGTTGGACATAATAACGTCATCAAAGACTCAGTTCTTTGAAAACTCCATGAGTTCTTGGATAAATCAATATTCAAGCAAGGGGAAGTCCCTGACTGCTGAAGGCGGGTTTTTCCAAGAAATCGTTGTGGATTTTCGGAACTAGTGGAAATAGCCATGCCGTATTTGGACTGCATAGGCTAAGTCTAAATATGGTTATGAATTCTATGCCTATATAGGGATAGGGTGATTTATACCTATATATGGGCATGAATTGGGAAAATTACACTAGGGTCATAAATTTATAATCAACACCCACTCCACTTTATTATGTTTAACATTACTAAAGTATAAGCACTAAAACATATCTTAAGCATGTGTTTACAATCCCACCGAAAATACACAAAATGCATTTGAAAAGGTTGCACACGAAAAAATTAGCATTTGTACAGTACGCTTTTAGAAGCAATAGGCATCATTCAAAACATGAATTATGTTGTTGGCAAAGCTAACTGAATGAATCATGTAATGACATTTATGAAATGGCTCTAAGTTACAGAATAAAAGGTTGAGACCATTCCATAGCAGAAAATAATATACTGTTTTAGTTTTGAGGACAAGGTCAAATATTGTCTCTAGGAAGTATTTAAAGAATTCATGTTCTCTAAGAATAGTTCTACTTTAAGCGGATTACTTTGTGCCCAAAAAAAAAACAATTTCAGTTTTTTTTGTAAAAATTTCAAAATTAGCATAGAAAAATAGAGTTCCAAAGCTTTGGAAGGATTGTTATGAAAAGTGAAGGCCAAATTTAGAGTTCATGGAACGCTGTGTGCACATTTCAAAAGTTATTCTTGGTGTCAGGAGAAAACATTAAATTGTCTAGGCTGGCAAAGAAATCGTCTACCACACTAGGTGAAAGTGGAACTACTTCATTAAGTAGATCAATTGTGCACAGATGAAAAGCATCGCCATCAGCGTCATTCGCATTAGCAATGTTCGCAGTAGATGGTACCTGTGTGCCTGTTGTTCCACGTACCTCACCATTAGCTGTAGTTGCTGGTGAGATCTCTACGAATGCGGTCATCAGGATTGGCAGCCGTTGGGGGCAACACGATGCATGAGCCGTTACCGGACCTAGCAAAGCGTCAACATCCGTTGGCAGTGCTGATGGAAGTGTAAGACAAACGTCCAACACGCATTCTTCTCCGCAAAGCAGGCATCGTAGAACAGGTAAGATGCAATCTTGCCAGTTTAGTCTGAACGAAAGAAACCATGTGGTGCTCAGATCTCTTAAACGAGCCAAGCCAAGAATCTGTGTAATTCTGTCACAGTACTGCATGGCTAGGAGGGCATTCTCCATGGTGTTCTGGGTATCGCTGGTGACTGGACATGCCATATTAGAGCAGAAGGAACAAAAATAGAATTCTTGCTACGAGTCCCAAAAGAAGAGGCAGGCCGCCGAACACAGAATGCACGAAATTTGGAAAAATGCCTAGGACTGCTTGAAAGGGTGCTAACAGTCCCGAAAAACTGTCTTAAATGCATGTACAATACCACTCGTACCAGACATGTTTAAGATACGACCTAACATTTCTGCGAAATGTATTGGACAATTCGATGATAATAGGGCATGTATCTCTGCAGAAGTCCTTGTGACTAGCATATCATACGTTTCTCTGGACGAGGTCAGTGGCACAGTTGTTTGCAAAAGAATGGCTTTCATTCTCCTTAAAGTATCTATTTGTATAGAAGAGATATTCAGTGAAGGCCACAACAGTGACTCCCTGTCTGTCTTCATTTTAGGAAACAATACTTGCATACAACAAGTGACCCTGGCTGACACACTAACGAGATACGCTATACCTGGCATCATTCCACAACAGCTGTGATCACTCAACATTATGTAGCTACCATTGGATAGCTGCCTTAAAACTGGGTCTATCCCTGCTGCTGGAGTACCGTGCAGGTGGCAAGAAAGGTTATTTGAAGAACCCTTGCAGGCTCTGTGTAAATTAATACCTTGACATAAAAGTGTACCGCTTAGCGAGTTCTTACAATTTTTTCCACTAAGAAATACCTCCTTTCCCCCACTCCAACATTTGTGTGTGTATGGTAAATTCCAGGTCGACTTAATGTACTCTTTACCCAACCTTTCATACAGGCCCGCTGATATGTGTCTTAAGCAATAGTGAAACTGGAAAATCGTCACTGGTATGGTGATGGTGCCATGTATTATCCATTCCACGACTGGCTTCTCAGAAACAGTTAATGGTAATCTTTCCAGTTTTTCTATGCTCAGCACCATATAGTCTGCTCCTCTTTGTGCCAAAGAGATTTGTTTATCTGTAAGGTTAAAGACAGTAAACAATGACGGGTGTTGATTAGACGCCATGGCACGTAGCCTGAACAGAGATTTTATAATATCCAACCTAGCAGCATTATAGAACATAATTGAGCCTGGCCATTTTGTAACATTAGCAAGTCCTGCTCTATTATGTCGATGGCAGAGGATACAATGCTGCCCAAGGAATATATTCTAGAGGACAGAGTCGTTAACCCATTGTCCACTACAGAGAGAGCTTTCTCTAAATTAATACGATCAATTTCTCGTATTCTTTCTGCAGTTTCCAATTACGTGACTTTCCATGCTTCATTGTAAGCAGAGTATATACCGGCGTATATGAAACGTTTTTGACGTGGTATACGAGGTCCAAGTAAGAAGTCTCGTAAATCAACGCCTTCTTTAAGTAAAGTTAAGTGTTGTTTAATTTCTGGAAGTGTGGATTTCTGTAGCCACTAAAGGCATAGTTTGCCTAAACTGTATGTTGTAACTATCCCTCGATGTTGTCTCTGGGAATATCTTGGATCTGGCCTAGTTACTGTGAACCCTTGTGTTTTGTTCAGGAATCTATCTTGACAGTTATTTGTGTCTGTGGGCCAGATTAACCATTTTTCCAATCAGGATTAGTTCTGTTCTGTTGTAAAATCTGTTTTTTGTCTACCTCCTCATATGCAGTGCCATTACTGTCAGGTGTGGCTTTAGGTATGGACGGTTTGTTTAAATCTTTTATCTTAGCTAAGCCAAGACAAGATGTTTGTTGAACAGTGTCATTTAAAAACATTATTTGTTCTGGGATAATGCAGGCTCTGAATAAGGCTTCTAAACCTTGCACCTGCCAGTCTTTTGTGCCCCAGACAGTTTTTGTCTCAATGTTGTCTTTCCAAAAGTTAAAACCTAATGTAGACAGCTGAGCATAAAAGTTCGCAGAATAAATTTGTTCAGTATTAGTCAACATGTTTTTCATTCCTGTATTATTCACATTCTTGAAATAAAACGTTTCTGGATTTGTGACATTGAAACCTGAGAAGTATGGAAACGTTTCATAAAATGCTTTTGAGCTGCCCTTTGGCGGCGTTGGACAATATTCCCATTGATTGTAAGTAAAAAGATTTCTTGGGTTTCAAGGTTTGTGCAAATAATGGTGACCATAATGATTAAAACAATACATTTGTTTATAATCTGATGAACCTTCTAAGTATTCATGTTTTGTGAATTTAGCTGAGATTTCTAAATCTGTCCTCATATTATTAACAGTTTCAAAGTCCCAATCATCAGAAAATGTGCTGGGTGTAACAAAGTCACTCAAAGAAACCTTGAATTGGTGTAGAATCTTCAACAATTCCACTGGGCCATAAATGTCATAATTAGTTGTGTCCCATGCTATACCACCAGGTATAGGAACGGCTGTGATGTTCACTGATAAAACACACAAGATGATGGACATAATGTTGCACAATGGCAAATCATTCACTCCCAGTCACAGATCTGAGTTAAATCCATCCCAGTCCAGCCCAAACTGCCAAGCCATGTCTTCCCTGAACCGGAATCAAGCATCCTAGGACCGGTTTCTGGCTATCAGACGTCTTCAGCCAGGATAGCTTGACTCCAGTGGCATAGTGAGCACGGGACCCACGTCTGGGCATACCCTTCCCACATTGGGTGAACAGCAAAACACACAAGAAGATGGACGTAATGTTGCTCAATGGCAAAACATTCACCCCCAGTCACAGGCTGGACTGTTCCCATGAGGCACAGAGTCAAGGCTGATTTGCATATGGTCATGTCTGAACTGGGGTGGTGTGGTGAGCAAAAAAACGATGGATTAAGGCCCAGATCTCTGTACTGGGGTGAATGTATGACATTGTTCTACATTCTGTCTATCAACTGTTGTTTTTGCATTTGTCACCCCGAGTGGGACGGGTATGCTCAGACGTGAGTCCCGTGCTCTCCACGTCACTGGAGTCAAGCTATCATGGTTGAAGACGGCTGATAGCCAGAAAACGGTCCTAGAATGCTTGATTCCGGTCCAGGGAAGACACGGCTTGGCAGTTCGAGCTGGACTGGTCCCATGAGGCACAGGGTCAAGGCTGATTTGCATATGACCATGTCTGAATTGGGGTGGTGCGGTGAGCAAAAAAACGATGGATTTAGGGCCAGATCTCTGTACTGGGGTGAATGTATGACATTGTTCTGCATTCTGCCCATCAACTGTTGTTTTTGCATTTGTCACCCCGAGTGGGACGGGTATGCTCAGACGTAAGTCCCGTGCTCTTCACGCCACTGGAGTCAAGCTATCCTGGCTGAAGATGGCTGATAGCCAGAAACCGGTCTTAGGATGCTTGATTCCGGTCCAGGAAAGACATGGCTTGGCAGTTCGGGCTGGACTGTTCCCATGAGGCACAGGGTCAAGGCTGATTTGCATATGGCCATGTCTGAACTGGGGTGGTGTGGTGAGCAAAAAAACAATGGTTTAGGCCCAGATCTCTGTACTGGGATGAATGTATGACATTGTTCTGCATTCTGTCCATCAACTGTTGTTTTTGCATTTGTCACCCCTGTGATGTATTCCTATAGGTTCTGTATCGATCCCCCTATTCCTGACCCTATTCTGGTTAGCAAACTAACAAGTTAACTAGCTGTCATCCCATGAGGCAGAAAACCCCCATGATGCAGGAACCGTTATCTGATAAAGCCACACTACGGCACAGGAACGTGTTATCTGATTAGGTCATAACGCTTGCCATCTAATTAGTCAAGCGATATTCCTCCAGCCCCTGATAAGGCATACGGAGTTCTCAAAACAAATCAAACCTATGACAACCTGGGAAAACCCTGCGGCCATTGTTTTGATTTCACCCAGAACTTCAGCAAAAGAATGTGCTAACGACCTGGTCGTATGACATCTTTATTGACGTATCTATGTCCATCCTTACGTCAATCTCGGCACCTTAAAGGTATAAATATTACCGATATTGCCCTATGCAAACACACGCGGTGGTGACGAGAACGGAGCAGCCAGACTTGCCGAAGCCCAGAGCAGAGCAGACCCCGCTGGCGCAGCCCCGCCTTCTTGACGCGCTGAGAACGAGCAGCTGCCCATTTCTCCTGCCGAGAAATCCAGCTCCGGCGCTTCCGGGTAGCCCTCGCAGGCAGCCTGGAATATCGAGACCAGAGACGAGAGATACCATCCCTCATCCATCCTAGATTCCAGGTACAGAACTGAATAACCCCTCACAGAGAATTCTTTAGTCAGTCACTTGGCAAAACAAACTTAACTTAAACTGTAACTTTCTATTCCCGCCCACGTATTAGGCTTAGGTCAGGTACACGGGGTAGGCGTATTTAGAAACACCAGTTGAGTACGTTTAGTCAAATGTATATGTGTATGTAATATATTTTATTCATTTTAAACCTTCATATGGCTTAGAAACCATATCAATGTTTTTACAGTATTATTTTATACTTCTGCTTCTAATGTATGCACTTTACTTAACTATAAGTATTGCAATAATATCGATCCATTTCTCTTGTACGAGAAAAGAGACTGATCAATAAATAACATCTTTTATTGAACACGCCGTCTCTTCCTTTTCTCTACAATCTGATGAGACTAAGAATGCACGTACTGACTGAGTAAAATAAATTGCCTTTTGTTCACACGACTCTCGAGATATACTCTTGATTAGGGGAGAGCAAAGTTGTCATGTTCTATGGTTGTCAGAAACTAAATCCCTTCTTGTCTATCCAGGGAGGTTCAACTCCTTCTTGCCTATTTGAGAAAGTTTCTAGTGAACTCTGAGCTAGCTGGCAAACCCAAAACTTTAAGTCTAATATCGACAGTAGTAGACCTAGTTAACGTCTGGTCTAGGCCTATACTATTGAAGGTATTATTCCAATGCGCAGAGCCTATTGGGATAATAGGAACTACACTACATGGCGCCCAACTCGTTTGGAAGGGCGATAAAACTAACGTAAGACATTTAGAGTAACTCAGTCGTGCTCTCTCACTCAGACCCCTTTTCCCCATAATACTCCAAAGACGTCTGGAGTGGGTGAAAGGTAATATCCTCCAAAACCTCGCGGAGGAAACTCCTATGTATGGTTCTTGGTTTAGTCAACGTTGAAGGATAAACCGTTCCAAAATATTGTGCATCTAATCTTTGTTTCCATAAGAAACCTGATCTGCAAACAAACAAAGTAACCATCCTGTCGGTAAAATGGCAGACAGTGATGATGAAAGAGAGGCAGTTAGATTAGCAGCTGAAATAGCAGCAGCTGATACTGCTATACAAGACACAGACCCGGATATAATACTCATCCCGGTCATTAAAAGAAAATCTATAACCTTAAAACTTATAGAAAATGGACTGACACCTAGAGGTGGCACAGTCATATTCGTAATTGAGGCACACGAATATCGGCAGACAGAGGTATACTATTCATGGATACATTTTCCAGCAGCAAATGCTGTAACAAAGTACTTCCACTATTACAAAATAGAAGAACCTCCTGGAGAGTACACTCCTTTCGAGGAGGTGGAAGTACCACTTAAATTTCAAGAGCATTTGCTCTTATTTAATGGCGCCCTAAAACACAATAATCACATCACCAGGCTCGGTCCTTTAGGTAGACCAGGAGCAACGTGGCCGGTCCTAGCCGGATACACACCACATCCAGACATCAATGGGATGTCTGCAGCAGAGCTGTTAACACAGCTAAAACAATTAGTAAAAATACATAGACAATTAGTCCAATATGTGATGCGGACTTCAACAATTCAACCAGCAATTAAAATTCCACAGCTGACCCTTCACCAGGGGAACACAAATAAAATTACACCACAGAACATACAATCCTGCCTAGGTAAAGTACCGGCTAAACGGGAACAAATACCATTCTGGTTGGCACAAAAAATCACCCAAATAGAGGCGGTGTTTCCTGACACCACCCCGTTAGAAAAACACAGGATTCTGACTATCTGTCTTCCAATGGGAATCGCACCACACGTGGAGGACTGTGACACTTGGGGTACAGTCTTTGCTTCCATCTACACAAAAACGCACGGTGTTCCATCCATTTCGGTAATACCAGATGTGCTAAAACAAATTCAAGACGAATACGGTCCAGAACCCGCTTTAACTCTTGGTATGAAATTACTAAAAGACTTCAAGCAGGTCTCGGCTATATTATTAGCCAACATAAAGGGAGAAGCAGCAAACGTGGCGATCCGCCAGAGGTTAAAGGAGACAGATATAGCAGACCAACCAGCTGAAATTGCCAGAATCATAGAAAAATCCTATGAGGAACTAGGTAGAGATAGTTTAGGTGGAATACCAGTAAAACCACAACTGATTGAAAGTCCAGAAAAAATATTTTTTAATAATAATTCAACATCACAGAAAAAGAGCTGGGATGGAAACAAACACTCCAATCCTAAAGAAAAGAAATTCCAGTCCAGAGAAAGGTCTCCTAGGCGAAGAGAAAAATCTGCGAACCAAAGACACAGGTCACCCCAGAGTGACCCCTCTGGGAAAAGATATAACCTTAGAAATAGGGATAATATAAAGAAGCCTGATAGATATCAAGACATTGATACACGTCCCTCTCAATCTTTTCAGACTTCCTCGCAGAAATCGGAAAGAAGAGGACGATCAGAACAAAGAGAAGAGCACGCCAAGTCCAAAGACAAGGAACCTGCTCAGCTAAAAAAGAAATTACAATTTCCAAAAAAGAAGGTAGCCAGTATCAAGGTAGTTAACAATGCCGAGAAAACTGAGGACACAACTGAAAAACGGAGAATGGGCTCAGACAATGCTAGACAGCGCAGCAGAAGTGAGCATAGCTCGCAAAGTCCTTATCAATCATCTGGAGACAGTGGACACGAATGAATATTTTCAAGTGGAAACTGCAGACACCAGAGTTAGCAAACCTCACAAAATATATGAAATAACATTACGTATAGAGGGGGATAAGACTAGAAAAATAAGGGGACTATTTTGGGATAATCTCTCCAAGGGCTATGACATCCTCCTAGCTGAAAAAGACTGGCCACCAGAGTTTGTCAGGGAGTGCCCTCATGGCGAAGAAATAATTATGCCTGCCTTCTCAAATCACATCCCAATTCATAAAAAATACACACTTGCCAGAAAGTGGGCAGTAGCTCTAGCTCCTGCTTTATATAAAAATCACGTAGGATGGGATGAGGACTCTCCTCCTCACAAAATCCAGTTAAAATCACAACCTACTGCACAAAGGCAGTACCCAATTAAGCAAGAAGCTAAAAAACAGGTAAAAGAAATTCTAGATCAGCTAGAATACCAGGGGGTGATTGAAACTTGCACCTCACAAATGAACAACCCTTTGTTTCCGGTCTCCAAACCAGACAATTCATATCGTCTAGTTTTGGATTACCGACATCTTAACTCATGTTGCAAAACTTTTGCAGTGCAAAATTCGCATAGTGCTGCACTAATGAATAACATAGTGCGCAAAAAATACAAAACAACATTAGACATCTCTAATGGATTCTTTTGTCAAAACATAGCACCAGAGAGCAGATATTTGTCTGCGGTCTCAATAAATGGCACTCAAAAACAATTCTGTCGGTTAGCCCAGGGGTACAAGAACAGCCCGGGAGTATTCTCAGCGAGAGTAACAGAATTACTACAAACATATGATGACGAAGCATTATCTTATGTCAAAGACATATACTTAACAGATGATGACTTGGAGACTCACTTGAAGAGAGTGAACACCATAATACTTGGGTTCGCAGCAGAGGGTTACAAATTCAACTTTAAAAAATCCAGAATTGCCCATCTGACAGTCCTGTTCTTAGGATATGAATTATCAAGTGAAGGCAAAAGCCTGGCAGACAATTTTCTAGAGAAATGTGCCGTACTCCAAGCACCTAGAACACTAAAAAACCTACAGTCAATTCTAGGCTTCCTAAATTTCGGAAGAACATACATTGCAAATTACGCAGAAAGGGTCAAACCCCTTTATGATCTAATAAAACCAGATTTTAAAAGAACCAATTGGACTCAAATACACACAGAAATTCTGAGATCCTTACAAACAGACATGCTAATTAAAACAAAATTAGAAACACGTGATAACACACGCAATCTTGTGATTCGAGTCATCCCAGGGAGATGCGGATTCACATACCTGACCTCTAATGAGGGAGAAAAGGTACCAATTGCATTCAAATCACACTTGTACACTAAGGCTGAAATGAAATTTAGCCCAACGGAAAAAATTCTTACTGCAACACAGACAGCTATAGCAAAAGAACGAGCCCTGGCACAAGGTAAACGAATAATAATCGTGACACCGATACCAGCCTTAGAGGCTGTAACAAAAGCAAGCATTCCAAATGCTAAAGCGCTCCATCCGAGATGGATACAATGGGCTAATTCTCTTGCTGCAACAGACGTGGCGTACGAATTTGATCCTTACTTAAAAACACAAGAATTTCTCCAATATGAATTTGAATGTCCTCCGCCGACCGAAATTCTGCCTCTAGAACACTACGGCTGTATAATATATACAGACGGATCAGCACAACCCGCAGTGGGGGGTAAGCAAGCTTACAGTGCTGCGTGCGCGATTGTTAAAGGTCGCTGGCACGAAGGGAAATTTAAACCAGCTATCACTAAAACACAATCTCTAGGAGATTGTACAGCTCAGCGAGCTGAATTACTGGCGTTCAAGATGGCGCTTGAAAATACCGATCGAGAATTCCCCACACTCATAGTGTGCGATTCGTATTATTGCGTTCAGTCTTACAATGAATACTTGCAGATCTGGCTTCAGAATGGTTTCAAGGATGCGAAAGGTGGCACAATCAAGCATAAAATGCTCTGGGAACAAGTAGTTCTTTTACAAAAAGAACTACCAAAGACTCACGTGATACATACACTGAGTCATCAACGTGATGGCGTTCACGTTGCAGGGAATTCATTGGCTGATGAGGCCGCGAAGGCAGCTGTGCAAACGGCTTCCGTAGCTGCCATCACCCGGTCAAAAACAAAAATAGACAGCGAAATATTACAAGCTGTCAGCGCTACAGAAAAGGATTCGATAGAAACACTCCCGAAAGGCTTTCCTGTAAAATACTCATACATAACTGATGCAAACAATGTTCCTTTTGCTCGAATCCCTGGAGTGGGGGATAGGGCAATTCCAAACATGGAACATAGGTTAGGACTGATAATAGCGGCACACGAAGGGCTTGCTTCTATACATGCTGGCGTCTCAGCCACAGTATCATTATTAAAACAGAGATACTGGTGGCCACAAATGAGAAGACAAACAAGGAATTATGTTTTAGAATGTGAAATATGTCAGAAAATGAAAGTATCAACTGTGAGACGTCCAGCGCAGACGCCCCTTCTAATCTCGGATAAACCATTAGCCTGTGTTTACCTAGACCACTGTGGTCCCTTACAAAGGGATGGTAACTATAAATATATCTTGGTTGCAGTGGACTCATGCACGAGATTCATATGGATGTGGCCCCAGCGAACGGCTGACGCCAGAACTGTTATAAAAGATTTGCGAGTCTTTATCGGCACATAGGCAATTGGCATGCTGCATTCAGACCACGGTCCTGCTTTTAGCTCTAGAGCTTATAAGGAGGCCATGGTCAGCATGGGCGTGACATTGCGGTACTCTTGTCCATTTCACCCTGAGGGGAACGGAATTGTTGAAAGAAAAAACCGTGACATAAAGCAATCTATAACGGCAAAGGTATTAGGTTCGGGAGCTGGGTGGGTCAAACATCTAATAAGTGTCCAACGCAGTCTAAATAACTTGCCAAGAAATTCTCTGAAGGGATTCAGTCCGTACGAATTATTATTTGGAACTAGGATGTTAATCTCTGACCTTGACAGTCAAACTTCAGTGGTGAAGGAAAAAAGCTTTGATATCAAAGACCGTTTGGCTATTTTGCAGGACTTAAATGAAACAAGAAAAGACCTGAGCAACATAAAGTTGAAACAACAGCCAACAACCACTGAAGAACCACCACCTGTCCCAGCAAGACCTGTCTGGATTCCAAAAGTCGGGGATCTAGTCAGAGAAAAGATCGCGGTAAAGAAGGAATTTGGGCCTTCTTACAGAAAAGCAGTTCCTGTCTTGTCTGTCAACGGGACAAGATCAGTTGTACTACCGCCGCTTGCTGGTAAAAAGGAGAACCGAGTTGTATCCATCGACCTGGTAAAACCACAATCATGTGGTCGATAACAAATAGTAGGCCAAGTGGACTCCCCATAAGTAGCAGAACACCAAGGTTTGCTACCAGTACAGAGGTCCTAACAAAGAGGCTAATCACATTCGAAACGCCTACAGAAGAACAACAAGGACTATGCAACAATGCAATGGAACTTAGACCTCTGAAAACCCAAATAAAAACATTTAGCAGAGACACACCAACCTATAATGAAGTAACAAACGACTATGCAAGAAACAGTAATCCTGAAGCAATTGGAACTATTGACAGAACTGCATCCGGCTACTTCATAAACTTCGATGATTCCTCTGAAGGCTTCACTGAATCAAAGACACAGCCATCATCAAAAACCTTTAAAGATAAAGCTAAAGAGCTTTTGAAACAACTGAAAGAAACATATCTGATTTCTCCATGGATCGAATTTTGGGTGGGTTTTGGTGCATTTATCCTCATACTTTGGCTCATCATGATACTAACTTTGGGACGCTTCATTGAGGGAAAATATGCTAAAATGGACACAGCAAGTCAGAAAATCAACTTGATCCTCAAACCACACACATCTTCACACGTCGAGAAAAGAGAACTTTCTTCAGTCAACTTCACAGCCAATCCTATACCGGGTGGGGTAGCATGGGACAACACTGACTACGAAATCTATGGTCCTGTTGAAATCCTGAAATATCCACACCAAATTAAGATCTCATTGAGTGACTTTGTAAAACCAAGCTCATTTGCTGATGATTGGGACTTCGAAAGCATTAATAATATGATGTCTGACTTAGTAATGTCTGCTAAATTTACCAAACATGATTATTTACAGGGTTCTACAAATTATGATAGTATGTATTGCTACAACCACTATGGTAACCATTTTTTACATAGATCTGCACAACCTAGAAATGTTTTAAATTATAATCAATGGGAACATTGTGCAACCCCTCCAAAAGGAAGCTCAAGAACCGTTTATGACAAATATTCATACTTTTCAGGTTTTAACATAAGTAATGCTGAAACATTTTATTTCAAATTGTCAAACAAGACAGGGACAAAGACCATGATAACAAACACGAAATTGATATATTCAGACTCATTCTTTGAACAAATGAATACTTTTGGTTTTGATTATTGGGACAAAAATGTTGAATTGAAAAGTGTTTGGGGCACAAAAGAATGGCAAGTACAGGGTATAGAATCTTTGTTTAGAGCCTGCATGATCCCAGAACAAATTATATTTTTAAATGACACTGTTCAACAATCTACCTGTCTTGGCCTAGCCAAAATCAAAGATTTAAATAAACCGTCTATTCCAAAACCAACAATGAACAGCAATAGCTCTACAGATGAAGAGATAGACGTAAATTATGTATTAAACCAAAACAGAACACATCCAGATTGGAAAAAGTGGTTGATCTGGCCCACAGATACTAATAACTGTCAAAACAGATTCCTGAACAAAACACAGGGGTTCAAAATGACCAGGCCAGACCCTAGATATCCCCAAAGACATCACCCAGGAATAATAACCACCTACAGTATGGGCAAATTATGCCTTCAATGGCTACAAACTTCCACACTGGCAGAAATTAAGCAACACCTAACTTTACTTACTGGTGGTGCTGACTTGCGTGATTTCACTATGGGACCACGCAAACAGCGTCAAAAGCGTTTCATAGCAGCCTCTGTGTATGCAGCATACAATGAGGCCTGGAAGGTTACTCAAATTGAGACAGCAGAAAGAATACGGGAAATTGACCGTATTAATTTGGAAAAATCACTTTCTGTAGTGGACAATGGGTTAATGACTCTGTCCTCCAGAATTTTTTCTTTGGACAGCATTGTGTCTTCAGCAATCGACATATTATCGCAAGACTTACTGTTGTTACAACACGGTCAGTCACAATTGCGTTCTATTGTACAGCTTGGTTGGACGTTACAAAATCTGCGTTCAGGCTATGTGCCTTGGTGTTTAATCAACACAACGTCACTATTCCATATCTTTAACCTTACTGATAGACAAATCAGTATGGCACAAAAGGGTGCTGATTATACAATCCTGAGCATTGAGAAACTTGAGAGATTACCAGTGACAATGTCAGAACGACCTGTCAGTGAATGGATAATACATGGGATAATTAATATTCCAATATCAACCTTCAGGTTTCAATACTGCCAAAAATATATACAGGCTGGCATGTATGAAAAATTAGGAAAAGGGTACATTAAAACAACATGGAACTTGCCCTATTCACATGCATGTGTCAGTAATAAAGGACAGGAAGTGTTTCTTAGTGGCAATAATTGTGCGATGTCACTAAGCGGTACACTTCTGTGTAACGGAATTAGTTTGCATGGAGCCTGTGAAGGGAACTCAAATAACCTTTCATGTCACCAGCAAGGCGCACCTGCAACAGAGATTGAACCATTCTTTCAAAGACTCTATAATGGGAGTTACATTCTAATTGTAGATCGCAGATGTTGTAGTCTTATGCCCAGGACTCCTTATCTCGTAACTACGACTGCGAAGGTCAAGTGCTGTGGACACTCATTGTTCCCCAGCTCCTTTACAGACAGGGAGGCAAGGGCAAGGCCCAACTTGAAAATTACTTCTATTCGAATAGATACTTTAAGCAGAATGAAAACAGTGCTTCTTCAGACGCCGACAAGGCTCACGTCATCAAAAGAAACGTATGATCTCCAAGAGATACATTCATTGTTATCAACTAATTCCCCCATACATTTCGCAGAAATCCTGAATGAAATCTTAAATATTTCTGATACCAGTGGAGTCTCAAAGGTATTTAAGACAGTATTTTCGATGGCATTAACACCATTCAAAGCCATACTGGGTATTTTTCCAGATTTCGTCCATTCGATTTTTGGCGGACTTCCCCTCATTTTAGGACTGATTGCAGGAATCCTATTCCTAGTCCTTATATTTCGTTATGGCAAACCATGTCACAGACAGAACACCTGCGACAAGGGAAGAAACAATCCTAGCCATTGGATACCGGGACCGGATATCAAAAATCCTGGGACTATCCCGGCTTAGAGACCTGAACATGACTTGGTTTCTATCATTTCGACCAATGTGGCAATGATGTGTTTTACCTGTATTAAGGTGCCTGCTATGCGGAGAAGAATGCGTGTTAGACACCTGTCTGACGCTACAATCGGACGCGCCAATGGATGCAGAAACATTGTTGAGTCCAACAAAGGCTCATGCTTTGTGCTGCCCTCAACGGCTACCAATCCTGATGACGGCATTCGTGGAAGCTTCACCACTACGATTAAGGGGTAGTGAAGTTCAAGATGAAAGCAGCATCGATCAGGTACGACCTTCTGTCAGCAATCCAAATCAGAATGTCAATGGAGACAATCATGCGCACGAATGCATGGTTACACCTATTTCCGAGTTAGTGGAACTCTCCCAGGAAGCTGTTGACAACTTTTTCGAGAGTCTAAATGATATGATGTTCTCACCAGAGCAGAAATAGAGACTTTTGAGTAAGCTCGTACACGGCGTTCCCTGAATTTGGCCTTCAACTTTAATAATAAAGTCACATGAACAATTTTCCCTGCAGTTCACAGACAGCAATTTTTTCTGCAGCCCCAAAATATTTTTGCATATTTTTCGGGACACTATCTTCTGCTTAAAGTAAGAACTATTCTTAGAGAACTAAAATTTCTAATTTTAGATGGCTTATAGACATTAGCTGCCCGCTGGTATGTTCATAAATATTTTATTCTGTGATGAAATGGTCTCGAACCTTTTTTTTTCTGTATTAAGAGCCATTTCATGTGTAAATTCTCATATACATATTAGTTATAATGTATAGATATGCGTGATTACTTTAGCATTATTCTACAGCTTGAGTGCATACATTACATGTGACTGTTTTCCGTATATTTGATATTTTCAAAATGCATTTATGTATTTTGGGGTGGTAAGGTATACACAATACTCTACAGTATGTTTTACTATGCATAGATTAGTAAATATGTCCATAGTTAGCGTGGAGTGGGTGTGATGTATTCCTATAGGTTCTGTATCGATCCCCCTATTCCTGACCCTATTCTGGTTAGCAAACTAACAAGTTAACTAGCAGTCATCCCATGAGGCAGAAAACCCCCATGATGCAGGAACCGTTATCTGATAAAGCCACACTACGGCACAGGAACGTGTTATCTGATTAGGTCATAACGCTTGCCATCTAATTAGACAAGCGATATTCCTCCAGCCCCTGATAAGGCATACGGAGTTCTCAAAACAAATCAAACCTATGACAACCTGGGAAAAACCCTGCGGCCATTGTTTTGATTTCACCGAGAACTTCAGCAAAAGAATGTGCTAACGACCTGGTCGTATGACATCTTTATTGACGTATCTATGTCCATCCTTACGTCAATCTCGGCACCTTAAAGGTATAAATATTACCGATATTGCCCTATGCAAACACACGCGGTGGTGACGAGAACGGAGCAGCCAGACTTGCCGAAGCCCAGAGCAGAGCAGACCCCGCTGGCGCAGCCCCGCCTTCTTGACGCGCTGAGAACGAGCAGCTGCCCATTTCTCCTCCCGAGAAATCCAGCTCCGGCGCTTCCGGGTAGCCCTCGCAGGCAGCCTGGAATATCGAGACCAGAGACGAGAGATACCATCCCTCATCCATCCTAGATTCCAGGTACAGAACTGAATAACCCCTCACAGAGAATTCTTTAGTCAGTCACTTGGCAAAACAAACTTAACTTAAACTGTAACTTTCTATTCCCGCCCACGTATTAGGCTTAGGTCAGGTACACGGGGTAGGCGTATTTAGAAACACCAGTTGAGTACGTTTAGTCAAATGTATATGTGTATGTAATATATTTTATTCATTTTAAACCTTCATATGGCTTAGAAACCATATCAATGTTTTTACAGTATTATTTTATACTTCTGCTTCTAATGTATGCACTTTACTTAACTATAAGTATTGCAATAATATCGATCCATTTCTCTTGTACGAGAAAAGAGACTGATCAATAAATAACATCTTTTATTGAACACGCCGTCTCTTCCTTTTCTCTACAATCTGATGAGACTAAGAATGCACGTACTGACTGAGTAAAATAAATTGCCTTTTGTTCACACGACTCTCGAGATATACTCTTGATTAGGGGAGAGCAAAGTTGTCATGTTCTATGGTTGTCAGAAACTAAATCCCTTCTTGTCTATCCAGGGAGGTTCAACTCCTTCTTGCCTATTTGAGAAAGTTTCTAGTGAACTCTGAGCTAGCTGGCAAACCCAAAACTTTAAGTCTAATATCGACAGTAGTAGACCTAGTTAACGTCTGGTCTAGGCCTATACTATTGAAGGTATTATTCCAATGCGCAGAGCCTATTGGGATAATAGGAACTACACTACACCCCGAGTGGGACGGGTATGCTCAGATGTGAGTACCGTGCTCTCCACGCCGCTGGAGTCAAGCTATCCTGGCTGAAGACGGCTAATAGCCAGAAACCGGTCCTAGGATGCTTGATTCTGGTCCAGGGAAGACATGGCTTGGCAGTTCGGGCTGGACTGTTCCCATGAGGCACAGGGTCAAGGCTGATTTGCATATGGCCATGTCTGAACTGGGGTGGTGTGGTGAGCAAAATAACAATGGATTTAGGCCCAGATCTCTGTACTGGGTGAATGTATGACATTGTTCTGCATTCTTTCCATCAACTGTTGTTTTTGTGATGTTCACTGATGACAGGTCTCTTCGTTCATGATGAGATGATT
Source organism: Lissotriton helveticus (assembly GCF_964261635.1). Lineage (NCBI taxonomy): Eukaryota > Metazoa > Chordata > Amphibia > Caudata > Salamandridae > Lissotriton > Lissotriton helveticus. The sequence goes on from NC_136063.1 coordinate 1,130,225,588, forward strand.
TGTGAGTTTTCAGGAGCAAGTTGGTGTTCTTACTTGCTGTGTCCATTGTACTGTATTTTCCATCTATCATTTTTCCCAAACTTAAAACAAGAATGAGCCAAAGTAGGAGAAAAAGCACACCTAACACAATCCAAAATTCAACCCATGGTGAAACCAGATATATTTGTTCAAGTTGATGAAATAGTTCTGTAATTTTGTCTTTGAAAGTTTTATTTGCTGGCATACTTTCAGGTTCACTGGGATCCTTAGAAAATGTATCAAAGTTGATGAAATAACCAGAGGCAGTTCTGTCAATTGTTGGGATTGCATCCGGATTTTTCGGAATCGCTGGAGCTATTTCTTTGTTTGTCATATTAGTAAAGTCAGAGGCTATATCATTGTAGACAGGTGTTTCTTGACTAAATTTAAGTTGGGTCTCAAGAGGTACAAGTTCCATGGCTTTGTTGCATAGTCCTTCTTTTCTCACTGCAGGTTTATCAAAGGTGATAAGTCTTTCAGTTTGAACCTCTTGGATTGTAGCAAGATTTGGTCGTCTGCTACATCTCGGGAGTCCACTGGGCCTACTACTTATTATCGGCCACATGGTGTGGTTTTACCAGGTCAATTGTCACAGACCTGTTCTCCTTTCTTCCAGCAAGGGGCGGCAGTATCTCTGTTCTTGATCCGTGGATTGCTAGTACACGTACTGGTTTTCTGTAAGAAGGCCCAAATTCCTTCTTATCCGTGATCTTTTCTCTGACTAGATCCCCAAACGTTGGAATCCAGACATGTCTTGCTGGGACAGGTGGATTTTCTTCAGTGGTCATTGGCTTTTGTGTTGTGTTGCTCAGACTTCTTGTTTCATTTAAGTCCTGTAAAACAGCCAAACGGTCTTTGATATGAAAGGGTTTTTGTTCCACCACTGAAGTTTGACGATCACGATCCTGGATGATCATTCTAGTACCAAATAGTAATTCATATGGAGTGATTCCACCCAGATAATTTCTTGGCAGATTATTAAGACTACGTTGGACACTTATTAGATGTTTGACCCACCAGTCACCCAAACCTAATACCCTAGCTGTTATAGATTGCTTTATGTCACGTTTTTTTCTTTCCACTACCGCATTTCCCTCAGGATGGAATGGACTTGAGAACCGCAATGCAACGCCCAAGCTGGCCATGGCCTCCTTGTAAGCTCGAGAGCTAAACGCAGGACCCTGGTCAGAATGCAGAGTGCCCATTGCATATCTGCCGATAAAGACTCGCAAATCTTTTATAACAGTTCATGCGTCAGCTGAGTGATGAGGCCTCATCCAAATGAATCTTGTCCTAATAGTTGTGGGACCGCATCCGTCCATGGTGACGCCTGCGTGTAGAAAGTCTAATGCTGTCTAACAGTGGTGTCTGTACTGGGCTGGCTACACTGTAGTCAGGTGCCTGGTGGCTTTCAAAGCTATGATCTCTGTAACTGGTATCACAGTTGATTCCAAATTCATAAACTTGGACACTCATTCCCGGCCACCAGTACATCTCTTCTCATTATATTAGAGATTTTAAGATCCCTTGATGTGTCAGACCCTCTCCCATATGTGCTTCGTGAACCAAAGCACCTCTCCGGTTCTTGTTTGGAATAACTCTATCCCCCACTCCAGGGATTTGAGCAAAAGGAACAGAGTTTGCATCAATTATGTATGTATATCGGAGTGGATAATTTAGAGGTAACGTTGCATAGCTGCCTTTCATTGAGGCATTTACTGCTAGCATTGTTTCACCGTCTATTTTTGTTTTTGAACGAATGATTGCAGCTACGGAAGCCGTTTGCACAGCTGCCTTTGCGGCTTTATCAGCCAATGAATTCCCTGCAACGTGAACGCCATCAAGTTGATGACTCAGTGTATGGATCACGTGAGTCTTTTGTAGTTCTTTTTGTAATAGAACTACTTGTTACCAAAGCATTTTATGCTTAATTGTGCCACCTTTTGCATCTTTGAAACCGTTTTGAACCCAGTTCTGCAGATATTCATTGTAAGATTGGACGCAGTAATACGAATCGCACACTATGAGTGTGGGGAATTCGCGATCGGTATTTTGAAGCGCCATCTTGAAAGCCTGTAGTTCAGCTCGCTGAGCTGTACAGTCTCCGAGGGATTGAGTTTTAGTGACCATTGGTCTAAATTTACCTTCGCGCCAGTGACCTTTAACAATCGCGCACGCAGCACTATATGCTTGTTTACCCCCAATTGCGGGCTGTGCTGATCCGTCTGTATAGATTATACATCCGTAATGTTCCAGAGGCAGAATCTCAATAGGCAGAGGACATTCTTGTTCGTATTGGAGAAATTCTTGTGTCTTCAAGTAGGGGTCAAAAACGTATTCAACGTCTGTTGCAGCAAGAGAATTAACCCATTGTATCCATCTTGGATGTAAAGCATTAGCATTGGGAATGCTCGCTTTTGTTACTGCCTCTAAGGCAGGTACAGGTGTAACGATCATTATGCGTTTATCCTACGCGAGAGCACTCTCTTTTGCTACTGCAGTTTGAACCGCTGTCAGAATCTTTTCTGTTGAAGTGAATTTCATTTCAGCTTGTGTGTACAAGTGTGATTTGTAAGCTATTGGTACCTTTTCACCTTCATTAAAGGTTAGGTATGTGAATCCGCATCTCCCTGGGATGATTCGGATTACAAGATTGCGCACGTTGTCGTATGTCTGTAACTTTGTTTTTGTTAACATGTCTGTTTGCACTGAACGCAAAATTTCTGTGTGTTTTTGATTCCAATTAGTTGTTTTGAAATCAGGTTTTATTAGTTCGTAGAGAGGTTTAACCCTTTATGCATAATTTAGAACATTAGTTCTTCCGAAATTCAGGAAACCTAGAAATGACTGTAAGTTTTTCAGCGTTTTTGGAAGTTGGAGCAGCGCACATTTCTCTAGAAAGTTGGCTGTCAGGCTTTTGCCTTTACTTGATAATTCGTATCCTAAGAATAGGACGTTGAGGTGGGCAAATAGTGATTTCTTAACATTGAATTTGTACCCTTCAGAGGCAAACCCAAGTATTATGGTGTTCACTCTTTTCAAGTGCACGTCCAAATCATCGTCTGTAAGATAGATGTCATTGACATAAGATAATGCCTCATCATCATACTTTGTAGTAACTCTGTTACTCTGGCTGAAAATAATCTGGACTATTCTTGAATCCCTGGGGGAGAAGGCAAAATTGTCAATGTGTCCCCATGATTGAGAAGGCAGTCAAATGCCTGCTTTCTGGTGCAATGTTGTGACAGAAAAAAAACATTTGAAATATCTAATGTGGTTTTATATTTTTTCCGCACGATGGTATTCATCAGTACTGCACTGTGTGCATTTTGTACTGCAAAGGTTTTGCAACTAGAGTTTAAATGTCTGTTTATGTGTCTGAGTCCAAAACTAGACGATATGTATTGTCTGGCTCGGAGACAGGAAACAAAGGATTGTTCATAGATGAGGTGCTTGTTTCAATCACCCCTTGGTATTCAAGTTGATCTAAGATCTCCCTGACCTGTTTTTTAGCTTCTTGCTTAATTGGATACTGCCTTTGTGCAGTAGGTTGATTTTTTAACTGGATTTTATGGTGAGGAGAGTCCTCATCCCATCCTACGTGATTTTTGTATAATTCTGGAGCCTGGGCTACTGCCCATTTTCTGCCATATGTGTATTTTTTATGAATTGGAATGTGATTTGAGAAGGCTGGCATAATTATCTCTTCGCCATGCGCGCACTCCCTGACAAATTCTAGTGGCCAGTCTTGTTCGGCTAATAGAATGTCATAACCCTTAGATAGCTTCTCCCAAAAGAGTGCTTTTATTTTTCTAGTTATGCCCCCCTCCATCCGGAGTGTTACTTCATATAACTTTTGTGGTACACTAACCCTGGTGTCGGCAGTTTCAACTTGAATGCATTCATTCAAGTCCACTGTCTCCAGATGATCCTTCAGGATCTTGCGAGCTATGGTGACTTCTGCTGCGCTGTCTAGCATTGTCTGGGCCCACTCCCCGTTCTTGAGTTGTGTCCTCAAGATCCTCGGCATGTCTGATCTTTACACTTGCTACCTTCTTCTTGGTGAATTGAGTTTTCTTATTTTTCGGAACGCGCTGTTCGTCTTTGGACTTCACGCATTCTTCCTTTTGTTCTGATCATCCTCTTCTTTCGGATTTCTGCGAGGTAGTCTGAACGGTACAAGAGGAACGTGTATCAGTATCTTGATATCTATCAGGTTTTCTCAAATTATCCCTATTTCGGAGGTTATACCTCTTTTCAGAGGGCTCCTGTTGAGGGGACCTTCCTCTGGACTGAGAACGCTTCTCTTTGGGAAGTGCCTGTTTAGTGTTTTCCCACTTCTTTTTAGGAGTAGTGAGATTATTTTTAATAAAAACCTTTTCAGGATTTTGAGTTAGTTGGGGTTTCTACTGGTCTCCCACCCAAACTATCTCTACCTAGTTCTTCATAGGATTTTTCAATAATTCTTGCAAGTTCATATGGTTGCTCTGACATATCAGTTTCTTTTAGTTATTGGCTGATTGCCACGGATGCTGCTTCACCTTTGATGTTAGCTAATAGTATAGCCGAGACCTGTTTGAAATCTTTTAGTAACTTCATACCAAGATTTAAGGCAGGTTCTGGTCTGTATTCATTTTGAATCTGTCTTAGGATGTCTGGTATTACCGCCATAGATGGAACACCATGTGTTTTTGTGTAGATTGAAGCAAAGACTGTACCCCAAGTGTTACAGTCCTCCACATGTGGTGCAATACCCATTGGTAAACAGATTGCCAGAATTCTGTGTTTCTCATGAGGTGTACTATCAGGGAATACTGCCTCTATTTGAGTAATTTTTTGAGCTAACCAGAACGAAATTTGTTCCCTTTTTGCGGGCAATTTACCAATGACTGATTGTATATTCTGTGGTGTAATTTTGTTTGTGTTCCCCTGGTGAGGGGTGTGCTGTGGAATTCTTACAGCAGGTTGGACTGTTAAAGTCCGCATTACATATTGAACCAACTGTCTGTATTTTAATTAGCTATTTTAGCTGAGATAACAGTTCTGGATCTGTCATTTGTTCAATGTCAGGATGTGGTGTATAGCTGGCTAGTACCGGCTATGTTGCTCCTGGTCTACCTAGTGGACCGAGCCTGGTGATGTGATTTTGATGTTGTAGGGCGCCTTTAAACCTGAGCTGATGCTCTTGGTAAGTTAGCGGAATTTCAACGTCCTCGAAAGGAACATATTCCACAGGAGGTTCCTCTACTTTGTAGTAGTGGAACTCGTGTGTTACTGGATTTGCTGCAGGAAACAGAATCCATGAATAGAATACCTCTGTCTGCCGATATTCATGTGCCTCTATAACAAATATTACTTTACCACCTCTCGCTGATACTCCATTTTCTATACGTTTTATAGTGATTGTTTTCCTTATATTTACCGGGATGAGTATTGAATCGGGTTATTTTGTTGGAGACTTGTGTCTAAGCATGGGCGGATCTAGCGGATCTCGCGTACGCGAATTTGCGAATTTACGGATTCGCAATCCGCAAAAATACGCGAACTCTCGCGGATGTGCGGATTTTTACGTTTTTTGTGTTGGCGAGCGTTCGCGAGGATTTGTGGACCATTTCGCAATTGCGAACTTACTTTTCGGCTCGCAACGGCCGCGACTATGTTGTTTCTACGTCTGGTTTATCATCACAGGTTCACAGCACCCTCTGTTTCACCACTGCCACCCTCTGGTACACCCATTCCACCCTCTGGTACATCCTCACTGCCACCCATTAGGTTTGTTTATCACTGTAGATTATGGGGGTGAAAAAAAGCAAGCACACCTGCCCTGCTTCAACTGCCATGAATTAATTTGGGGTTGATTAATGTGTCAGTGATTTAGAAACTTCCAGTCTGGCTGGCACCTGCTTCCTTCCTTATCTGTAATTTGCTTTCTGTTGCAGTGAAAGCAAGCACACCTGCCCTTCTTCAACTGCCATGAATTAATTTGGGGGTGATTAATGTGTCAGTAATTTTGAAACTTCCAGTCTGGCTGGCACCTGCTTCCTTCCTTATCTGTAATTTGCTTTCTGTTGCAGTGCAATTTTTTTTTCACAGGACCTTTATGGTCTACTTGTAGCTATTCTATGAGCCTGCTGTTTGGGTCATAGAATAGTTGCAAATAGGCAACTGAACTCTGGAGGGGCCCCTCTGGAAGCACTAGAGTGAATGGTTACTAATGTTAAGTTTGAACTTTTGCACCTGGTGATTGCTTTCAGTTTAGCAAAAATCGTTTTTCTGCAATTTCGCGCAATTTGCGGGGCGCGAATCCGTGCGAGATCGATTTCGGAAGCCGCGAATGCGTGCGAATACACTATTTTTTTTTCTGCGGCGTGTATGTTCGCGTGATTTTTTGCGTGTTCGCAAGGCGCTTGTTGTAATACGTTTGCGAACTTACCCACGCGGTCGTACACGGGCGCGGCCATCTTGTTTGCGTGACGTAATTCCGTTTCCGGCCGCAATGTGTAATCTCGCAAAGTGTGCTGCCCGCTAGTACAATTTCGCGCGTGATCGCGAGGAAAATCTCGCGCGAACTTACCCACGCGGTCACGAATGGGCGCGGCCATCTTGTTTCTCATTCATTGCTATGGTTCTGGGCATGCTTTCTGTATCCTCTCTGAATCTCTGCCATCCTTTGCTTGTTTGAAGTTTATTTGATCTATTTTACTTATTATCTATCCCTCTATTTTTCTAGCTCTATATTTTTGTGTTTTCTGCTACTTTTAGTTAATTTTAAACTACTTTTTTAAACTCTTTTCTTTTCTTCTTCCCTATTCTATTTCTTCTTTATCATTTAACTTCATTTCTGCCCAGACCATGGTAAAGGGAGCCGGGAAGCACCCTGAGAAGGGGAAGGGTCCCGCACCCCGTGCCCGGCTCCCGTGCGGGCGTTTGAGGGGGGTGCAAGTGATGCCACGGGAGATCTTTAGCGCGGAGGAGGTGGGCGCACTAATCTTCTACGTCCAGCGCCGCCTCCCCAAGACCATCCTGGGAGGCGGCAAGATCGCAACCGGCTATGGCATCCGGGAGCGCCGGAAGCGGTGGGAGAAGGTGTGCCAGGCCATGTTTAAGCTCTCTGGGGTCAGGCGCACCTATAACCAGGCCACCCACCGCTGGACGGATGTCATGGACCGGGAACGGGACTTGCTGGACGCGCTCGGCGTAGAGGTCCCCGGGCTTGGTGAGTAGTAGTAGCTATTTCTAGCTATTTCATCACTACTCTGTTTTATCCGGCTCTGTTATTTGCAAATCTTTGTTCTTTACCAAGAGCAATAATGCTGCCGATTACATTGTAGGTAAATTATATTTCAAAATCTTCTATGCATTTCAGGTGCACTGCTCTCCTTCTCAGTAGCCTTGCTTGCTACTATGCTTATTTGTTTTGTATTTTGTGTTCATTTCATTGGCCTGAGAAATTATGTATGAGTGTAGTGTAAAGAACTGCGTAATGCTAGACACTAAGGGTCATATTTTCAATTACCGGTGCATCCCTGCAAAGTAGCAGGGATGCGGCAGTAATTGTGCGCCATGCCACCACCCATGGGCCCAAAACGTCACAGAAGCCTTACGCATCTGTGCCGTAAAGGCGGCGCATTGCTGGAGTTGCGTGCCAACGATGGCGCAGCTCCAGCAATGCTCTGGGGTGCCCTATCTCCCCAATGCTGCATCAAGCCGTACGTCGGCTTCAAGCAGGTGCAGGGTTTCAATCACGCATCATTGTCCTAAAAGTGACTGATTGACAACTTGTAGATTTCCCTCAGCCACTTTTAGGATTCGTTCCTGCGCAGGAACGCCCTCCCTTGCGCCGGAGGAATGGAGGAATGTGAGCCGCAAGGGACTTCTAAATCAGCCCCAACAGACTGAAGTCCAGTACTTCCTTTTAGACACATGGCTATAAGAACAAATAGTGGTGGTGGTCGGTGGATTGATAGTTTGAGTATTCACTGATCTGCAAGCATGATGGACTTTGTCTGTCACTTCGCGTGCTGCGGACTGCTGCCTGCCAGGCCTAGGCAAACCTTTTTAGTAGTCTGTTTAGTGAGTTACATAGGAACTTTCCAAGTCAACGGTCCGCAAATCAGGCAATACGAATAACGTAGTATACCACATGAGATTGGTCAATATATCCCGTGGAATAGTTGTCTATCTATTTGCTATTTCTCCAAAATATTTTGTTATTGTTCTTTTGAAATGTTTGATTTGGTTGACAAATCTCATCCATGTTTTCTGGTCTTTCTTTCTTTCATGTTGTACATCAGCTCCCCCCAAGGGCAAGAGGACACAGGAGGAGGAGGAGGGTGCTGTTCAGGAGGATGCAGGCCAGGATCGGGCAGGCGAGGGCTCCTTTGCTGGCCCCAGTAAGTTATAATTTTAATATAGAGTACCTATTTTTTCCTGGCGTTCCTCATTCGATTTTTTCTAAATCGTCTTTGATCTTCTTGTAGACTGGATCTAAATTCTTATCCTACCTCGACTATGACTCCCTGTGGTATTACTAGATTATTCTTATTAGTCTGTCTGTGTAGCTAACTAAGATTGCACATTTGGCAATTTCATTGGACTCCCATTCTAGTCAGCAATAGCTCTATGCACTGAGTGCAGTCCTCTGGTATTGTCCATAATGTCTTTTCAAGTCTTCTAAATGTTTATGCTTTGACAATTGCCAACAATAAAAAGGTGAATGACCACCAAGAAAGAATAAGATACTACTTTACTTTTGGTTTGGATAGTAGGACAATCCATTCTACTACTGTTGCAGGGACAAATCTGCACAAACAGAACTATGGACACTAAATAATGCATTGCTTAGCTTATCAATTATAATAGGTGCTGTTAGACTTTCCACATACCTCAGTGATAACAGACTTTGTAGTTGAACCCCCAATCTCCTTACTGACTAGATAGTGTGGCAGAGTCATTTAGCTCCCAAAGTCACCGATGATTGATCCCCAATCATGATTAGATTATCCAACGCAGGACAAGAGTACGGAGTCAAGAGTCAAGAAGTGTCAGAGGCACGGACTCATGCTTGCAAAAATTCCAAAACCTTTAGCTCATCCACTCTAGTCTGGATGACCAAAAACCACAGAGTCTATTTAAGTTTAAAAGCTTTATTAAAAGTAAACACATTTATTAAAATCAACTTTGTCATAAAACTAAACGTTTAACTGAAAATGGAAAAGTGCTTAGTGCTGACGATTAATTGGACACATTTCTTGTGGTCGAGCCGAGCTCTCACCTGGTTTGAACTTGATCCTGCTCGTGTTCTTAGAAGTCAAGCTTCTGTCTGTTAGGAGAAAAAGTGGTGCGTGTTAAAAATAAAAAGCAAGCATTCATCAGTTGTGCCAAAAAGTGCTGCAAGACAACAGCCTTCCCTGGAAAAAGGGACATTTTTACTTTAGAGTATACAGTTACAAATTATTACATTGTATTTCGTTTTTTTAACATTGCTTTATTCCTCCTAGACCAAATATTATATAGTAGTGAGTGGTGTATTTCTAACATTCTTAAATGTACTTTGGAGGTGTAACATCTGGTGGCGGGGCCAGCGCGGAGGTGGTGGTGTTGGACGAGGACTCTGGGGAGGATGCGGTGCAAGTGCCGGACGTTCCTGTGAGGGTTCACACGGTGGTGGCGGGAAGAGGTAAGCTATATATTCCTTACTTATTGAGATTGAAGACTGCATAGTGTGCTTTCTGCATGGGTGTATTATAAATCAACCAGGTAGTATCCTCCTCTAAATGTACTTCGACTTAGCTGTGAAGTTTTTGGTGAGAAGAATCCCAATAAGATCTTAGATGAACTTGATGGATGGGATGATCGAAAAGCGAAAGAAGGGTGTAAGTAAGTGTGGAAGGACGAGAAATTTTATGATGGCTGGCAAAGAAGAATGATATGAGTTTTCTTGGTCCCCGAGGTGGCTGGGAAGGAAATAATATGGTATGGTGCATGGCTGGGTCAATGATGAAGCAAGGATGGGTGGAAGGAGAACACCCTGGGTGGGTGAAACAGAAACTGTATGTGTGCATATACTTTGAATGGATGGATGCCTGGAGCATGGTATTATCTGACTCTTAGATAGCATATGTGTATCTAGAGAGAGTAGATGGTCACTGGATGAACTAAGTGTTACCTTGAAGAGCATGTAACACCGCACCTGCACGTCCGTTCCAGTGTAGGGAAGGCAAGGAAAAGAAGTTGTAAATTTGTCCAATACTACTATGAATAGTAGCAGTAGTTTGTAATGCAACTGCAAGCACAGCATATATCCGGTTATTACGGTGGACACTCCGTACCTTTCTCAATAACTTTAGTTTAGTAGTAGTACGTCATTCATGTGTGGGTGTATCACTGTTCACTCAATAATAAGCAAAGCACCTAAAGTCATCCCATATGTCATCAAATACATCCCATGTGAAGTGATAGATAATCAAATTATTTAGCTTTTTCATTTTCCTTTACTAGTACTTATTTGCACTGTAGGGTGAAAGGTAAATTAATTAAGCAGTAGCCCTTGTAACAGAGTATTCTCAGTGCCACCCGTAATAGAAAAGTAATAGCTTCACCACCTGCATGTACTGGACCGGTACAGTAACGCAAGTCTGTCTCACTCATCATGGTGTGCGTCTGTTTTTCTCGGGTGCAAGTTCACTGCGCTGGCATTCTGCCGGCTTGCATAAGATAACGTACCACTTTTCCTAAACAAGAGAGAAGAAGAAGAATAAGACTGGTGTACTGTCATAGTCGACTGTAATGGAAGTCCATAGTGGTCGTAGAATTTGTTCATTAAACTCCCACTAATGATAGAGCAAGGATGCAGAAGTGGGAGGTTAGATAGATACTGTCCTCAATAGTTATGTACTGTGCTTTCAATTTGCTACTTGTACTGTGACACAACTTTCGGCTCAATCACTTTGTGTTATTAATGTTAAGGAGCATTGGTTACAGACTATGTCTTTCTTTCTTCATATAGTTGCTCCTTCCAAATCGACATCACGGAGGGAGCAGGCTCGAATGGCCCGGCAACGGAGGCTGGATGCCACTGTCGCCGAATATTGGCGGCTGGTGGCCCTGGAGGAGGAGGACACTCAGTCAACCGGTGGAACCACAACATCCTCCACTGGGACAGCTGCATCCTCCTCCGTGCCCCCACGGGCTGCCAGACAGCGCAGTGCTCCAGCGGTACGGAGCCGGGCTACCAAAGCCAACCGCCACCGCCAAGCAGCAAAGACATCAGCTGGAGTTGCAAGGCACGCCAGCGCCGCTTATCCCTACGAATGTCCTACCTGGAGCAGGAGGTCCTTAGCTACAAGAACTTGGTGGAGGGCCTCCGCTTCGACCATGCCACCCTCCGCAAGGAGTATGATGCCCTGGCCGCAAAATTCAACAGCACCCTCCAGTAGTGTAGTGTCCCTTGCCCTTTTTTTAGAGACTTTGGGGGGGGGGATTTGGGAGTTGGGTTCTTTTTGGGACTTTTGAAAGACAATCGTTGGGATTAGGGAGGGTCTTGAGGGAGATTATTTTGTTGGGGCTACATAAATATAATTTTTTACATTTTATCTGACCATACCTGTTTTTTACTGCTTTTGAGTCTGGTGGGTGGGGGTTTAACAGTAAGTTTGTTTTCCTGAAGAGTCCTAGGACTTTAGTAGTACTACCGTCAATCTCTCGTCTAGTCCTAATACTCCATTATACTACCTCCCACCAAACGCTTATCTTACCTGTAATTTGTGTTTGAAAGTAGGGCTAGGCCCAGGGCTGGCTCCACGGGAAATGGGGATTAAGGTTGGCAATCCTGGGCGGATGAAATGTCCTCATTGCGGTGGCACTAGTGGTGTGACACAGTGGCAGTTGCATGCCTATGGAAAAAAAGAAAACGAAACCTGGTTTGTCCTTACTGTAGCATTACAACGGTTACGGTACGATAGAAAATATAGCAGGTGACAGTACACTAGAACAGTGCCACAATGTAGCCTAACAAATGGTAAAGTATTGCAAGTATAACTAGTACTTGCGTTGAATTTATTTGACATTGGCTCCTACTACTACAAGAAATAGTACTGAAGCTGAGTAAGTCTAGAATATATCCTCGGATTCCTTCACCAGCCTGTTGCTATGACCTTATCCTCCCCAGCAAGTGTGTGGAATTATTGATGTCATTTAGTCACACATCAAGCAAAACCACACAGCCCGGGGGAAGAGGGTTAGGGTTTGGAAAATGGATGGGAATGGGGGTTTCTTTTTGGGTAGGTTTAGTTGAGAGAAGAAAAAAAAAGCACAGCATGGTCAAACAATAATTGAAGATAAAGAAATCTGGGATCAATTTAGAAGCAGAGAGAGATCCAAGAAATGCAGTCACACTCATAGATGAAAACAATGGATACTGTATCTGTATGTTGTTGGAGTTGTCCTGTTGAATTTGGTAAGTAAGTTGCATGCAGCAAACAATTCCTCTTATTAGCGGCACTCCTCCATTCCAGCTGACGCTTCGTACATCAATGTTGGTGACCACTGACAGAAGACACCCTGTCCACTGCCTGCCTGGCGCATGTTGAATTGCGGCTCGTTAATGTGAAGCCTGACTCCATCTTTTTTCCCCATTGCACAGACTGAAACCTGGCCTGTAATTATTGAACGGAAAACAGGAAGTGCTATTACAATACCACTGATAAACAAATATAAGGTATGTACGCTGTGTGGTGCAAAAAGTCACACTTTGATTTTCCTAATAGACAGTACAATATTTTTGAAATTGCGTACTCTGTCTGAGTCACCTTTTGAAGGATAAATAAGTATGGCCAAATTAATTTAGCGGATCTTTCCCCTCAAGCTCGGTGTACTGTGAACTGTGTTTTAGAACAAAATTAGACCTTCCCAGCAGTGCTCCCACCCAGACCCTTACTAAAGCCAGTCGCAAAAATGTAGAAGACGCCCAATCAGATCTCAAAAAACGAGGCCTAGCAGAAAAATGGTGACAAAACGGACTTTGAAAGTAAAAGTAGGCCCAAATACCCCTTTGCCCACCGTGGATTGTATTCAAACCACTTGCAAGCAAGCAAAAGTATCCATAGCCAGCATCGCTCCAAGAGTGCTCTAAGACCCCAGAACTCAGTTGCAAAAATCTAGAACACCCCGAAACACATGCAATCCTGCTGCTAGGGCTAACTCTAACGAACCCTAAGTTACAAAAAGTGCCAAAAGGCTTTTCCTTATGGATTTTGTCCAAACCACTTCTATCCGGTATTAGACCTTCACAGGAATGCCCCAAGAGACCCGCCAACCCACCCGCAAAAAAGCACGCGACAACACCCCCAAACAGCCAAAAAGCAAAATCTCATACTTACAATATCTCTCGGCCTTCGGTCCAAACGCGCTGTGCAGCTAGGTCATCATCATCATAACTCCTGTTTTCCACCACGGGTTTCCTGAAAAGCAAATGCAATCAAGATTAGACTGTCGCAGCAGTGCTCCGACAGAGACACCAAAACCCACCCACAAACACCAGGAAGCCCCCCAAACAGGCCCCCGAAAACGCTACATTGAGCAAGATGTCAGAAGAAATAGCAAAAAAAAATTCTGCATGGAGTTTGTCCAAACCACTTCTATCCGGTATTAGACCTTCACAGGAATGCCCCAAGAGACCCGCCAACCCACCCGCAAAAAAGCACGAAACAACACCCCCAAACAGCCAAAAAGCAAAATCTCATACTTACAATATCTCTCGGCCTTCGGTCCAAACGCGCTGTGCAGCTAGGTCATCATCATAACTCCTGTTTTCCACCACAGATTTCCTGAAAAGCAAATGCAATCAAGATTAGACTGTCGCAGCAGTGCTCCGACAGAGACACCAAAACCCACCCACAAACACTAGGAAGCCCCCCAAACAGGCCCCCGAAAACGCTACATTGAGCAAGATGTCAGAAGAAATAGCAAAAAAAAATTCTGCATGGATTTTGTCCAAACGACTTCTATCCGGTATTAGACCTTCACAGGAATGCCCCAAGAGACCCGCCAACCCACCCGCAAAAAAGCGCGCGACAACACCCCCAAACAGCCAAAAAGCAAAATCTCATACTTACAATATCTCTCGGCCTTCGGTCCAAACGCGCTGTGCAGCTAGGTCATCATCATCATAACTCCTGTTTTCCACCACGGATTTCCTGAAAAGCAAATGCAATCAAGATTAGACTGTCGCAGCAGTGCTCCCAGACCCCAAAACTCACCCACAAACACCCGGAACCCCGCCAAAGAGCACCTCAAAGGCAAGCAAGTCAGCAAAAACGGCAAGAAATTTCCGCCTCATATTTGGTCCAAAACACTTTTATCCGTTATTAGAGCTTCACAGCAATGGGCTCAGAGCCGTCAACTCACCCGCAAAGAAGTAGAACACCTCCACAAGTGCTGAGTCTTTCTTCATTGGGCGTAATCCAGCCCTCTGCTTTGAGGGAAATAGGAGTCTGGAGGAGGAGGATAGAGGAGCATGTTCTTCTGAACTTGTGAACCTGAGGAATGTAGACTGCGGCACCTTCAAATCAATAAGCAAACAAGTGAAGACAGTTCTGCTGATGGGCTTGTTTTTGTGAATAGGTGATTAAAGTTTGAATTAAATTAACTGTGCAAAACAAAGAAAGACAGACACACAGGAATAAAAGTGAATAAGGACGAAAAAGAAAGTTATTGATTCATTGTCTCATTTTCAGGGCTCGGTGTCAGGGAATAAGAATAAGAGTTCGTCATCATACTCTGCGAATTCAGGCAGGATGAGGTCAGCGTCACCTAACAGAGAACAAATTCCCTCATCTACGTTGCTGTCCTCCTCGTCTTCATGCTGCGTGCTTTCTCGTACTTTGTAATCTGGTGGTATGAGGTGCTGATTCATCTTGATCATTGTTAGCCTCTCCACATTTTTGGGCGAGAGGCGGCTCCATTTGGGAGTTACAATGCCACCAGCAGCACTGAAAACACGTTCAGAAGACACACTTGCGAGTGGGCAAGACAAGTAGTTTATAGCCAGGTTGGAGAGCTGTGGCCACAATTGTTTTTTCCCATGCCAATACTGCAATGGCTCATCATTAAGAAAGACCTCTGTTGAGTCATTCAGATAGTCCTGCACCATCGACTCAAGGTCCTCAACGGTTCCTCCACTTTGGTTACTTTTTGCTGTGCTTGTGACCTCTTTTCGAGAACCATACCCAAGCCAACTTAGCCAATCCTCTTCAGCAGCCAATGTTACTCTTGTGAGTGGTGCAGATGATCCGGTTGCCTGTGTCTTTAACGGCTGAGAGGTCACTTGTGCCAGAGCCACAGGTGCAGAAGTGGATTCTTTTGACTGGGGATGGCCTGCTGATGCTGATGCTGATGTACTGCCTTCTCCTTCAATATCCTGCCGTTCTTTTTCAAACCTCTTGGCTGACCAGGCTAGCCAACGTTTGTACTTTTTAACATCTTCATCAGCAAAAGGAAAGAATGCTTGGCCTGCCAGCGCCTTTTTGTAGCGTGGATACAGAATAGTAGCACAAATGTAATGCTGTTCTGAGTTGATCATTTTAAGACGTTCATCACCACGTAGGCGCTCTAATAATTTCTCCGACAAAACAAAAGGGTCTTTGTTTTTTTCATCTTTTTCAAACTCAGAAGACACCGCCTTCAGTTGGTGCTCCAGCATGCACAACAATGGGATAGCTTTTCCCAAATGACAGTCCTCCTTGCTGACTGCACGCGTGAAGACCTCAAAAGGACGAAGCATGTCTGTCAGGCTTTTAACTATGTCTCATTGCGCCGCACCCATCCTCAGGTCCTTCTGAGCTGTAACCTGTTTTAAGAAATAGTGATCGAGTACCGTATACTGCTCATACAGACGCTCAAGCATGTAGAAGGTTGAGTTCCAACGTGTTGCCACCTCCTGGATGAGTGCTTTCACTGGCATTCAACGTTCATGTAGCAGGCTCCTCAGATGCTTCCGGGCCTTAAAAGAATGGCTGAAATGGTTGCACATTTTTCGGCAGGTGGCCATTACCTCGCACGCTGGACTGTCTTTATCACTCAAGAATTTTTGAACTACCAGGTTGATACAGTGCGCCAAACACGGCACTCTGAAATAGTCACCCAGCGACATGGCCTTAACTACATTGGCGCCATTATCTGTGGAAACATAACCAATCTTGCGTTTTTTTGGGGACAGCCAGTGAAAGACCTTTTTGTTAAACTCGTCCAAACTGTTTCGTGCTGTGTGACTTTTCTCCAAGCCAAACATGGCTAGTGTTGCATGTTTCCGAGCAGCTTTAAAAACTTGGTCCGGGTCAACACCTGCGTTTAGCTTTGCTTTAACCCCTGAAAAAGAGACCCAGTGTGCAGTGATGCACATGTAATCAGCGCCTGCGCCACTGGTCCACATGTCTGTTGTAAGATGTAAAGTGTGAACAGCACACTTCTGCAAAGCTGCCCCAATCACCTCCAGCACATCTTCATGTAGTGCTGGAACCGCAACTCTGGCAAAATAGAACCGACTAGGAACCTTCCATTTAGGGCAGAGCGCTGCCACTAATTCTAGAAAACCTACCGGTTCTACAAAAGAAAAAGGGAGAAGGTCCACAGCTAGCATTTTAGCCAGCTTAGTGTTATAGAGACGCGTCAGTGGGTGGTTGCGTTCATATGGCGCATCTGAACAAAACATGGTTCTAATGTTGCCCTGGACCAAGCATTTACGGGATGTTAATGACTTCGTTGACCCAATTATGCTAGCTGGTGAACTTTTTCGCGTTGGTGTCTCACTCGCTCCAACACTCTTAGTGTGCCTCACATGGGGCGTGCTGCTGACAGGGGTACTGGGTGTAAGTGAAGTGTTTGACACGTCTTCTTCCTCCTCGTCATCATCAGATGAAACATCAAAGTTTTCTTGACTTCCAATTCGGGCTTCCTTGATCGCCTTTAGGTGCGCAAACCATTTGACAGTGTGCTGTCTCTTAAGATGACCTCTCTGGCCTCCGGTACCATAGTTGCTACCTAACTTACCACGACTAACTGCAAGCTTACAAAGGGTACAAATGGCGAACTTTTCCCTTTTTGGGCAAACAGTAAAGAAGTCCCAAACTGGAGACTTGAAGTGTCTGTGGGGCCTGGAGGAGGCGGCGATACTGGTGGTGGTGGTCATGCTGCTAATGCCAGATGAAGTGGAGGATCTGGATTGCCCAACTTTTGTACGTTGTGCACTTTCACCGCCACTAATTAAGGTCGAGGTGGATGGAGGTCCCTTCTTGTGAGAAAGAAATATGGAAGCGGTACGAGTTGGTGTACTACTTAACTCCAATGATTGTGGTTTTTCCACTGCCTCCTCGTCGACAACATCATCATCATCACGCTCAGCAGCTTTTCGGGCTAGGGTCAAAATGTCTGTTTGCTGCATGCCCGCTGGGGCTGCATTGACCTTTATGATGACTGGGTCATCGTTGTCAGAGTCTTCATCAGCAGCAGTATCCGCCACTTCTTGTTGAGCCTCATCATCACACTCCATAACTCTGAGACTTTGGACGAGCTTCCTTTTACGCTTAACTACCTTTGTCAGATCATGGTGTGCCTCACTCTCAGACGGCAGTGGTGCTGGCTCCCAATTTTGATCCGTATCATCAGAAGGAGGTGTGCTTGAAGAAGATGTAGACACCACCCTTGATCTCTTCCTTGCTAGGGGTGTGGAAGACAATGAATGATCATCAGGAGGAGTGTCTTCCTCAAATGATACCTCGCCTTGATTGTCGATTTCCTGATGTGCCCCTACTTCGGGAGGAACAACTATTGTGGGCACTTGTGTCCCTCCATGCACCTCTGCTTGCGCATCTCCTTGCGCTGCCTCTCCTTCCACATGTACTTGGGCTTGTACTTGCACATGTGGTTTTTGTTGCGGCTGTGGTTGTTCAACACTCGTCAGATGAGTTACAACAACCTGTGTTGATTGAGGGACATTGCTGCTACTTTCTTGCGATGAGCCAACATCACTGGTCGATGGTGATTGAACAACTAGACTAACTGCCTCTGCAGCAGTCAAGGGCTTGGACTTAAGTTGGCGTGGTGGTGGTGGTGGCACTGAGCCCAATGGAGCGGGGGTGCTGCTCCCAGCTTGGTCCCCAGCAGATTCCGCTGCTGCTGCAGGCGTACTTTTTTTTTTCCTCCCAAAAAAAGAGGCGGCCGGCACACCAGTCTCCTTGGTAACTTGCTTCTTGTGCTCCTTACTGGCAACTTTCTTGCTAGAGGAGCTACGGGTAACTTTTTTTGGGGCCATCTTCTTCACAGCAGGTCAGAACAGCAGGCAGCAGTTGCACGAGTTGCAGAGTTGTCTGTGTCCAGACGTGACGTCGCGTGACGTTATGCTGCACACACACACCGCTGCAGGACTTCTTCCTGGCACTGGTGGTTCTCTTGAGTCTTGTGCACCTAAAAGCAATGGAAGACAGAGGAACATCAGTTCAGTTATACACCCCAAAAAATCGAAAAACACAGAAAAATCAGCACAATCCCATGCCATCCATGATGTTTACATTCAAGACACCACACAGAAAGACTAGGCCCATGCAACACTCAGTACCCCTGGGCATAATGGATGAAAAGTAGGCAAAATAAGTGCAGGCCTCAGACACTGCCTCTCTTCAAAATGGCCCCTTGCACCCCAAGCACATGTTGCCTGTACCAGCCAGCACTCAACATGGCCACCACCACCACCCACATGGCCAGTCCACATCAACAGTACACCCCAAAAAACCAGAAAAACACCCAAAAATCACCACAATCCAATGCCATCCAGGATGTTTACATTAAAGAGAGTGAGACCACACCACAGGCACACTCAGTCCATGCACCACTACCCCTGGGCAAAAGGCCACACCAGCAGCCCCAAAAAACAACAAAAAACACAAAAATCAGCACAATCCCAGCCCATCCATGGCCTCAATGATGTTTAAATTCAAGAAGACACCCCACAGAAAGACTAGGCCCATGCAACACTCACCACCCCTGGGCAAAGGGCCCCACCAGCAGCCCCAAAAAACGACAAAAACCACAAAATTCAGCACAATCCCAGCCCATCCATGGCCTCAATGGTGTTTAAATTCAAGAAGACACCCCACAGAAAGACTAGGCCCATGCAACACTCACTACCCCTGGGCATAATGGATGAAAAGTAGGCAAAATAAGTGCAGGCCTCAGACACTGCCTCTCTTCAAAATGGCCCCTTGCACCCCAAGCACATGTTGCCTGTACCAGCCAGCACTCAAGATGGCCACCACCACCACCCACATGGCCAGTCCACATCAACAGTACACCCCAAAAAAACAGAAAAACACCCAAAAATCACCACAATCCAATGCCATCCAGGATGTTTACATTAAAGAGAGTGAGACCACACCACAGGCACCCTCAGTCCATGCACCACTACCCCTGGGCAAAAGGCCACACCAGCAGCCCCAAAAATCAAACAAAAAACACAAAAATCAGCACAATCCCAGCCCATCCATGGCCTCAATGATGTTTAAATTCAAGAAGACACCGCACAGAAAGACTAGGCCCATGCAACACTCACCACCCCTGGGCAAAGGGCCCCACCAGCAGCCCCAAAAAACGACAAAAACCACAAAATTCAGCACAATCCCAGCCCATCCATGGCCTCAATGGTGTTTAAATTCAAGAGGACGCCCCACAGAAAGACTAGGCCCATGCAACACTCACTACCCCTGGGCATAATGGATGAAAAGTAGGCAAAATAAGTGCAGGCCTCAGACACTGCCTCTCTTCAAAATGGCCCCTTGCACCCCAAGCACATGTTGCCTGTACCAGCCAGCACTCAAGATGGCCACCACCACCACCCACATGGCCAGTCCACATCAACAGTACACCCCAAAAAAACAGAAAAACACCCATAAATCACCACAATCCAATGCCATCCAGGATGTTTACATTAAAGAGAGTGAGACCCCACAGGCACACTCAGTCCATGCACCACCACCCCTGGGCAAAGGGCCCCACCAGCAGCCCCAAAAAACGACAACAACCACAAAATTCAGCACAATCCCAGCCCATCTATGGCCTCAATGGTGTTTAAATTCAAGAAGACACCCCACAGAAATACTAGGCCCATGCAACACTCACTACCCCTGGGCATAATGGATGAAAAGTAGGCAAAATAAGTGCAGGCCTCAGACACTGCCTCTCTTCAAAATGTCCCCTTGCACCCCAAGCACATGTTGCCTGTACCATCCAGCACTCAAGATGGCCACCACCACCACCCACATGGCCAGTCCACATCAACAGTACACCCCAAAAAAACAGAAAAACACCCAAAAATCACCACAATCTAATGCCATCCAGGATGTTTACATTAAAGAGAGTGAGACCACACCACAGGCACACTCAGTCCATGCACCACTACCCCTGGGCAAAAGGCCACACCAGCAGCCCCAAAAAACAACAAAAAACACAAAAATCAGCACAATCCCAGCCCATCCATGGCCTCAATGATGTTTAAATTCAAGAAGACACCCCACAGAAAGACTAGGCCCATGCAACACTCACCACCCCTGGGCAAAGGGCCCCACCAGCAGCCCCAAAAAAACGACAAAAACCAAAAAAATCAGCACAATCCCAGCCCATCCATGGCCTCAATGGTGTTTAAATTCAACAAAACAGTTGTATCATGCACCCATAACCAACCCTGGTCCTACTGGATACTGTGGCTACCCACAATATATTGTATTTAATGTTCTGAAAAAGTTCCATAATTGTAGTTGCAACAACTGTAATGCCCCAAACAAACTTACTTGTGAAAGTTGATTTCTAATCCAAAAGTGATCCAAAGAAAGTCAAAAAGGCTTCAAATCCAAATATCCAGCAGCACCCACAAAAAGTAATCCTTCCAGGTCAAGGTCCAAATGAAAGTGACCAGCACATGAAGAAAGCACTGGGAGGAGCCTGCTGGACAGGAACAGGAAGTTGGAGACTGTGGGGCACTTCCTTCCTCCCCCCCCCAAAAATGCACTCCTTGCAAAAAAAAAGGCCATGCAAATGTCAACCTGAGGAGTGATTCTGTTTGCTGGTGAATTTCTTGTGCAGAATTGCAAAATCTCTATTTCGCGAGTGCGAGATTGTTCCTGTCCGCCGCAACTACGTGTTCGCAATTGCGAACTCTCTCGAGGCGTGCTGTGCAAGGTGGCAAGCCGCGATTACGTATTCGCGGGCGCCAAACTCCCGCGGGATCCCGCAGCAAGATCCAAAATGGCGCAGCACTCGCAAAATATGATCGAGAAAAACAACTCGGCAAACGCTAAATGACGGAAAGTGAACGCCGTGCACCACGCCGCGCGCCGCAATATTGTATCACCAAGCAAAAAATCCGCCGCGAGCGAATTCACGGATTTTCGACAAATTCACGAGAGTTCGCGGATTGCGAATTTGCCGAAAATCCGAAAAATCCGCGATCGGAGCGGATTTTACGCCCATGCTTACTTGTGTCGTCTAAAACTGCCTGAGCTGCTGCTGCAGCTCTTTCCCTTTTATTGTCACTCTCTGACATTTTGTTGACCAAAAATTGGCAGAGAAAGGTTCAAGGAAACAAAGATTAGGTGCACAATATTTTGGAACACTGTATCCTTCAACGTTGAACAAACCAAAAACCAATACATAGGTGTGACGGGGTGGGGTCACTGGCAACCGTAGAGGAGGATCAGACTATGGACTGGTGGTCAGCCACCGCTGTTTCACGTACCTCCGTTCCCTACATGCAGTGCCCTGACAGCCCCGAGGGAGAGAACCGGAACACCGGAGACCCGGAGTACTGGTGGCCGACGAAGGAAGGAATCAAGCCCTATGCCTTTAAGGAATGGGAGCCCTCACTGACAGCCCCGCCCCTATGGAAGGACGCGCCGGCGTCAAAAGAGCCCCGGAAGCAGGAAGCGACGGACAGCGTTTCCCAGGAGAGGAGTGAAGCCCAGGAGCGAGCGAGCCGTTACCACGAAGCCGAGGAGAACATATCGAGTCCAGGAGAGGAGTCAGAGAAGCCAGGAGGCCAACGGAACAACGAGCCGCCCCGCCACACTCCCACGGGAGGAGTGTGGCTCCAACAGGTACGGGGTCGTATGGCGGGTTGGATGGGACACCGAAACCTGCCTCCCGTGGACTAAGTGTACAGACCCGTGTACAGCTGCCCTGCATCCCCGGAGTCACGAGCACCAATCCCCCTCACGAGTCGCTCTTTGTAAACTACACCTGAGCACTGGTTTCCCTCACACCCGGTCCTTAAGCGTATAGTACCTGACTGGTCCTAATCCTTCCTTTCTCTCTTATTCCACACAGTGCGGACTGCTTCCTGAGAAGACCGGACCCTAGACCGAGGCATCCTGGATCCTCCCCGTTCAACAACCTATGATCCCGCAGCGTTTGCCAGAGAACGCATCACCAGTAGACAGAGAAAGACTTATACGCAAATAAAGCCCTCTTTGAAAAGCCTATTCAAGTTCTCTGCCTCTCCTTCAAGTGAACAGTCCCACACGGCCTCGACTAGAGTAGAAGCAGCTAGCCCTGTCTCCAAGCCCTCTCTCACCCCGGGACAATAGGATTTTCGTCCTACTCAGTTATGGCGGATATTATATCCTTTTACCCACTCCAGACGTCTATTGGAGTATTTTACGGGAAAAAGGGGGTCTGTGTGAAAAGCACAACTGAGTTACTCCAGTATCTAGCGTTAAATTATCGCCTTACCAAACATTTGGCGCCATGTAGTATAGTTCCTATATTCCCAATAGGCTCTGCGCATTGGAATACTATATCCTATAGACGTGACGTAGGACTGAGGTCAACTAGGTCTCTATCGAATATATTAGACTTAATTGTGAGAGCCAACAAGCTCAGAGGTAACAAGAAACTTTCTCGAATAAACAAGAAGGGATTCGTTTCAGACAACCGCATAAACATGACAACTTTGTTTCCCAAGAATAAGAAATGTATATCTAGAGTCGCGGAAACAATAGATAGGTATTTCACTCAGTCAATCGTGCATGCTTCGTTTCACCAGAGATGCAGAGAAATGGAGAGACGGGTGTTTTCAATAAAAAGTATTTATTGAACAGTCTTCTGTCTCATGCAGGAAAAATGAACTGCTACAATCGTAATACTGGTTGCAAAGTACAATGCGTACAGTACGAAGAGTATTTTAAAATAATACTGTAAAAGCATGGTATGGTTTCTAAGCCATAAAATACATAGAATACATACATTAATAAATAAAGACTAAAAGTACTCAACTGGTGCTTCTAAAATACGCCTACCCCGGTGTACCTAACCTACGTCTAGGTGGAGTGGTGTGGCTCACTGGTTAGAGGCGGCAGACCCGTAAGCAGAGAACGGCCCGGGACCAGGGTTCAATTCCCGACGCGGCAGGGTCGTGGACCAGGGTCAAGACGGACTCGATAATTGTCGCCTCGGTGCCTACTCTAACCAGGGAACACACTCGGCAACTCTGGGCATTAAGCTTGCCTCATCTCTACAACGGCCCCCCACAGACGCCGGAGATGCCTGGTTTCACCTTGGAGATACCCAGAAAGGGACCATCTCACAGGGAAAACCAGGACGGGTTCCCCAGCGGTCTTCAGCGCCAGGATACTCCATGGAGTCGCAGTGCGCTTTACAAGTACACCCACATTTACATTTACAAGAAGTAAGTGAGGTGTAGCTTAGTTTCAGTATTCTTTGCCAATAATCTATCCAAGAATTCTCTAAGGGTCTAATCAGCTCCATACCTTGGTTTTAGAATGAAGGAGGTCTGGTATCTCTCTCTCTCTCATAACTCGATTTCCCAACAACCCGCAAGGGTAGCTTGGAAACACTGGATCTGGATTTCTCGGCAAGAGAAAAGACAGCGTCTCTCTCAGTGCATCTGCCGGAGGGTCGGCTTCCTTCGGCACTTGCTGCGGCAAGCTGTGTCGTGTAGGTAGATAGTCGAACTGCTCCAAACCACCGTGTGTTTGCCTGGGCCAGTGTGGGCATATTTATACCTTGAAGTTGCCTAGTTTGTCGTAAGGTTGGACATAATAACGGATGTATGACGTTACAACGCATACTTTTACCACGCATACCTTACAACGCGGTTTTTACATCGCAAACCTTTACAACGCATAGCGCTTAGAGGTGCTGGATAGTGGTAAGTATAATTTTCTATTCCAACTCCAGTCCCCGTGGACACTAGGGAAGGTGTTGGATAGAAAATTAAACGTATTCCCTATCCTAGAGCGCCCCCCAGCGCAATGCATTGTAATGGTTTGCGTTGTAATGCCTGCGTTGTAATGGTAGTGCGTGGTAAAAGTTTCGTTGTAAACGTTGTTTACCCATAATAACGTCATCAAGGACTCAGTTCTTTGAAAACTCCATGAGTTCTTGGATAAATCAATATTCAAGCAAGGGCAAGTCCCTGACTGCTGAAGGCGGGTTTTTCAAACAAATCCTTGTGGATTTTCGGAACTAGTGGAAGTAGCTATGCCGTATTTGGACTGCATAAGCTAAGTCTAAATATGGTTATGAATTCTATGCCTATATAAGGATAGGGTGATCTATACCTATATATGGGCTTGTCTCGGGAAAATTACACTAGGGTCCTAAATTCATATACAACAGTTTGGTGCACAATGATACGAGTGGCACTAGACAGTTCCGGTCACACACAACAAAGAGTTGCAAATTCCGTACCTCCCCGGAAATGAGGCACAGCAGCTGGTGCACATAGATCTGTGTTGTACCAGGCAATTCCAGTCACATACAACAAAGAGTTGAAAGTCCTGCATCTCCCTGGAAATGAGCCACAACGTCTGGTTGCAAGGATTTCTGAGTAGCAGAAAAAAGTAGTGCTCAATTAAAAAAGAGTATGGACTAGTCCCCAGATTAGAAAATTCTTTTAATATAGGGGTAGCTCTAACTCTATTAAAAGCAATAGTGCAAAGTCGGACATATAAGAAGTTGAGTTAATTTGAACCAAATGTCCTAAAAGGTCGACATGTTTCTTGCAAGAGCCTAACATCAGCTCAGCATTCCTCAGGACCAAATAGACCCTAGCCTCAGGAAAAGCTTTCACTGTGGCACCAAAACCATGAGAAGCGGGGTGAAAAAGATGAAAAATGTAAAATTACAAACGTATCTGTAATTTCATACACGCAAACTTCCATCCAGAACCTCTTACACAGTTGAGGGATGATCAATCTGAAAAGATACGTTTTTACATGTAAATCATTCAACAGAATCATTTAAACTACTAGTGGACTAGCTTCAAACAGGTGACCGAAGCTACATGCACATAGCAGAACCCACCCACCCAGTGTATTAGTTCTTCCAGACATTCTTTTAGTTCAGCAAGTATAGTTACAGAACATTTCTAAATAAACCGGAAATCACTGGAATAAAAACAGTCCCAATTAAATGAACTGCTTCACCATTTGTGGCAATAGAAGCAAGACCACTAAATTATTAATATTATTCGAGCTCTGCTGGGTATACATTGACCGTATTTCAAAAAGCTTTCACGAGCCTGACATTAGTTGCAATGTAAAGAGGCCCCGAAATGTTTCTCCACTTTGAGAGTGCCCGTTAAAAGTACTCGATAGTTGTCAGTCAGTCAGTCAGTCAGTCAAGTTCACTTTATTCGATTTGTTAAAAATCATAAAAGACTTTAAAACGTTATATATATACAAATTTACAAATTTACAAGATGCATACATTTACAACGACCAGACAAGAACATTATGTACACATTATGTACAACACAATTGGGACTGTTTTTATTCCAGTGATTTCTGGTTTATTCAGAAATGTTCTGTAACTATACCTGCTGAACTAAAAGAATGTCTGGAAGAACTAATACACTGGGTGGGCGGGTTCTGCTATGTGCATGTAGCTTCGGTCACCTGTTTGAAGCTAGTCCACTAGTAGTTACAAATGATTCTGTTGAATGATTTACATGTAAAAACTTATCTTTTCAGATTGATCATCCCTCAACTGTGTAAGGGGTTCTGCACGGACGTTTGCGTGTATGAAATTACAGATAAGTTTGTAATTTTAAATTTTTTGTCTTTTTCACCCCGCTTCTCATGGTTTGGTGCCACAGTGAGCGCTTTTCCTGAGGCTAGGGTCTATTTGGTCCTGAGGAATGCTGAGCTGATGTTAGGCTCTTGCAAGAAACATGTCGACCTTTTAGGACATTTGGTTCAAATTAACTCAACCTCTTATATGTCCGACTTTGCACTATTGCTTTTAATAGAGTTAGAGCTACCCCTATATTAAAAGAATTTTCTAATCTGGGGAGTAGTCCATATTCTTTTTTAATTGAGCACTACTTTTTTCTGCTACGTAGTATTTCACGTACTCACAATGAGGACCCAATGAAGACAATTGGCAACCAACTATTCAGTTGGTGCCTGAGGGTTCTTTTTCCTCACTGAGGTTTTTCTATCCCTCCTTGTTCACATCCCTTGATATATTTCTTCTATTCTATGGTGGTGGTAATTAACTTTTTATCCCTCCAAAATGTTTAGTCTGAGCCAGTCTCTTACTACTGGGTACTCTTTTGTTGTTTTTGTATATACTAGTTCCAAGGGGTATAAGAGTGGCCCACTGACCCTTTCTCTCTTGTTGTTGGTCTATGCAAGGATTTCTGCTCATACACAGAACTGTGCACAGAGACCTAGGACATCAGTGAATTGTGGTGTACCAGAAACTCACCTCAGTACCTAGAAACCCCAACCAGCTAGCAATCAGTGTCACATTAGCTCTTCGTCCTATAGCAAAGTAACCAAAGATCAGACAACCTAGAACATGCGACTTAGGACCATCTCAGGAATGGTGGGAAGTGAGAACACTCTTTTGTTATACTCTCATACCAGTCCACAACAGGAGTAAAAAAGAGACATGGTAAGGTTAAAATATTTATTTTAACGATGTGATCTCAAGTGCAGTATTTTAGTCAACATAAGCAGACATATGATTAAGA
Organism: Lissotriton helveticus; assembly: GCF_964261635.1. NCBI lineage: Eukaryota > Metazoa > Chordata > Amphibia > Caudata > Salamandridae > Lissotriton > Lissotriton helveticus. The sequence goes on from NC_136063.1 coordinate 1,130,252,646, forward strand.
ATAATATGGTCAGCATGGTTAGAACTCCATAAAATACAAAAGGAGGAATCATATTACAATGATAGTGCAAACATAGGCAATATTTATCGTTCAAGTCCATGGATAAACGCATAAATCCCAACACTAATTATTATTTCATATTCAAGGCAGGGAAATTGCATGGACTAATCAGGGTAATCACGTCGACGTTTCGAACCTTAGTTTTTGTGCAGCTTATTATGCATCTGAGGCGGGTCTTCATCAGGACAGGGGGAAGGAGGAGTTGATAGCCTACAACTTGTGATTCTCCTGAGTGGGAGTTCAACTGGAGGCAGTATCCGGGGAGGTATCAGTTGACACCCCTGACTCACATTTATGGATTGTGGTCTGAGTATAATTCAATTATGTCATCACCAGCTGGTGGAAAATGATTAAAGCGAGGCCGCCGAAGAAAACAAATGAATTGTAAATGATTTAGCGATGCGTCCTAGTCCGTACGTGTTGATTCAGTAATGATTTCAGTCCTGTCTGCCATGGGGCTGTGGAATGCAGATTTTAAATCTTTATTGGGGCCATGATCTGGCTCCCAGAAGTCAAGTGTCAAAACCTCTTCCTCCAATCTATCCAGCCAGTCCCTCAAATGGCAGAGGTCTGTCGTTCCAGTTGCATCTTCAGTGTATAGCTGTCTCTGGGGAATGCACAGATGTGCTCCCCCAGCCTCCAGTGTGGACTAGTGTCAAACTAAAAGGCGCACAAAGACTTTTAGAGCAGATGAATGCCCACTTTCTAGAAGTGGCATTTCAAAGCTATTATTGACAAGTCCCTCATTACCACAGAAGAGGGGCTGTCATTGTGAATCCAATGATAGGAAACATTGTGAGGCTGTTCCCCTGTAACCCATTATTGCAGCTTGAAGTCATTTCAACAGTTCCCGCATCTGAACCTATGAAAAGAGAAGCTTCATAGGTGGTGAAATTACACATGGGTATTCTTCACTACCTGGGTAGGGAACACACATGAGTACCCGCCCTGCCTTTCACCTACCACTTGCTTCACCCCCTTAAGGCTTACCCCAGGGGGGCCTAAGTTGTAGTTAAAGATCCCCTCTGGATTGGCCAGCGGTTTAGAAAGGCCAACCGAAGCATAAGTGCAATTGGGCATACATGGGCCAGCAATGACAGACTTGACACATGTTTTAAAACCTCATAGGTGCAAGTGTGCACTCACAGGCCTGCAATGGCAGGCTTGAAGTATGTTTAAAGACATCAGGTAAGCACCACTTCCTAACATGTGTAGGAAGGGTGCATGAACTTTCACACCGCATTTACAGTGGGAAAGTGCCCAGTACCCTAAGGCCACTAAGAGAGAATCAGCAAACCCAGGGGTTGTCCCATGGGAAGAGCTGACCTAGGTAGAAAAAATCCACTAGGAGGTTCTTCAGTACCTGGGCAGGGAACTCCCATGTGTACCTGCCCTGTCTTTTGCCTATCACTTGCTCCACCCCTCAGGGCGAAACCTAGGGGTGTTCTAATAGTAGTGGAAGGCCCACTCAGGGTTGGCTAATAGGTTAGAATTGCTAACTTGAGCATAGGCACAGCTGAGCACCCAAAGGCCTGCAATGACAGGCTTGATGCGTGTTTGAAATGCTATTCTGGTGGGTGGCACAATCAGTTCTGCGTCCCACCATTAGCTAGTGCAGTACCTGCCCTGGGTAAATGGTGTACCTTTTTACAAGGCACTCACAAGTACAATACCTAAACCAATCAAGTAAGCCCCACTTCCTAGAATGGGTAGGAAGGGCGCACACACATTCTCATTGCATTAAGTGGGATATTGCCTGGAGTCCTAAGGACAAGAAAAGAGAAGGAGCAAAAACCAGGAGGAGAAAAAACTACAAAGTTATAGGGGAAACCCCTTAAGAAGGGCCATGTCCAACAAAGATGCACCTAAGTTTGGATACAACTCTGATAAATCTGTTCTACTTTTCATTGAATAATATGTCACTTGTAAGTATGGGCTAATTTTGCGGATCGCCGCCCGAAATCGGCAAAAAAATCCGCGAACTTGCGGATTTTTAGAGTAGAGTAGAGTAGAGTAGAGTACTTTCTACTGGCTAATTAGTAAGTGCTACCTCATTGGGTAAATGTATAGTGCTTTTCCTACACTGCAGCTGCGTAAAGTGCCAGAAGAGTTGTCTCCAGTGACCATGTGTGTGTTACTATGCCATCGCGCTGAAGGGCGCAGGGGTCCCTTGAGTGAGCTGTCCATTATAGTGGGTAAATGTCAAGAAGACGGTGCACACAGCTAGTGTGTGGGCGGGACCAAAAGGGCGTGCTTCTATGCGAGTTCACATGCCTCTTGTGTGTAAAAAAGGTCAGAGACCGATCAGAGCAGCAGATGAGGAGAAAGAAGCTCCTGGACACAGGAACTGCACGGGGATTGCGCTTGTGAAAGTGAAGGATGCAGAGGCCTCTATCCAGCATCACAGCGGGCTTGTATGCGAGTTCACATGCCTCTTGTGTGTAAAAAAGGTCAGAGACCGATCAGAGCAGCAGATGAGGAGAAAGAAGCTCCTGGACACAGGATCTGCATGGGGATACGCTCGTGAAAGTGAAGGATGCAGAGGTCTCTATCCAGCATCACAGCGGGCTTGTATGCGAGTTCACATGCCTCTTGTGTGTAAAAAAGGTCAGAGACCGATCAGAGCAGCAGATGAGGAGAATGAAGCTCCTGGACACAGGAACTGCATGGGGATTGCACTCGTGAAAGTGAAGGATGCAGAAGCCTCTATCCGGCATCACACCTAATTTTCGATGGTAGATATGGGGAGAAAGCACACCTGCCCAGCCTCGACAAAGCTCACGATTGTGTTTGGGCTGATGAATGCGTTACTGAACTTGAGCTTCAACTCGGGCACCTGCTTTATTTATATCAGTAAGTGCGTCCTGCTGAGGTTTAATTTTTGTGACAGGAGCATTGTGCCAAGAAGACGCCATCGTTTTGTGGATACCTCTACTCAACTGGAGTACTTTCTACTGGCTAATCAGTAAGTGCTACCTCGTTGGGTAAATGTATAGTGCTTTTCCTACAAATGAATAATGTTGGGGGTGCACGTTTTACAAAGTCCAGAGAATCAAAGTAGTATTGGAAAGTCACTTCTTTATTATAAAAAAATTGTTCCGTCTTTGAAAAAACATTCAAGTAACGATATCAGCCAACGCGTTTCGCTCTCAAGCTGAGAGCTTCTTCAGGGCTGAAAACAGAGGTAAAATATGACAAATATAAAAATCAAATACAAACGGACCAAATACAAAACAAACATGAATATGACAACAAGACCATACAGGAAAATCTAACAACATTGCCACTACAGTAAGTGCATATAATGCATATAACAACATTTAGCCAACTTATTATATGTATATAGAGCACACACAGGACATATTTTACACACTATACACTATAACTCAAAAGCTGACAATGACAATAATTGTGTTTGTTTGGTATAAGCAACCAGGGGGAAGCATAACACACACACAAATAAACTAACATGAAAGGTAGTCAACACATACATAGGATTAAAATTCCTTAGTCAGTTGCCTGTTTGGATCCTACTTTTTAAATCACATGTTTGTAAATTACAGTATATATCTCTTTGCTCAAGAACCCTTGCATGGACTCAAGAACAGTGGTGTAAAAGAAAACAGAAACACTAACAGGGAACCAGTCATGAGAGATATAATACAAAGATGGCAAATGAAGAGAAGGAATCCAAAAACCCAATCAAAAAAGGAAAACATTAAAACTTAATCGCATATGGAAGAGTACGAAACAACTGTGGTACACCATGTCCAATACCTTCCCATTAAACCAATGAGTAACGGAAGGGAAATAATTCCTAAGACTGCAGTATAAGGACATATTTGCTTACCAAAATAGTAACAGTCGGTCTGTTTGGAGTTCAAGGTTTTAGAGCTGTCTTGTGATATAGTAATACTTGTTTCAATCAAACATCAAAGGAGATCAGGCAGCCATCGACAAATTAGTCCTATTTCATGTGAAAAGGGTGAACTTTAAAGAACAAAAATCACAAGTAGACACAGACCAAACAATGAAAAAGAGAGAAGAAAAAGGATTTTAGAAACCCATTGGAACTCAAAACAAACCTGAATGAGTGAGTAACTGGATCCCTTCCTGATGGTGCCAACGAACAGTGGGTAAGCAGCTTTCTAGTTCTATACCCCAATTGCACCGGGCAAACAAAAAAGAATAATATACGGTTAGGATTTGTTACCATGTCCTGACCATGGGATAAGTCAAGACAACCACCCCGTTCAAAGAATACCAGAAGAAGGAATAACTAATTTAGGGCGGCCCCCTACACGAATAGGCGCCATCCTCATCACCAACCTGCAACTAAGAGTATTCGCCGGGTGTGATCACCAGCATATATTCAAGGATGAATGTACATCACCCAGAGCCCCCAATAGGGTCTATAATCACAGAAGAAAACACAACATAAAAGTGCTTAAATAAATATATCGCTTATATTAATAACATAACATAACAGTGCAGTGTGCAGTAAGAAAACCTTAACTGTAAATTGTAATGAAAAGGGAAGAGTGATTACATTTGCCCTTAACTGGATGGCTTGTATTTACAGAAACTTACAACTAATATGAATGAAATTCCTATACCCTTACATGAAAAAAGCAATAGCAGATCTATATGAAACAACCAGGCCCAAATAGTAGTGTCCCAAGACAAGGCAATATTTCATACCCGAGACAGTGCACTCGATATAGTCCAGAGATGTGATGTATTGTTTCAAAAGTTACTATAACGTAATGGTTGCACGGGTGGTGACAGCTGCAGAGGAAAAGAAAGGAAAAGGCACAGACATTAGTAAATGCCTTGATTGGTCGTGGCCTCCAAGAAATCACAGTGACAATGCCCCTTCCTGTACTTTCTCAGGGTAAAGCACAGGCCCAAAAAAGAGTTTGTAGAAGTAACAGGCGTTGATATGTACCTTCAATATAGTGAGTCAAAACAGCAACACCGTCAGTGAAAGATCATGAGGGGTGCATGTATTTCATCACGTTGACCTCCAACCGCAATCTAAGCCAAACAATATACTGGAATTAATACCGGGTGATTTGTCAATAGAGGAAAAATCACACACAAAGGTAAACAGAGGAGGACAATAATGAAGTTAAAAATCACCCACGAATGCCACAAGAGTATAGAAAAAACCAGTCCCTATTCTTTCCTGTTGGATATAATACCCAATGCTCAGAAAAGAAGAACTACAGGTCCCAGCATTCCACTCCCGAGTCACATGTTAAAAATATATGTATAGAAAAACCCCTCAAGTATCATATATTATTTGAAAGGGCAAGTTTCTAAAAACAGCACAGTCCATATAATCGCATTTACATTTAAACTAGCAAGTCACAATTGTCCCCGTCCAATTCACGTAATTTCAGATAAAAAGGTACCGGGGTAGAGTTTTATGCAAACGTACACAGTGCACAAAAATATGTTTTTCTCTCTCACACAGAAACTGGTATATCCCAACCCATTGCGAGCTACATGGTATTCCTACAACCGTCAAGCGGAGGATTTCCCCATTGGTAATACGCACATATTAATAGCAGTAACAACCGTCAGAGCCTCCCAACAGTTCCCATTATAGGCAAAGCCCACGAAGTCTATCCATAGGGAGCCGTCCACCCCCTCAGGCTCCTTCTACTCCAAATACCTGAAATTCCAGAACAACACCGCGTACCGTTCCCGTGCCTGCAAATAACCCTATCGATGCAACCCGGTTTAAATTTAGAATACCGGGTGCGTCACTCAAATCTCATCCAATCACGATCGACTCTTGTTTGAGAGCCAGACAGCAATTCAAGAGAACTGCATTGTCAGCAGCCGCCATCTTAGAGTGGTTGTAAGAAATATTGTAGAAATGCCAATGCAGAGTATCAATTTAAAAAGTAATAAGAAGAAAGGGCAACGCCGAATTTGTGAATATTAAAACTGAGTTGGACAAAATGTACAAACTGTTGTGATATCCTTGAGCCGTTACTTAGGAAAGCGAAGAAGACATAAACTTACTCAGCATTGATGATATTATTCCACAAATACAAGGATTCGGGCTCCACACATTAAATTTGGCCCATATTAATCGGTGCGCTGTTATTGCATGATGCCATCTCACGAGAAACCGGTCCAGAGCGATATTAAGCATGGTAAGGTCCCTCGGAAACCACGTGTGTACGGTTTCCACAGTAACCGTAAACTACCCAGGTTACATGTATGTTGTTGAACCGAAATGAAGAAATCCTACCCGATCTCTAATGCCATTTCAGAGATGTAGTAAAGCGATGCATTATGGTGTAATCCGAGACACAAAAAGGTTGGTGATGAATCCAATTACAGGATAATAAGGTTCTGCCCCGTTGCAAATCGAAGGGCACAAGTAAATAAAACCAAAAAAGCTCCAACCGGTCAACATACTGGTGTAAATTGTATAGAAAAGAAGAGAAAATAATAGAAGACCAGGGCCAACTTGGATACCATAGTCAGGTACAGTGTCCCTATGGCAATTAATATTTTGCTTAGAATGAGTGACCAGGGCCATCTTGAATATCTTAGTCAGATACAGTGTCCCTAAGGCTGTTTGGCATTTCGCTTCAAATAAAAGGGGAATTAAAAAACCGGTGCAGCATATCTACCTCACACATGAAAATAATTGAATAATGAGAGAGCAAAGAAAAGAGAAGAAAACTTAATTTGTTATAAAGAGTCCGTATGTTAGCGCCCATATACCCAATCTATTTACCAGTTCTATAGGGTCAGTACCGAAGTCAAAACTAAATACAAAAAGAACATGCAAACAGAGGTTAGGTTAAGGAGAAAATACAGTTTTCGTCCAGCAAGCATTTCTTGTCGCACTATCACCTAACTCACATCCATAGTGCTATAATGTTTATGTACCACTGGTTTATCTCCAGGCTCGTTATGATGGTACAAACATCCTAAGCAAAAAGGAATTGTCCCCAGGGACAAATTCCAAGAGTGGGCCACCACATAAGAGCATAGCAACATTCTCCACAGACCCAAACATTTGAAAAGATACATACTTAGAGCACATAGTCACTCAGGTCACATAGGGGTAATGTATATAATTTAGATAATTGATTTCTTTGCCAGGTTAGTTCTAAATTAAGTCAAGAAATAGTGCATTTCATGATCAGTGTTAAAGCCGCATGCAATACTGCGAAGTTTACAGATCCATTTCGCTTCTCTTCGTCTAAGGAGAAGCTCCTGGTCACCGCCCCTGGTAGGAATATCTACATGCTCCAAGGCATGAAACCAGAATTCAGGCTTGCACCCATGTGTTTTGATGAAATGTTCAGCAATGGGATATTAAAGATCACTCTTAAGTATGGCCCTTCTGTGTTCCTGTATTCGAATTTTCAAGCTTCGTTTTGTGCTGCCGATGTAGATAAGTCCACAACTGCAGCCAATCAAGTAGATTACAAAGGTGGTATTGCAGTTGATACAACTTCAAATATTGAATGTCTGGAACCGTTGAATGTGAAACTTTTGGTTTTGTCCAAACCCAGTTCGAATATATTACATGTACTTCATGTGAAAAAACCATTGGGTTTGACCGGAAGCCATGTTGCAATATTTTTGGCCTCAGTCACCATACAACTAGGACAGAGATTATTTCTTAGCGTTTTCCCTCGCCTGAATGTAAGCGAAGGGTTATGTCTAATGAGAGACTGTAGGTTGGGAATTTCCCCTAAGAGGCGGCAATTATTTTTGAGTACTCTAAAAATGGCATCGCTGTGACGGGTGTATTGCATCACAAACCTCACCCCCTCATTGTTGTTAAAGGGTTTGTTAGTGGTCCTCTTAGCTAGAGTGGACTCCCTAGAGATTGTTCGAGCTCTTGTTTCGGCTGATCTTAGTACCTTTTCATTGTATCCTCTAGAGAGAAATCTGTTTTTCACCTGCTGGATATTTGTATTGAATGTGTCTTCCTGACTGCAATTGCGTCTTACACGCACCATTTCGCCGAACGAGATATTTTTGATGGTTGCGCTCGCATGTGCACTGTCAGCGTGTAAGACCGCATTGCATGCCGTCTCTTTGCGAAAGAGGGTACTGTGGATATGACCATTTTTTACATAAAAGTGTAGATCTAAGAAATTGATGCCATCCTTACTGTACTCGATTGTCAATTTAACATTGAGGGAGTTATTATTCAGGTAGTCAAAGTATTTGAGAAGTTGGACTTCCGACCCTGACCATATACAAATGATGTTGTCAATGTACCTCCCCCAGAAGGCAATAAAGTCTTTCCAGGGGGAGGCACATCTATTCCAGGCGTGTCCACTTTCGTATTGCCCCATAAATAGGCAGGCATATGAGGGTGCAAATGTATTTCCCATTGCGGTAGCCCTCCTTTGATGGTACCATGTACCGTCAAATAGGAAATAGTTCTTAGTGAGAACTAGTTGCATCAATTCTAGTATCATTCGATTATGCTCCATGAGATCTGCTCCATCCGTGTCCAAATAGACTTCTGCTGCTTTAAGACCAAAGTCATGTTGTATACAGGTGTAAAGGCTCATTACATCCAGAGTGACAAAAAAGAGGTCGTCCGGCTATTCGAAATCGTTTAGTTTAGTCAAAATGTCTTTACTATCCTGGATTTATGATGGTAAATCCAGGACATGTCTATGGAGTTTGAGGTCAATAAATTCTGATAGTCTCTCTGTAGTGGAGCCCACCCCCGAGATGATGGGTCTGCCTGGTGGAAAGTCACCTTGTTTATGGACCTTGGGCAGAATATAAATACAAGGAAACCTTGGATTATCAACTGTTAAGATATCTAAATTTTAGATCGTTCAAGAGACCCATATCCCTCTAATCTATAAGTTTGGGGTTGATCTCAATTATCAAATCCTTCGTTGGATTATGGTCGATTTTTTCATAACAATTGTTGTCCCCAAGTTGTCTCTCAATTTCCTTTTTGTAATCCATCGTATTCATCACCACAACGTTACCACCTTTATCCTCCTCCCTGATGACTATACTTTTGTCATCTTTGAGTCTTATGAGGGCCCTCCTCTCCCCCTTCGAGAGGTTATGTTTCACAGTGCGAAGATCTCTACTCTCCCTTTCGAGTTTATACAGTCCCTCACTGACACGTTCTGTAAAGACGTCAATATTGCAATGGTAAACACTTGGTGTAAATCTGGATCTGGGGTGCAGACCACTATGAACTAGAGAGTTTTCGCTTATGTTATGTTCTGCCCGAATAGTATTCAACCCCACCTCTGTCTCGTCATGCAAAGATGTCAAGCATTGTAAGTTCTTAACTTCTGCTATTATCCGAGAAGCATCACCTACATTTCCCCCAATAATAACATTGTATGGTATTTTGTCATTGAAAAAATCTTTTAATTTCAGATGTCTGGTAAATTTAAACAGATCTACATGGACATTAGAAAAGTCACCTTCCTGAGTAGGCCAAAAACCAAAACCTTTACAAAGTAGATTTCTCTCATCTGCATCTAACTCTCGGACAGATTAACAACTTTTAATTCCATACTGTTGGGGTCATCCGGTCCCTCATTCAAGCTTTCTGCATTCATTGTTTCCCCTGATCCTTCGGCTTGTTCTTTGCCCTTTCTGATCTCCTCACGGGGTCCTTGCTTGTGTCCCCAGTTGCCCCTTTGCTTCCTATGCCCACCTCTCCTTGTCTTTTTAACATTTGTCCCTTTTTTGCTTGGTTCCCACTTATTCTCAATTTGGCCATCTCCTTCTGAAAAGTGGAGGGGCCTTCCCCTAAAAGGAATCCACCTGGGGCAGCATTAGAGGCAACACTATCAAGAGAAGAGAAGGATGCACTACTTGCTGATTTAAGTTCCTCGCTATCTTCTCTTAGTCTTTTCTTGTTAGCATCATCGGACAGGGAAACGTTATCAAATCTTTTGGCATACGTATAGATACGTCCTTCTTTGTAATCTTTATCATCAGGTTTAATCTTACGTAACTTCTTATCCTTCAAATAGCTCTGATGTTTGTTTTGTATTTGGTCCGTTTGTATTTGATTTTTATATTTGTCATATTTTATCTCTGTTTTCAGCCCTGAAGAAGCTCTCAGCTCAAGAGCGAAACGCGTTGGCTGATATCGTTCCTTGAATGTTTTTTCAAAGAAGGAACAATTGTTTTCTAATAAAGAAGTGACTTTCCAATACTACTTTGATTCTCTGGACTTTGTAAAACATGCATGCCCAACATTATTAAATAGTCGCCTGATCTGGAGCACAGGTACACCAACCGGCAGCTGGTGTAGGGGTTGTTTGCATGGTTTTGAGAGAAAACCTCTGGAACTGGTGTGAGGTGCGGCATTAAGGGCCCGCTGTTGCTTTTTGTGGATTGCTTTTCCTACACTACAGCTGCGTAAAGTGCCAGAAGAGTTGTCTCCAGTGACCATGTGTGTGTTACAATGCCATCGTGCCGAAGGGCGCAGGGGTCCCTTGAGTGAGCTGGACATTAAAAAAAAAAAAATCCGCCCGCAAATTTGCAAATTTTCAGCAATTTCGCCAGATTCGCAGATAGCAAAATTGCCGAAAATCCGCAATTTTCGCGAGCGCAACGGATTTTTGACCCATGCTTAGTCACTTGCGAGATCCCCAAAAAAGAGCAAAACAAGAAACTCTTTGAGCAAGTTTTATGCTTTCAATCACAGAAGTGTGGTAAATACTGCTTATAAATATCGCAACAAATTCAGACATTACTCTAAATTGGATTTCCAAGACCTATTCTACAGAAAGGATGTGTAAACAATTTAATGCCATTTGTAAGACATGCTGTGGCTAGAAAATCATCTAAAATACTTACCATCTTGGAAGACCAGAACCATCACAACAGATCAATGACTACAACCCTTTCATTCTACATATATGGGATGCAAACATGAATATCCGATTTCTTGCAGCTAACTCTATAGTAGTTGCACTGCTGAAATAACAGATACAAGGGAAGTATAGGAAGTAACATCTGCAGAGCAATCTTTAAGTAAAAGATTAGATTGTACTGCTTTATCATCCAAATGCTATCTCACTGAGAGGTCAGTAGCTATGAAGCGTGTGAGCATTTGAATTCTTTGAGCTTATATGGTAAATCTCAGCTCATATTGTGACTTTCCTTTGAATTGTCATCAGCACACAGAAGAGTTCTCAAAAGCCTACCTAAAATTGAATAACTTGCACATCTTGAACCTACTATTAGAGACATTTTTAAATCCAATGTGTTATATGCATATTACCTAAACAGAAGTCCTTTGTTAGAAAGCCTATTGCTCTATGAAGTTGCACAGTTCTACACATATTGAAATAATATAGCAGAAAATATGAGCCCAGGAAAATTTTGAGTGCAAGGATTTAAGGCATGTTTCATATGTTTTCATATTTCAAATGTCACTCTAATCCTTCTTTTATCAATCATCGGGAACTGCCTTGCCATTCTCACAAAAGAAGCAAAGATTATGCTAAAGGAATGAAGTACAAGTATATTATTCTCAACCTACATTCACCTGCTGAAGAAATGCATTATCTTCTCTCACAATCACAACCCGTGGTTTGTTTAATGCCAGCTCTTCATGAAAGTGGTCAAATGAATAATTCAATTCTACATCTGGAAACCAAGAAATTGTACGTCTCCCTTTCAAGGATAAAGTGGGGAGTCACAGACAGAACATATCTATTCGAAAAGTTTTAGCAACAAATTTGAGAAAATATGGGAAAATCTGTCACGTACAGTGGGATTGGAGAAAGATTTGCATCTATGTAAAAATTGTTGTGTTATATTAAGTCATAATTTACATGTAGAGGAAGGACTCTGTAATGGAGGCATGGGATACATAGATGATTTTTTGTCTGCCAAGAATAAGGAGTTTGAATTTATTGCGGTCAGATTTGACCACAGTGAAGAGAAAGAACGATATCTTGCTGTGTTGCAAGATTTGTACTTATCAAAGATTTATATATTCAAAGAGGACAGTTCCCTCTTTATTTGTGTTCCGTGATTATAAGGACTAAACTAAGAAGGACTAGTCCCCAGCTCCCACTTACCTGGACTGGTCCTCTAATCAGTCTAAATCCGTCCCAAACCCAGCCATTGTGCCTGAGGACCCACCTCCTCACGCTCTTCCTCTTGCTGTCTCTCTTTCACTTTCTCTCATCACTTCTTCGGGCTTCTCGCCTCTCTCTCTGACTCTCCCTACATTGTGGTTTTGCCTCTTCTTCTGCCTTTCTTATCAATTTTCTGCCTCTCTGTTTGCCTTTTTGCCTTTCTCCTTTTTTGCTGCTCACCTCACTCTTCTGCTGTTTGTGACTCCCTTGTCTGTTTGCTTTGTTGCCTATCTGTGCTTCTGCTTTGTTTTGTCTTCCTTTTTGATTGCCTTTTTGTGCTTTTGACTCTTTTTTCTGCCTTTTACATTGCCTTTTTGTACCTTTCTGCATGTGCTGTGTGCATGCTTTTTGTGATGTTCTCCGCCCTTCCCCCACGTTCTCCCACCTCCCTCCTCACCTGTTTCTCCTGTGTCTTCCTCGTGTTTCTCTCATCTTCTGCTTCCCGCCCCACCCTTGCTCAGCCCCCATGCCTCACCCCCGGACCTATTTATTGGCAGCAGTTGCGTGACAGCACACAGCAGGTGCACCGCTACCATGCCCAAGGCAGGCCCATCTGTTCCCATCCTCACATGGACTGTGCCCAGTGTCAATGACCCTGGTACTTCTGGCCTCCACTGCTACACTCCCGCCAACGTTCTAGCTCTCAACACCAGATTTCAACATGACAACCTCCTCTGTGCCATACCTCTCTCCACAGTTGGACCTTTCTTCTATGCACACTGCCACATCTCCTGTAGCAAAACTTCCACTCCTCCCACCATATGTGACTCTCCCAGCACCATTTTCTTTTTTAGTTTCATATACCGTGAACTAGACCCAAAGGTATCAGAGCACTTTACATGAGCACCAGTTGCACACATTTGGACTCATTATTTTTTGTTGTTGTTAGGCGTGGGGAAATTAAGTGATTTGCCCAGAATCACAGGATGTTGAGTATCCCTGCTGAGACTCAAGCCCGGTTCCCTAGCTTCAAGGTTGACTGCTCCAGGTTCCTCCCCAAGCATGCCATAGAAGTATGACACCTCCTAGACACCCACTCACCTGACGTGCTGTTTCTCACAGAATCATGTCTCTCCCTGACCTCCAAACATGACATTGCTGTGGCCGTCCCTCCAGGATACAAGAGCACCTGCCAGGGTACACAAGTCCGGAGGAGGCCATGCAATACTCCACAAAGAAACTATCACCTGCACCACTTCCACTGGCGCAGACACCGCCTTTATGGAGCACCTCGACTTCTGCCTTGGCTATCCACACAGAGACTGTCATAGGCACCCTTGCCTACAGGCAACACTGGACGCGCACGACCTTCAGCAACTTCCTCGCCGACTTCATTAGCCATATGGACGTCAAATCCAACAATTTGCTTCTGCTCAGTGACCTCAACTTTCATCTTGAAGATTCAACTGACCCGGTTCAACTGCCCTGTTCAATAGCTTCGCTATCATCAGACTCAACCAAATCATCAAAGGCCCTACCCACAACGCAGGACACACCTTTGTCCCCATCTTCACTGCCAGCAACAAAGTCACTTTCAGCCACCTCACCCAGCTCACCTGGGCTGACCACTCAATCGCACATTTTCACATAAATGCATGCCACCCAAAACACTCAAATACACCAATAACCTCAGACACAGATTGACCAAGATAGTCGAAGAATACTGGACACTCGCCCTCAGATCTAAATAGTCTGATACCACCAGCAACCTACATACTGATGTAAGCACCTTCAACAACTGGATCTCTGACTGCGCTGATGCACTAGCTCCCCCAGGGTAGTCAGACAAGCAAGAATGCTCACTCAAACTCGCTGATAATCTGAAGACCTGAGAAACTCCAAACACCACTACAAACAACTAGAGAAAAAATGGAGAACTAGCCGTGAAAGTACCTCCAGGGACACCTACAAAGCAGCTCTCAGGAAATCAGGAAATACCACATCCAGATCAAAGAATCCAGGAAGGCAGCCCTTGCTCAGAGGTTGGAATCAGGATCCAACACTGCCATAGAACTCTTCAATTTCATCAGAGTGTTTTCCAACGCTTCTCCTGCCACCAACACCATCACCCCATCACAGAAGTGCTGGAAGAACATCTCTGATTTCTTCCACTACAAAATATATAAGATCTACAGCAATGTCAAACCCCAATCCTCCACAGACGACCACATCAAACAACTACCACCCACCACTACCATGACACACCTACTCACGGAATGGAAACCCCTCACGACAGAAAACATAGACAAATTCATGAAAACCATCCACTCTGGAGCACCCACCGACCCTTGACCTTTGAAGAACTAAGCAACTACTGACCCTTCTCTGTCCTGCCTTTTCCATTCAAGGTCATGGAAAAAGCAGTCAACATGCAACTCTCCCTCCACCCTGAACAGAAGCACCTCCTAGACATTACCCAATCGGATTCCACAGAAACCCCAGCACATAAACCAGCCTCATAGCAGCCACGGATGGTATCAGTACCATGAAGGACAGAGGTAAAACCTCCGCTCTCATCCTCGTCGACCTCTCAGCAGCATTTTAAACGTATCTCATGCCACCCTCATCTCAATACTCCATGACTTCAGAATCCAAGGCCCTGCCCTCAGACCTATACCTCCTCCCTCTCCAATAGTCTCTACCCATACATTTCTGAACCCAAGCAGCTTATCCACAGAGTCCCCCAAGGATCTTCTCTTAGCCTGGCTCTCTTCAGTGTCTACATGAATCCCTTGCATGTATCTTCAGAGACCACAAGATCAGCAAGGTCTCCCATGCTGATGATACCCAGTTTACCCTCTCCCTCACTGACAAAAACACCATCAGGACCAATTTCACAACCTACATGATCAACTTGGACAGCTTGGATGAAAGATAACTGCCTGAACTCAACACAAACAAGACAGAAATCCTGCTGTTCAGCAACAAGAGCTCCCAAGGGGACTCCTTCTGGTGGCCAGCAGAACTAGGACACACACCCACATCTGCCAATGACACAAGAAACCTCGGAATCATCCTAGACAACAAACTGGAAATGACTAAGCAGGTAAATGATGCGTCCTTATCCTGTTTCCTCACACTAAGAATGATCAGCAAGATCTTCAAGTGGCTCCTCATGCACACACGGCAATCAGTCACCAAAGTCCTCATATCCCACGATGCACTCTATGTGGAGAAGTGTGGCTCACTGGTTAGAGGAGGCAGACCTGGAAGCAGAGGTCAGCCCAGGACCAGGGTTCAATTCCCGGCTCGGCGGGGTCTTGAGTCCTAAAATGTCCATGGACTCGACAATTCTCGCTCCGGTGCCTACTCGATTCACGGGTTCACACTCTGCGACTCTGGGCAATAGCTTGCTTAATCTCCACAACGGCCCCTCGCGGCGGGATGCCTGGCTTTCACCTTGCGGATACCCTGCCGGGGATATCTCACAGGGGAATACCAGGACGGGTTCCCTAAGCAAGCGCTTAGAAACCGCTCGGTGATTTGCGCTATATAAATTCCTGTACATTTACATTTACATTTACATTATGCCAGTATCTTCAACCAGCTCATTCAAAGGCTCCAATTGACCCAAAGTTCCACAGCTGGACTCATCCTGGACATCCCCCACAGCACTCACATAACTCCACACCTCAAAGAGTTATACTGGCAACCCATACAAAAACAATGCTATTTTAAACTACTTACCCATGCCCACAAAGCCCTAAACAACACCAGACCTGCATACCTCAACAACTGTCTTCATCTCCAGATTTCCAGACCACTATGTTCAGAAAATGTCTCCTTCGCATGAGTTCCCAGCATCCACGAAAGCCATTTTGGTGGATGGTCTTTCTCCTACATGGCCATTAAGTCCTAGAATGACCTCCCACAATGCATAAGGACGTCTTCATCACTTATCGACTTTCGGAGGAAGCTAAAGACCTGGCTGTTTGACTAGGAGTCCCATAAGACCCACAATACTGCTTAGCACCTGGATACCCTCACGGGTGATTAGCTGCGCTATACAAATTGAAATACCATAATATAACAGTTTATGCAACAATTAACATTGACTCTAAGGTTTTCAAAGAGAGAATGGCATACGTTGCTTGTTCTCTTCTTGAAAAAATAACAGAACTTTGAGAAAGACATACGCTCCTCATCTTGGTGACTATCCCATTTTTACTGAACCTAAACTGTCTTTCAAAAGAAATAAATGTAAAAATACACTTAAGAAGAAGATATGGAGAAAAAACGTAAACACGCGGAAATACAGGACATCAGTTTAACAATCAGAATGGCAAAAATTGCTACATCAATGTATTGTAAATCTGCTTTTATATTTGGCCAATAATCTAATACAGCAACATGTACATCAACCATTCTGCAAGACTTTGACCAATCCTCATTAGAAACTTGTGTCAAACAACCACAAGTGCCACTCTACAAGTGGCATTAGAAATATAGTTTATATCTGCAGAGGGGCTGTTCAATTTTCTATCAATGAACAGCAAGATGTTCAGGAACTCTGTATGGCTGTATGTCTGTTCTACAAATATTAGCGAACAAAACACAATGGGTTCCAAACTCTCTAGTGTAAGCTACTCGTGGGAACATGAATGCACTTATTGACTACAATCTAGCTTAACTGTTACACAATTGTAAATATTTGTATATGTACCAATACCTGACTGTAAATCAATTCCATTAAAAAAACATATATGTAAGGCTGTGCAACCAATCTGTAGTGCAAACTGTAAATCACAAGAAGGTTCAACTCTTAATGTAACTATGGTAGCAATATATATCATTTTGATGATTGAAATATGGACTGTGAACAAAAAAAACGTCAATACATGCATTTAAAAGTTTACTGCTTCTCAGAGTTCTATTTCAGGGCACACTTTTACTACTACTGCTATTATTTTTCATCATGGAGACTCTTCAGCCTCAGGATACTATACCTTTTACTTAAAGAGCAAAGAGCAAAACAGGTTGGACAGAATGTGATAATATGCAGTCTTACTTATAAGCACAAACTGCCCAGAAATGTACAACACAGTTAGAGAGTTGGACTTATATAGACGAATATATATGTCAGTATTTGACGTCGCATGGTTGATACCATCAATAAAAATCTGCTGCAAATATAGGTGTTTCCTATAGTTTATCATATCCTATATTACCTAGACAGATGTTTTAACAGTTGGACATGCAAAGCATATATGTTTTTTCACAAGCCAATTGATTTTTCACTGTGTTTCATGATGACTACTACCATCTGATCATCTTGAACTGATAATATTCAAAATGATTAAATATTTTTAACAAGACTGTCACTTATTCCAAAGAAACACAAAAACGGAGTATCACAATATATTAAACTGTGCCTTTTATTAATGACATATTTTTTAATGTCGCTGCAGTACTGTTTATGAAAATGAATATGTTGTACCATTGCATGTTTTGATTACAAGCCAATGCACTTCATTGTAAGACAGAAAACTCAAATATATTGTACATCACTGAACTCTAACAAATGCCACCTAACTGTTCACTATCATGCTGTGCTGTACACCATATTGCTGTACATCCTTCTACTGGTAAAGATAATACAATACACCAGTGTACTACGGGACACTCAACTATATATCAGTCTACTGTCAAATACAACAGCCTGTGTACTACACCTCTTAAATCTGTACTGAAACATACTAACATGAAGAAAACATAATTAAGAGAGCCACAAACATGCAACACTCAGCCAAACAACAGTGGTCACTGTCACACTTCAGTCTATTTTATGGCACAACACTAACTTTAACCCTACAGTTTAAACGTACCATACACTTATTTTATAATACCAGTTCAACAGGACCAATTGAGACAAAAATGTGGAGTGGATAAAGGAGGGGAAAGAATGGCAAAGAGAAATAAATGTAGGAATGAAGGGGAGGACATTGGTGAGTAATAACTAAATTATTAAGAATGTTTATATCCCTCTCTCAAGTGGCTAATATTCTGTTACAGGGCATGCAATACATGTTGCTACACTGCTAAACAATGTTCTTAATAAGTCATAAAAGGTGTAGAGTGGAGAGCCAATGCACTGCCACGAATAGGAAGATAAGGGACCACTAATGGAGTGCGTGGTGGTGCAGATGCAACAGATTCAGTAGAAGTAAATGCTGTTGCGTCAGCCAGAGCTGTGGATGGGAATGATGTCCTTGTGGCAAACTCCATCAACTCCTCTTCCCACCTCCTTTCTGCCCACACCAGCTTTTGGGAGTGCACTGATGACAGATTTTACCTCATGCCCAAGGTCCTGAAGGAGTACTATTGACGTGCGCCCATTGATACCACCTTTTGACAAAATTACAAGTAACCAGAAGGGCATTTAACATTTTCCCCTGATGGTAAACTAAACAATTGCCAGACAACTGTCTCCTTCTTCTTCCCGCTTCTAGTTTCCTCTTCTTCGTCCTGAAGCAGTAGCTGCTGGTCTTCCTCTTCTTCCTCCTCCTCATTGTGTCCGGGATGTCGTTAGTCAGCCATTATCAACACAAACACCAACAACTAAGTGTGATACATTCATTCATTATTTCTTTATTTCTGCAAATTTTTGGCATAAAAGATTTCGCAACATTATACAGTATACAAGAATGGTCATGGCAGTAAAAGCATGCAGATTAGAGATATCAAAAGTCCAGTTGCTAGTTATTAAGCCTAACAGTTAAAATACATCCATCAATTAATGCTTAGCATATCTAACAGTTAAAAAACATCCGTCCAAGCATCTATAGCAGTCAGTTATAAAGTGCTTGTGCGAGTAAATTTACATTTAGACAGTATTTATTAAAGACCTACGCTTATACCACATAGTTGCCAAAAATGTTGCTACAGCACTGGATAAATCTGTTTTACGAATTCTGTAGGCTTGCATGCAGTGTGTGAAACCCATATTTTTACAGAGAGGTATGATCCAATACCTTCTGGACTTATGGTAAGCTTGACAGAAAAATAATATATGCAAATCGTTTTCCTGCTCGCAGTTACAACCAGGACAATTTTTTGGTGAAGACGGGCACCATTTACTCGTACGGGCTCTAATTGGCAGGGTGCCCTATCTCCATTGTAAGTATAATTTTCTAGTTAAAATAGGAAAAATGTCGTCTAAAACATGCTCAAAATAATAAAAGTCCTTGGTCATTAAAAATGTTTCAGATAAGGTACCGATTTGTGAGTTGTGTATGGAGGCAGTTAGTTTGCTATCATAATACAGTTTTGCCAAGTACTTGCGTGGGATCCTATTACAAGCTGTCTCTGGGTCCGCCCACAGTAGGGGGGCTCCCAACTTCCCGAAATCATTTTTTATATACTCAAGCCATGGGATTTTCCCCACATTTGGGAGGCTCAGGATTTCTAGAAGCTCCTGTCTGTAATTGCGGAGCTCTGGCGTGGTCCAGAGCCTTCTCCAAAATGTTAATGGTTTAAGACCCAAGACCTCATCCATTGGTCTGAGGCCCAGATCGAGCCTCAGCGGTAAGAGAGGCGTGCTGGGGGGCAAGGCTAGCAACTGTCTGAGGAATTTGTTTTCTGTGACAACAATCTCAGGTCTACACGAGTAACCCCAAAGTTCGGCACCGTACGTTACTGCCCCCCTTGCCTGCAATTTGTATATCTCTAGGGGTGGACCAATGGGTTTGATGGTAGATTTGTTTGAAAGCTTAAAAATGCCCCCGCTAATTGGGCCAATTTAAGTTGAGATTTAATTTGATGTGGGGCCCAGGACATGCTTTCATTTATGGTCACCCCCAAGTATTCAAAAGTCTGGACCCTTTCCAGCCTGGTTGCGCCTATACTCAGATTTGGGCGTGTGGTAGCTGGAGGATTAAAAATCATGAATTTAGTTTTGAGAGCATTTATCTCTAGGCCCCGTTCAGCACAAAATGCCTCAAAACCGTCCAGCACTCGTTCGATCCCCATGGGAGATTTAGACAATAGCAACGTATCATCTGCGAACATAATCGCAGGCACCCTACTGCCAGCAAGCTTGGGGGCATCAGAATTCGGTACCGAGTTCAGGTGGGCAATTACCCCGTTGACCTAGAGGCAAAACAGGGTCAGTGCCAGGACGCACCCCTGTCTCACCCCTCTGTCAACAGGGAATCTGGGTGACAGCAAGCCATTCTTTCCACACCTGACCTGAGCAAAATTCTCGTTATGAAGCCGCATTATTATATTCAAGAGTTGTGGAGGAATGCCCAGCTCCGAAAGCACAGACCAAAGTTTCCCCCGTGGGACCAAATCAAAGGCCGCACGCAGGTCCACAAAGACGGTGTAAAGGCTACCGCCCTCAATCCTAACGGTTTTCCAAAATAGTAGGGTCAAGCGTAAAAATTTGGTCCGTGGTGGATATATTTTTTCTAAACCCTGCCTGGTAGGGACTCAAAATTGAATACTCCTCCATCCAGTCCTGGAGGCGGTCTAAGATCAGCCTCGCAAAGATCTTTTACGGCACATCGATGAGGCTGATAGGCCTGTAGTTGGCTGGGAGCAGAGGGGAGCCCTTCTTGAAGATAGGAACAATCTCTGCTCCCAGCCAAGTACTGGGGACCGCCATGCCCCTCAGGACTGCATTGAATATAGCCATCAAATAGGGGGCCCAGACCTTCGGTTCGTGCTTTAAAAGGTCGCCTGGGAGTTTGTCCAACCCCGGCGCTTTTCCAGCTGCAAGTTTTAATATTGCAACACAGACCTCCGCCTCAGTGAAGTCATCCCCATCGATTTGGGGAGTAGGATTTAACAATAGCCCCCCAAGGTCCCCAGCTTGCTCGGCATTATCCCCTCCATACAGAGCACGAAAATGGTCCTCCCACACATTAGCGGCAATGTTTGCTTCAACTGCCGCTACTGACTCGCCCGACCCCGTGTTCACGATTGACCGGGATTTACGAGCATCTCTGGTTTTGAGGGCATCTGTTAGGTTGGCCCAGTTATCGTGATCCAATTCCACCTTGGCACAGTGGATTAAACGCTTATATTCAATTCTTCTGGCTTTTATTAATGACTTATTATTGTTTTGCTTCACGGACGACAATAGGTCTGACTTCGCCTTTCTGCAGGCAGCGTTGTACCATGTAGATCTGTTGCCCCTAGTCGTCCGCTTTGACATACTGGGATTAAGCACCTCTGCCAGAGTGCTAGTCAGATCCCGATGAAGAACCCAGAGTTTTTGGTGCATATCAGGGGAATGGTGTTGCATAATTAAAGCACCAACCCCATCAAGTACAGGGACGATCCGAGCATATAGCTCAGCGACTTTCTCAGGGTGTACTATTAGTTTATCCCACCTGACTCTACGTCTATCATTAGACAGAGTCAGCTTCAAGTCAGGAGTGTCACTGGCCGTATAGTTGTCTTTAACAATGCCAGGAGAGGAAAGTTCCAGAATCAACGCATTATGGTCACTCACGTCTCTTGTAATGACCCTGAAGTCAATTACCTTAGCCGAGGCACGTGTTTCGACAAATATATAGTCCAGGCGTGACTCCTGTCCATCCTTGTTGAAAGTACATTTCGAAGGGATATCAGGGTGCACGCGTCCATTGCAGGCCCTAATTGAGTGATTAAGTGTTAGGGCCAAGATTTGGACGGCTAAGGGCGTCCATGACCTGGGTGAGGGGCCCTCTATCGGGGGTATTGCCCATTGATCATCTTCATCCAGTGTTACGCCATCCATCTGGCCTGGTAGTGGCTCGAAAGGGCAATTCAGAACACCCCCTACCACAAACAAGGTGCCGTGAGGAATGGTATTCAGGAATAGGGACAACTCCTCTATGGTTCTAGACTCGCTTGTTATATTCATGGGTCTAGAATACACATTGAGCAGTGCGAGCTTTGAGGCGTTTGGCCACTCTAAAATCACGCATTGAACGTCCTCAGTGGAAATATTCAAGGTCCTAGCCTTACATCCCAGATGGCTGCCCACCCATATAGTTAGGCCCCCTAGATGGACGACCCTTCCCCCCCACCTTGCCGGGACTGAAAATGAGGCGAATCCATTCTGTGTTTGGTCCTCTCTGGCCCAGGTTTCCTGAAATAGACATACATCGTTCTTGTCTATGGACGATCCCCAATCTGGACAGGCCATTTTATTACGCAAACCTGCCAGATTCCATGGCAGTATTAACAATGAACCTGGGTTAGCACTAGTCTCAGTTCCCCGAATTAAGGGCCTAGGTCCTGTTGTAGTCGGAGTGGCCAAAGAAATGGGTAAAGTGTTTGGTCCTTCTGCTTCTACCAAGTTGCAAAAGTCTGTGGAACTAGGGGGTAAGCGTACCAGTGACCTTGAGTGGTCGCTCTTGTCCAGGTTGGTGCATCGAGTCCTATCTACACTAGTACGTGTAATAATCCCCCAAGGCTGAGTCAAGTTGTTAATAGGACCATCTGTTGCCTTGGGTCGACCTGCTACCCCTTCCTTGTACTGTAGTCAGTCGACCATTTCCAGACAGCTATGCCGATTATAATTCAGATATTGGGTAGGTATATGGAAATTATGGGACCTATCCCTAGTCCCCCTACTCTGCCCTCTAGCTACCACCCTAGTACAGCCCTCCTCTGGCCCCATTTTAGGACGCGAAGGATCAGGTGGGTTAAAGAAGGACAGTGGAAGGGGCTGAATTATTGTATCGGAATCACTGTGCGGCCAATTGCAAATATGGGAGACAGTCCTCGGGTCCCTAAAGTTGACCAAAACACAATCACCGCTGATGTTTTTAGTAGTGTTGCTCACCCAAGTCACCCTCCTGACCATCAGAATTTCACTAGAAATTTGAGGGGGGAGACGTCTGTTTTCATTCAACCAACTGGCGGCTTTATTTTTGAGTGAAGCGAATGATTCTTTAGCTGGAGCGTCTAGCTCAGGGACTCCAGTTAGGACAACTACAAGAGGAGCTGCATCGGGAGGTAGGTCTATTACCATTTTTGTTTCTTGATATATGGCCCTCTGGTGCTATTTGCTCACCATGTGGATTTGACTTTTTAGACATCGTCGAAGCGTTATCAGAAGGAGGCCGCTGGGCATTCCTGTTGGAAGTGCTCTCAACTATGGGACATGGGCTTGCTAAAGAATGAATGCATAGTAGCTGCGAGCATGCCCCCCTCAGTAGTATCGGACTCCCCCGGTGTAATCCTAACTGTTTTCAGGCAGTCTACAATAGCCACTGTGGCTTTTTCTATGTTTGTCAGCCTTAGTTCAATCTAGGCGAGTCTGGCTTCCAGGGGACTGAGTAGGGACTTTAGAAGGGTACCCAGATCAGAAGTCACTTGATCTGCCCCGGCCGAAGTTATGCCACTGATGTTTGAATTAATGGGAAATAATATCGGCGAGCTTGGGGCTGAAAAAGTAATAGATTCATTGGTAGCTAAAGTGGCATCTTTAGCTTTTACCAGGCCCTTAGGATCAGATTGGCTAGAATGTTTGGCGAGCTTAGCCTTTCTCCCACCAGATGTCTGAGCCCCACGTTTCCTTTTTGGAACAGCCCCCTCCCAGTTCCCCCGCAGCTGATGGGAGTTAGACTTAGCAAAGCTAACAGCTAGCAGGTTATCACATATGTTAGGCAGTGGGGTTGTCTCTGGTATGACAGGTAAAGTAGATTTTCTACACAATAGGAGAGTGCTCCTGGGGTTTGGCGAGTCAATAGTTAATAAATTGTCGTCATGCTTTAAAAGATCATTAACAGGTAAGTCCAAGCCTCTTTCAGGTGTTCTAGCATTCACTATATACCCCAGCGAGGATCTTTTAGCGTTATCAATTTCCTGTGATAGTCGCCGCTCTAAAATGGTGATTTTGTGAGATAATACAGAGCTTGCTCTCACAATAAAATTGTCCAAAGTACCTGCTACATAAGCACCTGACGACGTAGCTTTGCTCCTGGTCTCCCGGCTCGTCATTGTCCAGATTTGGCGTGTAGCGATGTATCTAAGGTTAACAGAGGGCCAAGATCACGCCGCGGTGTTCACAATGATAACCAAGGGGGATGGCCCGGTCTGGTCTCTCTCAGTCTGGAACGGGCTAGAACGGGCACCCCCTTGGCCCGAGCTTCGCACAGCGCGGCGGGCGTAGGCAAAGATATAGGGCGTGCAAGGGGCGAGAAGAGGCACCAGCGTCAGGGCTGCTGGTCCTCGCAGTCCCACTCAGGTCCAGGAAACAAACAAGCACTCCACTCCTCTCCGAGCGGCTCCCGTGAAGCGGGGGCCACGAGGCGCTGTTTATAAAGTGCGGTGTGCAGAGGGCGGGAAGAGGCACCAGCGTCAGGGCCGCGGGTCCTCGCAGTCCCACTCAGGTCCAGGAAACAAACAAGCACCTCACTCCTCTCCGAGCGGCTCCCGCGAAGCGGGGGCCGCGAGGCGCTGTTTATAAAGTGCGGCGTGCGGGAAGAGGCACCGGCGCCAGTGCTGCTGGTCCTCGTAGTCCCACTCAGGTCCAGGAAACAAACAAGCACTCCACTCCTCTCCGAGCGGCATCCAGAAGCAAAAGCACTCCATCTCACTCTGAGAGAGTCAGAATGGAAAGACTAAGAAAAGTGATCAGGACTTCCTCTTTGCTGGAATTGGCAATGTTTCAAGCAAATCAAATTATGTTTTACAATTGCAAAGTACCGTTGTACTATTGGGATAGTGTCTAGAGAGGACAGCAGTACTGGCAAACTTAAAAAAAACAATTTTATCACATTCAATTCACTACTCCATAATATAGGCAGCCTTTTACATCTGTCTTTCTCTCTTTTCAAATGTAAACACATCTCTCCTATCCATAATTTGAACAGTGCTTTGCTTGGGCTACATACATAGATCAAATATACGCAAAAACACTAAAATATAGCTAACAACCATAGGTGCTCTAATTTCTCCTAAAAAAGAAGACGTATTGGGCTACAAACACTGACCAATATGACTAGATTAAAGCACAACCAATACACATAGTGCTCTCATCAGGAAATTAATACAAGTTGTTAACAAATTGTAAAAAACTATTACTTAATTACTAAAGAAGTATCTGTGCATTATCACATGCATGTACATAACACAATGTTTTACACATAAAACAACATATACATTCAAGGGAAAAACTAAGTTTAAAGCTTAGTTATAGTTAGCAATACCTTAATTATGATAATATTATAGCATTTAAACTACAGAAACATCTGAAATCCAAAATCTATACTTTTAACTCTAAATTATTTCTTGTAACCCAGACAATAGCTTCGCTCAATAACCTCACACCACCCAAGTGAAAAAGCAACACATTATCTATAACCACCACCTTATGTATACACTAGTTATACTCTACAGTTAATGATTAGTTCTACCATATAAAGTTATATTTTTCACAGTGAAACTTATCACATGAAAATACAATTATGTTTAACCAAAATGTGTCTTTTCAATGGCGAGTTGTAATGTTATGCTTTCTTTTATTATAATGTTGTGAGTTCAATGAGTCATGCTGTTGTTTAGAGTTATAACTATAACCTTTGCATTCCAAATGGTTGTGCAGTTTAAATGTTATGATATTGCTATAATTATTATTGTATTCCTAACTATAACTAATGTTTTTATAAATATATATATATATTACCTACTGGCGGTCGCCAGTAGGTAGTTATAGTTAGGACCTAGTTTCCATAGGAAATCCGCAACATTCTATTGGGAATAACTTTAGCGCCGGTTGATGAATCTCCGCGAATTTCTCAAAGAAGATGGCCCGCTCCGCTCCGCTCCTTCCCTGAAAGTCTCGGGAAGATTTGTCAAGCGGGGGCCGAGAAAAAAGGGGGGTCCCAAAACGTGTTTTCCCCATGTTAATTTCCATAGGACGATTAGACACGGCTACAGCCCGATCCGCTGAACGGAATTACACCAAATTTGGGAAAATGGTAGGGTCTGGTACGCAGATCACGCTTTTGTTTAAATGGTGTAAATCCCTCCAGTAGTTGCTGAGAAAATGAAAGTTGAAATCAATTATATATCTGTAAGCGCGCGCCGTGTGCGCACCGTGCGCGCATCGTGCGCGCACCTTGCCGTGCACAAGCTTCATGCTGATTGGCTGCCACTGTCTGTCAACACTCCAAAACAGAAATTGATGGCAGCCATCTTGTGCCTCAGTAGACTGAGGCACAAGAAAGCAGAAAAAAAGTGTAGAACTCAAAAAGGGGGCAGGGTAGAAGCACCCTGACCCCCTAGGCCTGCTCAGGGGTTCCCACAGGGACCCCCAAGGCGAAGAAAAAAAAAACATCGAAAAATCGCGGGGTGCGCGCACCGTGTGCGCACCCCATGATTTCCCCCGAAAAATTAAAAAAAATGTTTTGCCTTGTGGGAACCCCTGAGCAGGCCTAGGGGGACAGGGTGCTTCTACCCTGCCCCCTTTTTGAGTTCTAAAACTTCTCGAGCACGAGCTGCATGCTCATTGGCTTTCAACACTTCAAACCAGGAAGTGTTGGCAGCCATCTTGTGCTCGGTAGACCGAGGCACAAGAAAGCAGAAAAACGAACGTGTAGAACACAAAAAGGGGGCAGGGTAGAAGCACCCTGACCCCCTAGGCCTGCTCATGGGGTCCCACAAGGACCCCCCAAGGCCAAAAATGTTTTTTTTTAAAAACGGTATGTTTATTTAAAAATTACCCCCCAGGGGGACCAAATTGTGGGGGCATAGTGATAAAGAAGTGTGGGGGGTACCCAATCCCCCCCCACACTGCCCCGGGGACCGCCGCCCTCCGGGGCAAAGCATCGCAGCCCCCTGGCGCATACTGGAGGCCCCTGGTGGGCTAGTTGCCTCCCAGGGACCCCCAGTATGCAAGGGCAATTAGTTCCCCCTCTGCAAACGCGCCCGTGGGCTGCGCTGCAGAGAGGTGTAAAAAAGGGTGTGGCCTCATTACACCTTTCTGCAATGCAGCCCCCTGGGGAATACTGGAGGTTCCTGGTGGGCTAGTTGGCCCCCAGGGACCCCCAATATGCAAGGGGAATTAGTTCCCCCTCTGCAAACGCGTCAGGGGGCTGCGTTGCAGAGAGGTGTACAAACATTTTTTATCAATTTATATTAAAAATATGTAATGTAATTTAAAAAATAATGTATTTAAAAATAAAAAATGTATAATAATATAGTAAATCAGTATAAAAAATATAACAATTATTACATTAAAAAATTTTCATTTACAAAACCATTGAAATCCACTGAAAAAACCATAGGTTACAGCCATGTTATAGTTAGGAATTAGCATTTAAAAAACCTTTCAAATTCACTGAAAAAAACATAGGTTTTACACACGTTATAGTTAGGAAGTAGCATTTACAAAACCTTTGAAATTCACTGAAAAAAACGTAGGTTTGACACATGTTATAGTTAGCTGGACATTTCACTCATATAAAACCATTGAAATTCCCCCGTTATAGTTAGTTCAGCTAACTATAACTCGCGCGCCCGCAATGAACTGCTGATGACGTCACATATTACATCACTCATGACATGGTCAGTGACATCACTCATGACATCACTGATGACATCTCAAATGACATCACTGATGACATCACTGATGACATCATCCTTGTGGAAGAGTGGCAGACCTTCTCTCACCCTAATATAACCTTTATTACACACATTTAAAAATAGAAAATAACATTTTCAATACAATAGACATATCAATGCCACTTACAACACACCTATTTAGTAATTCCAAGATCTATACACGCATCCACTCATTCATCAACAGACATATACAGTCACTCATACATGTACTCACTCATCATATGTACTCATACACTGATACATCCTGATCATCCTGTTACACACCGACACTCATCCATAGAGTTACTCACACATAACTCATATGTACTACTTTAAAACATATGTACTTACTCACAAATACACTATTAAAACAGTCATTCATTCACTAACACACCCATATATACACTCATCCACCCATACAGGATTTTGTTTTTACCTATATAGCTACTCACCACACACACTCATCCACCCATACAGTCCTGCACATATGCTGCCTTCAACACATACAAGCAGTAAGTCACTCATTCATGCATCTATGCACTAGGTAAGACCTCCCAATGTCATTTGAGATGTCATCAGTGATGTCATCAGTTATGTCATTTGAGATGTCATCAGTGATGTCATCAGTGATGTCACTGACCATGTCATGAATGATGTAATATGTGACATCATCAGCAGTGGATTGCGGGCGCGCGAGTTATAGTGAGTCCAACTAACTATAACGTGGGAATTTCAATGGTTTTGTATGAGTAAAATGTCCAGCTAACTATAACTGGTGTGAAACCTATGGTTTTTTCAATGAATTTCAAAGGTTTTTTAAATGCTAATTCCTAACTATAACGAGTGTTAAACCTATGGTTTTTTCAGTGAATTTCAAAGGTTTATTAAATGCTAATTCCTAACTATAACGAGTGTTAAACCTATCATTTTTTCAGTGAATTTCAAAGGTTTTTAAAATGCTAATCCCTAACTATAACGTTTGTGAAACCTATGGTTTTTTCAGTGAATTTCATAGTTTTTTTAAAAGCTAATTCCTTTGTATATCGACTTTGTAACCTACTTTTTTTGGGGTTTTTTTATTAGCTGTTTTTTACAACAATTAATTATATATATATATTTTTTTAATTATTTGTTCAATGTATATATTTTTTTTACATTTTTTCCTGGTGCGCTCAGGGTGCGCTCACCGGTCAGCTTACCCGTATCCTTTTGTCTTGAAGCGCTCAGGGTGCGCGCACCAGTAAGCTCTCCCGAGAGCGCTAATTCTGCGTTCGTAAAAAAAAAATATTCATGAAAACTAAATAATAATGCAAGACATTCAGTACCATACTTATAAAAGTAGTATTTTTGATTTTCCGAATGAAAATGATTTTGCATTTCCGTAAAGCTACTAAAACGTCACAAAGGTGTGCCGCGTAAGTGTCCCCGGAAGCCCCTACGTTTGCGCCGCGTAAGCGCCCCCGGAAGCACTCCGGTGCGTGCAGCGTAAGCGCGTCAAGTCATGTGACCTTAAAATGACTCTTTTCATTGGTTGCTAACATTTTTTTTTCCAAAGAATGAAATCCTCACCCATTTCCTTCACTTCTTCTTTCACTTTTGTGACTGCAAGACCTGTCTTTTTCCTGCTTAATCTTTTTTGGATTATCATGGCTGCTGCTAGACCCTCCAGTAGCAGTGAGGACTCAGATGGGTTCATAGAAGAAGAGGCTCCCCAGCCCAGGGTAAAAGAACACTTCATATGGAAGTTTTTTTCCATTCCAGATGATAAAAAAAGTAAAAGGTGGAGTGCCGAATTTGTCACACTGTCCTATCACGGGGTGACCCTAACAGAAAATATTCATTTGGAAATTCCACCATGATTCGGCACGTCCAGAGGAGGCACCCACAGAACTATGCCCGGGAGAGTGTCAGGGCTCTGGCACAAGAGGCTCCAAGGGATGGTGCCTCTACTTCAACTGGAGGAGCAACTGTATCGGTGAGGGGGCGACCAGAGCTGCTGATCCCCAATACTCAACCTATTTTTAATGAGGCATCCATCAAATGCAAACATTGTGATGCCCTAATTTGTTACGGGGAACAAAGTATTTTGAACATTGCTCGAGCATTAGAGAACCGCCGCTGCCGTCCCCAGCCCTAATTTTGATTTTTTTTTGCTCCTGTTGAGCAGTTAGCCATTCCCTGTTTTTGTTTTTGTTGAAAAAAAAGAAAAAAGAAGAAAAAAAAAGTTCTTTTCAGAACTTCCTCTAATTCTCAAAAAAGAGCCGTATTCTTAAAAAAAATGAAAAAGAGTAACTGAAGTGGAGTGCAGTGAGAGAGGAGAGGAAAATGAGTGAGAAAGCAAAGAAAGGGACGAGAGGGGAAGGGAAGTGAAGTAGGGGGATTGAAAGAAGGTGAGTGTGGGAGGTGAGTGAGGAGAAGGAGAGTGAACATGCGGAATGAGGATAAGTGAAGAAAATGTGGTAAAGGAAAGGGGATGTGGAAGGGTAAACAAAGAGCAGTGATGTTTAGGAAAGAGTGGAGATACAGACTGGATAAAGGCAAGTGACTGTGAGACAAGGTGAGTAAGGGAGTAAAAAGACAGAGAAAGTGAAAGAAAAAGTGAGAGTTGAAGACTGAGGGCCTCATTTATGAGGCCATGCGTCACTTTTACGCCGTCGGTGCGTCACTTTTTGTGACGCACCAGTGTTGTAAAAAAGGGCCTTGTTGAGTCATATTTACAAAGTGGCGCATCTAGGTAGATGTGTCACTTTGTAAACCCCTGCGCCATATTGTACCTGCGCCAGGTATAATGTATGCAAAGGGGGCATATTGACGCAAGGAAGGGTCGTAGAAGTGACGCAGTGAAATCTATGAGATTTCTCTGCATCTCTTTTAGGACGCCGTTGCGAAAAAATCTTGCGCCTACCTCACAGCAGGCGTAAGACTGACGCAGGCCCTTTCACATGGGGCTTGCGCCATGTGAAAAGATGCCTTGCTGGAGCTGCGTCACTTCTGTGACACACTCCAGCAATGCGTCACTTTTGCGCTTACAGATAAGTCAGAAATACTGACATATCTGTAACTCCTTGCGACATGATGTGTCATACATTAAATATGATGCATCAGGAATGTCTTAAGGAGAGCGCACTGAGAAGTGACGCATCGCTGCTGTCACACAGCGATGCGTCATTTCTCATAAATGTGGCCCTGAGTGAGGGAGAAAAGAAACATAAGTGAGGGAGTGTGGCTGTCTCATAGGGAGTGAGCGTGATAGAAGAGGAGAGACAGACTAAGGGGTCAGAGAAAATGAGGCTAACACAGAGAGAAAGAGGGAAGGAGAGTGTAGAACTAAGAAGACAGAGGGAGTAAGAGAAGGAGTTAGTGAAGTGGAAAAGGAGATTAAAGGAAGAGAAAAGAGTGAAGGAGCAAAAGAAGGAAAGTGACAGGAAGGAAAGTAAAGGTTAAGGTCTGAAAGAAGGTGAGTGTGGTAGTATGGCTGAGTTATAGGGAGTGAGCATGACAGAAGAGGAGTGAGAGACTATGAGGACAGAGAGAATGAGGGTAACAGAGAGAGAGTGAGAGAAGGGGAGTGAGTAAGTTAGAGGACAGAGGGATTGAGCGACGGAGTTACTTTATGCATCTCCCACACCATTTCATATGGTTTTCTATCTGCTATTCCTATCCCTCTCCAAACATTCACTGCTTCCACCCATGCTAAAGGTTGCACAAGGAGCTTCAATAAAAGGAGCATATTTACAAGTCCAATGAAACCATTACACTATCTCTATACCAGCATTGAATCCAAGCGTAAAAAACAATGTATAAAGAAGTCTACCTTATAAACACACAGCTATGTCAAAGATTGCGCACACAGCTTGTAAATATGCCTCTCTTTTTTTGTATATTCTATCTCAATTTATGCCATTAAAAAAAAGCTTTAAACATCTCTCACAGCATTTCATATTCTTGTCTGGGTGCCAATTTTATTATTCTGCATGCATTTTCTGCTTGCACCCATGTCAAACATTGCGCAAGAGTCTTGTAAATATGCCCCTCTTTATCTTATATTCCATCTCAATTGATACCATTACTGAAATACTTTATGCATCTTCCACACAATTTCATATGGTTTTCTATCTGCTATTCCTATCCCTCGCCATACATTCACTGCTTCCACCCATGCTAAAGGTTGCACAAGGCGCTTCAAAAAAAGAGCATATTTACAAGTCCAATGAAACCATTACACAATTTCTAAACCAGCATTGAATCCAAGCATAAAAAACAATTTATAAAGAAGTCTACCTTATAAACACACAGCTATTTCAAAGATTGCGCGCGCAGCTTGTAAATATGCCTCTCATTTTTTGTATATTCTATCTCAATTTATGCCATAAAAAAAGCTTTCAGAAAAGGGGGTGGTGATGAACAGAGTGTCTGAATTAAGCAGACCACTCTTACCCAGTCCAAAGATCAGGGCTTGATCCATCACCGTTATTTAGCTCACTGCCCCATCCCAGCTCAGAACCTGGCTATATGCAAATTAGTCTG
The DNA here is from genome assembly GCF_964261635.1 of Lissotriton helveticus. NCBI lineage: Eukaryota > Metazoa > Chordata > Amphibia > Caudata > Salamandridae > Lissotriton > Lissotriton helveticus. Next base: position 1,130,284,913 of record NC_136063.1, read on the forward strand.
TCCCTGGCCCAGTGCATCATGGGAACAGGGCAGACCAAACTACCAAGCCAATTATTCACCAGAAAGGATACAAGCTACCGAGGACCGGTTTCTGGCATTTCAGCCTCGTCGGCCCGGCTTGCTTGAATCCTGATGGAGCAGTGAGCAAGAGACTCATGTCTGAGTATACCCTGCCACACCTATAGTGGCCAAAAACGATTCAGAAAAGGGGGTGGTGATGAACAGAGTGTCTGAATTAAGCAGACCACTCTTACCCAGTACAAAGATCAGGGCTTGATCCATCACCGTTATTTAGCTCACTGCCCCATCCCAGCTCAGAACCTGGCTATATGCAAATTAGTCTGTCCCTGGCCCAGTGCATCATGGGAACAGGGCAGACCAAACTACCAAGCCAATTCTTCACCAGAAAGGATACAAGCTACCGAGGACCGGTTTCTGGCATTTCAGCCTCGTCGGCCCGGCTTGCTTGAATCCTGATGGAGCAGTGAGCAAGGGACTCATGTCTGAGTATACCCTGCCACACCTATAGTGGCCAAAAACGATTCAGAAAAGGGGGTGGTGATGAACAGAGTGTCTGAATTAAGCAGACCACTCTTACCCAGTCCAAAGATCAGGGCTTGATCCATCACCGTTATTTAGCTCACTGCCCCATCCCAGCTCAGAACCTGGCTATATGCAAATTAGTCTGTCCCTGGCCCAGTGCATCATGGGAACAGGGCAGACCAAACTACCAAGCCAATTCTTCACCAGAAAGGATACAAGCTACCGAGGACCGGTTTCTGGCATTTCAGCCTCGTCGGCCCGGCTTGCTTGAATCCTGATGGAGCAGTGAGCATCACCACCCCCTTTTCTGAATCATAAAAAAAGCTTTAACATCTCTCACAGCATTTCATATTCTTCTCTGGGTGCCAATTTTATTATACTGCATGCATTTTTTGCTTGCACCCATGTCAAACATTGCGCAAGAGTCTTGTAAATATGCCCCTCTTTATCTTATATTCCATCTCAATTGATACCATTACTGAAATACTTCATGCATCTCCCATACCATTTCATATGGTTTTCTATCTGCTATTCCTATCCCTCTCCATCCATTCACTGCTTCCACCCATGCTAAAGGTTGCACAAGGCACTTCAAAAAAAGGAGCATATTTACAAGTCCAATGAAATCATTACACAATTTCTAAACCAGCATTGAATCCAAGCATAAAAAACAATTTATAAAGAAGTCTACCTTATAAACACACAGCTAACATTATGGAAAAAGGTAAAAATATAATTCCTTAATTCACACAGACACTCACTGTGATACTTGTCAAAAATCTTTAAGCTCTCTATCTTTTTTTAAAACAATCATTACTCACCTTTAAAAATGCTTTGGAAGATGTAAAACAGTGTCAGTCACAGTCAACAGATATTCTTAAGCAGAATCTCTGAATAATGCTACCTTCACTGGAGCCTTTCAATAATGGCACAGATTCTTTCTCATTTCAGACCCATATTCTTGTACATAGCCAATAAAAATTGTTCCCACACAAATTCAAAACCAAACTGAACATTTTAATTGGTTGTACATTTCGAGCCTTTGAAACTCACATAACATTCACCCATCCCCGCAGTGCTCATTTACCCTGTAACCATGGTAACTCCCTCTTAAACCAGCACACAGTTCACAAGTTCATCATACTATGTTGCAAAACAATCCTTCAAGGCTGTTTGACCTCTCAATCTACTAGCTAATGAAATGCAATGTTTCTTTAAATGACTTTTTCTCAACCATTGAAATGACTTCTTACAAAAAAAAAAGCATGCACCCTAATTTTCAGTGGAGATTTTTAACACAGCTCCAATCATTTATGGTTATTCAACTGCACTGATTTACAACCTCTTTTTTTCATAATCAAACTGCCATTTCATTTCCACAACTCATCTGACTAGAAGCACATCTACCTTCAAAATGACAAAAGTCTGGTTTGTGGCTCATAGCTATGTCCACTGGAGTCAAAAATACGCAGCTAACAGAGGGATTTACAATCTTGATTTACCAAATGTGGACATTGTATGGATTGGACAGAGAGGATTGAGGAGTCACCAATTGATACCATTGGTAAAATCCTTTATGCATTTACCACACCCTGACCTTTTAATTGTGCACTGTGGTTGAAATGACTTAGGCACTTTGACTGGTGTAGGTCTGGAAATGCTTTTAAAGGACATCTTTGGGCAATTGATGTCACTTTTTCCAAAAACTGCCTTGGTATTTTCTAATATATGCCAAAGGCAAAAATGGAACTGGTCCAACCAATTTTGTCCACAGATTGAGAAAGCAAAGAAACATGTGAATAAATCTGTTTCTGCTTACCTCAGAGACTATGGTATGGGTTCCATTTACCACAACAACTTGCGTTACAACATGCAAGACATCTATAGGAGAGATGGTGTGCATTTTACAGATGAGGGGAATAGAGTTTTCCTCTTGAATATAAGACTCTGCATTGGTACCTACTTGTAGGTACAAAAACACCCACTTAACACAACAGCTCTTTTCAGAGCTAACTTACCTCTAAACACTCTACATTATTTTTTTACTCTATTTTTCACACTGTTTTTCCGCGTGGTGCGATCAGGGTGCGCGTACCGAAGAGCGCACCTGGGAGCGCACCCAGCGCTTACCCCGCGAAAATTAAAAAAAAAAAGTTTTTTTGCCCTTAAGAATCCGTCTAGGCCCCCCTCAGAAAACCTAGGGGGTCAGGGGGTGTCTACTCTACCCCCTTTTAATTATTTCCCCCTTTCTTTTTCTCCTCTTGTGTCTCGATTCTACCGAGAAACACGATGGCGGAACCTCCGGACTGTTTAGAATGTTGACAGACACCCGACAGCCAATCAGATTTCCGCTCGCGCACTCCCGTAGCGCGCCGGGTGCGCTCCCCGGTACGCGTACCGGTGAGCGCTCGGAGCGCGCCTATAGATATATATGTGTTTTTGAAGTTAATTTAAAAAAAAAAACACTGGAGCAATTTTCAGCAAATATAGCAAAGGCACATCTGCGTACCAGTCCCTATAATTTTGCCAAGTTTGGCGTAATTCCGTTCAACGGTTCGGGCTGTAGACTTGTCAGACCGTCCTATGGAAATTAACATGGGGAAAACACGTTTTGGGACACCCCTTTTTTCTCAGCCCCCACTTCACGAACCCCCCCGAAACTTTCAGGGAAGGAGCGCAGCAGAGCTGGCCAACATTTTGGAAAATTACACACAAATTCCTCAAGCGGCGCCAGAGTTATTCCCAATAGAATGTTGCGGATTTTCTATGGTAGCCAATCCTAACTACAACTACCTACTGGCGACCGCCAGTAGGTAATATATATGTATATATACATAAGATGGACAGACCAAGGAAGCGGAAAAAGTGAATTATACACAGTCATTGACTATATAAAAAAAATATTTTGGAGAAAAAAAGCATATATTTCTCTGGAAAAATCGAGCTGGCGGGTAACTCCAGTAAAAAACTTTTCTAAACGTTAAAGAAATTTGTGACGCTTCCAACCCCACTTGCACTGAACAGCAATGCCGCGCCTTCAGTAATCAACTGGCAGACTCTTTTAGGGACAAGGTGCTTTCTATCTATGATACTTTCTGTGGAAAAAACAATGAGCCTCAAGTGATTCAACCCTCTCTCCCTCTGAGACAGCTTAGTCATGGATTGAATGCCTTTATCCCCCCAAATTTATAACAGGTTTCACAAATAGCCAGATTGGTGAAAGCAGGAGCTCCTTTTACCCTTGCCCCCACAAATATTCCAACATGCAGCTGCTGAGATCAGCGAACAACTCTGTCTGCTTTTCAAAGAGATCTTCAATTCAGGCATTTTCCTAGAGGCTTGGAAGAAGGTCTCTGTCTTGGTCTGGATCCTAGTGACCATAGTAACTTGTCGACCTATAGCCAGGATACCGTTTCCAGCTAAGGTTTTGGAAAAAATCATGAATCTTCAACTTACGTCCTTTGTCTCCTCAGAAAATTTGCTGGATTCTTCACAATATGGCTTCCGGCAAGGTCATGGCATGGAGACGGCCCTGGTCATGGCAGCAGAGGAGCTTTGCTCTACGCTGGATTCCGGTGCAAAGGCCGCCTTAATTCTTTTGGATCTTTCTGCGGCCTTTGACACCGTGAACCATGACATCCTTTTTCTAAGGCTTTAGAAGCTGGGAGTCTGAAGCTTAGCCTTAAGCTTGCTTAAATCCTACATTAATAATAGGTGACAGTTTGATCAGATTAATGACTCTTGTTCGAAACAATTCTTACTCCCTTGTGGGGTCCCGCAGGGCGCATCGTTGAGCGCTACGTTGTTCAATCTGTATGTCACCCCCCTAGCGGATGTCAGCAAGGCAGTTTGGCTTCTCGCTAGTGTCCTACTCCGATGATACCCAGATCATAGTTTCTATCTCAGGCAATCCAGATGAAACAGCGGCTTGCTTCAGTCAGTGTATGACCTGCATGGATCACTGGATGAGCACAAACTGCCTAAAGCTGAATGGAAGTAAGACTGAGGTTCTTCTCCTGGGCTCTGACTCCACTATTTAGTCTGATAAATGGTGTACTTCCCACCCCAGTGCAAAAGGCAAAAAATCTAGGAGTCATCTTTGATGACAGCCTCACGTTTCAATTTCAAACCAATAAGGTCGCCTCTCAGGTACATTTAACTTTAAAACTAATTCAGAAGGTGAAACCTTATATTCCGCCAGCTGCAGTAAAAACATTAGTAACAACTTTGGCATTGGCCAGACTGGACTATGGTAATGCATTATATCTGGGTCTTCAGAAACAACACCTCCTCAAACTTCAACGGGTTCAAAACTCCGCTGCCAGGATGTTGATGAATATTCCTAAGTTCCAGTCTGTGTCCCATGGCCTAAACCAAGGACACTGGTTACCGGTGAAGAAGAGAGCTGAATTAAAAGCCTTGTTCTTGGCTTTCAAGCACCTTCAGGGGACAGGACCCGAATACCTTAAATAGCAGTTGTTATGGTATCTTCCAAACAGAACACTCCGCTCAGCCACAAGCAAAGTCCTTCAGATGACCAAATTTAGGCGAGTGCGTTGGGTAGGAAGTAGTTTTCTCCTCCACACTGGTAAACTGTGGAACACACTTCCGATAGCCATAAAGAACAGCACAACACTTCTTTTCTTTAGAAAGGCGCTGAAAACCTGGCTTTTCTCGACCTAACCTATTATTCACTTCTGGCATCCTCCTCCGCTGTAGCGCCTAGACGCCCTTGGGCATTCGAGCGCTATATACATTTTAAATTCATTCATCCATACAGACATTCACACAGTTTAGTCACTAATCCATGCATTCAGTAAGACACATGTAATCACTCACTTAAACAGTCAGTCACACACCTTCTAATCCTCCATCTAGACACTTATACACCCACTCATTCTTCAATACACCTTGGCATATATATAAAACATGTTTAAACTTTAAAGAAAAACAAACTCAGGGACTGATGTCATCAGTGATGTCATCAGTGATGTCATTTGAGATGTTATCAGTGCTGTCACTGACCATGTCATGAATGACGTAATATGTGACGTCATCAGCACTGTATTGGGGGTGCGTGAGTTATAATTGGCTGAACTAAATATAACGGGGAAATTTCTATGGTTTTGTACGAGAAGAATATCCAACTAACTATAACTTCCCTGAACCCTATAATTTTTTAAGTGAATTTCTAAGGTTTTTTAAATACTAGTTTCTAACTATAACGTGCCTGAAACCTATGAGTTTTTTCAGTGAATGTCAAAGGTTTTTAAATGCGTATTTCCAACTACAACGTGCCTGAAACCTATGGTTTTTTCAGTGAATTTCAAAGGTTTTTTAAATGCAAATTTCTAATTATAATGTTTATTAAACCTATGGTTTTTTATGTGATATTAAATTATCATCCCATTCTTAACCTGGTGAAAACTGCTGATATCGCCAGTTTTCCATCGATAGCTTCCACAAAAAAAATCACCACAAATGAGAGGGACAACTAACGCTAATGATATGCAGAGTAGTCATTCCCATGCAAAAATAACACAAAAACACCACTTCCCGATATATTCAAAGACCAGCCAAATCTGCAATGTGATCCAAAAACAGGTGAAAAGCCACGTTAGCAGTAAGAATTTAACATCTGCCTTTTACTGGTGAAAAGCAGGACGACTACCTACAGTATGAATGGGAGCCCAGCCCAGAGCCACATCTGAAGACCAACACATGTCATAGAGCTACTGATCATGCAGCTCTGACACCCAAGAAGGCCACAACACCCACCGCCACCACCCCCAGGACCTCCCCCAGACCAAACCCCCCCTACTACCACCGAGGCAGCGCAGAACAGGACAGCGGACCTTCCCAAAACAGCATGGCCCCTCAGCCATACAATAGCTGAATGTTTGGAGATGTGGGAACCAAGTATGTGTGAAGGACGCAAGTCACCCATCAATAACATTGCATACAATGTCAAGTGTAGCGGTGATGTGCTGGACAGATCTCACTATGCGGAGCACAGACCTCTCCATGTGTGCTTGTAGTGTTGTGGACAGTAGATGCAACCATGTTACCTCAGGCAGTGGGGAAGATCTCGAACATGTAGCTGTGTCATCCCCCTCTGTAAGCAGAAGCGGAGTGGGCTGGTCCAACGTACGCCACTCCAGCGTAGGAGTCTGAATAAATAGGCCGGGGCTCTGGGTGTTGTTCACTTCTGGGAAGTTCAACTCAACGTGTCTGCCACAGCGGTGGCCCTCACCCTGCCACGAGGCCATCTCCGTGAACGCTGGCCTCTTCAACACAGGCCCTCTGCGAACCCAGCGGCACAGCACCGCAGAGTTCTGTCTGCCCAGACTACTGCCTTCGATGTACACTGTGGACAGTAGGGCTCACCAATCAGATTGAGTCGCGTCTGAAGATGACGCAGTCCAGTAGGCAATAGACATTGCTTCCAGTGTGGTCCGCCCGGACCACGCATAATCACAGGGTACACACACGCTGAGTGCTTCAGGTGCCACTAACTCTGTGCACCACAAGTCATCGCCATGTAGCCTTATTGAGGCAGAATTCATTAGACAAAAGACATTTCTACCAGTGCGGCCCGCCCAGACCACGCATCATTGCATGGTGCGCACACGCTGAGTGCTTCAGGTGCCACTAACTCAGTGCACCACAAGTCATCGCCACGTAGCCTTATTAAGGCAGCATTCATTAGACAAAAGACATTGCTACCAGTTTGGCCCTCCCAGGCCACACATCATCGCAGGCTGCGCTCACGCTGGTTGCTTCAGGTGCCACTAACTGTGCAGCTCAACTCAACGCCACGTGGCTGTGGGACCTTGCTGACCGCTGCCTCCGGCCTCCACTGTGGTCATCTGGGCTCACAATTAAAATTGTGTCTTGATTAACTAATTGCAGAGTCCAGTAGGCAACTAAGTATAGTGTCCCTAAAACCTACATAATATCCTTTTAGTATCCTTGCTTCAAGAACTTGTTTTATATCAGGTATAGCTTTAGTACAATGACCAAATTCATCTTGCAAGTCCAAAGGAACACTGAATGGCAGTCTACACTGCGGACACCAGAGCTCACAGTTCAAATTCAGTTTTGATTTATTAATTGCATAGTGAACTGTACTCTATGTCCACTGATTTTGTCAAGAGGAAGTGACAAAAAGCATTCCTTGACGTCTTTGCTGACTACTGCCTTTGATCTACACTGCGGACAGCAGCGTTCACAATTCAGATCGAGTCACGATTGCAGATGACGCAGGTCCAGTAGGCAACAGACATTGCTCCCAGTCCGACCCGCCCGGACCACGTATCATCGCTGGCTGTGCACACGCTGAGTGCTTCATGTGCCACTAACTCTGCAGCTCAAGTGAATGACACGTGACTCTTGGCCCATGCTGCCTGCTGCCTCCGGCCTACACTGTGGTCAGCAGGACTGACAGTTCAGATAGAGTCGCAATTGCAAATGACACAGTCCAGTAAGCAACATACATTGCAACCAGAGCAGCCCGCCCGGACCACACATCATCGCAGGCTGCCCACACGCTGGGCGCCACAGGTGCCACTAACTCAGTGCACCACAAGTCACCGCCATGTGGCCTTATTGAGGCAGAATTCATTAGGCAAAAGTACACCTGTTTCAGGCTATTGTTCGTATGGAGCCTAAAACAGGTAAGCTGTTTCCATAAGATTTACAAAGAGGCTTAACAGGAAGAGTTGTGCATTTACATTTAGATTTTTTTTTAAATCTTGAAACTATTGGTGTAGAGAAAGAGGAAACTGAACCTGTAGTTATTCTAGTTAAGGGTGTTCCTACGAAGAGTCGGAAAATATGGCAAGAATTAGTAGATGTCAGCAAAGTGCAAAAGGCTACGTCATATCTCACAAAAAACATGTTTACTACAAAAACGTGTATGTGGAAGAAGAAGAAATCGATTTAGTTGATGATAGCGAAATTTCAAGTGCCAAATTGAAAAAGTGGACATCTCCAAAAGTGAAGAAATGTATGAGCATTATAATGTACATCATTTACTTCAAAGGAAGTGATTGTAAATACTATTGAATTATTCCAAATGAAGAAAGCAAAGGAACTCTCATGAGTGTTTAGGAAAGAAGTTTGGAAGCTCGTTGTTTTCCACTGCTCTTTCCCACTGCAAAAGGTGGACTATATGACAAGCTACCAGTACAGATTCCAGCATCAGACTATCGTACAACAAGATTGTACTCAGAAGATCGAATATTTCGACTATATATTCCATATATACTTCATCTTTTGTTCCATACGCCTACACTGCGGTCAGCAGGGCTCACAATTCTAATTCAGTAATGATTTATTAATTGCAGAGAGAATTGCACTCTATGTCCTCGGATTTTGTCAAGAGGAAGTGACAAAAGGCATTCTTCGATGTCTGTACTGATTACTGCCTTCGGGTAAACAACCTTTACAACGCAACTTTTACCACACAGTGCCTTTACAACGCAACTTTTACAACGCAAACCATTACAACGCATTGCGCTGGGGGGCGCTCTAGGATAGGGAATAGGTTTAATGTACTATCCAACACCTTCCCTACTATCCACGGGGACTGGAGTTGGAATAGTAAATTAAACAATTCACTATCCAGCGCCTAAAAGCACTATGCGTTGTAATGGTATGCGTTGTAAAAACCACGTTGTAAAAGCATGCGATGTAAAAGCATGTGTTGTAATGTCATACATCCCTGCCTTCGATCTACACTGTGGCCAGCAGGGCTCTCAATTCAGATCAAGTTGCGATTGTAGATGACGCAGTCCAGTAGGCAACAGACATTGCTACCAGTGCTGCCCTCCAGGACCATGCACTATCGCTGGCTGTGCACACGCTGAATGCTTCTGAAGCCCCTACCTAAGTCCACCACAACTCATGGACCCTTTATGATAGAATCTTTTGTGTGTGATTTCAGATCTGCTGTCTCTATTTCAGTGCTCCACAAGTCATGGACCCTTTAAAATTGAATCTTTTGTGTATTATTTCACATCTAGTGCCCCCACCTTAGTGCAACACAAGTCATAGACCCTTTATGATTGAATCTCTGTGTGTGATCCGATAATTACTGTTGCACTTTTTCCCAGCACTAACCATTCCCTGAGGGATGGCTTACATTCACCCCATACGCATCCAGTACAGACGTCACTAGACATGTGACCCTGGTAATAAAAAGGGGCAGAGCACACGTGCCCGTACCCAGTTCCACCATCTATCTAACTGTGTCTGTGTGTTCATTATGTATGCATGATGTTGCTCCTGGGCCCTACCACATTACATGCAGTGACAGCGAACGCAACTATTTTACCTCTGGCAGTGGGAAAAACTTTGGTTATGTAACTTTGTCTTGGTTATTCTATAAGTACATAGATAGAGACTGGGTCATTAGAGTGCTGCAAGGAGAGTGTATAGTGAATTTAACAGTGCTTGGGGATTGGCGGAGTGATTGGATAAGTACATATGTTGGCGGAGCCTAACCCCGAACACAAGCTTGGCTCTAATTGGCTGCCCTACATGTGTCAAAATCCGAAATTTGGGCTGTGCATGACCCTGTATTGCTACAGCTGCAACACTCCACTGAATGTGCAATAAACATTCATATCCACACAGATATGTCATGTCCACGATCTTTCATGTATGGAAGTATGGAAGAATGTAGGTTCATTGATTGCCACTACCTTCCTTTTTTGCCATGTTGTGGGACTTGGGTCACAGGTTGACGCATTGGTTATTGCGGCCCATGTGGCGGCAACACTACAACAGAGACACCCGCATCAGTTGATTCCTCATACAGCTCAGGACGGAACTATGCCCAGAGATCCGGAGTCATTGTTCACAGCCTCACGCAGGACTGGCATATGCCAGGTCAGCCCACTCTGCTTATGCTTACAGGGAGGAAAGACAACGCTACATGTTGCAGGTCTTCCCAGTAGTGATCTGCTGATCACAGGTCTAGTTGTCAGCATGCCACTCTTCTACTCCCTCACAGATGGTTTGCACCCACACCACACCCATGCAGCACAGGCATCACAGAACATGTGACCCTGCCAATAAAAAGGGCCAGGCGCACGTGCTGGAGGCCATTTCCATTCTCTCCATGACTTGAAGTACACAGAGTTGGTGGCAGCTGAGGCACTTTGCCCGACACGGGCCTCCTGTCACGTGGTGATGACTTGCCACCAGAGCTGAGCAGGTGTGCAGCCTGTGATGATGCATGGCCTCGATACACCAGCCTGTCAATCAAGACCCGATTTGAATTGTGAGTTCGGCTGGACCGCATGTATGCCGTGGCTGAGGAGGTTGCTTCGGCACGTGGTGGGCTCTCTTGGACACACGCCTGTGGTGGAAGGTGAGCAGAGAGGCTTGTTTGTGCAGCAGCCAGGGTGGGCAGGAGGGGCAGACACCTCTGGGTGGTGGGAGTGGATGGTGTGCAGCAGCCTGGGTGCGCAGGGGCGGGCAGATACCTCTGGGCGACGGGAGTGGATGGGATACAGCAGCCTGGGTGCGCAGGGGCGGGACAGTGATTTAGGCGTGTGCAGTTGCATGTACTCTGCCATTCCTGATTCTATACTGTGTTTCAGATGAATAAGCTTGAGGGCTGCAATATGTCCCGGCACGTGGTTGGAGACACACCGGTGGTGGAAAGGTGAACTGTGAGGGTTTTGTCCACAGTGTCGGCACTCACTCTCCTTCTCCATCTCTTCCTTTCTCTATCTCTCACTCTTTCTTTCTCTCTCTTCCTCTCTCTCTCTCTCTCACTCTTTCTCTCTCTCTCTCCTTTGATTGGCGCATGATGCACAATCTTATCTTGCTTTTTGTCCTGCAGGCTGTAATTCACAGATTGTCGACCCCCCCTACAAGGGCCTCCCGCCACGTGGCGATGACTTGAGTTCCACTGAGTTAGTGCCACCAGAGCTGAGCGGGTTTGCAGCCTGCGATGATGCGTGGCCTCCATACACCAGACTGACAATCAAGACCCGATTTGAATTGTGAGCTCGGCTGGACTGTGTGTACGCCACGGCTGAGGAAGTTGCTTTGGCACGTGGTGGGCCCTCTTGGACACACGTCGGTGGCGGAATGTGAGCAGAGAGGCTTGTTTGTGCAGCGGCAGGCTGTCACCTCTGGGCGGTGGGAGTGGACGGTGTGTAGCAACCTGGGTGCACAGGGGATGGCAGACACCTCTGGGCTGTGGGAGTGGATGGGGTGCAGCAGCCAGGCTGCAGCAGCCAGGGTGCGCAGGGGCGGGACAGTGGTTTAGGCACGTGCAGTTGTATGTACTCTGCCATTACTGATTCTATACTATGTTTCAGATGAGCGAGCTTGAGGGCTGCAGTATGTCCCGGTACGTGGTTGGAGACACACCAGTGGCGGAATGGTGAGCTGTGAGGGTTTTGTCCGCAGTGTGTGCACTTACTCTCCCTCTCCATCTCTTCCTTTCTGTCTCTCACACTTTTTCTCTCTCTCTTACTCTCTCTATCACTCTTTCTCTCATTCTCTCTCGCTTCCTCTCTCTCTTCCTCTTTCTCTTTTTCTCTCTCTCACTGTTTCTTTCCTTCTCTCTCTTCCTCTCTCTCTCACTCTTTCTCTCTCTCTTCCTCTCTCTCTCTCTCACTCTTACTCTCTCTCTCCCTCTCCCTCTCACTGTTTCTCTCTTTCTCGCTCTCTTCCTCTCTCTCTCACTCTTTCTGTCGCTCTTCTTCTCTCTCTTTCTCTCTGTCTTCCTCTATCTCTCACTCTTTCTTTCTTTCTCTCTCTCTTTCTCTGTCTCTTGCTCTTTCTCTCTCTCTCTCTCTCTCTCCTTTGATGGGCGCATGACGCACAATCTTATCTTGCTTTTTGTCTTGCAGGCTGTGATTCACAGATTATTGAGGAATGACACGCCATGGCTGAACCTACTTTTATTTTGTTGTTTTGTTTAAATAAAATGATTATATGTGAATCCACAGATGACTGGGATTCTCATTTGTCCAACCTCACATGCATCTTTTTTAATGTAATTGTGCAACATCAGCCAATTTGTTACGTTCCAGATTTCAGAAGGTTGCTGTCACATTTGTTTGTCAGGGGGTCCGGGGGAATGGCGGCCAAGGGGCTGGTGGCGGGGGTGTCAAGGCATTGTTGGGTGTCCAAGCTGCATGATCATTAGCTCCATTGCATCTGTTGTCATTTAGGTGTGGCTGTAGGCTGGGCTTCCTTTCATGTTGCAGGTTGTAGTCCGACTTTACACCAGGTCAGAGCAGGTGTAAATCGTCTGTTTTGTATTCTCATCGCCGATCTTGCTGGTGGTTGAGAAAGTTGCGAAGTGGTGTGTTTGCTGCTTTCTGCACGGGAACGCCTACTTTGCATCTCATTAGCGATATTTGCCGGGGTCATCAGTGACAATGCTTTTTGAGGCAGCTCTCGCTGGTAAACCGGTGATATGGGCTGTTTGCAAGTACTTGTGAATTGTGCAATAAGTTTATCACCATTTTGGCTGTGATAAACTGCCGTTAACTCGGTGATGTGTCCTTGAGAATATGCCCCTCGGTGTTTTAAAGATCTCACAAGTACTCGAGTACCACGCTTAGAGACGCTCACCCAGCGCATTCGCAATAGAGGGCCGAGCACCCTTCTTATTCACACCAGGGGGCCACGCTGAGAGCCACGCACCCTTTGTGTTCACACTCTAGGGTCGCGACTCCAAACTTTAAAAAAAAATGTACCTTTACATTTACCTCAGGGACCCCATCCCCCGAGGCATGCCCACATCTACATATATATTTATTTTTGCAAAGGGGAGGGAGGCCGTGTGGCCCCCCCTCCCAGGCCACTTCTGACCCCGGGGACCCCATCCCCCGGGGCCTGGCCTCTCCGGAAACATGTATTACAACGCATGCGTTAGGTCGCATGTGTTTACGTCGCAAGCATTACAACGCAAGCAACCTTAGGATGCGGACCATTACGCGGCGTACCATTACATCGTATTCGCATTTAAAACACTTACGCTTTTAAATCGTATGTGGTGTAATGCATGCAAGGAGAAAGAGGCACGGATGAGCACCGGGAAAGAGACGGAGGAGCACCCGGACAACACCAGGAGAAAGAGGGTTTAGGGCACTGTCTGGAGATTGTACGGACAGTGTCGCTTTTAGGGTTTAGGGCAGTGTCTGGTGGTCCTAGTGAAAGAGGTAAGAGGAATTATGATTAAAGTGTACTGTTTAGGGTTTGGGGCAGTGTCTGGAGATTAGTATGTGGGGTTTAGGGCAGTGTCTGGAGATTGTGCGGACAGTGTAGTGTTTAGGGTTTAGGGCAGTGTCTGATGGTCCTAGTGAAAGAGGTAAGGGGGATTATGCTTAAAGTGTACTGTTTAGGGTTAAGGGCAGTGTCTGGAGATTAGTGTTTAGGGTTTAGGGCAGTGTCTGGGGAATGTGCTGACAGTGTAGTGTTTAGGGTTTAGGGCAGTGTGTTAGGCGTAGGGTATTAGTGTTTAGGGAAGTGTAGGGTTTTTTTTAGGCTTTAGGGTAGTTATGTAGGGGGGGTATTTGGCAAAAAAGCGCGATGTTAAACCATGCGGGGTGTTTGTGTGCGTTGTAAATGTGTTTTGCATGTGTTTGAATGTGTAAGCAAAGTAATGGTTTGCGTGGTGAAAGCTTGCGTTGTACATGTCCATGCGATGTATACATGCTGATCTAAAGGGATGCAATGTAAATGTTTGCGATGTCGCATCATACATCCGGCCTCTCCATTGGGGACCAAGGGGGGAGCCCCAATTCCTCCACAGTCTCACCAGCTCCCCACCTCCTGCGGGAGCCGGCATTGCTTTTGGGCAACGGGAGCTGCTAACATGCAGCTTCCCTTGCTCGAAAGCAATTCTCCTTTCCTTTATTGAAGCGAGAGGAGGTTTTCCTCCTCTCGCTTCAACAAAGCAAGCCAGGGTTTGCTATCACAAGGTGGAAGCAATGCTCCCGCCCTGTCATAGGAAAAGGCAATGTCCCAGGGGTGGACACCCTGGGACATTGCAAGACCCGGCCCTGGGCCGTGATGGTCCCCAGGGCCATTAAGCCCTCCAGGAGGGATCTGCGTGGCCCACACCTCACTATTTTCAAAGCCCCGGGGTAGTGGTGGTCCTTGGGGCTGCGGGAAGGCAGTGTGCCCTCCTGCACCTAATTTACATAATCCCGAGGAGGTGGCAGTATGATTATACGATTGCCCCCGGGACCTGGGGCTCATTTAAATGAAGAGGGGGAGCCCCCGCTTAATCTTTTTTTATAAAATGTTGGCCGGATTCCCTTACCCAGCGCGCATTCGTTCGTTTAAAATAAAATAAATTGGGGCGTTCTTCTGGGACCCCCTAAGCAGGGTGTTACCATGCCCCCTTTTCTTAATTTTTCACTTTCTTTCACTGTTTTCTTGTGACTCGGTTCTACAGTCACAAAATGGCTGCCAACACTTCCTGGTTTGGAGTGTTCGCAGCCAATTAAAATGAAGCGCGTGGTCAGAAAGGTCTGCAACCCCACTGCGCCCTTAGATATTAATATTTTTATTTTTTGATTTTCTCAGCAACTACTAAACGGATGTCCACCATTTTACAGAAGGTTGTTTTCTGAACCAAAACCGACCTTTTTGCCAATTGTGGTGTAATTCCGTTCAGCAGTTCGGGCTGTAGCCTTGGCTAAAGTTTCCTATGGGAAATTAATTTTTTACTTTAATTTTTTGAATTTCTGAGCAGCTACTGAACGGATTCACACCATTTAACAAAAAGGTCGCTTTCTGAACCGAGCGCTACCTTTTTGCCAAATTTGGTGTAATTACGTTCAGCAGTTCTGGCTGGAGCCTTGGCTAAAGTTTCTTATGGAAATTAACATTGAGAAAACACTTTTTGGGACCTCCATTTTTTCTCAGCCCCCGCTTGACGAATCACCCCCAAGCTTTTAGGATAGAAGCTGACTTGGAGAGACCTTTTTTTGAGAATTTCACGAAGATTCGTCAAACAACGCAAAAGTTATTAGCAAATCAAAAAATGCTTTTCCTATGGAAACTAGATTCTAACTATAACTACCTACTGGTGACCGCCAGTAGGTAATATTTATTTATTTATATATATATATATATATATATATGTATATATATATATATATATATATATATATATATATATATATATATATATATATATATATATATATATATATATATATATATATATATATATATATATATATATATATATATATATATATATTGCCATGACGACCAAACCAGTTCTAGCGTGTCAGCTTTGGATCTATATTAGTTTACCTGCTTTGAGATCAGATGTAGTGAGCAAGGTGGTTCTGTCCACCGAAACGCGTCTGAGCAGATAATTGTGGAATAAAGCAAATCTTACTTTGAAGTATCCACGGAGTCAGCGCCTTCTTTTTGATGTTTAAAGGTTGGAATATGCAAAAAAAGAAGCAGAGAACAATAGAAATTGAAATTTAATTTATTGTACAGTTAATTAAAACCTTTACAAACATGCATCTCATCTTGTCATTTTAAACAAAGAAAGCAATAAATCACAGTTAAAACACAATAATCTGTTTAATTTTTTATATATATTTTTTGCAATCATGAGCTTAGCGTCTTAACTGACAGAGCTATCCTTGTTAGTCCAGTGCTTGACAACAAGCTAGATTAAACAGCAGAAGAGAAAGTGCTATGGCATGCAGGAGAAAGTGCAATGTGCAAGACAACAATTTAACCTCTGCAGGGATTATAGTGTATTTCATGTGTGTTCCACAGTTCATTGTAGACAAGCAATCAGTTCCCTGTGGGTATATTCTTAGCAGCAAAGCGAAAGTAGCCAACCTCATTGGTCAAATACTTTGCAGCAAGTTAGGTGAGGTAACAGAAACCATAGGAGCCTAAGAATGTGAGGAAAGTGCAAGGTGCAAAGGAGCAATTGTTACCTCTGCAAGTTTCTATTAGAAAATCATGAGTGTCCCACCTAACTTACTGCAGAGAGACAGCAAAGCAACTATTTGCAAGAAATCTTGCTATTGAGTAAAGCAATGTATACATTAAAAATCATTGGATACTTGTAAGAGAGTGATTAGTCAGCATAAAAGTAATTTCTATGTAGCAATCTACCCAGAGGGGGTCCTTTTAAAGTATGTGGTATGCCAGTGTTTAACTCTGCTGAAGTTCTCATTAAGGCAGCAAATCAGTCAGTGTCTTGTGATGATTGATTTAAAGACCCACTGTCCGTTCGGCTGCGTTAACGTCTGCTAGCCAAATGGCTTGTCTTTTGAGGCTCAGTTTGGCGGCGGATAGAAGTTTGACCAGGCGGCAGCTTAATCTGACATCCTTGCTGCAAAGGTTTGCTAAAACTGCTTGTCTACTATCCGGATGTGTTTCTTATTAAAGAGTGGTCTGAGGAGGGTCCGACGCTCCTGTGTCAGAATCTTGCATATGGTTAGCAGATGCACTATGTCCCCCTCTTCCTCCCTGCAAAGTCGGCAGATAGCTGGCTTCAGAGGGCGTAGCCCCGGCGGCATAAGATATGCAGATAGTAATATGCCTAGGTGGAGTTTCAAGAACTTCTCTTTGATGGTTCTAGAGAAGCTAGTGTGGAGATAGGCTTGATGTGACGCCTTGCTGTAGGACTGAAAGGTAAACCAGCTGTGGGCACGCTCTGACAGGGCAGCTTTATCCTGTATGTGTGATTCTTTTTTGACAGTGTTATTTACTACTTTGTTTAAGCTTGCAAAGGTCCCTGGTAGGTCCCAAAGGTTCTGCAGTCCCAGTTGGTTGAGTGAGTTGTCCAAATAGTGTCCGGCTGGACATGCTTCCTTGGTTTGTAGTTCTCTCCATAAATAGTTGTTGAGAAAATCTTGCGGCCCTCTTTTGATTTTATAGCAGCTTTTAATGAAGGCTCCTTTATGGGTGAGCTCTTGTCTTTGTATCCTGAACTCCAGCCTCATTTGTGCGGGGGATGTGTATCCTGGTAATCCAAAAATCATTCATATTGCTCTTGCTATTATGTGGTCCAGGGTTTCAACATCCCTCCCTCTCATGGTTTTGCTTCAGAAACTGATTGATGGTATAAGTTTTGCCAGGATCACTCTGGTTAAGGGGAGAACATTTGGGACAGAGATGTTTTTTGTATTTTGTTTTGCCACAGCAGTCATTATTCCCCTTTTTTTATGGCCTCACGTAGAGCTGTATAGTTCCCTTTATTGTCGATGATAACCCCCAGGTATTTGTAATTTTGTACAGCTTCCAGCTTACATGACGCCAAATGGCCAATGATGTTTTGACTTTTTTTTGCTGATGTTCACGCTCAAGATTTTTGTTTTTTCTTGGTTAATGCTGAGTTTGTTCTCCTCCGAGTACCGAGATGTGATATCGAGCAGGCGCTGTAAACCTACTGGTGTCCAACTAATAAGCACAAGGTCATCCGCATAGAATAAGTTAGATAACTGGAGGATACCTAACTTGGGAGCGTGTGAGTTGCTTCCATTGAGAGTGGCCAAAAGCTCTGCCATAAAAAGGTTAAAAAGTATTGGGGCAAGCACTCAGCCTTGTTTCAGTCCAGAGGTTGTTAGAATCTTCTTTGTTAGGTGGTCTCCTGAGCCTAGTTTTACTTGCACCCAAGTGATGTGGTGTAAAAGAATTAGCTGTTTTAGAAGTAACAATGAAATGTTCAAGCTTTTTAATTTTTGCCACAATAAGGTACTGTTTATGTGGTTGAACGCTGAGCTGTAGTCGATAAAGCACAGATATAGGGGCTGTTTTATAGCAAGTGCAGCGTCTATCAGTAGTGAGAGGATTGAGATGTTTGTAGTAGTCACCATATTCTTACAGAAGCCTGTTTGGTTTAACGAGATTGCTGAAATTTCTGCTGCCCAGGACGTTAGTTCTTGTACGATTCATCCTGCATAATATTTGGCTTCATTATCAAGTAAAGCTACCAGCCAGTTGCCTTTTTTATAGATGGGAAGATGATCGAGCCCCTCCATGATGATGGTATCGTCGATGTACGCAAAATTGTTTCAAAAGTTGGTTTTAATACTGAAGCCAAGTATTCCCGGTCTTGTTCGAACAGTATAGGCGTGATCCCATTTGGTCCTGGAACTCCCTCTCGCCTGCCTTTGGATATTCTTTTGCAAATTTATGTTGTTGTACTTGTAAAGGGCTGTTCCAGTACTGTATTAGGAGACATTTGAGATGTTGATACTTCCCTTTCGGGTGAGAGGTCGTCGGGGTGAAATTGAGTTTCTTGGTCTTTGTTGAATTGGGTTTGGAGGAAGATTGTGCATGACTCTTCTGTTCATGCAAATTGATGCCTAGATTTAGCGAGTTCGTGAGAGTGTTGATCTTTTGCCAGAATTGTGCAATGCAGTTGTTGTTTTTTATGTTATGCAAGAATTTAGTGCCTAGTCAGTGTCTTTTTTGAGGAACCAAATTAGTTTCCTGCACTTGGCTTTCAGTTGCCTCAGATCTTGTAAGGCTGTAGGCGCTGACGGTCCTGCCTTTGGCACAGAGGTGGAGCAACAGTTGCACTGACAAGCTGCAGCCTGCATTAAGAATGGGTGGAGGTAGGGAGGGAGGAGCATCTGGGGTGTGTGTTGCAGAATCCGGGCACTCGGTGGTGTGGTGCCGCAGGGGGCGCAGCAGCAGGAATGAGTGAACACTTGACGGCGGAAGAGGTGAGACACCATGCAAAAACTAGCACACAAAGACAAGGAGGTTTGAAAGGAACAATGTAACAGGTGTATGGAAAGGAAGGAGTGTCTGGTTACTCATGGCTCACTGAAAGAAAATGGATGAACAATCACCAAATATGACGGGCACAGGATCAAGCACCAAAAGGCCAAGCTCCGCACAGGACACACAGCATCAGCATTTGGGTAGCAAGCTGCAACAATACATACACAACCATGTACTTCATGCACAATATGGATCATTAGCCATGATAAACTGCATGCATGTTGCCACAGTACACATACTCCCATATGCACAATCTTTGTAAATTATGCCATAGATGACGCATGCAAACTGGCAAGAGATCTGTGGTGACATTAATGAGGCACATTGTACTGTGGGGAACACATTTTCTACACAAATGGATCAAGTTTGTGTTGAGGCCATGCTGCTTTAGCCAATGTCC
This sequence comes from Lissotriton helveticus, assembly GCF_964261635.1. Taxonomy (NCBI): domain Eukaryota; kingdom Metazoa; phylum Chordata; class Amphibia; order Caudata; family Salamandridae; genus Lissotriton; species Lissotriton helveticus. The sequence goes on from NC_136063.1 coordinate 1,130,304,615, forward strand.
ATGGCCAGTGCCATTGCTCTGAAGAAAATAACAGTCATGCAATGAGTTTACCTGTAATGCTGTTGAAACAATGTGCACACGACTGCCTGGGACTGTCGGTTCCTTGAATCCTCAGAAACATGCGATGCTAAAAGTGGTCCATCTCCCGATGGCCCCTTGGTCTGAGTAGAAATGACTGACTCAAAAGGGTGATCAGGCGAGGGAAGGAAAGGAAGGGAACAGCATGGAAGGAGATCTGAAACAAAGGTAAACAAGCATAAGGATTCAACACTTCTTGTCACTGAATCACAGAATACCTCAGGACCTATACTGTAACAGTTACACCTGTAAAGGAAAACAACAGCCACTGTAAATGAAAATGATACTAGATCTGAGGATTGAACACGGACACATAAAAGGTAGCAGAGTTTTGCAGCTAAATGAAGGGGGTATAACGCTCTGCAGGCTGCTTCAATGCAATCAGAGCCATGCGGTAATCAGGGAAATCCCAGTGTATGAATAAGGCTCCAATAAACAGAAATTCTAATGCGCTGCAGTGCTACTCACACAAAGGCAACAATCCGTACTTACCCCTTGGAATCAGTGTGGGTCAAGAAGGGAAATTACACATCACCACAAGAGCCTTAAGAAGCTCATCCAACAAGGAAGGGAATTAGGTAAACACAAGGAAGCCCCGCAAGAGCCAGTCATTGGCTCGTCCAACTGGGCTTTGAAATGCCTAATATAACAAGCTGCTGGGCCGGAACTCAACAGAGAGTAATGAGGAGCAATGGCACAAAACCACCCCTACCGTGACCAGGATATGCAGCACGCCACAAGAGAATCCTGGGATTAACGTCACCCGACTGGTGCCACGGAAGCATTTACATTTGCTACAGCACAACGTTGTGACGTCATCAGCGCAACATTCCTGGCATCATGGGAATAGAAAGTTAACATCAACTTACCGAGAAGGCTTGCAAAGCAGTGTTCTCCACCGGCCCTGAGGAAGCAACGTGACAGTAACATGACATACTGGCACAAGGGGCAATACATCCATACGAACAGACTCACAGGACATTTGACAGAACATGTGGGACATACGCTGGCCCACACCTTCACAACATGGTTGATTGGAAATCAAACTGTACTGGCACACAAGATTAAGTGGATGAGCCAAACACATCCTGCTGCACACGGTGAGGCTGCAATTCCCTATAGAGCCTTTGGTTGTGATATCCCACACAATGTCAACACGTGATATCCGCAAGGAGTCAGGGCCAAGGTTTACACACATTGATGCCTTCACCAGATTCAAAACTCCACAACATATGACTGTCAAGAAGGGTGACTGTCCTGTCATGTGAGTGGTGCAACATGTAATTTGATCCATGGTAATGAGACATGTATGTATGGTTCTACAACATGCACAGAAACAGTTCCCACACATTCCCAAACCATACCAACCCAAAACAGCCTGTTTGGATTTCTTACCCGAACTGACATTTCCACATGTCCGTGCATGGAACGCTTATTCGGCACACGTTGAAATCATCATGAGGAATAGCAGGAGAACTAAGATGACATGAACAGACAACAGGCAGAGCAACCTGGGAATGACAGGCACACAAGGGGTCACGTTCAAAATTTTCCCTACAGACATGGTCATGTAAAAAACACTAACAATGTGGTACACGTGTACATTCCAAGATCACTCATTGCGCATATGTGTGTGGCATGACATCATCACTTGTGTGACACATCACAACAAACATCAAAGTGACTTTGCATACATAGTATGCAACACATGGCACTCTATGCCACAAGCTTGCACACTAATTCCCAGTGACTCACCATTAAGAGAAGAGGTTGCGTATGAGCTGACTCCAGATATCATCCTCCTCCTCCTCATCACTTTCATCGTGGCCAAGCCCTTCTCCCTCAACGGGTGGATGTTCCAGCTCCTCAGGATCCAGGATGAGTGGCACGGCCTTCTCAACTGCCATGTTGTGCAGCATGCAGCACACGATGAAGATGTTACACACCTTGACCGGGGCGTATGGGAGGGATCCGCCGGTCTTATCGATGCACCGGAATGTGCTCTTCAGGAGTCCAAACGTCCGCTCTATCACTCGCCTGGTCTGCCCGTGTGCATTATTGTACCGCTGGTCTGCAGCTGTTCTTGGGTTGCGAAGCGGTGTCATGAGCCACGGCATGTTGGGATATCCCGCGTCTCCTACAAATATACATCATGTAAATAAGTGTGTTATGAGATGCCGTCAGAGCAAAAAAAAAACGAGACATACAGGACAAACAGAGTTTACCCACCAACAAGACATGCCTGATTGTTGCGCAGCTACAGCATCATCTGTGGTACCCTGCTACGCCTCATGATGAATGCATCATGGCACGATCCTGGAAAACGTGCACAAACATGGGAAATCAGCATGTTAGCAAGACACACCACCAGGGCATTTATTGAGTGGTAATGTTTTCTGTTGCAGTAGGCCTGCTCCTGAGCCTGTGGTGCACCAAAGCCACATGTGTTTCATCAATGGACCCAATGACATGTGGCATCCCTCCCAGGGCATAGAATTCACCCTTTACATCTGTCAACTCTTCAGGAGTGGGAAATTTGATGAGTTCATCAATGTGCTCCAACATGGCACATAAAACATCACGTAGGACACGGCTGAACATGGTTTGTGACATACCCCCCACATCAGCTATGGTAAATTGAAACGTACGTGTAGCAAAAAAATGTAGGGCTGCCATCACCTTTACCTTTGGTGTCAGCGCAGCCGGATACCTGTGTCGCGGTTAGAGATGTGGTTCCAGCCTGTCCGTCATATTTGGGAAGAATGGAGAACAACTGTCAGCCAACAACGATACCAATGTACATAGCACATGCAACATTGCTACTACACATCAAGTCACTATGGGGTCTGGCGTGTGCAATACATCCAGGACACATATGCCAGCTTGCTGGCACTCCAATGAAAACCCAGATACACCTGTTGTTTGTGAAATGAACATTACATGCACACAAAAGAGCTACTGGGCTGGTCTGAGTGAGCAGACCAAGATATCACTGGAGTGACATACGTCACCAGACCTGCATTAGAAGGTTGGCATCCCATCCAGACAGCTGACTGCAAGGCACATGCCCAGGTCACATGGTATATTTATTGTACATATCAGACAAATTGCTAATAGGGTGTGCATGTGACAACGCAACACCACATCCATTGACATGTATGCCTGGGGATAAATGATGTATGATGCCATCAGACCCAAAAGCCGTGGAAATGCACATGTGGCATGGTGTGCGTACATGTTAAACCATTTCAATCACAACACAGACCCATTATAGATGCACTAACAGCAGATGCATTTTACGGAACACAAACAGCAAGCTCTATCTTTAACATGACACACACATGACATTGTCACATTGGGTCATGCTGAGCGTCAAATTGTCAAGTGAGAAAGTGCCCCGGTCCCTGGCATCATGAGACAGGTGCCCATAGTGATAATTGTGCCATCCCAGTGTTGATGTGCATGACAACATGTGCATGATGATACATATGGGACAAGTGTAAAGGTGATGTGGACTACATAGTGCCCCATCACACATGACATGTGTCAACAGGTCATCACACATTGATTGTGCAACAAGACCAGATGCCCTATGCTATATCACTGCCTGCCACACCTAGGGCCTGCTAATGTAAGTATGCAATGACAAGAACTTGATAGACATGCTTTTTTAACTGTACCCCTACATCCCTGCCATGTGTGCGCCTCGTATCACTATTGTAATGGTGCCATACGTGAGTGTGTGCAACGTACCGTCACCCTGCTTTGACATCAGTGTGTGAAACGCACCGTGTAAAATGCACCGTACCCCTGCATTCACTACAGTGTGTGAAACGCACCGTGCAAAAAGGACCATACACCTGCATTCAACACAGCGTGTGAAACGCACCGTGTAAAACACACCGTACCCCTGCATTCACTACAGCGTGTGAAACGTACCGTGTAAAATGCACCGTACCCTGCATTCACTACAGCGTGTGAAACGCACCGCTTAAAACGCACCGTACCCCTGCATTCACTACAGCGTGGGAAACGCACCGTACCCCGACATTACGTGCGTGTGTGCGCCTCGTTTCATAATTGTCATCGTGCCATAAGCGAGCGAACCGTACCCCGACATTACGTGCGTGTGTGCGCCTCGTTTCACAATTGTCATCGTGTCATACGCGAGCGAACCGTATCCCTACATTACGTGCGTGCACATCGTTTCACAATTAAAATGGTGCCATACGCGAGCAAACCGTACCCCGTCATTACGTGCATGTGTGGTCCTCGTTTCACAATTGTCATCTTGCCATACACAAGCGAACCGTACCCCGACATTACGTGCGTGTGTGCGCATCGTTTCACAATTAAAATGGAGCAATACGCGAGCTTGAACGCACCGTAGACGTGTGTTGATCTAAAAAAATACTTAGGGGACATCTAGGGGACGAGTAGTAGGCCCTGAATGCAGCCTGTTTGTCATGGATACTGAGATTTGAGTGTGTGCTACAGGTGTCCTGCAAAAGTCAGTTGGGAAAATTATACAATGTTGCAATATGTATTTGGGGCTGAAGCTCACATTTGAAACCATGCCAATGTGTGTCAGGGCCTTATGTTTAAAGGGATTGGATGAAACGTAAGATGCAAAGTAATCTGGCCTATCACACTGTACTCCTGAAACTGAAAGCCCCTCAGCAGCACTGATTTAAGGCTGCATGTGTCTGTGAGAGAGCACTTGCCTGCACAACATTGGAGTGGACCACACAGCTTCTGTCTCTGCATTCCCTGGACCTTTATGTCGCGTACTATGGAGAGGGCACCAGTCTTCACTGAGGAGGAAAACAAGGCCCTGCTGGATGCCCTCCTACCACAGTACAGCAAGCTGTATGAGAGACCAGGGGAGCAGGTGAGTGATGACTGCACTAGCTTTGACTGTGCACCTGTTGTGTGAGTGTCACAACAGCATTGTCTATTGGTGGAACAGACATGCAATGTGGTTTGGAGTGAGTGCCGGGTGTGTACATTGTGGTGTCTCCCATGCAGAGCATGATGTAGTTCAAGTGTGTTCACTCCTCACTTGCATTCTGCTAACTGTGACATTCAGTGCATAGTCAATGACACGTTCTGCTGTGCCACACCTTGCTGGTTTTATTTCCCTAATTTACTGAGGTGTAACAGTGTTCCCCCGGAGTGACAGCTGAATGTACTCACAGATGTTTATGACTTGTGGGGACCTATGGTGATATTGCACAAATGCTGTGTTTAACCTCATGGACATTGAAGAGTGTGAATGTTCCTTGTCACCTGGGCGAGTGTGTATGTGATGTTTTGCACCACAGCTGCATGGCGTATGCAGCAGCTGTAGCCATCTGATGTGACAAGTATGCAGTGTTGTGTGCCTGACTTGCACAGTTAGCACAACACCTGTGATACCTCTTTGTCAAGTGGCACATGTGCAAAGTGAGGGTTGTATACACTGTTGTCACTGACAGGCAAGTGATCTGTGCCAGGGTATGTATGTGTGGTCTGCAGAGGGTTCTTAAGTGGATTAGGCTATGTGACAGCTTGTCACGTGCTGTCCCACCCCCTGCTGTTGCATGTGTTGTACAGTGTGTGCCTTGATCAGTGAGTGTGTTGCACCCCTTATGCCATCTGTTGCCTTTCAAAGGCATGTAGTGCATTGGGCTTTGCCCACAGGCCGAATTCACATGGACAATGATGCAAGTCCTGTCAGCATCCTATGCCCTGTTCACATCATCAATCTAGTGCAAGTGTGTGTCTCCTGGACATGGAGCAGGTGTAGTGATGTTGTTTCACTTTGTCTTCCTGACAGGTAACTGCCTACCAGAAGGGGGAGATCTGGTTGGAGGTTGTCAGGGTTGTCGGGTCTGCAGGGGGCCATCGCCGGCGGCTGAGCAACATCAGTAAAAGGTTTCAGGACATCCGGTGTTGGACCCGGCGTATCACCCGGGTCCAGCTGAAGCTGTCACCTCCACCCCGGCATGGTGGAAGCCGTCACCTCACCCCCCTCATGCTACGGGTCCTGGAAGTCGTCTTTCCAGACCTCCATAGGCAGTTTCAGGAGACAAAGCAGCAAGGAGGGGCTAGGTACATGGCTGTTTGTAGTGTTGTGTGTCACCTGCTACTTGAGGTGCTCTGAAGCCTGGAAACACTCCCACAGTTGGGGTGTCTGGTCAGACAGGCTATTTGTGCATTGTAGTTTCAATTCCCCATATTCAGCTGGTGCTCCTTTTCATCCCTTCCCCTCCTTCACATGTGTCCCCTGGTCTGTGTGTGTTCACATTTGCACATGTTCTTCTAGGGTGCAAGGTAATTAGACTGCATATTGATTAGCGCATCATGTGGGAGGGAGGTCTGTGACATGTGTTGGTACCTTGCCTGTGCTATGACCTGTGCACTGTGTTTGGGCTTCATATTTGTTTGCACTGATGGTGAGTCTCAACATAGGAGTGTGAGGTTTCAACTGCACACCCTCGCAGCATGCATGACCCATGTTGCGTTCTCAGACATGATGTACATCATTTGCGAGATATGCATAGTGCCATGACGGTTAATCATGAGACAGTCAGAAATTTTTAGACCCATGGATCAGTGTATCTAGAATGGTGACCAACGTCGGATTCTATCATCCATGCACTCCTCAATGACGGCAGTAGTTACCCTCCTGCAGCGGTCTGTCCCCCCTCCTTCAGACCCATCCACCCCCCCCTCTCCCATACCTGTCCAGAGCACACGCAGACACACAAGATCACGCACACCAACGGATACACCCAGCACACCCACACCGAAGTGTAAGCACAGATCTCCTGGCACGTAATCTCAGAGGGATGCAGGCACACCCACAGGGACTGGGGTCAGACGGCAGGCACGCAGCCACAGACAAAGTCCACAAGACTCACAGCCCTCTACCTCCACTCCCATTGTGTCCCTGGGTGCAGGTGGTGGTTTGGCTGAACTGGCAGCAGTGTGCAGCGCTGAATTTATTTCCACCTTTGGCGCTGCACAAGCCACTGAGGAGGATTCCTTCCCCCCTGCACCCACAACACCTACCCTTCTCTCTACTGTCCCTGCGGTGCCGGTCCCTGACCCAGATGATGCCCCCCACGGTTCAGCAGCTCTTTAGCTCCATCATGCGCTGGCAAGTTTGGGGTCGACAACCTCCCCAACGTCCCCCAACCAGCCTTTAATGTGGACTGACCATTGGCCTTGTTTGAGCCGGGACATAAGAGAGTACATGTTGGTGGTCTGACCACCACCTGGACATTCATATCAGGCCAGGGATATACATGACAATGTGTGTTCCCTTTTTCTCTATATGTTTGGTGGGCTGTTACATGACTATACACTATTGTGTCATGATGGTAGGGTGTGTAGGTTGCCTGCAACCTCCATGGGTGGGTATGCATGTGGGATCTGACATCACACCCACATGTGGTGTGTTACACAGTGTGTGACAGAAATCCATCCTCCGTGTAGTGGGACGTTGCTGTAAGTGATGTGTTGCTATGGCACTATCAGGACTCTCACAGGTTAGGGATGTAAACATACCCCCAGGTAGTTGTGGTATGATGATGATAATGCCCCTCCTATAACTGAGCACTGCTGGGAGTCCTCTGGACCCACCCCTCATATGTCTGGGCACTGCTGGGAGTCCTCTGCACCCACCCCTCGTATGTCTGGGCACTGCTGGGAGTCCTCTGCACCCACCCCTCATATGTCTGGGCATTGCTCAGAGTCATATCCACCCACCCCTCTTATGTCTGGGCACTGCTGGGAGTCATATCCACCATCCCCTCATATGTCTGGGCACTGCTGGGAGTCCTCTGCACCTACCCCTCTTATGTCTGGCCTCTGCTGGGAGTCCTCTGCACCCACCCCTCATATGTCTGGGCACTGCTGGGACTCATATCCACCCACCCCTCTTATGTCTGGGCACTGCTGGGAGTCATATTCACCCACCCCTCATATGTCTTGGCACTGCTGGGAGTCCTCTGCACCCACCCCTCATATGTCTGGCCTCTGCTGGGAGTCCTCTGCACCCACCCCCCATATGTCTAGGCACTGCTGAAGTCATATCCACCCACCCCTCTTATGTCTGGGCACTGCTGGGAGTCATATACACCCACCCCTCTTATGTCTGGGCACTGCTAGGTGTCCTCTGCACCCACCCCTCATATGTATGGGCACTGCTGGGAGTCCTCTGCACCCACCCCTCATATGTCGGGGCCCTGCTGGGAGTCCTCTGCACCCACCCCTCATATGGCTGGGCACTGCTGGGAGTCATATACACCCACCCCTCATATGTCTGGCCTCTGCTGGACATCCTCTGCACCTACCCCTCTTATGTCTGGGCACTGCTGGGAGTCAAAATCCACCCACCCCTCTTATGTCTGGGGACTGCTGGGAGTCCTCTGCACCCACCCCCATACTGTTGGGAACTGCTGGGAGTCATATCCACCAAACCCTTCAGATGTCACGCACCGTACCCCAACATTCATGGCGTGTGTGCGGCTCGTATCACTATTGCAATGGTGATATACGTGAGCGTGTGACGCACCGTACCCCAACATTCATGGCATGTGTGCGGCTCGTAGCACTATTGCAATGGTGATATACGCGAGCGTGTGATGCACCGTACAAGTACACTTCCGTTGTTGCGGTACGTTGTTCTCACTGTATGCGCCGTCGTCGGTTTCTGTGCACCAGGTCGTAGTCGTACAGGACTGGGATGACACGGCCGATGGGGTTCATGGCGTGTCTGTCGCATACCGGGGTGCGGTTCGGGCCGGACTCAGCTTTTACGGATGTTTTCAGCTCTTGTAGCAATAGGGTCGTACGGAGTGTCGTCGACACGGATCGTACTTGCTGGGCAGGAAACTGCTGCCTGTTTACGTACGGACGGTGCGTACTGCGTGACCCGGATATGAATCGTATGTAATTTTTGGTCGTATGGTGTTTGGTACGGTTCGTACGGAGATGTGCTTTGTGTTTGGATCATACTTGATCGTACGTATGGGGACGTTGAAGCTGTACGAATCGTACGGGAAAAATGCTCCGTACGGCAAATCGTAGGGGATTTTCCTGAAATCGGAAACGACCCCTTGATCTCATTTTGGATATAAAGAACTTATCAAGAATATGCGACAAGCAAGTGATGAACATTATGGAAAGATATAAAAATTGGTGTTTTGACAAAACCTGGCAAAGAAGCTTTACAAAGTCGTCTTTTAACTAAGTTATTTGCAAATGAAAACATAGCACCTGAAATAATATACAAAAAAAAATGGAGAAAAAAGGTCTATAGTTTGCCTAATGCCAACACTGCAAGAGTGTTCTACATACAATAAAGAACGTTTGAAATTGGAAAAACAGCCAATAGTGAAAATGGACGCTATTGATAAAATGGAACATGAAGGAGATACTATTCTTCTCTCAGAGAAATGACAGTCAAAATTAGATTCTTTGGAAAAGTCGGTGTCTAAGACTGCAGGTTTAAAAAAGACATTATATGTATGTGTAAACTGTCAGGTAATTTTACGGCGTAATTTAAATGTAGAAGAAGGTTTAGTAAATGGAGCAATGGGTAAAGTTGTTGATTTTGTAAAATTTCAGAACAGAGATGAAATTGAATTTTTGAAAACTACTTTGATCAGATTGAAGAGGTAAAACAGATTGGATGTCGTGCTGTTCGTTGTTTGCTTGTAAAGACTTGTATGTTCGTGGAAAACAGTTTCCTTTTTCTTTAGCATATGCAGTAACCATTCATAAATCTCAAGGTTTAAGTGTAGACAGTAAGTATGGGCGAATTTTGCGAATCAGCGGTCCGCGAATTCACACAAAATTGCAAAAAAATCTGCGAATTTGCAGATTTTCCTGTGAAATCGCGGATTTTTTTGCGATTTGCATCATACTTCACTGGAGTACTTTCTACTGGCTAATCAGTAAGTGCTACCTCGTTGGGTGACCCCATGTGTCTGTAACTTTGCCACTGGGCCCATAGGCGCCGAGGTCCCTCGAGTGAGCTGTCCATCACAGTGGGGGAATGGGCGGGAAGAGGTTGCATAGCCTAGTGTGTGTGGGCTGGGGCCGGGCTTCTGTGCGAGTTCACATGCCTCTCGTTTATAAACGGTCAGAGACCGATCAGAGCAGAAAATGAGGAGAAAGCAGTAAGTGCTACCTAGTTGGGTAAATGTATTGTGCTTTTCCTGCACTACAGCTGTGTAAAGGCCCAGAAGAAGTGTCTCCAGTGACCCCGTCTGTCTGTAACTTTGCAACCGCGCCCATAGTTGCTGAGGTCCCTCGAGTGAGCTGTCCATCACAGTGGGGGAAAGGGCGGGACGAGGTTGCATAGCCTAGTGTGTGTGGGGCCGGGTTTCTGTGCGAGTTTACATGCCTCTAACCCAGGGTGGTGTGGAGTGCAAAAAAACGATGGATTTGGGCCCAGATCTTTTGACTGGGGGAGTGTGTGACATTGATCCACATTCAGTCCATCACTTGTTGTTCTTGTTTATAAAGGTCAAAGGCAGATCAGCGCAGCAGATGAGGGGAAAGCAGCCTCCTGGTCACTGGAAGTACAGGGGAATTGCGCTCGAGAAACTTATGGATGCCTAGACCTCCATCACGTATTAAAGCTAATTGTAGACGGTAGATCTGGGGAGAAAGCACACCAGCCTAGCATCGACCGTGCTCACTAGAATCTTTGGCTGATTATAATGCGTTACTGAATTTGAGCTTCAACCCGGGCACCTGTTATCTGTAAGTGCTTCCTGCTGAGGTTTAATTTTAGTGACTGGAGCCTCATTGCCTAATTGTAACTATTCTCTGACCCTGCTTCGAGGGTCAGAGCAGGGTCAGAGAATAGTTGCAAGTAGGCAACGAGGCGCCGCTCAGGAAGCACTTACAGGGTTACAGCAGGTGCCCAAGTTGAAGTTAATTTCTTTGTAACCATTTTGTAAATGGTTACAAAGAAATTAGCTTCAACTTGGGCACCTGCTTTCACCCTGTAATTGCTTCCTGACAAAATTCGTCCCGCTCACGGATTTGTGGATTTTGCAGCGATTTCGCGCGATTCGCGGATCGCGAAAATCCGCAAAATCCGCGAGCGGAACGAATTTTACACCCATGCTTAGTAGACAGGTCTTTGGTAAATATTGGAAGTACTGTGTTTAAGGAGGGTATAGATAGAATACGTTGCATTGTCTCCAGTAAGAACATTATCTGGCTTATATTTGATTGATTTTGATGAGAAAAAGATTAGTGCTGATGTAAATTGTGTAAAAGTGTACAATCGGTTAAGAAGAATTTATGCTCCTAACTTAGGTTAATATCCAGTGTATGAGAAATGTATAGTGTGTCCAAAATGAAAATATCAAAAATATTTTACTGAGATTCAAAAAAAAGAAAACAATTCAAGAGAATGATGAAACTGCAAAGAAAATGAAAATGGACACTGTTGATGATATTGTAGGATACCAGTTAGAAAATAGTTCAGGTATCAACTGCTACGCTAATGTAATTGTAAATGTTGTCTTATATCTAGAGAATCTTCATCATGAAATTATGGCAAATCGAGAAAAAAGATTCTGTTTTTTACTGCATTATATTTTTCAAAAGTTGATAACTGATAAACCTAAAATCCATACTGCTTCTGGCGTTCGTCATCTTTTGGATATATGTACTACTTCATTGAAATTTACATTGAATATACAACAAGATGCACCAGAATTTCTTATGTTTGTGCTTGGAGAATTGGAAGATGAAGGAATAGAATTTGAACATTTATTTGGACAAAGTTACAGATGGGATCATAAATGTGAAGAGTTTTCATTTTCTCCTACTACTGAAATAGACACTGAACGATTTATATACTTTTACAGTACCAGATTGCAAATCAGTGTCTTTTAACAAATTAGTAAAAACAGCTAATCAAGATATGAAATGTTCTCGTTGTAAATCAGAAATGTTGATAACAATAAATATAGAAAGATATGAAAAATATGTAATTTTAATGCTACAATGTTTTAGAGTAAATGGAACAAAATTGGAAACAAAAATTAACAATTTTGTGGCATGTCAAGTATCAATTTCAGAAAGAACTTTTAAAGCAGTGGCTATTATTTTCCATGGTGGACCTACTACAACATCTGGACACTATACTGTACAATATTGGACACACTGCAATGATGCTCATTTGGAATTCAAATGTAGGCTGCCTTATGAAATACCAAATTTATATCTCATATTTTTGATACCAACGTTTTTAAAACATAATTGGGAAGATATGAACACAAATTAACAAGTTTATTTTGGATATTTTCAATGCAAATAGATTTGGAAACATTATTCAGCCTATTGGCAAGATGTGAACAATTAGTGTTTGGATTATTGTTTGTGCTAATTGATATTGCATTTGGAAAATTGTGTTTGAAAGAAGTAGTTTATATATTTGATCCTTACATTACTCGTAATGTAAATGAGAGAGTATATTTTACAAAATGTACTTGACAGAAACAAAAGACTTAATGTGGTTGAAGAATGTAATTTAGAAACTCTAGACAGGTAAACAGATAGTTATACTTGTTCTAAATAATGCTCAACACTGATTTGTTTTTTTTACAATCTCATAAATTTTTTTTTTACCCACTGTTGTATGATGGTCTACATTGAAATCACTGTATATGGTGAAATTCAGTAGAATCTGAACAGCTAAAAAGGGAAACTGAAAATGTTATGTCATTTTAAAATTATGTTGTGTTCTTAAAACTATATTATTATATTTAATAACAGCTTTTCTTCTTTTTTTACAGAAGGTATTGGTGATGTTTGAAAATATTTTAAATTCAGTTTACAACAAAACTACTGTAAAATAGTTCCACTGAGTTTTTTATCTACATTAGTAAAAAAGTAAGATAAAATAATGTAATACCCATGATAATGTGAAATAATGTTTACAGCTGCTCTTAGTGCACTCATTCATTCCTTCAAATACTACCCATGGACTCATCTATACATTTAGGCGCTATTACCACACACCTCCAATCACCCAGGCAACATCCATGCCTTTCTTAAATTACCTAGCCAGTACCTATACACTTAAAATATCACCCAGACATTACCCCTGCACTAATACAATCACCCATGCATTAGCTATTCACTCTTCCAATTACACAGGCACTACCCTTGCACTCCTTAATCATGCAGGCAGTTTCCATGCACTTTTCCAATCACCCAGACGTTACACCTGCACAGATGCAATCAGCAAGGATTACTAATGCACTTCTTCAAACACAAAGGCAGTACCCATGCATTTGTGCAATCACCTACGCATCATCTATGTACTCATGAATCACCCAGGCATTATCTATGCACTCCTTCAATCACCCAGCCACTACCCATACACTTATGGAAACACCCAAGCACTAGCCGTGCACTCCTCCAATTACACAGGTACTACCCCTGTACTCCTCCAATCACCCAGCCACTACCCATGCACTTATAAAATCACCTAGGCACTACCTTTGCACTCCTACAATCCCCCAGGCACTACCACTGTACTGCTCCAATCACCTAGCCAGTACTCATGCACTTATAAAATCACCTAGACATTACTTATGCACTCTTCCAATCACCTAGGCACTACCGCTACACTCATGCAACCACCCAGACATTACTCCTGCACTCATGCAATCACCCAAATATTACTCAAGCACTCCTCCAATCACCCAGACATTACCTTTGCACTCATGCAATAACCTAGGCATTACCCATGCATGCACTCCTTCAATCACCCAGGCACTATTCCTGCACTTATATAATCAATCAGACAGTACCCTTCCAGTCATGTAATCACCCAGGCACTACTCTTGTACTCATGCAATCACTCAGGCTATACCTATGCAGTCATGCAATGACACAGGCAGTACTCTTGCACTCCTCCAATCACCTAAGCACTGTCAATGCACTCCTCCAATCACCCAGACATTACCCCTGCAGTCATGCAATAACCTATGCATTAGCTATACACTCCTCCAATCACACAGTCATTATCCCTGCACTAAAGCAGTCACCCTTACATTAGCTATGCACTCCTCCAATTAGACAGGCACTACCCTTGCACTCATCCAATCACCCCGGCTGTATCCATGCACTTCTCCAAACACCCAGACATTACCTCTGCACACATGCTATCACCCAGACATTACTCATACACTCCTTGAATCATTCAGGCAGTGCCCTTGTACTCCTCCAATCACCCAGACATTATGACAGCACTCATGCAATTAGACTTATTTTACTCATGCACTCCTCCAATCACCTAGGCAATACCTATGCACTCATGTAATCACCCATTCATTACCCGCGCACGTGTGCAATAACCCAGGAACTACCCTTGCACTCTTAAAATTATCCAGGCACTATCCATGCATTCCTACAACTACCCAGGCACTACCCATGCACTAATGCAATTACACAGACATTACTCATGCACTCCTTTAATCACTCAGGCAGTTTCTATGCACTCCTCCAATCACTCAGCCAGTACCATGCACTTATGCAATCCACACAGTACCTATGCACTTATGCAATCATCCATGCACTACCACTGCACTCATACAACTACCCAGGGACTACCTATGCACTCACGCAATAATCTAGGCACTACCTTTGCACTCCTCCAATCACCCATGTACTATCCATGCACTCCTCCAATCACCCAGGTACTACCAAAGCACTCATGGAATTACTCAGGCACTACATAGGCACTTCTGCTGCACTCATGCAAACATGGAAGCACTACCCATGCATTCTTCCTATCATCCATGCAGTACCCGTGCAGTCATGCAATCACGCAGGTACTACTCATGTAGGCACTATCATGCAGGCACTACCTATGCACTCATGCAATAATGCAGGCACTAACCTAAATATCCTGCAATCATCCAGGCACTATCCATGCTGTCCTCCAATCACCCAGACATTACTCATGCAGTCATGAAATCAGCCAGGCATTATGCATGCACTCCTTCAATAACTCAGGCAATAGCTATGCACTTCCCCAATCACCCAGACATAACATCTGCACACGGGCAATCAACCAGGCATTATCTATGCACTGTTTGAATCAGTCAAGCAGTATCCATGCACTGCTCCAATCACCCAGACACTACCCATGCACTCTTTAATTTTCTCAGGCACTACCCATGCACTCATACATGCTCTAAGGTACTTCTGCTGCACTCATGCAATCACGGAAGCCCTACCTTTGCAGTCTTCATATCATCCAGGTACTACCCGTGCATTCATGCAGTCACCCAGGTAGTTCTCATGCACTTCTCCAATCACCCAGGCACTATCCTTGCAATCCTCCAATCACCCAGGCACTATCCCTGTACTCATGCAATTACCCATCCACTACCCATGTACTTGTAAAATCACACAGGCACTACCTTTGCACTTCTTCAACCACCCAGGTACTACCCCTGTATTCCTGCAATCACCCAGACACTACTTATGTACTCCTCCAATCACCTAGGCACTACCACTACACTCCTCCAATCACCCAGGCATTACCCATGCACTAATACAATCACTTGGACATTACCCCTACACTCATGCAATCACCCAGGCATTTCCTATGCATTCTTTTAATCCCCAGACATTACCCTTGCAGTAGTGAAATCAACAAAGCATTAGCTAAGCACTCCTCCAATCACCCAGGCAGGATCCATGCACTCCTCAAACCACCCAGACATTACCCCTGCACACATGCAATCACCCAAACAGTACTCATGTACTCCTCAAATCATTCAGGCAGTAGCCTTGCACCCCTCCAATCACCCAGAAATTAGCCCAGCACTCATGCAATCACCCTGGTAGTACTTATGCACTCCTGAAATAACCCAGGTACTACCTATGCATTAGCCCAGGCACTACCCTTGCAGTCATCCAATCACACAGGCACTACTCATGCACTCATGCAATCACCCAGTCATTACATGTGCACTCATGTAATAACCCAGGCACTACCCGTGCACTCTTCAAATTATCCTGGCACTATCCATGCACTCCAACTATCACTCAAGAAGTACCCATGTACTCACAAAATCACCCAGGCATTTCCTATGCATTCTTCTAATCCCCAGACATTACCCCTGCAGTAGTGAAATCAACAAAGCATTAGCTAAGCACTCCTCCAATCACCCAGGCAGGATCCATGCACTCCTCCAACCACCAAGACATTACCCCTGCACACATGCAATCACCCAAATAGTACTCATGTACTCCTCAAATCATTCAGGCAGTAGCCTTGCACCCCTCCAATCACCCAGAAATTAACCCAGCACTCCTGCAATCACCCTGGTAGTACTTATGCACTCCTGAAATAACCCAGGTACCACCTATGCATTAGCCCAGGCACTACCCTTGCAGTCATCCAATCACACAGGCACTACTCATGCACTCATGCAATCACCCAGTCATTACATGTGCACTCGTGTAATAACCCAGGCACTACCCTTGCACTCTTCAAATTATCCTGGCACTATCCATGCACTCCAACTATCACTCAAGCAGTACCCATGTACTCACAAAATCATCCAGGCATTACCCATGCATTCATGCAATCATTCTGACACTATACAAGTAGCCCTACAATCATTCAGGCAGCATCCTTGCACGCATGCAATCACTCAGGTAATTTGTCTATTTTTAACTAATATATGTGGTTCCATAATGACCATTTTTTTTAAAGAATGTAAAGATTTCTTTGAATTTTAGAACTATTTTTTTATTATTTTGGTGTTTTTTTACTGTTTTTAAACAAAACAAAATTGAAGACTCCAAAGGAACTGTTTGGGAAAGAAAAGAACATTTGGGAGCACTTATGTGCTCTAATTGCATTGGTAATAACGTCATTGCACTGCTCCCTGATGCAGTGTTTTGCATCATATTTTTTAAAATTGTTGGCCACATCCAACAATTCCGGAACAATGTGTGGCCTTGGTCTTGGTGGAAGTCTTTGAGAGGAAGTAGAAGGGGCATTAGGATCTTTTTCTGCCGCTTCATTCCTCTGCCTCCGTGTAACTTCTCTCGCCAGATGCAAGGGATGGATAGTCTCCAAATGTTTTTTCATGCTTGAAGTTCCACATTCATTTCAGAGCCTCTTGAGAGTACTCTTTTACAGATGTTACAGGTGACTTTCCTTGCATTCACCATCTTTTCTCCCTCAGGCACACTAAAGAAGGCCCACACCATACTTTCCTTCCTTTTCTTCACTGGCTCCACGATGTCATCATCTTCAAGTTCCAGTAGGTCAACATCAGGATGACTAGATGCCATAGTTTATATTAAAAGTACAAGAATACACAAAAATTGAAAAATGAAGGGAGGTAGAATAAGCAGGTTTTGTCAGGAAGACAGACAAATAATAAGAGGAATAAAACAAGTGTTGGATCTTCCCTCTTACAGAATGAAAGTTAATTAAACCAATCAGAAGCTTTCTTTTCAGGTCACATGGAGTCGCATAGGGTGTGCACACCCGTCGCGCACAAGTCGCACCCCGTAACATTTTGTATAGATATTATAAAATATAAATCGATGTTTATAAAATATTTTTAAAAGTTTATTAGTGAAAGCGTTAATACAAATCTGATATTTTAACTTTGTATAGTGATATTTCACACTTTGAAAATACCCCAATTTGCGACCCCAGTGCAACCCCGGAAATGGCGGGGTCATGCACCCCATGCGCATACGTCACACACTAATGAAATTTCGTACAGTTAATAGTAAACTACAAAATACCGTTTATAAATTATTTTCTAAATTATATTAGTGAAAGTCTATAACCAAAACTGATATTTATAATTTCTACAATGATATTTTATACTTGTGAAACTAAGCCGGAGTTGCAACTCCAGAGCGGCTCCACAAATGCCTGCCAGCAGGATTTGTGCACCCTGAATCTGCACACCCATCAAGTAGGTTCGCGTAGGGTGCCCGACTCCTATGTAAAAAAATATAAGAAAGAAAGAAAGAAAGCATAACAATACAATGAAACAACTTTTCACAGTATTAGAAGCATTATTTCAAGAAAATATAAATGTAAGTTGTACATATAAAAAACAGAGTATATTTTTAGCAGTGTATGATATCTATATATTTTAAATAAGGTGCGGGACTCCAGCCCTCTTGCGCGGACTCAAGGTACTCTGCTCCGTAACTGGCTTCCTTCTAAATGCATTGGATTTTGGGGCGGCACTGCACTAGGGCTTTGCCTATCTGTTGGCTGAAATGTTTTACTTGAATGCAACTGTCAATAAAAATATATTTGATCAAAAAAGAGCGATTTTAATTGTTGAAATAGATTTTAGAAAAACTATGCAGCCACTATCATATACACTGATACAGATATACAGACACTCACACACTGCCACTCACACACTGCCACTCACCCATAGAATTACTCACATATATAGTGAGTCATTCAAATAATCAATCACACTGCCATTTACTCACATATACAGTTATACACACACCACATCACTTATTCATACAGATACTAACATTTACTTATTCTCTTATACAATCACTGACATAAGCACATACTCATTCTTACAGCCACTCTCACAACCACTCACTCTAACATATAGTCATTTATAGAATCCCTTCCCTCCTATGTTGCCGAGCTAGCTATCTCCTCACCTCAATTCACAGTGTTGGGAGATATAAATATACATCTGGATGACCTCTCAAACCCCCTAGCTAAGTCCTTTCTGAATAACCTTGCAGCACTCCAATTTACCCAAAAGGGATTCGAACCCACACATAATAAAGGCCACCTGCTGGACGCAGTCCTAAGCAACGATCACAGGCTTGAGGTAGGGATCCCAGTTCCACTTCCTTGGTCCGACCACTTCTTGGTACCACTAATTTGGGAAATTCTAAACCCCCCGTCAGTTCCCCCCCATGCCACACTAAAGGGTAGGAATTGGGCAAAGATATCAACCGACCAATGAGCTAACTCCCTCTCCACCATTCCACTTCAAACAGGAAACAACCCAGATATACTCTACAAGCACTACATTGAATGGGTACAGTCCTCACTAGACGCAATAGCTCCCCTGAAATCCCTCAAGGAAAAAACCAAATGCAAAGAGTCACCTTGGTTTAACCCTAAACTAAAAGAGCTAAAACAGAACTGCAGGAGGCCAGAGAGGACATGGAGACGCACACTTAGAGAACAGGACAAGATCAGGCATCGGGAAGCCATCAAGAGGTACAAAGCCGAAATTAACTCGGCTCAGTCAGCTTTCTATGAGGAACAAATTAGGTCCGCAACCAACAGCCCGAGGGAAATATTCCGGATCGCCAAAACCCTGATTAGCACCTCTCCCATCATGCACGACCCCAGCGAAGCCCAGGACCGCTGCGAAAGTCAGGCAGAGTACTTTCATCAAAAGGTCCACACCATCTCCCTATCCTTCAACTCCACCGATTTGCATTCCTTGCAAACAGATACCACCCCCACCACCTCTGTCTTCCAACTAGCAGAATTCCCACTGCTGGAGGAAGACTTGCTCAAAGCACTAATGCAAAAAGTAACATCTGGATCCCCCACCGATCCTGCCCCTCCACGCCACTTGCTGAAGGTTGCAGATACCATTAGTCCAACCATCTTAAACATCATAAACAGGTCTATAACCACAGGGAACGTACCAAAAGCCTGGAAATGTGCACAAGTCAGAGCCCTCTTGAAAAAGCCCAATCTCGACCCTGGAAAAATGGCAAACTATCGCCCGATTTCGCTCCTCCCTTGGATAAGTAAGCTGCTTGAGAAGCACATCAATTCCACTCTGATGCAATACCTAGAAATTAATCACCTACTCCATGATTCTCAAGCCGGATTCCGCACAAAACTGGGAACAGAGGCAGCCCTGCTAACAGTAACAGAACTAGCCCGGAAGCACATGGATCAAGGCGGCACAACAGCAATCAAGTTGCTGGACCTGAGTGCCGCCTTTGACACAGTGAACAACAACATCCTAATCTCCCGCTTAATAAATCTGGGAGTGACAGGAAATGCTATCACGTGGCTAAAATCCTTTCTGGAAGATCGCACACTTCAATAGTGGAGGGGGCCACTCACTCTAAAATCTGGACCCTCAATCAGGGAGTTCCCCAGGGCTCCTCCCTGAGTCCCACGTTATTTAATGTATACATGGAACCCCACAGCACAGCTTTCTGGCCACAACTAAGAAAATCAAACGGGCCAGATGGGGTGGACGCTCGTTTTCACAGAAATCGACCGCAGTCTGGAACTCCCTGCCACCCACACTGCGTAGCAAACCTGACCTACTAAAGTTCAGGAAAAGCTTGAAAACACTTCTTTACCATTAAAGCCAGACAACAATCTCCTTAACACCTACCGTCCCACAGCGCTACGAGGCCTCCAGGTAGTAACGCGCTTTATAAAACCCTATTTCATTTCATATAGTCAAACACTCACACATACTGCTTTTCACATATGTAGTTACTCACACATATATCACTGAGACATCTAAACACTCACGACACACCTATACACACACTCACCCACCAATACTGCCCTTCATAGAAGCACTCTTGAACCCATACAGTCAGTAAATCACCCACTCAAACATCTATGCATAGAGTCACATTCCCCCACCCACAAAAACACTCATACTGATACTCAGACAACAAATCAAAAAACATATAGACACTCGTGTAGCTACTCACCAACCCATGGAGCTGCTTACACACCAACTGACAGACTGATACAGAAATTCACACAGTTTAATCACTAACCAATGCATTCAGTAAGAGACGTTTAATCACTCACTCTTAAGGCAGTCATCCACCTACTGAATCATTCATACAGACACTCATACACCCACTCATTCTTTAATACACCTTGGCATATATATGTATAAAACATAGTTAAACTTTTTGGAAACACAGGAAGGCGGTGGTCCCCAAGGCTATGGGGAGCAATGTGGGCCCCCACATGTATTTTTTATTGTTTGCCCCACGAAGGTGGCGATCCTTGAGGCACAGACAGGCCCAGTGGGCCCACTTCCACACATATTATGCAGTGCCCAGGAGAGGTGTCAGTTCACAGGGCCTTCATAAGCCCTAGGATGGGAGCCCCATGCACCTCCTCCTTTATATAATTACCTCCGCCCCCAGGACCTGGCCCAACCAGGAGCTAAACATTAGAGAAGCACGGGAGTCTACTGATCTTGTGCGGCTCCTGCCAACATTTGTCTTAGGAAAAGCTTCTTTGTCATAGCGGGGTCAATCTGGCACCCCACTACCACATCTAGGGGTACAGGGTATTCCTATCCTAACCCCCTTTCTTTTTTTAAGTGTTTTACTGTGGGACTTGGCTGATGGCTGCCAACAATTCCTGGTTTGAAGTGTTGGCAGCCAAATTGATTTTAGGATAGACAGATCACATCCCCGGAGGATCCGCTTCCCTGTAAATACAAATTTGTCTTTTCCTATTATTCTCAAAACTACTGAATGGATTTATGCAAATTTACAAAAATGTCAATTGCTGGACCAACAGCTACCTTTCTGCCAAATTTGGTGTAATTCCGCTCAGCAATTCAGGCTGCAGTCATGTCTAAAATCTCTATGGGAATTAACATGTGGAAAATGCATTTTGGAACTCTCCCTTTTTCTCACCCCCGCTTGATGCATCACCACAAAAAAAGACAGCAGCTGAAACGAACGTCATACTAGTTTTGAAAATTTCATGAGGATTCATCAAAGGACACCAAAGTTATTGGCAAAAGAATAAACAATCTTCCTACGGAAACTAGGTCCTAACTATAACTACCTACTGGCGACAGCCAGTATATATATATATATATATATATATATATATATATATATATATATATATATATATATATATATATATATATATATATATATATATATATATATATCCTCCAAAGCGGTTCCTGTTCGGGAGCTTGTGCAGCGCTCTCACATGTGCGGTATCCTGCGGCAGAACCCAGCCGCTTAGTATTTCACAAAATCTTCCCCCAGCAGAGGAAAGCAGCGGGTCGCACAGCCAGTTTAGATTTACACAGCAATCCTTTTTATTTTGGCAATTCACAGGGCAAATAGCGCATTGATCTACGCGTTTCGGTGTCACTCCACCTTGCTCACGATCACCGGGTTTGCCCCACCCTCAAACATTTAAACACCATGTTTGCATTTTTTTCAACATTTCCTGTCACATGTACTAGCTAAGGATTATGGTCCTTGTAGTTTTTATGAATTGTCTGAAACAAAAGTATTAATAAATTTTGCACCAATTTACAAAATCAAAACTATTCAATAATATTAAAGCTGCAACACCTTCCCCGCCTTCAAATAGGCTGATATATCACGTTGCAATTATTATACTGCCTTTCAATAGGCTTTGACTGTACACATTTGCAAAAGTGTTCACTTGGTTCCTAATTGCCTTTAACAATATTACAGGTGCACATGTAGTTCTTCAGATTGATTCAACCCGTTCGGGTGCATGGTCCTCAGGTTAATGATGAATCTAGACTCAGCTCGCCTCAGTTTTCTTGCTCGGTCACCTCCCCGCTCTCCTTTGGTGATTGTTTGTATGCCATAAAATCTTAGTTTTAGCCAGTCCCCCTGATGTAATTGTTCCATATGTTTAGCTATGGCATTTGAGCGGTCCTTGTGTATTGTTGCACGCATGTGCTGTAGAATGCGATTTTTCAATTCTCCAGTTGTGCTTCCTACATATTGCAAAGGGCACGGGCATTCCACTATGTATACAGTGAATGGTGTCTTGCACGTGATGCATTGTTTTATTTGCCATTTCTTTTTGTTGGCCAAAATGATTTCTTTCGTTGGCTTAGCGATCTGACACATTTTGCACCCGTGGCATTTCACGAACCCCTTAGTTTTCAACCAATCATCCTGTCGTTTTTTCTGAAAGTGGCTATGTATTAGTTGGTCCTTCAGATTTCTAGCACGCCTGTATGTAATTACAGGGTGGGTACCCATCAATTCTTTTGCGGTGTTGTCCAATTGTAGGAGTTTCCAGTTTTTTCTGAGAATTTTGGATATTTTGTCACTTTCTTGGGAGAAATCCATTATTAACCGGATTTTATCCGTTTCTGTGTCGTCCTGTTTGTTTTTTCTCTTGAGACATTCCTCTCTTGTTTTCATTTCCGTTTTTGTTAAACTGTTTCTCACTGTTTGTGATGGGTATTTCCTTTGAATGAATCTTTTCATTGTTGTTTCACTGTTTCTCTTCCATTCATCTTGCTCACTGCATATCCTACGGACTCTCAAAAATTCACCGTACGGTATGCTGTTTAGTAATGTTTTTTGGTGGAAGCTGGTGGCTTCAAGTGTGGCATTAGTCGAAGTTTGTTTGCGGTGGAGAGTTGTGTGTATCTGCTGGTTCTTGATATAAATTTCTGTGTCCAGGAAGACAACTCGTTCCTTACTCATGTTGTAAGTGAATTTTAAATTTTTCACACTATTATTCATTACTTGAAAGTATTCCTGGAACTCTGATTCAGTTCCATCCCAGATAATCAACAAATCGTCGATAAATCTCTTCCAACTCACGACTTTATTCACCGATGTTTCATTCATTGAGTTCCATGCCAATTCCTGCTCCCACCAGCCCATCGTAAGACAAGCGTATGACGGGCTGAAGGAAAATCCCATGGCTGTCCCGCTTCGTTGTTTGAAAATTTCTCCTCCGAAAGTGAAAATGTTTTGTTCCAAGCAGATTGTTATCATTTCTAGTAGCATCTGGTTGTGGCTACTAAAATCCAAGCTCCTCTCTTTTAAAAAGAAATTGCATGCTCTTACTCCCATTTCATTGTCAATGTTGGTGTATAATCCAATGACATCCATTGAGATTAACCAATATGAATCTTGCCACGGAGTGTCAACCAAGGTTCTTAAGAGATCGCTCGTGTCCTGAATGTAGGAATTTAGTTTCGAGACAAAAGGCTTTAGGAAGTGATCGATATATTCCGCCATCGGCTCCAGCAAAGAGCCCTTTGCTGATATTATTGGTCTTCCCGGTGGATTTTTTTGGTCCTTATGAATCTTGGGCAAGAAGTAAATTGTTGCCAATATTGGGTGGGTTACCGTTAGGTACTTCTGTTCCATGTCATCAATGAGTCCATTCATTTTCCACACATTTAATTTGTCATCAATTTTGTGCTTTATTTCCATGGTTGGATTGTACTTCAATTTTTCATAGTGCATATGATTTCTTAATTGTCTATTTGCTTCCATTACATATGCATTACGGTTCATAATTATCACATTCCCGCCCTTGTCGGCGGTTTTTATTTCTATGTTGTCATCCTCTGATAAATTTTTAAGTGCCAGTCGTTCCTCTTTTGTTAGATTGTCTTGGCCATAATTCAATTTCAATTTATACAGGTCCTGTATTACAGCATCCTGAAATAGGTCCACTTTGTTACCCGGAGTCAGTTGTGGATAGAACTTGGATTTAGGTTTTTTTCCACTCAGACCTGCCCCCCGTTGTGTAACAACCTGTGAGAGGGTCACTTCCTGTGATGGATCCTGGGTTATATTCATTAAAGTCAGAAAGCCATCTGCGTCTGTCAATGGCAGTGTTCCCGCAGTTGTTGTCGTTTGGATGATTTTTTGCTCTTTCAGTGTTTTTTCTCTAAACGCTTTGGCTAATTTAATTTTCCTGACATACAGGTATAGGTCAATTCTCACCTGCGCCAGGTTCATGTGGCTTTTTGGACAAAAGTTAATTACCCTCTTTAGAAGGGATGTTTCCGTTGATGTTAATTCTCTTTCTGATAAATTAATCACTTGTAGTTCATCCATTATTTTTGTTTCTTCCTCATAGTTCGTGTCTCCACTCCTGTCTTCTCTGCTCCGCCACTTGCTCCTTTTGCCGCTTCTGTTACATTTTTTCCGGGCCATTGCCTTCCTCTCCCCCTTCCTCTCCGTGATTGAAATTGTGGAGTTGGGCGGTTCCGCTCCCAATATCGCTGTTGCAAAATGAGGCGCATATCCCCTAAAAAAGGAATCCTTCTGGTGGTCTCATTTTCATCACCAAGTGTTTGTTCAGCGGAAACTATTGAGGACGCCGAGCTGGACATACTCGACATACTTGCCCAAGCCATTTGTTCCTTTAGGCCATCAAATTTCCGAGCAAAAGAAAAAATGCGGCCTTCTGCATAGTCATTAGTATCTCTAATGAATTTCGAATGTTTCCTGTCCATCACTATCTCCTCGTGTTTTTCGATTTCTGCCTCCTGATCCTCCTTGAATTTCGTTAATTCCGATGTTAATTTCAAATTTGTTATTTCTTTTTCCACTCCTTGTAACTCCTCTTTTAGTTTTTCCAAAGATATTTCAATGTGCTTGATTAAGATTTCAATTAGGCCCAATGATGATTGTAATAAGTGTTCGCCCCATTCTTCTAGCAGTTCATTAGATACATCGCTATTGTTGGGCATTAGTAGGATTCTCAATCCCCTGGGCACCATCTTAGCCTCCAAGTACTTTTTCAGCGTGATAATTTCCCATGATTTATTTATTTCTTTTCGGCTCAGTTTTTCCCAATTTTTTAATTTACTTCTGGCATCCGTTTTCCCTGAGGTTGAAGCTGCACCCGTTTTGTCTCTTGGGTTGCTTTTGTCAAACAATTCCGTTATTTTCACCGAGCGTTTTGCCTCACGCTTTTCCATATTGCGCCATCTGTTAGTTTCCCTTTTCAATTTTTTGGTCGTTTTCCTTTTTGTTTTTTTGGATTCGCTGGTATGCCCCCTTCCTGACCGGTACTTTCTAAGCGACTTGTAGTAGTGTTTTTGACCGCTGAACACAGTAGAATGATTGCGGTTTTAAACTTCAGTCACTCCGATTTCCCGCTGTTAGCCGCTGCTGATTCAAATAGCCAAACACTTTCTTAAACGCATTCATACGGTACACACGCTTACCGTTTCCGTCAGAGTGTGGCCCGTTCAGCGTTGCAGTCTCAAAATCGGTTTTAGCGTTAGTCTTCTCGGATAACAGTTCCTGTTCTCCACAGCAAAGCGGCGTTCACTGCCTCCCTCGTTAAATATCCTCCAAAGCGGTTCCTGTTCGGGAGCTTGTGCAGCGCTCTCACATGTGCGGTATCCTGCGGCAGAACCCAGCCGCTTAGTATTTCACAAAATCTTCCCCCAGCAGAGGAAAGCAGCGGGTCGCACAGCCAGTTTAGATTTACACAGCAATCCTTTTTATTTTGGCAATTCACAGGGCAAATAGCGCATTGATCTACGCGTTTCGGTGTCACTCCACCTTGCTCACGATCACCGGGTTTGCCCCACCCTCAAACATTTAAACACCATGTTTGCATTTTTTTCAACATTTCCTGTCACATGTACTAGCTAAGGATTATGGTCCTTGTAGTTTTTATGAATTGTCTGAAACAAAAGTATTAATAAATTTTGCACCAATTTACAAAATCAAAACTATTCAATAATATTAAAGCTGCAACACCTTCCCCGCCTTCAAATAGGCTGATATATCACGTTGCAATTATTATACTGCCTTTCAATAGGCTTTGACTGTACACATTTGCAAAAGTGTTCACAGGTTGTTACACAACGGGGGGCAGGTCTGAGTGGAAAAAAACCTAAATCCAAGTTCTATCCACAACTGACTCCGGGTAACAAAGTGGACCTATTTCAGGATGCTGTAATACAGGACCTGTATAAATTGAAATTGAATTATGGCCAAGACAATCTAACAAAAGAGGAACGACTGGCACTTAAAAATTTATCAGAGGATGACAACATAGAAATAAAAACCGCCGACAAGGGCGGGAATGTGATAATTATGAACCGTAATGCATATGTAATGGAAGCAAATAGACAATTAAGAAATCATATGCACTATGAAAAATTGAAGTACAATCCAACCATGGAAATAAAGCACAAAATTGATGACAAATTAAATGTGTGGAAAATGAATGGACTCATTGATGACATGGAACAGAAGTACCTAACGGTAACCCACCCAATATTGGCAACAATTTACTTCTTGCCCAAGATTCATAAGGACCAAAAAAATCCACCGGGAAGACCAATAATATCAGCAAAGGGCTCTTTGCTGGAGCCGATGGCGGAATATATCGATCACTTCCTAAAGCCTTTTGTCTCGAAACTAAATTCCTACATTCAGGACACGAGCGATCTCTTAAGAACCTTGGTTGACACTCCGTGGCAAGATTCATATTGGTTAATCTCAATGGATGTCATTGGATTATACACCAACATTGACAATGAAATGGGAGTAAGAGCATGCAATTTCTTTTTAAAAGAGAGGAGCTTGGATTTTAGTAGCCACAACCAGATGCTACTAGAAATGATAACAATCTGCTTGGAACAAAACATTTTCACTTTCGGAGGAGAAATTTTCAAACAACGAAGCGGGACAGCCATGGGATTTTCCTTCAGCCCGTCATACGCTTGTCTTACGATGGGCTGGTGGGAGCAGGAATTGGCATGGAACTCAATGAATGAAACATCGGTGAATAAAGTCGTGAGTTGGAAGAGATTTATCGACGATTTGTTGATTATCTGGGATGGAACTGAATCAGAGTTCCAGGAATACTTTCAAGTAATGAATAATAGTGTGAAAAATTTTAAATTCACTTACAACATGAGTAAGGAACGAGTTGTCTTCCTGGACACAGAAATTTATATCAAGAACCAGCAGATACACACAACTCTCCACCGCAAACAAACTTCGACTAATGCCACACTTGAAGCCACCAGCTTCCACCAAAAAACATTACTAAACAGCATACCGTACGGTGAATTTTTGAGAGTCCGTAGGATATGCAGTGAGCAAGATGAATGGAAGAGAAACAGTGAAACAACAATGAAAAGATTCATTCAAAGGAAATACCCATCACAAACAGTGAGAAACAGTTTAACAAAAACGGAAATGAAAACAAGAGAGGAATGTCTCAAGAGAAAAAACAAACAGGACGACACAGAAACGGATAAAATCCGGTTAATAATGGATTTCTCCCAAGAAAGTGACAAAATATCCAAAATTCTCAGAAAAAACTGGAAACTCCTACAATTGGACAACACCGCAAAAGAATTGATGGGTACCCACCCTGTAATTACATACAGGCGTGCTAGAAATCTGAAGGACCAACTAATACATAGCCACTTTCAGAAAAAACGACAGGATGATTGGTTGAAAACTAAGGGGTTCGTGAAATGCCACGGGTGCAAAATGTGTCAGATCGCTAAGCCAACGAAAGAAATCATTTTGGCCAACAAAAAGAAATGGCAAATAAAACAATGCATCACGTGCAAGACACCATTCACTGTATACATAGTGGAATGCCCGTGCCCTTTGCGATATGTAGGAAGCACAACTGGAGAATTGAAAAATCGCATTCTACAGCACATGCGTGCAACAATACACAAGGACCGCTCAAATGCCATAGCTAAACATATGGAACAATTACATCAGGGGGACTGGCTAAAACTAAGATTTTATGGCATACAAACAATCACCAAAGGAGAGCGGGGAGGTGACCGAGCAAGAAAACTGAGGCGAGCTGAGTCTAGATT
Organism: Lissotriton helveticus; assembly: GCF_964261635.1. Classification (NCBI taxonomy): domain Eukaryota; kingdom Metazoa; phylum Chordata; class Amphibia; order Caudata; family Salamandridae; genus Lissotriton; species Lissotriton helveticus. The sequence continues at coordinate 1,130,333,345 of NC_136063.1, forward strand.
CATCATTAACCTGAGGACCATGCACCCGAACGGGTTGAATCAATCTGAAGAACTACATGTGCACCTGTAATATTGTTAAAGGCAATTAGGAACCAAGTGAACACTTTTGCAAATGTGTACAGTCAAAGCCTATTGAAAGGCAGTATAATAATTGCAACGTGATATATCAGCCTATTTGAAGGCGGGGAAGGTGTTGCAGCTTTAATATTATTGAATAGTTTTGATTTTGTAAATTGGTGCAAAATGTATTAATACTTTTGTTTCAGACAATTCATAAAAACTACAAGGACCATAATCCTTAGCTAGTACATGTGACAGGAAATGTTGAAAAAAATGCAAACATGGTGTTTAAATGTTTGAGGGTGGGGCAAACCCGGTGATCGTGAGCAAGGTGGAGTGACACCGAAACGCGTAGATCAATGCGCTATTTGCCCTGTGAATTGCCAAAATAAAAAGGATTGCTGTGTAAATCTAAACTGGCTGTGCGACCCGCTGCTTTCCTCTGCTGGGGGAAGATTTGGTGAAATATATATATATATATATATATATATATATATATATATATATATATATATATATATATATATATATATATAATATATATATATTACCTACTGGCGGTCGCCAGTAGGTATATATAGTTAGGATTTTTTCTCTATGGGATTTTTGAAAATTCTATGTCTAATAACTTTGGCGTTTGTGGACGGAATTGGCTGAAATTTTCAGGAAAGTGGAACATTTTGTTTCTGAGCAGCCCCTGAACATTTGGGGGGGTTTCGTCAAGGGGGGGGGAGAAAAAAGGGGGGTCCCAAAATGTGTTTTTAACATTGAGTTTTCCATAGGGCGGTTGGCCTCACTTTTAGCCCGAACGGCTGAATGGATTTGTACGAAACTTGGCAAAATTGTAGGGACTGGTAGCCCGATGTGCCTTTGCTAGGTCTCAATATATGTGCTCCAGTGGATTTTGAGAAATTAACGTTCAAAAAAAGATATATATCTGTAACAGCGGACCAGGCAGCGCTCCAGTTCGCGTACTTTTCGCGTTACGGAGCTTTGTGAAGCGAAGCTGATTGGTTCTCCGGCGTCTGTAAACATTCCAAACAGTCCGTAGCCGCCGCCATCTTGTCTCTCGGTAGGATCGAGAGACAAGAGGAGGCCAAAGCGAAGGGGCAAATGACCATAAGGGGGCATAGTAGATCCTCCCTGACCCCCTAGGTTTGATGTGGAGGTTTTAAAAGGGCCCTGCGGGGCAAAAAAAAATAAATAATAATAATCGAACGGCTGAATGGATTTGCACGAAACTTGGCAAAATTGTAGGGACTGGTAGCCCGATGTGCCTTTGCTAGGTCTCAATATATGTGCTCCAGTGGATTTTGAGAAAATAACATTAAAAAAAAGATATATATCTGTAACAGCGCTCCGCTTCGCGTACTTTTCGCGTTACGGAGCTTTGCGAAGCTGATTGGTTCTCCGGCGTCTGTAAACATTCCAAACAGTCCGTAGCGGCTGCCATCTTGTCTCTCGGTAGGATCGAGAGACAAGAGGAGGCCAAAGTGAAGGGGCAAATGACCATAAGGGGGCATAGTAGATCCTCCCTGACCTCTTTGAGACATTATTCATTTTTATTTTTAATTTATGAGGTTGTAGCGAAGTGATTGTAGTATAAAAAAAGAGTTATAGTATAGAGTGCAAAAATTGGTTCTTTTTGGAGGGGCAAAAAAAAAAAATCGTTTTTTGGTGGGGTGCGCCCGGTTAGCGTAACGGGAAGCGGACTGGGGAGCGTACTACAAGGAAAGAAGAATGATTGACTTTTAACTTATTGTATGTTTATAGACTTGTTTTTCTGCTGAGTGACGTCTCGGCCTATCTCCACGGGATGCAGTCCCTACCATCTCGGCGTTTAAGCCCAGGGGGACCGGTAGTGTGGGAGAGATAACGGGGCATATTATCAAGGGGGTTTATCTCCGCTTTTTTGGCTTTAAAAGCCAAGAAAGCGGAGATAAAATTATCTCTGTATTACCTAGCTGTTGCTAACACCAGTTAGCGACCGCTAGTAGGAGATAGCGACCATCTTGGGCTCCACTTTGCATGTCAGTGATATTTATCACTAATGACATGCAAAGTGGGCATGCCAAGATGTTAGCGACTGGAAACAGTCGCTAACATCGCTATCTCCTATTAAGCGCGAATATCTCCAAAAAGTAACACCTGCCCTGAGCAGTTCTTAGCCATGTTATCCAATGGGAGGTGGATAACATGGCTAAGAGCATTAGCTCGGTAATGCATGAATATCGCTGACTTTTCAGCGATATTAATGCATTGCGGCCGTTTTTTATCGCATTTGCGATAAACCTTGATAATAGCAAGGTTTATCTGCGATAATTTCTGACGATGCTTAGCGGTAAAAAATTCATTGCTAAGCATCGTTAGGGATAAATATCGCTTAACTTTGGTAATATGCCCCAACGTCTGTTAACGTTCGATTCGAAGGAAATCAGGAAGTGTTGAAAAACATTGTCTGCGCCATCTTGCCTTTTTTCAAATGCCACACTTTTGTCGTGCACGGCAGCCATTTTAGATGCCTTGACCAGACCCACTCTCTGCACGCTGTCGATCCTTAGCATGTCTCCCCACCCTCGCAAGCATCTCCCCCAGGCACTGGTCACCCCCGCTCTCTGTCTTATGCATGGGCAATAAACCTCCCCCCATCTGCGCTGCTCTTCCCTGAGAATCACACCCTGTGCCCGCCCGACACCTCCCTTTCGCCCTATTCACTACCGCACCCTCTGACACTCCTTTTCCTCTGTGTCCGATTGTCCAGGTCGGTCGTAGGCTATCACCTAGCCCTGTAGATGTAGTTTATGGCCCCAGCTGTAAAGAATCACCCCTCTTCAAAGGAGTTATAGTAGATCAAGGCCCACACCCGATGAGATCCGTCACACCACACGCGTTCCTACTATCTGAAACCCATCCTGTATTGTGATTGGGGAGGGGACCGAGCCTGAAGCGGAAGATTCCAGGGATGACTCTTTGTACATCAAAGTTTTTACAATTATGTGTCACATTAAAAATATATAGCACTCCAACAAAGTAGTAGGATTATAAAACTTTAATACCTTATAAATATATACAACAAAATAAAAACAGTAAAAACATTTAAACATTTTTAGGGAAAAAGAAGGAAGTAGCGGTCGGTTGTGCGAATAGTCCCAACGCAGCACAACGTCCAGATTTCTGGACGGCACCCAGGTGATGTTGCCTGGGTGCCGCACTGATTTCGGTATCCGGCGTGAGGCGTCGCGGGGGGTGGGTCATCAGTAGCGGTCTGTTGTGCGAATAGTTCCAAGGCAGCAGAACGATGGCACCAAGGTGATGTCCAGTAAGTTGCCGCCCTCCGAATAACGGCGTGGGGCGCCCCGGGGGGGGGGGGGGAGGCGGCGTGAACGGGCTTCTCCAGGTGGAGTCTCATCTGCTGTAGTGGGGCGCCCCTTTACCGTTTCAGTTGCCATTCCGTCCGCTTTTGGTCCACTGTGTCAAAAGCCGCAATTCAGCTGAGTTGCGCCCACTCTTGCGGTGCAGCGATAGGCGGCTGTCACAGGACTCTCAAAATGGCGGCAGGCTCTTTCCTTTTTGGGCCTGGTCCACTGAAATGGCCCTGGGACACCTTGGAAATCGGACGCTTGTCTGCTAGGTCTTGGACCCCATTCTCGAAAGCGTCCCCTCCGCCTTGAGGATTCTACAAAAGTTTTGGGGGCCCCCGACTCCTGCAGGCATCTGGTGGGGAGCGGCTGCCATGATTGCTCGCGGAATGACCACGACGGAGCCACGAGATGGTGGTGCTTTCATGCTGACGCCAGCTTCAGTCTGAAACATCCAGAAACAAGGTGGGGCTTTCATCGTTTGGGAAAAAAAATAAGTTTTCATCCAATGAAAAGTGTTATTTTTAGGTCATATGATCAAGCCTTCCATCATTAGGAAACCAAAAGTAAAATGAACCAATGAAAAGTTTTATAAACAAGTCACATGACCTGTTATGCGGCATAGGGTATAAAATGCGGAGAAAATACGTTGGCACGTGAGGCGGCGTCAGTAGCGGACCGATGTGCGAATAGGCCGAAGGCAGCACAACGCGCCAAGATCCGGATGGCAAGGAGGTGGTGTCCAGCAAGTTGCCGCACTGGTGTGGCCATCCTACAATGATAAAAGTCGGCGTGGGGCGCCCCGTTGGCCTGTGAGATGGCGGCAGTAGCGGACCGATGTGCGAATAGGCCGAAGGCAGCACAACGCGCCAAGATCCGGATGGCAAGGAGGTGGTGTCCAGCAAGTTGCCGCACTGGTGTGGCCATCCTACAATGGTAAAAGTCGGCGTGGGGCGCCCCGTTGGCCTGTGAGATGGCGACAGTAGCGGACCGATGTGCGAATGGGGCCAAAAGCAGCGCAACAATATTTTCTGATTAGAAGACACCACAAGGCGCTGAGATGCCAAGATCCGGATGGCACCGAGGTGGTGTCTAGCAAGTTGCCGCACTGGTGTGGCCATCCTACAATGCTGAAAGTCGGCGTGGGGCGCCCCGTTGGCCTGTGAGATGGCATCAGTAGCGGACCGATGTGCGAATGGGGCCAAAGGCAGCGCAACAATATTTTCTGAATAGAAGACACCACAAGGCGCTGAGATGCCAAGATCCGGATGGCACCGAGGTGGTGTCTAGCAAGTTGCCGCACTGGTGTGGCCATCCTACAATGCTGAAAGTCGGCGTGGGGCGCCCCGTTGGCCTGTGAGATGGCGTCAGTAGCGGACCGATGTGCGAATGGGGCCAAAGGCAGCGCAACAATATTTTCTGAATAGAAGACACCACAAGGCACTGAGATGCCAAGATCCGGATGGCACCGAGGTGGTGTCTAGCAAGTTGCCGCACTGGTGTGGCCATCCTACAATGCTGAAAGTCGGCGTGGGGCGCCCCGTTGGCCTGTGAGATGGCGTCAGTAGCGGACCGATGTGCGAATGGGGCCAAAGGCAGCGCAATAATATTTTCTGAATAGAAGACACCACTAGGCGCTGAGATGCCAAGATCCGGATGGCACCGAGGTGGTGTCTAGCAAGTTGCCGCACTGGTGTGGCCATCCTACAATGCTGAAAGTCAGCGTGGGGCGCCCCATTAGCCTGTGAGATGGCGTCAGTAGCGGACCGATGTGCGAATGGGGCCAAAGGCAGCGCAACAATATTTTCTGAATAGAAGACACCACAAGGCGCTGAGATGGCAAGATCCGGATGGCACCGAGGTGGTGTCTAGCAAGTTGCTGTACTGGTGTGGCCATCCTACAATGCTGAAAGTAGGCGTGCGCCCCGTTGGCCTGTGAGGTGGCGTCAGTAGCGGACCGATGTGCGAATGGGGCCAAAGGCAGCGCAACAATATTTTCTGAATAGAAGACACCACAAGGCACTGAGATTCGGTTACCACCGAGGTGGTGTCTAGCAAGTTGCCGCACTGGTGTGGCCATCCTACAATACTGCTCCGAATAACGGCGTGGGGTGCCCGAAGGGGGGGGGAGGCGGCGTGAACGGGCCTTCCTAGGTGGAGGCTCGTCTGCTGTAGTGGGGCGCCCCTTTACCGTTTCAGTTGCCATTTAGCTGAGTTTCGGCCGCTCTTGATGCTACAGCGACAGGCGGCTGCGACAGGACTCTCAAAATGGCGGCCTGTTCTTTGGATTTGGGCCTGGTCCACTAAAATGGCCCTGGGACACCTTAGAACTCGGACGCTCGAATTTTTTTTCCTTTCCTCTACACGCAAAAAAAGGTAAATGCCCGGTACATTACACGCTTCATCTGCCACGATGTACTCTCCAGAGGAACCGAAAAAAATATAGTTATGGTAACTCTACCATGCATCGTCATATGGAGAGGTGGCACCGATTAATTATAGTGCTGCATAAAAGAGAGATTTGGAGGAGAACCCCCGACCTGCCAGTACATTCATCAAAGAAGTGGCACTGACAGCATCAGAGGCAAGGGAAACGGTCCCAAATATTTAGAACTTTGGAAAGATTAAAATGACATGTTTAGATTGTGGCAAATTAATTTCATGTGGACAGATGAGTGTTACTCTAATAAATACAGCATATGAACATCATCATAGTCGATGGTTGGTAGAGACATTTTGACTATATCGTGGACCTGCCCGTCCTCGCCCAAAATGGCGCCGGAATAAATGGGACTCGTAACTCCTTGTTGTGTACTGGTTGCACAACCTTGATATCACGAGATACGTATGCAGTTTTGAAGCACATGGCGGGCGGGAACGAGAATAGATTGAATATTTCGACATCCCTATTGATATTAAGTTCTGATGTGTTATTGATTACTGTACTATTGAAAGTTCGAATTAACGTCACCCATGGTACTTGCCCGCAAATGTATATCTAGATAATTTTATTGTAACTGGCTCTGTCGTATTTTAATTATAAAATGTACGTCCACCGATTCCGCAACTGTTAGACACCTTAGTTCTTGCAACCTAATGGCCCGCCCGTTACGTTCCTCTACAGTGTAAATGTCTACTCATCATATACGATTACAGTTTGCTCCATGGCCGGCCCACGTGGTTATAGGCTCGTATTTGTATAATGACATTTTCACAATAAAGGTTTTTAAAAGAAAACATGGTAGTAGTATATACATTGGTAAAGTTTTTAATAATAGTCACTGTTTTAGAATCAGTAAAAGGCAAGTGAAATAAAGCAGACCAATTACATGAAGGGTAAAAGGTATAATACGCAGGAACGCAGTAAAGATAAATGGTCAAGGGCTGTTGCGTTTTCTACTCCTGCAACATAAAGTGATCGATAAGAATCTCATATTTAGGCGTACCGGCGACTAAGACAGCAGGTCGACCCTCTTTTGCTCAACGGCTCCGTCATGGGACGAAGAAACGCCCTTTTTCTCGAAAAAAGAATATATTTTACTTGCAGGACAGTTGTAAATTTTCCGGGAAAGTACATTAGCCTGGAACATTATAACATATATTTAAGAAAAAATAATGTTCGGAAGTAATAAAAAGCGTAATTTTTAGGTCATATGACCAAGCCTTTCATCATTAGAATAAGAAAAGTAAAATGAACCAATGAAAAGTTTTATTAACAAGTCACATGACCTGTTATGCTTACGTTACGCGCTGCGCGTCGCGCTCCGGATCACTTCCGGATGCGCTAACGCGGCGCGTCATATGACGCATTACGTGACAACGCAGGTCCAGAATATAGTCAAAATGTCTCCACCAACCAGCGGTCGGAACACAACCCCTTTCAGCAGGCTAAATAGTTCTGTTAAATGACAACAGAAGGGACAGGCAACAAGAACCATCAGTCAAAGAGGGGAGGGCTAGTTCTTCTCTACCGGGTCACGTTGGGGCGCTACCGGAACTGATCGAATTGGTAGTCTACAGTGTTTCTGGATGTTTCAGACTGAAGCTGGCGTTAGCATGAGAGCACCACCATTTCGTAGCTCCGTCGTGGCCATTCCACGAGCAATAATGCTAGCCGCTCCCCACCAGAAGCCTGCGGGAGTCGGGGGCCCCCAAGAGTTTTGTAGAATCTTCAAGGCTGAGGGGACGCTTTCGAGAATGGAGCCCAATCTCTAGCAGACAAGCGTCCGAGTTCCAAGGTGTCGCAGGGCAATTTTAGTGGACCACGCCCAAATCTGAAGAGCCGGCCGCCATTTTGAGAGTCCTGTGGCAGCCGCCTATCGCTGCACCGCAAGAGCGGGAGTAACTCAACTACATGGTGAGCGAGACGCTGTAGTCGAAAGAGCGGGCTGTAAACAGCTGAATAGCGGAAGAGGCACAGTGTAGCAAAAGCGGATGGAATGGCAACTGAAACGGTAAAGGGGCGCCCCACTACAGCGTGTCTTTAGGTGAAACGGATTGTGGGACAAGGTCAAGAATGGAAGAATTACCAAAAGGCAAAAAGTTCCGCTTGATCCCGGGAGCCGGCCACTTATGTCGGGGGCGATCTCAGGCCACACCAGGAGAACACGACTTGGGGAGGGGGCCGGAGCCAAGCGCCCCCTCCGAGTCCGCGCCATCACACCGTCCCTGGGGGGCCTCCGTCAAGCGGTTCAGGGTGGCACCGCATCACATTGTTTTCAAATGCAGTCACGTCCTCAAACAGCCCCCACTTACTAAGAATAGTGAAGATGAAGCAAGTGCAAATAGGCTTCAGACAGTGTTACAAGCACTCCTCAAAACTTTGAACCATCAGAGTGCATGAGTTTCATGCTCGATCGATTGAGCTAGCCGGATCGGGCAACAAAAAGTATAAAATAGTTATGTAAATAGTTACTTAATAAAATGTTTTACCCTGTTACTTTGCTGGTGTGTTGTATATATTTGTAATATTTGCATAGAGTTTATCGTTATTTTGGGCGGGGTGGGTGGCGGAGCCGAGCTGTCTTGCAGCCATCATGGTGTGGAGCTCAGTTCATCTCACTAGTTTCGTATTTGTCATGAGGGGTTGTTCCTAATGTTTCTATTTTAGCGAGGTCAAAAAGAGATCCCATTAGTGGCCTACTGATTTTGCTTGATTCCTTTTGTTTTTTAACACGATTTTTCGCTATCTGCAAAGACTAAACAGAGTATTGCGACTCTGTGCTTGTTTGTAAATAGAGAATGAACCAAAGAGAACCAATTCTAAAACAGTAAATGCTTGGATAACAATCAATCAAATGGAGAGAGAAGCAGGCACGACGGATTACAACGGGGGCAAAGGCCTGCGTTAACTACCCTTCACTATCTGCAAAGAGAGAGTACTCCTAATAGAAATGAGGGGGGGGGGCAGCATTCAAAGCAGATCAGTGTGCATAAACACGAAAATGTTTTTTCTTACCAAGTACTTGACATTCGACAGCTTATGATATTTGCTATTAAAAAACCATTGAAATTCACTGAAAAAAACATAGGTTATAGACCATATATAGTTAGGAATTATGTGGAAAATTGAATTTTGCCTTGTTATGTGTGCCTACGTGTTCCCCATCCTATGTTATATGTGCATGATCGATATGCATGTATCCCCTTATGATCGATTAAAGACGCAATCATAGTTGTGTCCAACTCTAGTATGCCAGTATCCAGTTCTCGTGAAAGCAACGAGTATTAGGCCTATGTTGCCACGTTTTACAGTGTGCACGTTAATTCATTGAATTGTCCCCGTTTCTAGGCCTCAAAGGGCCCGGACACCAGATTCAAGCTCCAGTCTCCTGAACCCACTCCGAGGAGCGATGCAGCCCCCACCTGCATCCCTGACCCTTCACTTACTTCCTGCCAAGCAGCGCGGTGCCCGGCCTGGCTCTGCCTGCCTGTCTGCCAAGAATATGTTATGCTTCTAGTTATCTGTCCAGCTTTCCTTCTTCGCATTCCTAAGCTACTGAACCGCATAAACAGTTTCAGCTATAGTCTAGTCTTTCTCTCTCCATGCAAGAGAAATACTATATTAATAATCATAGAAGATTCATAGCACACGCAATACATGTAGAATATATGCATGCACCAGCCTTAGTGTCAAGTAGCCTTTGCCCTGATAACTTTTAGATTCTATCAACATGTACTCCAAACACCAGATACCAGATATGATATAGGTACATGTCGTCCTGACACCGCAGACTTTAGTCTCCTCTTCTAGTGTAGAAGTCATAGCCCCCAGTTCTCCCCGGTAACACGTCATTGCCCGTTTGCGCGCACCACTAGGTTAAAGGTCCCAGCTGCTCAGGTAGCCCCCTCCATGTTTCCGCCCATTCATGACACTTCTGTGACGTTCTCATCACATGTCTACGTGCACGCCCTGTGCACGCCTTCTTTTCACGCTCATGTCTTCTTATCTTACGCTTGTCACTAGTTACGCCTACTGTATGAAATGTAATTGAAATGTCTTACTATATATATGTATCTTGAACTGTTGAGGAAATGCGCTGCAGCTGCCTCTCCATTTTATTTCAGGCTGTCCCGATCCAGTCCCTTCCCTTTTGCCTGAATAAAGCCCTTTCGACTCGGATACATCGGATCCTGCCTCTTATTTATTGAGCTATCTGTTATTGTTAATGCATTCAAAAATAGTACCGGTATTTAATTATTTATTTACCACATAATGGCGCCCGAATAGGGACGAGCCCCTTCCCCACGTGCTGGAGATGTAACGCAGGCCCCCTGACCCTCTGCAGCTGTGACGTAACAATACCGTGCACGTGCAGATATTTCTGCTTCAAGTCTCCCTCAGGCCCACGGAGGAGACGGAGACTGCGGTCCGGCATCCAGACGAAGCGGTGTGGAATGCGGTTCGTCCCGACCAGAGCCCAAGCCGAGAGAACAAGGTCCGAGGTATCCGGAGACCCACCTGTTTCTGAAGTCCGAAGTTCGTAGTCCGACGTCGTAGCAGTCCAGTCCAGTCCGAGGCCTTCCAGTTTCTGCTTCCCGGTGAGTACCGTTGCGGGGGAAGTATCTAGACAGGATCATTAGTTTGTTCCTGGTCCGTTGGGTTTGGGTACGCAGATCCAGTCCGAAGTATTCACCTAGGTGGATACGGTATGACGTGTCTCTTTATGGGACCGGTATGTTCTGTACTGTTTTAGCAGTGCATCCAGAAATTCTAGTAAGTCCGTTCTCGAGAAATTCATGTGTTCTGTTTTCAGTGTATCAGGTAGTATTCTGTTCGAACTGTTATTAATGTATTTTTATGTCGTGGTATGAGATTTGTTTGCCATTTCATTACTGTGATTATTGTGTATTGTGTTCGCAAGAAGATTTCCGAAATGCCTCTGTTCTCGAAATTACGTCAGATAAAGACCAGAAAAGGGTTACTCGAAGAAGCAGTTCCTGTCCCCCCTAGGGACAGTCCTGGACATTTTATGTATCACAAGCATGGCTTAGATGCCATATTATATCTAGACTTATGGGCGGACTATACTAAAGATCTTGAAGAGAAATATAGATGGCCTGTATCAGGTACATGGGATGCCGAGTGCATCATGCGAGTAGAAGAGGCATTATGGAAAAAGAAAGCCAGACAGTCCCAGAAAGATGCCATCGAGTTATGGCGCAAAGAATCTCATAAAAGAACCGAAAAGGAATTCAGAAGAAATGCCCTTATTAAAGGTATGTATCCTCTTCTTGCCGAGGGCTTGCCGAAAGCAACCCCGGAAGCACCCTGTAATTTACCGCCACCATTGGTCCCGATTAAGCTACGTCATAAACCGACCGCAGCTGAAATTTTTCTTTCGTCCTACTTGGACGACACAGTTCCAGAATATGCAAATCCTATTCCGCCTGCTCACCCACAGCCTCCCGTTAATAATGTAATTCCCGTTCCTCCAGCCACTGGTCCCGTGGGTCCAGTTAATGTTACAGCACCCCCGGACCAGCCCACAGTAAATATACCCGCCTTGCCAGTTACTTTACCAGCACGTACAGTATTCACCGACGATTCTAGTTTAGGAGCAGCGGGGGGAAGTGCTCCCAGCACCCCGCCCCAAGCAAAACGACTGACGCTGCATGACGTAGCGTTACAGCGTACGCCAAAAGTGGCGACATATACAGATCTCAAGCGACTTCTTACTGACTGTATATATGATCCAGTCCCAGGCGAAGATCACATGATCTTATATTCAGTACGTTTAAGACGGGTTGCCAGCTTTTTGATCACCCTGCCCGACATGAAGGAACATCTAAACAGAATATATCGTTTTATCCGTACAGGAGAGAATCCAGGAAGTATTCACGAAGCTATGTCACAGAGGAAAGCCGAGGTTCAACTTATGATTTTAAAGTTCTTGATTAATTGTTTAATAAGAGAGCAAGATTATCCAGATAAGGATCAGGACGAGATGAAAGCCCTGACCAGGTGGAGTGACAATATAGCCGAGGGAAAACACAAGACACAAGGTAGTGTAGAGAGTATGTACAAGAAAATTCGTAAGGAAATAATACGTATACACCAGAAGGAGGAAGAAAAACGAGCAACCGAGAAAGAAAATGACTCTTCTAGTGAAGAGGTAGACAGCGAGAATCCCTCCAGAATAGCATATGTAGGTAGAACTAGACTTTCCGACCGACATCCACGCCTAGATTACAAGAAAGTTTTTCCTCCTCCAGCACCAGATCAGTGTTCTCTTGAGCAAGTATTCCAGGCCACCGATCAAATCCTGAAATCACGAATAGGTTATAGCGAGCTTAGTACAATGCATGAACAAGAACTAGCCCGATCAGCAGTCCGATGGACTAGTGATTCGACCACGTTTCCAGATGAAATAGTGGCTCAAACGTTTCTGAAACTGCCCCCAGCCGAGCAACGTCTGGTGGGTACGTATATGATCCAGCACCTCATTACACTGTATGAGGAACAGCATTCTGATCCAGGTCCTCTACATGATGTATTAAACGAGTTACTCCAAAACAGATGGAAAGGTCTAGGTACCGATTTAATTAGTGTCATATTAGAACAGCGCCACAAATACAGAACGTTCCTGAATCCACATTATGTTTCCGTCTCACCCCCAGAAAGAAAATCATTCTATATAGACAGACAGAATCCGTTACGAGAAGTACATCCAGTTAAAGGAGAAGATGGTAGTCTAGAACGAGTATTTGTTTACACCCCTATCACGAAAATAGAACTTTTGGAAATGAAAAAGTGAATTCCCTGTCACGATAAAGATCCAGCAGGGTTCCACCGTGAATTAAAGGACATGCTCCGTATGGGAGAATACACGTATCCCGATATCATTACAATGTTAAAAGTCCTGTTGCCTGCGGGCATATATGAAAAACTCAAAGAAAAAGAATGGGAGGTGGGAGAGAAAAAGATAGATTGGACAGCATTAGAAACTGAAGATAATACACGAGTACCAGGTACCGGTCTTGGGGATAAAGCTAAAGCTTTGCCCGAATTATTAATACAAGTTTTGCCAAGATTACTAGCCACGAAAAAGGAAGATTGGGATGCCATCTCAGCCTGTAAACAGAAACAAGACGAAGATACTAGTGATTTTTATTCTAGATTTGAGAAATGTTTCATTATTAATAGTGGTCTGAAAACAAGTAGTGAATCGTATCCCCATCTTTTTGTTACCAAACTAGTCGAGAATTCAAGTCCACAAGTTAAAAATCGAGTACTGAAAGTCGAAAGTACCTGGCAAGCTAATACTCCGTCACAGATGCTCCAGATGCTCCAGTATCACCAGAACAGAATCAGGGAAGAGCAGGAACACGAAAGGAGACGTATGAAAGACACGAAAATGAAAGTACTAGTTGCACAGTCTGTTCCACAAGACAGTCAGAAGAGGGGTCCGAATCAAGCCAGTCATCCTGCAGCTCCCGTTAAAGGGGCATGCAATTACTGTAAACAGCCAGGTCATTATATAAACGAATGTGCAGTTCTGAAACACAACATAGCTACTGGTAAAACTAAAGAAAGACCACGTCCGCCTAGACAAGAACAAGTTTCACAGACTTCCCAGCCACCACAGAATGCACAACAGACAGTTACAGTACCGCAGCCTATAGCTGCAACACAACACGTTACACAGCAGATGTACCAGTACGCACAGTCAGAGTATCCAGATTATCAGCCATATTCATGAAACAGCCTAGAGAGGGAGGTAGGCTTGCCTCTCATCGAGATTCCTGTAGATCAAGAGGGTCCCTATGTACACAGTCAAGTATTAGGGAAAGACAGAAAGTTTCTGATTGATACAGGGGCAAGTAGGACTACCATCAGTCATGACGAGGTTCCAGGGGCTCCACTCTCAGGCTCTAGAAATGTTTCCCTTGGATTTTCAGGAAAACCTATTGTTAATGAAATATCGAAACCAGTTACTCTAGAAGTTGGTCCATTGTCCCGAACTACAGACTTGTTACTCACGAAATCTTGTCCAGAAAATTTATTAGGCATTAAAACTCTGAAAGAATTAGGAGCCGTCATCTGCTGCTCCCCAGAAGGGGTACGACTGTTCCTGCGAGATTTTAAAGGTCATTATGTATTACGTGATTTTGATCCAAGATTATTGAATGTACCACAGCATTTATGGGCGCAAGGTCCAACTGATGTAGGTTGTATGCACATCACACCCCATCGTGTCACTCTGAAGAAAGGTGTTGTATTACCACGAATCCGACAGTATAAATTGCCACCCGAGGCTGTAGCAGCCTTATCCAAAATTATTGACGAGCTTATTGTTCAAGGAGTGGTTGTAGAAACTGACTCCAATGTATGTAATTCTCCTATCATTCCGATTCTGAAACGTACTGATCCCAATGCACCTCCAGTTTATCGACTAGTGATTGACCTTCGAGAACTTAATAAATGTATCATACCCCAGTACCCAGTGGTTCCAGATATTTCTTCCCTATTGACAGCCATTGATTCAGAAGCTACGTTCTTCACTGTTATCGATCTCAAGAACGCATTCTTTAGTGTCCCCATTCATCCAGACAGCCAGTTCCTTTTCGGATTCTGTTTAAATGGAAGAAGCTATAAATTCACACGAGCACCTCAAGGTTTCACAGAGAGTCCTAGCATTTACAGTCAAGCACTTAAAAGACAACTAGACAATATTCACATGCCAACTGACACTGCCCTGCTCCAGTATGTCGATGATCTATTGATCACAGCCCGTTCTGAACGTGACTGCGAACGTGCGTCACTTACAGTCTTGTATTTCCTGGCCGAGATGGGGCACAAGGTGTCCCCTTCCAAATTGCAATTCTGTGTCCAGCAAGTTGTCTACTTAGGACACTTACTGTCCAAGAGGGGTAGGCAGTTGACACCTGACCGTATCCAGTTAATAGCGCATCTTCCACAGCCCAAGACACAGAAGGAGGTACGAGCTTTTATCGGCCTCACTTCTTACTGCAGACAATGGATTCCTCAGTATGCATTTCTAGCCAAGCCACTGATACAGTTAACGACACAGGAGGCAGCCGTATCGACTGTCCTCCCTTGGACCCAGGAACATACACTTGTTTTCAATGAGTTAAAGAAAGCTTTATGCCAAGCACCTGTTCTAGCAACACCGAACTACAGTAAGCCTTTCACACTTTTTGTCACTGAACGTGATGGTACTGCATTATCTGTTCTCACACAAGATCAAGCAGGACAATACAAGCCCTGTGCTTATTTTTCTAGCACATTAGATCCGGTGGCCCAGGCTCTGCCTGCGTGCCTCAAGTCAGTTGCAGCCACAGCTCTAGCTATTAGACAAAGTGATTCCATAGTGTTAGGACATTCCCTGACAGTACAAGTTCCACACTCCGTGGAAGTTCTTTTAAACCGAACACAGACTCAGCACTTGACAATTGCACGTTTAACAGGTTATGAACTGACACTGTTCCAGCCACACATAGAAATCAGACGCTGCAACATTTTAAATCCAGCTACACTGTTACCGTCAGTTACTTCAAATCCTGCCATACATGACTGTGTGGAAGTTGTTAACACCATGACAAAGCCAAGACAAGACTTGACAGACATTGCATTACCTGATCCCGACCTGACACTTTATGTGGATGGTTCATGTATGAGAACAAGTACAGGAGAACTAGTAGCCGCGTATGCAGTGACTACTGAAACCGAAGTTATAGAAACACATCGTATTGACACCCTGTCTGCTCAAGCAGCAGAGCTTGACGCTCTGACTCAAGCCTGCATACGTGCCAAGAACCTGAAAGTTAACATATACACAGATTCACGTTATGCATTCGGAGTCGTACACGACTTTGGAGTGCTCTGGCAAGAAAGAGGTTTTATGACTTCTCATGGAACCAAGATTCAGCATGGCCCCCTCATTCAAGCTCTGTTAGATGCAATACATTTACCGACAGCTATCGCCATCATGAAGTGCAAGGCACATACGAAAGTCACTGACATAATTTCCCAGGGTAACGATCTAGCAGATCGAACAGCCAAGCTCACAGCTCAGACTCCAGACATTCCAGTTAACACGACACAGACACACATTCCAGATCAGACTACTTGTATGACAGTTAAGGACCCTACACAAGATGTAATAGATATACAGTTACATGCTACTCCCGATGAAATAAAGAAATGGTCCGAACAAGGAGGGGTCCAGACAGATCAAGGATGGTTGACGAAGGGAAAAGCCACATGGTTTCTCCCCGACTCTATGGTTCAAGTCATTATTAACACCGCACATAGTCCAGCACATTTAGGAGAAAAAGCCATGTTAGACAGTATTCAGAACCTCTGGTTCAACAAGCATTTACGAGCAGCAGCCAAGCAGAAAGTGCGTACCTGCATGATCTGTTGTCAGTTCAATCCAGGTAAAGGTGTTCCGGTGGAACAAGGTGGATTCCATCCTCCTGACCACCCTTTTGAAGTCCTCCAGATGGATTATATTCAGATGGAGCGATGTCGAGGTTTCAAGTATGTCCTCGTAGTTGTATGTGCTTTGTCCAGATGGACAGAAGCATATCCAGTTCCAGATTACACAGCTGCGACCACTGCCAGGCAGTTGGTTCGTGAGTATTTTCCCCGTTATGGATTACCTAGGGTCGTGTATTCAGATAACGGCCAGCCATTCTCATCCGAGCTCATGAAACAAGTATCCCTTCTGTTAGGGTACCAGTGGAAGTTCCATTGTGTACGACATCCTGAAGCAGCCGGTCTCGTAGAGAGACATAACCAGACCCTGAAAATCCGAATCGCAAAAGTATGCGCAGAGAAAGGCGTAGATTGGATGGTAGCACTGCCAGTCGCCCTTTTTTATATGAGAATGGTTGCTCATTCCCGTTCAGGTCTATCTCCGTATGAGATAGTGTTTGGTCGTCCCCCAAATATGTGGGGTACACCTAGACCACATACAATTACAGATGTTGACAGTAATATGCTGACAGATTACCTTGCCTCCTTGATGTCTGCACTACAATCTTGTCGTTCACAGGTTGCCGCTGCTTTTCCAGACAACACCGAAGTGAAACCGCGTGAAGTCGTTCCAGGAGATTTTGTTTTGGTTCGCAATTTCGATCGTTCTAGTCCGCTGGAGCCCCGCTGGAAGGAGCCCCGTCTTGTTCTTCTCACCACCAGGACTGCAGTGAAAGTAGAAAACAGGAAAGGTTGGCTGCACTCCAGCCATGTGAAGAAGTTTCATGGACTCAAACCAAAGACTTTTCTTAAAGACTGTCCCGTTCTCAAGGACTGCCCAGACACTGAATCTAAACTTCCCTTGTTAGAGAAAACTCCGCAGCAGGAGTATAAACAGAAATTGAGGTCTAGTAAGTCAGCCAGTTTAATTGTCTAAGTCCCTCTCGGGTGAAACGGTTAGACAGGTTCCTGACATGTATGAAATAGACCCGCACAGTGAGAGAGTTAGTCAAAACTCTAAGAGATGTATCATTACTCTGTTCTTTCTATTATTCCTGAGTCTTATGGTTACTTGCATAAGTTATGCTTTACATTTATGTTTTCCTATTTCACATGTACATATGTTTTCTAATGTTACAGTAGAGCACACATTTAGTGACCTGCCTCCTCACGAGTTATCCTATCGTCTTGCTATGCATAATAATACTTTTATCCGAATGCTGCACTATTCACACCAGACCAGCAATGCCACTAATTGTTGGGTGTGTGGTCGACTCCCCCCTTTCCAGACGCCGAAGGGAGTTCTGCCACTCTTTCCCTACCCGTTTTCACATAATGGTTCGTGTGGAGCATGGTCCACGTTAACGTCATCTTCAACTGATATGTCCCTTCTGAATAGAACATGTTTCCCAGACACGGAAGGACTTTCCCATAGAACAGGATTAGATCTAGAAAATGAAGTATATGATCTAGGTAATTATTCATCGAATTTCATGGTTTTGAATGTTCAGTCCGAGACTACTCCAGATTTGCCTGCTATTTCAGTTCTACCGGGCAAAGGCGAATTATGTGTCAGAAAGAATGGTTCCGCACATGTAGGACATAGTGATTGTACTACTGTGGTCGAGTATAGTGACAGTGGGAAATCTATTTTCAAAGCCTCACGTCATTCTTATTTTGTTTGTGGTCAGACCGCATATGTTCGTCTGCCCCTCGATTGGGATGGAACATGTTACATTGCCTTCCTACTGCCACCAGTTTTTCTAGCCCCATCCGACTATCACCGAAATACACATCTAGTACACGTTAGACATAGAAGGGAGACTGAGTCCCCAATTGTCGATCAAACTGAAACTGCTCTAGAACAGTATCAAGACTTCAATAAAGGTTTCTTTTTCTTTATACGTCCTGTCCAGAATAGTAAGTTAATACGTAGGCTAACCAGAACCCTTGAAGCCGTAGTGAATGAGACTACTTCCGCTCTAGGTAACTTAACTGAAGAGCAATCTGCTATGAGATTTGTTGTGCTCCAAAATCGTCTCGTCCTTGACGTCATACTGGCCGATAGAGGAGGAGCTTGTAGAGTCATCGGATCTAGTTGCTGCATTTTCATTCCTAATAACGTGCCGTCTGTTTATTCAGCTATAACCAGACTTCATAAAATTGCCCATCAGTTACACCAGAATCCAGGCACCTGGACATGGTCCGGTTGGCTCTGGAGTATAATATCTGCCTGGGGATGGAAAGTATTGTCATTTCTAGGTATAGCAGTAATGATCATATTCAGTTGCTGCCTCTGTTTACAATGTGGCCCTGCGATTTGCGGCTTGTGTGCTACCTCTTGTATTCCTAGTCCTAAGTCCCGTTCCAAGACAATTCGAGACGAGCAAATGATGCTATATGAACAGATAGATGGTATCATGAATATTGATGTTTCCTGATGGAAACGTAGGGCACAAGGAGGGAATGTGGAAAATTGAATTTTGCCTTGTTATGTGTGCCTACGTGTTCCCCATCCTATGTTATATGTGCATGATCGATATGCATGTATCCCCTTATGATCGATTAAAGACGCAATCATAGTTGTGTCCAACTCTAGTATGCCAGTATCCAGTTCTCGTGAAAGCAACGAGTATTAGGCCTATGTTGCCACGTTTTACAGTGTGCACGTTAATTTATTGAGTTGTCCCCGTTTCTAGGCCTCAAAGGGCCCGGACACCAGATTCAAGCTCCAGTCTCCTGAACCCACTCCGAGGAGCGATGCAGCCCCCACCTGCATCCCTGACCCTTCACTTACTTCCTGCCAAGCAGCGCGTTGCCCGGCCTGGCTCTGCCTGCCTGTCTGCCAAGAATATGTTATGCTTCTAGTTATCTGTCCAGCTTTCCTTCTTCGCATTCCTAAGCTACTGAACCGCATAAACAGTTTCAGCTATAGTCTAGTCTTTCTGTCTCCATGCAAGAGAAATACTATATTAATATTCATAGAAGATTCATAGCACACGCAATACATGTAGAATATATGCATGCACCAGCCTTAGTGTCAAGTAGCCTTTGCCCTGATAACTTTTAGATTCTATCAACATGTACTCCAAACACCAGATACCAGATATGATATAGGTACATGTCGTCCTGACACCGCAGACTTTAGTCTCCTCTTCTAGTGTAGAAGTCATAGCCCCCAGTTCTCCCCGGTAACACGTCATTGCCCGTTTGCGCGCACCACTAGGTTAAAGGTCCCAGCTGCTCAGGTAGCCCCCTCCATGTTTCCGCCTATTCATGACACTTCTGTGACGTTCTCATCACATGTCTACGTGCACGCCCTGTGCATGCCTTCTTTTCACGCCCATGTCTTCTTATCTTACGCTTGTCACTAGTTACGCCTACTGTATGAAATGTAATTGAAATGTCTTACTATATATATGTATCTTGAACTGTTGAGGAAATGCGCTGCAGCTGCCTCTCCATTTTATTTCAGGCTGTCCCGATCCAGTCCTTTCCCTTTTGCCTGAATAAAGCCCTTTCGACTCGGATACATCGGATCCTGCCTCTTATTTATTGAGCTATCTGTTATTGTTAATGCATTCAAAAATAGTACCGGTATTTAATTATTTATTTACCACAATTAGCATTTACAAAACCTTGAAAATTCACTGAAAAAACCATAGGTTATAGACTATATATAGTTAGGAATTAGCATTTACAAAACCTTGAAAATTCACTGAAAAAACCATAGGTTATAGACCATATATAGTTCGGAATTAGCATTTAAAAAACCTTATTTTACTCACACAAAACCATTGAAATTCCATATATAGTTAGTTGCACTAACTATATATCGCGCACCCGCAATCCACTGCTGATGATGTCACATATTACATCATTCATGACATGGTCAGTGACATCACTGATGACATCACTGATGACATCTCAAATGACATCACTGATGACATCACTGATGACATCTCATTTGACATCAATGACCACATCACTGATGATATCATTCATGTGACAATACAATGCATCTCCTCACATTTTAATATAACCTCTGTTACACTCAGTGTTAAATATAGAGTATAATTTTTGAAACCAATGACACACCAATACTAGTTACTACATACGCACTCACTGATTCCTACGTCTACACACACATTCACTCATTCACCCATACAATCATTCATACATACATTCACTCATCTTTACAACACTATCATATGCACTCATACACCTATACAGACACTCACACTCTGCCACTCATCCATGGAGTTACTCACACACCTAGTCAGTCCTGTAAAGAATCAATCACACTTCCATTTTCTAATCTATACAGTTAAACATAGAGCACCTTACGTTTTCAACCATATACTAACACATACTTACTCTCTTATACAATCATTGATACAAGTACACATTGATCTGCACAGAGTCACACACCTCCCAGCCAGCCACACACACACTCAGTCTCCCATGCAAATACTTGGGCAATCAATCAATAACCCATATAGTTACTCATATAGCTACTGATCAACACATGCAGCAGTTTACAGAACAACAGACATAATGATGCACAAATTAAGACAGTTTAGTCACTAACCCATGCACTCAGTGAGACACATTTAATCACTCACTCATACATTCAGTCATGCACCTACTAAATCCTTCGTCCAGACACTTATACATCTACTCATTCTTCAATATGTAAAACAAATTTAAACTTTACAGAAACACACAGTCACTGGATGATGTCATCAGTGATGTCATCAGTGATGTCATTTGAGATGTCATCAGTGATGTCATCAGTGATGTCACTGACCATGTCATGAATGATGTAATATGTGACATCATCAGCAGTGGATTGCGGGTGCGCGATATATAGTTAGTGCAACTAACTATATATGGAATTTCAATGGTTTTGTGTGAGTAAAATAAGGTTTTTTAAATGCTAATTCCGAACTATATATGGTCTATAACCTATGGTTTTTTCAGTGAATATATATATATATATATATATATATATATATACACATATATATATATATCCACACTCCACACCTTTACCGAAGAAAAAGTGAAGAGGCCACAGCAGGGGAACAGTGAGAAAACGGCTTTATTCCAACACATGGGTAAGTATCAGTCCACCATCACCCACACTCGGCGAATGCATTTCGGCGTATTCTCTGCCTTCCTCAGTGCCAGGGGTGTAAATAGTTCAGGAAGGTTCGGGTTTCTCAGATATATTATCTAGCCCTTCCTGATAGGTAGCACAGTGTCATGCTCCTTAAAGGTATATACCTAGCGCTAACAGCCCTATATATATATATAATCAATAAAAAATGGGTTGTAATACACAATGACCCGGTGATAGGTAGAGCGCTTGCTTACTCCCCCAATATTACATTCAGAAAAGCCCGCTCTATGAGTGACATGGTGGTTAAGAGCAGTCCAGAGGTTGTTATGCCCAAAACATGGCTACAAACAGTGAAGGGATAAATATGGTAAAAGTAGAACATCTTACAGGATCCCGTTTCATGATGCTCCTATCACCATATTCAAGAGGCTCACATGCAAAGCTGAATTTGCCATATATGTGCTGGAGTGTTCGTGTGGCCTGCAATATGTGGGCAGCACCAAGTTGCAGGTCCACAAGAGGATACTCAAGCACATTAGGGCAATCAGTAACAGTGACGCATCCTATCCGGTCGCCAGACATTTAAGGAGGGTTCTTGGCAATTGCCTGGATCACCTTAGCTATTTTGTGGTGGACACGATTCCCCGGCTTAGGAGTGGCGGTGACCTTGAAGCTCTGTTCAGAAAATTGGAAACTAGGTATATCCTGGTGTTAGACAGCAAGGCGCCCAACGGGCTTAACTCCAGTGAGGACCTTTACACATGTTTATAATATTCCAATCAGTCCCCCTTCGAATATACTGGTGCAATTTTAAAACATTTCACACATGGCCTCCAATAACATGATTTTAGTTATACACATTTGTTAGAAACTTTTTATCTATGGTAGCAGTTTTTGCATGCACCTGCACTTTGTTGTACTCAACACAGAGTAGACATTCGGCCCACTGGGGCATAACGTTTGATTTTGAATGTTGCTAGAGCCAAATGTACAGATCAAATCTGCAATTTTGCTGTAAGGATTTGACAACCAGTCAGGTAATACCAAATAAATAGATTACCTCTGACCCTTGTATGATATCATTATCTTGGAACTACTTGAAATCTACTATTCATTGCACGATTTGCCTATTTGCACATTGAACTATTTTAATTATTTATGAAGTAATAAATATTTATGATGTTTTAATATTGTAGGCTATTCAATTAGCTTTCAAGATATTTAACATAAAGATGTGCCCACAATGGGTCGCATTTTTGGTATGTTTTGGTATTGTTTTGACATTTTGGATGCCAATCCTATAAAATTGGTCTTGTGTACATTGGCATTGAAAATCAATCTGCAAACATGTTTTTGGGAGGTGCTCAATGTTGCATTACAAATTCTATGTATGTACACCCATTTGGGAGGCATTTTGTATTCATGGATATTGATCGAGGAAAACTGGGTCTTTATTCAGTTTGCATGCACATGATTTTCTTTTAGTAACTTTTTAAATGCTCATTAATTAATGCACATTTTTTAAAAGTATTACTATGTATTCCTTGCCATATTTGCACATTTATCGTAATTGCTGTTGCACACATATAATTATGCGAGCGATATGTACATTCATAACTTATATTTTTTCTATGTCTATTTGCACTGTGCTGAGAGTATCACGTGTTGTTGCACTGTCACTTTAAAAAACGGGGTCACTCCTCATGGCATCATATGATCAAGGCCTCCAGAAGGCTAAAACGCGTTATGGCGGTAGTGCCGGGTGTTTGATCTAAATAAATACCTTGCACCAAGACTTGGGTCCATGTTCGTCTTTCCAGTGTATTTGGAGCAACGAGGCGAAGTTTGTCTGTATATATATATAAATATATATATATATATATATATATATATTCAATGAAAAAACCATAGGTTTTACAGCAGTTATAGTTAGCTGGAAGTTTTACTCGCATAAAACCATTGAAATTCCCACGTTATAGTTAGTTGGACTCACTATAACTTGTGCGTGTAATGCACTGCTGATGACGTCACATATTACATCACTCATGACATGGTCAGTGACATCACTCATGACATCACTGATGACATCATCCAGTGAATGCGTCTATTTAAAAAAAATAATTATGTATTATATATGTATATGTAAAAGTTGATGGAAGAATGAATGTTTAAATAAGTGTTTACATGGATGTTTTTTAAAATACATATATTAGAGAGTAATGTTTAAATATTTAAATATATGTATTAGTGTTTCACTTTGTGTATAAGTGGCTGCATGGGTTGCTGAGTAGCTACATGTGTATGTATATGGGTTATTAGATATTTTTCTTAGTATCAGTATGAGTGTTTGTATGGTTTGGTGGGGGTATTACTTAGCACATAGATGCATAAATGACTGACTCTCTCTTTGTATGTGTTTTGAAGACAGCATATGTGCAGGACTGTATGGGTGGATGAGTGTGTTTATGTGTGTGTTAGTGAGTGAATGACTGTCTCACTAGTGTCTTTATCAGTAACTACATATGTTTTAATCTAGTATATGTGAATATTGATGTATATAGGTGAGTATATGTGAGAGTGAGGGATTGTAAGAGTTCCTGTTTAAATTAGTATGTGTTTCTATAAGTGATTGTTTAAGAGAGTAAGTATGTGTAAGTTTCCTTAGAAGTAAAGTGGTAGTGTGTGTATAGCTGTATATGCAAATAAATGGATGTTCAATTGTTTATTTGCATGTGTGAGTATGTGTGTGAGTAACTTTTGGATGCCTGTCAGTGTGTAACAGGATGTATAGGTGTATCACTACATATGATGAGTGAGTATATGTATGAGTGACTATATAGAAATGTTGGTGAATGAGTGGATGTGTATATAGATGGTGGAATTATTGATTTGGTTGTTGTAAGTGGTATGGGTATCTCCATTTTTTTGCAAATTTTAGTTTCTATTTTTGAATATGTGTTTCAAGGGTTACATTACAGTGAAAGGAGGTCTCTCACTCTGTCACAAGGATGGTGTCATCAGTGATGTCATGAGTGATGTCACTGACCATGTCATGAGTGATGTAATATGTGACGTCATCAGCAGTGCATTACACGCGCAAGGTATAGTGAGTCCAACTAACTATAACGTGGGAATTTCAATGGTTTTATGCGAGTAAAACTTCCAGCTAACTATAACTGGTGTAAAACCTATGGTTTTTTCAGTGAATTTAATAGGTTTTTTAAATGCTAATTCCTAACTATAACTGGTGTGAAACCTATGGTTTTTTCAGTGAATTTCAATGGTGTTTTAATAGCAAATCTTTATAGATATAAAAAATATTAAATTTTAAAACGAATTTTATATTGTATAATTATGTAAAAATTATAATTTTATTTTTATTTTTAACTTGGGGCGCGCCCTGGGGCGCGTACTGGGGAGCATCCCGTTAGCGCTATTCTCGCGAACGAAAACAACATCGTGACGTTTCGCGTAGACGCGTGATGCGTCATATGACGCACAGTGTAAGCGCACCCGGAAGCACGCGTGCGCATACGATCGCGGCGCGCCCTGGGGCGCGTACCGGGGAGCCTCCCGTTAGCGCTATTCTCGTGAACGAAAACAACATCGTGACGTATCGCGTAGACGCGTGATGCGTCATATGACGCACAGCGTAAGCGCACCCAGAAGCACGCGTGCGCATACGATCGCGCAACGTCTCGACGCGCTTACGCCGCGCGCCTCGGGGCGCGCCCTGGAGCGCGACTACGGGCGCGCCCCGGGGCGTGTAGCGTAAGCGCGTCGGGTCATGTGACCTGAAAATAACACTTTCTATTGGTGCAGAACAGTTTTGGTTTCCAAATGAGTAAAGCCCGGGTCATGTGACCTGAAAATAACACTTCTCATTGGTTCAGGACAGTTTTGTTTTTCCAAATGATGAAAGACTCCACCTTTTTTCCTTATTCTGACTTTGTCCTTTGACTGAGGAAGACCTGTTTGGATATCTTTGTGTTATATTTTGTACTTTGAAATGGCTACTGTAGCTGCAACAGCTGGAGCATCTGCACCACCACCACCACCACCACCACCACCACCAAGAGGCCCACCACAACAGTACATTGGTGGTCAAGAAGAGGAGGAGGAGGAAGAGGAAGAGGAGGAGGGGAGCAGATGGCTGCATGAACAAAATACCCCATACAAGCCCAAGTCACACATTGTATGGGAGTTTTTTTCAATCCCAGAGGGCAAGAAAAAAGTGAATGCGGCCAAGGTAACTTGCCTAATCTGTGGTGAAGAACTCTCAAGGGGCAACCCAAACAAAAAATATTCATTTGGTAATAATACCATGATTCGACATATGACCCGGAAGCATCCCAACAACTATTCTCATGCAGAGCTCAAGGAACTGGCCAGTAACCTTCCCCAGTCTTCAAGGACCACCTCCAAAAGAAAGCAACCCACTCCATCGGGACCAGAAACAACGGAGATGATGCCTTGCATTCAACAAAGATTTGAGGATTTCCGAATCACATGTATTCATTGTGGCAAGCTCATCTCTTATGGTGAAAAGAGCGTAAAGCTTGTCGTCCTTGCTGGTGACAATCACAAATGCCCCAAAAAACCCTAATTTTTTTCCGTTTTTTGTTTTTTGCTCCTGTTGAGCCATTTACAATTCCCTGTTTTTTGTTTCTCCCCATAAAAAATACAAAAAAATATAAAACTGTTTTGTGAAAGCCAAAAAAAATACAAAATGTTCAAAAAAACATTAAAAAAATATAAAACAACAAAAAGAAGAAAAAAAAACAGTTCTTTTTAGAACTACCTTTCATTTATAAAAATAAACCTATATTTTTTATGAATCTCTGTCAAATTTTTTTTCTTAGGGTACGCGTACCGGGGCGCGCCCCCCAAAAAAATTGAAAAAAAAATTAATGTAGGAGTTAGCATGAGAGAAGAACACAAACAGAGTAATGTTAAGAGAAAGGGAGATACAGGATGAACACAGAGGAATTGTTTATTACATAGTAAAAAACAGAGAAGGTGTAATAGGGTGAAAGTAAGAAAAGTAAAATGACTAAAGGAGCGAAAGAAGGGAAGAGAGAGGAAGAAGACTAAAGTAGAGATAGTGGGAGAATGTAAGTGGGTGTTGAAAGAAAAAGAAAGGACAGTAAAAAATTGAGAATGAAGGGTAGTGGCGTAACCGGGATAAATGAAGAACGGTGAGTGAGGGTAAGAAAAGACCAGTTAGTGTAAGTAAAGAGGGGTGAAAGAGGGTGAAAAATTGAATTAGGATAAGACATGGGGAGTGACAAAGAGAAAGGACAAAGAGAGTAAAGGAAACAGTACCTGACTGGGTTTGAGTGAAACAGCAAAGAAAGATAAGTAATGCAGTGTGTGTGACTTATAGGGAGTCAGTGGGTGTAGGTCGGGGTGTGGGTGCGTAAGGTGTGTCTGTGGGTGTGGCTGTGTGGGGTGTTTTGGTGTGGGTGGAGGTGAGGGTGTGTGAAGTATGTGTGAGGAGTCTATGGGTGTGGGGTGTATATGTGTGCGATGTATGTGTGTGTATGGAATGTGTGTGTGTATGTGAAGAGTGTGTGTGGGGGGATTTTTTGTGTGTATGAGGTGTGTGTGTGGTGTGTGTGTGGGGTGTATGTTAGAGGTGTGTGTATGTGTTGAGAGGGGGATGAGGTGTGTGTGTAGGAGTAAGATAAATAATTAAGAAAAACAAAATGAGTGAAGAAGCAAAGGAAGGGAACAGAGGGTAAGTGAAGTAAAGAATAGGGATTGAAAGAAGTTGATATGAGAGGGGAAATAGGGAAATTGGAGTAAACATGGAGAATAAGAATAAGTGTGGGAAGCAGAATAAAGACACAGGAGTGAGGTTGGTTGAGATAATATTAGTAAGCTTCAAGCAAAGGATGATGACAAAGTACATTTTTTTAGTCATACTTACCATATAATAAATGTAATTTTAATTATTTTTTTTACTGCACTTTGTATCTGTGAAAGAGAGAAGGAAAAATAAGTTATAATTAGTAAAATGTGTATTTTAAATTAAAATATACAAATGAAGAGGTTAAAAATCATAACAGTGTACCTAGAAATAAAGTAAGAGTGAAGGACACAGAAAGGGAAATAAAGTAATGTAGAAGGATAAAAAGAGAAAAAAAGAAATAGAATGAGAGCAAATTACTAAGAGTAAGGCATATAGATTCACTGACAGAGAGGAAGAGAAGAACAGAGAAATGAACTGAAGGTAAGAAAGATACTAAAACAATGTGAGTTAGCAAAACTAAATCAGGAAACAGTAGTCAATCAATCAATCAATCAATACATTTATAGAGCGCACTACTAACCCGTAGGGTCTCAAGGCGCTAGGAGGGGGGGGTGCCTTTACTGCTCGAACAGCCAGGTCTTGAGCTTCTTCCTGAAGGAGAGGTGGTCTTGGGTCAGGCGCAGGTCGGTCGGGAGGGAGTTCCAGGTCTTGGCGGCCAGGTAGGAGAAGGACCTTCCTCCTGTTGTCGCTCTTCGGATGCGGGGGACGGCGGTGAGGGCGTGGCTAGTTGATCTGAGGTGGCGCTTGGGAGCGTAGAAGTTGATTCGGTTGTTGAGGTAGCTCGGGCCTTGGTCGTGTAGGGCTTTGTGTGCGTGGGTGAGGAGGCGGAAGGTGATTCTTTTGTTGACGGGGAGCCAGTGCAGGTCTCTCAGGTGTCCGGAGATGTGGCTGTTTCGTGGGATGTCGAGGATGAGTCTGGCTGAGGCGTTCTGGATCCGCTGGAGTCTCTTCTGGAGCTTGGCGGTGGTTCCGGCGTAGAGGGCGTTGCCGTAGTCCAGTCGGCTGGTGACGAGGGCCTGGGTGACAGTCTTCCTGGTCTCGGTGGGGATCCACCAGAAGATCTTCCGTAGCATGCGCAGGATGTTGAAGCACGACGAGGAGACGGCGTTGACTTGTCTGGTCATGGAGAGGGAGGAGTCCAGGATGAAGCCCAGGTTGCGTGCGTGGTCCGTTGGTTTGGGTGCGGTGCCCAGGGCGGGGGGCCACCAGGAGTCGTCCCAGGCGAAGGGCGAGGAGCCCAGGATGAGGACCTCCGTCTTGTCTGAGTTCAGTTTCAGGCGGCTGGTCGTCATCCACTCGGCTACATCTCTCATCCCTTCGTGCAGGTTGGCTCTGGCGGCGGCGGGGTCGTTGGTCAGGGAGAGGATCAGTTGGGTGTCGTCGGCGTAGGAGATTATGTTGAGGTTGTGTTGGCGTGCGATGGCCGCGAGGGGGCTCATGTAGACGTTGAAGAGGGTGGGACTCAACGAGGATCCTTGAGGGACGCCGCAGATGACTTCGGTGGCCTCTGACTTGTACGGTGGTAGGCGGACTCTCTGTGTTCTTCCGTCGAGGAAGGAGGTGATCCATTCCAGTGCCTTCTCCTGGATTCCGATGTTGCCAAGGCGCTGCACTAGGGTGCGGTGGCAGACAGTGTCGAATGCCGCGGAGAGGTCCAGGAGGATGAGGGCCGCTGTTTCTCCGTTGTCCATCAGGGTTCGGATGTCGTCGGTGGCAGCGATGAGGGCGGTCTCGTAGTAAGTAAAAAGATAATGACTGAGACGGAAAAGATAAACACAAGTGAACATAACACAAGGAGAGTGAGGCACTGAGGACATAGAAGTAGTGAACGAAAAATAGAGAGAATAGGTCAAAAGTAAGGAGCAAACAAAGATAAGCGAGGGAGAGTGGGTGATTTATAGTGATAGAGTGCGATAATACTGCTGAGTGAGTAAACAGGAATTACTAAAAGAGCAAAGGAGGAAAATACGGAAAAGGGAAGTAAAGCAGAGAGACTGAAAGCTGAAAAGTTATGCAAGGGAGAGAGGGGATGCAGACAGTTGAAATGAGAATGAGGGCTTGTCAAAGAAGTGGAGTAAAGGAACGGGGGTTACAGAGAGTGAGAGAAAGACATTATAAGTGAGTAAAAAGAGCTGAAAGAGGATGGAAAAAGGAAAGTGAGTGTCAGAGAATGGGAATACAATTTAATTTACACAATCCAAAGTATAGAATAACTTGTACAACATGTTACATAGCTTATTTTTGCTGTTCTCAGAATATATTGAATTTCACTTAAAACAGTGAGTTCAAATTACTCATCATATGACAGCGGAAAAAAACCCCACAATCTAAAAGATTGTGTTTAAAAAAAAAACCTTAGATACTGACAAATGACAAATGTACACTAATCTTTGATTGACTTACTTTTCCTTGAGGCCAAATAGTATATCATGGAGGTCCTTTTCTCGTTGCAAAGTACTTTGCTGTTCAGTAAAAAAATCAATTTTATCGACTTTCTAGAAGAAAAGCTCCAAGAACATCTGAAATATTTTCATTATTTTCATATACTCCTTTTTTTCAGTCATGACTCTTTACTCATTCCTGTACCTTTCCTTTTGGCCAAATAGTGTCAGATGTATGAGTATATTTTCAAATTAATTCAAAGAAACTCTGAAATGACCTTTTTTCCGACGTTCTGAAAGAAAGGCTCTACAACATTTTCACAATATTTAAGTATTTGTAAAACCATCTCTGACTCACTCATGTTCATCATTTTGTATAATACTAATATCACTTACTATGAGATCCACTTACAGTACCTATATGACAAGTCAATTTTTTATATTACCTGGATCACTTTTACTCAGAATATATTTTTAAACAGCGAAATAACCTTTATTAACTGCTCCCGTCTTCATAGGCCAATTACCTTTACCTAAATTTTGGTTGTAAAAACACTAGGTATGAATTTTTTAAGCCAAAAGGCAAACGTTGTTTGAAAGTCAAATGAGTGTCGTTACATTGGGTCCAACCTTTACAACTTTTTAAATAGCATGTGTAATGCCCTGATGTTGTAGAAGTACCATCATGAAAAATAACAGCTGCAGTTGCAAAGGTTCTTCCTGATATCGATAACTGTGAAGCCACAACATTTTTAATAGAAGTTGTCAATTTAGTTCCATCAGGTCTACATCGCTGGAACATTAAAATGACATACTGACCATAATTTTGTAGAAATAATGTGGACAGCATTGTAGACTTACATTGGGGGGACACCATATTGTGATCCGCTGCTTTAACTAGATTATTAAAAGGCACTGATTTGCAGTCTGGTAAAGTCAAATATATAAATCTTTCAGTGTCTATTCTAGTAGTACTTGATAAAGTACAGTTGTCGCAGTCATGCTGCCATTGAGAAAGGCTAAAAAGATTTTTTATATCTACACCTTCATCTTCCAATACATCAAACATATACATTAAAAATTCCTGACAATCCTGCTGAATATTCTGTGAAAATTGATTTTGACCAGTACATATGTCTAGAAGATTTCAAATTTCTGAAACACTTTCTATTTTTGCTCTATCACTGGTACATTTCTCAAACACGGAATTCAACAAACAACAGAATCTTTGATCCCGATTTTCAACAATCTGTTCTTGTATATTTTGAAGAAAAAAAACAACATTAACCACTACATTAGCATAGCAGTTGACACCAGAACTGTTTTCAAACTGAAATCCAACAACATCTTCAACAGAATCCTTTTTCCTTCTGCTTACAATTACAGTTTCGTCTACTTTTTGTCTTTTTGCTACTACCGCACTGCAATTACTCTCATTTCTTCTTTTTCGGCCTACCACACGTTTTTGAATCAGAGGATATTGAGGCAAATGTGGAGCATACTCTCTTCTTAACCTATTGTATTCTTTAACACAATGTAGATCTGCACAAATCTTTGTTTCATCACACTCAATCAAGTACAATGCTGATAAAGTTCTGACTCGTGATAATGCCACATATGCCATACCCTCTTTAAACACAGAACTTCCAATGTTCACCAAAGCGCTATCTACACTTAAACCTTGAGACTTATGAATTGTCACCGCATATGCCACACAAATAGGAAACTGTTTTCGGCGAACATATAAGTCTTTCCCGAGCAAAAATCTAGCTGAACAATGACAAATTTGTTCTATTTCATCAATGCCATCAAATTTAATTGTTAAAATTTCAATTCCATCTCTATTTTTGTAATTCACAAAACCAACAACATGACCCATTGCTCCATTTACCAGACCTCTTTCAACATTTAAATTCCTTCTCAAAATGATACGACAATTTAAACACACATTCAGAGACTTTTCAAAACCAGCAGTTTTAGATATAGTCTTCTCTAATGAATCCAATTTTGATTTCACATTTTCAGACAAAATAATTGTTGCTCCCATATGCTCAATTTTATCTGTAGCTTCCAGTTTCACTATCTCATTATTTTCTAACTTTAACATTTTGTTGTTGAACATGGAACATTCTTTCAGAGTTGGCATCAAACATATGCCAGATTTCTTCTCGTTAATTTTCTTAAAAATATTCTCTGGAAGAATGTTTTCATTTGGGTACAAATTTGAAATGAATCGTCCATGTAAAGCTTCTTTCCCTTGCTGACTTACTTTTCCGATTCTTACATCTTGTAAAATATTTTTATAATCTTCATCCTTTGCCTGCCGCATATTTTGAAGCAGTTCTGCATATTTGAAGTTTAACCATATATTAACGTTTCCAATGCTTCCTAGGCACTTCCTGGTATCTTCATGCATGAGCATTTTGAACACAGGTTGTCCTTTCACTGGAGTCAACTGCAGTAGATCTCCAAAAACAATAATGTGTTTTCCTCCAAATAAGACATCATAGTCTGTTCTAAGAATTTCTTGCATTCTCAAATGCACAAAAGCAAGCATTATATTTGACACCATGCTTACTTCATCAATGATAAGAAGTTTCATTTTCTTCAGGACTCTCGAAACTTCGGAACACGCATCTCCAGATTGCTTGTGATATTGCAATTTGTTATCATGCTCCACTGGCAGCATCAGTAAACGACGTAAAGTAATCCCTTTAATGTTATGTGCAGCCAGCCCAGTTGGAGCGGTAACAACACAAGACAGCGGTGATTCAGTCCTTTTCTGCAAATAAGTTGCAATTGCTTTAATCAGAAAACTTTTTCCAGTTCCCGCTTCTCCACTCACGTACAGTTGGACTGGTTTAAAAGATGTACATGAGCACTCTTTTTTCTCATGAGTGAATCAATGTTCAACCTGATCTGTGACTTCGTCATATATCTGTTTCTGCTCAAGGTTTAGTTGTTTCACCAAATCTTCTAAGTTAACTACATCATCTTGAGCTTGTTCCATAGCTCTTTCCACCTCATCCATGGCAGTGGCAGCTTCATTTTGTATAATTGGTCCTCCAAGTGGATCCTGACTCAATGAAGCAGAACTCTGACTGTCTTGAGAACTGTCTCTAGCAATCTCTGCAGCAATTGTGGCTTCTTGCTCTATTTCTTCGTTCAACATTTGCAGATAATTTGGAATTAGGAATTCTATGGTATCCTTGATTGCATTAAAAGAATCTTCGTAACACAGAAAATCTCCAAGTAGTTCCTCTTCTGTACGCCATAGCTTAAAGAGTTGCAAAAGAGCTAAATAGTAAAATTCCCTTTTCTCTGGATTTTCGCAACTCAATTTTCGATGATTAATCAAATGGCCTTTTTTCTGTCTCACTAGACATCCTTCACACCCAATGATAGCATGTATTCCATTGTTAATATCTTCTCTGATGGTTCTCTTATAAATATAATTTTGCAGAACTTCATACAAACAACTGTTCTCAAGATGACTACTTCTATTTGGATAGTATGTATCCAACATGTTTGTCTTCAAAATATCTGTACTTTCTGGTTCTTTCTCCGCCAAATACTCTATTTCTTGTACAGATTTCAAAACTCGGTTTCGTGTTGCAGCAAGACCTAGACTCACCCAAATGATGGTTCTAGATTTGGCATAGAGACTTGCTGATGACAATCAATCAGAACATTCATATGCTCCAATTTCTCGATGCGACAACATCTTCAGACTGTAACTGTATAATTTCTTGCTTAGACTCTTTTCATGTGAAATGTCCTCCCACATTTCCTTCAGTTCTGTCTTTTCTTTTTTTGTGATGTAAGACGTCACATATCGAGCCACAGCAATAGAGTTGTCAGCAACAAATTGAATATCCATGTTAGCATTTCACATGGACAAAATCACTGGGTTGTAGTCGTTGATGTACTTGGACTCTTCGTTTCTTTTTAAATTGTATGTATTTTTTGGTGATTTCCTCGCACAGTATGTCGCAGAGAAGACATCAAATTATTTACTCTTCCTTTAGAAATCACTGGTCGTGGAAAGCCGAAACGACATTTTGTGTAGAACTTGTCCTTGTTTCTGAATTTTCGACGACAGTACTTTCCACAACGATGGGATTGAAAGCGTAAAACTTGTTGCCTTAAACTGTTTTCTTCAGTAGTTTTCGGAACAGCACATGTTGAATACTCTTCAATGAAGCTCATCACTGTCTCATCCGAATCTGTTCCAAATTTGGGTGCATCTTTAATCCACAACAACATATGTATGTGAGGAGCACCTCTCGCTTGATACTCCTTTCTCCAAAAGAAATCCAAAACCTCTCCAAGGGGAGGATTTTTTTTGTTGGTAATAAAACACATCATAGCTTCAAATCTATGATTGAAATATCTGCACACATTCACAGGATCCAAAGAACACAGTTCTCCAGGTGTTTTGAATTCTATATTTTTTATATTTGCATTTGCCTCTCGTAGAAATTGAATTAAGTCGTCCCATGCCTACTCGGCACAGCTAAGAGTGTGGAACTATGTAGGAGTTCCTAAGTTTCTTAGCATACATTTCAATTCCCCATGACGACGGTACCAATACTCATTTGTACCACGCTGTCATGCCATGAGATTGATTAGATGAGATTCTAAAATATTATCTTGCAGATTCACTTTCTCCATAAAGTCCCTCGCCGAAACATTTTGCAGATGTGCTCCACTTTTCAGTATATGGTTTACTGCATAAGAAAGCCCAGACAAGTCACTTTCATACAGTAGATGAAACAAATAGGGAATGCATTGACGAAACCTTGGATCTTCAGCATATAATCTTACAGTTCGATATTCAGATGCAGGAATTTGAAGTGGACGATCGTCATATGGTCCACCTCGACCTGTTGGAAATAGCTGTGGAAAACAACGAGCTTCCAAACTTTCTTCCCATACACTAATGGGACTTCCTTTTGCTGCCTTCATTTGAAACAATTCAATTGCATTCCCCATTACTTCTTTGGAATGCAAAGGATGAACAGTATAATGTTCATATATTTCTTCACTTCTAGACACATCAACTTTTTCAATTTGGCCGCCTGAACAATCACTGTCTTCATCTGCAGCTGTTTCCTCTGCTGCAACACATACATCTTTGTAATACTCATTGTTTTTGACTAAATACAACGTTGCCTTTTTGACTTTCCTAACATCCACTAAATCTTGCCAGATTTTCTTACTCTTTGTCTGAACCCCATTAACTAGAATAACTAAAGGTTTCTCTTCTACTTTTTCTATACCAATTGTATCAATATTTTTTTTTAAATCAAGAGGCAAATAAACAACTCTTCCCTTTAATCCTCTCTGCAAATCTGTAGGAGGCAATTTCCCTATCTTAGGCTCCATGCGAACAATTGCCTGAAAAGGGTGGACACATTGAATCAAAATAGACTCATATGTATTTAAATCCATCAATTCACGGGGAATGTCTACCAACTCCAGATTATTATGAACAGCTCTAGCAGGCATTCTGTTTTGATTTAATTTATCATAACAATATTTACAAATACGCTGATCAGAACTCAAATCAAAACAATTCTCCACCCACAAATAAGTTGCAAAATCCTTCCACTCATAATTATTCATCTTTTCACTTTTTACGTATAAATCAACTAATCTAGTTTGATGCTTATAATGACTTCGTCGACAACACACACAAGTAAAATTCGGCCTTTCACTTGATTTCACCTTAAACCTGGTAATTTCCTGCTCAAACTTTTCTGTACTTGAAATCTGTACATTGTCTTCCACATTACATTGAATTGCTGTGTCAATTTCTACACTATCCTCTTTTTCACCAAAATAACAAATCTCAATTTCTTCACAAATCTTCTTCACATCTAATTCAGTTCCATTCAAAAGAGCACTGTTTAATTGTTTAAGCTTAAGTGCTGGACTTTTTGCATAATACAACATTCTCACTAATTTCCTCATTTTGGTATGATGCACTGCTAACATCCTAAAATGATGAAAAACACTCTGACAGACTTTTCTAGAAAGACAAGCCAGTGAATGCCCTTGCAAACCTGTGTTTTCTCAAACTCTGCAAGGATCTAAGTCTTGCAACAACTTCACTTTCTGCTTTAGACTTTTCTTACTATATGTACGTAAGAAATTACAAAACAAATCAATTGATTCCTGTCGCACACTACAAATACGACTACACTTCCAAGTGTACACTGGACCCTTAGTATGTCTCCCTAAAACTTCATCAGTTAACACCTCTTCTGGTTCTCTAGGCACAAGTTTCTCTTTTTCAATCGGACAACCGTCTTTCACTTCATACGCTCGACCACTGGTGCCAACTGCATGCACTAAATCATTCTCCTGGAAGTAACTCTCCTCATTAAAAAGTGGCTCACAACTTGAACTGTGCATCCATTCTCCTGAAAAAACTTTACAAAAATTACTCCGATTAATTACTCTTTTCCATCTACTGTTTGATTTGAAAACATCAATTGTCTTGTTAAGTGTCCTTATTCTATTGATTATTAAAATAAATAATTTTTTCTTAACTTCAAAAGCCTGATCAACAATCTTCTCTACACTTTTCTTTTTCTGATAAAAAGCAGCTCTCTGTTTACCTTTCCTAATGTTTTTTAACAAATTTAAAACCACCCTATTGCGAAACATTCGTTTACGAATGTCTCTAAACTGATTCTGCCTTCTATTCCTATACATATTATTCTCTTCTGCTCCAGTTGTAGGATTCTTTGAGGTTCTCTCCTTCTTTTTCAAATTTACTCTCTCATTCTCTTTTTCTACATGCTGTCCAACATTTTTTTTTGATGTACATATGTTCCGTATGAAAGACTTAGTTGTCTTAGCAGGAGCTTGGTTCAAGATGTCTGTCAACATTCTAATCGGTGGAAACCAGAAAGTGTTGGCTGCCATTTTGTCACTCCGAGGCAGAAGAGAGCCCAAAACAAAAGTGGAGAACGTGAAAAGGGGGCAGGGTAGAGAGTTCCTGACCCCCTAGTTGTTCTCAGGGGGGTCCCTGAAGGACCCCGAAGGCCTAAAAAAAAAATATATATTTTTTTAAATCGCGGGGTGCGCGCATGCTGCACGCACCCCAAGGCAGAAGAGAGTCAAAAACAAAAGTGGAGAAAGTGAACAGGGGGCAAGGTAAAGACTCCTTGACCCCCTAGGCCTTCAAAAATCGCGAGGTGTGCGCACGTTGCTCGCACCCTTGAGGCAGAAGTGAGTCAAAAACAAAAGTGGAGAACGTGAAAAGAGGGCAGGGTAGAGAGGTCCTGACCCCCTAGGCCTTCTCAGGGGGTCCCTGAAGGACCCCGAAGGGCCAAATAAACATATTTTTTCATTATAAAAAATCGCAAGGTGCGCGCTGGTTGCACGCATCCTCGAGGCAGAAGTGAATCAAAAACAAAAGTGGAGAACTTGAAAAGGGGGCAGGGTAGAGACTCCCTGACACCCTAGGCCTTCTCAGGGGGTCCCTGAAGGACCCCAAAGGGCAAAAAAAACATTTTTTTCTTTAAAAAAAAATCACGAGGTGCGCGCACGACAGAAAAAACCCCATAAAAAATACAGTTAAATAACAAGTTTGAGTGTTTAGATGTTGGTTGGCTCTAAAAAGAACCGTTGTGTTCATTGAGTATGTATATATATAAAATATATATATTTATATTCACTTAAAAAACCATAGGTTTCACACACGTTATAGTTAGGAATTAGCATTTAAAAAACCTTAGAAATTTACTGAAAAAACCATAGGTTTCACACACGTTATAGTTAGGAATTAGCATTTAAAAAACCTTTGAAATTCACTGAAAAAACCATAGGTTTCACACACGTTATAGTTAGGAATTAGCATTTAAAAAACTTTTGAAATTCACTGAAAAAAACACAGGTTTCACACACGTTATAGTTAGGAATTAGCATTTAAAAAACCTTGCAAATTCACTGAAAAAAACATAGGTTTCACACATGTTATAGTTAGCTGGACATTCCACTCATACAAAACCTTTGAAATTCCCCCGTTATAGTTAGTTCAGCTAACTATAACTCACGCGACCGCAATGCACTGCTGATGACATCACATATTACATCACTCATGACATGGTCAGTGACATCACTCATTACATCACTGATGACATCTCAAATGAGGTAGCTACAGCCCGAACTGCTGAACGGATGTACACCAAATTAATCAAAGAGGTAGCCCTCAGTTCAGACTTGTGCCATTTGCTTAAGTGGTGTCAATCTGTTCAGCAGTTCATGAGAAAATGACAGTTAAAATCATTTATATATCCATGGCCGCAGTGGATCCATGCACCCTGAGCGCACCATGAGCACACCCTTCCGATCACTCACTGAATGCTAATTGGCTGTCAAGTGGTTGTCAACATTCAAAACCAGGAACTGTTGAAATGAAATGAAATGAATTTGTACTTGTAAAGCGCACTTATACCCCAACTGGGGTTTCCTGGTGCTGTACGCATACCGCTGTGGAACCCTTCCTGGTGTTTCCCTGTGAAATGTCCACTCCTTGGCACCCCCAAGGTGAAGCCAGGTATCCCAGTGCTGTTGGGGCCGTTGGGGAGATTAAGCAAGCTAATGCCCAGAGTTGCAGAGTGGGACCCATGATTAGAATAGGCACCGAGGCGAGAATTATCAGGTCCGAGGAAATTGAGCCCCAGACCCGCCGAGGCGGGAATTGAACCCTGGTCCCGGGCCTGACCTCTGCATCAGGGTCTGCCGCTCTAACCATTGAGCCACACTTCTCGGTAGAAGCGAGGCTGAAGAAGTCAGTGGAACAAGTGTGCACAACGTATAAAGGGGAAGGGTAGAAATATCCTGATCCTCTAGATCTGTTTAGGAGACCGCCAGGGCTAAAAAAATATTATATATATATATTTAAACCCAGTAGGTGCACACAGGGTGCGCGGATCCTGCCGTAAAAAATATATATATAACAAGGCTTCTTTTAAAATTAGCCCCCGTGGGGCCAAATCCCAGGAGCAAATTAAAAAAAAGGATGGGACTCCCAGAGGGGCCCCCTAACACAGGGACCGCCACCCCCGGGGCTATAAAACAAATGGTTGGGGGGCCTCAATGACCCCCCAAGCCCCGGGGACCAACAACCCCTGGGGCTTTTTGTATTGTGGAAGGGGGGCTCGTGGCCCCCTTCCTGGAGCCCTCGAGGGCCCTGGGGACCACCACCTCCCAGGGCTGGCTCCTGCAGTGTCCCGGGATGCCTACCCCTGGTACACTTCTGTTTGCTTTGAGAGGGCAGGAGTCTTGCGGCTCCCGCCCTCCTAGAGCAGGGAAATCTGTTCTCTCTTTAAAAATCCAAACCAGATTGCTTTTCCACATGGGGAGCTGCATGTTAGCAGCTCCCCATGTGGAAAAGCAATGCCCGCTCCCAAACGCGTAGAAGTCATGCACCAAACGCGCTGGAGTCGCGCACCCTACAGATTATGAGTCGTGCATCCAACGCGTGCACACCAGGGGGACGCACTGAGCGCCGCGCTAAGTGTGTGTCTCCTAATTTTACCGTAACAAAATAGCCCCTATTAGTAATTACTAATATCCCCCAGGGACCCCATCCCCCAGGGCTTATAAAAAAATGTTGGGGACCGTGGGGGAGCCCCAATGCCCCCATGGTCGCGCTGGCTCCCTGCGTCCTTTGGGAGACAGGCTTGATTTTCCACATGGGGAGCTGCTAGCATGCATGTGGAAAAGCAATCTGGTTTGAATTTTGAAAGAGAGAACAGATTTCCCTGCTCTCTCTTTCAAAATCCAAACCAAGTTTGCTATGGTAGGACGGGAGCCGCGAGACTCCCGCCCTCTCATAGCAAACTGCAGTGTCCCGGGGGTAGGCACCCTAGGACACTGCAGGAGCTGGCTCTGGGGGGTGGTGGTCCCCAGGGCCCTCAAGGGCTCCAGGAGGGGGGCCACGCAGCCCCCCTCCCACACTACAGAAAGCCACAGGTGGTGGTCCCCGGGGCTTGGGGGGGTCATTGAGGCCCCATTACTAAATTTTCAGGGGGGGGCCTTGGAGCCCCCAACTAATTATTTTATAGCCCCGTGGCTGGCTCTCACTCTTGCATAGCAAACAGCAATGTTGAAAAAATCTTCCGGTAAGATAACAAAGGATTTTGAAGTCCATTTTCACTGTTGTAGTTTGCTGCCGTTAAAGAGGCGACAATTTTAACGCTGTCTTTGTAAATATGCCTCTAAGTTTTGTAATGTCGACAATCCCGTCTCCCATTTAAATAGGCACAAAGTATTTATTGAAGTGCATTGTGAATCGTGAAGCAACACTGTCTAATTGTGATCGATAATGAATTCAAAGAGTTGTGTGCTTCTTCTGCCCGTATTGCGCATAGGGGCAGATTTACAAGTTCATTGCGTTACTATTGCATCACTTTTAAGATGGGAAAAGTGATGCGAAAGTGGTGCAAGGGGCTTGTAAATCTGCTACACAGTGTTCTGTCTTACTTTGCTTTACTTTCTGTCATGTAGAGGATCCTGGGTAAATATAACGGTTTCTGTACAGCCAGTACCTTTCAACCCTACCCCCAAACTGCTTACTGCCTGTTACCATAGTTACAGTTCATGGAACACTTAAGTGAGCACACAGGTTAGAAGTTCACCACACAATGTTGCTAATCAAAACAGTTAATGTGCTGGAGTATTTAAAATTTTCCATAGGAACCATTAGTCGTAGCTATAGACTTTGGTAAAGAGCTGGTGAAGAGTTAGCCTCAGTATTATATTATTTGTTATAAATATCATTTCTTTTTTAAATGTTTTCTAAGTATATGATTATCACACTAAATAATAGTGAACTGTTGTCAGAAAAAGAAGACGTATATACTTTTTTTGTATTAACTTTTATTAAAACAACAATAAATAACTCAAAACGTAACTTTAAGATAACAATATAATAAATAACTAGAAACATAACTTTAACAAAACAATATAATACACAAAATGTGATTTGGACTTCAATAGAAGTTGGGTAGGTAATCTGCAAAACAAAAATGAAAATAAGTGTTTAAAATTAGATCGATGTGACTGAAGGAGGTCAAAGATTACAAGTACTTGGCAATATTTGTTCATTTGCACGTCTGAAGTGTGCCTGATACATTCCACCTCTCTTATAGGCCCACGTTCAAGAGGTGTCTGTACGGAAGCGCCTACTGCGTCAGAATGACAGTATGGACCAACAGGTGTTTTAAATGATTCAGAGATGAGATAGAATTAGGTGAGAGATCAATTCATTATGCAGGACAATATTCTTTGGGGCTCATTTACAAGCACCTTGCGCCACTCTTGCGTCACTTTTCACAAGTTAAAAGTGATGCAAAAGTGGCGCAAGGAACTTGTAAAAAAGCCCCTTTATTTCTAACGCATTTAATCGGAGGCATTGTGTAACTAGGCCGCTCTGCTTACCTTCTGTAAACACTGTGGCGAACAGAGTTCCCAACTTGAACACTGCAGACTGTATTACATTCAGCCTTGATTTTTTGTATCGGCAGAGTGGACAGCAGCGCCCATAACTTTAAAAGAGAAAGAGAAACGATGTGAGAGAGAGAGAAAGAGAGAAAAAACGACATTAAAACTGTGAGAGAGACAAAGTTATAGATGGAGCAGTTAATACTGGAGAAAATC
The DNA here is from genome assembly GCF_964261635.1 of Lissotriton helveticus. Classification (NCBI taxonomy): domain Eukaryota; kingdom Metazoa; phylum Chordata; class Amphibia; order Caudata; family Salamandridae; genus Lissotriton; species Lissotriton helveticus. The sequence continues at coordinate 1,130,374,707 of NC_136063.1, forward strand.
TTTGTACCTCATCTTTTTGCCTCCGTTGTGTGTTCAAGCACGTGCCGGTTCATAGTGCACCCTCTAGTTTAGTGATCTGAAAGATAGTATAGAGTTAGTAATAGCAGAGTATATACAACTGCACAAGAATATTTTTACTTTATGTCTTTGTAAATACAGGATACAGTATTTCATCAACTTCCACTGTAAGAAGGTGTCTGTGCGCTGTTTTTCTTTCACAGTACTATATCCCATGCACTACCACTGCATAGCGGTGAGTTCTCATTACTGCGTACCCAGACTGTTGCACCCCATTGACTCCCAGAGTCCGAAGGTGAGTGCTTTTTCTTGCACACTCAGGGGCAGATTTACAAGCTCCTTGCGCCACTTTTCCTATGTTAAAAGTGACACAAAAGTGGCGCAAGGGGCTTGTAAATCTGCCCCTCAGACTGTTGTAACCTATCTATTCTCACAGCTCGGAAGTAATTGTACATTCCTATGCAGTGAAGCTGCTGCACACTACCCACTCTCTCCGTCCACAGATAACTTGTCGTTGTTTCGGAAACAAGCTTCTTTGCTCATCTTGTGCTATTGGCGTGATTCAAAGAGGGTGCACCACGTGTCGAAGCAGCCTTCTCAGACATTGTTACGATGGCCATGCATTATCGCAGAATGCACGAACGTTGAGCTTTGGAGGTGTTTGGGGGGGACGCCAATTTGTGAAACACAACCTGTAAGATAAAAAGGAAGTAAACATCGTGTGTCATTTCTTTATCAAAGGAGAGGGGAAGTGAGAGAGTGACTGAAAAGAATATTCGCAGCTCACCTTTCTGTCACCGCTGTGTTTTTCACCACGTGCCGGGACACAATGCACCCTGAATCTCTACATCTAAAAGATAGTAAAAGAAAGATGCCCTTTCACACACCTTCCCTCCCGCATTTACAAACAACTATTTGTACAGTTCCAACTTGTTTAATAGGCTTCGGTTTTTGAACAATTACTATAGTAGTAATGTTTTTATCCGGTTGTGAAAGCAAGTGGTGCGAAGTGATACATGTGGTTTCGATCATCACGAGTGTCCGACATTTTATCGATTATAAAAACATTCCTGCTATTGGAAAAAAATATATAAATGCAATATGATACGGTATATAGGACTGCGTACGCCTAAATCGCTGCATCGCCTTTTTGTATCCAGTCTGCTGCACCCCATTGACTCCCTCCGATGCGCACCCAGGCCTCATTGCTCACCTTTTTGTGGATAGGACACCTTCTACATCACGCAACCACGCTCTGCCACCAGGAAGTCTCCTATATGGTGCCACTACAAAAAGAAAATTGGGACTCATTAAAGAACAAATCACTTTTCTGGCTTGGTAGAGGACGGGACTAACCCACCAACACTTCAATGAGATTAAGATGGTAAAAAGGGTACAGTGGGTTGGGTCCCGCAGTAACAAATCCTTGGGAGATTGCATAGTTCTTACATTCAAAACACCAGCACTAGTGAAGAACATACTCTGGGTAGAAGGTAAGAACTCAGCAAGCATGAGGGAGATTAATGTCCTGCCGCTTGGCTTCTTTTATCCCCCTTGTACTTGGGTTGGCAAAGATAATAATACCAATACTAACTCAAATATATATACGCATGCCCCCACCACGGAAGATGGTATAACGTTCAAACAACTAACAGGTTTGGCTCTCTGTCGGGATTGGAGGAAACTGATTGACTGAACAAAACAACATTTTCCCAAAAAGGGAAGCATAAGGCACAGGGTGAATTTGGTCCCCCCCCTATGATACCTCAATTAGATATTGTGCAATCTCCTGCCGCAACTAATTGTTCTAAATCGCAGGATCAATACCTTTCCCATCCAAATGAGAGCACTCCTCAACCCACATGCAGAAATGTTTCACAGGACCAGGTGGGCATGGGGGAGATGGTACAAGTGGCAAATACTGCTCTTTCAGAGGGCATTAATAATCTTGGGTTACCAGAGAGGGGCTATCAGAAAGACTCAGGGCTCGGCGTCGTATTTTGGAACGTAGCAGGACTGCGAACCAAAATCGATAACGATGTATGGCTTAAATTCACCAAAAAATTCACGGTCCTGTGTTTACAGGAGAATTGGACTACCTCAGCTGTCCACTTGGAGGGATATAAGACTTATTTCTCCACTGCTATCCCCACCACATCAGGGAGAGCAAAAGGAGGCTTGATAACATATATATCTAACCTCCTAGATCTTAAAGAAATAGTCCCCCTGAAACTTGATTCAAATTTTCAAGTGATCTCCCTCGAACTCAATAAACAAGATATCTATCTCTTGGTTAACTTTTATAATAATATTTACAACGCACAGCTGATCCCAGTACTAAAAGATATCCGGACCATCTTGCTGGAATTCAAATATAAGACTACTAAAAATGTTATAATTATTTGGGGTGGCGATTTTAATTTATCTACCTGTGGCCATAATAATGATCTAATATGCGGTTTGATAAATGAGGAGGGGACTAATTTAACTCATTTCCCCCATACAATACTTGGTAACTTTCTAAATGAAACACTGTTTATTTTAGAACTCACTTGGGCAAATGAGTTAGTGGTACCACGGGTTCCACTGACTCAGATTTTCATCGTAGGGGGGCAAGCACTATAATCGATTTTATATTCGTATGTTAAAAATGCAGCGTCCCGCATTCTAAATTTTAAAACCCACACCAACGCTACTAGCGACCATTTCCCAAATAGCATGAAGCTAACTAATCCTAATAAGCAAAGAAAGAAGAATTGGCCTAAATTACTTAGACACGATAACCTGACCCTAGATAGGGTAAATGGCTATTCGCCCAAATGGGACAAAATTGACCCATCATACATAACAGCGGCAGTGGTAAAAAATTCTCTTGAGTCGATAAAGGTCTGTCTGGATAACTCTTTCTCCCATCAGGATATTTTAACAAATTTTGAGGTCATAACAAGAACTATAAAACATGCCTTGTCCACACAACAGAAACACCCACGAAAATCTAAGGGATGGTTCGTTAGAACCTGTACAAAGGCATACTCTGACCTAAAGCACTCCCTACACAAACCAATAAGAGATATAAAAAAAAGTTCTTCTAAGAAAAGTGTATAATAAGGCCATAAAAACAAGGAAGCTTGAATTAAAAAATGAAGCATGGGAACAAGTACACAAAAGCTGTTCCGAAAAGGATAGTTTGGCCTTTCGGAAAATAGTTAAAATTCCCTTCCTAAACGAAGACAGGGAGACACATAAGATAGAAGTACCTATAGATGAATCTTCATGGATAGACCATTTTTCACAAATATTTGGTATAACGGTTGAGGAAGGAATTCCACTAGCTTAAAAAGATGGGGTAACTTCCACAAATAACTTCAAATCCTACCCCATTACCCTCGATATCACAATGCAAGAAGTAGATATTGCCTTAAAGGGAAGTAAGGGGGAAAGGCGCCAGGGCCTGATGAGGTCCCTGTGGACCTCTTTAAGCATAATATGGACCTCTGGTCCCCAATACTCACTAAGGCTCTGGTAGCTTCTTGTACAGTTGGTCTTGTTGAGTCTTGGTCTAAATCCATACTAGTCCCAATATGTAAACAAGGTGATCGACAGAGCCCGTCATGCTACCGACCGATATCCCTCCTAGACTCACTGGGTAAGGTGGCAGGATGAATCATTCTTGATCGTCTAAACTAGTGACGGAGGACAATAACATTCTCTCCGACCTTCAGTTTGGGTTTAGGGAAGGTATGGGCACCACAGAACAAGCTCTTAACTTGGCTTTACTGATGGCCAAATATACAAATGCAAAGGGGAGGGGGTTTTACGTGGCTTATGTAGATCTGTCAGCAGCCTTTGACTGCGTAAGCCATTCTAAATTATGGAGTGTCCTGAGTGACATGGGTATAGATCAGCCCGTATAAAATTTTTGGAGAGAACTGTACTCCAACGCAATGGACAGAGTCAGGTATGGAACAGGGGGTGATTTAACTGCGCCTTTCCGAGTGGAGAGAGGGGTAAGACAGGGATGTGTCCTGGCCCCCTTCCTATTCTCGCTCTACACAAATGTGCTGGAGAGGGCGATGTTGGAGGGGTCCCAGGATCTACGCTGCGTCAGACAAAGACCAATCCCCGCTCTACACTATGCGGACAGCGCAGTGATCTTAGCACAAACTCTACTAGAACTGAAACATGCTGTTGACAGATATCATACCTACATGGTCAAATTAGATCTAAGAGTTAACATTAAAGAAACTTTTGTAATGACTGCTGGGGTTCGAAAGAAGAAAATCCGCAGTGTTTATATAGAACACACTAAGCTGGAAACTACCATTGTGTACCCCTACCTTGGTATTTTAATAGATAACAAGGGTTCCTGGAGGCAGGCAATAGAGGCCAGGAAATGGTCGTTTATTAGGGCCACTACTGCACTAGTTAATTTTGCACATAGACTTGGAGAAGTGTGGCTCACTGGTTAGAGGAGGCAGACCTGGAAGCAGAAGTCAGCCCGGGACCAGGGTTCAATTCCCGGCTCGGCGGGGTCTTGAGTCCTAAAATGTCCATGGACTCGACAATTCTCACTCCGGTGCCTACTCGATTCACGGGTTCACACTCTGCGACTCTGGGCAATAGCTTGCTTAATCTCCACAACGGCCCCTCGCGGCGGGATGCCTGGCTTTCACCTTGCGGATACCCTGCCGGGGATATCTCACAGGGGAATACCAGGATGGGTTCCCTAAGCAAGCGCTTAGAAACCGCTCGGTGATTTGCGCTATATAAATTCCTGTACATTTACATTTACATTTACAAAGATCTCCAGTAGAAATGCTACAAATTTACCAAGCAAAATGTGTCAGTGTGGCGATTTAAGGAGCTGAGGTCCTGCAAAAAGTAGAGAACAGCTTCTTGAGATTTCTCTTGGCAGTTCCGCGTGGCACTTCCACCTTTAGCTGTCATATGGAACTGGGTTTGCCATATATCACAGATTTAGCGAAACTCCAACCGCTTCTTTTATGGACCGAATCTGGACATCACCAAAATTAACTTTTAATAGGGAAATTATGAGCGATTGCCTTGCTCTCGATAACTCACACAAAATAGCTTGCTTTCATATGTTAAAAATTTCTTTGTCAGACCTAGGTCTAACAGAGTATTATCATAATTCCCTGCTGATAATTGAGATCTCAAGGAAAAAAATTAAGAAACGATGTTTGGTACATATGGAAGAACTTCGACTGACTGTGGAGTCAACTAAAAATTCAGTCCAACACATCTTATCGGTTCAAACCATTTTGACCATCCAGCCTTATTTGACTTTTAAATTGAATGGATTTGACAGGTGTGTGCTCATCCGTCTCAGAATGAACACATTCCACCGTCTTGTCACATTCCCTAAAGTTAATGACTGGTCAAACTCTCTGTCTTCTTGCCCTTACGATGGTGCTTCTCCACAAACTACATTCCATGTTTTTATGTTCTGTAGATTTTATCAAGAAGCAAGAAATAAATGGGTTATACCGATACTAAAGATTATGGGGTTCGACAATGTCGCCAAGCTTTTTTGTCAATCCTATACTTAGAAACAGAGTGTTTTGCAAAAAACATGGCTAGATTTTTTAAACTCTGTATAAAACATAGACCAAATATAGAAGAGTTGCACTGAACTAACCATTGTTACAAACTCCAGGACATTTCTTTGTAGTATTATTATGTTACTTCCCATTTTGAACTAACTTTGAGCTGGCACTTTTGCACTATTGCACTTTGGAAATGGTACGCTTGTTGTGAACGTATCTAGGACCCTATTTAAATATTCCCGATTTATGCCCTTATGTGGTTATAACAAATCATATCCTTATAAAGGCATAAGAATCATATCCATATTTATTCATAGCCAATGCAGTCCAAATACGGCAAGGCTACTCCCATAAACTCCTAGAAAGTACAACGCGTTCTTAAAACAAACCAAACCTCCAGCAGCCCGGGAATTCCCCCTGCTTCTGTTTTGATTTGCCCAAGAACTCCTGGAGTCCTGAAAGAACTGCAAGTTCTTAGTGACGTCTTATGTCCAACCCTATGTCAAACTTGGCACCTTCCAGGTATAAATATAACAACAGCTGCCCTAGCAAACACACGGTGGTTTGGAGCAGATCGACTATCTACTTGCCCGACGCCCTGCTGAGGCAAGTGCCGAAGGAAGCCGACCCTCCCATTGACGCACTGAGAGAGACGCTGTGTTTTCTCTTGTCGAGAAATCCAGCTCCAGTGTTTCTAGTCAACCTTGTGGGTTTGCAGGGAGATCGAGTCCTGAGAACGAGATACAAGACCTCCTTCATTCTATGAACAAGGTACGGAGCTGATTAGATCCTTAGAGAATTTTTGATTCAGATTCTTGGCAAAACTATCTTAAACTGCAGCTCACTTACTCCTTCCCACGTACTAGGCTTAGGTTAGGTACACCGGGGTAGGCGTATCTTAGAAGCACCAGTTGAGTACGTTTAGTCAATGATTTTATATATGTATATATTTTATCTATTTTAAACACGGTATGGCTTAGAAACCGTACCATGCTTTTACAGAATTATTTCATAATACTCCTTTTACTGTACGCACTTTACTTTATGACAAGTATTGCAATTGTGGCAACTCACTTCTCTTGCATGAGAAAGAAGACTGTTCAATAAATAACCACTTTTATTGAAAACGCCCGTCTCTCTATTTCTGTGCGCTTCTGGTGAAACTAAGCATGCACGATTGACTGAGTGAAATAGTTATCTATTGTTTCCGCGACTCTGGAGATATACTCCTTATTCTGGAGGGAGCAAAGTTGTCATGTTTACGCGGTTGTCAGAAACCAATCCCTTCTTGTCTATTCAGGAAAGTTAACACCTTCCTGTTTACTCGAGAAAGTTTCTAGTGACCTCTGAGCTAGCTGGCATTCATAATTAAGTCTAACATATTCAATAGAGACCTAGTCGACCTCAGTCCTACGTCTAAACTATTGTTTATGTTATTCCAATACGCAGAGCCTATTGGGAATATAGGAACTACACTACACGCTGACCAACGGAAAAACTTTTAACATGCTTTTAAATCTATATATTATAATTGAAAATGTAATTGGTTCTGTATCTTAACAACAATTGTTTCTTAGCAATGTACTTTTATGGTTTTTGCACTTTAAAAACCGAATAAAGAAATATTTGATTTTGATTTGGTGCCGAGTATTGATATCGCTATGGGAAAGGACATACTCGTGCACCTATCTTCATCTATGGTTCCTCACCCGCTCAGTCCATGCGGTACCACTAACTCAGTGACTAAAGAGGCCACGCACGTAGTGGTGGGCCCTTGTATTCGGTGGTTCGGGCTTACATAAGGCGTCCAAACCACTAAGATGGGCTATCACAGCGATTGCGATGGGAGCAACTCTAAAATGGTGTAGAGCACGTCTTTTTTATTGGTAGAGTCACGTGTGTAGTGATGCATGTGCTGGATTGATGTGGTGTGGATGTATACCAGGCATGAGGGAGTGTGTGCGTGTTTGCCGTTCTGACAACTAGACCTGGAACTAAGAAATCAGTGCAATGGAAATCTGGGCAATGTTGCGTTTTAGTTTTTTCCTGGAAGCATAAGCAGCGTGGGTGGGCCTGACGTATGCCAGTGCTGAGTGAGGCTCTGAACCATGGTTCCGGAGCTATGGGCGTGGTTCCGTCGTGAGCTATATGATAAATCGAGTGATTCGGGTGTCCGTCTTGTAGTGCTAACATCACCAGGGTCTTAAGTGTAAATGTGTCATTATATCTGTAAAGTTCCACAACATGGCCAAAGTGGAAGGTACGGGGTATCACTGACTCTATATTCATTCATAGTTGCATGCATAAAAGATGGTGGACATGTAACATTTCTGCAATTATGAATGTTTGTTGTACATTCAGTGGAGTGTTGTAGCTGTAGTATTACACGGCTGTGACAGGTTTAAGTTGCAGTTTTTGGCACATGAAAGGCAGATAATATATATTAGTATGTGGTCATTCAGGTATACTGTTGAACTTGGTGCTGGAAATCAGTGTTCGAGGCTCGGAGTTGCGGCCACATCCTGTTATGGTAGAGTAATGACGTAATCTACGCGTGCCTGAAAATGTACTGTAAATACGGTGCTCATGTAAAATGCTGATATCGTTTTGGGTTGTTTTTGTGCTATATAAATATGCTAAAAAAAAAAAAGGAGGAATAGCCCATACTTACTGTCAGAGGTAAGATGGTTGTATACGCTATTTATATCACAATATAATGTGGTAGGGCGCAAGAGCAGCATTTTACAAACACAATAAATACACAGACACAAATAGATAGTTGAAGTGTGTACGGGCATGTGTGCTCGACTCCATTTTATTACGTTGCTATTGGTAACAAGTAGAATAGTAATCATGATACCATACATAGATATTCAATCGTAAATGGTTTATGACTTCTGCTGTAGGAGCACTACATGTGAAATAATACACAGAAGATTCTATCGTAAAGGGTTCATGAGTTGTGGTGCACTAAGGTAGGGTCGTTTTATGTGGAACCTGCGATGATGTGGGGTTCAGGTAGACCGAACTGCTAAAAATGTCTTTTGGCTATGAATTTTGCCTTAATACGGCCACGTGGTGATTATTTATGGTGCACTGAGTTAGTGGTACGTCTGGTGCTCAGCGTGTTGCCTACTGGACTGCATAATCTGTAATCACAATTGAAATAAAAGATGAAACATGTATGGAATACATTGTCGAAATATGTATGTTTTAGAGACATTATAGTTCAAGTTGTGACCTGTGGTGTCCGCAGTGTAGACTACGATTGAGTGTGCCTTTGCATTTTCAGCGTGAATTTTGTTTTTCAACTAAACCTAGAACTGATATAAAAGAAGTTTTTAAATGAAAGCCACTAAAGGGATATTGTGTAAGTTTGAGGGACATTCAGCCTGATTCATCAAGCCGAATTGCGCTCGCAAAGGGCCAGATTCTGAGAATCTGGCCCTTTGTGAGCGCAATTATTGCATTTGGGATTCATCATCCCAAATGCAAAATTCGGTAATTGCTAATTCGCTAAATTGCGAGGAATTACATTTAAGGAATCTCTATTTGAGATTCCTTAAATGCAATTCATCAACCATTTTTAAATTGCTAATTCGCAATTTCGGGCCGCTATTTACCGAGTGGTCAGACCTCTCGGTAAATAGCAAAAACTTAGAAAAATGCTTTTAAAAGCATTTTTCTAAGTTGCATGTTGCACACACACATGTCCTTTGGACATGTGTGTGCGCAACACCTGTTACAATTTGCATTTAAGGGGTGCTACAGGGTGTCCTTTGGACACCCCTGGCACCCTTTAAATCGCTATCCTATTTGCGAGTAGCAAATTGCTAATCGCAAATAAGGAATACTCCCCATTCATTCCTTTTGGCCCATAGGAATGAATGGGGAGTTATTCCTTATTTGCGATTAGCAATTTGCTACTCGCAAATAAGGAATGTGTAGGAATCGCTATTTATTTAGCAATTCCTACATGAATACTGTTTTGCGAGTCCTTAATAGCGATTCGCTATGAATCGCTATTAGGGGCTCGCAAAACGGCCCATTGATGAATAAGGCTGTAAGTACTTTGTTTGGTACGGCACTCTATAAATAATGAATGAAGAATCAGTTGAATTCTGCCTGAATTCGACCATGTGGCGAGGAATTATGGTGCACTGAGTTAGTAGTACCTTTGGGACTGAGTGTGTACATAACCTGTGATGATGCGTGGTCCAGGCAGGCCACACTGGGCATGTGCAGGACATCTAACCTGGGCTTCTATTGGAATTCTATAACTCATATTAGCAAGCCAATTATCACCATTTTAGCGGCAGTTTCCTGCCGCTAAAACAGCAATCATTTTAACGAGGTTCTTGCTAATATGCCCCAATGTTTTTTGACTACTGAATTTTGCCTTAATAAAGCCTCATGGTAATTATTTATGGTTTACTGAGTTAGTGGAACGTCTTGTGTTCAGCGTGTGCTCACGCTGCGATGATGCGTGGTCTGAACGGGCTGCACTCAAAGTATTGACTGTTGCATACTGGACTGCATGTACTTTGAGAGGAAAAAAAAAAGTACCATGGATGGTTATCAATGCTTCTGCAACAAAATGATCAGAATCAGATGATCCTTCCAGTGTTGTAGCCATTTTAGTCTCCAAAAAAGAAATTCAGGTTTCCAATGAAGAAAAAGTGAGGTTCAAATTGTAACCTATGCTGTCTACAGTGTAGGCTGTCATTAAGTGTGCCTTTGCCCTAGCAGCGTGAATTTTATTATTCAACTACATCTATAAGTGATATAACAGAAGATCTTAAAGGAAGCATACTAAAGGGATATTTTATAGGACTTGATAAATGTTATACTTAGTTTGGTATTGTACTCTGCAAATAATGAATTAACAGTCTAATTAATTGTTAGCTCAGATGACTGCAGTATAGGCAGGAGGCAGCGGTTAGCAAGAGCCCACGGCCAGGAGTAGAGCTGCACAGTATTGGTAATTTAGTGTGTTTGCAGCCAGCGATGATAAGTGGTGCACAGAGTTAGTGACACCTTAAGCAACAAGGTTCTGTGGAGCCTGCGATGATGCGTGGTCCGAGCAGGACTCACTAGTAGCAAACTCTTTAAAATCAAGTTTTCTTATAAATACTGGTTGTCCTTTTACAGGAATAAGTTGCAGTAGATCTCCAAAAACTATGATATGTTTTCTTGAAAATAAGACATCTGACTCAATACAGTCACGTGGCAATGAATTATGGTGCACTGAGTTAGTATTAGGTTTGGCACTGAGCTTGTACGTAACCTGCAATGATGCGTGGTCTGGGCAGGCAGCACTAGGAGCAATGTTTTTTGTTTAGTGAATTCTGCCTTAATAAGGTCACCGGGAGATGATTTGTGGTGCAGTGAGTTAGTGGCACCTGAAGAACTCAGCGTTTGCGCACCCTGCGATGATTCGTGGTTCGGGCGGGTCGCACTAGTACAATGTCTCTTGCCTACTGGAATGCTTCATGTGCAATCCCCATTCCACCTGAATCGTGAGCCCTCACAATGTAGATTGAAGGCAGTAGTCATCACAAACATCAAGAAATTCTTTTTGTCATATCCTTTAACAAAATCTGAGGACTTACAGCTAGATTCATCAAGCCGAAAATGGCTCGCAAAGGGCCAGATTCTGAGAATCTGGCCCTTTGCAAGCACAATTTTTGCATTTGGGATTCATCATCCCAAATGCAAAAACCGCTAATACAGAATTCACATTTTAGCGAGGAATAGCATTTAAGGAATCTCTATTTGAGATTCCTTAAATGCAATTCATGAAACTTTTACAAATTGCAAATTCGCAATTTCCGGCCGCTATTTACCACGAAGTCTGACTTCGTGGTAAATAGCGAAAACTTAGAAAAATGCACTTTAGTGCATTTTTCTAAGTGGTATGTTACAAACACACATGTCCTTTGGACATGTGTGTGCGCAACATCAGGCTACATTTCCATTTCAGGTGTGCTACAGGGTGTCCTTTGGACACCCCTGGCACCCTTAAAATCGCATCCTTATTTGCGATTAGCAAATTGCTAATCACAAATAAGGAATAACTCCCCATTCATTCCTATAGGCCATTAGGCCCATAGGAATGAATGGGGAGTTATTCCTTATTTGCGATTAGCAATTTGCTAATCGCAAATAAGGAGGCTGTAGGAATCGCAATTTATTTTGCAATTTCTACATTAATCCCGATTTGAGAGTCCTTAATAGCGATACCTTAATAATCGCTATTAAGGACTCGCAAATCGGGACCATGATGAATCTACCTGATAATGTACAATTATCTCTACCTTAAATAAATCAAGGCTGAATTTGATGCTGTCTGTAGTATAGATTCAAAGCTGAATTGAAGTTGTGAACCCTGCTGTCCGCACTGTAGATCGAAGGCAGTACTGGGCACAGTTATGGACAAATTATTTTTGTCTCTTATTTTAAAAAAAGCTGAAGACAAACAGTACAATTGTCTCTGCAATAAATAAATCAAGGGTGAATTCCCTACTGTCCGTAGTGTAGATGCAAAGTTGAATACAAGTTGTAAACCTTGCTGTCCACAGTGTAGATCGAAGGCAGTACTCGACACAAATATCGATGAATGCTTTTTTGTCACAGTTAACAAAATCTGAGCACACAGTACAATTGTCTCTGCCTTAAATAAATCGAGAATGCGCTTCTGGTTTCAAGTAGTAAACTCTGTTGATCGCAGTGTACATTTGAAGGCAGTACTCAGTACAGACATTGAGGAATGTTTTTTGTTGCATCATTCAACAAAATTGTCTCTGCCTTACATAAATCAAGGCTAACTTCAATGCTGTCCGTAGTGTAGACGCAAAGCTGAATTCAAGCTGTGAACCCTGCTGTTGGCAGTGTGGACGATGTCATCAGTGATGGCATCAGTGATGTCATTTAAGATGTCATCAGTGATGTCATCATTGATGTCACTGACCATGTCATGAATGATGCAATATGTGACATCATCACCAGTGGATTGCGGGCGCAAGAGTTACAGTTAGAACAACTAACTATAACGGAGGAATTTCAATAGTTTTGTATGAGTGAAATGTCCAGCTAACTATAACACCCCTGAAACCTATGTTTTTTTCAATGAATAATATATATATATATATATTTAACCTACTGGCGGTCGCCAGTAGGTAGTTATAGTTGGAACCTAGTTTCCATAGGAAAAGCATTTTTTGATTTACTAATAACTTTGGCGTCGTTTGACGAATCTTTGCGAAAATCTTCCAAAAAAAAGTCTATCCAGGCCAGCTCCTATCGTGAAAGTGTGGGGGTGATTTGTCAAGCGGGGGCTGAGAAAAAAGGGGCTCCCAAAATGCGTATTCCCCATGTTAATTTCCATAAGAAATTTTGAGACAGGCTACAGCCTGAACTGCTGAACAGAATGAACCCAAATTTGGCAAAAAGATAGTGCTTGGTTCAGACAACGACCTTTTAATAAAATGGTGTAAATCCGTTCAGTAGTTGCTGAGAAATTAAAAAAATAAAAGTTTTGATATCTATGGCAGAAGTGGAGTGACGACTCCTCCCGACCACAAGCTTTATTCTAATTGGCTGTCAACACTCCAAACCAAGATGTGCTGGCAGCCATCCTATGACTCCGTAGAACTGAGTCACAAGAAAATAGTTCAACAAAGATATAAAACAATAAAAGGGGGCAGGATAGAAACACCTTGACCCGCTAGGCCTGCTGAGGGGGGTCCCAGAAGGACCACCAGGGCCAAAAAAAGCATTTTCTTTTTAATTTCGGTGCAATTCGCGCTGGGGTCGTATATCCTGCCGATACTTTTTTTTAAATGAAGCGCAGGCTCCCGCGTTTCATTTTAATGAGGCCCCTGATGGGTCAGGTCCCAGGGCAATTGTTTAAAAAATAATAGCAGGACCCACCACCACCTCCCGGGGCCTATTATAATGTATATGGGGGCACTACAGCCCTCCGCAGCCCCGGGAACGACCACCTACTGGGGCTGTAAAAAAGTGTGGGGGCCCAATCCCCCCATGTTGCCATGGGGATGCCACCTTCATGGGGGACTGAATTTGTAAATTGGGGGGTCCGTTACGGACCCCCAAGCCCCGGGGACCACCACCTCCTCAGGGCTTCACTCACCTTGGGAGTGGGGATGCGAGGCCCCCCTCCTGGAGCCCTTAATGTCCCTGGGTACCGCCACCCCCCAGGGCTGGCTCCTGCAGTGTCCCGGGGTGCCCACCCCCGGGACACTGCTGTTTGCTATGACAGGGTGGGAGCCGGGCGGCTCCCGTCCTGTCATAGCAAACTTCCTTTGGAATTTCGCTTCCAAAATCCAAAGCCTATTGCTTTTCCACACGGGGTGCTGCATGTCAGCAGCTTCCCATGTGGAAAAGCAATGCCGGCTCCCGCAGGAGGGGGGTAGCTGGCAGGGACCTTGGGGGCATTGGGACTTCCCCCACGGTCCCCAACAAAGAGGCCAGGCCACCGGGGATGGGGTCCCCAGGGCCAGATGTGGCCTGAAAAGGGGGCCAAAGCGGACCTCCCATTTAAATTTTTGTTTTTATTAATGAACATGTGGGCATGCCTCGAGGGATGGGGTCCCGGAGGCGAATGTTAATTAGTGAAAGTGGACGTTTTAAAAAAAAAAGAATTGGGAGTAGCAACCCTAGTGTGGCTCTCAGCATGGCCCTGTGTGTGAACACGATGGGTGTGTGGCTTTCAGTGTGGTCCCCCTGTGTGAACTTGAGGGGTACGCGGCCCCCAGCATGGCCCCCTGTGTGAAAGCGATGGGTGAGCGGCTCTCAGCGCAGCCCCCCGTGTGAATGCCATGGGTGCACTGCTTTAAGTTTTCAAAAACTAAATTATATGTTGTTAATTAGGTGGCTTCAAAAAGAGCCCTTGTGTTTATTGGGAGATTGGTATAGCTACATGTAATTGCCGATGCAGAGCTTTAGGTTGTTGAGAAGGACTCTATTTCCATTATCTGTGAAATGCACACCTTCACTCCTGTAGATGCCATCCATATTGAAACACAGATTGTTGTTGCATATGGAGCCCATACTATGGTCTCTGAGGTAAGCAGAAACAGCTTTATTGACATTTTTTCTAGCTTTCTCAATCTGAGGACATCATTTATTGGACCAGTTCCATTTCTGTCTTTGGCATATGTTAGAGTATACAAAGGCAGTTTGGGGAAAAGCATAATCAATTCTGCAAAGGTGTCCTTCATTAGCATTTCCAGACCTACCCCAGTCAATGTGCCTAGGTCATTGCCAAACCAAAGGAGATGATGGACGGAGTGTTGAACATTGCAAGCACTCACACCTAGTCAATTTATCTGGGTTTAATCCATCATCATTCTTTAGCTCACTCCGCCACCCCAGTTCATAAATGGCCATATGCAAATCCGTCTGATCCTGTGCCTCATGGGAACAGTCCAGTCCGAACTGCCAAGCCATGTCTTCACTGGACCAGAAATAAACATCCTGGGGCCGGTTTCTGGCTAATCAGCCATCATCAGCTAGGTTAGCTTGAATCCAGTGGCAAAGTGAGCAAGGTCATTGCCCCCACAGTGCAAAATCATGAGGTCAGGGGGTTGAAGATGTAAAACGGTTTTAACCAAAGGCATCAATTGGTGCTACTTTAATCCTCTTTGTCCAATCCATTTAATGTCCACATTTTGCAAAGCTAGATCTTTGTCAATACCTCTGTGTTCAGCATACCTTTTGCACCAGAAAACATAGGTGTGTCCCACAATCTACACTCTAAGCATCTTGAAGAGAAGTCTAGATGCACTGAAAATATGTGTGTAGTTGAATAGACAATTGGTTGAATGAGAGGTATCTAAAATGGTGGACAATATGCAGTTTAAAAAAAAGAAGAGAAATGATTGGCTGTTTAAGAACATTATATAGTCAAAAATAGGTTGTATGTTTCTGTCTTTGAAAAGCATGTTTCCTATTGGTTAGTAAAAACTGTTTGAAAGGTACATTAGATAGGATACGCTCATATTTTGGGAAGTCAAGCAAACTTGCTGTCTGTATTTGCAACATTGTGTGCTGAACTTGTGACCTGTGAGTTCAGTTGAGTGTTCCATGAACTGATGTTAAGGAATCAGGCATTAAGGAGAAAGGGGGTAGGTTAAAATGTTAACTGTGGAATTAACCCCTTCGCTGCTATGCCTTTTCCCCTCCTGTGCTAAGCCTTTTTTCGGCTATTTGGAGTAATGCGCGCTTAGGCCCCTGTAACTTTTTGACCACATAAGGTATCCGCGCCAATTTTGCGTCCTTTTCTTCCAACATCATGGGGATTCTAAAGGTACCCAGGGTTTGTGGATTCTCTTGGAGGGGTCCCAGAAATTAAGCAAAATACAGTAAATTTTTTGATTTTTTAGAAAAATGGGAAAAACGGGCTGCAAATGAAAGCCTCTGTTTTTTTTCCTGCAAATGTTATCAAAAAAGAGTTTGTGGGGCTGAAATCACCATTCTCCCAGCTTTTAGGGAATGACAGTCTTTTGTCAGAGAACCAACATTTTCCACACAGTTTTGGCATTTTTCTGGGACATAGCCTATTTGTGCTATTTTTAGTGCTTTCAACCTCCTTCCAGTTAATGGTAAAAATGAGTATAAAAGCAATAATGGATCCTGGAAAGCTATACATTTTAAAAAGGTAGACATCATTCTGAATTCAGAAAGGGGTCATTTGTCTAAATCCATGAAGGTTTCTTTATGGAAACTAACAGTTAAATATTGGAAAAATTGAAAATAGTTTTAAAAAAACAGTCTTTTGTGTCAACGTTTTCACCGGTAACTTCTTCTAATTATGATTTTTGAAGACAATATATACCATTTCATCCGCTAAACGTTCCTGGTTGTGGGGATATATAGGACTTGTAGGTTCACCAAGAACCCGACGAACCCAGAGCCAAAAACTGAGCAGCAACTTGCAATGGTTTTTTATTATGTACAGAGCAATTATTCTTGGAAAATGTATACATGGAAAAATCGGTATGAAAGACACCTATGTATTTCTGAAATGGGTGCAAATTATAGAGTTTAGAAACAGTACATATTTGCACATTTTCAAAATTGGGAATACTCATATTAGCATGAGAATTATTGGTCATTTTTCAAAATGACTTCTTTTTTACACAATGTCTTTCATTTGGAAGGGGGAAATGCATGAAAACTCAATAGGTAATAACAGTGGATTCACACATCTGAATTACCCTAAATCTCCCGATGAAAATGGTACCACACTTGTGTGGGTCGGCCTTGTGCCCACAACAGGAAACGGCGCAAAACGCAACGTGGTCACACCTCAATCTCGCAGTGAAAAATGACCCTTTTTTAGCAGATTGCCTATCTGTAGTTTTTGTACCCTAGCTCTGCCGGCACCTAGGGAAACCTAGCAAACCTATACATTTTTGAAAACTAGACACCCTGGGGAATCCATAATGAGGTGACTTGACTGCCTCCCACCAGGTTATGTTACCCAGAATCCCTTGCAAACCTAAACAATTGTCCAAAAAAACAAATTTTCCCACATTTCTGTGGTGGAAAGCTCTGGGATCTGCGTGGATCCTTATATTTCCTTCCACCCTGCATTCCTCAAAGTCTTCCAAGAAAAATGGTACCCCACTTGTGTGGGTCGGACAAGTGCCTGCGTCAAGAAACGGCGCAAAACGCAACGTGGTCACACCTCAATTTCGCAGTGAAAAATTATCCTTTTTTGGCAAAGTGCCTAGCTGTAGTTTTTTAACCCTAGCTCTGCCGGCACCTAGGGATACCTAGCGAACCTATACATTTTTTTAAACTAGACACCCAGGGGAATCCAGCATGGGGTGACATGACTGCCTCCCACAAGTTTCTGTTACCCAAAAACCCTTGCAAACCTAAACAATTGTCCAAAAAAACAAATTTTCTCCACATTTCTGTGGTGGAAAGTTCTGGAATCTGCGTGTATCCACAAATTTCCTTTCATCCCGTGTTCCCAAAAGGCCTCCGGAGAAAAAAGGTACCCCACTTGTGTGGGTCAGCCAAGTGCCTGCATCAGGAAACGGCGCAAAACTCAACGTGATCACACCTCAATTTCGCAGTGAAAAATGATCCTTTTTTCGCAAAGCGTCTACCTGTAGTTTTCGAACCCTAGCTCTGCCGGCACCTAGGGAAACCTAGCAAACCTATACATTTTTGAAAACCAGACACCCAGGGGAATCCAGGATGGGGTGACTTGACTGCCTCCCACCAGGTTATGTTACCCAGAAACCCTTGCAAACTAAAACAATTGACGAAAAAAAAAATTCTCCACATTTCTCTGGTGGAAAGTTCTGGAATTTGCATGTATCCACAAATTTCCTTCCACCCTGCATTCCTCAAAGTCTTCCAAGAAAAATGGTACCCCACTTGTGTGGGTCGGACAAGTGCCTGCATCAGGAAACGGCACAAAACGCAACGTGGTCACACCAATTTCGCAGTGAAAATTTATCTTTTTTGGCAAAGTGTGCCTAGCTGTAGTTTTTGAACCCTAGCTCTGCCGGCACCTAAGGAGACCTAGCGAGCCTATACATTTTTTAAAACTAGACCCCAGGGGAATCCAGCATGGGGTGACTTGACTGCCTCCCATAAGGTTCTGTTACCCAGAAACCCTTGCAAACCTAAAAAATTGTCAAAAAAACACATTTTCTCCACATTTCTGTGGTAGAAAGTTCTGGAATCTACGTGGATCCACAAATTTCATACCACCCCGCGTCCCCCAAAGTCTTTGGAGAAAACTGGTACCCCACTTGTGTGTGTCAGCCTAGTGCCTGCGAAAGGAAACAGTAACGGCAAATGAGCAACCCAATATACCCATGAGGGTTTGGGCAAAGGATATGGTAGGGTAGAAATACCTTCAAGGGGTTTTGTTATTATACAATTCACATAGAAATTCAACAATATTTGAGGTCCTTATATGTATAAGACCAATAGTGCAAAGCAACAATCTCAAATTTGTATGCAATTTATTTAGGTCACTGCAAGTGATCCAAAAGAGAAGAGAGGGAGAAGGTGTGTATGAAAAAGTTTGTATTTAATACTCCAAAAATAAATTGTTTTTTAAAAAGGGTACAGAAATATAACAATGTTATAGGAGAAAATGATTCAAGAATAACAATCAAACAAAAACTCTCTGTAACAATTGTAAGCGCTTGTCCGCTTCTTCACAGTTGATCAATTATTTAAACAGACAAAGCGTATATGTCGATGTTTCGGTCTCTAGTCTTGAGTTGAAGAGACCATCCTCAGGACATATAAATCATATCTGGAAAAACCCTGATAAGATGGGGTCTTGTAGCCTCCAAATACACTTTATTGATGATTAAAAAAGGCGATCGATAATGCCCTTCTGTATAGTAAGTGGCATATGCAATCTTCTACTTGAATGTATTTCGGTTGGTTCAGCTCAAATAACTCTCGCAGTTTAATGCGGGCGGTTAAGAATTGTTAATCTACTGCGCAAATTGATGTCGCACAGAGTCTTCCCCTTTACTTTAATTCTTTATGGAAGACAAGAGATCTGCATAAAGAGCTGAATAAATCGTCAGCGTGGCCGCATGCACCCAAAATGAAGCAAGGGTTCATTTTGGGTGCATGCGGCCACGCTGACGATTTATTCAGCTCTTTATGCAGCTCTCTTGTCTTCCATAAAGAATTAAAGTAAAGGGGAAGACTCTGTGCGACATCAATTTGCGCAGTAAATTAACAATTCTTAACCGCCCGCATTAAACTGCGAGAGTTATTTGAGCTGAACCAACCGAAATACAAGGGTTCATTTTGGGTGCATGCGGCCACGCTGACGATTTATTCAGCTCTTTATGCAGCTCTCTTGTCTTCCATAAAGAATTAAAGTAAAGGGGAAGACTCTGTGCGACATCAATTTGCGCAGTAAATTAACAATTCTTAACCGCCCGCATTAAACTGCGAGAGTTATTTGAGCTGAACCAACCGAAATACATTCAAGTAGAAGATTGCATATGCCACTTACTATACAGAAGGGCATTATCGATCGCCTTTTTTAATCATCATTAAAGTGTATTTGGAGGCTACAAGACCCCATCTTATCAGGGTTTTTCCAGATATGATTTATATGTCCTGAGGATGGTCTCTTCAACTCAAGACTAGAGACCGAAACGTCGACATATACGCTTTGTCTGTTTAAATAATTGATCAACTGTGAAGAAGCGGACAAGCGCTTACAATTGTTATAGAGAGTTTTTGTTTGATTGTTATTCTTGAATCATTTTCTCCTATAACATTGTTATATTTCTGTACCCTTTTTAAAAAACAATTTATTTTTGGAGTATTAAATACGAACTTTTTCATACACACCTTCTCCCTCTCTTCTCTTTTGGATCACTTGCAGTGACCTATATAAATTGCATAAAAATCTGAGATTGTTGCTTTGCACTATTGGTCTTATACATATAAGGACCTCAAATATTGTTGAAATTCTATGTGAATTGTATAATAACAAAACCCCTTGAAGGTATTTCTACCCTACCACATGCGAAAGGAAACGGCACAAAGCGCAACGTGGTCAAACCTCAATTTCACAGTGAAAAATTACCCTTTTCTGGCAAAGTGCCTAGCTGTAGTTTGCAAACCCTAGCTCTGCCGGCACCTAGGGAAACCTACCAAAGCCACACATTTCTGAAATGTAGACACCCTGGGGCTTCCAAGGAGGTAGGGCTTGCGTGGATCCCCCAACGTGCCCTTACCCAGAATTTCTTGCAAACCTCAATTTTAGCTGGAAAAAATTAGTTTTTTCACACATTTTTGTGTGGGAAAGTGTGGCATCACCGGGATCACACACATTTCCTACCACCCAGCTTTCCCCCGGGTCTCCCAATACAAATGGTGCCTCACTTGTGTGAGAGGCGCAAGTACCCGCTACAGGCATGGGCCCATAACGTAGTGAGGTGACATCAAAATTGCCTATCTCAAAATCACCTGCTTTTGCAAGGGGGCACCTGGGTTTTTGGCCGCGTGCTCAAAGGCCATCTAGGGAAACCTGCCAAACCCACACATTTCTGAAAAGTAGACACACGGGGGCCTCCAAAGAGGTATGGCTTGCCTGGATCCCCCAATGTCCCCTTACCCAGAATCCCTTGCAAACCTCAATTTTAGCTGAAAAAAATCTGTTTATTCACACATTTTTGTGTGGGAAAGTGTGGCATCACCGGGCTCTCACAAATGTCATACCACCCAGCGTTTCCCCAGGTCTCCCGATAAAAATTTTGACTCACTTGTGCGGGAGGCGTAAGTACCCGCGACAGGCAAGGGCCCAAAACGTAGTGAGGTGACATCAAAATTGCCTATCTCAAAACCACCTGCTTTTGCAAGGGGGTCACTTGGGTTTTTGCCCACGTGCTCGACGGCCATCTAAGGAAACCTACCAAACCCACACATTTCTGAAAAGTAGACACTCGGGGGCTTCCAAGGAGGTATGGCTTGCGTGGATCCCTCAACGTCCCCTTACCCAGAATCCCTTGCAAACGTCAATTGTAGCTGAAAAAATCCGTTTTTTCACACATTTTTGTGTGGGAAAGCGTGGCATCACTGGGCTCACACAAATTTCCTACCACCCAGCGTTCCCTCAGGTCTCCCGATAAAAATGGTGCCTCACTTGTGTGGGAGGCCCAAGTACCCGCGACATGCAAGGGCCCAAAACATTTTTTGAAAGGCAATGTCGATGTTGCCTCTAAATGTTTTGGGCCCGTGCCACAATACAGTGGAGGATGGTGAAAGCCTACCGCCCTGTCTTGATGAGTACCCACTGACTGCTGACCTTGCTCAGTAGTGCCTGCTGCTCTGCTGCTTGGCCCCTGAAGAAGGAGCTCAAAAAACATGAGAGGGACCCCTTAGTAATGTCAAGGGAAATGTGGTATAGACCTTTGTTGAAAGATGTTCCCTTGACCCAAATGAGATGTGATTACAGTAGTCAAACAAACACCATAAAAAACTATTTCTTCTTCATACAATGTGATTGAGCAATTTGTACATTTATTCAAAAGTATTAAAAACACAAGTTCATTGTAAATACATTGCACTCTTAATAAAAACACAGTTATTCTCCTCACCCCCGCACCTAATGTCACGTAGTGAGAGAGATTCCTTTAAAAACAAAAATGGACAATTTCTAATTATGACCAGCCCCAAGGACACCCAGCAGCCCCGCGGAGGGTGCCTCGAAGTCCCGGGTCCCCGTGATAGAGGGGGGGAGGTTGAAGAAGGGAGACGCGCTGTCTTCGGCGGGGCTCTCGTAGAGTGGAGGAGAGCCCCGCATGTTCCCGGTGCCTGCCGCCCGCCGCAGCGGAACGGAGACCAAGGTGCCCCAGGTGGGGGAGGAAATTAGCAGTGCGACGTCTGCAGGGCTCTGGAGGGGCGAGGAGCCCTGCGTGTCACCCGTACGACCGGAGCCTCATAGGCTCCAGCTGGAGATCCCGCAGCATCGGAGAGGAGCTGAGCCATCTCGAGGAGCCCGGTGAGTGGGGCTCAGCTGTGTGGTGGTTGGGGGTGTGTGTCTGGGCACAGGGTCGGTGCCCGCCTTCGGGACCAGTGTTTGTTGTGTTTTGTTGTGGGGACTTTCCAAGGCCCCGAACTCATTTTGCTGGACACCACTGCCCTGCTGGATAGTGGGCAGTGGCAACAATTGGGGCATTACTTCAACCTCAGAGTCCCACAGGAGGGGCTGCCATGTTCCCTGCATTGGCCTGATTTACTCTCCACAGCTGCCCCGCAGGACAGTGGGCCGCTGCAACGATTTGGGGGCATTCAGGATTCCTGCGCCCCAGAGGAGGGAGTGCTGGGGTGTACCAGTGGCCCATTGTTTAGCCTAATGCCAGGTATGAGGCCCGTTGTGTTTAAAAGAGTTGACCATGCTTTTGGTCTCAGGAAGTTACCCTAGGTTCACCTGGTATGGCCTGCTACTGTGATTAGGCCCCGGGTCAGGACGAGTGTATCTTCATGCTTTATGCCCCCGAGATAAGTCTAATGTCAGCATGCCTCCATGTTCATCTGCCGTACACCCATGAGGCATAGGGATGTATATGCCCCAGTTGCTTATGTTGAGGCCCCATGTTAAATGTGATTCATGCCCAGGGTGGTTGAGATTCATGGTTTGGGCCCCCCATCTGGGGCTGTTTGTGCCTACACTGATGTACCTAATGTGTTTGTCCTATGGGTGATGCCCACGGTTAAAGCTGCTTATGCTTTTGCAAGGCCTAGTAGGCTGCTCTAGGTTAGGCCTGATGCTCTTGGGCGTCAATATCATTTCTGTCTAAGGACTCAGGATTTATGTCTACTGATGTTCTATGCCATGTGATGTTGCTTTATTTTTTTTTTCCCTACAGCCTGGAAACTGATGGACTTACCTTTTTCAGTTACCCTGTAAATAATCCCCCGTGTATATATTGCCTAGGTGCCAGTTGGCGCAGCATTGTGATTACTGTGTTTGCTTTTGCATATTTGAGACAATACAAAAGTTATTCTTTTCCATCTGAACTGGTGTTGTGTCTCTTTTGTGGTATGCCTGGTGTGTCGTCTGTGCGTACTGCGTGGATGCTTCACACATGTCCTCAGGAGTTTGGCCTACCCGCTCTGCACCATGCTACCCCCCGTGGAATTGGCTAACCCATTTCTAACATTGGTGGCAATGGTGGGATAGGACTTGTGTTTGCGCAGTACCACAGCGGCCACGGGTTACACTGCAAATAGAGCTTTGAAGAGTAATCACAGTCTTTTTGTGGGGATTAGTGTTTTTTTGACTATTGTTTCCTCCTAAAAGTTGACTTGTATCCCCCTATTGCACTGTGGGTGGTGTGTCCCGGTTGTACCTTGCCAGGATGGGGTTGGTATACGATGAGGATTACCTCATGGAGTACACCGAGCAGGAAGTGTTGTATTTCTGCAGAGAGAGAGGGATACCCCTAGTAGGCGACATTCACAGGAAGCTGTTTCTCTATGAGGCCCTCAAGAAGGGGTAACCCTTAGAGCCCTGTGGGGACCTGTCCGATTACCCCTCCGCGTATTTAAAGGGTGGATTTGGTAGAGACCAGGAGGAGGACTCTGAGAGTGAGGGTCCCCGGTCCATAACCCTGGAGGGTGGTGATAGTGATGAGGAGGAAGAAGTTTATAGGGCGGAGACGCCAGTAGCTAATGAGGATACCATAGATAGGGAGTCCCTCACTAGGTCCAGTCCTAGGGGCACTGCCCCATCCCTTTCCCTGTCCCCAGAAGAGTGGGTAGATAGGAGCGAAGAAAGGGAGCATCAGCTGGCGCTGGAGAAGCTCAGGTTGGAGCATGCCAAGGAGTTAGCGCAGCTGAGGGTGAAGAGAGAAGGCTAGAGACTGAGAAGGTCCTAGCACAGGAGAGTATGTCGGAGGCAGAGAGGTCCTACGCCATGGAGAGACTAGCTCAGGAGTGTAGGTTATCCCCTGAGAGTGGTTGTTTCTGTGGTCTGGAGTCACCAGTGAGGGTGGGATCCAGTGGTGGCAGCGAGAGTGGTTCCAGTGCAGGGAATCCCACTCCCAGAGCACAGGAGACGGTGCCTGATTCCCAGGAAGAGGGGGACCGGTTGGTGTTCAGGAGCAGGGGAAAGCTGTCCCACCAGTCCTGGGGGGGGGGGGTTTGCGGAGTAGTGTTGGACTGCATTGGAGGATTGGGTGGTGAGTAGCGCAGTGGAGGATTGGGAAGGGCTGTGCCATTTAGTTATCAGGTAGCACATGCTGAGGAGTTGTTTCCTAAGGCTGCGTCACCACCTGTTGCAGTGTGGGTTCTCAGACCCCAGGGAACTTGCATGGGAGGCAGACCTTTGGGTAAGTGCCAGAGAGTCTGAGAGGGCATTAGTGAGTGATCCAGAAGGAAGTGGTGCAGGGATCTTACGACCCAGCGAGGCAGGAGAGGTGAGGAATAGCCCAGCTAGGTCCCAGGGAAGTGAGAGGGTTGTAGGGCCTCACATCCTATCTACAGGAAGAAGTGAGAAGGGGAGGTGTCCCGAGGTGCCCCAACCGCAGTCTAAGGGTCTCGAGAGTTTCAGAAGGTTCCGCCAGGTTGGGAGCCTAGGCTGTCCTGATGTGCCATCCAGGAAAAGGATCCCCTCATGTCAGGAGAACCCGGAGCATCTGTAATCGGAGCTCCAGAGGTTCGGGGGTCTGCTCAGCCACAGGGTTTAGATCCTGGACTGGGGTGCCAGGTTCAGGGGTTGCCTGACCTGGCGGGTGGGATGTCTGTAAACAGTGTCCCCCCTGAATTGCCTTCCAGGGGTACTTCTCCCGGTGGGAGGGTGTGGAACTCTGGGAGGGGATGCAGAGGGAGTAAAGTCTCTCCTCTGTCACCGGCTCAGTCGCAGGCTTTAGACCCTGGGCTGGGGTGACAGGTTCAGGGGTTGCCTGACCTGGTGGGTGGGACGTCTGTAAACAGTGTCCCCCGGAATTGACTTCCAGGGGTACTACTCCCGGTGGGAGGGTGCGGAACTCTGGGACGGGGTGCAGGGGGAGGGAGGACTCGCCCCTGTCACCTGGTCAGCTTAAGGGTTTAGATCTTGGGCTGCCAGGATCAGGGGTTGCCTTACCTGGTGGGTGGGAAGTCTGTAAACAGTGTACCCCTGGAATTGACTTCCAGGGGTACTACTCCAGGTAGGAGGGTGCGGAACTCTGGGAGGGGGTGCAGGGCGAGGGAGTACTCGCCCCTGTCACCAGTTCAAGCTAAGGGTTTAGACTCTAGGTTGGGGAATCAGTTGCAGGGTCAAGGCCCTGGACTGGGGAGAGAGTGGTGTTCTGAGGGTGCCCCGCAGAGGAGGAGAGGGCGGATCGCCAGAAGGAGAGGCAGGGGGAGGAAAGCCTCACCCCTGAGTGCTGGTCACCTTGAGGGTTCGGACCCCAGGTGGGAGGACCAGTGGCAGTTTGGTCGGAGGAGAGTGGTAAAAGGGTACTACGGGGCTGGGGCTAAAGCTCCCCACTCTGTGAGAGAGCAAGGGCCAGAGACTTCTGGATGGCCTAGTGGCCTGTCCTGGCCGCATCCCACTAGAGAACACCAGTGGGGTGGTTTGGTTGGTGAAGGGAGGGTTGGGAGAGGGAACCATCGGGTTCGAGAGTGGAGAAGAAACTGCAGGTGCTCCTGTAGTTGCGGGCCTGCATCCTACTTTTCTTGCCTCAAGCAGGGAAGCCCATCAAGGTAAAGATCGGTCTACCCTGGCTTTTGGCTTGGGGGGAGTTGTGTTGGACTTGGCCCATTTTCCCCCAAAATGCTCGCTTTTCACCCCCCTGTGTTAGGATGTCTCTCCCATGGTAAAGGCATATATAGGCCATGTGTGGTGTGAGATGCCCTGTTTAATGTAAAAATGTAATGCAATGGTGTGTGCACTTATTAACCCCCCATTGTGGAAATGTACCCTGGTAGCATGCTGCATTTAAAATGGATGCCATGGCTGTGTGTTGTGCCACCTGACTGCAGTGGGTTAGCGGTCAAGTTGTTTGGTACCCAGCCATCCCAGCTTTTGGAGGGAAAGCCTGGCACCCAGGGTGCTCTACTCCTCCCCCTGAGCCAGTTTGAATCAGTCCCCCAGAGGATTCTAGAAGCTTGTGGCACTGACTGGTAGGTGGGGTGAGGGACATATAAATAAGGGGGCTGTGCCACCATGTGCTGAGTCAGAGCAGGGACATGAATATGAGGGGACCTGCTGCCAGGGGATACCGCCACTTGGGCCTGTGTGCTGGACCCTGCACCAAACTAAAACCCCTCTGCTGTCCCCATAGGGCTAGTGGAAGCCCCACTGAGGAGTACAGGCTGCTGTACAGGAGGAGTACCACGCTACAGTGGAGGATGGTGAAAGCCTACCGCCCGGTCTTGATGAGTACCCACTGACTGCTGACCTTGCCCAGTAGTGCCTGCTGCTCTGCTGCTTGGCCCCTGAAGAAGGAGCACCTTCCTAGGTCCCTAAGGCTGGTGGGACCTTGCGCCACGTGAGCGCTACAACTAAAAGCACCTAGAGAAGAAGAGCACTTACCTGCCTGCCAAGGCGCACCTTTGACTGCCGCCAGGAAGAGGTGAGGAGCTTATGTCTGCAGCGCTGGGCTAAGAAAGTGCTATACTGGACTGGACCCGCCCCAGAAGGTGAGAGGCGCTATTTAACCATCCCTGGAGTGCTATATTTTACCCAGGGCCTCTTCAGCCGGATTGCGGGAAGAGAGGAGTGTCTGGTCTCTTCAGTGCGGGGAACCTGCGAGTGCTGCTGGGGAGCCTAAAGTAAAGCGCTGTGCCCTAAGTGCTATAGTGCTAGAAGGAGCTGATTTAAATGAACGTGCAGTGCCCCCGAGGCGCTGTGGAGCCAGGACATATTGTGTGATTTAAAAGCAAAGCGGGTGCCCACACCGCATAATGGCGACGCTTTACATGTCCCCGAAGAAGCGGGTGCCTACCCCGCTGAGTGTCGCCAAATCAGTGCCGCAGCCTAGCCTGCCGCTTTAAGACACCGCATGTGACCACCCTGCGCTGGTCCTGAGAAAAGAAGCACCACCGCCGCCCGGGGCAAGAAGAAGGACAGTGCTGAGTCTGCACCCCCTGTGGGTGCCTACCCCACACTTAACGTAAGAAGATCACCACCGCTACCCTTGGTTGCAGAGGAATCACCGGGCCGCTGCGCTGCTCGCAGCGACCCGGAAGCCAGGCTGAGGCGCGCCTGGTTGGGGGCGTGGCCGTTGACCGAGGAAAGGGAAGCCGGAAGCAGGTGGTGAGCGTTGCGGGGCTATCGTGTTGAGGAGGGGGCCCCGTGTTGACGGAGAAGCCAGACGGGAGCTTCCCCCGCACTGGCCCAACAGCCCCAAGGATGCCCCGCAGCCCCAAGGAGGCTGCCTTGAAGTCCCGGGTCCCCGTGAGAGAGGGGGACCAGGTGAAGCCAGGAGACGCGCTGTCTTCGGCGGGGCTCTCGTAGAGTGGAAGAGAGCCCCACGTGTTCCCCGCACCTGCCGCCCGCCACAGAGGAACAGAGGCCAAGGTGCCCCGGGTGGGGGAGGAAAGGAGCAGTGCGATGTCTTCAGGGCTCTGGAGGGGAGAAGAGCCCTGCGTGTCAACCAGACGACCGGAGCCTCGTAGGCTCCAGGTAGAGATCCCGCAGCACTGGAGAGGAGCCGAGCCATCCCAAGGAGCCCGGTGAGTGGGGCTCAGCTGTGTGGTGGTTGAGGGTGTGTGTCCGCCCCCGAACCACTGTTTTGTTGTGGGTACTTTCCTAGGCCCCCGAAATCATTTTGCTGGACACCACTGCCCCGCTGGATAGTGGGCAGTATCAACAATTGGGGCATTACTTCAACCCCAGAGTCCCAGAGGAGGGGCTGCCATGTTCCTTGCACTGGCCTGAATTACTCTTCACAGCTGCCCCGCAGGACAGTGGGCAGCTGCAACGATTTGGGGGCATTCTGGATTTCTGCGCCCCAGAGGAGAGAGCGCCAGGGTGTACCAGTGGCCCATTGTTCAGCCTAATGCCACGCATGAGGCCCGTTGTGTTTAAAAGTGTTGACAACGCTTTTGGTCTCAGGAAGTTACACTAGGATCACCTGGTATGCCCTGCTACTGTGATTAGGCCCCGGGTCACGACGAGTGTGTCTTCATGTTTTATGCCCCTGAGTTAAGTCTAATGTCTGCATGCCTCCATATTCATCTGCAGTACACCCATGAGGCATAGGGAGGTATATGCCCCAGGTGCTTATGTTGAGGCCCCATGTTAAATGTGATTCATGCCCAGGGTGGTTGAGATTCATGGTTTGGGCCCCCCATCTGGGCCTGTTTGTGCCTACACTGATGTACCTAATGTGTTTGTCCTAAGGGTGATGCCCATGGTTAAGGCTACTTATGCTTTTGCAAGGCCTAGTAGGCTGCTCTAGGTTAGGCCTGATGCTCCTGGGCCTCAATATGATTTCTGTCTAAGGATTCAGGATTTATGTCTACTGATGTTCTATGCCATGTGATGTTGCTTTATGTTTTTTTCCCTACAGCCTGGAAACTGATGGACTTACCTTTTTCAGTTACCCTGTAAATAATCCCCGTGTATATAGTGCCCTGGCGCCAGTTGGCGCAGCATTGTGATTACTGTGTTTGCTTTTGCATATTTGAGACAATACAAAAGTTATTTTTTTCCATCTGAACTGGTGTTGTGTCTCTTTTTGTGGTGTGCCTGGTGTGTCGTCTGTGCGTACTGCGTGGATGCTTCACACATGTCCTCAGGAGTTTGGCCTTCCCGCTCTGCACCATGCTACTCCCCGTGGAATTGGCTACCCCATTTCTAAAATTTCCCTAGATGGCCAATGCACGCGGCCAAACACCCAGGTGACCCCCTTGCAAAAGCAGGTGGTTTTGAGATAAGCAATTTTGATGTTGCCTCACTACGTTTTGGGCCCTTGCCTGACGCGGGTACTTGCGCCTCCCACACAAGTGAGGCACCATTTTTATCAAGAGTCCTGGGGGAACACTGGGGGAGTAGGAAATTTGCGTGAGCCTGGTGATGCCACACTTTCCCACACACAAATACTGATTTTTTCAGCTAAAATTGAGGTTTCAAGGGATTCTGGGTAAGGGGACGTTGGGGGATCCACGCAAGCCATACCTCCTTGGAAGCCCCTAGGTGTCTACTTTTTAGAAATGTGTGGGTTTGGTAGGTTTCCCTAGATGGCCTTTGAGCACGCGGCCAAAAACCCAGGTGATCCCCTTGCAAAATCAGGTGGTTTTGAGATAGGCAATTTTGAAGTCGCCTCACTATGTTTTGGGCCCTTGCCTGTCGCGGGTACTTGCGCCTCCCACACAAGTGAGGCACTCTTTTTATCGGGAAACCTGGGGGAACACTGGGTGGTAGGAAATTTGTGTGAGCCTGGTGATGCCACACTTTTCCACACAAAAATGTGTGGAAAAACAGATTTTTCCAGTTACAATTGAGGTTTGCAAAGGATTCTGGGTAAAGGGAAGTTGGAGGATCCACACAAGACATACCTCCTTGGAAGCCCCCGGGTGTCTACTTTTCAGAAATGTGTGGGTTTGGTAGGTTTCCTTAGATGGCCGTCGAGCACGTGGCCAAAAATCCAGGTGACCCCCTTGCAAAAGAAGGTGTTTTTGAGATATGCAATTTTGATGTTGCCTCACTACGTTTTGGGCCCTTGCCTGTCGCGGGTACTTGCGCCTCCCACACAAGTGAGGCACCATTTTTATCGGGAGACATGGGTGAATGCTAGGTGATAGGCAATTTTTGTGAGCCCAGTGATTTCACACTTTCCCACACACAAACGTGTGAAAACACTGATTTTTTCAGCTTAAATTGAGGTTTGCAAAGTGGACTTTGGGGGGTCCATGCAAGCCATACCTCCTTGGAAGCCCTCCGGTGTCTACTTTTCAGAAATATGTGGGTTTGGTAGGTTTCCCTAGATGGCCGTTGAGCAAGCGGCCAAAAACCCAGGTGACCCCCTTGCAAAAGCAGGTGGTTTTTCCCACACACAAATACTGATTTTTTCAGCTAAAATTGAGGTTTCAAGGGATTCTGGGTAAGGGGACGTTGGGGGATCCACGCAAGCCATACCTCCTTGGAAGCCCCTAGGTGTCTACTTTTTAGAAATGTGTGGGTTTGGTAGGTTTCCCTAGATGGCCTTTGAGCACGCGGCCAAAAACCCAGGTGATCCCCTTGCAAAATCAGGTGGTTTTGAGATAGGCAATTTTGATGTCGCCTCACTATATATTGGGCCCTTGCTTGTTGCGGGTACTTGCGCCTCCCACACAAGTGAGGCACCATTTTTATCGGGGGAACCTGGGTGGTAGGAAATTTGTATGAGCCAGGTGATGCCGCACTTTCTCATACAAAAATGTGTGAAAAAAACTGATTTTTTCAGCTACAATTGAGATTTGCAAGGGAATCTGGGTAAAGGGACGTTGGAGGATCCATGCAATCCATACCTCCTTGGAAGCCCCCGGGTGTCTACTTTTCAGAAATGTGTGTGTTTGGTAGGTTTCCTTAAATGGCCGCCGAGCACGGGACCAAAAACCCAGGTGACCCCCCTAGCAAAACCAGTACGTTTTGACAAAATTAGTTGTTTAGTTCTGCAGCGTGACCATTTTGGCACAATATTGCAAGGAAAATGTGACATACATTGTGAGCTTTGCAGGATATTGTGGATAAAATAACTTGTTAGAATTCGCCAGAGAGACATCATCATGTACTCCCATGGGTTTTCAACAATATCTACAATTGGTAGGTTTATCCTAGGTGGAATGTACACCTTGGCTGAGAGACTAAAAAGACAAAGATTCCTGCACAGCCATCTATTCCTCAAACACACACACATACTGGTTGGATTTGGCACGAGGGCGAGTGATGGTTCAGTATATAAAATTTTCTTAACAAGAGATTTCACAAACATGAAATGCACTGTCAATTAAATGGACAAAAAAAACTAACCAATGATCGTGAGCTGTAAAGCCACTTCAAGGCACCAACGGCTTTACAGGCCATTCACATACCTTTCATACTTGATACACAGAAGACCATTCACACCACCAGGCACCAAAGCAACACATCACAACATTCACAGAAAAGAGACAAGGGGCATTCGGCTTTAAAATACAAAAAAATATATATATTACTGCACAGCCATCGATTCCTTAAACACACACACATACTGGTTGGATTTGGCACGAGGGTGACTGATGGTTCAGTATATACGATTGTATTAGCAAGTGATTTCACAAAAATGAAATGCACTGGTAATAATTGAAAGGACAAGAAACTGAACCATTGCCTCACAGCTCGTGAGCTTTAAAGCCACGACAAGGCACCATCCGTCATTCATACACCTTTCATACGTGTGACACATACAAAACAATCACACCGCCAGCCGCGGACCCATCACATTACAACACTTCCACCAGCAGACAGCGCCGTTCAAGGGCCCATCACTTTCACACGCCCACATTCCTGACACAGCAACTACACAAACTGATTGATTGCATGGAGTGGTGCTCAGCTAGCATTGTTTGTGTGTAGTGACGAGCATCAAGTCACTACTCACACACCGCCAGCCGAGCACCAGCCCACGCACAGCGCCAGCCAAGCACCAGTCCATGCACACCGCCAGCCAAATGCCAGTCCACGCACACCGCCAGCCAAGCTCCACTCCACGCACACTGCCAGCCAAGCACCAGTCCACGCACACCGCCAGCCAAGCACCAGTCAAAACACACCGCCAGTCAAACGCCAGTCCACGCAAACCGACATCACATTTAAGATTTTTTTTTATATAAATAAGAAAACACAAACAAACTGCAAATTGATACAAATCTACTAACACAACAACTAAAACTAAATACACTACACAAATGTCAACTTTGAAACTGAACAAAAATTATTAAACAGTAGAAGTCAGGCAGTTCACTTTACCACTCATGGATGCTCCCAAACATTATTTTGCGTGTGGTACATTCTAAAACAAGCAGGCACGCACAGCCCAGGGTTAGAAGGACACTCATGGCAGTACATACGAACCTCCTTCCGCAAACCTCTTCGCCAACAGACTCTACATCTCCTACTGGGAAAGTCATTTAAGGATGTAGGAGGAATGTGATCCGGAAAGTGGCAATCTTTCAATCTAGCATAAATAACAAGGGGGGGAGAGAGAGAGATAGGGGTGGATTCCTTCTCCCAAGCAATATAAATAAACAACAAGAATCCACAAGATTGGTTGATGTGTTCCCTACTGTGGTGGGGAGCACATAGTGTTTTTAAAAATACTCCTCACACACCAAAAGGACCCTTGGTGTCATGCTTCATCATTGGGGTCTTCGCACCCCTCTACGGGATGCGGCGTGCTGCGACCTACGACTACGCGGGAGCACTGATCATACAGACTATGCGTGGTGCGTGTGAGGGTTGGGTGTGAGTATGTGGTGAGGCAGTTTAAGCGAGTGAATGGTTAAAAAGTGCCTGGCTCGTGGGGTAGGGCAGAACTATTTTAATGAGCCCCCGGGCTGGTACTATTAAAATGGGTGCATGATTGAGGTGATTATGTGATATTAAGCACATCGCCTCTTGGTTGCGTCGATATGTTTCGGAGATCAACTCCTTCTTCAGGACAGGGTGCACCACACCCCACCTTACTCACGTTTTCCTAAGTAAAAAAAGTGTACTTACAAAAGAGTGGAGATGTAGTACTGTAATGTGCCTACAAATTCAATGGAGTTCTCTGCCAATATGCAAATAACCTAAAATGAAAAACAGGAAGAAAAGACCACAATGTAGTACTCCACTCCTCATTTTTGTACATAGTGCAGTGACCTGTAACAAATATATAAATGGTGTTGGGTCACTTGACAAAATTATGTCATGCTACTCGTGCAGGTGACCCTGTAAAAAAGGGGACAAATACATTACAAACACACACATAACATGAAACACACTCTCTAGAGCATTAGATTCCTTGTGCCCCTAGGTCATAACTTATAGTGTGAAAAAGTCAGGTTATAAAGGGTAAAAAAAGGCATACTTTGTGTTCTTGGTACAATGCCTCATGAGCCTCCAAATGTTGGGGGTTGCTCTGGCCCACTGGCTCCTGTAAGTAATACATAGTATAGCAGTTGTAGGTACTTACAGGCTGGTGAAACACAATGGCCCCATCTTTCTATGAACATTTACTCACGCGTTACAGCAATCATAATGTCCTTGCTCCCCCGAACGCGGCTCCGCGGTGAATGTGGTTGAGCACCCAGGGGGGCGGTATTTATAGTGATAGAAAACCTCGCTTGTCATGTTAATTGGTAATTTAATAGGCGGAAGGGCCTAATGTGGGTATTCCGCTTGCCCGTAATCTTGGCGATTTGTCAGAAGCAGTGTTAGTATTTCGAAGGTATTAGGAGCTCATGCGCGAATGCTTTCGTGGCAGCGTCTTTGGTACGCGCATGCGCGTAAGCTCGATAGTGCCACACATGCGAGAGAGAGAGACTTCTCTCTCGCGTTCATTCGGTTATGCCGAGGGAGGGGTGGGACACGTGAACGGCCCCTTGTGGACATTTCATGAGTAGATTTTCACATGTAAATACAGGCTGCATAATTATTTCTACATAATAGAGATGGTTATGAATGAGCTTCAGACAATGGGGAGCCCAAGTAAACAATAGAGAAAATAAGATATTTCAATTCATTTAGGAGCTGAATAGTTGAGGTCATAAGAGGCAGATAAAAAGGGATGAATAATCCCTTAATCAATCAAAAGGCAGTAGTTGATTTAGTTGGAATGTGGATAGTCATTCAGGTGACTTGGCCCCAAGGGATTTCATCATTGAGTCCGTCAATGTGTGTTCCCAGACGGAAAACCCAACATTGTTCCTTTTGGAACAGGCCCTTATCCGTTGGTAGTTGTTCAATCACTGTCCATTTGATGTCATTTACACAGTGTTGGGCTTCCAAAAAATGTGTTGCCATTTTGGTGGTACTTTTTTTACACCTGATATTGCTCTTGTGCTCATTCATACGTGTTTTGATGGCTCTGGTTGTCATTCCCACGTACTCCAATACACAAGGGCATGTAATCATGTAAATTACATTTTTGCTGTTGCAGGTGGTGAGACTCCTTTGTTCCCATGTTGTGCCATTTTTGAAGGTTAGGTGTCTGCTCTTTCTGGTGAGGTGGAAACTGCTGCAGTTACCGCATGGGAAATGCCCCTGTATTCCATGCATAGAAGGTGAGGGTGGTTGGCTCTCTTTAGGGCGAGTGTGGACTAACATGTCCTTGAGATTCCTCCCAAGTTTGTGTGCGAACATAGGTTTTTCAAAAGCCAGTTCGCCGCAGGTCAGGATTCGCCAGTTGTTATTAATAATTTTGGTGACCTCATTCGAGTGTGTGTTGTATGTTGTCACACATACTTGTCTTTTTTAGTCATTGTCTGTTTCATCTTGTCTTCCAGGTGAGCACCTCGGTTATTGTTCCTTGCCCGTTTCTTTGTGGCATCAATTATGCAGTCTGGATACTGCCTGTGTTGTAGTTTTGTTTTAAGGTCCTTCGTTTGTGTTTTAAACTGGGCAACGTCAGTGCAATTCCGCCTGAGGCGGAGGAATTGGCCATACGGTAAGTTTGTTCGTAGGTGGCGCGGATGGAAACTATGGAACCTCAGTAGGCAGTTCCTGGCAGTTGACTTAAAGTAGGTAGTTGTCTTAAGTGTGCCTGCTTCTGGGTAGATGATCAGATCTAGGAACACTAGAGACTCATTAGAGACAGAGCTGGTGAATTTGAGGAAGGCATTCTGAGTGTTGAGCCATGTCATAAAATCAGTTACTGACGGCAAATTACCTTCCCAGATTACAAAGACATCATCTATGTATCTCCTCCAGATAAGGATCTTGTCTCTGAAGGGATTGGTCGAATTGAGGATCTTATTGGTTTCCAAATGGTGGACGTATAGGCCCGCTAGGCTAGGAGCAAAAGTACTGCCCATGCTGGTCCCATGGCTTTGGAGGTACAGGGTGGTGTTGTATCGAAAAAAGTTTTTAGTGAGTGCCAATGAAATGCACTCCAGGACCACACCTTTGGGTGTCTGATACTTCCAAGGGTTACTAAATAGTACTTCCTCGATGATACATTGTGTCTCGTCATGGGGCAGGCTGGTGTATAGGCTCTCTATGTCTAAGCTGAGCAATAGTTGAGTCTTAGGGTCGAAAGGTATGTCCTTCAACAGTTGGAGGACCGCTTTTGTATCTTTTAGATACGTATCAGAGGCCTGCACAAGGGGGCGGAGGAAGGCATCAGCAAATTTTGAAAGGGGCTCGAGGATGGAGCCAATTCCCGAGACTATGGGTCTCCCTGGGGGTTTCTCGTAATTTTTATGTATCTTGGGGATACTATAGAAACATGGGGTCTTTGGTGTTTTTTGGATCAAGAACTCCCCTTCTTTTTTTGAAAGCCAATCATGCGCTATCGCCTCCTCCACCATAGCACCGATCCTGACCCGTAGTGACTCTGTTGGGTCAACTGATAAGACCGTGTAGTTACGTCTGTCAGAGAGAGGTCTTAAGCATTCTTGATCGTATGCCATGGAGGTTTGTAAGACAATTGCTCCTCCTTTGTCTGCTGGTTTTATCATGATCTCGTCGTTGGCAGCTAACTGCCTGATAGCTTCCTGTTCCATACTACTAGTATCATGGAAATTCTTGGGTTGTGTGAAGTCCAGGGTGTTTAACTCCCTCATCACTGCTTTTTCAAAAGTAAGAACCTCAATGGGTAACATGGCATCTGGTGGGGTGAAGGAGGATTTGGGTTTTAAGCCTGAATTTAAAGTGGTCGTTTGTGGTACTTTGTCACGAAAGAAAGCCTGTAGTTTTATCAACTTAAAACATACGAAAAACCAAGTGTGCTAAAAAAGAGGTTGGGAGAGCTCAATCAGGAAATGACCGATTTTGAGCTCACCCTCAAGCAGAGCAAATTTTTTTTTTTTTTTTGTGAAAACCTTTATTGTGCAGAAATTGCTTACAAATACGGGCCTACAACCCATCGGGCCGGCCACCACACTTATAGAAGCACATTGGTCAGGATAGAAGCTCCAACAGGATACCACAGTAATCCAAACGGAAATCAAAGGCGAAAAGCTACAGAGCAACCACCACGAGCAGGATGAGAGAAGGTTGATTTTATAATAGAAGAAGGGGTATAGCAGAATAATGGCAGTCATTAAGGTCCAGAGGGCCGTGGCGGGCCGCGAGCAAGCAGTAGTACAGAACACAGGAGAATTCAAAAAGAACAGTTACATTTTAGCAAAGGCAGAACATGAGTCCCACATTAATAAGCAATT
The DNA here is from genome assembly GCF_964261635.1 of Lissotriton helveticus. Taxonomy (NCBI): domain Eukaryota; kingdom Metazoa; phylum Chordata; class Amphibia; order Caudata; family Salamandridae; genus Lissotriton; species Lissotriton helveticus. The sequence goes on from NC_136063.1 coordinate 1,130,411,144, forward strand.
GCAACCGCTGCCCAGCGCCCACCCACCACTACGAAAACACACAATGATACACAGAACGAAAAATAGGCTTGCAAAACAAAGAGCCCTCCGTTACAACAACCCAGGGGAGGGAAGAAAAAAGGGGAGGGGGAAAAGGGAAAAGGACATCGGGAAAAAAAGGGGGGGGAAGAAAGAACGCAGCATCGCGGCACGCGCCCCGTGGCTAACGAAGCCCTCAAAAATAGACCAGTACATGGAACCAGTGGTAACAGGAGTAAGAATGCGTAGTAAACCGTGACGGCAGGGAGACCGGAAGGCCCATGCTAGCAAAAACACCCCAGGGGGCCACACGCCGACACCGCGTCCCGAAAAAAGGGGATACATAAGAGCCATAGAACCAAAAAAGGAAAAAAAGGGGGGAGAAAACAAAATGACAGACCCCCCCCACCCCGCACACCCCACCCTGCACCCCTGCAGAAGGCTATGGCCTACCCCTCAGCAGCGTGCCTGTCGCCCTAATCAGAAACCCGAAATATAGAAGAGTTAAAGTAAGAAAGAACCACAAAGACAAAAAAAAGAAGGGGAAATAGGGGAATAACGGCAGGAGAGGAGCCCCATAATCAAAACCATCAGCTCCCACCCCCCCGCCCGAACATACTCAGAGCCCACGGGTAGATAGTAATTACAAGGATAAGCTCCAGGAACATGAAGTAAAATCGAACATAGCCATACAGTCACAAACGGATCATCCGACCATACCGCAAATCAATAGTCCACCGAGGCAAGTTCATCTCAACCCTGTCCTCGTCTATCCAAAGCCATAGGCATCCAACGTACAAGGAACCAGAGCATGAGGAACCAGAGGCGAATAGCAGGGAGTCCAATCGTCAATCCACACAAGTCATATCGATTTCGACCCGGATGAACAGGAAAAGACGGCAACCACCGCAGGTAATGCAGGCACAGTTCCGCCGACAATAGGGGGAAAGTCGTCTCGGCGGAGCAACCACAGGATCTTCGTTCGGCCATTCGAGGCAAAAAATGAATGGGAGATCCAACGAGACCGGTCCGGACGGGACCCGGCCGGCGGACCCCCAGCACAGGGGAGAGCACATGATGATTGAGGGCAGCAGGCATCCGTACACCCAAACAAGCGGCAGCCGCCGGGTCCACGACCTCCAGGAAAGTCCCAGCAGCACACAGCAGCGATGAAGCCGCACACACCGGGGGGGGCCCAGCAGGCCCGGCAAAATGATCATCCTCCAGTTCAGCGATAGGTGCGGTCATGGAGGCACTCCAGGAGCGCAAGGCGGCGAGAATGTCGCCAAGCGTAGGCTCACCCTTACGGTATTCAGCAAACGTGCCACGCGGCGGACCAGCGTCGCCAGTCTCGGCCAGGCTGAGAGACCGGGCGCCGGCTGCCATCTAGAAAGCCCGGCGGGGCCGCAGCAATCTCCGACCCCCGTCCGGCCACAAGCGGGGTCATACAGGATACAGCCGACCACAAGCCGAGGCACCCCCAGGGCAGGAAGGCGGGCCACCAGAAGAAGGAGAGTCGCCGGCTCCCCCACGCCACCGGCTCCGTTCTCCGAGTCCGGGCGGCGGGACTCAAGATGGCCGGACAGGAGAACAAAGGGGAGACGAGCCACATACACGGTCAACCCCCGTCCATGGAAGGCAGCGCCCCAACACCAGGCCGCAGGACCGCCGGACCAGGCCCGGAGAGCCGTAACCGGTCTAATTGCACATCGGCCTCTCCGATCGAGTCCACACCGCCACCAAGGGCCGGCCACAGCGCTCTGCCCCGCCCAGGCGCCGCCGAGGAGTTTCAGGCCCGCCCGCTCCGGAGGCCCCGAAGCGAACAAGGGCGCAGCTCAGGATCCGCGGCACCTAGGAACAGACGGATCAGACGGGAAGTGCCTGCGAAATGTCGTAGTTCCATAGTCTACCAAAGAATACTTCCCGGGGCAGGATAAGACACAGGATAGACGTTCCAGGCAGGAAAGCGAACGGAGCCGAGCTAAAACGCGGCCATCTCGGACGCGAGCTTGGCTCCTCCCCCCCAAGCAGAGCAAATTGAACAATTTAATGAAGGACAAGGAACGCTTTACTCCAGAAGAGGCATACCCTTACACCAAAAGTGGCTACGTCACCAAAAACAACTCTAGCGGGACTGAGAGTGAGGGCTCTGAATGTGGGTCATCAGGCTCTAACTCCAGTGGACAACAGAGATTTAAGCAAAATAGGGAGGCTACAGGCAAAGCAGACAACAATACCCGAAACAAAGAGGATGGAGGGGTTACCAACCTGCACCACCCCAATACCAACAATACATGGGCCCCCCACATTTCACTCAATTTCAATATGGTCCACCCCCTCAAGGACCAATTTATCCACAATGGAATCCAGACTACGAAGGGTCATATTACAATCCCCAGCCTTTTTTAGAGACGCGCCCTGGACCACGGAGAGGCAGGAACAGGAAGGGCAACACTGTGGTGTGGCAAGACATGGAACAAGAGGACCCCAGGATGAACACACGGAGCATGACAGGGACTCGCCCCAACCAAGCATCAACCTCAGACAACAAGAGACCGACTTAGTAGTGAACCTTACACCTAGGCCCCTCACCAATGTCCAACATACTGTGCTAAACAAAGGCCTTGGTTTTGTTCCAACCAATAAACCAGACATATTCAAACTGCACGTTGAATTGAAGGAATTTGTCCGAAAGATAAAACTACAGGCTTTCTTTCGTGACAAAGAACCACAAACGACCACTTTAAATTCAGGCCTAAAACCCAAATCCTCCTTCACCCCACCAGATGCCATGTTACCCATTGAGGTTCTTACTTTTGAAAAAGCAGTGATGAGGGAGTTAAACACCCTGGACCCCACACAACCCAAGAATTTCCATAATACTAGTAGTATGGAACAGGAAGCTATCAGGCAGTTAGCTGCCAACAACGAGATCACGATAAAACCAACAGACAAAGGGGGAGCAATTGTCTTACACACCTCCATGGCATACGATCAAATATGCTTAAGACTTCTCTTTGACAGATGTAACTACACGGTCTTATCAGTTGACCCAACAGAGTCACTACGGGTCAGGATCGGTGCTATGGTGGAGGAGGCGCTAGCGCATGACTGGCTTTCAAAAAAAGAAGGGGAGTTCTTGATCCAAAAAACACCAAAGACCCCATATTTCTATAGTATCCCCAAGATACATAAAAATTACGAGAAACCCCCAGGGAGACCTATAGTCTCGGGAATTGGCTCCATCCTCGAGCCCCTTTCAAAATTCGCTGATGCCTTCCTCCGCCCCCTTGTGCAGGCCACTGATACGTATCTAAAAGATACAAAAGCGGTCCTCCAACTGTTGAAGGACATACCTTTCGACCCTAAGACTCAACTATTGCTCAGCTTAGACGTCGAGAGCCTATACACCAGCCTGCCCTATGACGAGACACAATTTATCATCAAGGAAGTACTATTTAGTAACCCTTGGAAGTATCAGACACCCAGAGGTGTGGTCCTGGAGTGCATTTCATTGGCACTCACTAAAAACTTTTTTAGATACAACACCACCCTGTACCTCCAAAGCCATGGGACCAGCATGGGCAGTACTTTTGCTCCTAGCCTAGCGGGCCTATACGTCCACCATTTGGAAACCAATAAGATCCTCAATTCAACCAATCCCTTCAGAGACAAGATCCTCATCTGGAGGAGATACATAGACAATGTCTTTGTAATCTGGGAAGGTGATTTGCAGTCAGTAACTGATTTTATGACATGGCTCAACACCTAGAATGCCTTCCTCAAATTCACCAGCTCTGTCTCTAATGAGTCTCTAGTGTTCCTAGATCTGAACATCTACCCAGAAGCAGGCACACTCAAGACAACTACCCACTTTAAGCCAACTGCCAGGAACTGCCTACTGAGGTTTGATAGTTTCCATCCTCGCCACCTACGAACAAACTTACCTTATGGCCAATTCCTCCGCCTCAGGCGGAATTGCTCTGAGGTTGCCCAGTTTAAAACACAAGCGAAGGACCTTAAAACAAAACTACAACACATGCAGTATCCAGACCGCATAATTGATGCCGCAGTGAAACAGGCAAGGAACAATAACCGAGATGCCCTCCTGGAAGACAAGATGAAAACCGACAATGACCAAAAAAGACAAGTATGTGTGACAACATACAACACACACTCGAATGAGGTCACCAAAATCATTAATAAAAACTGGCGAATCCTGACCTGCGGCGAACTGGCTTTTGAAAAACCTATGTTCGCACACAAACGTGGGAGGAATCTCAAGGACATGTTAGTCCACACTCGCCCTAAAGAGAGCCAACCACCCACACCCTCTATGCATGGAATACAGGGATATTTCCCATGCGGTAACTGCAGCAGGTGCCACCTCACCAGCAAGAGCAGACACCTAACCTTCAAAAACGGCACAACATGGGAACAAAGGAGTCTCACCACCTGCAACAGCAAAAATGTAATTTACATGATTACATGCCCTTGTGCATTGGAGTACATGGGAATGTCAACCAGAGTCATCAAAACACGTATGAATGAGCACAAGAGCAATATCAGGTGTAAAAAAAGTACCACCAAAATGGCAACGCATTTTTTAGAAGCCCAACACTGTGTAAATGACATCAAATGGACAGTGATTGAACAACTACCAACGGATAAGGGCCTGTTCCAAAAGGAACAACGTTGGGTTTTCCGTCTGGGAACACACATTGACGGACTCAATGATGAAATCCCTTGGACCAAGTCACCTGAATGACTATCCACATTCCAACTAAATCAACTACTGCCTTTTGATTGATTAAGGGATTATTCATCACTTTTTATCTGCCTCTTAAGACCTCAACTATTCAGCTCCTAAATGAAATGAAATATCTTATTTTCTCTATTGTCTGAAGCTCATTCATAACCATCTCTATTATGTAGAAATAATTATGCAGCCTGTATTTACACGTGAAAATCTACTCGGGAAATGTCCACAAGGGGCCAATCACGTGCCCTACCCCTCCCTCTGCATAACCGAATGAACGCGAAAGAGACGTCTCTCTCTCGCGCATGTGCGGCACTATCGAGCTTACGTGCATGCGCGTACCAAAGACGCTGCCACGAAAGCATTCGCGCATGAGCTCCTAATACTCCCGAACTACTAACACTGCTTCTGACAAATCGCCAAGATTACGGGCGAGCGGAATACCCATATTAGGCCCTTCCGCCTATTAAATTACCAATTAACATGACAAGCGAGGTTTTCTATCACTATAAATACCGCCCCCTGGGCGCTCAACCGCATTCACCGCGGAGCCGCGTTCGGGGGAGCAAGGACATTACGAGTGCTGTAACTCATGAGTAAATGTTCATAGAGAGATGGGGCCATTGTGTTTCACCAGCCTGTAAGTACCTACAACTGCTATAATATGTATTACTTACAGGAGCCAGTGGGCCAGAGCAACCCCCAACGTTTGGAGGCTCATGAGGCATTGTACCAAGAACACAAAGTATGCCTTTTTTACCCTCTATAACCTGATTTTTTCACACTATAAGTAATTTCCTAGGGGCACACGGAATCTAATGCTCTAGAGTGTGTGTTTCATGTTATGTGTGTGTTTGTAATGTATTTGTTCCCTTTTTTACAGGGTCACCTGCACGAGTAGCATGACATAATTTTGTCTAGTGACCCAACACCATTTATACATTTGTTACAGGTCACTGCACCATGTACAAAAATGAGGAGTGGAGTACTACATTGTGGTCTTTTCTTCCTGTTTTTCTTTGTAGGTTATTTGCATATTGGCAGAGAACTCCATTGAATTTGTAGGCACACTACAGTACTACATCTCCACTCTTTTGTAAATACTCTTTTTTACTTAGGAAAACGTGAGTAAGGTGGGGTGTGGTGCACCCTGTCCTGAAGAAGGAGTTGATTTCCGAAACATGTTGACGCACCCAAGAGGCGATGTGCTTAATATCACATAATCACCTCAATCTGCGCACATTTTATTAGTACCAGCCCGGGGGCTCATTAAAATAGTTCTGACCTACCCCAGGAGCCAGGCACTTTTTAACCATTCACTCACTTAAACTGCCTCACCACATACTCACACCCAACCCTCACATGCACCACGCATAGTCTGTATGATCAGTGTTCCGGCGTAGTCGTAGGTCGCAGCACGCCGCATCCCATAGAGGGGTGCGAAGACCCCAATGATGAAGCATGACACCAAGGGTCCTTTTGGTGTGTGAGGAGTATTTTTAAAAACACTATGTGCTCCCCACCACAGTAGGGAACACATCAACCAATCTTGTGGATTCTTAATCTTTCAATCTAGCAACATCCTCCACCACTCCAACTCTAGGAACACTTGCCTGTTCCACTAAAACAAGGCTGCCTATTGCAGACTCCTGAAACTTTATAAAAGTCATCTTTGACTGAGGACAAGATTCCTGGAACACAACAAAAGCATTAAAGGTTGCCAAGTGGAAAATATGGATAGCCAACTTCTTGTACCACATGTAGGCCTTACGAAGAGCAGCATACGGTACGAACCTCTGATCTACTCTGTCAACACCACCCATGTGCCTATTATAGTCTAAAATGCACACAGGTTTGCGCGCTTCAGCAACCTCACCCCAAACAGTCACCGGTTCAGTGCTTTCATCATGGATGGAGGTCAACATATAGACATCTCTCCTGTCTGAAAACTTCACAGCTTGAAGCTCCTCACAACGCAATGCACTGCACTGTACCAGAACAAGCTTTTGACAAACAAGTTCTTTTGGGAAACCTTTACAGTTACAATGGATTGTGCCACAAGCAACAGTGTCCACTTTGGCCAATTCCTTGAACATCCGCACACCAGTGTGGAAGTTATCTACATATAAATGATGACCTTTGTTGAATAATCCTCTACCAAGTTTCCACACAATTTTCTTAGTCACTCGAGGGGGGTTAATCCTGGATTCCTTACCGGTGTACACCCTGAAATTAGAGCCATATCCAGACCGACTGTCACACAGCATATACAGCTTAATTCCATAGCGTGCCCTCTTACTAGGAATGTATTGCCTAAAAACCCAGCGGCCCTTGAACTACACCAAAGACTCATCCACTGCAATTTCTTTCCCTGGAGCATAGATCTCAGAAAATCGATCAGCAAAGTGATCAATGACAGGCCGAATCTTGAAAAGACGGTCACAATCAGGGTGATCTTGTGGCAAAGCTAAACCATTATCGACAAAATGCATCATCCGAAGCAGAAGCAAATACCTATCACGACTCTTGACTGCAGGAAATATAGCAGTTGCCATCAAGGGACTAGTAGACCAATATGAAGCCATTGATGGCTTCCTTAGCAAGCCCATCAAAAAAGTTAAACCCAAGAACTTCTTCATCTCTTCCAGATTTGTGGGAGTCCACCGGGTAGCTCTAGAGTGGGGCCTAAGGCTGGCACTGTTCTTCCTCAAAAACTGTTCGGCATACAAGTTAGTCTGCTCAACAATATCTGCCAAAAACACATCATCCATAAACAACTGAAAAAAATCTATAATCAAAAAGTTTTCAGTGTTCACCCTACACCCTGGAACACCAGTAAAGTCTGACAATGCCGGCTGCACCATGCCTGGGGCAACCCAGAGGTCAGCACTTTTAACGGGAAGCCCTGTCGCCCAGCTGCCTCTTGACTCACTATACCAACGGGAAGTCTTGCAGCCCCAGGCTGCAACCCAGATGCCTCTTGTCTCACTATACCAACGGGAAGTCTTGCAGCCCCAGGCTGCAGCCCAGATGCCTCTTGCCTCACAATACCAACGGGAAGTCTTGCAGCCCCAGGCTGCAGCCCAGATGCCTCTTGCCGCACTATTGGCACATCAATGTCCTCCTCTAACACAGGCACTGCATCCACACCAAGAGTAGCTTCATCTGCACTCAGAGCATATTCATCATCATGCCATATGGAGAGCAAACTCACAGCCAGAATCTTCCCCTCCCACCTCTGCCTCAGAATCAGAGTCAGTCTCTGGACCATGGTCTGAGGAAGAATCAAAAAGCATTCCAACAACTTGCTGAGCTGTAATCCGGCGGCTAGCCATTATCCTTACTAAGAAAGAAGACTGCACAAACAAGTCAACAACCAACACTGTGCAAAGTAAGTAAAAAAACGGGTGCCTTTATCACAAAAATCTATATACTGAAAAACTATACAATTCACTTACAAGGGAAAGCTACACTCACCAGAACCTACTCTGCAAAGAGACAGCAAATAGTCAACGATATCCCACTAGAAAGAAGAAAAAAAAATGAATCTACAGAAAACAAAATACAAATCAGGCACAAATGCAAAAAATTTTTTAGACACTCAAAAAACAGAAACCAAACATACTGGTATTATTACACACTTTGCAAAAAAAGTCTCTTACCAAACACATGCAACTACACAGCAGAACCACCAGTAACGCAACCTGCAACAGTCTAAAGAGCAAAAGCCTTGGACTAGAACAAAAAAGGGGAAAACAAAAAATTACAATTCACAAGAAATAAAAACAATACACATTATAACAGGCTATTACACAGGCTATGTCACTACACAAATGGGGGCAGAGAGACCAAATAAACGGGCTGAATACACATAAACAAATATATGTCCCTTGGAAGCAACCAATTTATTTATTTTTATATCCCTGGCACTTGTTGGCTTTTCTGCCCCCCCCCCGGCCAGAAATGCCAAAAATATAGGTAATCTGTCCCCGGGGGGGGGGGGGGGCAGAAAAGTCTAACAAATTAATTCGGCCCATAAGGAAGTGACCCTTGCCCAAGGGGTCGCATTCCATTTCAAATTTAAAACACTCATTGGTGTCTAGTGGGGTTTTCTGCCCTCCCCTGGGGGCAGAAAGGCCAAATAAAGAAAACGATCTGCCCCTGGGGGGGTAGAATATACTAAAAAGAAAAATGGCCCCGTGAGGCGACTTGTCACTTCCAATTTAAAAAAAAAAACAATTCCCTGGCTCTAGTGGGCTTTTATGCCTCCACCGGGCCATATACGCCAAAAAAATCAGGCTATCTGTCCCCGGGGGGGGGGGGGGACAGAATATCATTATTTTTAAATTGGGCCCCCTGGAAGCGACCCTTGCCCAAGGGGTCGCTTCCATTTTGAAAAAAAATGAATTCCCTGGTGTCTAATGGGGTTTCCAAATAAAAAAAACGATCTGCCCCCAGAGGGGGCAGAATATACTTTACAAAAATGTTGGGCCCAAGGAAGCGACCCTTGCCCAAGGGGTCGCTTCCGATTTCTCAAAAAACAAATTCCCTGGCTCTAGTGGGCTTTTCTGCCCCCCCCCCCCCGGGTCCAGAATCAGCCAAGAAACGGCCGATCCGTCCCCGGGGGGAGCAGAAAAGTCTGATTTTTAATGAGCCCCCTCGGAAGCGACCCTTACCCAAGGGGTGACTTCCTTTTTGTAAAAAAATGCATCCCTGGTGTCTGGTGGGGGCATTCCTGGTACACGATCGCGATGCTGTGCGCGATCGTGCACCAGGAATGCCCTGCATTGGGACATCAGGGGCGGAGGAAACACTGTTTCCTCCCCACCAATGCCTCAAGGCACAACAAAATGCCCCACGGGAGGCCAAGACTTACCTCCTGATCCTGGATGCGCTGGAAACAAATGGTTTCCAGGGCGTCCAGCGCTTCCTGATGACGTTGGCGCGCGCTGTGCACTCTGACGTCATCAGGAAGCATGGAGGGGATTGGGGTGACAGAGGAAACTCTTCCACTGCCATCCCTGTTGCTGTGGGCACCATCGATGCCTCAGGGGGGAGCGCCAGCACTCCCCCCGGTGGCTTTGCTGATGACGGAGCGGTTCAGTCATCAGCACAGCCCAACCGATGCTGATGACGGAACCGCTCAGTCATCAGAATCGAAGGGGTTAAAATGTGAGTTTGTTATAAATATTAAAGTAATATGTTATTACAGTGAGATTTCTTAAGTCTGTGCTATCTTTAGAAGTAGTGTATTATTAATAAAAGAGGTAAAATTATTTCCAATATATTTTTGACCTCCTGTATGGATTCGCGGTGCCATTGCTTATGGTGCACAGTGCAGGCGCGACTCCAGAAAATTCCAAAAGCATTTTGAGTTCAGTTAGAAGTCAGTTGGGAAGGGTTGATATGTGAAACCAATAGAAATGTGTTTTAGAATTTAAATCTGAGAAGCAATGTGATTTGTTATTTACATCTATATGTGTAGAGAAAGAGAGGGAAACGTTGCCATTCCTGGTTTTGCTAAGAGCAGTGCATTATATTGATTGTGTGCATCAGAGAATCTGGTGTGAGATTCTGATACTTCATAATCTACAATTGCGATTCTCCTATTAACATGCCTAGAGAATCTAGATTTCATTAAAGACACGGAGGCTCACATTATGCAATGACTTTTAATTGCAGATCCAAGCCAGTCGCATCACAATATAAAGGTTCCAATAAGAACACTGAGAAGAAGTAATAGGCAGAACATAGCAACCATCAGCCTCTTTTAAATCAGGCGAAGAAAGAAGATGTAGTAGTTTCCAGAAATTTCGAAGTAGAAGATAAACGAAGAAATCCACCGGACGGTCTCCTGGTGATGAAACATCCAACGTAAATTAGGTGGAAGGATTACCTGAAAGAAAGGAGACAATGAAAACTGTATCCTTAAAGGGTAATCATAAATAAATGAATCCTGAAAAGGACTTGAATAGTCATAAACAACATTTTAGTATAAGCATAAATACAACAAATCATATTAAGTCATACTTAGAATAAAAATTATATATCCACACCCAAACAGGGAAGGGATGGGTGGGATAATGTGAGCCTCCGTGTCTTTAATGAAATCTAGATTCTCCAGGCATGTTAATAGGAGAATCGCAATTTCATTACAAGAACGGAGGCTACATTATGCATGTTGGTAGCCATGTAAAACTACATTAGACATGTGATCAATAGGTTTGCAATAGTGTCTTGCAAAGGTATTAGCATTAGACCAGTCGGCAGCTTTAAGGATATCATCCAGCTTACCTCCGGACCAAAGGGACTTACTTGCCATGGCGCCTCTAACGGAATGGGCCTGAAATTTAGATATATCAATACCAGCTAAGGACATAGTAGATTTAACCCATCTGGCAATCGAGGTAGAAGAAACAGCCTTATGAGGTTTAATAAAGGAGATGAGGAGCTGATTCTCATTAAGGGGACGAAGGTTAGACATTGTCCTATCATAAGCCTTCATACATTCAACGACACAAAGTTTTGGGGACGGACCAAAACTGGGATAGAAGATTGAATCGGACATGGTCTTAGTTCTTCTAAAGATTTCAAATTTAACTCCAAATAAGTTATAAGATCTATTAGAGATCTCTAGAGCCTTAACATCTGAAGCTCTACGGCAGGAGATGAGGCAAAGGAGAGTTGCGAGTTTAAAAGAAAGAAGTTTTCTGTTCAAAAGAGAATTCTCCGGCCAGGAAGTGAAAAGATCTAGAATTAAATTCACATCCCAGAGAGAGTCATATTTTGGTCTTGGGGGTCTTTTAATGCGAATGCTCTTCATCACCCTACAAACAATAACATTTTTGCCGATAGACTTGCCGTTAATAAGGGCATGACCAGCAGAGATGGCCGATCTATAACAGTTTATTGATCTATAACTCAATCCTTTGTCGAAGAGTTCAGCGAGGAAATTGACTATATCAACAATAGGTGCCTCGCTGCATTTCGTTTTGACCTGTTGGAGTTTGCTGTCACCAACCCACTTCTTGCGGAACCCGCTCCGCGGGTCCCGCTGCTCTAGGAGTGCTGCCTGCTGTTTCACCAAAGGGGACGCTGAGGGAAGTACATTTGCCGGGGCTGCGAGCGAGTGCGCGCGCTCAACTGGGACTGCATATCCCAGGAGCGCCCGCCTGCCTGCCTGACCAGTTACACCTGGGCCGCTCTCCCCGACCCCTCCCCCCCTTCACCGAGTCCTTATCAACTGCTTTCCTGGAATTGGCGAGTGGGACGCCTCGCTGCATTTCGTTTTGACCTGTTGGAGTTTGCTGTCACCAACCCACTTCTTGCGGAACCCGCTCCGCGGGTCCCGCTGCGCTAGGAGTGCTGCCTGCTGTTTCACCAAAGGGGACGCTGAGGGAAGTACATTTGCCGGGGCTGCGAGCGAGTGCGCGCGCTCAACTGGGACTGCATATCCCAGGAGCGCCCGCCTGCCTGCCTGACCAGTTACCCCTGGGCCGCTCTCCCCGACCCCTCCCCCCTTTCACCTATTTGTGCGCATACTCTACATTACGCTCCTTGCATCCCCGCTGCGCGGGAGCGCGCGGGAGCGCCGGGAGAAGCCCGGGACAAGGGCGGGACCGTCTGTGGCCGTCCGGGGCCGCTGGAGGCTGGGCTGGGCCACTCCTTTAACATCCACGGTCCAGGTACTGATTAACCAACTGACTTATTAACTGTTTTGTGACTTGTTAGTTTATTGGTGGGTAGAAGGGGGGTTTCTTGTTCTATGGCTAGCTCAACAAGTACCTCTACCCTGTTGCCTCCCACGGGTGAGGCTGAGCCTGCTGTCATGGGCCCTCTTGATTCCTACTTCAAGCGTCTGCCACAGGATATTGATAAAGAGATCGCTCTGGCGGAAAGACGAGCCGGGCGTAGGCTCTCGATTGAGCTTTTGAAAAACCCGCCTGAGAAACATCAAGGCCTGAACTTTCCTGCGCTGGTTACACCTCTGTCATCTATTGTTTTACCAGCCACCCAGGACCTATTACTTGACTTGCCCTTGCATACTGAGTTAGCTGATAATTCTTCATCAGACACTGTAGCAACTAGTCTACCTGTTGAGCATTTTGATGTACCTAGCCAATTATCTAAAGGGAAAGGAGTTCCAGAAAAACCTTGTGTACAATTGGAAGTGATTAAACCCAAGCCTTGCCTAAAAAGGAAATGGGGAGTTACTGTAAAAAAATCACAACCACAAAAACCCGCAAGAAAGTACAGGAAGCTGGGTACCAAATCATCCTCAAGCCATGTCCCTGCAAAGAATGGCGTAGTAATGCCAATGGGGGAGGCTGAACCAGCCCCAGTAGAAGTGGACCCTATAATTATGGTGCCTTCGACAACATTGGTGGTACCAGCCCCAGATCCAACTATCATAGCACTCCCGGGGTCACTATCTCCCAATCACGATCTCTTGTTAGAAGTGGAAAAAATAATGCGTTCCCTTCTAAATCCCGTAGAGGTTAGACTTAAAAAGCTAGCTGAGCAACTTGACCATCTAGAACAAGCTAGCCTAGATAATTTTTTCTCTATTAAATCTCTAATTAAGTCTGGCAATAAAATGGGGGAGATTGGGAAACATCAACAGATAGTCGATAGAGACCAAGGAGTCGTGTTGGTTGACTTACAATCCCCGCCTGTGAGTGGTATTCCTGCACAGGATAATAAAGGGGCGAATAGTAAGAATGCGTCTGATTTAATGTCCACCAAAATCATTAGTAACTATGGGAAAACTAAGCCCAATAACATCACCAACAAGGGTAGTAAGGACAGTGTAAAAAACCCACCCGCCACAATTAGTAAAAATGCAACACTCTTGCCGACCGGACCGGGAAAAACTATGGCCAAACGGTCAGAAAATGACAAAACCTATCCTAGTAATGGCACCGGGAATAAGGTGGGGCCTACCTCCCAGATAGCAATGGGGGGTGGTCCCACAAGGGATGCCCATAGTATCGGGAATGGGACTAATATTTGTGTGGCAGTGGAAAACATCCTTACACAGTGCCGTGTTCCCATAGAACAAGCACAAACAAAGCCTCAAATAACCAAACTGCTGACTAGGATCCCCCCAGTACAGCTCACCCCGGACTCCTACCCATATGTGGCCATACTTACTAACGTTCCACCCCTACCGGAGGGTCAAAGAGAAACTTATGACACGCTAAAAAACAAGGCCATGCATTGGCTTCGTGTCAATAGACCCTTGCCAGGGGGAGTGGATGGCCTGATAATTGGGGCCAGAAGGGTCAATTGGATAGGGAATACCTTAAAAAAACAGGGGGGTGATTGCATTATAATTAACTTCCAAGATCCAAGGGTTGTGGGGCTGATTACGGGACCTGGTTGGAACATTAGTATTGGTGGGATTGGGGTTGTGGACCTCACTTTCTTTTATCCCAGACCGGTGATCTACCCTGGGGGCTGTAGGGACCTATCGAGATCCAGTCTCTGTACCTGGGTAGAGGCTGGCCCCCCTGCTGCTCCCATATTAAGAACAAATAATTGCTACATACAGGCATTTAACCCCTATAATGGGCAGGGGCAGATGAGGTGGGGATGTTGACAGAGACCAGTTGAACAATTACATTTGGAAGGGGAAATGGTCGGGGGAAGCGACCCTGATATAACATAGATATCCAATGAAGATGAAACAAGTACAACATTTGAAGTGGTGAATGTGAGGGATGGGAGCATTATTGTATGTTCGGAGGGCTGTGTGGGTGAACCGGCCCTCCCAACCACCATTTGCACTAAGGAGGGAACAGATGTAAATTGTACAAACATTGTTCTAGGAGAGGATTGTGATTGCGGGAAGCTGGATGATTTGCCGCCCGCGGCACCTAACGAAAAGGGGATTTGTATAGGAAATTCCCTGGAGAGATTTCTGTCATGGAATATAGCGGGGCTGGGGGCTAGATTGTTGTCACAGCATTGGATTGATTTTGTAAGTGGGTTTGAAATGTGCCTATTTCAAGAGACGTGGGCTTGTGACCCAATTCATTTCCCAGGTTATTTAAATTTTTGTATACCAGCAACGAGAGGCCCCAGGGGTAGACCTATGGGAGGCCTCGCAGTTTGGATCAAGCAAAACTCAAATGTAAAAGTAAAAATGATTGATCTGGGTTGCAAGGATATACAATTATTGAGATTATCCGTAGGAAAGGGTGGTGTGATAGATATCTATAACATATATGCTAGGGGTAAGAGTCTTGGGAATTCTGCTACCCTAGAAGTTCTATCCGCCTCCCTCGAATCCCAGTCACTTGGAAATAGAGTAATTTTGGCTGGTGATTTGAATAGGACATTTGAGCCTTTAGAAAATACTGCATATCCAATAGGACTAGAGGAAGAGGCCCTTTGGGGCATCCCAAACCTAAGCCTCATACCTGTGAAGCGGTGGACAAAAGATATTTTGTTGTTGAATGCGTTATGTCTGGAGTATGGTCTGAGGGCCCTCAATGGCAGGACAAAAAGCGACCAAGGTGGTAGTTGTACATTCGACAATGGACATAATAAAAGTAGGATCGACTACGTCATCTGTAGTCTTGAGTTATGGTGTGGCGTGGGTGATATGGAAATTGTGGGGAGAGTAGAAAGTGACCATAACCCCCTCTGTGTCTCCCACTTATGGTGGAGGGCCGCACGAGCCAACCCAGTGTCAGGTAGTGGGAGCGTACCTGTTATGGCTAACGACTCAAGAAGGGTGAAATGGCCATATGTCCTGGCCAATTCGGCCACCTTGGAATCCATTAATTTGGAGGTAAACAATGCTATTGCTGCCATGGAAAAAGTAGATCCTGTAACACCAGGCTCTGTCCAGATAACTGATATACATGACACATTCTTCTCTTTGATAAAACCGCACTTTACCAAGCCATTGAAGACTAATAGAAAAGTACCAATCACAATGGCGACCTGGTTCAACAAACAGTGTAGGGTAGCCAGACTGGAGTTGGGCAGAGCACTCAAAAGCAGGGACAAGGCCTCGATTAGCGCCACCAGGAAATATTATAATGATAGTATTCGCAAGGCTAAGAAGTTGTGGGATGAGGAGTATTGGGAGGAGCTACTCGAGGCTTCAGGGCAAAAGGATTCCAGACTTTTCTGGAAAACTGTGAAATGGGGAAGAGGGGGCGCCCCCAATAATCCCGACAACAATGTCGACGAGGCATTGTGGGTCGAGTATTTTAAACCCCAGTATGCTGAGAGTAGGGATATAGTGGCCATAGAATCAATCCCTATGGTATTTTGCAAGGGTGATCTATTCCTAACTAAGGACGCGGAACTCGTAATTTCAACTTTGCAGGGGGGGAAAGCCCCTGGGCTAGATGGAATCCCTTCAGATATTTTTAAATACGACAAGGTCCAGTGGGCAAAATATGCGACCTTGTTGGGAAACGGCCTAGCCAAAGGGGCAAAAATCCCCAATATATGGAAGGGGGCAACAATAATACCGATCTTTAAGAAAGGCGATCGGTCACTCCCGGCAAATTATAGACCAATAAGTTTGCTGGCCACCATGCAAAAAGTAGTGGGGAAGATGCTGGTCAACAAACTTATGGCCTGGGTAGATGACAACAATGCCTTATCCCCCTTCCAGGCAGGATTCAGACGTGCAACCAGTACGGTCGATCAAATTTTTCGCTTCACCATGCTACGGTGGGGGACTGTACTCCTATGTAGCATTTGTAGATCTAAGGGCTGCCTTTGATCTGGTGCCCAGGTGCACGTTGTGGGAGGTTCTGTCTAAGATAGGGGTCCCACTTGATTTGCTCACGCTGAAAATGCGTCTCCATGAAAGCAACTATGCCAAGGTTCAGTGGGGGAGGAATGGGGAATCCACCTCCAACTTCCCAGTCGAGCGGGGGGTAGGGCAGGGATGTGCAATGGCACCCCTGCTGTTCTCCCTGTTCATTAATGGCATTGTAGATAGGATGTTGGACGCAATGGTTGACGCACCTTCGTTAGCGGGCATCAGAGTTCCAATTCTGATGTTCGCCGACGACACCTTGATCGTGTCCAAGACCCCGTCGGGTCTCCAGCGAGCCCTGAACATATTTGACTCATTCTGCAAAGAACGGGGTCTTGAGGTTAATGTAAATAAAACCAAGTTGATGGCCTTTGGGCAAAAGCGCCAATCTCAACCCAAGGTATTCTTGAATAATATCAAATTAGAGTTAGTAAATGTTTTTACATACCTTGGGGTGGAGATATCAAGTAAACTTGGTTGGTCAAGACACATAGAGAAGGCGGTGTTGAAACACCAGCAGATTTCAGGAGCCCTCAGGGTCGAGCAAGTAAAATCCAAAACCAGGCCTATAAAACCTGTTCTTATGGTTTATGACGCAAAAGCCTTGGGCGCAACCCTTTATGGGGCTGAAGTCTGGGGCTTTGAGAGTCTTACCACCCTCCAAAGATCTGAGAACAGGTTTGTGAGAGGGATAACTAGTCTCCCCCAAAGTACCCCATTAATACCGCTTGGCTTTGATCTAGGCAGAAGATCGCTTAGTGACCGTGCCCGACTGAGGCCTATCCTCTATTGGAGACGGCTATGGACAACCGTGGAAATAAGACACTACGCTGAGGGGTTCTTAGCATTAGCCAAATCAGATGTTTTTCGTAAAATTAAATGGCTAAAAATGCTAAGGGACGTCCTTGCTGAGCTTGGGCTCTCCAAACTATGGGAAAACCCCCTTGGGGAAGTATTCCCCAGTAAATCCAGTATCAAAGAAATATATTGGGACCACATCGATCAGAAACTTTGGAGGAGCGTAACCTCTGAATCCATGGGGGGTAGATTTATGGAAATTAAACAAAGACCATCCCTAGAAAAGTATTGGGACAGTATAACTGTTCCACTAGACAGGAAATTATTTTTCCAGTTAAGGGCAGGTTCTCTCCCCTTGAGGTGTTTGACGACCCGTTGGAACACTAGTAGTAGTTCGTGCTGCCCGTCATGTGGGGCCCCCAACGAAAGTATTGCACATTTTCTTTTTTTATGCGAGGCTTATGTAAATCCAAGAAAATCTTGGTTGGCTCCAGTCTGTAGGAACCTTGGTGTCCTAAGCGGTGTTGAGAATTATTTGTTCCTCCACTGAAATGTCAATTGTAGTTGGAACGGCAAAATATCTGGGGTGGGCATGGTCCATAAGGAGGAGGGCTTTATCCTCTAATGTGTTTTGAATTTTACATCTTCTATTGTTTGATTTATCCTTGCAAACATTTACTGGGAGATATATATGAATTTTAACTACAAAATGCGGCTAATATGTATGGTATGAGTTTTCATTGTATATACTTGGGAATGGCCCGTAACGCGGAGGTTTCTATATCTCAACATGCATCTAGTTTCCGCATATTATGAAAAAGCTTATTTTAATCCTAATTGGTAACAACTTTTATGCTTATGTATTATGTATTTTTAATTATAAATCTATTGTTACTGAATGTTTGAAGTTTTAAAAAAATGTATGAATTTATATGTGTGTGCTTTTATGAGTGTACAACTCGAATAAAGCTTTTTCAATCAATCAATCAATCAATCAATAGGTGCTTGAGTGGGATCCAAGTCCCTCTCCAAGCACCAACGAAACCAGCATTTCCAGATATTGTTGTATCTGTAGTGGGTTCCTGGTGCCCATGACTCTCTGAGGAGTGTAGAAGCTGATGACGAAAGTCCTGAGACTTCGTTAGATCTCCTGACACTCTCCAGGCAAGAAGGTTCAAACTCCCTGATAGGGTCATTAGATGAGGATCCCCGTTTACGTCCGTAAGGAGATCTTTCAGGGAAGGAATGAGAAATGGAACTTCGACGGTCAGTTCCAGAGCAGTGGGGAACCACGCCTGTGATGGCCAGAAGGGAGTTACTAGGGCTAGGGAGCATCTGTCCTGTCTCACCTTCTGCAGGACTCTCTGGATCATTGCGAATGGGGGAAAGGCATAAGCATTGATCCCTGACCAGGGTTGGAGAAATGCGTTCACTGCTTGTGCGCCGGGATCCGGCAACCAGCTGAAATAACGCTCTATTTGAGAGGTGAGACGGCTCGCGAATAGGTCTATCTCGAATGGACCCCAGTAGGAATTTAGTGAGTCGAAGACAGCGACGTTCAGTTTCCAATCGCTGTAGTCTGAAAGGAATCTGGAATTCCAGTCGGCAGAAATGTTCGACTTCCCTGGGTAGTATTCCGCTCTGAGAGCGATTTTGTGTTCTAAACAGAACATCCAAAGTTTCCTTGCTAGGTTCGAGAGGTCGGCAGACTTGGTACCTCCCAAGCGATTGATGTAGGCCACTGCTGAAATATTGTCCATTTTCAGGAGAACCGATCTCCCTTGAATTGAGTGCTTGAAACTCATAAGGGCGTATAGACCGGCAGTAAGTTCCAGGAAATTGATGTGGTGAGATGACTCCTCCTGAGACCAGATGCCACCCGTATTCTGGTCTAGGAAACAAGCACCCCAGCCATGGAGGGAAACGTCTGATTCCAGGACAAAATCCGGTTCTGAACCGAAAATTGCTTTCCCATTCCAAGCTTCTAGGTTCTCTAACCACCAGTTCAGTTCTACTTTGGCCTCTAAATCTAAGGAGATTCGGTCTTGGTACCAGAGACCGGATCTCAACGCCCTTCCTTTTATCCTTTGCAGGGCCCGATAATTCAGGGGACCTGGGAAAATCGCTTGGATGGAGGATGATAAGAGACCTAGAAGTCTCGCCAGTTCCCTTAAAGGGATGTCCTCCTGCCTTAGGACATGACGAATTTCCTTCTTGATCTTCGAGATTTTTGAAGGGGGCAAAAGGAGTAGACACTTGGAAGTATCTAGGGTGAAACCCAAAAACTCCAGAGATTTTAAGGGGGTTAGAATAGACTTCTCTTTGTTGACGATGAAGCCTAGACTTTCTAACAGGTTCATAGTCGTTTCCAGGTCTATAAGAATTTGGGATAGGTCTTGAGACAAAATCAGAATGTCGTCGAGGTAAATGATAAGTCGAATTCCTCGTTCTCTTAGGAAGGAGGCTACTGCTCTCATTACCTTGGTAAAGCACCAAGGGGCGGAGGAAAGTCCGAAGGGGAGGGCCTTGAACTGATATAGATGATTTTTCCAGAGAAACTGTAAGTAAGGTTGATGTATCTCCGCCATCGGGATAGTGAAGTAGGCATCCTTCAGGTCTAGTTTTACTAGCCAGTCTTCTTTTTGGAGGAGGTCTCTTAGGAGATGTATTCCTTCCATTTTGAAGTGCCTGTAGACCAGAAATTTGTTGAAACCCTTCAAATTTATAACCGGTCTCCAACCTTTTCCTTTTTTCTCCACCAGGAACAGGGAGCTTACGAAGGTTAGAGAATCTAAGGGGACTTCTATTATAGCCCCTTTCTCCAGCATAGAGTGGATCTCTTCCTCGACTATTTTCTCTTTTTCTAATGAAATAGGAATATCTCTTGGTAGAGAGGTTTGAATAGGAGTTTGAGTGAAGTCTATCATGAAGCCTGTTACTGTGGAAAGGACCCAAGGGTCTTGAGTTATTTCTCCCCATTTTTTTGAAAAAAGGCTGAGTCTCCCTCCCACCTTTGGAAGGGTAGAAGGGGGGGGTGAAAGCTGGAGACTTACTTGGAGGGTTTGACGCGAAGGAGGCTCGTGATCTCGCACCTCTGGCTCTGTTTCCTCTTCCACGGTAGAAGCCGTTGTTATAATTGTTTTGGTGTCCACCTCTTCCATAATGACGTGATCTCTGATAGGGCCTCTGGTTGAATCGGCCGGAAGAAAGGCCCCTTCTTCCGGCCCTTCCGAAAACATTATTACTGAACACTTGTTTGATATTCTTTTGCGCCTTGTCAAGTGCAGTAAAGGTCGAGACGTATCTCCCTAGAGATCTTATGAGCTCTTCGCCAAAGAGCAGGCCTTTTGGGTTTGAGGATGGTTCCTTGTCGGCCATGTCTGTAAGTTTAGGATCTAGTTTGAAGAGGATCAGTCTACGTCTCTCAGCGTTAATGCTGGAGTTGGCATTCCCAAGGAGAATGAGGGCTCTTTGACTCCAACCCCTTATAAGGTCTGTATCGAGTTGGGTGCCTTTGAGGTAGCACTCTTCGGCGGAGTCAAGGATCCTGCTTAGAGGGCCAAGTACGTCTAACAAGCGATCCTGGCATCCTTTAAAGGCTTTCTCAAGACCCTTTCTGGGGTCGCGCCCTAGTCTAAAGAGATATTTAATTAGCTCAGGATCCATGTTAGGGGCATAACATGCCTTTTCCTCGATTGAGGGTCTAGAGCACTCGGCTCTTAGGATATTTCTTGTCCCCCTTTCGAGAGGGAAACGGATCAATTTTTTGATAAATTTAGATACGTGTTCCTGTGGAGACCATAGAGTGGAGCGGGGGTGCTTTAGGTTTAGGGGGGAGAACATCTCTTCTCCCAGGGGGTTTAGGATAGAATCTTTCGATGTGGAGGGAAGTTCGTCCTCCTCGTAAAAAGTGCCAACATCCCCGTCATCTAGGTCCAGGACGTATTCGTCTGGATCCATGTCATCGTCATCATCGGAGCCATCTCGGTAGTATTGAGCACTTTGGGGTGTTGAGCCGCTAAGGGCGTCCAAGGTATTTGGGCCGCAAGGGGCACCCGAAGTAAGTGAGTCATAAAAGACATCTCTATTATTTGAGGTGTAGGGACCTCCCAAGGATTTTGTGGTGCTAAGACCACCAACAATATCAGAGGTGCTAGGACCTCCCGTGCTCACCTGCATTCCGGTAGGAATGTTATTATTTTTCTTTGTGCGTTTTGCTCCGGTTTTTGGGCCAGCAAACGTATCAGCTGGTTCTTCTTGGGAAAGAAGAGGTCTTTTATAGGGGGCAAAATTAGCGAAGGTCTCCCTTAAACAGGACTTCATTTCTTTTTGGATCATGGATCGAAAATCCTCCCTGTCAAAGGAAGGGGTTGTAGCATTATTGCCCTCTGAGTCTGAGTCAGAAGCATTATCCATCTCAAATTAGGTAATAACCCCCTTTTTTTTTTTTTTTTTTTAAGCAAAAAGCTATATGGGATTTTTTTTTTTTTTTATGTTATTATCTTGTAAGGAAAACGATATAATTGCGCAGGAACAGGGGTAAAGGGCCTTTAGAGCTTCCGTTTGTGGGGCTTGACGCTTAAAATGGCCCAAAACTGTCGGTGGAGTCTCTGTGCCGAGGTGTGTAGAAACAGCTGAAGATCAACTGTCAGGCGGCAGAGGAAAGTCCCTAGGCGAGACACTCACGAAGCGTGAGACTCGCTGAGGTACTTTCCTCTAATGCGCGTCATGGTCGCTGCTCTCGGCAGAGAGGGATTGTCGGAGAAGAAGGGGGCTCCATTCGGGTGAAGGGGAAGGCGGCTGGATGCAGCGCTGAGGTGAGCGGCCCAGCGCCCTAGTCTGCAGACATATAACGGCGCCCCCAGCGCCCCAGGTCACGAGTGCATGTCGGGCCTACCGCGGGTCCGGGCCCCTCTTTCCTGGTAAGGGATGCGGCCTCAGAGCGGGCCGCAGTCTACGGCCGCTACCTCACGAGGCTTCCGAGGGGTTTTAATAAAGTGCTAAAAGGGCGCAACTTCCCTTCAGTTTTGAGCGATTGCGGGATCGTGAGGGGGAAATGAGGTGGCAACTCGGAAGTTATTTAGCAAGGTACAAAATATCGCAACAGATATTGAGAGAGAGGGAGGAGGGAGGGTTGGGATCTCCGTAAATTGCAGATCCGGGGAGGAGGGAGGGTAGGAAGTGGGGTAAGGCCACAGAAGGTAATATGAAATAGAGCTAACCGCAATATGAGGATACAATGACAATGTAAGGTGAGGATTAACCCACCAATAGATTAAACCTCCCCAAAATTAACAACCATATCAAAGTTAATAATAGTAATGATAAAATAAGAGAGAAGGAAGCGAGCTACTTATCTGCTTGGAGCCGCATTTAAAAGAGGCTGATGGTTGCTATGTTCTGCCTATTACTTCTTCTCAGTGTTCTTATTGGAACCTTTATATTGTGATGCGACTGGCTTGGATCTGCAATTAAAAGTCATTGCATAATGTAGCCTCCGTTCTTGTAATGAAATTCAATTTGAAAGGTGAGTTATCAATTTGTGAGTTGTACTATGTGGTGCCTTTGTTTTTAAAGATAAAATATAAATCATGACATTTGAAGTTAGAGATATATTTTGTAAAGAATAAATGTTTATTGCAGTTTTTTGTAATGTATTTAAATGTTTAATATAAATTCTGTATAGTATTATGTGTGTTATGGAAATAGCGATTGCTTATTATGGCAGTTTGTTTCAGTGTATGGATATGTACATTAGTAGTATATCGCATAATTTTAGGTGTTGATTTCAAATTGGAAGTGCATATGTTGAGTTAAGGTATTAATGATGACACTAGTTTTTATAAGTCTCTAGAGGGGTACAGTTGAAATATGCCACATCATTTTTGGTGTTTGGTTTAAAATTGAAGTTTGTTCTGTGATTTTATGAGGTGTGGATACTGTTGTGGTAGAGAGACATCCATTTATGTTTTCAGTAATATGGTGAGACTTATAGCAGAGAAATGGGAATGGTTCCTGCTTTGTATTTGGCCAGGTGTAACATTAAAAGTAGTTGTAAAATGGCAAAGTAGTAACAGAGATTCATGCACTACCTCAATCTCATAAGAACTGTTCTTGCAGAGCAGCCATTGCCCTGTCCGTACTCATACACTCCTCCAATCACCCATCCAGCATCATAAACGTAGCCAATCCGTGTATTAATACTCAAGCACATGAATTCACCATACAGTCTCTTTGCAGCACTGTAAACAAATAAGTAAGTACACTCGTACTCACGCAATGGTACAGGCACTAAGATATACACAGCTACAAATCCTCTGTGCAGTATCCATGCAGATCTCTAACCACCTACACACTAAAGATTAACTTGTCCAATTACCCAGGTGTACTACCTATGCAGTCCAGTAATCTTCCTATCACTGCGCATGAACTTTTACAACGAGCCATCCAACACTATGTACTTATGTAATCCCTCTGCCAATACACAAGCCGTTATACATTTACCATGCACTCTTTCTGCATTTCTTTAATCATGCAGTCAGTATCCATATACTCATGTAATGACCCAAGTACTAACTCATGCAGTATTAACATTTCCTGAGGACCACCATTGCAGTGCAGCCATCACCCTGTCAGTACCCATGCACTTCTGCAATCTCCCAGCCAGGACCATATATTTATCAAATTAGTCTACCAAAACAGAAGCACTTATAAATTCACCAAGTACTCTCCTAGCACTACTCTAATCATCCAGTCAGTATGTGTATACTCATTAAGTGACCCAGGCAGTAACCATACATTTCAAAATAGAAGTGTAGTATGTCAAGTTTTAAAATGTGCATGGATGTGTGTGTGAAGTATGTTTGTACTTGTATATGTTGAGTTAAGGTATTTCTGATGAGACTAGTTTTTCTAAGTCTCTAGAGATGTACAGTTGAAAAATGCCACATAATATTTGGAGTGTGGTTTAACATTGCAGTCCCGTGACCACCTTCAAAGTACTAATTCACTTCTCCAATTACCCAGGTACTATCCATGCAGTGTAGGATACCCCGTCAGTCCCTTGCATTTCTCCAATCACCCATCCAGCACTATCTACTTATCATATCACTCTGCCAATACGGAAGCACTTTTAAATTCATCATTATCTCTGTTTGCAGCACTGTCATTTTTCCAGTTACTAGTCATGTACTTATGGAATTGCCTAGGCACTAACACAAATGCGGCTACAATATTCTGTGCACTACCCATGCAGACCTCTAACCAGCTACATACTATTGATACACTCCTCTAATTACCCAGTTAGTACCCATGCAGTCTAGGAAGGTATTCTACCTATACTACGCAGGCACTACTTCATAAGACCGTTTCTATGCATATTTTAGTTAGCAACTACTATTACTTAGCATGCTCTTACTATGCATGCTAATACTACGAAAATTACGTTACTATGCAAATATGTTTCTTCGCATGCATGTATGTAAGTTTAAAAAAATATATATATATTGTTAGAGTATTAAAATACACACAAAAAATATGAGTGTTAAAAATAAAAGTTTGCGCACTGTTTTCAATTTGTTTGTATGGGAAAAAACTTTAATTTGCAGGCTACCCACATCGTTGTTTTAATTTGGAGAGAATTACGATTCCAAATGACGCCGTGCGACTCTGACGACGCATGAAAAAGGAGAAGTGGAAGGAGAATCGCGGGGAGAGAGAGGTAAGTGGGGCTGTGTTGTTTTCAGGGACGTGCAGGGGGTAGTGTAATAGGTTGTAGTATTGTGTTTGTGTAGTGTAGAGTAGTGTATTTGGGTGTAGGGTAGTGTCAGGGGGCGTGAAGTATTTGGAAGTAGGGACAGCACTGGGCATTGGGCGGGAGAAATGTGCAGGGGGTAGTGTTTTAGTGTTTAGGGTAGTGTTGTAGTGTATGTGTACAGTAGGGTAGTGTTTTAGGGACGTGTCGGGGTGGGTCGTGCAGGGTAATGATTGAGTGTGGGGACAGGAGTGGGAGAAGGGTAAAGGTCATGCAGGGGTAGTGATTTAGGGTTTAGAGTAGTGGTGTTGTGGTTGTGTAGTGTAGGGTAGTGTTTTAGGGTTTAGGGTAGTGTCAGGGGGTTGTGCAGGGTAGTGTTAGAGTGAAGTGCACAGACTGGAGGAAGGGTGCGGTTGTGTAGGGGGAGAGGTTTAGGGCTTAGGGTGGTTTAGTGGTGTTAGAGTAGTGTAGGGTAGAGTAGTGTTTGAGGCTTAGTGTATTATTGTGATTAAAAGGATTAATGTGAATATGTAGAAATAGTGGCAGGTGCTAACTAAGTATGATCAGAAATGTAATTCATATCCTAAAGCTATGTACAATCAATTGAGTTATGATATTTACATTTAATGTTTTCATTATTAACACACAAATAATTATTAAATAAAATATTTATAAAGAAAATACAGTTTTAGTTTGTGAAGGGAATAAAAATTTTGAGTAATGAGTACAATACGTGTGTATGATTAAAAAAGTAAAAAAGGTATTTACTTTAATACACAAATAGAAATATAATACCTGATTCATTTAAAAATGTTATGAACTTAAAACGCAATGTAATGCTATGCATAGTAATGATAAGCAGTCTAAAACCATTTTTAGTTCAATGCAATGAAGTTGGGTAGTAAAGGCATGCACAATGAAAACATGGGTAGTAATGGTAATTGTGCAGTAAAAACTGTGCACTAAAAACATGCGGAGTAGTGGTTTGCAAAGAAACATCATATATTCGTTTAGGAATCCTCCTGTCAGTTCAATGCACTTCTCCAATCACCCATCCAGCACTATCTACTTATCGTATCACTCCGCCAATACCTAAGCGCTTATAAATTCACCATGCACTCTGTTTGCAGCACTGTAATCATTTCAGTTACTAGTCATGTACTTATGGAATTGCCTAGGCACTAAAACAAGTACAGTTACAATATGCTGTGCACTATCCATGCAGACCTCTAACTACCTACATACTATTGATACACTCCTCTAATTGCCCAGTTAGTACCCATGCAGTCTAGGAATCCTCCTGTCAGTCCTATGCACTTCTCTAATCACCAATCCAGCACTATCTACTTATCCTAATGCTCCGCCAATACCTAAGCACTTATAAGTTCACCATGCACTCTGTTTGCAGCACTGTAATCATTCCAGTTAGTAGTTATGCACTTATAGAATTGCCTAGCAACTAATACAAGTACAGCTACAATATTCTGTGCACTATCCATGCAGACCTCTAACCAGCTACATACTATTGATACACTTCTCTAATTACCCAGTTAATACCCATGCAGTCTAGGAATCCTCCTGTCACTCCTATGCACTTCTCTAATCACCCATTCATCACTATCAACTTATCCTATCACTCCGCCAATACCTAAGCACTTATAAATTCACCATGCACTCTGTTTGCAGCACTGTAATCATTCCAATTACTAGTCATGTACTCATGGAGTGGCCTAGGCACTAACAGAAGTACAGCTACAATATTCTGTGCACAATACATGTAGATCTCTAACCAGCTACATACTATTGATACACTCCTCTAATTATCCAGTTAGTACACATGCAGTCTAGGAATCCTCCTGTCAGTTCCATGCACTTCTCCAATCAACCATACAGCACTATCTACTTATCCTATCACCCTGCCAATACCTAAGCAATTATAAATTCACCATTGTCTCTGTTTGCAGCACTGTAATCATTCCAATTACTGATCATGTACATATGCAACATACAACTACTGATTCACTCCTCTATATACCCTCGTAGTACCCATGCAGTCTAGCAATCACCCTGTCAGTCCCCATGCACTTCTCTAATCAGCCATCTAGCACAATGTACTTATCCAATCATTTTGCCAATAACCAAGCACTTATACATTCACCATGCACTCTCTTTACAGCACAGTAGTCATCCAGTCACTGCTCACATACTCATACAATGGCCCAGGCACTAACAGAAGCACTGCTACAATTCTCTGTGCACTAACCAGCTACATACTACTGATACACTCCTCTAAATACTCTGGTAGTACCTATGCAGTCTAGCAACCCCCAAGCCAGCCCCCATGCACTTCTCAAAACACCCATCTAGCCCTATCTACTTATCCAATTACTTCGTCAATACCCAAGCATGTATAAATTCACCATGCACTCTCTTTACAGCACTGTAATCATCCAGATACTAGTCACATACATATGCAATGGTGCAAAGACTGACAAGCACTGCTATAATTCTCTGTGCACTATCCATGTAGACCTCTAACCAGCTACATACTACTGATTCAATTCTCTAAATACCCTGGTAGTATCCATGCAGTCTAGCAATTCTCCTGTCAGTCCCCATGCAGTTTTCCAATCACCCATCTAGCACTATCTACTTATCCATTCACTCCGCCAATACTCTAGCACTTATAAATGCACCATGCACTCTCTTTACAGCACTGCAGTCATCCAGTCACTGCTCACATACTCATATAATGGCCCAGGCACTAACAGAAGCACTGCTACAATTCTCTGTGCACTATCCATGCAAACATTTAACCAACTACATACTACTGATGCACTCCTCTAAATACTCTGGTAGTACCTATGCAGTCAAGCAACCCCCCAGTCAGTCCCCATGCACTTCTCAAAACACCCATCTAGCACAATCTACCTATCCAATCACTCTGCCAATACCCAAGCATTTATAAATTCACCATGCACTCTCTTTACAGCACTGTAGCCATCTAGATACTAGTCACATACTTATGCAATGGTGCAGACACTAACAAGCACTGCTACAATTCTCTGTGCACTATCCATGTAGACCTCTAACCAGCTACATACTACGGATTCACTCCTTTAAATACCCTGGTTGTGCCCATGCAGTCTCGCAATGCTCCTTCACTCCCCATGCACTTCTCCAATCACCCATCTAGCACGATGTACTTATCCAATCACTCTGCCAAAACCCAAGCACTTATAAATACACCATGCACTCTCTTTACAGCACTCCAATCATCCAGTCACTACTCACGTACTCATATAATGGCCCAGGCACTGACACAAGCACTGCTACAGTCCCCTGTGACTATCCATGAAGACCTCTAACCAGCTACATGCTACTGATTCACTCGTCTGAATACCCTGGTAGTACCCATGCAGTCTAGCAATCCCCCTGTCAGTCCCCATGCACTTCTCCAATCACCCATCTAGCAGTATGTACTTATCCAATCACTCCGCCAATACCCAAGCACTTATTAATACACTATGCACTCTCTTTACAGCACTTTAATCATCCAAGTACTAGTCAAATACGTTTGCATTGGTACATACACTAACATGCACTGGTACAATTCTCTGTGCACTATCCATACAGACCTCTAATCAAATCAAATCAAAAATAGCTTTATTCGATTTCAATTTCAAAAATCACAAAAGCACAGGTGAAATACAATAAAAGATGATGATAATTAATCGTCAATAAACATTAAAAGCTCATATGGAAACAAGGCTAAACCTGAATGCAGTCCAATTAAAAATTCAATTCATTGTCAATCTGCATCTAAATATGCTTTTTAAAAACATAGATACTATATACATGGTCGTCTCATCTTCTAACACTTGAACTCTCAATAGAGCAGGTCTACATTGTCTCAAGCCCCACTTCTTCAACAAGAAAATTAAATACTTTTTCCAGGGCAAGGAGTAAAATTTGCTAAACAAAATACAATGAATCATCGATTGTTGTGATATAGCGTCGCAGGGACACAAAATCAGGTTTTTAGACCAAATATTGGCCTCGGGGAATGTAAGTAATCTGAAAAAACTACCCCCCCTAAAAGGAGTTACTAGCATCCGAGTGTAGCTACTCTGGGTGAGAATTAAATATTGCTGAATGCCCTGACCCTGCAGGATTAGTTGATTCTCCATAACAGAAGTCTTATTGCCCTCTAACTGCCATCGTTTATTCTCTAAAAAAAGAAGGCAAATTTCTTTCAACTTTTTCTTGATATTGTTACTAAACAAGTCGGGCAGTCAAAATATTCAGGGTGTCCAATATCTCTTAGGAAGCCTTTAACATATATAAACCAATCAGTTTTCGAGCCCCCCTGAAGTTTCAAACAATCCTGAATTATGTCCCTATTAAGTTCAGTCTCTTCAGAGGTCCATACCTTGTGCCACAACAGAATAGGACTCACTTTGATGAGATCCGAGACATGATCTAGGCCTAATTCTTTGTGGCATACATATGTGGAGGTAGACTTATGGACGGCTAATAGATATCGGAGGAAAGCATTTTCACACAGTTGAATTTCACGAGTATCTGCAATCCGCCAGATTCCTGCTCCATATCTTACAGTGGACACACATTTTGATTTATATATGTCCACCAAAATGTGTACCGGTCGGCCCCCTAGTTTGATAGCGAAATTTCACACTGCTCCAATTGCAGAGGAAAAGGCTAGTTTCCTCGTGTTAGCAGCTGTCGACCATGTCCCCTTCCTACAAAATTAATCCCCAAGTATAAAATGTATTAGTTGTTTCTATCTTTGAGTTTGCTAAGAAGGTATTACAATGAACATTTCTCTTTGTGGTGCAACACATGGTGAAGGTTTTACTAATATTAATTTTTAGACCTCTGGCACCCATGTAATCTGAAAAAGTAATAAGCGATCTCTGAAGGCCCACTTGGGTCCTGGCCATGATTACCACGTCATCTGCGTAAAGTAAAATTGGGGCTGGGCATCCTCCAATTTGGGGATGGTCCTGTCTATCTTGCGTAAGGTGGGATGCTACGCTATTTACATATAAATTAAATAAAAAAGGCGCAAGTTTGCATCCCTGGCGGATTCCTTTTATTATGGGGAATTTGGAAGTACACTGGCCCTTGCTTCCAAAGCGTACCTTTGCACCAGCCCCCCGATATAGTTCTTTAATAAAATTAAGCAGAAACAACAACCTAAGGATTCTGAATGTGCCTGAGAACCTGGAAGAACAAGACATAAAGAAATTTACCATCTCTCTGCTTGAGGAGTATTTCCCCTGGACTAAAGACACAAATCTGAACGAGGACATACAAAGGGTACATCAAGATCCTTTCAGAAAGAGCAGAGACAGGAAGACGCCAAGAAAAATCTTAATAAACTTTAAAACATACACATTAAAAGAAAGAATTCTAAGTGAAGGTTTAAAAAAGTTTAAAAAGCAGTTCACTAAAGAAAGATAATTGGACCTTCAGGATCCGCTCAGACATGTCAAAAGCCACCCAGGATAGACAGTGGGAGCTAGGGCAATTCATGGCAGAATTAAAAACCCTAGGAGCCACGGTTCAGATGAGATTTCCCGCGACCCTGAGAATCATGTGGCAGAACAAAATGCATAATATCAGAGAGCCAAGCGAAGTGGAAATCTTCATACAGCAAATAAAGGAACAGTTACGGACCACATCACAAATTTAAGATAGGGAGTGTAACAAATAGATGAACTATGGAGCTCAAAAGGGCAAATAATACCGCCCAAGAGAAAGAAAGGAGGCTTCCTCGGGGAGGGTAAAAACGAACACAGGAAAATACAAAACCAAATAAAAAAGACACTGTGGGTGGGGAGCAAAATAGGGAAAAAATTGCAAAAATGTATCCTCAGTAATAAAGTAAGAAGGAATGTAAGGGAACAGCAGGAAAAAATGGCATTGGAACTAAATAACCAGCAAAAAAGAAAAAAA
This sequence comes from Lissotriton helveticus, assembly GCF_964261635.1. Lineage (NCBI taxonomy): Eukaryota > Metazoa > Chordata > Amphibia > Caudata > Salamandridae > Lissotriton > Lissotriton helveticus. The sequence continues at coordinate 1,130,442,242 of NC_136063.1, forward strand.
AAATCAAGGCTAAAGTAACGAAAGAGCTTAAAATGTTATCATGGAACGTAAATGGACTCAGAACACCAAGCAGACGTAGGAGGATCTTTGAATACTTAAAGTCAACAGTTAACGAAGTAATCATACTCCAAGAGACTCATCTCCTAAAGGCTGAATGGGAGCAAATAATAAAATCCCTGAGCTGGGTGGATACCTACGTTTGTACCAACCAAAATTGTAACGTCAAGGGGATCGCAATACTCTTAAAAAAAATCGCTCAATGTAAAAGCCATACACAAAGCAGTAGACAACAAGGGCAGATGGGCCTTAGCAAAAGTAAAAATATATGACAACACCTTTATCATAGCAGGATACTATGGTCCAAACACTGATGATCCAAACCCCCTACAAAACTTATATACAGAACTTTTATCAGCAACTGACCCAATACTACTGGGAGGTGACTTCAATATTATTATGGACCCTAAACTAGATAGATCCCCACCAGGAAGACAATCCAATTTACCTAAAATGAGGGAATGGTTAGGCATTTATAAAAAAAATAACCTAGAGCTGATAGATATGTGGAGAGAGAAAGGAAATAAGAAACATCCCTTTACTCTTCACAATAAAAAATTAGGCCACAAGTCCAGAATAGACTATTTTTTGATCAGTAAAAATCTGCACAATAGCATCAAAGCCCTTGACCATGTACCAGAACATCTCTCCGACCACTCGGCAGTACAACTAACCCTACAATCAGCAATTATAAAATCTCAACCGAGATGGACAGTAGACCGTACTCTATAACTGGACCCAAAAATAAGGGAAGAATTGAGCATAACTTTAGCCAATTTCTTTGAAGATAATAGAATAGGCACCTCAGATCAAATATCTTGGGACACTTATAAAGCAGTAATTAGAGGTAAACTCATAAGTCTGGGTGCTTACAGATCAAAACTTGTCAAACAAGAGATCAGAGACAAGGAAGAATCAATAAGTCAACTGGATGTGCTGATTAGTGCAGAACACAACTCAGAAAAAAGAAATACATTAGAGACGGAGAGAAAAGAATTAAAAGAAAAATTGGCAGACTATCTGGAAGATAGAGCGAAAATGAAGTGGGAGGCCAGTAAACTAGCAAACCATGAGTATGGTGAGGGCTGTGGGAAACTATTGGCCTGGAAAACTAAAATGGAGCAAACCAGAAATAAAATATCCAGTATACAACAGAGCAACAATCTAGGCGTAACCTCTGATGAATCAGTAATCAAACAGGAATTTGAAAATTTATTTGCCAAACTGTATGAGGAAGATTCCTCCTCTTCTTTGGATCAAATAGGAAAATACCTTGATCCCCTAAACCTACCGAAGCTGTCGCAAACAGAAAGCGAAGAGCTAAATACAGAAATAACAACGGAAGAAGTAAAAACGGCGCTGAAAGCCCTGAAAAAAGGAAAAGCAGCTGGACCAGACGCCCTCCCAAATGAACTTTACTCAGCTTTGAGGGAAACGGTAGCCCCCCCATTAACGAGGTTATTAAACAAAATATACAGGGAAAAGGGTAAAACCCCAGACTCTTGGAATGACGCCATAATCAGTATTATTCTAAAACCAGGAAAAAACCCTACAGTTTGTGAGTCATATAGGCCCATATCCCTGCCAAATTGTGACTACAAAATCTTCACACAAATAATAGCAGGGAGACTGGCCCTGGTAATGCCAAAGCTGATACACCCGGATCAAAAAGGTTTTATAAAAGGGAGGCAAATATCAGAAATCACGCATGAACTCTTTGCTGCAGTAGATGTAGCAACTAGTGAAAAAATCCCCTTAACGATAGTAACCTTTGACGCTGCTAAAGCTTTTGACCGGGTCAATTGGTCTTTTTTAAACGGAGTCATTAACAAATATAACCTTGGTCAAAATTTTTGTCATTTGATAACCGACATCTACAGAAACCCAAGAGCGAAGATCCTAATTAATGGGACTCTTACAAATAACATAGCGATACAAAGGGGAACGAGGCAAGGGTGCCCTCTGTCTCCCCTGCCATTCAATATGTACATTGAACCACTGGCAGACACAATCAGAAATAACGATTCAATTATCCCCTTTAAACATCAGGTGTGGATTAAAAAAGTAGCGCTCTACGCAGATGATCTAATGATTTTTACAGGAAATTTTCAAACTTCCTACTCAGCAATAAACAATGCAATTACAGAGTTTGGGAAAGTAGCTGGGTACTTGACCAATGAAGCAAAAACCGAGTCAATGAGCTGGAATACAAAACAGAGTAACCCATACACAAAGGATAAAATAAAATATCTGGGTATAACCATAGTGAAAGATCTCGAAAAAATCCCCCAACTAAATCTTGATAGGATTTCACTTGAGATCAAAAAACTTCTCAAAGTCTGGGACAAGTTACCTCTAAACATGATAGGAAGATCAAATTTGGTAAAAATGTCGATCCTCCCAAAATTCACTTACCTTTTTAATGTTATTCCACTGGAATTTAAAAGAGACTATCTGAAGAAGATTCAGGGGGAAATAGCGAACTTCATTTGGGCCTCAAAAGGATCAAGGATTGCTTGGAATAAAATAAGAAGGAAAAAAGAACAAGGAAGAATAGCTAGCCCAGATACCGTGGAATACTGTAGATCTTTCCAATTCAAAAATGTGAGATCCCTTACGAAAAAATATGAACTATATCCCCAATTTCTCCAAATATTGACAAACAAAACCGATCATTTCCTGTTTAAATTCGGACACCCCAAATTCTTAAAAAAGATACAATTAAAGGTACTAAGAAACGCGGTGAAACTCTGGTATCAGAGGAGAAGTACACTAAATATCCCTTATTACAGCTCTTTGGCCCCCATCTGGGATTCCCCAGGCACTCCTGATTGCTTAAAAGATACCCTAGCAGCTCCACTAAGAAGGGCAGGAATTGACAAATGGGGCCAATTGATGACAGAGAACTCATTAAAACCCTGGGAGCATCTTACAGAAATTACCAACGGAAATCTGTCAAAATTCAAATATTATCAACTTACAAGTTGGATAGGCTCTCTGACGGAGAAAAGAACAGGAAATACAGAAATAGAGAAAGAGATTATTAAAATCTCACCAATAAAGAAAGAAATCTGAAAATGGTACTGGGCTCTAATTGCGGCAGGAGAAGAAAATGTTTCAATATCGGAATCAGTATGGAGTAAAGATATTATAGAGCCGGAACTTCAAAATTTATGGCAGAAATCATGTGATAAAGGCTGGTCAATTATCAAACCGGTACGTTTAAAGAGAAATCAATTATTCACACTGCATAGGGCATACTGGACACCCAAAAGACTGTCAAAATTCAAAGGAGCAAGTATAAAGTCCTGCCCTAAATGCGGGCTTGAAAAAGCGGATGACCTACATATGTTCCAAAGCTGCCCGCGATTGGAATTTTTCTGGCAGGAAGTAGGTAATATGTTATGTCGGATATTGGGAATTCACCTAAAAGTAAGTACAACACTAATTATTTTTGGGATATGTACCAAGTTTAATGTAAGTGATGAATGGTTGACCAAAAAACAAGAAAATCTGCTATTTGTATTGATACTTCTCGCAAGAAGAGAAATATGTCTCAACTGGGTTAAACCAGTACCACCTCTATATGAGGATTGGCTAAATTCTATAATTACAACAAATAAACTAGATAGGAAAGGAAAACCCTCCAAAAAATGTAACTTCTGGGAGATTTGGGAAAATTACTATATTAGTAATACGTAAGGCAACAAGGGTACCTGACTAAGAACCAATGTGTCCAATGATTAAAGCGGTGACAATAATTCAGACGGGAATAATTCCCGCCGAGTAGCCTGGATGTCTAGCTTTCACTCAATTGCTAAGAATTATTGAATATGGTAAAGGATATAGGAGGATAAAACAAGACAGATCCACCAAAGGGATACTCTTCGTGGCCGGCACAGTAAGGAAAATAAAAAGAGTGAAGGAATAAAAAGTGGAGGTCTTAAAGTTCCCCTCTGTACTCCTTATACGATCATGCGCAAAATGAGGATAAAATAAATAAATAAAGAAATAAAATTAAGCAGATTTAGTTCAATACCTAAATGTAGCAGAGTGTCCCATAAAATTTCATGACTCGGGCAATCAAAGGCCGAGCTTAGATCTACAAATGTTAAAAATAACTTATCCTTTTTTGCCACCACATGTTTACCTATGATTAATGCTAGATTTAAACCTTGTTCCACGGTGCCTAATCCTGCTTTAAAACCATATTGAAATTTTGATAAAATGACTGTGTCATCTGCCCAAAACTGTAATCTATTTAATATGACCCTTCCTGCTACTTTCATCAAGGAATCCAATAATGAAATTGACCTATAACACTTTGGGTCATTTCGGTCCCCTTTCTTAAAAATTGGGACCACAATGGCCTCTTGCCAAGAGGGAAGGAACCCTGTTATGTTACAGCTATTTAAAACGTTTGTCAATAGGGGTGCCCATAGTTTGACATTAGACTTATAAATATCTACAGGACCCCATCTGGCCCTGGGGCCTTGCCAGCGCACTCTCCGCTATAGCTACTTCGACTTCAGACAATACAAAATCAATATCTATTGGGAACAATCCCGGTGGGTTATTCTCCTCCTCCCTAGATGTTTCAACATGCCTGGTCCCTGGTAGGTCATCTTTTTTATATAGCCCAGTGAAATGATTAACCCAAGTGCCCTCTTCTATTGCCATCTCTATAGAATCTGTTTTTCTATCTACAAAGAATGGAGCATTCGCCGCCTTCCAGAATCCTACGTTATCTTTCCGGAGGCAGGCTTGATGTAAAACTTCCCACGCCTCCTGCTTTAGTTCCTTCTTCCGATTTTTTATAGCTGTGTGATAAGTAACTCTAGCATTTCTGATCTCAATGATATTTTTCGGTTCTCTTTTGAGTGCCAGCTTTAAAACTACATGAGCTGTGCTGCATTCAGAATTGAACCATCCCTCAACCTTGGTTCTCGTATTTCTCCTTGTGGTTCCTGTGAGGGATTTACTAATTTCTTCTGAGATATTACAGAAAGCTGAAATGACTGAAACACAGTCGACATTTTCTGAGAGGCAGGTCATAAAATCTTTATACCTGTTTTTTAATAAAGTTTCAAAGAAGGCAGCGGGCTCTACTTTATTCCATTTTATAGTGGGCGCGGGCTTCGGAGCTTCTTGAGCAACTCCACTGGCTTCCGATCGCCAAGAGAGTCACTTTTAAGATTCTGACTCTGGCTTTCAAGGCGCTTCACCGAATTGGCCCAAACTATCTTTGTAAGCGGATCGCCTTCTATGTCCCTAGAAGAACGCTTAGGTCTGCTTTGGAGGCCAAAGCGGTGGTTCCTTCCATCAGGTGCACTCGAATCGGAGGTCGCTCTTTTCGGTACCTTGCACCGCGTTGCTGGAACGATCTCCCTCGATCTTTAAGATTAGCTACCAACTTGCTAGCCTTTAGAAAGGAGCTAAAGACCTGGCTTTTTTCCCTGTAAATCCCGTCTTTTCCTGGAGCAATGTTATGCTGTAAACTTTTTCCTTGTCTCTCTCTTCGCCAAAGCGCCGGGACACTCCTAGGAGTAGCCGTGCGCTATAGAAGAGCCAATTTAACATAACATAACATAACAGTGTAACCATTCCTTTTTGCTAGGGTTATCCTGTGACTATATAGGTTGTTAATTACCTCATAGTTTTTGCTGTTTGCTGCAAAAGTTAGGGAAAAACTGTTTGGAAAATGGTCACTTATTGCAATATCACCTGTTTTAAAATTAAGAACATTGCAAGAGTGACTGTTAGAAACCAAGGCGAAGTCTATCAACGAGTTGCAACCCCTGCCATTAAATGTGGGTACAAAAGCAACCTGTGGGATGCATAATTCATTTACAAATCCCAGATCCAGCTGGAATAATACGTTTTTAAAAAGGTTCCCAGTGGTTGTGTGTACAAAATGAGTGCAGGGGTCGCCTTTAACATCGTCCAGACCCCAAACACCTAAGTGGCTATTTGAGCATAAAAAGCAGTTAAAATCGCCTGTCCATAAAACACATTTCCCCAACTGGCAATTTTCGTCAGGATTCTGCATACTTTGTAGGAGCTCTTCAAGTGCTTTAGTTAATTCTGCCTTTGGAATGTTATTGTAGAAGTTAATCAGGTTAATAACCTGATTTTCTCCCACCTTAAATACCAAGGACTGATAATAGTTTGAATCAGTAATTAATTTTTTGACCACAACATTAAGAGTATTTGAAATATAAATACAAAGACCCAATTTGTTTCTACCCCTTGTTGATAGCTCGGCAGGAGTATGGAAGGTACGGAAACCATTAATGTGAATGTCTTCCCGCTCCCAACACTCCTGGAGGCAAATGATAGAAACATTTTGTATAAAAGGTAAAAACGATGGGTCCTTTAACTTATTAGATAATCCCGCTACATTCCCAGATAAAAAAGTAATGGTGTCACCCTTATGTCCTAGATCCTGTTGGTCGTCTATCAAGGCCTGTTTTCGGTCGCCATCCAAGGAAATGACCAGTGATTTGCAAGGGATACCTATGTTATCCTCCAAAATATCAAGGTCACTCCTCATGCCCCCTACGCCAGTTGCGTTACATATATTATGGGCACCCGTATATTTAATTCCCAAACTGTTTTCAATATGTTGGACCGCTAAATCACTAGCCCTTGTTGTCCTACAGATCTTAGGAGGATTTTGTTTACTTTTCCCCAATTCGCTTCATTGTATATTAACCTTGGGCAACTGTAGTCAGTCCACCATTTCTAAACTTTTGAATCTATTTTGGATAGGTATATGGCTCTGGCCATTTAATGGACCGTAGCATCGGTTTTCAACCCTACCCCGAGCGTGGTGCATTACCCGTATCCAATCACCTTCACTGTCAAGTGAGTTAGTTGATGGATAAAAATATGACCGTTGTCGGGGTTCTATGGGTGTCCTTGCGTTATAATTTCTCCAGGTGCAGATATAATCCACCGTGCGGGGATCTCTAAAATTTACCAGTACACAGTCACCTGCAATGGATTTTGGGCTTTTTCCCACCCAAGAGAACCTACGTACCATCAGTATTTCGCTCATTATGTGTGGAGGTAAGGGTCAGTTTATATTGAGCCAAAAGGTCACTTTATTTTTTAAGCACATAAATGATTCCTGACTGGGATTACTTAATTCCAAGACTCTAGTCAGTACTACCACGTATGGGCTAGTTTCTGGTGGTAAGGTAATTCTACGATCCCCCTGAAATACCCCTACAGGAAACAACCCTCCACTCTCTTTTTGATTGGAGGGTACTAAGGTTCCCTTGCCAGATGTATTGGTGGATCTAAACACTTCAACCAAGACTTTTATTGTCGGTACATTGGGGATTTTTGGACTGGATTGCTGAACAGAAGGCGGGGATTTGTGGATTACTTGTACATCAAGTGCAGTACTTAACTGGCGAAAACCCAGATGTGAGATCTTTGACTTCGTAATGTCCATGACGCCCCTTGTAACTAGTTCGAGCTGGGAAAGCTGCTGCTCAATACGCAGAAGTCTTTTTTCCAGTGGTTCAAGGGAAGATCTCAACAAAGACCCCAATTTTAAAAGCAGGGAGTCCTCATCCACCTCTGTTGTGCATGAAATATTTGCACCATCTCCGGAAACTAAATCTTGACTCAGTGCATCCGGTGACGAAGGAACATGCCTAATCGAAGTATTCCGGGCATTATCTCCCTTTTTCTTAGATGTAATGTCACTGTTACCCAAACCTTTAGCGAGTTTGGGTTTTCTACCTCCAGTAACAGTAGTCGTTGCCTGCTTCCTCTTCGGTATTGCACCCTCGCGTCTTTCCCTTAACTGCCGGGTATTTAATCTTTCTGGCAAGCTTTTCCTTATTGGTGCTGAAGCGGCCTCTCTTTCTGCTGATGATTTTGATTTAGCAGCAGGCAGAGTGTGAGACTGTTCCTGGGAGCTGGGTGGGCTGTGTATAAGTACTTCGACATCGGAGTGCTCAGGTGTGCGGGCAGTCGCAAAGTGACCCATAGAGGATCTTTTGGCCATAGCCAGGTCTTGCAAGACCCGGCGTTCCATTAAAATGATCCCTTGATCAATGACAGAATTAGTTCTCTTTATAAAATTATCAAGTGTTCCCATTAAAAGAGTCCCTGCAGTCGTAGCCTTACTCCTGCTCTCACGTACAGATATATTATTATGTAAGGCTCCATACAGTGCTTACTGGTAGATCGCAATGTTCACAGTTTTTCTGGAACGGGCAAAAGAGGGAAGGCCCGGTCCGGTCTTACTCAGTCTGTACCGGGCTAAAACGGGCCCGCCCTTGGCCCGGGCTTCGCCCGGCGCGAGCCCACGCGCGTCCCACGACACACGGATATGGGCGTTACTAAATACAGGCAGGAAGTGGGCGGAAAGAGGCCCCAGCTGCAGCCGATGTCCGGGCGCTGTGACAGCTGGCCCTCGCAGTCCCGCACCGTATGTCCTGGCGGTAAAAGGCTGGTGAAGTAAAGTCCCGCACCCGTGGTCCCAGGTCGGCAAGGCAAAACAACAGTAGCACAGGTAAGCCCACAGACAACAACTGCTGTGAGCGGCACTGTCACTCCCCATACACTGCTCCAATCAGCCATCTAGAACGATGTACTTATCAATCACTCTGCCAATACCTCAGCACTTATAAATTCACTATGCACTCTCTTTACATCACTGTAATCATCCAGTTACCGCTCACGTACTCATACAATGACCCAGGCACTAACAAAAGCACTGCTACAATCCTCTGTACAGTATCCATACTACCTGTAACCAGGTACATACTACTGATTCACTCCTTCAACTACTCAGGTAGTATCCATGCAGTCCAGCAATCACTCTGTCACTCCCCATGTGCACCTCAAATCATCCAAACTATTATCCATGAACTCATTCAATCATGTTCCACTACTGAAACATTCATAAATCAACCATGCAGTAGCCTTGCAGTTCTATAATCACCCACACAGTCTCCATACTTTTGTACAATCTCTCAGGTATTTTTTCTTTTTTTAACCAGTAGAGGTGGTTCCATAAGAACCATTTCTTTTGAAAAATTGAAAACAAATTGTGTGTTTTTTTATACTTTTGTAATTTTTTTTGTGTTTTTGATTTTTTAAAGAACAGAAAAACTGAGGAAAAAGAAAAAAACTTTAACAAAAACAGAAGCACATAAAACATTTTTTCGCATTTGTGTGCTTTCAATTAAGCATGTAGCCAGGTTCTGAGCTGGGATGGTGCAGTGAGCTAAAAAACGGTGATGGATCAAGCCCTGATCTTTGGACTGGGTAAGAGTGGTCTGCTTAATTCAGACACTCTGTTCATCACCACCCCCTTTTCTGAATCGTTTTTGGCCACTATAGGTGTGGCAGGGTATACTCAGACATGAGTCCCTTGCTCACTGCACCATCAGGATTCAAGCAAGCCGGGCCGACGATGGCTGAAATGCCAGAAACCGGTCCCCGGAAGCTTGTCTCCTTTCCAGTGAAGAATTGGCTTGGTAGTCTGGTCTGCCCTGTTCCCATGATGCACTGGGCCAGGGACAGACTAATTTGCATGTAGCCAGGTTCTGAGCTGGGATGGTGCAGTGAGCTAAAAAACGGTGATGGATCAAGCCCTGATCTTTGGACTGGGTAAGAGTGGTCTGCTTAATTCAGACACTCTGTTCATCACCACCCCCTTTTCTGAATCGTTTTTGGCCACTATAGGTGTGGCAGGGTATACTCAGACATGAGTCCCTTGCTCACTGCACCATCAGGATTCAAGCAAGCCGGGCCGACGACGGCTGAAATGCCAGAAACCGGTCCCCGGAAGCTTGTCTCCTTTCCAGTGAAGAATTGGCTTGGTAGTCTGGTCTGCCCTGTTCCCATGATGCACTGGGCCAGGGCCAGACTAATTTGCATGTAGCCAGGTTCTGAGCTGGGATGGTGCAGTGAGCTAAAAAACGGTGATGGATCAAGCCCTGATCTTTGGACTGGGTAAGAGTGGTCTGCTTAATTCAGACACTCTGTTCATCACCACCTCCTTTTCTGAATCGTTTTTGGCCACTATAGGTGTGGCAGGGTATACTCAGACATGAGTCCCTTGCTCATTGCACCATCAGGATTCAAGCAAGCCGGGCCGACGACGGCTGAAATGCCAGAAACCGGTCCCCGGAAGCTTGTCTCCTTTCCAGTGAAGAATTGGCTTGGTAGTCTGGTCTGCCCTGTTCCCATGATGCACTGGGCCAGGGACAGACTAATTTGCATGTAGCCAGGTTCTGAGCTGGGATGGTGCAGTGAGCTAAAAAACGGTGATGGATCAAGCCCTGATCTTTGGACTGGGTAAGAGTGGTCTGCTTAATTCAGACACTCTGTTCATCACCACCCCCTTTTCTGAATCGTTTTTGGCCACTATAGGTGTGGCAGGGTATACTCAGACATGAGTCCCTTGCTCACTGCACCATCAGGATTCAAGCAAACCGGGCCGACGACGGCTGAAATGCCAGAAACCGGTCCCCGGAAGCTTGTCTCCTTTCCAGTGAAGAATTGGCTTGGTAGTCTGGTCTGCCCTGTTCCCATGATGCACTGGGCCAGGGACAGACTAATTTGCATGTAGCCAGGTTCTGAGCTGGGATGGTGCAGTGAGCTAAAAACGGTGATGGATCAAGCCCTGATCTTTGGACTGGGTAAGAGTGGTCTGCTTAATTCAGACACTCTGTTCATCACCACCCCCTTTTCTGAATCGTTCAATTAAGCATGGGCTAAAAATTCGTTCGGCTTGCGGAATTTGCGAATTTTTGGCAATTTCGCGGTCCGCGAATTGCGCGAAATTTTCAAAGAATTTGCAATTCGCGAGTTGGCTGAATTTTTTTGCTTGGTCGCGCTTCAAAACTACAAACTCGCGCTCGCGACGTTGACTTAACGTGATTCTGAGTTCGCCAAGTTGTTTTCCTCCCGGTTTGCATGTGCTGCGCCATTTTGGATCTGGCTGCGTGATAGCATGAGACTTTTCTACAGCGGATACGTCATAGCGTCCCACCATCTTGCACTGCGAGACTTTGAGAACACAATAACGTCATAAGGGCCCGCAATCACTCATCGCAAGAGTAAATAATTGCGAATACGTAGAAGATTTGAACAGCTCGCTTTCCCAAAGTCGCAAAAATTGCAATTCTGCAAAAGAAATCTATCGCTGGCAGCATAAACCTTCTGAAAATGATAATGTGGATCATAATAACTACTCAGATTGACATTTGGCTGCACTTTTTTTGTGCAAGGAGTCCGTTTTTGGGAGGGTGGGAGGAAGGAAGTGCCCCAGAGTCTCCAACTTCCTGTTCCTGTCCAGCAGGATCCTCCCAGTGCTTTGTCCATGTCCTGGTCACTTTTCATTTGGATCTGGAGCTGGAAGGATTACTCTTTGTGGCTGCTGCTGGATATTTGTATTTGAGGACTTTTTGTTTGGATCACTTTTGTATTAGAGATTTTACAAGTAAGTTTGTGTTGTTTGGGGCATTGCAGTTACTGCAACTACAATTTATAAACTTTTTCACAACTTAAAAAAATATATTGTGGTTAGCCACAGTATCCAGTAGGCCCAGGGTTAGTCATGGGTGCATGATACAACTGTTTCTGTGAATTTTGTTGAACTTAAATATCATTTATGGCATGGATGGCATGGAATTGAATAGCTCACTGTTATAAGTGGAAGTGTTTTTTAATTTTGGGGTGCGTGTTAAAGCCACACTAGACAGTAGGCCCAGGGGTAGTAAGTGGTGCATGGACCAAGTCTTTCTGTGGGGTATCTTGATTTTAAACATCATTTCGTGCATGGATGGCATTGGATTGGGGTGATTTTTGTGTGTATTTTGATTTTTTGGGTGTTGTTGGTGCCTGGTCCAGTGCCTGGCCATGTGGGTGGGGGCCATTTTGAGGCCTGGTCCAGGGCCTGGCCATGTGGGTGGGGGCCATTTTGAGGCCTGGTCCAGGGCCTGGCCATGTGGGTGTGGGTCAAGGGGCCATTTTGAAGCCAGGCAGTGTGCTTTGTGCCATAGGCCTGCACCCAGTCTGCCTTGCTTTCATCCATTATGCCCAGGGGTACTCAGTGGTACATGAAACAACTCTCTCTGTGTGGACTCTCTTCTATTAATTTAAACATCCATTTGGGAATAGAATTGCAATTTATTTTTTGGGTCTTTCCATTTTTGGGTGTGTTGTGTTAATAATAATAAATACCTAGTTGCAAATATTAATTGAAGAACAACATATTCAACATTTATGTAACACCTTCAATGCTATGGAGATTTTCATGCTGTGCTGCAGATTCTTATTTCCCATTGTTCATGACGAGCTCAGCTCGTCATAAGCACACGACCAGTGTACTGCATGACGAGCTGAGCTCGTCATGAGCAGCGAAGGGGTTAACTGATGTTCCTTTGCTTTTAGGTGCACAAAGACTGAGAACCAGGAATCATCCTCAATCAATCAATCAATCAAGAACATTTGTAAAGCGCGCTACTCACCCGCTAGGGTCTCAAGGCGCTGGGGGGGGGGCTGCTACTATTCGAAAAGCCAGGTCTTGAGTTGCTTACTGAAGGAGAGATGGTCCTGGGTGAGTCATAGGTGGGTGGGGAGGGTGTTCCAGGTCTTGGCCGCCAGGTAGGTGAAGGATCTTTCTCCGGTGGTGGTTCTGCGGATCCGTGGGACGGTGGTGAGGGCGAGGCTGGCGGAGCGGAGCTGGCGGGTTGGCGTGTAGAACGTGAGGCGGTTGTTGAGGTATTCAGGGCCCAAGTCATGGAGAGCATTGTGTGCGTGGGTGAGGAGTCTGAATGTGATCCTCTTGCTGACGGGGAGCCAGTGCAGGTCCCTCAGGTGGGCGGAGATGTGGCTGTGTCGGGGGATGTCCAAGACGAGTCGTGCTTCGGCGTTCTGGATGCGCTGGAGTTTGGCGGTGGTCCCAGCGTAGAGGGCGTCCCCGTAGTCCAGACGGCTGGTGACGAGGGCCTGGGTGACTGTTTTCCTGGTTCCAGTGGGGATCCAGCGGAAGATCTTACGGAGCATGTGGAGTGTGTTGAAGCAGGAGGAGGTAACGGCGTTAACTTGCCTGGCCATCGTGAGGGAGGAGTCAAGGATGAAGCCCAGGTTGAGTGCGTGGTCCGTGGGCTTGAGTGGGGGGCCCAGAGCAGGGGGCCACCAGGAGTCGTCCCAGGCGGAGATGGATGGGCCGAGCATGAGGACTTCCGTCTTGTCTGAGTTCAGTTTCAGGCGGCTGAGCTTCATCCAGTCTGCGATGTCTTTCATTCCGTCCTGGAAGCTGGCTCTGGCGGAGGTGGGGTCGTTGGTGAGGGTCCTCATCATCATCACTTGTTGTAGTGCCTGGAAGAAGTCCTGCTGTGGTGTGTGCACAACGTCACATGACGTCACGTGTGGCCACAGACAACTCTGCAACTCGAACAACTGCGTCCTGCTGTTCTGACATCTGACGACGATGGGTCCAAAGAAAGGTGGCCGTAGCTCCTCTACCAAGGAAGTTGCCAGTGCCACTGCCAGTAAGAAGGATCAGAAGAAGCAAGTGGCGCCACTTACCAAGGAGACTGGTGTGCCGACAGACGCTTTATTTGGGAGGAAAAAACTACGCCTGCATCAGCGGTGTTTGCCGGGGACCAAACTGGGAGCAGCACCTTCGCTTCATTGGTCTCAGTGCTACCACGCCAAGTTAGGCCCCAAGCCCATGTGTGCCGCAGAGGCAGGCACTTTAATTGCTCTTTCACTATCGACCAGTGATGCTGGCATTGACTCATCGCAAAGTAGCATCCAATCAACGCAGGGTGTAACTCATCTGACAAGTGTTCAACCACAGCCGCAACGACAACCACATGTGCAACAAGGAGAGGCGCAAGGAGAGGCGCATGGAGAGGCACATGGAGAAGCGCAAGTAGAGGCGCAAGTAGAGGCGCAAGTAGAGGCGCATGGAGAGGCGCAAGTAGAGGTGCATGGAGAGGCGCATGGAGAGGCGCATGGAGAGGCGCATGGAGAGGCACAACTGCCCACAATGCTTGGTCCTCCAGAAGTAGGGGCACATCAGGAAATCGAGATTCATGCAGAGGATCAGCCGAGCAAGCCACTCCTCCTGATGATCCATTGTCTTCCAGATCCCCAGCAAGGAAAAAGTAAAGTTCTAGTTCAAGTTCTTCTTCAAGCCCCCTTCCTTCTGATGATCAAGATTTTGATTGGCACCCACCAATACAGTCTGAGAGGGAGGCACGCCATGAGCCGACAAAGCTAGGTAAAAGGAAGGTTCCCGCAAGGCTTTCAGTTATGGGTGATGACAAAGAAGAAGTAGAAGTGGTGTATTCTGCTGCTGATGAACAGTCTGACAATGACGACCCAGTCATCACAGTCGTCACTCCAGCACCAGCAGGCATGCAGCAGACAGACATTTTTACCCTATCCCGAAATGCTGCTGTGCAGGATGTGTGCGGCGTGGCACCACTGGTACCACCACCAACACAGGTAACTACTACACCAACACGAGCTACAGCTTCCATATTTTCTCGTCAGAAGGGCCGGTAGGGACCTCCATCCACCTCAACCTCCATTACCTCAAGTAGTGGAGCTGTAAGTGCACAACAGAGTCAAATTCCGCCACGCCCATCCTCCACTTCATCTGGCATTGAAAGTAGCACCTCCACCACCGCCAGAAATCTCAACCCCCCAGTTTGGGACTTCTTTAGTATTAGCAAAAATGCGGAAATCCTAGTCATTTGTTCGATTTGTAAACAAGTAGTTAGTCCGGGTAAGCTTGGTACCAACTATGGTACCGGAGGCCAGAGAGGTCATCTCCAAAAACACCACATTATCCAGTGGGAAGCGCAGTAACATCCAGAAAGCCAAAAATCCAAATCCAAATGTAGCCATGGATATTGCATCTGATAACGAGGAGCTGATCGTGCGGGGGTGGGGTGAAGAACGGAGAGACATTTTTTCTGGTACACACTGTACCCCTGGCAGCAGCACTGCAGTGGTAGCGCCCACACCCTCCTCTACCCCAGCAACATCTAGGAGGGACCGTAGTCTGGTAGAGACACCAATGCGAAAAAATACATCAATGAGCCTAACTGGGTTGAAGAAGTCTGGATCCTCTTATCAAAAGTGGACTAAGACACTTGTAACTACGTTATACATAGTAGTATAGATAACCCTCATAAACACTATGTTTTTGTGCGGTTTATCTTGGTTTTCCGCCCCACATAGACGTTGTGGCATTTATCATCGGGTGATCTATTGTGCTATATGCCAGCCTCAAGCCTGAGGTCAACTCTGGAATAGCGTAGTAGTGTCCAGAGAAAAGTAACGCCACACGGATAGGTTTTATTTAAGAGACATGCCTACATCCAAAATCACTATTTTATTCTAAAACGTATGTGGTATGTTATAAAAAATACACATTCGGGTATACAATTGGACTGTGTTACTGGGTCCTTGTATATCACTTGGAACAAACTGTCAACATGTTTCTGCTCCCTTTGGCCCAGCCGGGTCTGTGGAGCATTCGTCAGGACAAAAGCAGATAAAAATGAATACTCACAATCTTTGTGTAGTATATCAGGGGTTGTAATTGTACCCACTGTGGTTTGTTTTGAAGGCTCAATTGACCTGAAAAGAAGATCACAATTAAATTCATAGCATAATTGTTGTGGCTTATCTACTTTGGCATGTTCAGTTTTAATTATATCGCACTCTTGTCTGAATTGTCTGTGCGGGCATATTTTGCTAGTCTGAATTTTTCAAACGTGTTAGTATATGTGGGAGTTTCGTTGGCAAATTAGTTGCGGGGAAGTTAATCTTGAGATTCAGTCAACTTTGTATTTGTGAGACAAGTTCGGCTGAAAATTTAATTAGACAGTGAAACAGTTGGTATTCTTTAATAGAAAGAAAGAAGATGGTGAACGTTAGTTCTTTCGTGTAGTGCAGCACTGTTTTAAGTGTACTGGCATGGTGCTGTCTATAAATCTTATGCAAACACATTGTGAACAATCATGTAAACATTACCTTCAGAGTACCAGATTTCTTGTCCTCGGGGGAATGGACACGTGGGTCCCAGGCTGTGGACAGAAGAGGGGAACGGTTTTAGATTCTTACCGTTTCAGAAAGGTTGCTCACCCATGGTGTTCTTGTGGCCGGTTTATTGCTAAGTGTCGAAAAAGGGCGAATAACCAATCAAGAACCGCCTTACTGGAAACTATTGTAAAGGAACGAACCAAAGATCTGGTCACCTGTGTCACTACATACTGCCCTGCAACTTACAAAGTTCAAAAACTGGTGAACAAAAATTGGCGAATTTTAACATCAGGGAACCTTACTAAGCATGGGCGAATTTAGCGAATCTGGCGTACGCGAACTTGCGTATTTACGGATTCGCAATCCGCAAGATCCGCGAACTCTCGCGAATTTGCGGATTTTTGTGTTTTTTGTGTTCGCAAGGGTTCGCGAGGATTTGTGTACCATTTCGCAATTGCGAACTTACTTGTCGGCTCGCAATGGCCGCGACTATGTTGTTTCTACGTCTGGTTCACGATCACAGGTTCACAGCACCCTCTGTTTCACCACTGCCACCCTCTGGTACACCCATGCCACCCTCTGGTACACCCATGCCACCCTCTGGTACACCCTCACTGCCACCCTCTGGTTGGTTTATCACTGTAAATTATGGGGGTGAAAAAAAGCAAGCACACCTGCCCTGCTTCAACTGCCATGAATTAATTTGGGGTTGATTAATGTGTCAGTGATTTTGAAACTTCCAGTCTGGCTGGCACCTGCTTCCTTCCTTATCTGTAATTTTCTTTCTGTTGCAGTGCAATTTTTTTTTCACAGGACCTTTATGGCCTACTTGTGCTATTCTATGAGCCTGGTGTTTGGGTCAGAGCAGGGTCATAGAATAGTTGCAAATAGGCAACTGAACTCTGGAGGGGCCCCTCAGGAAGCACTAGAGTGAATGGTTACTAATGTTAAGATTGAACTTTTGCACCTGCTGATTGCTTTCAGTTCTGCAAAAATCGTTTTTCTGCAATTTCGCGTGATTTGCGGGGCGCGAATCCGTGCGAGATCGATTTCGGAAGCCGCGAATTCATGCGAATACACGATTTTGTTTTTTTGCGGCGTGTATGTTCGCGTGATTTTGGGCGTGTTCGCAAGGCGCTTGTAGCGCTACGTTTGCGAAGTTACACTAGCGGTCGTACAGGGGCGCGGCCATCTTGTTTGCGTGACGTAATTCCGTTCCGGCCGCTATGTGTAATCCCGCAAAGTGTGCGGCTCGCTAGTACAATTTCGCGCGTGATCGCGAGGAAAATCTCGCGCGAACTTACCCACGCGGTCGTGAACGGGCGCGGCCATCTTGTTTCTCATTCTTTGCTATGGTTCTGGGCATGCTCTCTGTATCCTTTCTTAATCTCTGCCATCCTTCGCTTTTTTTAAGTTTTTTTAAATCTATTTTACTTATTATCTACCCCTCTATTTTTCTAGCTCTATATTTTTGTGTTTTCTGCTACTTTTTGTTAATTTTGAACTACTTTTTTGAACGCTTTTATTTTCTTCTTCCCTGTTCTATTTCTTCTTTCTTATTTTGCTTCCTTTCTGCCCAGACCATGGTAAAGGGAGCCGGGAAGAAGCCCCCAAAGGGGAAGGGTCCCGCACCCCGTGCCCGGCTCCCGTGCGGGCGTTTGAGGGGGGAGACAGTGACAGCTCGGTAGATTTTTAGTGCGGAGGAGGTGGCCGCACTAATATTTCACGTCCAGCGCCGCCTCCCCAAGACCATCATGGGAGGCGGCAAGATCGCAACCGGCTACGGCATCCGGGAGCGCCGGAAGCGGTGGGAGAAGGTGTGCCGGGCCATGTTTAAACTCTCTGGGGTCCGGCGCACTTATAACCAGGCCACCCACCGCTGGACGGATGTCATGGACCGGGAACGCGACTTGCTGGACGTGCTCGGCATCGAGATCCCCGGGCTTGGTGAGTAGTAGTAGCTATTTCTAGCTATTTCGTCACTACTCTGTTTTATCCGGCTCTGTTATTTGCAAATGTTTGTTTTTTACCAAGAGCAATAATGCTGCCGATTACATTGTAGGTAAATTATATTTCTAAATCTTCTATGCATTTCAGGTGCACTGCTCTCCTTCTCAGTAGCCTTGCTACTATGCTTATTTGTTTTGTATTTTGTGTTCATTTCATTGGCCTGAGAAATTATGTATGAGTGTAGTGTAAAGAACTGCGTAATGCTAGACACTAAGGGTCATATTTTCAATTACCGGCGCATCCCTGCAAAGTAGCAGGGATGCGCCAGTAATTGTGCGCCATGCCACCACCACCCATGGGCCCAAAACGTCACAGAAGCCTTACGCATCTGTGCCGTAAAGGCGGCGCATTGCTGGAGTTGCGTGCCAACGATGGCGCAGCTCCAGCAATGCTCTGGGGTGCCCTATCTCCCCAATGCTGCATCAAGCCGTACGTCGGCTTCAAGCAGGCGCAGGGTTTGAGTCACGCATCATTGTCCTAAAAGTGACTGATTGACATCTTGTAGATTTCCCTCAGCCACTTTTAGGATTTGTTCCTGCGCAGGAACGACCTCCCTTGCGCCAGAACGCCCCATGATGACGCAGGGCTTTACAACGTGATGCATCTCCCATATGCGTCACTTTGTTAATATACGCCGCACCATGGCGCCTCTTTTGTTCTGCCGCTGCTTCACAAAAGTCACGCAACAATGGAGCAAAAGAGCCGCAAGGGGCTTCAAAATCAGCCCCTACAGACTCAAGTCCAGTCCTTCCTTTAGACACATGGCTATAAGAAGCAATAGTGGTGGTGGTCGGTGGATTTATAGTTTAGTTTGAGTATTCACTGATCTGCAAGCACGATGGACTTTGTCTGTCACTTCGCGTGCTGCGGACTGCTGCCTGCCTGGCCAAGGTAAACCTTTTTAGTAGTCTGTTTAGTGAGTTACATAGGAACTTTCAAAGTCAACGGTCCGCAAATCAAGCAATACTAATAACGTAGTATACCACATGAGATCGGTCAATATATCCCTTGGAATAGTTGTCTATCTATTTGCTATTTCGCCAACATATTTTGTATTGTTATTTTGAAATGTTTGATTTGGTTGACAAATATCATCCATGTTTTCTGGTCTTTCTTTCTTTCATGTTTTACATCAGCTTCCCCCAGGGGCAAGAGGAGGACACAGGAGGAAGAGGAGGGTGCTGTTCAGGATGCGGGCCAGGATCGGGCAGGCGAGGGCTCCTTTGCTGGCCCCAGTAAGTTTTAATTTTAATATAGAGTACCTATTTTTTCCTAGCGTTCCTCATTCGATTTTTTCTAAATCATCTTTGATCTTCTTGTAGACTGGATCTAAATTCTTATCCTGCCTCGACTATGACTCCCTGTGGTATTACTAGATTATTCTTATTAGTCTGTCTGTGTAGCTAACTAAGATTGAACATTTGGCAATTCCATTGGACTCCCATTCTAGTCAGCAATAGCTCTATGCACTGAGTGCAGTCCTCTGGGATTGTCCATAATGTCTTTTCAAGTCTTCGAAATGTTTATGCTTTGACAATTGCCAACAATAAAAAGGTGAATGACCACCAACAAAGAATAAGATACTACTTTACTTTTGTTTTGGATACTAGGACAATCCATTCTACTACTGTTGCAGGGACAAATCTGCACAAACAGAACTATGGACACGAAATAATGCAATAAATTATTACATTGTATTTAGTTTTTTTCACATTTCTTTATTCCTCCTAGACCAAATATTATATAGTAGTGAGTGGTGTATTCTAACATTCTTAAATGTACTTTGTAGGTGTAACATCTGGTGGCGCTGCCAGCGCGGAGGTGGTGGTGTTGGACGAGGACTCTGGGGAGGATGCGGTGCAAGTGCCGGACGTTCCTGTGAGGGTTCACACGGTGGTGGCGGGAAGAGGTAAGCTATATATTCCTTACTTATTGAGATTGAAGACTGCATAGTGTGCTTTCTGCTTGGGTGTATTATAAATCAACCAGGTAGTAGCCTCCTCTAAATGTACTTCGACTTAGCTGTGAAGTTTTTGGCGAGAAGAATCCCAATAAGATCGGAGATGAACATGATGGATGGGATGAACGAAAAGCGAAAAAAGGGTGTAAGTAAGTGTGGAAGGACGAGAAATTTAATGATGGCTGGCAAAGAAGAATGATATGTGTTTGCTTGGTCCCCGAGGTGGCTGGGAAGGAAAGAAAATGGTATGGTGCATGGCTGGGTGAATGATGAATCAAGGATGGGTGGAAGGAGAACAGCCTGGGTGGGTGAAACAGAAACTGTATGTGTGCATATACTTTGAATGGATGGATGCCTGGATCATGGTATTATCTGACTCTTAGATAGCATAAGCATATGTGTATCTAGAGAGAGTAGACGGTCACTGGATGAACTAAGTGTTACCTTGAAGAGCATGTAACACCGCACCCGCACGTCCGTTCCAGTGTAGGAAAGGCAAGGAAAAGAAGTTGTAATTTTGTCCAAATACTACCATGAATAGTAGCAGTAGTTTGTATTGCAACTGCAAGCACAGCATATATCCGGTTCTTACGGTGGACACTCCCTCCCTACCTCTCTTAATAACTTTAGTTTAGTAGTAGTACGTCATTCATGTGTGGGTGTATCACTGTTCACTCAATAATAAGCAAAGCACCTAAAGTCATCCCATATGTCATCAAATACATCCCATGTGAAGTGATAGATAATCAAATTATTTAGCTTCTTCATTTTCCTTTTCTAGTACTCATTTGCACTGCAGGGTGAAAGCTAAATTAATTAAGCAGTAGCCCTTGTAACAGAGTATTCTCAGTGCCACCCGTAATAGAAAAGGAAGAGCTTCACCACCTGCATGTACTGGACCGGTACAGTAACGCAAGTCTGTCTCACTCCTCATGGTGTGCGTCTGTTTTTTTCGGGTGCAAGTTCACTGCGCTGGCATTATGCCGGCTTGCATAAGATAACGTACCAATTTTCCTAAACAAGAGAGAAGAAGAAGAATAAGACTGGTGGACTGTCATAGTCGACTGTAATGGAAGTCCATAGTGCTCGTAGAATTAGTTCCTTAAACTCCCACTAATGTTAGAGCAAGGATGAAGAAGTGGGAGGTTAGATAGATACTGTCCTCAATAGTTATGTACTGTGCTTTCAATTTGCTACTTGTACTGTGACACAACTTTGTGCTCAATCACTTTGTGTTATTAATCTTAAGGAGCATTGGTTACAGACTATGTCTTTCTTTCTTCATATAGTTGCTCCTTCCAAATCAACTAGACCATCACGGAGGGAGCAGGCTCGAATGGCCCGGCAACGGAGGCTGGATGCCACTGTCGCCGAATATCGGCGGCTGGTGGCCCTGGAGGAGGAGGACACGCAGTCAACCGGTACAACATCCACTGGTACAGCTGCATCCTCCTCCGTGCACCCACGGGCTGCCAGCCAGCGCAGTGTCACAACTTAGGCGTTTAGGAGGGAACTACAAGTCCCAGAATGCCTGGTGGTAGTCTGTTTTCCCTTTCCTCTCTTCTGTGCGTTTCCTCCCCTATACCTATGCCTGAGTGGAAGCCCTCGGTGCTTGTCACCTGAGCTAGCTACTTTCTGGACCCTGGATCGTGCTTCGTGTTAGACGATCAGGATTTGTTGACTGCTGTGTTTCCGCTTTTGCAGCCGCGCTGTGTCCCGCTCTGGAACCGAGCCACCAGCCGCGCTGTGCCTTGCTTTGGACCTGCGCTGATTCTCGCCCTGTACTCATTGCAGGGAGCCACAGGAGAGAAGTACTGTGTCTCGCTTTGTGAACCACGCCAATTCCCGCTTTTGCACACTCTGCTGGGAGCCGCTGGAAATAAGCGCTGTGTCCCGCTGTTAACCCTGTGAAGAGCGCGCTGCACAAACGGATTGTAGGGCGAGTGGATGAAGTGAATCCAGCTCCCCTTCGTGCCTCACTTGTTTTTCATGTTTTGTTTTGTTTTTATTGACACTAGCTAGTGTAAGACTAGCGTGGGAAAGACCTTTGCGTTTATTTTTACTCGCTACTTCCTGGTTGAGGATTCTGGGGTTACATTGAGCTATGGAATAGCTCGGACAGGATTGCCTTTTCCAGTACCTCAACTACTGTCTTCGGATTGGACGAGTCAAGTTCACGAAGAACTCACTGCGCTTCAGATAAGTAGCGTTTCTACCGACTATTGGTATTCCACAGAGACGCTGTTGATCTTTTTTCTGTCTAGGGTTCATGGGCAGTTCCCTACTATTTTTTGTTACTTTATTTTTTCCTACTTTTGCCCTGATGAGTGGAATGCTTGCTGGAGCTTTAACATGTAAGCATATTAGGTAACCAGTTAAATAATAAGTAGAGAGGCATTGCTTATAGGACAGAGAGTGATTCCTGTGTGTTTGTGTCTCCTAACAGGAACCTGTACCCCGACGTAGGCGAGGTGTATCTCCTATTGTGGAGCCCTGTGGATGGTTTATGGCTGCCAGCCTTTTTCTATTTTATTTCTCCATTTTTCCCCTTCCCTGGGCGGTGTCCTCTCAGGTGCAGTTCTGTTAAGACTCACCTGGGGTACACATCCAGAGAGGAGAGAAACTAACTTCACATCGCTCCCGCTGTATCTGAACAAACCAGGTTAGTCAATCTGCATATTCTGACACGCAGTGCTCCAGCGGTACGGAGCCGGGCTACCAATGCCAACCACCACCGCCAAGCAGCAAAAACAGCAGCTGCCCCCCACAGGAGTTGCAAGGCACTCCAGCGCCGCCTATCCCTAAGAGTGTCCTATCTGGAGCAGGAGGTCCATACCAACAAGAACTTGGTGGAGGGCCTCCGCTTCGACCATGCCACCTTCCGCAAGGAGTATGATGTCCTGGCCGCTAAAGTCAACAGCACCCTCCCGTAGTGTAGTGTCCCTTGCCCCTTTTTTAGAGACTTCTGGGGGGTGGGAATTGGGAGTTGGGTTGTGGGACTTTTCAAGGACAATCGTTGGGGTTAGGGAGGGTCTTGCGGGAGATTATTTTGTTAGGGCTACTAAAATATACTTTTTGAAACTTTATCTGACCATACCTGTTTTTTACTGCTTTTGAGTCTGGTGGGTGGGGGTTTAACAGTAAGTTTGATTTCCTGAGGAGTCCTAGGACTTTAGTAGTACTACCTTCAATCTCTCGTCTATTCCTAATACTCCATTATACTACCTCCCACCAAACGCTTATCTTACCTGTAATTTGTGTTTGAAAGTAGGGCTAGTCCCAGGGTTGGCTCCACAGGAAATGGCGATTAAGGTTGGCAATCCTGGGCGGATGAAATTTGCTCATTGCGGTCGTACTAGTGGTGTGACACAGTGGCAGTTGCATGCATATGGAAAAAAAGAAAATGAAACCTGGTTTGTCCTTACTATAGCATTACAACGGTACGATAGAGAATATAGGAGGTGACAGTTCACTAGAACAGTGCCACACAGAGCCTAACAAATGGTAAAGTAGAAAGTATAACTAGTACTTGTGTTGAATTTCTTTGACATTGGCTACTACTACAAGAAATAGTACTGAAGCTAGCTGAGTAACTCTAGAATATATCCTCGGATTCCTTCACCAGCCTGTTGCTATGACCTTATCCTCCCCAGCAAGTGTGTGGAATTATTGATGTCATTTAGTCACACATCAAGCAAAACCACACAGCCCGGGGGGAGACGGTTAGGGTTTGGAAAATGGATGGGAATGGGGGTTTCTTTTTGGGTAGGTTTTGTTGAGAGAAAAAAAAAGCACAGCATTGACAAACAAGAATTGAAGATAAAGAAATCTTTGGGTACAAAGCTAACTATAAATCTTTTAAGTGACATAAATGAAGTGCATGCCCTACTGCATGCATTGTTACTGAAAAGTAAGTAGTACTAGAATGCGACAGTACAGGGCTGCAGCGTTTTCACTTGCCTATCTCTGCACTCAGAGAAACACTTCTTACATTAACTTAGGTTTAAAAATTAGACGAAGTAAAACCTATAGAATGGCTTTAGGGATCAATTTAGAAGCAGAGAGAGATCCAAGAAATGCAGCCACACTCATAGAAGAAATCAATGGATACAGTATCTGTCTGTTGTGTTGTGGTAGTAGTCCTGTTGAATTTGGTAAGTAAGTTGCATGCAGCAAACAATTCCTCTTATTAGCGGCACTCCTCCATTCCAGCTGACGCTGCGTCCAGCAATGTTGGTGACCAGAAGACACCCTGTCCACTGCCTGCCTGGTGGATGCTGAATTGCGGCTCGCTAATGTGAAGCCTGACTCCATCCTTTTTTCCCCATTGCACAGACTGAAACCCGGCCTAACGAGCCCTAAGTTAAGAATAGTGGCAAAGGCTTTCTTTAACTATGCCAAATCCCCCCTTTCCCACCATACTACTGCTTTTGAATCTGGTGGGTGGTGGTTTAACAGTAAGTTTGTTTCCCTGAAACTTAAGTCTGTGTCATTTTCTTCCTTTAAGTGTAAATGGCTAAATCTTTTCAACACTAAGTGCCTCTCACAGAGTAAGTGATCCCCCCTTTCCCACCATGGATTTTCTTCAAGTCGCTTGCAACAAAAATTACACATTCCCACGAGTGCTCAAAAACCACAGAACTCTGTTGCAAAAACCAAGAACACCCCGAAACACATGCAATCCTGCTGCTAGGGCTAACCCTAACGAACCCTAAGTTACAAAAAGTACCAAAACCTTTTTCATCATGGGTGTTGTTAAAAGCAGTTTTATCCGGTATTAGACCTTCCCAGCAATGGCCCCAGAGCCGTCAACCCAGGGAAAACAAGTAGAAGACCCCCAAACAGCCAAAAAGCAAAAGTACAAAAATGTGGACTTTGTCACTTTTGTGAACATTTCCAAAATCACTCAGCGCGCGCTCTGCAGCTAGGCCCTAACTCCCCTCTGCCTCCATGGATTTCCTTCAAACCTCTTGCTATCTAAACTATCCATACCCAGTAGTGCTCCCAGGCCCCGAAACCCACCCACAAACACCAGGAAGGCCCCCAAACAGGCCCCCCAAAACGCTACAGTGAGCAAAATGTCAGAAAATGCAAAACCTTTTTCATCATGGATGTTGTTAAAAGCAGTTGTATCCGGTATTAGACCTTCCCAGCAATGGCCCCAGAGCCGTCAACCCAGGCGAAAACAAGTAGAAGACCCCCAAACAGCCAAAAAGCAAAAGTACAAAAATGTGGGCTTTGTCACTTTTGTGAACATTTCAAAAATCACTCAGCGTGCGCTCTGCAGCTAGGCCCTAACTCCCCTCTGCCTCCATGGATTTCCTTCAAACCTCTTGCTATCTAAACTATCCATACCCAGTAGTGCTCCCAGGCCCCGAAACCCACCAACAAACACCAGGAAGGCCCCCAAACAGGCCCCCCAAAACGCTACAGTGAGCAAAATGTCAGAAAATGCAAAACCTTTTTCATCATGGATGTTGTTAAAAGCAGTTGTATCCGGTATTAGACCTTCCCAGCAATGGCCCCAGAGCCGTCAACCCAGGCGAAAACAAGTAGAAGACCCCCAAACAGCCAAAAAGCAAAAGTACAAAAATGTGGACTTTGTCACTTTTGTGAACATTTCCAAAATCACTCAGCGCGCGCTCTGCAGCTAGGCCCTAACTCCCCTCTGCCTCCATGGATTTCCTTCAAACCTCTTGCTATCTAAACTATCCATACCCAGTAGTGCTCCCAGGCCCCGAAACCCACCCACAAACACCAGGGAGGCCCCCAAACAGGCCCCCCAAAACGCTACAGTGAGCAAAATGTCAGAAAATGCAAAACCTTTTTCATCATGGATGTAGTTAAAAGCAGTTGTAACCGGTATTAGACCTTCCCAGCAATGGCCCCAGAGCCGTCAACCCAGGCGAAAACAAGTAGAAGACCCCCAAACAGCCAAAAAGCAAAAGTACAAAAATGTGGACTTTGTCACTTTTGTGAACATTTCCAAAATCACTCAGCGCGCGCTCTGCAGCTAGGCCCTAACTCCCCTCTGCCTCCATGGATTTCCTTCAAACCTCTTGCTATCTAAACTATCCATACCCAGTAGTGCTCCCAGGCCCCGAAACCCACCCACAAACACCAGGAAGGCCCCCAAACAGGCCCCCAAAACGCTACAGTGAGCAAAATGTCAGAAAATGCAAAACCTTTTTCATCATGGATGTTGTTAAAAGCAGTTGTATCCGGTATTAGACCTTCCCAGCAATGGCCCCAGAGCCGTCAACCCAGGTGAAAACAAGTAGAAGACCCCCAAACAGCCAAAAAGCAAAAGTACAGGTGATTAAAGTTTTAATTATATTAACTTGTGCAAAACAAAGAAAGACAGAAACACAGGAATAAAAGTCAATAAGTACGAAAAAGAAAATGTCTGAATTCATTGGCTCACTTCCAGGCCTCGGTGTCAGGGAAGAAGAGTTCGTCCTCATACTCTGCGAAATCATCAGGCAGGAATAGGTCAGTGTCACCTAACGCAGAAGAAATTCCCTCATCTAAGTTGCTGTCCTCCTCGTCTTCTTGCGTCGTGCGATCTGGTACTTTGAAATCTGGTGGTATGAGGTGCTCATTCATCTTGATCATTGTCAATATCTCCACATTTTTGGGCGAGAGGCGGGTCCGTTTGCAAGTTACAATGCCACCAGCAGCACTGAAAACACGTTCAGAAGACACACTTGCGAGTGGGCAAGACAAGTAATGTATAGCCAGGCGGGATATCTCTGGCCACAATTCTTTTTTCCCATGCCAATACGCCAATGGGTCAGCATTAACATAGACCTCTGTTGAGTCATTCAGATAGTCCTGCACCATCGACTCAAAGTTCTCCACGTTTCCTCCACTTTGCTGAATTTTCGCTCTGACCTTTTCAGAACCATAACCAATCTCAGCTAGCCAATCCTCTTCATCACCCGATATTTCTGTTGTGTCTGGTGCAGATGATGCGGTTGCCGGTGTCTTTAATGGCTGAGAGGTCACTTCTGCCACAGCCACAGGTGCAGAAGTGGAGTCTTCTGACTGGGGATGGCCTGCTGATGCTGATGTACTGCCTTTTCCTTCAATTTGCTTCCGTTCTCTTTCAAACCTGATGGCTGACCAGGCTACCCAACGTTTGTACTTTGTAGCATCTTCATCACTAAAAGGAAATAATGCAGAGCCTGCCAGCGCCTTTTTGTAGCGTGGATGCAGAATAGTAGCACAAATGTAATGCTGTTCTGAGTGGATCTTTTGAAGACGTTCATCGCCACGTAGACGCTCTAATAATTTCTCCGACAAAAGAAAAGCGTCTTGCTTGTCTTTATGGTTTTGAAACTTTGAAGACACCGCCTTCAGTTTGTGCTCCAGCATGCGCAACAATGGGATAGCTTTTCCCAAATTACAGTCCTCCCTGCTGACTGCACGCGTGAAGAACTCAAAAGGACGAAGCATGTCTGTCAGGCTTTTAACTAGCTCCCATTGCGCCGCATTTAACCTCAGGTCCTCCTTCACAGCTGTACCCATTGTTAAGAAATACTGATCGAGTACAACAAACTGCTCATACAGACGCTCAAGCATGTAGAAGGTTGAGTTCCAACGTGTTGGCACCTCCTGGATGAGTGCTTTCACTGGCATTCGACGTTCATGTAGCAGGCTCCTCAGATGCTTCCGGGCCTTAAAAGAATGGCTGAAATGGTTGCACATTTTTCGGCAGGTGACCACTAACTGGCATGCTGGACTTTCTTTCTCCAAGAATTTTTTAACAACCAGGTTTATACAGTGCGCCAAACACGGCACTCTGAAATAGTCACCCAGTTCCCTGGCCTTAACTACATTGGCGCCATTATCCGTGGAAACATAACCAATGGCGCGTTTTTTTGGAGACAGCCAGTGAAAGACCTTTGTGTTGAACTCATCCAAAATGTTTTCTGCTGTATGACGTCTCTCCAAGCCAAACATGGCTAGTGTTGCATGTTTCCGAGCAGCTTTAAAAACTTGGTCCAGGTCAGCACCTGCGTTTAGCTTTGCTTTAACCCCTGAAAAAGAGACCCAGTGTGCAGTGATGCACATGTAATCAGTGCCTGCGCCACTGGTCCACATGTCTGTTGTGAGATGTATAGTGTGAACAGCACTCTTCTGCAAAGCTGCCCCAATCACCTCCAGCACATCTTCATGTAGTGCTGGAACCGCAACTCGGGCAAAATAGTACCGGCTAGGAACCTTCCTTTTAGGGCAGAGCGCTGCCACTAATTCGAGAAAACCAACCCCTTCGACAAAAGAAAAAGGGAGAAGATCCAGCGCTAGCATTTTAGCCAGCTTAGTGTTATACAGACGCACCATTGGGTGGTTGCGGTCATATGGCGCGTCTGAAAACAACATTGTTTTAACG
The DNA here is from genome assembly GCF_964261635.1 of Lissotriton helveticus. Lineage (NCBI taxonomy): Eukaryota > Metazoa > Chordata > Amphibia > Caudata > Salamandridae > Lissotriton > Lissotriton helveticus. The sequence goes on from NC_136063.1 coordinate 1,130,470,705, forward strand.
TTGCCCTGGACCATTTTACGGGACGATGATGACTTCTTCGACCCAGTTACGCTCGCTGATGAACTTTTTCGCATTGGTGTCTCACTCTGTCCCACACTCTTAGTGTGGCTCCCAGGGGTACTGGGTGTAAGTGAAGTGTCTTCCTCCTCATCATCATCATCAGATGGAACATCAACGTTTTCTCGACTTGCAATTCGGGCTTCCTTGATCTGCTTTAGGTGCGCAAACCATTGTACAGTGTGCTGTCTCCTAAGATGACCTCTCTGGCCTCCGGTACCATAGATGGTACCAAGCTTACCACGACTAACTGCAAGCTTACAAAGCTACAAATGGCTATGTTTTCCCTTAACTGCGGACTTGAAATGTCTGTGGGGGCCGGAGGAGGCGATACTGGTGGTGGTCGTGCTGCTAATGCCAGATGAAGTGGAGGATGTGTGTTGCTGAACTTTACTATGTTGTGCACTTTCACCACCACTAATTGAGGTCGAGGTGGATGGAGGTCCCTTCTGGCGAGTAAGAAATATGGAAGCGGTACGTTGTGGTGTACTAGTTAACATCAATGATTCTGGTGTTCCCATTGCCTCCTCGTCGACTTCATCATCACGCTCAGCAGCTTGTCGGGCTAGGGTCAAAATGTCTGTTTGCTGCATGCCCGCTGGGGCTTCAGTGACGTTAGTGATGATGACTGCGTCGTCGTCGTGAGAGTCTTCAGCAGCAGGAGTATACGCCACTTCTTGTTGAGCGTCATCATCACACTCCATAACTTTGAGAGTTTCGACAACCTTCCTTTTACGCTTAGCTACCTTTGTCAGATCATGGTGTGCCTCCTCAACCTCACTCTCAGACGGCAGTGGTGCTGGTTCCCAAGTAAGATCCAGATCATCAGAAGGAGGTGGGCTTGAAGAAGATGTAGACACCAACACCCTTGATCTTTTCCTTGCTCGGGATGTGGAAGACAATGAATGATCATCATCAGGAGGAGTGGCTTCCTCGAATGATACCTCGGCTTGATTGTCGATTTCCAGATGTGCCCCTACTTCTGGAGGAACAACTATTGTGGCCACTTGTTGTGCCCCTCCATGCACCTCTGCTTGCTCCTCTCCTTGCGCCGCCTCTCCTTCCACATGTACTTGGGCTTGTACTTGCACATGTGATTGTTGTTGCGGCTGTGGTTGTTCAACACTCGTCAGATGAGCTACAACAACCTGTGTTGATTGAGGGACATTGCTGCTGCTTTCTTGCGATGAGCCAACATCACTGGTCGATGGGGATTGAAGAACTATAGTGGCTGCCTCTGAAGCACTCAAGGGCTTGGACCTAAGTTGGCGTGGTGGTGGCACTTAGCCCAATGGAGCGGAGATGCTGCTCCCAGCTTGGTCCCCAGCAGATCCCGCTGCTGCTGCAGGCGTACTTTTTTTTATCCCAAAAAATTTGGCGGTCGTCATCACACCACTCTCCTTGGTAAGTGGCGCCACTTCCTTCTTCTGCTCCTTACTGGCAACTTTCTTGGTAGAGGAGCTACGGGCAACTTTTTTTGGGGCCATCTTCTTCAGATGTCACTCTGAACAGCAGGCCGCAGTTGCACAAGTTGCAGAGTTGTCTGTGGCCACACGTGACGTTGTGCTGCACACACCGCAGCAGGACTTCTTCCTGGCACTGGTGGTTCTCTTGTGCACCTACAAGCAATGGAAGACAGAGGAACATCAGTTATACGCCCCAAAAAAGCGACAAAAACCACAAAATTCAGCACAATCCCAGACCATCCATGGCCTGAATGGTGTTTAAATTCAAGAAGACACCCCACAGAAAGACTAGGCCCATGCAACACTCACCACCCCTGGGCAAAGGGCCCCACCAGCAGCCCCCAAAAAACGACAAAAAACACAAAATTCAGCACAATCCCAGCCCATCCATGGCCTCAATGGTGTTTAAATTCAAAAAGACACCCCACACAAAGACTAGGCCCATGCAACACTCACCACCCCTGGGCAAAGGGCCCCACCAGCAGCCCAAAAAAAACGACAAAAACCACAAAATTCAGCACAATCCCAGCCCATCCATGGCCTGAATGGTGTTTAAATGCAAGAAGACACCCCACAGAAAGACAAGGCCCATGCAACACTCACCACCCCTGGGCACATTGGATGAAAAGTAGGCAAAATAAGTGCAGGCCTCAGACACTGCCTCTCTTCAAAATGGCCCCTTGCACCCCAAGCACATGTTGCCTGTACCAGCAGCACTCAAGATGGCCACCCACCACCACCAACCACATGGCCAGTCCACATCAACAGTACACCCCAAAATAAAACGAAAAACACACAAAAATCACCACAATCCAATGCCATCCAGGATGTTTACATTAAAGAGAGTGAGACCCCACAAGCAGACTCAGTCCATGCACCACCACCCCTGGGCAAAGGGCCCCACCAGCAGCCCCAAAAAAACCGACAAAAACCACAAAATTCAACACAATCCCAGCCCATCCATGGCCTGAATGGTGTTTAAATTCAAGAAGACACCCCACAGAAAGACTAGGCCCATGCAACACTCTCTACCCCTGGGCATAATGGATGAAAAGTAGGCAAAATAAGTGCAGGCCTTAGACACTGCCTCTCTTCAAAATGGCCCCTTGCATCCCAAGCACATGTTGCCTGTACCAGCACTCAAGATGGCCACCACCACCACCAACCACATGGCCAGTCCACATCAACAGTACACCCAAAAAAAACGAAAAACACACAAAAATCACCACTATCTAATGCCATCCAGGATGTTTACATTAAAGAGAGTGAGACCCCACAAGCAGACTCAGTCCATGCACCACCACCCCTGGGCAAAGGGCCCCACCAGCAGCCCCAAAAAACGACAAAAACCACAAAATTCAGCACAATCCCAGCCCATCCATGGCCTGAATGGTGTTTAAATGCAAGAAGACACCCCACAGAAAGACTAGGCCCATGCAACACTCACCACCCCTGGGCATAATGGATGAAAAGTAGGCAAAATAAGTGCAGGCCTCAGACACTGCCTCTCTTCCAAATGGCCCCTTGCACCCCAAGCACATGTTGCCTTTACCAGCAGCACTCAAGATGGCCACCCACCACCACCAACCACATGGCAAGTCCACATCAACAGTACACCCCAAAATAAAACGAAAAACACACAAAAATCACCACAATCCAATGCCATCCAGGATGTTTACATTAAAGAGAGTGAGACCCCACAAGCAGACTCAGTCCATGCACCACCACCCCTGGGCAAAGGGCCCCACCAGCAGCCTAAAAAAAACGACAAAAAATACAAAATTCAGCACAATCCCAGCCCATCCATGGCCTGAATGGTGTTTAAATTCAAAAAGACACCCCATACAAAGACTAGGCCCATGCACCACTCACTACCCCTGGGCAAAAGGCCCCACCAGCAGCCCCAAAAAAACGACAAAAAACACAATATTCAGCACAATCCCAGCCCATCCATAGCCTCAATGGAGTTTAAATTCAAGAAGACACCCCACAGAAACACTAGGCCCATGCACCACTCACTACCCCTGGGCATAATGGATGAAAGCTAGGCAAAATAAGTGCGGGCCTCAGACACTACCTCTCTTCAAAATGGCCCCTTGCACCCCAAGCACATGTTGCCTGTACCAGCACTCAAGATGGCCACCACCACCCACATGGCCAGTCCAAATCAACAGTACACCCCAAAAAAAACGAAAAACACACAAAAATCACCACAATCCAATGCCATCCAGGATGTTTACATTAAAAAGACCCCACAGGCAGACTCACTCCATGCACCACTCACTACCCCTGGGCAAAAGGCCCCAACAGCGGCCCCAAAAAATCGACAAAAAACACAAAATTCAGCACAATCCCAGCCCATCCATGGCCTCAATGATGTTTCAATTCAACAAAACAGTTGTATCATGCACCCATAACCAACCCTGGTCCTACTGGATACTGTGGCTACCCACAATATATTTTATTTAATTTTCTGAAAAAGTTCCAAAATTGTAGTTGCAGCAACTGTAATGCCCCAAACAAACTTACTTGTGAAAGTTGATTTCTAATCCAAAAGTGATCCAAAGAAAGTCAAAAAGGCCCCAAATCCAAATATCCAGCAGCACCCACAAAAAGTAATCCTTCCAGTTCAAGGTCCAAATGAAAGTGACCAGCACATGAAGAAAGCACTGGGAGGAGTCTGCTGGACAGGAACAGGAAGTTGGAGACTGTGGGGCACTTCCTCCCCCCCCCCAAAAATGGACTCCTTGAAAAAAAAGTGCATGCAAATGTCAACCGGAGGAGTGATTCTGATAAAAATCATCATTTTCTGAAGGTTTATGCTGTTTGCTGGTGGATTTCTTGTGCAGAATTGCAAAATCACTATTTCGCGAGTGCGAGATTGTTCCTGCCCGCCGCACCTACGTGTTCGCAGTTGCGAACTCTCGCGATGCGTGCTGTGCAAGGTAAGGTGGCAAGCCGCGATTACGTATTCGCGGGCGCCAACTCCCGCGGGATCCCGCAGCAAGATCCAAAATGGCGCAGCACTCGCAAAATATCGAGAAAAACAACTCGGCAAACGCTGAATGACGGAAAGTGAACGCCGTGCGCCACTCCGCGCGCCGCAATATTGGATCACCAAGCAAAAAAATCCGCCGCGTGCGAATCGACGGATTTTCGGCACCTTCGCTAGAGTTCGCGGATTACGAATTTACCGAAAATCCACAAAATCCGCGAGCGGAACGGATTTTACGCCCATGCTTAAACCTTACATGGCCTAAACCTAGATTCGCAAATCGCAGAACTCGCAATATAAAAGATATACTTGTCCACACACGTCCCAGGAAGCAGCTTACCACTGGCATTTTGAGAAATCCATCAATGGCCATCATAACAGGCCATTACCCTTGTGGGACTTGTTTTGTGTGCAATTTGACCACAATGAGCAAAACGTTACAACTGACAGAAAATTTAATCTGGACTCAGAGACAACACACTACATGCAATTCGACACATGTCATTTACATGATCACATGTCCTTGTAAAAAACAGTATATCGGAATGACCTGTCGGAAGGTGAAGCTAAGAATTGGAGAACATGTAATGAACAACAATTAATCCATTCTTTGTGATTTAAATGATGTATTTATTTTAGTTGCCCATTCAGCAACTGATGACATCCAACCGACATTCTAACATTCCACATTCTCTACACGTCACACATCCTGGCTGAGCAGTACACTACAGAACATAAAAGCAATATAAGACTTAAGAAGAACAACACAAAACTCTGTACACACTTTGTAGAAACAGGCCATAAAGCAGAGGATATAAAATGAACTGTAATTGAAATGGTGTTGGACAAGACAAGTAATGTAGAAAAAACCCTCTACGAGAAAGAACAGAGATGGGTCAACAGATTGAAAACTCACCAAAGTGGACTTAATGATAACGTTCAGTGGCACCACTTTGCATAATTTACAAAATTATTCCAAACCCTGCAATATAGGATTGAACAACGAGAGGAATTCGTATCTTACATCAGAACGATAGTCGGTTTTTGATGTTCATCCGCAGTTAACTTTTGCAAGTCTGTCGTCCATCACCCTGAAACTGTAGATTGAAAATTCACCAAAGTGGATTAAATGATAACGTTCAGTGGCACCACTTGGTATAATTTACGTAATCATCCCAAATCTTGCAACAGAGTAGTGTACAACGAGAAGAATTCGTATCTTACATCGGTACGATAGTCCGTTTTTGATGTTCATTCGTGGTTAACTTTTGCAAGTCCGTCGTCTGTCACCATGAAACTGTAAATACAAATACTCCACCCCGCCGGCACTTCCGCGTCCGGGGGCAGCGCTAGCACCAGACGCGGAACTTGCCTTCCTGAGCGGGTGAGGACGACGCGCGGCAATACAACCAGCCACAAGAACACCATGGGTGAGCAACCTTTCTGAAACGGTAAGAATCTAAAACCGTTCCCCTCTTCTGTCCACAGCCTGGGACCCACGTGTCCATTCCCCCGAGGACACGAAATCCGGTACTCTGAAGGTAATGTTTACATGATTGTTCACAATGTGTTTGCATAAGATTTATAGACAGCACCATGCTAGTACACTTAAAACAGTGCTGCACTACACGAAAGAACTAACGTTCACCATCTTCTTTCTTTCTTTTAAAGAATACCACTTTCACTGTCTAATTAAATTTTCAGCCGAACTTGTCTCACAAATACAAAGTTGACTGAATCTCAAGATTAACTTCCCCGCAACTAATTCGCCAACGAAACTCCCACATATACTAACACGGTTGAAAAATTCAGACTAGCAAAATATGCCCGCACAGACAATTCGGACAAGAGTGCGATATAATTAAAACTGAACATGCCAAAGTAGATAAGCCACAACAATTATGCTATGAATTTAATTGTGATCTTCTTTTCAGGTCAATTGAGCCTTCAAAACGAACCACAGCGGGTACAATTACAACCCCTGATATACTACACAAAGATTGTGAGTATTCATTTTAATCTGTTTTTGTCCTGACAAATGCTCCACAGACCCGGCTGGGCCAAAGGGAGCAGAAACATGTTGACAGTTTGTTCCAAGTGATATACAAGGACCCAGTAACACAGTCCAATTGTATACCCGAATGTGTATTTTTAATAACATACCACATCCGTTTTAGAATAAAATAGTGATTTTGGATTTAGGCATGTCTCTTAAATAAAACCTATCCATATGGCGTTACTTTTCTCTGGACACTACTACGCTATTCCTGAGTTGACCTCAGGCTTGAGGCTGGCATATAGCACAATAGATCACCCGATGATAAATGCCACAACGTCTATGTGGGGCGGAGAACCAAGATAAACCGCACAAAAAACGTAGCGTTTATGAGGGTTATCTATACTACTATGTATAACGTAGTTACAAGTGTCTTAGTCCACTTTTGATAAAAGTATCTACCCTGGGGAACAGACTAGACACCTATTCCTCCTCCCCCCCTTCTGATTAACAATGAAGTATGGATCCTCATCACATATGAAAATGGTCCAGACCACCATTAAAAGCATGTTTTGGTCGGAGGCGCCATTTGAACGCAACCACCTAACGGCACGTCTGTATATTGAAATGCTGGCTAAAATGTTAGTGCTGGACCTTCTCCCTTTTTCTTTCGTGGAAGGGGTGGATTTTCTAGAATTTGTGGCAACAGTCTACCCAAAATGGAAGGTTCCTAGCCGGTCCTATTTTGCCACAGTTGCAGTTCCAGCACTACATCACGATGTGCTGGACGTGATTGGTGCAGCTTTGCAGAAGAGTGCTGTTCACACTATCCACCTGACAACAGACATTTGGACCAGTTGGCAAGCCGTTGATTACGTGTGCACACTGGGTCTCTTTTGCGGGGGTTAGAGAGAAGATAGCTGCAGGTGTTGACAGTGTCACAATTTTTCAAGCTACTTGGAAACATGCAACAGTAGCCATGTTTGCCATGGAGAAATCTCATACTGCAGTAAACATTTTGGAGGAGTTTAATAGTATGGTCTTTGAATGGCTGCATCTAAGAAAGCGCATGATTGGTTATGTTTCCACAGATAATGGCAGTAATATAGTTAAGGCCATGGCTGATGGTGGCTGTTTCAGAGTGCCGTGTTTGGCGCACAGTATTAAGATTGTGTTTTCTTTTTTCAAGAAATCTTGAACAACAATCAGCAAGTTACCGACCACCTGCCGAAGAATCTGCACACATTTCAGCCATACTTTTAAGGCCCGGAAGCAGCTGAGGATCATTCAACGTGACCATAGAGTACCAGTCACTGGACTCATCCAGGAGGTGGCAACACGTTGGAACTCAACCTTCTACATGCTTGAGCGTCTGTTTGAGCAGTACTTGGTAATCAGTGAGTATGTATTTAACGCACAGTGTGCTTCTATGAAAGACATGAGGCGTGAGGTGGATGAATGGGACCTAGTTAAAAGCCTGACAGACATGCTTCGTCCTTTTGAGGTGTTCACGCGTGAAGAAAGCTGGGAGGACTGTACTTTGGGCAAAGCTATCCCATTGTTGCACATGCTAGAGCACCAACTGAAGGTGGTGTCTTCAACGTTCCGAGTTGATGCTGAAAAACAAGACGCATATCAGTTGGGGGAAAGCTTATTAAGCCACCTAGTTGACAATGAAAGGCTTAAAGCAATACATTCAGAACAACATTACATTTGTGCCACTATTCTGGATCGACAGTACAAAAAGGCACTGGCCAGCAATACATTCATTCCTTTTTATGAAGCAGATGTTTCCAAGTACAAACATTGGCTAGCTCTGTCAGCCACTCGGTTCGAAAAAGAGCGGCAGGAAATTGAAGGAACCACCACAAGTAATACTGAAGCAGCAGGCCATCCGGCATCAAGGTCCACTTCTGTGGCCGAAGGCAGTCAGTTTCCCTCACAGCCGTTACCGACAGCAGCAACCGTATCATCATCATAACCTGCACCAGGCCCACCCATAATATTGTCAGAAGCGGATTGGACAACTCATCATGGGTTTGCTTGTTCCAGTGTTGATGAAAAGGCAACAGATGGTACGCAAAGTGGAGCACCCATGGAGGACCTTGAGTGGATGGTGCAGGCCTATCTGGATGACACAATAGAGGTCTTCTTTGATCAGAACCCATTGGTGTACTGGTATGGGAAAAGGCCTCAATGGCCACTGATCACCAAGCTGGCTATAAATTATTTGGCTTGCCCACTCGCAAGCGTGTCTTCTGAACGTGTTTTCAGTGCTGCTGGTACCATTGTAACTTCAAAATGGACCCGCCTCTCGCCCAAAAATGTGGAGAAGTTAACACTGATCAAGATGAATCAGCACTACATACCACCAGATTTCAAAATACGTAAATCCATGCAGGAAGAAGAGGACACCAACCTAGCTGACGGAAGTTCTTCTCTGATAGCTGACCTACTCCAAGTTCAATTCACAGAGTTTGAGAACATGCTCTACTTCCCTGACTCCTAGGCTTGAAATACTTACTTTATTTTTTTCATCCTTATTCACTTTTATTTCTGTGTGTCTTTCTTTGTTTTGCAACTTTTAGCACAACAAAACTCTAATCACAACAAATCCATCAGCAGCACTGTCTTGGTCTTATTTCCATATTGAAGGTGACGCTGTCTGCATTCCTGAAGTTCACAAGTTCACAACTCAGTCATGCTCCTCTATCCTACTCCTCCAGACTCCCCCTATCCATTTGTTTCCCTCACGGCAGATGGTCGGATTACGCAGAATCAAGAAACTGTCGCTATGCTGACTGTTACTTCTGAAATTGACACGAGAGGCTGCCCTGTCGCCCTTCACTTAAGAATAAGATGCTGACAAAAAGTGGAACAGGTAATGAATGATGAGATGGCATGCAGTGGACAACACTGGCTGTCTGGCTCTGATGAAAGCAATTGCTGTTTGTTTGTTGTGCATGAAATGAATCCTATGTGTTCTGTTATTATTTAATCTTTTACACACTAAATGTAACTCAAGTCTACTCTGTTTACCTTGTTTAATGCAAATTGTACTTCTACTGCAGGGGCCACTACGTTGCATTTTTTAATATGGAAAATGTCCTTGGACTCACTGTGTGTAGACTGTGACTGCATGAACAACATTGAGTTTGCCAACACCATGATGAAGATGAGTCATGATGACCAAAGTTACATAATATCTTTACAGTCACTCACTGGGATGGATGGATCATCATTGTCGATTTACGGATAAACTATGGCCATTTCGTGAGTGGCAAACAGGTAAAAAAGTCAACAACAACCACAGCAGAACTACATGTCTGTCCAGTCGTGGTATGGAGTGGTCGAGCCAGTGTAGTGTTATGCCAGAGTCCACACAGCGGTTCATGTAAAATTGCGGCTATGTGGCTTGCTGTATAAAATTAGATCTGCTTTGTCTGTCTGTGTCAAAGAGGTATGCTACATGGAGGTTGGTTCACTCAGTGCTGCCTGCCTTGACCATCTGCATGGCTCTGGTCTGCTGTGTGCTAATTATTATCCTGGAAACAGAGACTCAGAGAAGGCACTTTAAAAATGATGCATGTATGTAATATACTGTCGCCTCTGAAAGTGAAAGTGTTATTTTTGCACTACACAATGTACATTATATTTTTCCTCTGGGTTGTTTTAATATCCCTTTCTGTTTTTCCATCAACAATTATAGGCCGGCACTTACCCTGTGTGATGGAAAAAACATTAACTCAGGCTTACTATAGGAATCCACAATGGACAGTGTGGTCACCAAGATTGATCGACGGAGTGCCCGATGGAATGGAAGAGTACCCCGAATAAGAGGAATGGCTGGATGCATGCAACTTCCCAATTTGACCAGGACAACTACAACATACAGTTACAGTATCCACTTCACTTGTCCTTATCTTTTAAATAATGTTATTGTTATGAACTTCTATGAGTGCGACTCTGTGCGTTTGCTCTCTGCTTCAAATTCATCCCTACAGCTATTTGCTAAGTTTCTTTGCTATTTATAATACTAATGTAATGTACTACTAAGTGTTGATTCTCTCTGAGGGCAGATAGGCAAGTGAAATTGCGTAATTAATGCAGCCCTGTACTGTCTAATTGTTTAGTACTAGTTAGTAAGTTGTAGTAAGTACTACTTTTCAGTAACCTAACCATCCATTTAGCAAACAACTTCATGCATTCACTTCCTTTATGTCCCTTAAAAGATTTATGGATATCTTCGTATCCAAAGTTTTATTTTTCTTCATTTGTTGTTTGTGCATGCTGTGTTTTTTTTTCTATCTCCAAAAAACTTTCCCGAAAACCCCCATTCCCATCAATTTTTCAAACCCTAACCCTCTTCCCCCGGGCTGTGTGGTTTTCATTGAGGTGTGACTAAATGACACCAATAATTCCACACGCTTGCTAGGGAGGATAAGGTCAAAGCAACAGAAAATCAATTTCAAGGCAGGTCAAGGAATCCGAGGATATATTCCTTTTGTGATTGACACACACCCATGAGTATTTGCAAATCAATTCAGAATTCCATGTCCGACTCCGCCATCGAGTGGATTCATCAACAACAACATCCTGCTACATGTGACGAAAGCTTACGCTGCTGGGTCCTTCAGTACTAGTTCTTATAGTAGCCATAATCTAGGCAATTACTAGTTAACCTTTTGATTGAATACTTTAGCATTGCTTAGGCTACAATTTATGGCACTGTTCTTGTTTACTGTACTATCATACTGTTCTAACTTCTAATACTCCTCTCAGGCCATTCAATGTCTCATTTCCTTTTTTCATATGCTGCTACTGCCAGTGTGTACCACTAATACTACCACAACTTAAGTTCTACGATGAGGGAAAAAATGTGTGCACAGTGATATGTATTGATAGATAAATCCTAGCTCCAACAATTATTTCAAAAATAGCTGTGACACTACCACTTGGAGTGGTCCACCGCAAATGACCACTTTATGAAATATGAACAATATGAACCAAGGAGTGTCCAAATAGCACTATTTCTGCTTTTCAAATGAGATCAAAGAATTCTGAACAGGCTTGCTTGATGGTTGCATTCCACAGTCTTGATTATTTTCAATTACTTCATAACATCCACTTGCATTGAAGAATACCTTTTCCGTCATTCAAAATATTTTTCAAGGGCAAAAAGTATTTTTCCACTGCTACAGCCTACGCGTTTCATCCCCTCAAGGACATCATCAGGGCTATATGCACCTTATATGTTGCTTCATTTCATTCCAAGATGTTCCATCAAACGTCACTTCCAAATATACCTCTACTAATGTATTGCACCAAGCTACTTGTCCCTTGCTGATTCACCAACGATCCATTAAAAGTAGCCTTCTTATTTCTTTCTACCAAAATTCCTTTTTAGCAGTGTTTGCTCCCCACGTCCTCTTCCTATGGCGACCGGCGCGATAAATCCCGGATTTCAATAGACATTATGGACAACCCAGAGGACTGCACTCAGTGCCTAGAGCTATTGCTGAATTGGAGTTCTGTTTGACACCTTTTGCCAACTTTGCAAGCTTAGCTAGCTACACAGGCAGACTAATAAAATAGTAGTAGCACAGAGAGTCATAGAAGAGGCAGGATAAGAATTTAGAAACAGTCAACAAGAAGATCAAAGGCGATTTAGGAAAAAATAGAATTATGATGAACATTTGGATTAAATAGGTGCTGTAAAAGTTAGGGAAGTATAATTATTAATATTAACAGGAAAACCTACTGGGGCCAGCAGAAGAGCCCTCGGCGGACCAATACTGGCCTTCCTGCTCCGCCGGCGCCGCCACTGCCACCTTTGTCCTCTTGCCCCGGGAGGAGCTGATGTACATGAAAGAAAGACACAAACATGGATGATTGTTGTCAACGAAATCAAACATTTCAAAAAAACAATAACAAATTATTTTGGGGAAATAAACAACAATTGCACTAAATTTATTGACCTATCTGATGTGGTCTACTAGGATATTAGTATTGCTGGATTCGCGGACCGTCTACTTGGAAAGTTATGTAACTCACTAAACCAACTACAAAAAGGTTCTACTAGGACTGGCAGCACTCAGTAGCACGCGAAGTGACAGACACAGTCCGTCATGATTGCAGACCACTAAAAAATGTCCTACTAAATAACAAGTCATAATATACTCAACCTATCAATCCACCACCACTATCTCTTCTTAGTGGCAGGAGTACAAAGGAAGGACTGGACTTAAATCTCTAGTCTCTCTAGCATTACGCAGTTCTGTAAATTACACTAATATATAATTCCTCAAGCCAAATGAGCACAAAATTGAAAACAAGTAAGCATAGTAGCACCGCCACTGACTGAGCAGGCAAGCACCTGCAATCACAGAAGCTTTTGAAACATAATTTACCTGCAAATTAATCGGCAGCATTCTTGCTCTTCGGAAAAAACTTATATTTGCAATATAACACAGAGCAGAAGAAAACAAAGTAGTTATTTAGCTACTAGTACTCACCAAGCCCAGGGATCTCGATGCCAAGCAGGCCGAGCAGGTCTTGCTCCCGGTCCAGTGATGTCAATAACCATGTCATAAATGATATAATATGTGACATCATCAGCAGTGCATTGCTGGGCGAGAGTTATAGTTAGCTGAACTAACTATAACGCCGGAATTTCTATGGTTTTGTGCAAGTGAAATGTCCGTTTAACTATAACGTTCCTGAAACCTATAATTTTTTCAGTGAATACATATATAATACATATATATATTATATATATACATATATAAATTCAAGAAAAAAACAAAGGTTACAGGGACGTTATAGTTAGGCTGACATTTCACTCGTACAAAACCAGAGAAATTCAGCCATTATAGTTTGCTGAGCTAATTATAACTTGTGCCCCCACAATGTACTGCTAATGACCTCACATATTACATCACTCACGACATGGTCAGTGACATCACTGATGACATCAGTGATGACATCATCCAGTGACTGTGAGAATTTTTTTTAAATGTTATGAGTGTTGAATCAGTTGGTGTATGAGTGACTGTATGGATGACTCAGTGTGTGCATGACTGACTGTATAATTGAGTGATTAGGTGTCTCAGGGAATGTATGCGTGAGTGACTGGTTGTGTGAATGTGTGTATCTTTCAGTCAGTTAATGTCTAAGTGGGTGAGTGAGTGTAGTAGTGGGTACGTGAATGGCTATATGGGTGATTTATGGGTTGCTGAATACATCTATGGTTTGGGTGTCTGTGTTTGTGGGTGAGGAAGTCTCTTGCTGTCTGTATGGATCAGTGAGTGAGTGAGTAAGTGGCTGTATGGGGAACTCTTGTGTGTGTGAGACGTTGTATGGGTGAGGTCATAAGCAGTGCATTGCATGGGCGAGAGTTATAGTTAGCTCAGCTAACTATAACAACTGAATTTCTCTGTTTTTTTAGTGAAATGTCAGTCTAACTATAATGTCCCTGTAACCTTTGTTTTTCCCCTGAATTTCTAAGGTTTTTTAAATGCTAATTTCTAACTATAATGTCCCGGAAACCTGTGTTTTTTTTTCATTGAACTTCTAAGGTTTTTTAAGTGCTAATTTCTAACTATAAGTCACTGAAACCTGTGTTTTTTCAGCAAATTTCTGAGAAAGGTGTCTCGGCATCCAAACAGCTCTAGGGAATTCCGTTGAGTAGGATTTACAGGAGGTACCAGGAGGGCTTCTTGGCCCCCAAGGTCCCGCTGGAGTAAAGTGGACTTCATCTCCCAACCAGTAGTGTGCCAGGAGGCATGTTTGCAGAGTGGTGGACAAAGGGGGAATGGCCTCTGAGGACCTCTTAGCAATCCCCCTGTGTGGGAATTCTGAAGGTAACAGGAGGGGAGTTGGCCCCCCAGGGCATCCTGGGGGGCCAACTACCCCTCCTATTCCCTCCAATAACTCAGGAACAGCAAGATTGCTGAGTAATGATAGCAGGCCACACACCCTTTTACCACCACTCTGCAAATGCACTGCCTGACACCCTCTTGATTGAGGGTTGAAGTCCCCTTTGCTGCTGGGGGTCCTTATGGGCCAACTAGCCTGCCTGGAGCCTCCAGTAAGCCTCACACAGTGGGATTACTAAGTGGTGTTCCGAGGCCACGTCCCCTTTCTCCACCACTCTGCAAATACACCTCCTGGCACACAGTGATCTGACAGCATTACCAGACAGGAGACACTTGCTGACACTACCAACAATGAGACTGAATGTTCTGACGATGGCACCAGGATCATCCTGACATATGATATGCCATGACAGCAATGTCAAGCGGATTCTTGTAAAGAACTGGGACATCCTAAAAAGCAATATGACAATGGGTAATACCATGGCGGATAGACCCTGTATTACCTACAGGAAAGGGTGCAGCCTTGGGAACATGTTAGTCCATAGTGACATTACTATGATCAGTTGGGCAACATACATAATCTATATGGTTTCTTTCCCTGTGGCCATTGTTAGGCGTGCAAGAACAGTCTGATGCGCAAGGAAATGAGACGAGGGCCTACCAAAAAGGTTATCTCACAACTTCTCCCATGCAGTACTAACTTTATCATCTACATTATTGAGTGTCCTTGTAAAGTTTGGTACATAGGTAGTACCACTCTGATGGCCAAGAAGAGAATCTTAGAACACATGAGGGCCATCCACAACAGGAATCCCAAGTATCCAGTAGCATGGCACTTCCAAGAAAAATAATTCTCAGACTCATCCCAACTTACATACTGTCCCATTGAGCAGATAACCAATGATCACAGGGGTGGGGACAGGATCCTGAAACATAGAAAAAGGGAGTCCAAATACATAGTTGACTTTCAAATGAACATCCTGGGAGGGATTAACCAGGATGAGGAACTTGCAGTTCACCTCAAAGAAGAATGATTTCTTCACCTCTATACCTGATCTTATTTTACCTTCACCTGCAATGAGAACAACACTTGTACAGTTTGTAAATATAGACATACATTAAGTCTTTTTAACTTTGCACTTTGATGCTGACTTTTCTTTTGTTTTCTTCCTGGTAGGAGGAAAGGAGGGGACCCTTTACCACAAACGCACCTGCACGGGCCTCACTACCCTATTCTTTATCTTCACTTCTGGGATTCCATCACAGATAAGATTCATGCATAATTTATTTCAGTTGTAGATGTTAGTGGAACATGAGTCTGGACATTTGTCCAGTACCCATGACACACTCATCTTGAGTAATTATTTCGAAATTCATAACATGGTTAAACATATCAGACCTCTCAATAATACATGGAAATCATCATGGAACATGGTGCAATTTTGGGACTATGCCTACACGCCGACTGGGCTGCCGGCTGATGTTCTTTGGTATAGTTGGCATTTGTATCGTAACCTTTTGGAGCACTTAGCCCCTGACAGCTAGCCTTCACCAGTTGGGTGTCATTTTATAATTAGCAATTCATTTAAGTACCTGGCTAACTGTCCTTATTGTTGTTTGTTTTTTTGGCTTTGCTTATTTGCTATCAGGCATGGTATACATTCACCATGGCAAGTACTACTCAACTGACTCTGTATAACCACGTTCCAATATGGCCGACACATTAGACTCTTTTGTGTCCCTCTCTTTATTTCTACCATGCATTTTTAAGGACACCCTAGTGGTGATGTATGCAAAAGTGACCAAGGCTGTGGGGCAGTCGAAACGTGTTGTGTGAATAAACAGCTTCCTGCAACACTGTGACTACTTTTGCTGTATCCTGAGAGTGTGCCTTTGCAGTGGATATACATATAAATATACATTTTCACCACAATTCTTCACTTGGAAGAAAAACGGGACGCACTGCTGCAGTTTTTAACAGCATACGTTATTTAATCTTCACCATAATTTCATTTACAGGACAAAAGCAAGATGATCTACGCGTTTCGGTATCCCTGATACCTTGCTCACGATCAACTGGCCGCTCCTTCCCACAACATTTAAAAGCATTACAGACATGTAATTGCATCATTTCCTGTCAAGTGGTCTGACAAGTTTCTTCCTACAAGATCGAAATATACAATAAAAAAATCACAATCAAATGTTATTAGACATGATCTCAATTTGTCTGACAAAGAACATCTTTTTATTTGGCGAAGAAGTGTATCGCCAAAACAATGGGACCGCTATGGGATTCTCCTTTTGTCCCAGTTATGCCTGTTTGGCAATGGGATGGTGGGAGAAGGAGGTGGCATGGAACACAGGAAATGACCAAATGACGGGTAAAATCGTTAGTTGGATACAATTTATTGATGATTTACTCATTATTTGGGATGGGTCAACTCTGGAATTCCAAGAATACTTTGAAATCATCAATAACAGCACGACAGGATTAAAATTTACTTATGAAATAAGTAATCAACGAGTAATTTTCTTCGATACAGAGATCTATATTAAGGAAAACCAAATCCCAAATACACTGCATACGAAGAGCACTGCAACCAATGCCACCCTAGAAGCTACCAGCTTCCATCAACGTACGCTCATCTCCAGCATCCTACATGGGGAATTTCTTCGTATTCGAACAATCTGCAGTGAAGAAACAGAATGGCAGAAACATAGTGTGGCAACAATGAAAAGATTTAAGAAAAGTAAATACAACACAGGCAATGTTGAAAAATGTTGGACAAAAACGATTGAGAAATCTCAAGAGGAATGTCTGACTCGTCAAATAAAGGAAAAAAATAACGACCCTCAACCGATAAGGTTAATAACGGATTACTCGCAGGAGAGCAAAGACATTGCCCAGATTGTAAGGAAAAATTGGAAAATCTTGCATTTGGACGACACTGTGAGCAAAATAGTAGGCAAACACCTGACAATAACCTATCGAAGAGCAAGAAATCTTAAGCCCCCCCACACGTCCTGGGGACCGCCACCTACCCAGGGCACTTAAGTTTTTTATTTGTGGGTCCGTTATGGACCCCCAAGCCCCGGGGACCACCATCCCCGGGGCTTTGTAAATTGTGGGAGGGGGGCCGTGCGGCCCCCCTCCTGGAGCCTTGTCATGGCCCTGGGGACCGCTACCCCCCAGGACCAGCTCCTGCAGTGTTCCGGGGTGCCCACCTCCGGGACACTGTCATTTGCAATGACAGGGCAAACTGCTTTACTTCATTGAAGCGAGCGCAGGGAAACCAGCTTGCGCGTCAATGAAGCAAAGCAGATTGCTATTCCACATGGGGAGAAGCATGTTAGCTGCTCCCCATGTGGAAAAGCAATGCCAGCTCCCGCAAGAGGTGGGAAGTCGGCTGGGACCGTGGGGGGATTGGGGACCCCCCACGGTCCCCAGCGAAGAGGGCCAGCCCCGGGGGATGGGGTCCCCCGGGCTACAAGTGGCCCGGGACGGGGGCCACGCAACCCCCCACAAGGATTTTTTTTTAAAAGAGGCAGGCCTGCCGGCCCCGCGAGATGGGGTCCCTGGGGCCTTAATAGGCCTGAGGAGGGGGGCCACGCAGCCCCCCTCCAAACATAATAAAAAACAATGGGCAGGCACCGGGGGATGGGGTCCTGAGCCAGAAGTGGCCCGGGAGGGGGACCACGCGGCCCCCTCCCAAATTATGAATACATTTTTTTTTAAAGAGAAAGGTCGGACACGGGGGATGGGGTCCCTGAGGCCATAAATGGCCAGAGGAGGGGGACCTGCGTCCCCTTGGAGAATTTGACATTTAAAAAAATTAATTAGGGGGCAGGCCCTGGGGGATGGGGTCCCCAGGGCCAAAAAAAAGAAAAAAACGGAATTGCGCTGGAGGCCACGCCCCCTTCTTGCAGCACTCTGCAAACGCAGAGCAGAGTGTTGTAAAAAGAGACGTGGCCTCTGAACACCTCTGTGCAACGCAGCCCCCTGGTGCATACTGGAGGTACCTGGTGGGTTAGTTGGCCTCCAGGGACCCACAGGATTGAGGAGGAATTAATTCTCTAACTTAAAACGTGCCACAGGGCGTGTTTGCAGACATGTCACCTCAGGCCATGCCCACTTCCTTTACCACTGTGCAAACGCACCCATGGCGCATTAATTCTCTTTCAATACCGAGGATCCCTGAGGGTCAAATAGCCAAACAGGTATCACCAGTATGCTACAGGGAGCTGCATTGCAGACAGGTGTTCAGAGGCCATGCCCCTTTTACACCTCTCTGCAACGCAGCTCTGTGGCGCTTATTGGAGGTTCCTAATTGTGTTAGTTTGACCCTAGCGACCCTCAGGATTCAAGGGGACTTGATCTCCCAAATTAGAACGGCCACCGGGTGCTTTTACACAGTGGTGAAGGGAGGGGATGGGGCCTGAGCTGATGTGTGTAAACACGCCCTGTGGCGTGTTTTAAGTAAGCATGGGCGGAAAATTCGTTCCGCTTGTGAAATTTGCAGATTTTTAGCAATTTTGCATTCCGCGAATCGTGCAAAATTGCCAAACAATCCGCAATTCGCAATTTTTTTGCTTTTTTGCGCTTCAAAAATACAATCTTGTGCACGCTGCGTTGACTTACCTTGATTCTGAGTTTGCCAAGTTGTTTTCCTCCCGCGAACAAGATGGTTGCGCCCAAAAACGACCGCATGGGTAAGTTTGTGGTAGCCGGGCTGAAAAAACATCGGCGACGGGGCCTGAGGTGACGTGTGCAAGTTGGGGAAATAATTCCCTTCCAATCCTGATGGACCCTGGGGACCAACTAGCCCACCAGGTGCTTCCAGTAAGCGCCACTGTGTGGTATTGGGTTTCAACAGACCTACATACTCTGCAAAAACTCTCAATACCTTTAGAATAGAAGTTGGCACGGAAACTGAAAATGCAAAAGACAAGTTTATTAAGACCCCATGGGGTGGTGGTACAATCCTACAGCACCCTTCGGCAATGCAAGAAGTATCACACCGAACATCGAATGCATGGTTTCTTTTACACAGTTTACAGGAATTTGAAAAGTAGGTGGTACACACTTTACACAATTTAGGTACATATAAGGGCATTTTTGAAACACAGCTAACTTGTGGGAGGAGTTTAGTACCACTGGTCAGTTTGGAGAACATTCCAGAGCAGTGACCGATCATTAACCTTGAAGGCTCGAATACGCATGCGCCAGCTTGACCATTACTAAAAATAGACAGTTGCTAGGCAGACTAAATGGTCATCGGGAGAGAGAAAGGACAAAAGGGCATGCTGACCACGAGGCATTGCATTCACTCAAAATGGAAGCCAGGAATACAAAATGGCCTCCGGAATATAGTCAAGCTAACAAAGGAAAGCTTGTGTAGCTGAAGCAAATGCTAACCCGATCGCTGTCAAATTACGACGGACGGCCCTTTTAGCATTTAGCCGAAGCTACCTCATATCTGAAATAATCAGAGTGCTCATCATCAATATTAATTAGCATTATGTTCGTTATTTCTTTGCTGATCATTTGCTCATTTTTGGCAATAGCTCGTTCGGACGGAATGCAAGCAGTGATACATACAGAGCACAGTGTAGGACCACATTGGATACATAGGCAAAGGAAGAAGAGTATTCTGATTAAATTACAAAGAATAGTCAATAGTTTCCAACCCCAGGTACTAAGCAAAGTCCAGAACCAATTTGAAAATGTCCATGTACCATTTTTGGGGTGGATTTCAGCAGCAATTTTGTGTAACTTAGAGATGGCATCATATACAGAAGGCGAGTTGTTAGGGACGTATACACAACAACTACTACCGATAATGCGACATGCACCCCCACGATCAGCTAATACTACATCTAGAACCATTCGGTTCTGGAACGTCACAATTCTGGTAATTTGGAGCTCCTCAGTTAGGGTCCCTAAGGCGGAGGCAGTTTGATTAGCAACAGCTTCCACAACACGTGTTAGCCGTCTTATTTTCCTACTGTTTAGGGCTGCACCTACAAATAAAAACAGGCCTAAATTGAAGTCAACATATTGTTGCAAAGAGGTGTCAGTTTGGTCGATGCTATCAATATCTAATGTCCTTTTAACTCTATTCAATATAAAATCATGGTATAGCACAAAATCGTTATGGTACATTGGCGGGGCAATGAACACAGGGGGCAATACAAAAGATATGTAACAGGTTCCTAACCACCCGATGGGAAGGCGGTGGTAGCCCTTATTTCCACAAATAAAGTAAGTATTTTGTGATGCTACAAAGGCAATACTATTTGGTGTAACAAATGCTAGAGTAGTAGTACACTCACTTTTCCCTACCGGAATAGTGCCTTTATTTCTTACACATAGATCTGCTTTTGCTGCAATAACCATAATCACAAATAAACTAGACATATTTACATTTCTTTGATTAGTAAAAATACGAGTTGAAGATACATTGTCCGGTCGATATTCTTCCCACTCAAATTTAGTTCCTTCTGCTTGTGGGTAACCATCCCTATCATTATAACAAACTTTATTAAGTCGGAAAAGAAGTCCACCTGTTGTTGGCCATCTCAAGGTGAAGAGGAGAGTGTACCAGGCATTGCAGGAACCATTATGAGAGAACGGAAGAGGAATAAGTGGAGTTCCTCCTTTTTTTTGATGTCCAGGCAACAATCCACATACCCAACAGTTCGAAGTGTTCGTCATGTTGTGGGTGTGGTGTAAAATTTGAATGAAACTGTTATTCAAAGAAGTTTGTCTATGTCTCTCTTCATGATAAGGCAAAGTAAAATGAAAATGCTCAGATGGAACTGGAGTGGTAGGCAGCAAATATTCTCTCGCCGGGATCAGTTGTTCTACGATCCAAGCTATTACTGCTATTACCACTATTGTAGAAACAAAAATCACAGCACCAAGAATTCTCCTATTTCCCATTGTATTAGGTGCCATAGTCTCAAAAAAAAGAATCAAAATAAAGCTAAAAGAAAAATGAGTGCTGAGCTCCGAGGTAGCCGCTGGTTTCTTCTCCGAGATTCAAGACTGGTGTCGCTACACTGGGCAGAACTGATCCCAGCCCCCTTGATATTGTCGGCTTCCGTTTTCACAAACCTCAGAGTGGTAACTCAACCAGTCTCACACAAAACAACTGCTTTTTTCGATCGCAGATTATACTTTGCTGCACCAGAAACAGTGTGGTCCGGGAAGGCTCCCTCTGATTCGCTGGGCGTAGTGGCTGGGCTCTTCTCTGCATCCAAGATATCCCGATAATCAGACAGCACAGTAGGATTCACCAGATCCGGAGAAACACTGCGACAATGAGTGGAATGCACCAACCGCTTCTTGTTTGTGACTCTCACTGCCGTTCGGGTTGCAAGCAACACTTGTTCAGGGCCACGGCACCTCGGCTCTAGACTGCTGGACCTCTCAAACGATCGGACCATTACATGGTCCCCAGGACGGAGATCGTGAGCCTCTCCGATAGAGTTATCTGGGAGCGCTTCTCGAACCTCTTGATGAATAGAAAGTAAATCATTTGTTAATCGTGCCAAATAATCGTTCATCATTACACAAGGCACATCATGTATTAAGCGAGGCTTAGGAACTCCCCAAATATTCATAGGCCTTCCAAACACCACTTCATAAGGTGTGAGGCCAGATCGGGAGTGTGAAACTGATCTAATAGACAGTAATGCTAAGGGCAAGGCATCCGGCCGTTTCAAAGACGTGGATGCCACAATCTTTGCTAGCTTCAGCGTCAAAGTAGCATTATATCTTTCCACCAAACCTGCTGATTGCGGATGAAACACAGCATGGAATTTTTGTTTGATCCCCAATCCTTTCAGGACATACTCCACGATCTTCCCAAAAAAATGGGGACCGTTGTAATTCCACAAAAATTTACAAACACCATATCTCGGGAAGAACTCTTTGAGTAACACCTTAGCTGTTGTTAATGCTGTATTGTCCTTCGTGGGGTAGGCCTCTATCCATTTACTGAAGGCACACACCACCACTAAGACATACTTAAGATTATTACAGCGTTCAAGCTGGATGTAATCTATCTGTAGTACTTCAAACGGTGCAGTCGGTGAAACGAACCCTCCTTTCGGAGTATAGGTCCCTTTGGCAGGATTGTACTGTAAGCATATCAGACAGGTCTGCACTACTCTCCTAGCCGTGCTGGCAATCTCAGGATGCTCCCAAACTCGTGTAAGCAATTTAGTAATTGCAAGAGCTCAAACATGTGCCAGCCCATGTGTCATTTGAACCATTGCTTGCAAATAAGCGTCAGGCAATTTCCATCTCTCCATATCTTTACTGCGCCAACAGCCCTCATCATCCAACACTCCCTCTGTTGCCCAGTTTGCAAGTTCTGCTTCAGAAGGTGATTTCCGTATGTCTAATATTTCCTCTCTGGCGTCATGCCTTTGCTCAGCCTGTGATTTCACCACATACATGGGAGAGACATTCTTTAACATTGCAGTCTCTCGCGTTGTACGGTCGGCAAAGGCATTTCCTTGTCCTATTTTATCTGTCACCTTTTTATGTGCACTGCATTTGACTATCGCTACTTTCTTTGGACATAATAGTGCATTCAGAAGATCGTGTACTAACTCTCCATGCATGATTTGCGCTCCATGCGAAGTCAAAAACCCTCGTTCCTTCCCGAGCAGGCCAAAATCATGCCCTACTCCAAAAGCGTAAAGACTATCAGTGTAAATATTCACACATAATCCAGCACTTAGTTCACATGCTTTCGTTAGAGCTATCAGTTCAGCTGCTTGAGCCGATTTCGGCGGTATTCGTGCTGTCTCTACCACTGTCTTAAGTGTCGTGATTGCATAGGCTGCGGAAGTTGTACCATCTGGCAACTTTAGACATGATCCATCAACCCACAGTTCCCCATCTGCATCTGGAAGTGGCGTATCCTGTAAGTCAATACGGCCCTTTGTTTGTTCTTCAGTCAGAAAAACACAATCATGTTGTTCTTCCTTTTGGGGCTCAGAAACAGGATATGGCAATAAAGTAGCAGGGTTCAAAGTGGCGCACCTCTTCAGTGTAATATGTGACGCCAGCAGCGTTAATTCGTATCCTATTAAAAGAGCGCTAGTTAGATGCTGTGTTTTCGTTTGGTTCAATAAGGCGTCTACCGCATGGGGCACTAACACCAACGATTTGTGTGACAAAACTATTCCCTCACTCTGTCGTATAGACAATGCTGTCGCTGCAACTGCTCGAAAGCACCCAGGTAATCCTCGTGCTACAGGATCAAGTACTGCTGAAAAGTACGCACAAGGTCGCTGTTTATCTCCGTGTTTCTGCACTAAAACTGACAATGCGCACCCATCCTTCTCATGTACATATAATGTAAAGATCTTTGTATAATCTGGTGTACCTAACACTGGTGCAGAGCAAAGGGCCTGTCTCAACTGTTCAAAAGCATTCTGACATTCATCTGTCCATTCAAGAGGAGTCGGTGTAGTTTTGGACAACAACGCTAATAAAGGTTTTATAATGTGTGAAAATCCTAATATCCACTGCCTACAAAAGGACGTCAGACCTATGAAAGCACGAACGTCTTTCGGAGTACAAGGGACTGGTGTGTCTAACATTGCTTGAATTCGATCTGATGTCAATGCACGCCCCTCCTCAGACAGAAGATGACCGAGGTAGGTCACCTTCGGTCTACAATATTGCAACTTCTTTCTCGAAACCTTGTGTTTATTCTTGGCAAGGAAAGAAAGCAGGGAGAGAGTACTCTCCTCACATTGTTCCTGCGTGTCTGCTGCTAACAAAACATCGTCAACATTTTGAATAAGTGCCACTCCAGACTGTAACTCAAAAGAATCAAGCTGTCTTTTCAAAGCCTGACTGTAAATGCTAGGACTTTCTGTGTAGCCTTGAGGAACTCGACAAAATCTATATGATCTGTTATTTAAAGTGAAGCCGAAGAGATACCGGCTATCGGGATGAATGGGAATCGAAAAGAAAGCATTTTGTAGGTCAATAACAGAGAAAATGGTGGCTGTGGGTGGGACCAGAGTAAGTAAAGTAGTAATATCGGACACCACGGGATATTGGGGCACCACTATCTTATTGACTTCTCTCAAATCAATAATGAAACGATAAATCTTAGTGTCTGTATCTTTCTTTGGAATCGGAAGAATAGAGCTGTTGCAAACATTATAGGGAACTTCCTCCACCACTCCTACAGTAATCAAGTCATTTATGATATGTGGCAAAGCAACTTCACCTTCTCTAGGGATTTTATACTGCGGTACACGAGGCAAAAGCACTCCCTCCTTTACAGTGATGTGTATGGGAGGGATAATCATCTATCCTACATCGGTATCAGAAGTGGCCCATAAAGTACTTGGAAGGAAGGCTAACGCATCAGCTTCCTGAAGGAGGCACGATCTCTCAATTTCTGGGTAATTCTCATTCAAAATAACCCGCACCCCTTCAGGGGCGCAGCGTATGGTTGCTCGAAAATATTTGAGCATATCAAGTCCCACAATATTATCTGGTATATTTGGAGACAACAAAAATGGACATGGGGCAGTAAACTTATCAATGTGAAATGGAAGGGGCTGAGACAATGGGCTAAGGGAAGGTGTTCCATCAAACCCTATTGATGTAATCGTTTCGCCAGACAGGGGAGCCCTTGGAACCAAGTGTTTGGACAAAGCGCTACGAGTAGCTCCTGTATCAACCAGAAACTGATCAGTAGAACCCAAAACATGCGCTGAAATATATGGACGCTTTGATCTACTGGTACTTCAACCGATTCCATACCCCATCCTACGCAATCCTATGCATACGTATTATCCTGAAACTCAGAAGACTCATCCTCAGCTATCTGATACTGATTCCGCCGATCAAAAGTATTATGGTCAGCCTGACCACGACCCCTAGCTTCAAACCTACCACGATCATTCGCTCCACCCCTCGGACCTGAATAACTATTCCGAAACCTTCCATTTCCCCGACCACGCTGATTACGCTGTTCTCGAAGCACCGGACAATCTGAAAGCCAATGTCCAAACTGTTTACAGTATGCACACTGATCTTCAGAAATATCAGAGCGGG
Organism: Lissotriton helveticus; assembly: GCF_964261635.1. Taxonomy (NCBI): domain Eukaryota; kingdom Metazoa; phylum Chordata; class Amphibia; order Caudata; family Salamandridae; genus Lissotriton; species Lissotriton helveticus. Next base: position 1,130,496,194 of record NC_136063.1, read on the forward strand.
CAGAAGGCGGGCCATACGACCCACATCTACCCCTATCATTTCCCCTCGGCTGCGTTTGCGTAAACCTTAGCCAACATCACCTTCGCCTTCAAATCTTTCGCCTTTTTATCACTACTTTCCTTAGCCTCAAATTCATGTTGTTGATAATACTGAGCCATAGTTAAGAAAGAAGCAGGGGTTGCAGTGGTCCATGAACTTTCACTAGTCTTTAAACGCTTTGCAATCTCCGGTAGGAGATTAGCTACATACTTATCAACAAACAAATGCCTGCCCGTGTCCTCTGTTAATGATTGCCCACTGTAATCATGAAACGCTTCCTCGAAGCGTGTAAAAGAAGTCAGAGACTGATTCATCTAACTTCTGTTTACAAGAGGCCAACATCGTCCAGTCAATCTTTTTAGGGAGAACGCGCGTTTTTAATTTATTCAGAATAGCCACCGGGAGATCTAAAATTAATTGGCATGGCTTACATGCGGGTTCTCTATCCAAATCAGCTTGTGCTAATTCCTTCCAATCTGCACCTAAAAGCGGTCGATCATCAAACTTACGAATCGCCCTCCACATATCAGGAGGCAATATTAACCCAAAGAAAAGATCAATGTCAACTAATGTCATGACACATGAAGAAATAGCTCCTTCCACCCCCTCATAGAAAGCTGCCGGATTTTTGCGTGGGTCAGGTAAAGCTGTTTTAAGCGCCATAACATCCGCTCTATTCCAAGGAGTATAAACCCAATTATATACGAAATAACCCTTCGCATCCTCAGAGGACTTATCAGCATCTGTACCTTGACCTTTAGGAGGGACATACAAAGGCGCAGCTTCTCCCATAGGCATAACATGAACTGTATCACTCTTATCTGCTCCAAAGATAGGGCACTCCCTGGAACCAGCCGTTGGTCCGTTCGCAGGCGAACCCGATGTCTTTTTCAATGCCCGTAGTCGTAACGTCTCGTTCAGTAGCTGAACCAAACGCCGGAAAAATTCATCTGCATCTGCGAGAACAAAAACACCTTTACGTAAATTATCACAACCAACTGATATATCCTTAGATTCTAACTCAGATGAATACTTTCTTGACCGTTCAACAACTTCTTGCCCGAAATGTTCCAGAAAATATATTTTCTCTTTATCAGACCACGTACGCATGGCCTTGTCAACCTTAGAAATAGGAATAACATCAACATTAAGTTTACGAGCCATCCCACGTAATTCCGCAGATTGAGCAGCGCTAATCTTAGAACGAGTATCCCTCTGTTTATCCTCGTCCTCAGGTGCATCAGCATCCACATTCGGGCCGTAGGCATAACATACGGAGGCGGGCAACGATCTAACAATGAAAAATCATCAGATTCATTAGTAAGGACAGGATAAAGAGGGCGTTGAATAGGAAACTGACCATTAACTTGCAAATTACGCTCTCGTATCTCCGTATCTTTCTGTTCCTGCAATTCTTTTTCCTGCAGCTGTAAAGCTTTAACATGAGCAGCCTTTCGCTGCTCCTTGTCCGCCAAGGCTTGTTCACGCTTCATTCGTTCACGCACCGCTTTCTCCCACATACGCACACAATCAAACATGTCCTGTCTAGACCTGCGCTGAAACAAACACTGCTCCACATACTGAACCTTTCGTAAATCAAACGACCCATGTAGTGGCCATTGCAATTCAAGATCAGTTTTAGTATATCTGTTCCATAATACATTATACCTAATAGGGGAAGGCCAAATTTTATGTACATTTCACGATTAGGTGTTCCCTCTGGGGGAGCCGGCTGAGATTCATTTAATCGATAACTGGTACCATTTCCAAGACAGCACATTCCTCGGAGCGTGCTAAAAACAGGCATGTCAAAAATATCACGAAAACTTGATATTACATTAAGTGGCACTTCAAATGTTTTACACATAATGCGCCGTTCAAACAAATACAAAATCAGAGAAATATCTCTACATGACCTGCCTATGTGAGGTGCACTCCACATATAGTACAAATCATAGATCCAAATGTTAGCTAACTCAAACAAATCCAAAAAGCCACAGTAAGTGTCAGTAGACTACCTTACCAATCAAAAGCTTACCAAAGATTCCAAATGTCCAGGTTCCAACTGCCAAGTTCTCAAATCGAATCGGCCAAACGGTCACTGCACAGCATCCCAACGATCAGGATCTCAGTCGAGGACCGACGCCACCTGGAAGGTCAGGTCAGAAGGAAAGGAAAAAACACCATGGGTGCCAAGACTCGGGTCACTCAGTGGCAGCGTACGCGTCCAGGGCGAGTTTCCAATCCTTCGTTGCGAGCACTCCTTCGGGCATCCGAGTCGCCGATGAGTGCCTATTCGGGCGCCAATTTGTGGTATTGGGTTTCAACAGACCTACATACTCTGCAAAAACTCTCGATACCTTTAGAATAGAAGTTGGCACGGAAACTGAAAATGCAAAAGACAAGTTTATTAAGACCCCATGGGGTGGTGGTACAATCCTACAGCACCTTTCGGCAATGCAAGAAGTATCACACCGAACATCGAATGCATGGCTTCTTTTATACAGTTTACAGGAATTTGAAAAGTAGGTGGTACACACTTTCCACAATTTAGGTACATATAAGGGCATTTTTGGAACACAGCCAACTTGTGGGAGGAGTTTAGTACCACTGGTCAGTTTGGAGAACATTCCTGAGCAGTGACCGATCATTAACCTTGAAGGCTCGAATACGCATGCGCAAGCTTGACCATTACTAAAAAAAAGCCAGTTGCTGGGCAGACTAAATGGTCATCGGGAGAGAGAAAGGACAAAAGGGCATGCTGACCACGAGGCAGCGCATTCACTCAAAATGGAAGCCAGGAATACAAAATGGCCTCCGGAATATAGTCAAGCTAACAAAGGAAAGCTCATGTAGCTGAAGCAAATGCTAACCCGATCGCTGTCAAATTACGACAACTGCACTGCGTTGCAGAGAGGTGGTCTATGCCGTGCCCCTTTTTACATCTCTCTGCTACGCAGCTCTGTGGCGCTTACTGGATGTACCTAGTGGGCTAGTTGGACCCTAGGGACCCTCTGGAATGAAGGGGAATTATTTCCCCAACTTAAAACGCGCCACAGGGAGTGTTTGCACAGTGGTGAAGGGAGGGGATGGTGTAGGAAAGTGGCTCTATATATACTGGACCGAAGTAAAATCAGCTGATCTACGAATTCCGATTTACTCACCTGTTATCAGGAGAGATCTCAGTGTTGCATCTTTGAGCCCAGTACTGATCCTGAAAAGTAATTCTCACCGTACTTACCAGTGACTTGAATTTCCTTCTATAGGATACCATTGCCTGCTTTTTGCTGAAAAAGTTTCGAAGTGTCGATTTTTGAAACGTACAAATATTTCTCTAAAATCAGTCGAACTACGAATTCCGATTTGCTCACCTGTTATCAGGAGAGACCTCAGTGCTGCATCTTTGAGCCCAGTACTGATCCTGAAAAGTAATTCTAACCTTACTTACCAGTAACTTGAATTTCCTTCCATAGGCTAACATTGACTGGTTTCACTTGGAAATTCTTCTAAGTGTGGAGTTTTGGAACTTACCAATATTCCTCTAAAATCAGCCAAACTATGAATTCGATTTACTCACCTGTTATTAGGAGAGACCGCAGAGCTGTATTTTTGAGCCCAGTACTGTTCCTGAGAAGTAATTCTAACTGTACTTACCAGTAACTTGAATTTCCTTTTAAAGGCTAACATTGACTGGTTCAACTTAGAAATGTTTCTAAGTGTGGAGTTTTGGAACTTTAAAATATTGATCTAAAATCAGCCGAACTAAGAATTCCGATTTACTCACCTGTTATCAGGAGAGAACCAAGTGCCTCATGTTTGAGCCCAGTACTGATCCTGAGAAGTAATTCTAACTGTACCTACCAGTAACTTGAATTTCCTTCCATAGGATATAATTGCCTGCTAGATAAAATATATATAAATATATATATTTTTTAAATAAAATTAAAAAAAACAATATTAGAATTTCAATATTTTTAAAAACATTTTTTTTCAATTTATATTAAAAATATGTAATGTAATTTAAAATATCAAATTTCTAAAAATAAATAGTTTAAAAAAATGTAGTGAATCAGTATCAACAAAATAAATATAACAATTAATACATTTAAAAATTGCCATTGAAAAAACCTTTAAAATTCACTGAAAAAACCATAAGTTTCAGACATGTTATAGTTAGGAATTAGCATTTAAAAACCTTTGAAATTCACTAAAAAAAACATAGGTTTCAGACATCTTATAGTTTGGAATTAGCATTTAAAACAACCTTAGAAATTCACTGAAAAAACCATAGGTTTTAGGGGTATTAAAGTTAGCTGGACATTTCACTCGTACAAAACCATTGAAATTCCTCCTTTATAGTTAGTAGTAGCGCCCGCAATCCACTGCAGATGATGTCACATATTACATCATTCATGACATGGTCAGTGACATCACTGATGACTAACTGATGACATCTCAAATGACATCACTGATGGCATCACTGATGACATCATGCATGTGACAATCTGATACATCTCATCATACACTAGTATAACCTTTCAACACTCATTATAAATTATGGAGTTCCATATTTGAAACCATTGACACACCAATGCAAGTTTCTTTTAAAAAAAAATATCTTTATTCGGTTTTTAAACACCCTAATTCCCCCCCTTTCCAGGTCAGACAAGTATATATACATTTATAAAGTACATTACATATCAGTTGAAACCCCGTATTGGTGCACCCCGTTCTGGTTACATTAAAAATTTCATCATAGAGAAGAAAACAACAAGCAAAAAAAAGAAAAAAAAAAGAAGACAAAGGAAAGCAGCCTGTTCATTCCCTACGGCCTTGTGCTTGGCACCATTCAATTAAGGAGGGCCAGATTTTTAAACCTTTTTTTCATCGCCTCCTGCCCTTCTGCTTATAAATTGAAATTTCAATGTTCGAAATGGCGAGAAATCTTGCTAACCATTGTTGGAATGTCGGGGCAGTGGAGTCTAACCATAATGAGCCTATACACAGCCTAAAAACGGCCATAGCTATAAAAATAAGTTTGTGTCCATGTCTAGGGTTTCCTCGATCTATTGCCCCATATAAAATAACGCCGCTAGACAAAACTACCGTACTGTGCACCACCATAGATAGAAATTTCTCCATCTCCTTTTTAACAGAAGTTAACCATTGCCAGGTGGAGAAGATATGTATACAGTCTGCATTAAACAACTTGCATCTAGGGCAACATGTACTCTTGCCACTTCCCAACTTGGCTATTTTGTCCGGAGTATAATATAGAAAAAAACAGGTTTTAAAAAATTGTGCCTGGAGTTTGGTGGACACTAGAATGGTTTGTGACAACTCATAGGCATAGTTAAACTCCTCGTTTGTGATTGTTGCTTTCTCTAACCATTTTTGCGCCGTTTTCTCCATGTCATTTGGAAACATAGCATTAATGTGTGCATATATACCCCAATCGTATTTTTAGTGTCCTATAGCAGTGTTTCTACTAGCTCAATTTTGACAACCCCCTCCCCTCCCACCTTGTTTTGGTAACTGAAAATCCCTAATTTACAGGTACTTGAAGAAGTCCCGCCCGTCTAATCCATAATTGTTTTTTAATTCTTCAAAGGACCTAATCCCAGAGGAGGAAAGGAGGCAGCCAAATTGGACGATTCCTGCATCATGCCATTTATGTATATACCTATCGTTGAAGATTTCAGGCAAATCTGGGTAATTTTTTAGGGGCGTGTAAAAAGACAGTCTCCCAATGCCAAGCATTTTCCTAATGGTCTTCCACACCTTAAATCCGCTAAGTAACGTTTTAAATTTAACCTTTTTATGATAGCTGTTGTGTAAGTGTCTCCACCAGTATCCTCGGCTTTCCCGGCCTAGTAGCAGTTGGAAGATAGATGGTTCATAAGCCTCTCCTTCCCCGCTTTCCCCTTCATTAAGAAGTAGTTCCCTGCTATACAATAGTACGGTAGCCCAATAGTATGCCTTCCAGTTCGGAAGAGCTAGTCCGTCTCGCTCCTTTTGGAGGGTGAGGAATTTATAGGCCCGCCGGGGCTGTGAGTATGCCCAGATAAAGCTGGAGAATATCTGCTTTATTGATTTAAGCCAGGGTGATGAGAATTCTAGACAGATGGCCCTAAACATGTACAGGATTTTGGGAAAGAAAACCATTTTAATTGCGTTCACTCTTCCAATTATGGAGAGGTGTAGGTGATCTAAGCGTTGGAGATCTTTTTGGATTGCAGCTGTTATTGGCTTCATATTAATGTCAACCAGTTTCCCAAGATCAGATGTAATACATACTCCTAAATAAATAGCCTGTGCCACCACTCGTGGGTCCCTCCATTCGCTTTTCCTATTTAAGACAATCTGAGTTTTGCCCTGGTTGAGAGCATAGCCAGACACCTCTCCAAATTGTTTAGCCTGCCTCTCGATAGCAGACATAGCCATTTTTGGATCGGGTGTCACAATGGCGATGTCATCTGCGTAGGCTAGCGATTTAGTGAGATACCCCTGTGATATTATGGGTATAATTTCTCTTTCCTTTTCCAATTGTCGGATAAAGGGGTCTATATAAATTGCAAAGAGCAATGGAGAGCAGGGGCAGCCCTGTCGAGTTCCTCGTGATATTAGCAGCTCCTCAGTTAACATACCATTTACCAGAACTGTAGCCCTTGGATTCTCATATAATTTTTGGACTGCCGGTATAAAACCTTTCTTAACACCCATTCTGGATATTGCCGCCCACAGGAAGTGCCGGGAGACCCTATCAAAGGCGTTCTCTGCATCAAGCAAGATCAATCCCATAGGATCTCCTTACACATCCATGCCATCGAACAAGGTTATTACTCACTGTATATGGTTGATTGTGGATCTACCTGGAACAAATCCATGCTGGCTTTGAGCATTCACTTTGTGAATAATTGGGACAATTTTATTGGCTAAAACCTTTGAATAGATTTTAGAATCGGTGTTAATAAGGGTAATGGGGCGATATGACCCCATCTGTTCTGGTGGCTTGTTTTTTTCAGGAAAAAGTACTATTTTTGCCCAGGTCCAAGATTTCGGGGGTTGGCCTCCTTTAAAAATGTGAATAATGAGAGCGATCAGGGCGTTTTTAAGTTGATCTAGAAAAACAGAATAAAATTCCGAAGGAATGCAATCTAGTCCTGTAGCTTTCCCTCTTGGCAGTTCTTTAATTGTGCTAATAATTTCTTCCCCTGAGGGTGGCTCCTCTAACAGATTTGCGTCCTCAAATTTCTCATTAAGGTGTTTATCTAAGTATTTCTCAGTGCCTGCCGGGTCACCACCCTCCGATTCCGTGTATAAGTCTTGATAAAACCGCCAGAAAGTTTCTCCTATTAGTTTAGGGTCAGTTATACTCCCACCATGAGGGTCCTGAATCTCACGAATCAGATTCGATGAGGCCTGTTGTCGCATACGAACGATTAGTTGGTGTCCTACTTGCTCGTTCACTTCATATATAATTTTCTTCTGAGAGAGAGCTTTTTTAATAGCTTTATCCGAATAGGTGTTCATAATCAGAGCCTTAGCGATTGCCACTTGATTCTGCACTTTCTCGATATCCTCCCTCCCTCATGGATCCTTGCCCATTGTCAGGTTTACTAAACTTTCCTCGACCTCCCTCAGATTGTCTTGTAGCCTCTCTGTAGCTTCCTTCGCTATTTTATTAGCTTTTAAAGAATATTGCAAGGTCTCCCCTGGGATCCCTGCTTTTAACGTGTCCCAGATTATTTCAATTGAAGCACTCCCCTCATTGTCAGATAAAAAGTTAGGGATCCACTCTTTAATATGGCTACAGTAGTTCTCATCAGAGAGTAGAGCTTTCTCAAAGGTCCATGATCTAGGTATGTCACTAGTCTTATCTATTTCCAAAGAGCAAATGAGGGGATTGTGATCCGAGAGGACTCTGGGGAGCTTCATAATTTGGCACTTGCTTTTTATCGTGTTGGACATTAAAAAATAATCCAGTCTTGCATGGGTGAGATGTGGATTGGAAAAGTACGTAAACCCTGGATCGTCAATTTAAAAGGTCTGCCAGCCATCCACCAGGCCGTGTAAACAAGACATTTGTCTTAATGCCCTAAATACCTTTGGTTTGCGTCCGGAATAGTGCCCCCTTTCCTCTAAGGACCAATTGTGCCGCAGGTTAATATTGAGATCTCCACAGATCAGTAGAGGAAATGGCCAATGCGACAACTCATTCGAGATCTCATCAAAAACAGAAGCCTCATCATCATTAATGCCATAAATAGCACATATCGTCATGTTCTGCCCCCTCCCATATTGGCATTCTGTAATTGCCCAACGACCAGATTTATCTGCCTTGGAATGACTAAAGATGAGCTCCCCCCTCTGGCTAAAATGGCAACCCCTCTTACCCTAGCTCCTTGTGATGTGGCACAGATCAGCCGGTACCCTAGTGTTTTTAGAATATGTGTTGCGAGGCCTCGATATGCGTGTGCAGCCCCACAGCCACTGCCTGCCTTTTCCTAAGATCATTGAGGCCACAAATATTCATAGATAAAATCCTTAGCAAACCCATCTTTCCACACACCATAGACCGTATCTAAGACCACACAATTTTCCTTCTTTCCCCCAGTTCCAAACCGGGTGATAAAATACCTCGTTTGACTTCTTTTTGTACTTTTTTTCGAATTTTTACAATTACTATTCAGTGCCCCCTGTCTGAGACCCCCTCTCCCCCCACCCTCCACCATTTTTGGAGTTTACCTGGCAGAGGAGGGGTTTGACATCCAACGTGCAGAGCCCCGTGATCCCGCTGAGCCTCCCTTCCAACCACACCAAAACACAAAAAGATACCCAAGTCAAAAGAGAAAAGAATAATGGATCGAAAATAGAGAGAAAAATAGAAAAGAAGACAGTAGAGACTAGATTTTTTTTTCTTTTTCCCATGCCCCAACTAACAAATAGCTGCCAGGTTTGTGACCTGTCATCCGTTATAGGATACTACTCAGGCATTTTCTAACCATGATCTAGTCATACTTGAGGCATGGCACCAAATGTACTTTGAGATACTTGGTTATGTTACTTGTGTCCCAATAGTTCCCCTAAGTAGTTTTGCGCCTGAATTTCAGAAATGAAACTGCGGGTAGACCCTTTATATACTACTTTCAACCGGGCCGGATTCTGCAGGAACACCTCCGCCCCCAACTTTTGGACTGGTTCAAAAAGCTGCCGGAGCCTCCACCTACGCTCCACCGTGGCATATGCGAAATCGGGTCTGGTGAAGAAGGTTATTCCATCAAAGGTACATTTCATAGTGGGCCTGGCCAAGTCAAAAAGAGTTTGTCAGAGCAGGAAGTTTCCAAAAAATAAGAGCATGCCACGTGGGTGCTGAGCGGCTGCTGCATGTTTGCGGGGAAAAAGGGGGAATCAATGGGCTCTTTGAATTTCCCAGTCCAGATCCCATGATTGCAATTCTGGAATGGCCCCTTTCAAAAGGGTAATCATAAATCCCCTAGGATCATCTTTTTCCACTCCTTCCGGGATTCCTAAAAAGCAGAGGTTGTTGTGTCTCTGACGATTTTCTTGTTCCTCAAGTTTCCACATCATGTCTTTCACAATCCCCTCGTGTTCATCATGCTGATTCTAAAGTGTAGCGACATCTTTTTCCAGCTGTTCCGTCCTTCCCTCCACCATCGCCATTCGATCCGCTATGTCGGCACATGTTTTACCAACTTTCCTAACTGCCCCTTGCAGTTTCCTTGCCGCCGTCCGGGGTCTCCAACTATCTGCCTTTACCTCCTCCTGAAAGCTTTTGATGGACTGCAAGACATATATCAAGGCGGGTTCTGTTCATGTGTCTCGATGATCGCCCCCTTTGCCACTACCATTGCTTGCGGTATAGTTCCCTGAAGCGGTGAAGGATTTTGAGACTAGGGTGAGAGGAGTGTTGTTGTAATCCCATTTTAATTATTTTACACCCTTATTTTCGTTGTCAGATAAGTCGCCATCCTTTAGCACACGCTCTCTGCTCTTTTTTTTTGCATAGTTTTTTTGTACCGAGTTTGCCTCGCTGGGTGTCGGTATTGGGGCTGCTGTACCATTTATTTCATTCCTCTCCACTAGGCAGTGAAATGCTGATGTCGGACATTTCCGATTCATCTGTCATAGAGTAGAATTTATCTTGATTGTCTGGCGTCTTTGCGCTCCAATCCGTAAGTACACTATCAACCAAAGGGTGATGGTGGGGGAGGGTTACCTAGGGCTGCAAAGTCATTTGAGGCCTCCATGTTTCCTTCCACCATGACGGGGTTAACGTGAAGGTGGGTCAGGTTGTCCTCCAGCCAACCCACTTCAGGCAATATAATCGGAGGAAGGGTGGGGTCTTTACCAGGATCATCCATGGCAAGAAAGTCACAAGCTGCCCTGATGTGGAAGTAGATCCTCCAATGCCCCGGTTATCCATGCAGCTAGTCAGTTTATTGTTCTCTGCCTCAGTAACTGTAAAACGGCTAGTGATTAGCGTCTGAGAGCCATCAGGCTCTTTGGGTGTGCGTGTGGTGCCTTTTTTCCCAATGGGCACCCCGGTCAAATCTTTTTCCTGCCCTGCTTTCTTTAGGCCGTCTGATTTTTACCCGCCACACCTCTGCCTTTCGCATTTAGGGCATTCACTTTCTTCTGGCGTGTGAGTGCCAGCGCTGCCTTTGTCTCCGAGGGTGCCAGACTAGCCTTCCCAGCCCTTACCCCCTTGCCAGTCATCCTTACTTGCGTGTACTTGCTTGAGCTACGTCTGCCATAGCAAAATATCTCCGCCTTGAGCCAATTCATCGGTCCGTCTCCACACTTGTAACGGATGTTGTGCGACAAAGTTACCACAGTGGGAGCTGGCTCAGATCGGGTTAGAGCTCGCGCCGTCTTCTGCGCACCTTTCCGCAGCTCCGTCGACTGGATTTCATGCAGGCCGCTGTTCATCCGTGAACTCCGAGTTGCTTTGGCGTCCTCGAGGCAGAGGCAGAACGTGATGGTCAGTAATAGGGGTAAGTCTGGATCTTGCAGCCGCATCCGCATCTTTTTGTCCCCCGCTATTTTTCCTTTTTCTCCGGCTTCTTTTAAGGGGAATTATTTACTGTAGATTTATTGTCCCCTTGTTTCTCTATGTAAGAGGCAATTGCTGAGCATTTAGGCTGTGATACTACATGAGGCTCAGCGGAGCATCTTCACGGCGATGTCAGTCGGTCGCCATCTTGCCTCCATCCTGCACTCTCATGACTCTTTAGTGCCACCAATACAAGTTTCTAAAACCCCAATCAGTGATTCCTACATCTACACATACATCAAAACACTTACCTATAGATTCACTCATGCATGCTAACAAAGATCTATAGAACACTATTAAATATACTTATACACCTACATCGACATTACACACCAGCACACATCCTATTCTCTTATGCAGTCATCCTACTCTCTTATGCAAAAAATGGATCATACTTACATTTATTAAGCTACACACTTGTACAAACACCACTTTATGTATTCATATAGATAGTAACTTATACTTAGTGTGTTATAAAATCACTATTACAAGTATACAGTTTTCGATACAGTCACTCATAAAATCACTGAGTCTTATGTATACTTATTTATATACAACAACTGTCACATGCACTGCCTTTTATATTTCTACTTTGTTGGACATGTACCATTGAGAAATATATTTCCTCATCACCACCCCCATAAAGAGATTTACTCACCCAAACAACTGTTTCCACATACAGGCTTAACCTCATATACCTACTAAATCAACTATTTACACATCTTTGGACAGTCACGCACTTCCCACCCAACCACACACACATTCACTATCCCATACAAATACTCACTTAGCTAATTAATAACTAATATACTCTTTCACATAGCTAGTAACCAACTTATGTAGTAGTTTACACAACAAGAGATAGAGTGATACAGATATTCACACAGTTTAATCACTATCCCATATATTTAGTGAGACACTTTAATTTAGTCACTTAGACAGTCAATCACAGTGCTACTAAATCCTCCATCCAGACACTTATACATCCACTCAGTCTTCAATACAGATTGCTATATATATAATACTTATTTAAATATGGAACCAACCCACATTCACTGGATGATGTCATCAGTGATGTCATTTGAGATGTCATCAGTGATGTCACTGACCATGTCATGAATGATGTAATATGTGACATCATCAGCAGCGGATTGCGGGCGCAAAAGTTATAATTAGTACAACTAACTATAACGGAGGAATTTCTGTTTGTTTTTCTCTTTTTTAATGGTTTTGTACGAGGGAAATGTCCAGTTAACTATAACACCCCTAAAACCAATGTTTTTTTCAGTGAATTCCTAAGGTTTTTTAAATGCTAATTCCTAACTATAAAATGTCTGAAACTTATGTTTTTTTCAGTGAATATATGTATATATACACACACATATATACATATATGTGTTTATTTGTTATATATTTAAAGATATACATACACATATATCTCTCTGTATGTATACGTGTGTATGTATATACGTGTATATATGTGTATATAAATACACATATGCTTAAAATGTTTACATTTGAATTTGTACACATATATTTCATAGAAAGTTAGATTTAAACATTTTGAGTAAACAACACTGCTTTGCAGTGAAAGGTAGTTGGCTAAATTAATGTGTGCCAAAGTGTAGTGTGTTTTTCTTCTGTGTCATCTCCGGGCACATTCTCCAGCTGGGATGGTGGGGCCCGAGGATGGTGATCAGGACGAATAGAGCTGGGCATAGTCCTATCTGGCCCCTTCTAGAGACGCTATGAACCAAGCTGCGTTAAGAAAACTCTGTTTCATATTCGTTGCGGCTGGGAAGTAAGATCGTGTCTGTTCTTTACCACATTCCACACGAAAAGCGTTCTATTATCTGTAACGTTTCTCTTAATATGGCAATGCTGACCCTAATTAGGGTAACTGGGTAACAGTACAATTTCTGAAGTCAGGTGGAATGCTGTAGATCAGCAACAGGCCGTACTCGGACACCAAGATGATGAGTTTAGAGTCGTAAGGCAGCTCTGCGTCTGAAGTGTAAGGCAGTTATTTCCAGAATCAAAATAAAACTATTATGCAGTCAGACTGTCAACATGTCATTAAGAATTCACCTCGCGCGCACTCGCATGCCTGTGACCTTCCCAGCCTGCCCTGAAAGTGAACGAAAATCTTCTGTGTGCAAAGAAAGAGACTTAATTGGAGTGGTATTTTGAGTGCCCTATTCGATGGCCGTGGAGTGATTTTGACACCATGCAAATGGCAGCAGGTACATTCTCTGGAAGAGCACCCACGCAGGTCGAAGGCTACAGAATTGCACAGTCCTATATTATTTTAACCCTTAACTATATTGAAACAAAACACTCCAATGTGATATGTGCTTACACGCCCTTTGTCTCACTCCTCTTGCTCCACTACACACCGAGGTGCAGCAAATTGTGACTCCCTCCAACACTACTTCCTGTAACCTACGCTCAGTTCTGTAGTTACGCCCTCCTTTGAATGCAAGATCACTTTTAACCTCTTGAAAGTCCTCTTGGGCCCCTTCTCCCATCTCTCCATACTAAGCATCCTCGACATCCCATAATCTGTACCAACCACAGACGGGTTCATGGCGGTTCTCTACCCCTTCCTTTTCCCCACTATCTGATAGTGACATGCAAAGAAAAAAAGTATTTTCAGCGTGGCCTCTGTTAAGCAACTAGATTAATATATAAAATATTGATTCTAAAGGCATTTAGAGGGCTGATTTACTAGAAAGATGTGCCACATTTTCTCTACATAAGAGAGTTTTAAAAACTGCTTTATGCTAGGAAAATGCCCTTCGTCAAATACGACTATTTCCTTGCTTTAGACATTCTCATGACAGTCCTGAGAGAGGAAAACTATGTAGTATATCAGTACCTGAGTTTTTAACAAAACCAACACCACAAATGAATAAAATTCCCCACACAGGCTTACATTATGTGAAGGGTGTCTGGTTTTATGGTATTTATTTTTTTAACATCTCTGCCTGTATTTATCCATATTTATTTTTTGGCAATGCTCTTAATATTATCCATATTTATTTTGTCTTTTGAGAATAAATAGAGTTGTAAAATTATATTTACACGTTTATTTAGCTGATAAACACACACTCTTGCTTTAATGCCTGTCACATTTTATGCAGCCAAACATAACAATACACTATACCCATAGGTAAATATTAGCATTATTCTACAAATATATGTTAGCATATGCCTGAATTTAAGGAAATCACAAACTGATTTTTAACTCCACATGCTATCTGCTCAGCTGTTGGCCTGGAACTCACGAGCAAGACACCATTTTGAGTCCCTCACAAGAAGCACCAGTTTCAATATTTTTTCACTTTGAAACAATTATGGACAGGAAGCACGTTGTTTTCTGTCTGTATTTATCTGTTAAATCAGTAAAAATGGAAAACTGGGAGTATTAATTATGTATGAAAAGGCAGATTTCCTTTGTGAGCTCTCCTTCGTTCACCTCTTACCGCTTCCATTTTCAACTGGTCGCAACGTGTCACTCTTTCCCCTGGTTACAACACCTCCCTCCCTTCTTTTTCGCAACGCTTCTGAGGGAAGCGATATTTTGATCTCCATGTGTGAAACATAGGAGTGCATCATATTTACCTATAGTTCGCACTCAAATATAATGTGTATTACTAAGGAAGGGGTGACATTCATTTAGAGCATCCCATTTAAAGATAGTGTGATTAACTTTGTGCATAAAAAGTGACTAATGGAAAATATTGCAGGTTTGTGTTAGCATTTACGAGAAAATAATGGCTTAACATGTGATAGTGTGATGCTAGTAATTAACGTATGTGGGTAGGTTGAAGTCTAATCATTTGAATGTGAAGTTAGAATGTATTATAAATAACTTAGGGGAAATGAAATAGTGGTGAATTATCTATGTTTATTGACTAGAGAGAAAATGTGCACGTCTATGTAACCCAGTGCACTTGTTAAGTTGGCTATTATCTTAGGACTAAAATGTATTCACCTAACTTAGGGGCGATTAGGATGGCGGACGGATCGCCACCGCCATGCAGGCGGTGGCGATCAGTCCGCCATCTGTGCCCGTCCGCCACCAATTTCCCCCCGCCATATTACAATGGCGGGGGGACCGCGGCGGACAGAAACACCGTCCGCCGCTTTTCCGCCCTGGTCGCCTTGTGGCCGGGGCGGAAAAGGGTCAGCCATATTACGATGGCCGGATGCAGATACGGGAAGGCATACGGGCTTTGCTTTGGGGACCCGTTGCAGGCCCCCAGGGTGAAGGAGGGTGGGAGGTGCACATGGGGGGTACCTATGGTAACCCCCTGCGTTTCACATTACAACATGGCAGGCACCGCGCGGTGCCTGTCATGTTGTGCTGTGAAACGCAGAACATGCATTTTTGACATTGCGGCGGACGGTGCTTTCAGCACCGTCGGCCGCAATCTTAAAAATGCGGGATGCACCCGCCACTGTAGCGGGTGCATTCTAATTCGGGGCACGGTACCCCCGCCCTTGTGGCGGACGGTCCCTGCCCCAGACAGGATCCGTCCGCCATCCTAATCGACCCCCTTAATGTGTGAATTATTCTAGCCAAACGTCGTATTTCACTGCAAGCGTATGATGCAGTGAACACTGGAGTCGCGTTTAACCTTCAGTGTGGAATGATTTGCGGTATTTTGTAGCATAGAAGAGTTATTGTATTGTTTTGTAGTGAGGTGTGAAAGTACAAAGTAGCACAAGAGGAATGTGGTAACGAGCACAGAGATGAGTTCTCATGGAGGGCAAGAAGGATGGCCAAGGACAAGGAAAATCGCTTATCTGTGTGGGAAAGGAGCTGAAACAATCATGCCTGGCCGATGGAAATATACTCAAGAGAAGGGCACGGGGAACATGCTTTTTTGAATGCAGTTGATATCTCTTGTTGATACTTAGAGAAGACAGACACCTTTGAGATTTCGTAGGGTGTAGACCTACCTTGTGTGGCTTTATGCTACTTGACCCATTCTTGAAGCACTTCTACTGGAGACTTCACTGCTGACATCTTTCTTTCCTTTCTTTCTGGTATTGGTCCAGAACCTGAAGATCATCTGTTAAATTAGGGGTTCCTTGCTAGAATAGTTTAGGGAAGGGTTGGATTAATGCTGCTTGTTGAGACACAATGAATGCAATTTAATTTCACTTTATTTTCCAAATTAATTATTTCATAATAATTGAAGTAATCATACTTTCTCTTCTGCATCGAGCTTGTCTCTTCAGGAGATTTGGACAAGTTTTACACATTTTTTATTTTTATATGCTCGTGCTAAGAGTGGTTTATGGGAGCTTATTTTTAATGTGTAATAAATCCCCCTTAACCATTTTCCAGTTGTGGACTGGGTTATTGAGTGGCTTAATGAGTTACATATTGAAACTTCGAGATTTAAATTAACTCTCCCTTGTGCCTCTCATTCCGTCAAAGATCCATGGGCAGAAGAAAGTAAATGGGCTCAGCGTCCTCAGTTGGGAGTAAGCTGGAGCCCTTCTCTTATCCAGGGTTATGTGGCAAGACCAGCATATATGTAGAAATTGGGCCAAAAATCCTTCTATCTCAAGTGTGTGCTGCTTTAGTTGTTCCTCTGCAATGGACCACTCTCCTCTTCCTTTATCCGATGGCCATCTATGAAGGTCCCCAGAGGCAGGTTGCTGCAAATACAGTTGCAACTAGCCACCATGCCTTGCAACGCATCACGGTTCCGCCAAGAAGACTGTGCTAATGGCATCCCTGCGCAGATATACCGTATAGTGAGAAATGCCTGCGACATTGGAAGCTGTGTTTGGCTCCTGTGACATCAGCTCACCAAAACCTTGCATTGTTGTATTGACGTCACAGATGCCATTTTGAACTGGACAGGCAGATGGAGTCAATGGGGCAGATTTATGTTGGTCATGCGCCACGTTTGCGTCACGCAACTGCGGCGTAAACGTGGCGCATCCCTATGACCCATTTACAACGTGACGCATCTAGGCAGATGCGTCACATTGTAAAGCCCAGCGCCATATGTGGGCGTTCCGGCGCAGGGTGGGCGTTCCGGGGCAGGTGCACCTCGCAAAAGTGGCTGAGTGAAATTTATAAGATTTCACTCAGTCACTTTCAGGCCAATGCTGCGTCAAAACCCTGCGCCTGCTTGAAGCAGGCGTAAGGCTTGACGCAGCATTGGACAGATAGGGCACCCCCGAGCATTGCTGGAGCTGCGTCGCGCTTGCGACGCAACTCCAGCAATGCGCCACCTTTACGGCACAGATGCGTCACGCATCTGTGCCGTTTTTGCCCCATGGTGCGCCGCATTGTAAAGGCGGCGCACCATGGGTGGCGGAGCTGCGGCGCAAAATAACTGGCGCATCCCTGGGGATGCGCCAGTTATCATAAATCTGCCCCAATAACCCCATCATGTCACGTCACTCAGTCCGCGCAACAATCCAGTAAGTTTTAGACTATACTCAAGGGTAATTTGCAAAATGGAAACTGTCCATAACAGACAACTACATCAACTGGCGCCTTGTGCAGACATCAGTCTTGGGGACCGATGCATTCACCCCCGAATGTCTGTTTCCAATGCATCGCTAACTGTGACAATTTGAGCTCTCTGCCTTTAAGGGAAAGTAATAGCAAGACCGGTGAACTAAGAAAGAAAGGGCATGCACAGAGGCCTCCGCATTGCAGGCCCCATCCTTGCCTTTGATGCTTTGAACAATGAGGGATGCACCCAGGTCCTGCCTCATTACTATTCATGAGGTAGAATATGTGCACTTTGTTTCGCACAGCCCCTGAGCCCAGCACACAGCACATTGGGCGCCAGGAGAATTATTGACCGTACTACAGGGTTACTTCATGAAAAGATAATGCCAAAGAATGACGCTTGGATCTGCCTCCCAGCCTGTATGAAAGAAGAATAGGGATCATTGATGCGTTAAATAACAAAATAGGATACTACTTTTGGTGAACCTGTATGTTTGGGACTGCTCGCTTGGTTCAATATAAATTCGGATTATACTTTTCACTCACTTAAAAACAATGATTTTCTGTTTCGGTTTGCCTACACTGATGGGCACACAATCCTCGTTTGAAATATGGCATGAAGAGCTAATTGACTTCTTTTCGTCGGGAAAATTTGCAGCTAGTTGCTAATTTGTTTGGCTTGGATTCAGAATTACATTCAGGAGACATCTTGGGAAATATAAAAAGCTCTGTTAGTGCTCATTCTGCCTTTCTGCCATCTTGTGATTCATGGCTAGCCTTATTAAATGGAGCCAGTGTTCTTTCTGTAAGAGAGCGTTTCCCATTAAGAGATAAGCCAGAGCAGGGCTATGAATGTGCCTCATAAATGTAAAAAATAAATACTATGATTTTAAATCAAACATTACTTTTCAAATTAGATGAATACATTAGATTTGTTTCAGTGATTTAGTTATAATTCCAGTCTTCGCCCGACAATCGCAAATCTACTTGTTTTAATCACCACGATTAGTTCCTTAGCTGTATTTTTTGTTTGTAGGTTTATTTCTTTTTTGCAACCCAGACACATAGGCGACCATTGCAGGTTGGGTCAATCAGGCCTATATTATCTAGCCACATTCTTCGCAGCGTTCTTTGAAGGAAAAAGGTAGTGTTTTTCAGGTTACAAAACCACCCTTTCATGACATCTCTAGAAATCATATCTCAGGATCAGAAGGAACGCCAGGCTGGCCTTCGACACAGATGACATCAAGAGAAATAAATAACATGATCATACCCCCTAGGCGATGGTGCCAATGCACCTGCTTCATTAATGAGAGCCAGGGCCATTTGTTTGAATCAGAAAAACTTCTCAGAAAATGGCAGCTTAGTCATTCGTATCTCTATGTGATTACAACAGGGAATGTCACTTCCACAGATGCTCTTCTGGGTGTGATCCAGACGTGCAGCGCTTTGAGTCTCAGACTCCAAGGTGCCTAAGCAAGGTCTACCGCATCTCGGTGAGTAGTACAAATGTCCCAGAGCCTAACCTTGCGTGTGTTGTCCTTATTTCGTGGTGTCTGCACAGGCCTTAGTGGCTAAAACTAGAGCAAACCAGCACACCACACCATGAACCTGCAGGCATTGCAAAGGGCTCTGGCATTGCAAGGACCCTAGAGCTTTAAATTCATATTCAGTACAAAATAAAGAAACAAGAACGCTTACTGCCCCACTCCCAAGGTGTCCACAGGTTGCTGTTTCTTTTATTGAGCCTCAGGCTTGCAAATCAATATGAGGCTGTGTTATAATGGGCAAAGCGCATATCTTTCTGTGGATTAGGTGTCTAATGCTGTGTAAAGTTCATGCATCAACTCCCAACAAATTCCAAGTTATGTATTTAAACTTTAGACACCTCACATGCAAAAAAAAATAATACACAGGTGCTAAACCCATCATGATACAGCCCCAGTCCTTATGTGTACTGAGGGTTCCTTCCATGCAGTCTCATTAATGTGCACATGTGGCACCGAAAACATAGGACAGATGGATGCACTGGTCTCCGGCAGTAGATTTGTGAATTGCATTTTGCAGTACTTGATTAGTACTACTGAAGTAGTAAAAAATGCAGCGTGTGAATCAGATAACGCATGAGCACCTGCCGCAAATCCTTACATTGTGTGCGACATTGCTGTTTTTAGTGTTAGTCACTTCGAACTTCCACAGTGATTTTTAGGTTGAGCATTCGAGATCTCATGTATATACTTTAGTAAATATTTATATGTTTATGTACTTTTTGGGCTCTGGAGATTAGCCCTAGGACTTGTCTGCTTCCACATAGGGACTTTTTATCTGTTGGTCAACTGCCTGTATTTAACTGTCTTGATAGAAAACGATCAGTAGAGGTCAGTGAAATACCAGAATTGCTTTCTGCTGAGGGACTTTCTTTTTTATTTTTCTGGCAACTGCCTCTATTTAACTTTCTTGTCAGAAAACGACCAGCAGAGGTCAGTAAAATACCAGAATACCTTCAGCATTCTCTAGATTCCAGTCCATAGAAATTGTCTTTCTCGAGCACCCGTAGACAATAAATCTTGTATTTTAGTGATATGACCACCAAAGGCCATGATTTTATATTAAAAACAGAGCTTTGGACTATACCATTTCCCACTGAAAGGCAATATTTCGCTCCATGTGTTCCCATACCTGGCGTGTCACGCAGTTTGGTGCTTACTTTCCCTCCATGTTAAAGAACAGTAGATGTTTCAGCACTCAGGCTAATGTGCTGCATAGGTAAATACATAGAAGGTCCCAAAGGCGAGACAGATTGCATTGCAAATGCTTGTTTTAAATATTAGTGCCATCATCCCTCCCAGCGAGCAGGGTGCCCGAGCAAGAGATGAACCCAGAGATCATGACCCGGATGTGGAGCAACCTGTAAACACGTCTATGAAGGGGCATAAGAGACACAGACACCAGTTCCAGCACTTGTCACATGTATCCAGTGCAGAGTCGGAAGGCTTTCTCTATCGCCAGGGGATCCTCGCCGGAAACGGAAGTGATGCAGACAGTTTGTGGTTCCTATTAGCCACAGCCCGGGTGCTGAGGTCAAATGTTCAAGGATGAGGACTCAATGGAGTTCATACATTGCTGGTGGTAGGTTCTTGGCAGAAAGGTTTATCGTGCTCTCTCCGATTGTAGTGGGCCAAAGAGTTGTCTGGTGTCTCATGCGAGGTCCTGGGCTCAGAGAGGTCAGAGTGAAGGATGAACAGAGATGGGAAGCAAGGGTACTGAGGAGAGATGGGGTAATTACATGATGGGAAGGGGTGAAGGGGAGCTGAGTACAAAGGGCTGATAATAAAAGGGAACAAGATGTGGTCTCAGCAAGATATGTCTCGCATTAAATCTAGTCATGAAACTGCAGTGCAATGTGTTGCAACAGCTTGTCCTATTTTAACACAGAGAGCAGCATCGCATGGTCATTCTTTATTTATTTTACCGACCACAGCGCTCATCCGCATTTGGACAGTAATTTGTATTACCTCCTTCTCCTCTGCTTCTCTCCCTTTTCTTCCATTTTCTCTTCCCTTCTATTCACCTCCTCTAGTTTTTGCATTATGTATGTTTATGTTATTCTGAAATCTTATGGTTAATTGTATGCTACACAGGTTGCATCAGTGCTGGGGTCACCTTTTCAGCACCTGTTCAGAAGAGTTAGTATTACTGACTAGCCAGGAGGTATTCGTTCTGACCCTGGAGATTTATATCTTTCCTCCCTTGTGGAGAGACCGGGTGCTTTTCCGGCTCACATTGGGCTGGTCAGTCTGGCTTTTCTGAAATCAGAGCATAATTTTGTAAAAGAGGACAAAAAAATGCATGGGCACCGTTAGCTCTAGATGAGCTTTAAACTGAACAAAACAGCGACAACCATCTTTTTTTTTTTAACTTTATTTTGTCAATTTTGCGAAATACAGGATAAAAAAGGAAAAAAGACCCCCCCCCTTCCCCAGGTACTAGTCCCCTCAGAGTCACTGTGTGACGAGTGCCCTTCCGTGCCAAATCCTGACATGCACATTTCACGCCACGCTAGCAGGTCTTCGTGCAATTTCTTATCTTTCCTAGTGTTCTGCATGTGTGTTTCCTCAGCAAGTGTCCATTCCCTCACATCCTTAAGCCACATGTCTACTTCAGGGGCTCTCTGTCCCATCCACGTGATGGCGACCCTGCGCCTAGCCAGCACTAATATCAGTTGCAACAATTTATAGGAAAGTTTATTTTTCCTGGGCTTGGGTACCAATCCCAGCAGACAATGTAAGGGTGTTGGTTCGATCTGGAGACTAGTGGTGGCCGTTATACGCCCTACAACTCCTGTCCAAAAGCTCCCCACCAAAGAACATTCACAAGCCAGGTGCAAAAAGCCCGCACCTCCCATTCCACACCTGGGGCAGTTGTCTCTCGTATCTCCCGAATAGCGACTCATCGACTTCGGAGTGAGGTAGGTGCGGTGAAGGAAGTTGAAATGGATGAGCTTAAAGCACGCATTACAGGACACCCGCCGTGTCAGGACCCCTATACGCTTCCGCTGCCCGCAATCTAGAGGCTCCCCCAGGTCAGCCCCCCAGGCCGCCCATGACAGTGGGACCGGGGGGGCGTAGTCACGTTTCATAGCCGCATACAGGAGCGTTATCAACCGACGGCCTCTGCCACAGGACAGCAGTATATGTAAGGTATGAGTCATCGGGGGTATCTCCGGACACTGCGACCAGATCGAGCGCACTAGAGAACGCAATCCTTGGTAATGCAGGTATTGCCCACCACGAAGACCAAATGACACCTCTGCCTGTTCGTATGTTAAGAAGCTCTCCGAGGGGAACATATCCGCTAGGACCTCACAGCCCCCCACTTTCCATTCACGGAAGGACATATGCTGTTCTATGTCCATCATTGGGGCCAATATCCAGATCGGTAGATCTCTGTAAAATGGCGCCGAGCGCAGGACCCTCTAGAAATCGTTGCCACACACCAGCCGCGTGTCTCACCACGTAAGGTAGCTCAGCATTGGCTCCTGACCCACGCATCAATGCTACCTGGAGCTCCTGCGCAGTCGCCCTTCCTGCTATCAATCTCGTCTCCCACACATCAGCGTCTGCAAACCATCGGGCAGCCGGATGTAGCTGCGCTGCGTAATAGTAGAGATCGAAGCGCGTGGCTTCCAATCCCCCTTCCTCAAAGGAGCGCACAATGGTACTAAGGGCCACTCTACTTCACCGACCCGCCCAAATCAGGGATGTAAACAGCATGTTAAGGGTTCGAAAAATCCTAGATGGGAGAGGGCACAGCGTGTTCTGAAGGACATACCATGTCCTTGGCAGCATCACCATTTTAGCGACGGCCAATCGTCCCATTAGGGACAGTGGAAGGGTGTTCCAAAAGGACACCGATTGTTGGAGAGACGTAATCAACCGATCTATGTTACGGGCGAGGGACTGCTCCTCCGTCGAGGCCACATGGATGCCTAGGTACCGAAAACTGGTCCGTTCCCATCTCAGCCCAAGCTCCGGCAAGTCATCAGGGGGTACCGTGTCAAAACCAGATAGCGGAAAAATTAGGGATTTACTACGATTGAGCCGCAAACCGGACACCTCGCCAAAATGGTCCAAGTGGTGTAGCAGCCTCGGGAGCGCCTCTCTTGGGGCTGTCAAGTAGAACAAGGCGTGGTCCGCATACAACGACAGGACATTGCACGTATCCCCCACCTGGATACCCCATCGACTCATCTCAGTGCGGATCTTGACAGCAAACGGCTCTATAGCCAGGGCAAAAAGTAGTGGCGAGAGGGGGCACCCCTGTCTTGTGCCCCGTCCCAGCTGCCACTCCTCCGGACTTGCGGCTCCTAGACGCACCCTGGCACGAGGGGAACTGTATAAAATCCGGATCCATTGGGCGAAGTTGGGCCCTAGGCCCATTGTCCGGAGAACCTCCTGCAGGTAGCCCCAGTTGACAGTGTCAAACACCTTGGCCAGATCAATGGAGACCAGGACCGTCTGTTCATCCCTGACCTGTACCTCGTGTTGGATGTGATTCAAACGTCTCAGATTCATAGCCGTGTTCCGCTCAGGGATAAAACCACATTGGTCTTGGTGTACTAAGTGCTCCATATGGGGCGCAAGGCGGGTGGCCAGCAATTTAGTCAGAATTTTGATATCCGTGTTTATCATGGTAACCGGACGATAGGAGGAGGGGTCATGTTTGTCCCCCCCGGGTTTTAGAATCATGCAGATATCCCCCTGGGCCATGCTCTTTGGGAGATCTCTGCTGTCAAACGCCTCAAGGAAGACCTGCAGCAGAAGTCGAGCCTATACGTCCCATAATTCATGGAAAACTCCAGTGGAAACCCGTCGCTCCCCGGTGATTTTGCACGCGGCAAGCGGGCCAGTGCCCCATGAACCTCAGTCAGTGGCAAGCCTGCATCTAAATCCTCCCAGTCCGAATCAGAGAGGGTCGGCATAAGCAACCCCTGTAGGTAGGGGAGGTAAGAGACCTCGGATATATTCGAGACCGCCGCGTATACTTGCCGTAAATGGGATTGGAGAACTCCTAGGAGGGCCTGCTCCGAGTAGACCATGTCCCCGTTTAGGTCCCGCAGGTCTACAATATGCTCGGGGGTCTGTTCTCTCCTCAGAATCCAAGCCAGGAGTCGTCCGGACTTATCGCCCTCCCTGTGGAGGCGCTGCCTATATTGGCCCAGGATGTATTTGTCCAGCCTGTCTAGGATGTCATGAAGTCGAGCTCAGATGGCCTGTTCCTCTAGCCTTGCTAGGGTCCGCGACCTGTTGGGCCTGTAGGAGGGTGTCCTCCTCTTTCTGGAGGTCTTGGAGGAGCTGTTTCTGGATGCCGTAAGTAAGCCCCATGCAGGCGCCCCTCAAGACCGCCTTCAGGGCCTCCCATTTGGTGGCCGAGGATATGTCTCTCTCCCCCCAATTAAGATCCACAAAGTCCCCGATGGCCTTTTCCATGTGTGCTTTTGAAACCCGGTCCCGGAAGATGTCCACCAGGTGCCTCCAAGTACGAGGGCGGAAAACCGGGGACCACCACTGAACCACGCAAGCTACTGGAGAATGGTCAGACAAAAAACGAGCCTGGTGCGTTACTTCCACGGACATATTAAGGTCAGCATTAGCCACTAAAACTCTATCTAGGCGATTGCACGTGTTGTGTGTGAGTGAGAAACAGGTGTTCACCTTCCGCGCTGAATTCTTGAGGCGCCAAACATCCACCGCCCCTATGTTTTCCATGACCTCCCTGAGCTGTGCAGACATGCGGGGTTTCGTGCCCAATCGAGGTGGGGATCTATCCAGTACAGGGTCAAGGACACAGTTAAAGTCCCCAAACCAAAGTATCGAGGTCTCCAGATCGTGGACCAAGACGTCTTGCAGGGCCCCGAAGAAAGTCGGGTCATCTGTGTTGGGTGCGTAGGAATTTAAAATAACTATCTCCCTACCATCTAGCCTAGCCCTAAGGAGTAGGCACCGACCCTGAATGTCCGCTTCCATATACCGAAGAGCGAACGGTACCCCAGGCGCCACCCAGACCAGGACCCCCCTGGCATATGTAGAGAAGGATGCGTAAAACAGTTGTCCACGCCATTTTTCCCCAACTTCTGTGCCCCGTCATCAACAAGGTGGGTCTCCTGGAGACAAGAGATGGATATTTTATGTCTTCGAAGGAAGGAAAGGACTCTGTACCTTTTATTGCATGTGCCTAGCCCCCTCACGTTCCAGCTCAGAAACGTATACCCCATGACTCCCAACGCAATCTACCCTGCCGTATCTGCCTGTTCACAGAGTAGGTCCCCTCCAGTGCCCGACATGTAATACAAATGAGGCCTAAAACATTCCCCTTCAACATCCCCTTCAAACAATCCCCTTCCCCTCCCATGAGCAATAGATCAGCAACAACCAAACATGCCAATATGCCCTTACCCTGCTGGTGCCAGGACGTGCACAGCCACCCCATTCGCCTAACGAGGCAAACTCCCTCAAGAAAGAACTAAACTCCCCCCCACCCCGACTCCCAGCTAGGCCATTCTCACACTTTAGTGATTGACACAGGGCCCAACCCATCCATTTCAAGGCTAGACTTACTCCAGGACCCAGTGACCCCGCCTTCCACCCTCCCCCATCGGGCCCACTTTGCAGAAGGAAGAGGACTCCCCTAAGCGCAATTCAGCACACACACACTCCACTAAGAGAGACTCATGCAGACCAAGAAGCATAACCCCCATCAAACCAGTCAATGCATGCATCTTCTCGGTCTCTTCAGGAGAGAGCCGCCGGGTCCAGGGCCACGGCCCCCGCTTTTTCAGGAATCGCAGAGGCAGTAGGCAAAATGGTGTCCATCGAGACCTGTAAGTTGTCAGGGACTAGAATGTTATTGGACTCCGAACGTGGCAATAACATGGGCTCATGTCTGGCGTCTGACGGTGCCAGGCGCATGGCTCCATCGTCCCACACCGTAACTCGGTACCTCTCCTCAATTCCTGTGGGACGGCGCTCGTTCGCCCGGCGGGAGGTCTTCCCCCCTGATCTCCAACCATTCCCAGACTTCTCCTGGGGAGTCGAAGAAATGCGCCTTCCCCTGGGACAGTACCTTAAGCTTGGCTGGATAGAACAGCATGTACTGCAGGTGCATCTCCCGGAGTTTCTGTTTGACACCCAGGAATGATTTGCGCTGCTCCTGGACCTGCTGGGTGTAATCAGGGTATATGGAGACCCTGCTATTCTCGAAGGTGAGGTTGGCGCTTCATTCGCGGCCCTCAGGATACTGTCCCTGTCGCGGTAGTTGAGGATTTTAGCGATGAGGGCGTGCGGAGGGGCCCCTGGCCTTTGTGGCGGAACCAGTGCTCTGTGCACCCTTTCAAACATGAAGACCTCCGATAGACCCCTGGGACAAAGTGTCCCCCGGATCCAGTTCTCCAGGAAGCACTCTGCGTTGCCCGCCTCTGCCAGCTCTGGAACCCCAAGGACCCTGATGTTGCTGCGGCATGCCCGCCCCTCCGCGTCCTCTGCTCTCTGTTCCAGGGCTCCTGTCGTGGCCGTGAGTTTTGAGACCATTTTTTTTAGGGACGCCACTTCTCCATGCAACTGCGCAATGTTCCCTTCAGCATCCGTTACTTTTTCAGCTACTTTACGAAGGTCCGTTCAGAGCAAGATCACATCGATGGATACAGTTTAAATTTGTCTCTCCAGCGCCGAATGCGAGCCCTGGATTGCTTTTAACAGTTCCGCTCGAGAGAGCTCCCCGGGAGCTTCGGCCCTGTCGTCCTGTCCCGTCTGGCGGGTTATCCGCTGTGAGGGAAGTCTCTGGGTAGTGTATTGTGTTTTTGTGTTCTGCTGCGACGAACGAGACATCTTGTCTTTACGCATTGCCGGTGCGTCCCACTCTCTCCCTCAGGGGCAGTGGTTCCCCAGCGCAGACAACAGACGTAACGGGCAGTAGCTAGGGCATCGTCACAGCAGGAGGCTATCCAGGAGCGGTTCCTGGGTCTCAGGTCCCTAGTCCCCGCTCCTCCGATGCAAGACTATACCGCCGTCCGCAGGACGCGGCAGCCACTCCCCGGATAGACCAGGGCCGGTCCACCCCAGTAGACCCAAGGGGTCTCAGGATACCTCCACGTTCACGGGGTCCCGGATGATAGTAGATCTCCAACCACTGCCGGCGAACCCCTGTCAACAGGAGACCACGGTGTCAGTGTGCCTCTCGACCCCAAGCTGCCCTATTCTCAGGAGTGCTGGCTCCAAGATCCAGACGGGCCGACGCAAGCCCCTGCTGCAGAATAGACGGGTGCAGAGTGCTCTCCACTCGGCTGGGCTCAAGCAGCAGCAGGTCTCGGTGCGCTCCCAACCGCAAAAGCCCAGATGACAGGGGGCCCCCCAATGACCAGCCGCCCTGAAGCCGCGACAGGAGTCGACTGCCCTGGCTGCAAACAAGAATGGGCCCTCCGCCAGGCAGGCCAGGTTCCGCCCCCCTCCGGGGTCCAGGCTGGTTCAGAGACTCCCACAGCCGCGGGGCCCCGGCCGGCAGCGGGCCCCGATGTACGCCGCTGCTCGGATCGTCGCGTGAGGCCCCGATGACAGAGGGCCTCCCAACCTCACGATGGTCCTGGGTCCACCGGTGCAGGCTTCAATCCCCGGCCTCGAATGGCAGCGGTCCCCCCACCGGGCCGCATGGGGCGGGCTCCCCGCAGCTGGGCAGGGGGGGCGCAGGTCACGTCACCGCTAGCGAGGCCCCAGGGATCAGCGGAGCAAGGGCACAACTACGCTCGTCATGGGAGGCCCCGAAGGCAGTGGGCCCCCGCCTTCTTGCCTTCTTGCGCAGTAGGCCTCAATCCCTGGCCTCAATGAAGAGCAGTCCCCTACCGTGTGCAGTTCTCACTACAGCCAGCGAGGCCCCTGTGGACAGAGAAGCAAGGGCGCAACTCTGCCCGTTGTGGGAAGCCCCGATGGCAGCGGGTCCCCCCACTTCTTGCCTTCCTGAGCTTGCCGAAGTAGGCCGCAATCCCCAGCCTCAATCAAGGGCAGCCCCCTATCTGGCGCAGTTCTCGCCACAGCCGGCGAGGCTCCAGGGGACCGAGGATTAAGGGCACAACTCTGCTCTTTTTGGGAGGCCCCGATGGCAGCGGACCTCCCGACTATTCGCCTTCCTTGGATCGCCGCGGTAGGCCGCAATCCCCGGCCTCAATTAGGAGCCGCACCCCACCGAGCCGCCCGGGACGAGTCCTCTGCCGTAGTTCAGGCGGGTGCCGGTCGCAGCCCAGTCAGCTGGGACTACAGTGGGCTCCGGTCCTTTCCCGTCATCTGTTTAGTTCCTGGCGCTGTAGGAAGCCCCGGTGGCAGCGGGCTCCCCGGCTTCCAGTCACCACGGCCTCAGCTCGGCCCCTAGGAGCCACGGCTCCGCCCCCAGACAGTCCGGGCTGATTCTTCAGTTTCTCATCGGGCCAGCTGCCCCAAACCGGGTCCGATTATTGCTGCCAGGCGTCAGGGCTCGTGGGCACCTCAAGTGTCAATCTAAGGGCCATATAAGGATCTTTTAAACTGGATTACAGTAGTGGCCTGCCGGGTGCCGAACGAGCTCACGTCCTGACGGCCATGTTGCTTGGCCACGCCCCCAGCGACAATCATCTTAAAATAAACATGGAGCAGTCGGGTGAGAGACAGGAGGGAACGTTGGGTGGCGCATGGAAAGGGAGGAGAGTAACACTGCCAGGAAAGGAAATAGGTTGTAAGGAGAGATCCCGGTTTTATGGTATTTAGTTTTGTTTTTAACATTTCCGTCTGTAACTATCCATATTTAATTTTTGGCCATATTACATTGGTATTTATCCATATTTATAATGTGTTTTGATGATATATATAATGTCGTAAAATTGTACTTTTCCTCATTTATTTAATTGTAAAACTGGACTGAATATTTTGATGCCTATGTGCTTTAGCAAATCCAGCATCCATTTTTAATAAAACATTACACCCACAAGTAAATATTAGAATTATCCAGTATTGGGGTATCTTTCATAGATTCACATGCCTGAATCATTCCTCGTCGCCGAGGCGGAAGTCCCACGGTATATAAAAAAGCAGTGCCAAAAGTAAATTACAGTAGTAGGCCCTATGAGAAGGCCTGAGGCCTAGATTGTAGTAGCCCATCTACCTCATTCTGCTAAAAATACCAAAGTCTTTGCTCCAACCAATCAGCTCACAGCACCCTCTAGAACCCTCTCTGCAGAGCCAGTTCTCCCCAGATTTTCACCGCACGTCGTGTGGAAGGGAGCCTCCCTGAGTCTTGACTCAGTTTCTTCATCAAAGCTTCAGGATGTCTGACAAGAAGGCCTTGTTTAGACCTTGTACAACATGCGAGAAGAAAAGGGCCCATGCTGATGACCAACATTAGGACTGCATTTATTGCCTTTATCCAAAACATGAGGCAAAAAATTGCAAGATATGCTGCACCTTCCCTTCTAAAACTTTAAGGGATATGGAGGCCAGAGTCCTTTTGTGGCTAAAATCCTCTTCTACGGATGATGAAGACAGAGCCTCTACCTCCAGTAAGAGAGCGAGATCTCAAGAGGATAATTCAAGTGAGGGGAGAAAACATGGTAAAACCTACCACTCCACTTCAGGCTCTTCACAGAGATTTCCATCTAATATCTCTGGAGCCTCAGCCACCAAGAAATCTACTAAGAAAGCCGTGAGTAAGAGCTCTTCTGTCTGCTCACCTGTAACTACCATTTCTACTTCTACTTCTTCATCTACGGCTATAATCTCCACTACAGCCATCACTTCTTCTATCCTGTCTACAAGAATCTGTATTGTGGCTAAAAGAACCCTCGTCGATGATTCGTCGACGACAGCCTCGACGATGAAGAAGAACTCGTCGACGAAGAAGCCCCCGTCGACTAAATCATCTACGGTATCGCTGACGACCGTCTCGTCGACGAAGAAGCAAGGTCTATCGACGATGAGTCCGTCGATGACATCGACGACAAGTCCATCGACAGCGGCCCCGTCGACGTCAAGCCCGCCGACGATTTTCCGTCGACGGCGGCTCCGTTGACATCGAGTCCATCGTCGAAGCTCCCGTCGACGTCGAGTTCATCGACGAAGGTCCCGTCGACGTCGAGTCCATCGACGGCGGTCGAATCAAATCCTTCGTCGTCGACCTCGCCAACGATGGTCTTATTGTCGACGACTGTGACAGTACAGTTAACAAAGTCACCATTGTCACCGGTGCCATCAAGACCAATGGATTCTGCTTCAATTAAGCCTTTCATAGCAAAGCAGACTTTCTCTACTCCACTCTCTTCAAAGACCTTCCAGTTGGTATCATACCAGAGACAACAAGGGTCTTATATCTCACCACTCATGCCTTCTCATCTCCTAGAGTCTTACGCTGATGATGTAGAGGAAGATTTTGAGGATGATGACAATGAGGGAGCTTTCGGAGTGGCTCACCATCCATCAGAACTCAATATTAAGTTCCAGGATGATGACGAAGATCATACTTATTCAGAACATTATTACCAGGAGGACATTGTAGTTCCTCATCATACTGAATACCAAAGGCGATCTCACGTTTCATAGGTCAGTCATTTACCACCAAGCCTAATTCAGGATTTACAGGCTATGCTAGCGGACTATAAACAACGATTTCCGCCTCAACCAGCTCAACCTGCTGTCCCGGTTCCTCCACCTGAAGTTCCACCGCCTACTCCGGTCATGGAAACTCCACAACCTGGTTTGCCTCCACAGACCCCGGATACTTCTTCAGATGAAGAAGTAGATGAAGGAGAGTTACCTAATATTCCTACATCGGATCCGTGGGATGACTATGTTATTCCCATGCCGTCTCCTCCATCTCCACAACCTTCAGACTCGCCACCTGAAGCTATAGGTGGATTCCATAATCGTATGCAGCGTACTGCAAATAGATTTCAGCTCCCAGTGACGGTGGAGCAAACAGACTGTTTTCTTCACGATTTTAAAGAAGAAACTAGGAAGGTGTCTAGAGCCATTCCTATTATAGATTACATCTGGCAAGAGGGCATCAAGGTGATGAAAAATCCTGCTTCTGTGCCTGCAGTATTACCACGAATTGACAAAAAATATTGTGCCCCAACTTAGTAGTCCTTCATGCCTCATTGGACAGGCCGCACAACAAAGGTCAAAGAACCCAGCCACCCCCAACACTACACCACCAGATAAGGAGGGGCGTCGTTTGGACCTTATCGGTAAAAAAAATTCCACCATGGCTGCTGCTTCTATCAGGGCAGCAAATTATTTGGCGATTATAGGGCGCTATGATCGTCAAATGTGGTTCGACATGGCTGGGCCTATAGATCTAATTCCAGAGGACAAAAGACAAGAAGCTCGCAAGATCTTAATAGAAGGAGAACGCGCAGCTGCGGAAACTATCGACTGCGCATTAGGCATTGCGAACACGAATTTTAGACAGCTGGCAGGAGCTGCTGTTTTAAGACGTCAGGATGGCTAAAGGTCTACCTTTCGACCTGAAGTTCAATTAAAGATCCTGGACATGGCATATGACGGAGAGTCCCTGTTTGGGAAGCATATCGATGAAGCTCTCCTAGCAATCAAAACGGACACTGATACTGCAAGATCCCTAGGTTCACTGCAGTACAAGAGAGGATCTTTCAGAGGCGCTAGAGGTCGTGGTTACTCTTCCAGAGGAAGTTACTATCAGCAAGGCAGACAATATCAGCCTCAATACCGACAGTACTATCAATCCTCTTATCGCCAGTCCGGAACAACTGGTTTCTCTCACCAAGGAGGATGAAAGCACACAAATAATCAAGGACAAGACACTCACAGGAAACAGTGAGGTCAGTTGGGCGCCAACCTCAATTCCTTCCCTCCCTGTGGGCGCGAAATATCTGCCTTCCAACAACAGTGGCAGCACATCACTACCGATCAATGGGTGCTGGACCTAGTTCAACATGGACACACCCTGGAGTTTGTCACCAAACCTCCAACAACTCCGCCCAGGGGTCCCCCTCCCCCTCGTCTTCACATATTGTTCAAGGAAGTTCATTCAATGCTCCTCACGAGCGCAATAGAGAAAGTTCCAATACATCAGAGGCAGACAGGTTTCTATTCCTGTTTTTTCCTCCTAAAAAAGAAATCAGGGGAATGGCGACCGATCCTAGACTTGCGCAAACTCAACAAATATCTCAAGAAGCAGGGTTTCCGAATGGTCACTCTTTCAGACATTTTAAGTTGCCTCAACGAGGGAGATTTTATGGCTTCTTTGGACATGGAAGATACATACTTCCACATCCCAATCCACCCAAAATCTCGAAAGTATCTCCATTTCACTGTGTCTGGCGCCCATTATCAGTTCAAAGTACTCCCGTTTGGCCTCAAGTCGGCACCAAGGATTTTTACAAAGTGCCTGGCTCTGGTAGCGGCAGCACTACGCTCATCAGGGGTCCAGGTTTTCCCGTACTTGTACGACTGGCTAGTCAAGGGTACATCAAAGTGCAGAGTAAAGAACGACCTTGCAGTGTGCCGCAACCTCTTTGCATCCCTAGGCCTCACGGTCAACGAAAGCAATTCTCAATTGATTCTGAGAAGAATCCTGCTCTTCCTAAGAGCTGGCCTAGACACGATACAATGCAAGGCATTCTTGTCTCAGGAAAGACAGCTCCGTCTACAAGCTTTGGCCATAAACCTATGAAGAAGAAAGTCACTTTTGGTTCGCCTCTTCGCTTCACTTCTGGGAATGTGCTCTTCAGCCATAAATCTCATTCCATTGGCATGTCTCAAAATGCGGCCTCTACAGGAGGAGCTACATCTTCAATGGCAGCAAGCGACAGGCTCTTTCGAGGACACCATCAGAGTCACCCCACTCATGGTAGAGGCTCTTCAATGGTGGACACAACTACCCAAGCTAAAACAAGGACTCACATTCTTACAAATTCCTCCAGAATTCATTCTGATGACGGATGCGTCCATGGAGGGCTGGGGAGGTCATCTCCAAGACTTGCAGGTGCAAGGCAGATGGTCTCAAAAGCACAAGAAATGCCACATCAACAGTCTAGAGTTGATAGCTATTTTTCTGTCTCTACAAGCGTTCCTTCCCAGAATCGCAGGGTCTGCAGTCCTGGTCCGGACGGACAATACCACCAGCAAGTTTTATGTAAACAAGCAGGGAGGGACAAGGTCAGCTACACTGTCAAAAGAGGCCCCAGAGTTATGGGAATGGCTCACACTTCACAATATAACTCTCAAGGCAGAACATGTCAGGGGCCTCCACAATACCCTGGCAGACAGACTCAGCAGATTCTCATCAGATTGCCACGAGTGGGAGCTGGACAACACTCAATTGACCAAGGTGTTTCAGATTTGGGGCAAACCAATGTTGGATTTATTTGCAACCCAGCAGAACAAGAAATGCCGGTATTACGCCAGCAGATTCCCTCAACAGGGATCAAGAGGGAATGCCCTGTCCATGCGATAGTCAGGGATCTATGCTTACGCCTTTCCTCCGATCCCGCTGATTCCATGAGTATTGCGCAAGATGAAGTTAGAGAGCTGCCACCTCCTTCTAATTGCTTCCAGATGGCCTTGTCAATATTGGTTTCAGGAGCTTATGTTGCTATCACAGGAGCCTCCGATCACACTTCGGCCAACTCCAACACTACTATCATGCAACGAGGGTCAGATACTTCACCCAGACCCTCAATCTCTGAAATTGCACGCATGGCTCCTAACTTCTTAGAATTTCAGCACCTCCAAATTCCTCAAGACTGCTGAGACATCTTAAAGAAAGCACAAAGTCAGAGAACATGAAAGACTTATCGTCTCAAATGGAAGTGTTTCTGCGCCTGGTGTACCTCAAACTCTTTACACCCTATTGAAGCTCAAGCGGAAAAAATTCTTCCTTATCTTTTACATTTGGCCCACTCTGGTCTTTCTTTCTCATCAATAAAGGTCCATTTAGCGGCTTTATCCAGGTTCAGGAAAGTGGCTGACACTCCATCGCTATGCTCCTCATCACTAATAAAACAGTTCATGAGAGGTCTTTTCCAGACTTATCCTCCAATTAAACCTTCACCACCGGAATGGGAACGCAACACGGTCCTCTCACAGCTAATGAAGCACCCGTTCAAGCCGATCCAAAAAGCCGATCTGAAGTTTTTGACATGGATGGTTCCCCTACTTTTAGCCCTAACTTCTGCCAGAAGAATAGGAGAAATTCAGGCCTTCGCTGTAAAGGAACCTTTCTTACATTTCTCTCAAGAGTATGTCACTCTTTGAACAAATCCATCTTTCATACCCAAAGTGCCTTCTCAGTTCCATCTGAATGAGCCGGTGAAGTTGCGGGTTTTCTTCCCAAATCCTACAACCGTGGCAGAAAGAACATTGCATTATTTGGACATTAAATGATGTTTAAAATTTTATGTTCAAACAACAAAAAAATATAAGGAAGTCAGATCAGTTATTCGTGGCTTATGGCCAAACTATACTGGGGAAAGCGGTCACTAAAGCCACAATTTCCAGATGGATAGCCTCTGCCATCCATTTCTGCCTTGTCAAGGCCAACCGACCACTACAAAGAACTGTAAGGTCTCAATCTACAAGGGCTGTAGCAACATCTACAGCATTGTTTGCAGGAGTGCCGCTAGAGAACATTTGCTGTGCTGCGACATGGAAGAATGTCCACACGTTTACAAGACACTACTGCCTGCAATCAGCAAATCAAGAGGATGTGGCAGTTGGTCAAGCGGTTTTACGTCACCTGTTCCCAGAAGAACATATTTAGGTAACAATGTCTGATTCATTTTAATGACTATATATATTTTTTCAATATATTGGTTGAGTTAAACTAAGTGCATATCTTACAATTTTGCCGTTTATACTAATATTCCTTTACTGTGTAAATGAAAGATACCAATACTGGATAACTGAAGTTACAGGTAAGTAACTTGTTTTCTTATGCCGCACCTATATGTTGACATATGCCTGTATTTAAAGAAATCTCATCCTGTGTTTTCTTAACTCCCCGTGCTGTCCATCAGCTCAGTTGTTGGCCTGGAATTCATGAAAGACAGCAGGGAGAGCCAATCACAAGAACCCCAATTTTCTGTATTTTGCTGCTTTTAACCCCTTGGGCGCGGCCGCGATTCTGCGCCTGTGCGGCATTTTTTGAAGTGGGCGGGTTCATGACGGCCCCCAGCCGTCATCAGCACATGCCCACCGCGGTGCATGACGGACGGGGGCCGTCGTCAGCACCGAAGGGGTTAAAAATAAACACAGACTGGAAACACATTTGTTTTCTGTTCGTATTTGTCTGTCAAAATCAGTGAGAACTGGGAGCCTTAGTTGTAAGGAAGGAGCAGGTATGAGGGAGACAAGCATGTGTGAGAGTAAGGGAAGCCGATAGAGGGGGAGGATGGACACGATAGAAGATTCCAGAGAGGGGTAGATGGAGAAGAATTTTTAAAAGGTGAGACAGGAGGAAATAAAGTGGAAAGGAGTAATTAAAGGACTGCATAGGCCGGTAAGAAGAATAGAAAAGGCAGGGGAGGAGAGGCCTTGAGTTGGTGTGTTGAAAAGCATAAGGAAGGCAAGCAAGAATGTAAGGACAGGGAAGGGCTGCGGGAAAGGGCTGTAAGAAGGAAGGAAGGGAATGCGGGAAGCAAGGAAGCCTGAAGGACATCTGAGCAGATAAAGGGTTAAAAGGTGCCAGAAAAACTATTCTGGGAGTGGAAGGTGATTCCCTAGCACTTTTTAGAGACAGTGGGGCAGATGAAGTCAACAGATGAGTGTTTAGAAGTGGTTGGAATGACTTCAGAGTAGATTTGGTCCTAATGTCTGTAGGGAGTGAGGTGCATAAGAGATAGGAAGACTGATGCAGCAGAGGTTTGAAGGCAAGGGTTTCTACAAGAAGGTTGACTCTTCGCCTGAGGTTTCTCAAACTAACGGAGATCTTGGCCAGATAAGATGAGGATCCAAAGTGAACTGTTACATAAGATGGAAAACCCAGACTAACTTTGATTCTGGCCTCGAAGGGGTGTAAAAAAGGGTACACGGCCAACCAATATTTGCCCGGCGGTATCGCCTCCTTAACCCACAAAATATTAATCAATGAAGAGGCAGGCGCTGGAGACTGGAAGGCAGGAAACAAGGGTTTATTCTCTCCGGAGGAGAACACATCAGTTCGGACAGCCAGTATCGTCACGAGGTGCTCTACCCGCATCTCTGAGGCCTGGCCTCTTATACACAAGTTTATGATCTTTATTGCAGGTAACACATTCTTACAATGCTTTGAAGTATGAAAAGACATCCTCGGAATCTCCCCTTCAGGCCCGTTCCCACACACATTTACAGTTGGAGTCCCCACCCCTGG
Source organism: Lissotriton helveticus (assembly GCF_964261635.1). Lineage (NCBI taxonomy): Eukaryota > Metazoa > Chordata > Amphibia > Caudata > Salamandridae > Lissotriton > Lissotriton helveticus. Next base: position 1,130,532,697 of record NC_136063.1, read on the forward strand.
TCACAACAGGTGATAATTATCGCGCAGCTGGACATTCCGCCGATTCACGGAATGTGTGGGGTTGATCGGATCTCATAGGGTGGGGGCTTTGATCAATTCGAGGGTCCTTTAATGGGGGAAGCTTCCTACTGTACGGGGAGGGGGGCAATAAACAATATCCGCAGGGCCAGGTGGCGGCCTGGGAACGGGGAAGACAAACGGGCACACAGGAAAAGGGGGTTTGTATCAAAGGGCCTGGGACCATGAAAGGAATGAAGGGAGGTGTCGCGCTGGGAACAGGATGGGATTCCGAGGCAGAGCTGCGCTGAAGAGGGGTTTATGACCCAGGGCATGTGAGAGCGGGGGTGGCCAGTGAGTGGGGGTCAGCGGCATGCAGAGGGTGGTTCTGATCGAGGCACTTAAAATGGCGGGTGCGCACGACGAAAAGTGTGGCATCAGGGGAAAAGGCAAGATGGCGCAGATAATGTTTACCAAACCGTACTAATTTTCTACAGTCCTCCCTTTAACATTCCCAAGACATCTTGCTGGTCTATTTCCTATCCATGTCTACTGTGGCGGTCATGAGTAAAGAAGTAGGAACCCATGTGAAGGAGCTGTAAACATTACATTTAAAATCTTTCATCCTAGGAGGCGGGCCTATCGTTAAGCTCGTTGCAGGAAAGTCATAGTAATGCAATATCGGACAAAAACAATTCTGTAGTGAGAGCATTGGGTACATTTCATAGATGCTTATAGTCATTCGGAATATGGACTGATAGGTTATTACATATGTAAGTTCATTTCGTATTCGGTTGGAGCATAATCAATACAATGGTGGCTGGGAGAGAAATAAGACGTAGTAAAAACGATAATCAGGGGTGTCATTGTTCGAAGGGGAAGTCTTATCGTCGTGGACCATCCTTAGTGAGTTCTCAGCATTCTTTGTCGTCTTCTGTTGGCACTGTTGAGCACCGGCGGTGGAGCTATGTGTCCAGCTCTATTCTAGGTCCTGCGTTGCAGGGCATGACCTTTTCCTCGCTTTCCTGGTCAAAAAGGTCCTTTTTCGCCCTGTGTCCTAACTATTCTTTCATGGGTACCTTAGACAGGGCACCCAAGTTTCATTTTAGTTCGCAGCAAAACCCTATTCTATCTGATCGCAGTTTTTCCTTTTCGAGTCGATTGTCAAAGAGTTCAGGTGGAAGATGGGGGTGTGTGAGTAGTCCTTTAGGGTAGGTCGGAGGAAAAAGGGGATGGAGCAGGGCCAGATCGGGAACAGACCAGGGGGACGGAAAACTTCAGGTGGGCGGGCCCATGACCGAGTTCAGAGGGCAGGGACTTTTCGGCACATGTTGATCATCGAGCAGGGGCATCAGGTCAGCCCTTTCCTCTCATTTTGTCGAAAACAGTGCCTCGTCCTGCGACTCCTTACTGTTGCGGTCTCGCCTTGGCCAATGTCGCAGATGTTCCACGATCTGCAGTCAGGCCGCGTGCTCCCACATCCGGTCTCTCTCTCCTCCGACAGTGGTACCCTTAAATGAGTTTGAAAAGACAGTCTTAAGAGAATTGGCAGAGGAAGGTAATCACATAAGTCTATTTCTCTCCCAGCTCCAAGCAACTGAGAAACATCCGTTACATTGGGGTTTACAACCAACACATAAATAATTGATGATGGGCTTGCTGGATTTCCTATAACTTTCCTTCGTAACTATTTCTTTGGTGTTTGTTGGTGTTACATTCATTGTCGTGGTACGAGATCTGGTACCTATTCATTGCATTTTGTTTATTACAGTCACGTCAGTACTTCTGGCAGAGACCCACTTTCCTAGTACGAGCCTTACGAAGCTATACCGTTCTCCAGGGCTTTATATTTTACGAAAAAGTGCAACGTGCTATCACCATGGTCTGATAGGTATCTTTCTGAGGAACGAACATAGGCTAAACAATTTTCCATTCTACCAATGAATCCTACCTTTCAGCTAGACATTTTACTTTTAACAGGGTTTATTGCAACAATTTCTTCATTTCGGTCTAATCTTAACTTTGCAAACATCATCCTAATTCCTACAGAGTCTCTTACAACCTGACTACTTCATTAAAAACCGGGGTCTTATGGAAAACAACTAGGAGCATAGCGAACTGGGGTGAGGGACTATCGTCTTGCTTTGTGTCATGAGGGCGTTATCTAGCAGAAGGCCACAGTTCAGTTGGTAAGCGTTCAGTGACATTTCTCGAATTCTAAACTCTGTAGCTTGCTCATCAACAAATCATTCCTAGGAACAACGGCGGGCCTGTGTTAGTTGTAAGTCGACCCATCTCTTACAACCGGGGGTGAGGGACAGAGAGAGAGAGAGAGAGAGAGAGAGAGAGAGAGAGAGACGTGCAACAATAGGCTAAATAGTACACGTGCGACATGGAGAGTGGCCGTGTATCAAGATAGGCTATTCAGCGCATTACACAACATGAGACATTACGGGTCTGTGTTAGAATTTCGAAAGCATGCAGTTTGGGACGGACGAGCATTAGGCCGGGTACCGAGGGACATGCATTGAGTAAAAGGCACCATTGTGTCGCACTTCTCGCACTCTCAGTCCTTTGACTAGTTAAGTCAACGCTTCAGTCGCATAAAAAAAACATTTTCTCACAGTTTCAGACATACGTGACATGTGCTCATTCACGCAACATGGATTAGGGGTGATCGTGTTTCATCATATCATACAACTTATTGGCCCTTTCGTGACAAGAGTAGTTTGTGGGTGTCCTTAGGTGCCACCTTGCTGCGTTAGTCCGCTTCATGTATCAGACATGGCGAGGCTTCAGGTCTTTACCATACCTCAGTCGTGATTCCAATGTAACCTGTAGAGGGAGGAAAAGAGGGGAAGGGAGGGGGACAATATTCGAGCATATCAAATGCATGGGCACGAAAATCCTTTACTTACCACATACTCGTCTTATCTCCTCGGGATAGAATCCCTGGGGTCTTAGTTTCTGAAGCCGCGGGGGGCATCAGTGTGGCAAGGATGGCGAGCGATAGGTTGTTCACGAGGGAGACGGTCCGAGTGTGGCATTATAGGCCGTGTGCAGGAAAACGTTAAAGAAAATCAGAGGCGCTTAGTGCGAGGTATCTAGTTTGTAGATGTATCTAGCTATCGGGGTCCTTAAATCTTTTCCAACGCTGTGATTGTCCTAAGGCATATCAGCTCTTCGGCCAACCCTGTTCCCTAGTACCTTTGAGTACCATACCTTTATAATATTCTATCATTTACACCACTTCACTTTACCCGTCCTCAGAAGTCGAGGTCCTTCTCCATGCATTAGTTCCTGAGCCAGTCGCATATTCGGGGGCAGAGTATCGTGCCTTAGATTCGACCCTCAATCCGGGGCTGAGCAACCGTCTTCTAATAACCTTAAAAAGAGAACAAAGCAGAGCGCACAAAAAACTCTCCCGCTGATCCCACATTTTACAAAAAGCATGCAATACCTGTTCATAGTTTGGAAAACCTTTATTTGCACAATCGTTCGGCATGTAGATGTGAGAGTGCAATCGTATTTGGCTGGACACGGCGATGGCTAAAGTGCGTACAGTAGGGGGGGGCTATTTTGCAGCATTAAAAACATGTAAAAAAAGGGTTTATTCATTCATTTGCAAGAAACTAAAAAACGTCTATCAATAGTTGAGGGATCAAGGGGCATTCATTTCATAATTGGAAGCACAGTCGGACTAGTTGCAATCAAATTTCCTATATGCATACCGTGGGCGTGTGTCATAAGCGAGGTTATGTATCAGTTACAATAATATCATAATAAATCGTACATTGAAACCAACATTTTAACGGGATCCTTTTTACATGTTCGTCAAGTGAACCCTCCCTCTTTTTTTTTTTTTGTCAAGTGTACAAAGGATCATATACATATCTCAGAACATCAAGTCTTATTAGCCAAAAACACCACGAGGTGTTCGTAAGTTCCTATTGATACCGGCGCCATTTTGGGCGAGGCCGGGTTAGTCCGGAAGTAGCATCAGGAAAAAAAATGTTTTCCACAACCGGCGGTTGGACCAGAGTACCTTTCGGCAGTTCAAAAAGACTTGTGCTAACAGAAGGGGTGGCTATGTCATGCTTATTTCGTTAGCGATCAAGGCAGTTATTCCTCACCGGAAGCCTGTAGGGACCGAGGGCTCCTGGGACTTTTTGCAGAATCTTTGAGGCTGTGGAGATGCTGTCGGAGGTGGGGGCTCGTGCCCCGGTGGGCAAGCGTCCGAGTTACATCGCTGGTCAAAGTTACCCTAGCGGCCTAGACCCGCCTTCCAGGGGGGTCCAGATGCCATTTTGAGACTCCGCAGCAGCCGCCCTTCGTCGTGTCTGCAAGAGTGGAAGAGACTTCTTGGGGCGAAAAATGGAACACCACGCCGTAGGAGCAGGACATTCGGCTCGAGGCGCTAGGGTGCAACTGTGGCGCCTCCACCTGGGGAGGCGAGGGAGACTCGTTCGCGCCGTTTCCCTCTCCCGGTGCACTCCACGCTGCCCTCTTTCATGGGCATGCATGATGGCCACCCCATATCCCGTACTCCACAAGTACACTTGAGGGCCATCGTATGTCTTGTGCTGCGCAAGTATGGTTGCTGGCCACCCTATGTCCTGTGCTGCGGAAGTATGGTCGCCGCCATTGTATGTTCTGTGCTGCGGAAGTATGGCCGCCGCGGTGCATGTCCTGTGCTGCGGAAGTATGGCCGCCGCCCGGCTGGAGGATTTCGGCGCCGGGCCGGGGCTGGGAAACCTCCTACCCGAGGAGGTGGGAGAGGCCCGTTCGCGTCGCCTCTCCTTCCCAGCCCACCCTGCACCAATTCTTCAGTGGAGGTATTTGTGATGGCCGGACCAGGAGATCCGAGGGAGGGGGACATCTGCATCCGCCCCCTCCCTACTCGTGGCCCGGGGGACGCCGCCCCAGGAGGAAGAGGACGGGAAGGGCATTTCATGCCGGGCCCGTGGTGCCTCCTGGACATCCCACTGGCGATCTTTTCGATCGATGGCTGTCAGCAGGCCCCGCCCCACACGTGCTGTGTGTTTCACCTTCCGGATGGGCGTGACCGGTGACCTGCGGCATTTCGGGAACTTCCGGAGTGGGGGTAGGTATTTTGTTTGGACAGGCATGTCTGGGTAATGGGGGGTTGTCTATGCAGGCCTGTAATTGCTTTTTCTTTTTACAGAGTGGGGGGGGGGCGGCAGAGAGTAATCAGTCCCATTGCACTCGAAGTTTGAGTTCATTAATGGAATGTATACTAATCTGTCCGAGACTACTCTGTGTATTGTTTCTGTATGTTATCCGAAGGGGTGGATTTTGTGTTTGGGAACAGTAGCGGTAGTACGGAGTTCGTCACCGGGTAACTTAGAGCTAGTCTGGGTTTCCCGTCTTATCGTTGTTCGATCTATGAGGATTCAAACATGTCGCTGAAATCGGTCTGGCGAAATCTGTGCCATCGGGCATAATCAAACGTGGTGGTTCTATCTGGCCTGTCCGTGTCAGTCTGATTCATCTTTGTCTCACGCCTTTTCCCTTTCTGCCGGCCTGTTATTTCTGTCGGCCCTCTGCTCTTACCCTCATTCAGTAGAGTCGGGCATTGGGCTTTCCAGTGCCCGGAATATTTACAAAAAGCACATTGGTTTTGCCCTAAGTCTGGTCGTCCTACGCGTAGTGTCGGGGGATTACTTTCGGGTCGTTGTGTCTTGGGGTTGTCCTGTCGATATATTCCTTTACACCGTTCCCTTCCTGCGTTTACTCCTTGGAACCGTGTTGCCGCTATCCCTTCCTTTTGCCTACCAGATGCTTGGAAGGTTGTCTGTCGCGTTTCTTTACCTACTCTGACTTCGTCTCTTTTCTTTCGTTGCATTGCTTCTTTGCGCCACATACCGAGACTGTCGAGCATAATAGGTGTTGTCTTACTATTACAAAGGGCTATTTCTAACGTTTCTATTTTATCAAGATCGAAGGATCCTATCAGTGGCCACTGTTTCTCTTGATTTTCTTTGGTATATTTGTGCCACAGCTTACTATAGGCTATGGTAACTAATCCATACTTTGTGAACATGTCTTTATTAGGGGTGCCTTCCAGCGGAGCTAGATGGTCCACCTCTAATAAACGGTCCGGGCTGAACCAACTACCAATCAGTGGGGAGAAGACAGACATGACGGCTCACAACGAGGACAAAAAGTCAGCACTGCCTATCTTATCACTGCGTGCAAAGACTAGACAGAATATTTCTATTCTACGTTGTTTGCAGGCAGTGAATACCTCATGAACCAATATCGAACAGTCAATACTCGGTCAATCAAACAATCAGTGGGGAGAATAAGTAGGCCCGCAAAAGGTCTGCGCCCTCTACCCTTTCACTATCTGCAAAGAGGAACCTGTTCTTTTTCCTGTTTGCAGACAGAGAATCTCCAGAAAACAATCCGCGAACAGTAGTTCGGGGTCAAAAACAATTAATCAGTGTGGGTTCAAACAATCAATCAGTGGGGGAGAAAGATAGGCACGCTGGCTGCGTTACCTATCCTTCACTGCTTGCAAAGAGAGAGAGAGCCTGTCGTTTCTCCGTTTGCAGACAGCGAATCTCCAAACAAATCAACAAAGAGCAATACTAGTATTTCCCAAACAATCAAACAATTATTTCGCAATTCATCGTGTTTACACAACCTTATCCGGACCGTATGGACAGTTTCTTGTCTTCCGAATCCAGCGCCCGATCGTCCTCTTTTCCTCGTATTCTTCGCGGCACTCCTGATGGTTCCCAGTCAGGACCGTAGATCACTCGAGAGAGGTCTGTTTGGAACCAGTGAAGTTCGGATGATCGGCTGCCAGACGAGGGTCTATTGGGCAAGAGCTCTCCCGATCGTTGCAGTCGTTCACTCTGTCGTCAGGACCTCTCCCACTGGATCCACGTGTCGCTGATGGGCCCCACGTTGGGCGCCAATTGTAAAAAAGGGTACACGGCCAACCAATATTTGCCCTGCGGTATCGCCTCCTTAACCCACAAAATATTAATCAATGAAGAGGCAGGCGCTGGAGACTGGAAGGCAGGAAACAAGGGTTTATTCTCTCCGGAGGAGAACACATCAGTTCGGACAGCCAGTATCGTCACGAGGTGCTCTACCCGCATCTCTGAGGCCTGGCCTCTTATACACAAGTTTATGATCTTTATTGCAGGTAACACATTCTTACAATGCTTTGAAGTATGAAAAGACATCCTCGGAATCTCCCCTTCAGGCCCGTTCCCACACACATTTACAGTTGGAGTCCCCACCCCTGGTCACAACAGGTGATAATTATCGCGCAGCTGGACATTCCGCCGATTCACGGAATGTGTGGGGTTGATCGGATCTCATAGGGTGGGGGCTTTGATCAATTCGAGGGTCCTTTAATGGGGGAAGCTTCCTACTGTACGGGGAGGGGGGCAATAAACAATATCCGCAGGGCCAGGTGGCGGCCTGGGAACGGGGAAGACAAACGGGCACACAGGAAAAGGGGGTTTGTATCAAAGGGCCTGGGACCATGAAAGGAATGAAGGGAGGTGTCGCGCTGGGAACAGGATGGGATTCCGAGGCAGAGCTGCGCTGAAGAGGGGTTTATGACCCAGGGCATGTGAGAGCGGGGGTGGCCAGTGAGTGGGGGTCAGCGGCATGCAGAGGGTGGTTCTGATCGAGGCACTTAAAATGGCGGGTGCGCACGACGAAAAGTGTGGCATCAGGGGAAAAGGCAAGATGGCGCAGATAATGTTTACCAAACCGTACTAATTTTCCACAGGGGAGCTAATGAAGATCAATCAGTATTTGGGTGATGTGGTCAAATATCATGCGAGCAGATTTGAAGGGCATAAGTCCAGATTGCGATAACCTTGTCTAAATGGCGTTGCTGAAGTCAAGACGAAGCAGATGTTACAACAAGTGCTGTTGACCCGCTACTAGCACTTCAGCCTAGAGACATCCGTGGCTCCATTCCCTACATCCAACCATTCACTTTAGAGGCTGCAAACTGATAGTTGACTCGGGCTCAGTTGGTGAAAAGTCAGATCTGTTTTAGTCACCTAACTACACGTTAGGCTGGAGCAGCTTGCCTGTGTACATATGTGAGTAGAGCTTACAGTGCGGCAAGTCTGACAATATTGTGATTAGATGTTATCCATCATTTCACAGGACATTGGGAGGACTTAAAAGTACTGGAAATCAGGTTCACCATCACTAGATTGTAGGATTTGTTAAAATGTGGTAGCCTACCATCTAACTCTGTAGTGGTGGCAAGCATGTGGTCACTTTCCTAGCAACAGTTTTTTCATATACGAAAATCATCTTCAACTTCTCCTCAATGTTTCAGTTGCTACACAGTATTTGCAATTGTTGCATATCGGTTTAAACTGACACAGCAATGACCCCCTACCCCATCCCCCAGGGCCCTCAACACTTAAAAGTAGATGCCCTAGTGTCGACCCCAGACACCACCATGTAATTGTTTTGGGCCACATTGCTCCTGTCTCGAGGGAGCAGCTACTAATGCATCAGTGCAGGCAGGGAAACAAATACAAAATCTGCTCCCAGCAGCTGAGAACATTTTAAAGCTCCCACCCGTTGGGAGTAGATTTAGTGTTTGCTTCCACATGGTGGGAGATTAAAAAATGCTCCCGTCAAGTGAGAGCAAACACAGGTTTTCCTGTCTGTGCTGGTGCGGTTAGGGAAATTACTATGTTCCGTGGGTGGGCTCCCTTGGTACATAGCATGTGAGCTGGCCCCAGGACAAAAAACAGCCTCAGAGGCAGTTTCCACTTTCTATGTGTGCTGCGGTGTTGGTAAATCTGGGAATGTGTCAGAATCCATGGGTGAATGCGTGTGAACTCTCACACTCCACCCATGGAATGCCTTCTTTGAGCAGAGTAACACAAGGCAGCCACTTGCGCTGCTTTGCATGAATCCACATTTACCAAGCCACACCTGACCATGCAAGGTTTTGCATTGCTCTTGCATAGTGCAAGGGCGATGCAAAACCTTGATAAATATAGCCCTGGGTTTTCATATTTTGAGTAGGCTCCATAAGTAATTAAGAAGCGCGGCTCAGTAGGAAATATGTAAACTATATACAGCCTATCCATCTTTCTAGAAGCTTTGTCAACATGTCTTTGACAAAACAAACCTAGTGTTCAGCCCTCGTGTTGATTTGACAAATTTCATATTTAAAAAACAGAGTATATAAATCATAAGAACTAGTTTGAAATTATCATTGTGATCAGATTACTATGGTCTGCCAGTGAGAGTAACATTTTAAAGCAAAATGGCAGAAATAATGTTGCTACAATCATTAATTCTAAACAATTGGAAGTTTTGAAATAAAGATTCAATCTGAACAAAGAGGTTAAATATTTTTAGAATTATAAGTGCATTGTTGAGCAGCATAATTCACCTTAGTATTTATATATGGAGTTATATGGAAATGATCTTTCACTTTAGAATCACCATCTGCCTGAAGGTTTTTTGTCAGTACACCTGTTTTCACATTCCAATTAATGTCTTCAGTATAAAACTAAAGTTGTAGCATATGAGAATTCATTTTTAGTGCGGAGAACTCTAACATTATTTGCTACCATGTTCCATCTTCCCAGTCACATCCTAACTTTGAGCATGCCGTCTGCTATCATGGTGGTCAGGAGATGGCCTGATAAGCAGGTGACAGTCCGAGTGCCTGCTTACTATAGAACCTCCGTGATGGTGATCAGAAAGTGCTCTTTAACACGGCAGCTTGTGCTGAGGCCCAGGAAAAGCGTGCATGTGTTGCATGGCACACGATCTATGCGGCAAGTCTGACAATATTGTGATTAGATGTTATCCATCATTTCACAGGACATTGGGAGGACTTAAAGTACTGGAAATCAGGTTCACCATCACTAGATTGTAGGATTTGTTAAAATGTGGTAGCCTACCATCTAACTCTGTAGTGGTGGCAAGCATGTGGTCACTTTCCTAGCATCAGTTTTTTCATATACGAAAATCATCTTCAACTTCTCCTCAATGTTTCAGTTGCTACACAGTATTTGCAATTGTTGCATATCGGTTTAAACTGACACAGCAATGACCCCCTACCCCATCCCCCAGGGCCCTCAACACTTAAAAGTAGATGCCCTAGTGTCGACCCCAGACACCACCATGTAATTGTTTTGGGCCACATTGCTCCTGTCTCGAGGGAGCAGCTACTAATGCATCAGTGCAGGCAGGGAAACAAATACAAAATCTGCTCCCAGCAGCTGAGAACATTTTAAAGCTCCCACCCGTTGGGAGTAGATTTAGTGTTTGCTTCCACATGGTGGGAGATTAAAAAATGCTCCCGTCAAGTGAGAGCAAACACAGGTTTTCCTGTCTGTGCTGGTGCGGTTAGGGAAATTACTATGTTCCGTGGGTGGGCTCCCTTGGTACATAGCATGTGAGCTGGCCCCAGGACAAAAAACAGCCTCAGAGGCAGTTTCCACTTTCTATGTGTGCTGCGGTGTTGGTAAATCTGGGAATGTGTCAGAATCCATGGGTGAATGCGTGTGAACTCTCACACTCCACCCATGGAATGCCTTCTTTGAGCAGAGTAACACAAGGCAGCCACTTGCGCTGCTTTGCATGAATCCACATTTACCAAGCCACACCTGACCATGCAAGGTTTTGCATTGCTCTTGCATAGTGCAAGGGCGATGCAAAACCTTGATAAATATAGCCCTGGGTTTTCATATTTTGAGTAGGCTCCATAAGTAATTAAGAAGCGCGGCTCAGTAGGAAATATGTAAACTATATACAGCCTATCCATCTTTCTAGAAGCTTTGTCAACATGTCTTTGACAAAACAAACCTAGTGTTCAGCCCTCGTGTTGATTTGACAAATTTCATATTTAAAAAACAGAGTATATAAATCATAAGAACTAGTTTGAAATTATCATTGTGATCAGATTACTATGGTCTGCCAGTGAGAGTAACATTTTAAAGCAAAATGGCAGAAATAATGTTGCTACAATCATTAATTCTAAACAATTGGAAGTTTTGAAATAAAGATTCAATCTGAACAAAGAGGTTAAATATTTTTAGAATTATAAGTGCATTGTTGAGCAGCATAATTCACCTTAGTATTTATATATGGAGTTATATGGAAATGATCTTTCACTTTAGAATCACCATCTGCCTGAAGGTTTTTTGTCAGTACACCTGTTTTCACATTCCAATTAATGTCTTCAGTATAAAACTAAAGTTGTAGCATATGAGAATTCATTTTTAGTGCGGAGAACTCTAACATTATTTGCTACCATGTTCCATCTTCCCAGTCACATCCTAACTTTGAGCATGCCGTCTGCTATCATGGTGGTCAGGAGATGGCCTGATAAGCAGGTGACAGTCCGAGTGCCTGCTTACTATAGAATCTCCGTGATGGTGATCAGAAAGTGCTCTTTAACACGGCAGCTTGTGCTGAGGCCCAGGAAAAGCATGCATGTGTTGCATGGCACACGATCTATGGATGTGTGTGTGTCCCCAGATCCCATTTGCAGAGGCCAACAAGGTATGGGGGCCCAATTTGGGGCCCCAGGAGTCACTTTCCAATAGCCTTTTCATGGCGGTCAGACCTTCATGAAAAGGCGGTCGGAAAGGGACATCATAATCCCGATTGCAGGGCCTGCCTCCACACCACTGCCATTCAAGGTATATAATCCGAACCACCGCCCATTCAGGAAATGAGGTCCTGTCGGAGGTGGCCGTCCCCCCCTTTAGTTTCTGTCTGACCATCTGGATCATAATGCGGTGGTCGGATGCTCCTGAGTTAAGCAAATCTGGTAGCTCCAAAGTGTTTTGTTTTGATATGCAGTTAAGAGAACCCACTTTCTTTGTCCCTTTTGTCTGATTATTGTGATAAATGCCCACACCCATAAATCCTTAACTGCGCCTTAATATTTTCCTGTTATTTTCCTGTCTTTTTATACAGTGTTTCCCAGTATTCAAAGTAAGATTTTTTAGGTGTTGAATACTACTATTTAGTTTCACTTTAGCAATTTTTACACCTCTTGCAGTACTTTCTGCATGAACCCGTTTTACAAGTGATAGTACTAGGCAAGGCCCGTTGATGCTGGGACAATTTCTATAGAGAAACTAATCACAGTCAGAGTTCCCATTCATTACTTTGCCACTCAAAAATCATGCAGGGCAAGGAAAAAGGTATGCAACACGGAGACAAATGGAGCAGCTTTCTAACTCTTGAGGGGGTAATGCAGGAATCATTTGCACGTCTCATAATGATCTGTAGGACATTATTGACAAAGATGTAGCCACAGCATCACACAAATATGCAACAAAGGCTACAAGAAATGTACCTGAACATAAAGATAAGGTGAAGCCTGAAGCACGCAGAGGGAAGTTGATACAGGATTCTGGGTCAATTAAAATGCGATAGCATATAAGGGTAAAGTTAGATTTAATGTATGATTATTCTTCAACAAGCACTAAAAATCTTTTTGGTTCAAATGGTCATCCATTCACAAGACATTATATGTCGTGAAAGAAGTATGTAGAAGAAATGGGGTTTCCAAGGTTCCTCGACAAATTATATCCAATGATAGAGTTTGAAATAGAGTTCCTGCAATAAAGTTACAGCACATTTTTTAATTCCTGCCTTTTCCTCTGCCTTGGCTACAGGCAGAGGTAATGCCTGGGCATTACTTTTCATCCTATAGACTTTTAAGTTAAAGGCTCACTGAGAGGGGTTCATACTGCTTTGAACATTTCTTTATGTACAGCTACTATTATTTTAGGCTTTGAGGTCTCTTTTAATACTGCCCAAAAATATAATCTTCCAAATATTCCTTTGAATTGTTCCATGAAGAGGGAATTGTTAACTAATGACTGAATGTTGTTATTTATCAGTGGAGAGGGCCAAACCAGGGTGTTGTTACCTGAATAAGACAAACTGAAGGTAGCTGTGGACTGTCTGGAATAGTTGGGGTCAAGCCAAAAATTCTGTGTACATAGGCCTGAAATGCTTGAAATAGCTTGGATCTCCGAATACATGCTTATCAATAATAATAATAATAATGATAATAATAATAATATAAGTTCAAACTTTCAACAAAATACAATTAATGTCAATGCATTCTTCTTCAATGAGGATCCACTTATTCGTGTGATGCCATATGCATTTCGGGACGGATAGTCCCTTCTTCAGGGGCCGCTACAAGACAAATATAGCAAAATGTCAAGTTAACGAAAAAATGTATACTATTACTAACTACCAAACACTTCCTGTACCCAACTCTTTGAAGAAGAATGCATTGACATTAATTGTGTTTTGTTGAAAGTTTGAACTTATATGTTTCAATTTGCAGCAATGTATTGAAGCATTTGTAATCACCAAAGAGAAAATACAATGATGTATTATATTCATGTCTGACAATGAAACACTTGACGATAACAATATTGCGTTAATGTGGTGACTTGATTTAGTAATTCATGTATAAAAATTGATAAAGTTGTACGTAAGAACACACCCAGCTGCGCATCCAGTACTTTCAGGCATTTGTTTACCTGATTTGTTATCTTACTAATTCATGATGTGGGATGGGCAGCCCACAGATACTGAGTGGCACCCTTGAACAGTTTAAGTTAGGCGAACAGTATATTTAGTTTACTACTTGAAGGATTAGTAAACAGAGTGCGTCACTGAAACTCATTATTGTTTATTCAAAGCATGGAATTTTTGTCTAACATGGAGACCCTCACAAATCAATTAAATCACTTGTGCATTAAAATGACTTCTGTTGTCACTCCTGATCACTCGGGGCAAGCCGAAACGAGGAAAGAACTCCTTGATTAGTACCTCTGCAGTGGTAATGGCTGTATTGTCTTTGGTGGGGTAAGCCTCAACCACTTTACTGAATGCACATACAACCACCAGAACATACTTCAGATTATTACATCTCTTTAACTTGACCTAGTCCATTTGAAGGACTTTAAAAGGAAAGGTGGGTGGTGCAAAGTTACTAGGCAGTGTAGGGTACTCTTCCCAGGGTTATGCATCATGCATACCATGCAGTACCTCACTAAGTGTGCAGCTGTCCTAGAAATATTGTCATTCTGCCATACGTGATCTAATAATTTACAAATGCCTTTTGCACTAATATGAGCTGGCCAGTGGGCCATAGTAACCACAGGAAGAACATGTGAATCCGGCAACATCCATCTCTGCTTCGCTGATTTATCAATCCACTATCCTTCGTCATTCAACTGTGCGGTACTTTCCTGCCACACTGCTAATTTTTCTTTTGTGGCTTCACTTTGTATGTCTTTTACATTTTCAAGGGTATCTTCAAACATGACAACCTTGGGACCCACCTAGCTGGACCTGCTACAAACATTCTTTTCATTTTTGTCCGGGCCATTTCCTTAGCTGTCTGATATGCAAAAGCATTTCCTCAACCTATATCATCAGTGACCTTCCGGTGGGCACTACACTTCACAAGTGACAATTTCTTGGGGAGTGTCAAAGCAGACAAAAGCCTCAAGATGAGGTGCCCATGCTGAATTCTGGTGCCATGCGAAGTAAGGAATCCTCTTTCCGCTCAAAGTCGCCCAGAATTATGCAGGATTCCAAAAGCATACTGGCTGTCAGTATAAATATTGACAACTAGCAACTTGCTGAGTTCACAAGCTCGAATAAAGGCAACTAACTCAGCAGCTTGAGCCGACTGATAAGGGACCTGTGATGTCTCAACCACCATGCTCAGTGTGGTAATAGCATGGGCTGAAGTGGTGGTGCCATCTGTTAAGTTAAAACAAGAGCCATCAACATATAATTCGCCTTGTGGGTCAGATAAGGGAACATGAGTCAAGTCTACCCGTCCTTTCATCTCTTCATCCATTCAGAAGTTGCAATCATTTTTGTGAACTTCATCACTCTCGGAAAGGAGGGGGTGTGGCTTGGCCAGCAATGATGGCGGCCGCGTAAGCAAAGAGCTCCACATCAGCCTCACTATTATCCTGCTGAGAATGAGTAGCCAGGGCTGATTTTTGCACCGCTGTGCCCTTTAAGAGCGAGCACCGTAAGCAATACCTGACACTGTTGGGGGAGATGAGATAGCCTTCGAACCTGCTCCAGGGCTGGGTCGCTCCCCTGCCGCCTCAGCACCACCTGTGAGCGCTCTCCCCACTGCTGCCGTCCAGACTGGGGTTCGAGCCTGTGCCCACATCAGCCATGGTTTGTCTCTCGTTTTTGCATACTTTGTTTTGTTTTCTGACTGTTGCATTTCTGTTGTTTCCCCTACTCCGTTCCTTAGCTGCACCCCTCCGCCCTCCCAACCCCCCACTTTGCCTTCTGTGCCCAGCTGTTCTCACCGTTCCCATATGGCCACGCCCCCTCGCTACCCCGCTCTTGCCTCCCAGCTGCTCCTCCCTCCCTCCTCGCCTCTTAAGGCAGCCGTGGACGGACAGACAGGGTGACCTTCGACCCTGCTCCAGGGCCAAGTCGCTCCCCTGCCGCCTCAGCACCACCTCTGAGCGCTCTCCCCCGCTGCTGCCGTCCTGACTGGGGTTCGAGCCTGTGCCCAGATCAGCCGTGGTTTGTCTCTCGTTTTTGCATACTTCGTTTTGTTTTCTGACTGTTGCATTTCTGTTGTTTCCCTTACTCCGTTCCTTAGCTGCACCCCTCTCCCCCCAACCCCCCACTTTGCCTTCTGTGCCCAGCTGTCCCGCCATTCCCATACGGCCACGCCCCCTCGCCACCCTGCTCCCGCCTCCCAGCTGCTCTTCCCTCCCTCCTCACCTCCTATGGCGACCACCACCCTGGACGCGCTGCGGGCGTACAAATTGCGCGCCAAAGGCAAGCCTGTCTGCGCCCGCGCCAGGACCGCGCCCATCACTAGAACCCCTGGACCCCGGAGCCACTGAAACACCAGTCTACACTACGACACCAGCACCCTCCACGCACTCAACCCAGTGCGTAATCACTCCTGCTACCAGGCCACCCCGAAGCGCACCCGAGGACCCTTCACCTGACGGAATTGCAGCTTCACCAGCATCCGGTCCGCCAAGCCATCATCCAGATCACCTCCGATGCATCCTCCTAAACACCCGCTCTGCTCGCAAGCACGCCATCGAACTCTGGGACCTCCTCGACTCAACCGCCCCCGACGTCACCTTACTGGCGGAGACCGGGCTGAACACCACCTCGGCACCAAACACTGCCATAGTCATCCCAGAAGGCTACAAGATCTCCCGCAGAGACTGCACTAATGGAGTGGGAGGGGGAATCGCCATCATCCACAAGAACACCCTGAGATTCTCGACCAACACCGACGACACCCTCACCACCGCCGAGCACATGCACTTCCAGATCCACACCGACCCCAACACCACCCTCAGAGGAACACTCATCTACAGACCACCCGGACCCTGACCACAGTTCAGCGACAACATTGCTGACCTCGTCAGCACTCACACCCTCGCCTCCATGGACTACATCCTCCTGGGGACCTGAATTTCCACCTCGAGAACAACGACAACGCCAACTCCACCGCCCTGATCGACATCCTCGACAACCTCGGACTCAAACAGCTCATGACGACTCCCACACACTGGACCCCATCTTCTCCTCAAGCCCCCACGTCTCCTTCAACCACACCACCGAACCCCACTGGACCGACCACAGATACGTCCACTTCACCTTTAGGAAACCCACCACACAACACTGCACCCAACAGATGCCACACCGCTGCTGGGGCAAGGCCACCGAGGACCAACTTGACCACCACCCTCGCCTTGGGACCACCCGCCGACTCCACCGCCGCCAACACCACCGCCATCAACCTCAAACAGTGGATCAAGGGCTGCGCCAACACCCTCGCCCCACTCGGGACACCCTCCGCCAACCACACCATAAAGAAAGCCACATGGTTCACCGAAGACCTCCAGACCTCCAAGCGCGCCTGCCGGAAGCTGGAGAAGAGCTGGCTCGGCGACTGAACACCAGACAGCTACACAGCCCACAAGAGCACCACCTGCAGACACCACCAACTCATCAGGACCACCAAGAGGACTGCCTTCAAGGACCACCTAGACAGCAACGCACACAACAGCAAAGAGCTCTTCAGCATCGTGAAAGAACTCTCCAACCCCAGCTCCAACACCAACGACATTCCCCCATCGCAAGATCTGTGCGATTCACTGGCCACCTTCTTTCACCGCAAAATCACCGGCATCCACAACAGCTTCAACACTGCCACCCCAGCCTCCGCCGCCGAGACCAACACCTCTGCAACCACCACCCGCACCAGCCGCCTGACCGCCTGGTCCAACGTCAGCGACGAAGACACCATAAAGACCATGAACTCCATCCACTCCGGATCCCCATCTCACCCATGCCCACACCACGTCTTCAACAAAGCCAGCACAGCCATTGCACCCACCTCCGGAAAACAATCAACATCTCCTTTGAGACAGCAACCTTGCCGGGGAGCTGGTAGCACGCAGAGATCAACGCCCTACTGAAGAAACCCAAGGCGGACCCCAAGGACCTCAAGAACTTCCGGCCCATCTCCCTGCTCCCTTTCCCGGCAAAAGTCACGGAGAAGATAGTCAACAGCCAGCTGACCCGCTACCTCGAAGACAACAACATCCTGTACCCTTACCAATCCGGATTCCGCAGCAACCACAGCAACGAGACTGCCCTCATCGCCGCCACCGACGACATCAGGATCCTCATGGACAAAAGAGAAACAGCCGCCCTCATCCTCCTGGACCTATCAGCCGCGTTCGACACAGTCTGCCACCGCACCCTAACAGCACGCCTCCGCGACGCCTTAATCCAAGAGAAGACCCTGGCCTGGACCACATCCTTCCTCTCCGGCAGATCCCAGAGCGTCCGCCTTCCCCCCTTCCGCTCCAACACCACCAAGATCATCTGCAGCGTTCCACAGGGATCATCCCTCAGCCCGACACTGTTCAACATCTACATGGCACCACTAGCCCACGTCGCCCGACAGCACAGCTTTAACATCATCTCCTACGCCGATGACAGACAGCTGATCATCTCCCTCACTGAAGACCCCCGCACCACCAAAACCAACCTCCACACAGGAAGGAAGGCCGTCGCCGAATGGATGAAGGAGAGCAGACTGAAGCTGACTTCAGACAAGATGGAGGTCCTCATCCTCGGCTCCACCCCCTCAGCCTGGGACGACTCCTGGTGGCCAACATCGGTAGGAACACCGCCAGAACCCACCGACCACGCATGCAATCTGGGGGTCATCCTCGACTCTGCCTTCTCCATGACCAAGCAGGTCAACACCGTCTCCGCTTACTGCTTTAACACCCTCTGATTGCTCCGCAGGATCTTCAAGTGGATCCCCTCCAACACAAGAAAAACAGTCACGCAGGCCCTCGTCACCAGCAGACTGGACTATGGGAACACCCTCTACCCAGGAACAACAACCAAGCTCCTGAGACGGCTCCAACGCATACAGAACGCCTCGGCACGACTGGTCCTCGACGTCCCCTGACGCAACCACATCACTCCCCACCTGAGAGACCTGCATTGGCTCCCCATTAACAAGAGGATCACCTTCAAACTCCTCATCCACGCACACAAAGCCCTACACAACGCCGGACCAGCATACCTTAATGGTCGACTCAGCTTCTACACCCCAACCCGCAGCCTCCCCTCAGCCAATCTCGCCCTCGCCACAGTTCCACACATCCGGAAATCTACCGCCGGCGGCAGATCCTTCTACCTCGCCGCCAATACCTGGAACACTCTCCCTACCGGCCTACGTCAAACCCAGGACCTGCTGGTCTTCAGACGACTTCTCAAGAACTGGCTCTTCGAGTAGCAGCAGCACCCCCCAGCGCCTTGAGACCCTCTTGGGTATGTAGCGCGCTCTACAAATGATTGATTGATTGATTGAGATAGCCGAGATCTGGCTGGGACAAAGGAGACGGCCGGAGACGCCGGGAGGACTTAGAATGGTGCCGGTGTGGACGAGATCGTGAGCGGCGGAGATCGACGGTCGCAGAGCGAAGAGTCAGGAGTGCGGACTGCGCTGTTAGTGCCCCCACCTCCGCCAGACGATCTCTGAGTGGCGGCAGCAAATTAGCGAGCAGAGGAGTTGCTGAGGGATGGTGAGCTGCTGAACCTCTAGTCGCCCCCCCTTCTGCCGAGGTGAGGAGGAATGCCCAATGTGAGAGGAGCGCTGTGATTGAGTGGCGGCTGGAGGCGGTTGCACCGCGATCTGCACACTACAGACGGGCTTGCACGCCTGCCGGGTATTCCTGACAAGGGAGCTGAGGATCTGATGTGACTTTGCTGCCTGCGCAGGAGGCCTGGTGGGGGAGAGCGAGGGGATGATTTGCAGGAGACGGACTCCTGATCTTCTGGTATGATCTCCGGATCGCTGCAGGACCTGAACTAATGCCTGAGCTAAGCTGCAACCTAAGAGTGGCGCTGAATGCGCTTATGCACATATGGTGGCGGGATGCCCGACTCAATATAGGGATGCATAGCTGCATACCTAGGAGGCGTTGAACCTACTGCTGGGAGACAAGGAGGGGACCCTGCCTGTACCCCGGGGTCGCTTGTGTGAAGGAGTGACCTTTTGCGGGTCCACTACTCAACGTTGGAGTGAGAGGAGAACTCAGAGAGGGGTGCAGGCGGTGAGCTGCTCTCCGGCCCCTGCTACAGCGCTGGGGCGACTGCGCCCAGACCTCAGCTGCAAGAGATGCAGTTTCCACCTTTGTAGTACAGGAGGGAGGACCGGTGTCGATTGAGTAGAGCACTTGCTGAGGCACTTGAGGAGGAGTACCATGGGCGGGAGATCTCCTTGTTCCCAAGACCAAGAAGAGGAGGGGCAGGATAAAGCGTGAAGTGCCTTGGACGACCCCGTACAAAGGCAACTAAAACTGATTCTGGCTGCCATAGCCGACACAAAGGCGACTCTTCATCAAGACATTAGCACGGTTGCGATGGGGCTTGGGTTATTGCAAGATGAACACAAGAAACATTCAAAGAGGGTCAAGAAAGTGGAACTCGACATTGAGGACATAGCACCAGCGCAAACAAATGTAGAACAGCAAGTATAGGCTTTAACAGACACTGTGATGACGCTGAAATGTAGAGCTGAAGATGCAGAGGGCTGCAATTGGAGGAACAAAACTAAGGGTCGTGGGTCTGCCGGAGGGGTCAGAAGGGAGAGATATGGTGTCCTCCCTGGAGAAGTGGTTCAGAGAAGTAGTGTCCCCAGAAGGAGGTACAGCTTTTTATAAGCTCAAGTGGGCCCACAGACCATTGGCCCCAGGGAGACCACCGATACCGGTAGTGGCCCGTCTACTCCACTTCCGAGATGGGGACTTATTGTTACAAAAGGCTAGAGTGGATGGCCCCTTCACTATGG
Organism: Lissotriton helveticus; assembly: GCF_964261635.1. Taxonomy (NCBI): domain Eukaryota; kingdom Metazoa; phylum Chordata; class Amphibia; order Caudata; family Salamandridae; genus Lissotriton; species Lissotriton helveticus. The sequence goes on from NC_136063.1 coordinate 1,130,553,104, forward strand.
ACAATGCCAGAGTCACACTATTCCCAGGCTACATGATGGATATACAGAAGAAGCGCGCCTCATACATAGTGATCAAGAAGGCTTTGCGGGAGGAGGGACTTCAATATTCCGTGATGTTTCCAGCCCGATTTGCGTATTATCCTGGATGGGAACACTCATTATGTGGACTCTCCACAAGAAGCGTGGGACTGGCTAGAAAACTACAGGAAGAAACCCCCAAGAGAGGAGGCGCTGGGAGTGATGCAGGAACGAGTACCCAATGGAGCTATGACACCGCGTCGGCGCACTCGCAATACAACTCAGAAGAAACCCATGACTATTCAGACGGCCCATGAGTGGATAGCAGCGCTGCAGGCACTGGTGGAGTTGGCGCAGGTCCGTACTCGTGCATCTGAAGAGGAGAAGGACGCTACCACTGACGGCTCGGCCGGGCCTGAATCAGACTCATCTCTAACTGGTGAAGAGCAGATGCCTGTAGTGACACCACAGACAGCGGATAATATTGCTTGACGTAGGTGACTGCACAATGGGAGCGGATTGGGCAAACACTGACGGGTGCGGCCAATAAGAGTCTGATGTTAACCCCGGCCTGGTTTAGAAGATTTGGGGCTGATGATTATCTATAGGAACTCTTAAGCCAGCTCCAGTCCCCAATGTCTCTGAATTCATCAGAGGCTTTTTGAGTGTGTTGTTTACATGGTTTGGATGGGTACTAGTTTCATGGTAGCTGTCCTGGGGTGGGGGAGTTGGGATTGTTTAGTAGATTTAGGGGTTATTCTGGCCAAGCATGTCACTATTCTAGGATGTAGGTGTGTTTCGCAGATGCAGATGCGATGGGTTCTACCAGTGATTTGAGGTGTCTATCCTGGAATGTGCGCGGTATACACTCCATGCGACCAGACAGAAACTCCATGCAAATTTGGTGCGGAGGGGTGTTCATATTGGCTTCCTGCAGGAGACACATTTGCAGGTGCAGGAGGGGGCAGTGCTACAGCGGCGCTGGCAAGGGCAATTATATTATACAACCTATTCAGCCTTTGCACGGGGTGTGTTGATTTGGGTGCGAGCGGGAGTGCCTTTCCAGTGTGGAGCACAGTTTATTGATTCAGAGGTCAGGTTTGTGGTGGTCCATGGGAAACTAGATGGACATGATTTTACCCTAGGTAGTATCCACGCTCCCAATACAGAGCAACCAGCTTTTTTTGCGCAGCGGTCCACAAAACTAGCACCTTACCTTACTGGGACGGTCTTGAAGGAAGGGGATTTTAATTGCATAACTGATATGATGTTGGATCGTTCTCACCCCCGCTCCACAATGCTCCCACGCATAAGATTGCAGAGGCCCGGCGACATTGGCAGACCAGATGGGGCTTAGTGGACACCTGAATGGCCCACCACCCAGATGACCGGGACTATTCCTACTATTCGGCGCTGCATGCGCTAGATGCTTGCCTGGATGCATTGCTGTGCTCTCCGGATGTACATGCCGGTGTGCACAGCAGCGAATATCTTGCCAGGATACTATCTGATCATAATCCAGTATTGCTCCGGCTGTGCTGGTCATGGTCCCGGGCTCGGATTCCTACCAGGTGACTCCGCCCGGAGGTATTAGAGGGCCCAGTGTTTGGAGAAACGGTGGGCACTACCATCACCCAATATTTTGAGGACAATGAGGGAACTGCTTCCACACCAGCTGTGGAATGGGACGCATTTAATGTGGTACTGCGAGGGAGATGCATAGCTGAGATGGTGGGAGTTTACAGGGTGCTCCTGGAGGAAGTGATGGAGTTTGAAACACACTTACAGGAGGTTGAGAAAGCTCACCCTAATAGACCAGATAGGCAGAGAGACTTGGAAGAGGCGCTGAAGGCTATAGCAGGGCAGGTGGACCATCTGTGATGTTTTGATCACAAGGCGGAACGTAACATGCTCGCATGCTGAGGGAGACAAGTTGGGTGCACTACTGGCCTGTCTGGATAACCCATCACGCAGGAGCTTGCCATATTAGAAATTTGCGATGCTCGGGGAGTCGCTTGCTTTACTCAAGGGGGTATAAATGGATTGTTTTATGATTAATACAAGGACCTATACAGGAGCAAGACTATTCGGACTGGGGACGAATTAGAGGGGTTCACATACGAGCTTCAGCTCCCACAACTGGAGGATGATACAGCTGAGGCACTGGGAGAGGACATGGAACTATGGAAAGTATGGGCTGCTATTAAAAATATGGCGAGGAACAAAACGCCAGGAACAGACGGACTCCTGATTGAGCTTTGTCACTTGCGCTGAGCAGTTAGCGCCGCGCTTAGTAAATTTGTACAATAAGGCGAAGCGCCTGGTCACCTCCCTGTGTCCACAAGAGAGGCGGTTATTATTCCGCTCCTAAACCCGGGTAAGGCGGCATGGGACAGAACGGCATATTGGCTGCTGTCCATGCTTAATACGAATAAGATATTAAGCTGTTGTCATGTTGCGGCGTCTTGCCGTTCCCGAGTGGCCGCTAGACACATACAGGCGATCGGGATCCTCACTTCCGGGCAGAAGTCGAGTCCCGGTCTAGTTGTCCATGACCCGCCTTCCTCCACCGAAGCGCTTCCGGGGGAGACGCTTAAACGCTGCGTTTCCCGTCGGCTCTGCGCTTTGGATTCAATCCGGATCCTGGATACGCCTGGTATCATCGGAGCCCCAACACCAGGGAGACTGCGGACGTGCAGGACCGCTACCAGTTGCCTGCAGGTGAACGCCGGGGAAGCTCTTCAGTTTCCCGTACTGTGCCCGCATAAGCGCTTGCAGCCACAGCACTTAGACAACGCTTGAAGCACTGTTGTTAGGTTGGAGCGCTATTCTTGTTTATACTTTGCCGCACAGGAGCGCTATTCTTTGTGCAACGCAGCGCAGGAGCACTATTCTTTGTTTGTGCCACGCCGCGCAGGAGCGCTATTCTTTGGTTTTACTTTGCCGCGCAGGAGCGCTATTCTTTGTACATAGCCACGCAGGAGCGCTACTTGGATTACAGTGATACAGCGCTGGGGCGCTATTCATGACTTGGTTGTGTTTGTGCAGGAGCGCGTGCCTTGGTTTTCCTTTTGACATCGGAGCATCCATGATTTCAGAGATCTACATGAGCCCTGGTGAGTTTGTGGATAAGGAGATCCTTTCTGTATGTGTTTAGAAGTCTACCCTGGAAGCAGGAGGTGTGGTATTTTCCTATTTGGGTCTTTCTTGTCTCCCCAGTTGGTACCAAAGATCCTACCCACGCTCCACTACCACCATAGCCTCTCCGTTTCTTTTCTGGCTCCTTTCCCTGGTTCCATCTCATCCCTGCTGGGTGCCACTCCCCGCACAGGATAGGTGGGTACAGGGGCGGTGGCTCTTGTCGTCTCTGCGGAATCGCTCCACAAGCAAAGGTAAGTCTTGTGGGGCACACAACAGCTGTATTTCGGCTACCCGCTGTTGCCCTACATGTCGACCCTAATTCATCGCGACCAATCTGGATTTATTCCTACTAGGAACACGGCCTTCAATATACGGCGCTTACTGCACATACTTGAAGCGGACACTTATCCCAGAGCCACTGTTCGGTGTTTGCCGTTGATATAGAGAAGGCGTTCGACAGTCTGGAATGACCTTATCTCTTCCATGTCAAGACCAGGTTTGGGCTGGGTGTGGATTTCATAGCATGAACGACCTTACTTTATAAGTTGTCTACAGCCCGGGTCAGGATGGGAGGGGTAGTGTCAGATGCTTGTGAGGTTACCCGGGGCATGAGACAGGGATGCCCACTGTCCCCACTATTGTTCGTGTTGGCTATGGAACCTTTAGCGGCAAAGGTCAGAACGGGGAGGTACTTTCGAGGGTTACAAGTGCAGGGTCAAATACATCATATAGCCGTATAGGCAGATGATTTGCTAATGTTCTTTTGTGACACAGAGGGGGAGTTACTGGGAGCACAGGCATTATTAAGTGAGCTGGGGGAGATGTCTAGCCTTCAAATTAACAGGGTTGAATACTACTTGTTCCCCACGGACGGACAAAGGGAGGATCTGCAAGAAGTGGCAGGAGTGAGGTGGTAATGCAGGTGCCTGCCCTACCTAGATTCCAGATATATCACTCATGGGCAGATATATTGAAAGGTAACATCGTAAGAGCGATTCATGTCTTGACAAGCAGTATTATTTTTGGGGAACACTGCCACTATTGGTTGCTGGGCGGGTGTCTTTACTTAAAATGGTGGCCCTCTCCTGCCTATTGTATTGGTTCGGAACCCTACCGATATGGATACCAGTGCGGATATTTAAACAACTTACATCCATGTCCACAGGATTTTTTAATGGGGCACAGGGAGGCGAAGGGATTCTTTGAAGGTGATGAAGCGCCCACGATCGGAGGGAGGCTGAGCGTTGCCTGACTTCGAAACCTATTACCTAGCTGTGCAATTGCAATGGTTGACACAGAAAGTTGCAATGAGACTAAGAGGTATGGAAGGTGAAGGAGGGGGTGCCCTGGAATTATGACAGCTCTCTCAAATAGTATTAGACCTCCCTCTAAGGCTGGGGTATTTAACAGAGGAACTCAGGACAACAAGGCAATGCTGGAAGCAGAGTTTTAAGAGGACGGGATTGAAAGTTCCATACGCCCCTGAGCTACCACTCTCTATGTGTGAGGCAATACCTCATGGGGGATCTTGGTGGGAGTTGAGTGACTGGAATGAGAGGTGATTGTCTTTTGTAGGAAATTTATATGACGATGGGATTATGCTGACTTTTGATACTCTACAGGAGAGGTTTGATTTGAGAGGTGGACACTTTTTGCTTCACGTGGCGCTAACTGTGGCTATCCGCGCCCACTGGAAGGAGGGATAAGGGGACGATGGAATGTCAATATCTAGTAACTGCGGCAGGGAAGTTTAAAGCGGTCACATGCCTCTAAAAGCGTATGACACTTGAGAAGTTGCCCCCCTTAGATACGCTGAAGCAAAAATGGGAAGTAGATGTGAGGAAAGAGATTCTGGAAAGGGCCTGGGCTGGGATAGTAGAACGAGCGTGGAAGAGTACCAGGAACGCTCGTTTCCAGTTGCTTCACTTTCATATCTTGCATCGGGCCTACCTCACACCGGCAAAAATCAAAACATACTTCAACACTGATTCAGACAAATGCCCAAGGTGTAGGGGGCAGATTTACCTCACATGATTTGGGGATGCCCACTTCTCGCTGGCTATTGGGATGAACTTATTGCATTATTGGAGGAGGTGACTGATAGAGAGTTGGGACGGGAGAGAGGAACTTGTATATTGCATTGGTTTCCACATACCGCTTGAACCAAAATTACTAGCAAGTTTATAGACATGGGGTTGGTGTTGGCTAAGAGAGAAATCACTTTGCATTGGAAGGAGAGAGGGCCCCCGAGTTTAATTAGATGGAAGTAGAGCTTATCAAATGGGCAGAATGTGATGGATTAGCACGACTACAGCTACCGAGGAGAGCAGGAAGTGAGGGAGCGCTGGAGGCAGCCAGAACATGGGAACACTTGGTGGGATTATTAAAGAAACCAGAGGATGGGAGTGGCAGTGACGAGGAACCGGGAACCCCGGACACAGCCTAAGCTCTTTGTACCGTGTGGGAGTGGCTGCCCGATCACGTTTGACAGGTGTTGGTAGAGTGAAACTGGAGAGAAAGCCTGTATGACTTGTGTTAAATGGGAATTGGAACTAGCTGACAGTGCGCAATAATTAGTTATTGCTGACCATAAAGAGACAATAGATGTGATATGCCTGGAGGTAGGATGGGAGGGGATAGGTAGTTTAAGGTTTAGATTTATTGGGAGTTATGGAGCTATGGAGTTATATTTGGAATATACTGAATATTGGAATAGGCAGTCCTAGTAACAGGACTGTTGGTTCTCAAACAAACAATGGAGACGAAAACTTGGATGATGCCAAAATTAATAAGTGGAAGGCTTGATATCATGAGGGAGGGAGTGAATGGATCAATGATGTATGCAAAGTGCTTCTTTTGTTTTATAAACCTAATAAAGTGTGTTTAAAAGAAAAATCACTCTCGGAAAGAAGGGGTAGTAATGTGGCTGTATTCAGAGTAGCACATCTTTCTATCGGGATGTGTTGAGCAAACAATGTCAATTCATAACCAGTAAGACGTGTTCTGGTGAGGTGCTGTGTCTTTTTCTTGTTCAAGAGCGTGTCCATAGCATGGGGTACCATGATTGTGAGGTCAGTATCAAGTATGAGTCTAGCCGATTGTCTGATCGAAGTGGCCACAGCCACGACCGCTCTTAGACAACTCAGGAGTTCCCCCGCAACAGGATCAAGCACAGCAGAGAAATAGGTGCACGGCCGTTGCTTATTTCTAAATTTTTGTGTTAGGACAGAAAGCGCACAACCAGCCATTTCATGGACGTATAACACAAATGGCTTACCGTAGTTAGGTGCGACAAGCACAGGAGCCGAACAAAGCGCAGTTTTCAATTGCGCAAAAGACTGCTGACATTCAGGCACCCAGGGCAGAGACTCATGCACTTCTTTAGTTGTTAATGCAAGCAAGTGTTTGATTAATAAGGAGTAGTTAGGTATCCACTGCCGACAGTAGGAAGTGATACCTATAAAAGCGCGCACATCTTTTTGAGTTTGTGGAATAGGCATTTTAACAATGGTACTAATAAGCTCAGGGTTAACCTCCTACCCTCTTTTGTCAGTAGGTGACCTAAATAGGTGACCTCCTGTTGAAAAAAATCTGAAATTTAGAAAGGGAGACTTTATGTCCATTATTAGAAATGGGCTCTCTGGTTGGCTAAGGCTTGCGCCAAAGCCAGGCAGAGACAACCACTCTAGTCAGGGCAAGGGAGTTACTCGCCAAAGATAACCCCTGCTCATCCCCTTGGTAGCTTGGCACTTACTCGCCAAAGATAACCCTGCTCACCCACTTGGTAGCTTGGCACGAGCAGTCAGGTTTATCCCGGAGGCAATGTGTAAAGCTTTTGTGCAACACACACACACACAGCAGCAACACACTAGGCACACCACAAAAGTAACTCCAGACAAGGTTATATATAAAAATAGCCTTTGTATTATAATAAACACATTAAATGATAATCACACAATGTGTACTGTGCCAACTGGCACTAGGCAGTATTTACAGGGGACTATTTACACATGAGAGGACCAATGGGGCCACTGTCAAAACCATCACAAATCACAAATTGTAAGTGTAGCACAATTAGTATATGTAGCGCACAACCAGTAACCACTGGCGAAATACTGAACTCAGCCTTATCAGATTAGGCATAAACCATATTAGGATCACACATTATGTACCCACCTCAAACATACATTATGTAAGAATCAAGAGGCATAGAACAGATTAGGAGAATGCATTGCGCAACAGGCATCACAAGCATAAGTGCATTATGCAATACCCAGCATAAACCTTAGGAAATAAATTGGCATAAAAACAGGGTGCCTGAATCGGGGGCACAATGCACTGAAAATGGCCCCAGGCCAACTGGCCTCCCACAGGGGCTCAAACTGCCCAATGTCCAGAATGTCAGGGTGGGCTGTAAAAGCAGCAAAGTCAAGTGCCCAGTTGCACCACCTAAACGTGGCAGCTGCCCACTAATTGCTGGGCAGCTGTGGAAATGAAGCACGGGCACCAGTGTGGCCCCTGATCCCCTCTCTGGGACTCTATCACCAAAAATGCCCTCCGTTATAGCTGCCACTGTCTGGCGGGGAACCTGTGAGTATGCAACTAGGCCTAGGCACAACTGTGCCCTCTGGGGCTCGCTGGGGCTCTTCAATTAGCTCGGCCCCCTCGTTGGAGCACACAACCCAGAATGCTGTGTTTGGTCCCGCAATCAACAAGCCCCTTGACCCCACGGCAACACGTCTCGTTGAGTCCAGTCTCAGCACGGCTTTTCCTTCACATCAGCAATGGGGGTGGAAACAAGGCTTGCGAGACTCCCGGGCTGGCGGCGGTGGTTTCCTTTTAATACTCGGGGTGGGCTTCCGCCTACCAGATAAGTTCAAAATGCGGCAAGAACGCGGGGTGGGCACCTGCTTGTTAGGAGAATGAGCACCAAAGGCTGCTGAAAAGCGGGGTGGGCAACCGCCGTAAAAGCAGCAACAGCGGGGGAATCCCTACATCGGGATTCTCTCGAAAAGGATCGCAGCTCAGCGCTGCCCACCGCCAGCTCCTCATTAGGTCAAATTATAATAAAGCGCTCCCCCAAATAAAAGTAAAGCGCTCTCAGGCTCTTGAAGTCCCAAGTCCAGGGAAAGCCCTTCAGGATGAAGGGGGGCAAAGGGCTGGGCCCAGGCAGGCCAGCTCACAGGGCCCTCCAGCAGGGAGACAGTACCTAGTGGCGGTTCCTCCTGGAGGCCAGCAGCAGTAGCAGGCCCCCCTCTAGTCGGGAACAGCACAACAGAACATTTATACACCCTTTTCCCTTTGTCTGTAAGCACAGGGCTGGGGAAAACAGATGCAACGGGTTTGGGTGAGCTTTGGAGCACTTTGTTTTGCTCAGCTCCTCTCTTTGTCAGGTGCGGGCTCAGGGATCAGACGCACCACAGGGGGGAGCCAGCATTTTGGAGGGTAGGCACAGCCCTATTCAGGTCCTAGGTGCAACTCCTACCTCCAATCTGCATGCAGATCTCTCTATTCACCACTGGGCTGACTCCCCCTGGCTCCTGGAGCCACCCATACCTCTCAGCTCCTGTCAATCACTAGCCAAACATGCAATTCACATCAGGCAGGCAGACGCACAGTACACAGAAATGCCAACTTCTAAAAGTGGCATTTCTACACCAGTCACCATATATCTGCGCACACCATTGCGCAATTTTATTCTCACGAGTTCATACATACTAAAGTCGCCCCTGCAATCCTCTCATACCAAGAATTACCAGGGACACACATATCCCCTATGCATTCCTATGGGAGGGCAGGCCAATCTCACCACACGCACTCAGAGCACGCACACACTTTACACTGGGCCACAGTGCTAAAGTGCGCAGAGGCCAAAAACTACCAATATCAGGTCACAGAAAAGGCAAAAAGTTTAGGGGTGAACCTGCCAAAAGGGCCAAGTCAACCATCCATGATGAGCTAAATGCAGCAACAAGTTAACCGTACTATCTCTACAACACATTAGAGAATGAGCCTCAGACGACCGCAATCAACTCAGCTATTCCAAATAACCATCAAGCCGATGGTCTAATCCAACCTACTTTGCCATTGCCCTAAAATAACACTCTCTGGTCATCCTATAAGCTTTACGATCTCAATGATATTACAAAAACGTTATCGACTATCAAACCCAACAACTAATTCAATGACCCTCTCTCCTCTAAATGCCTATCTCCTATCTACCCCATCATCACCCCTCTCTAGACCAAAATTATCAATTCTTCTCTCTGTCAAGGCTCCATCCCGAATTGCCTCAAAAATGGTCAAGTCACCCCCATACTGAAAAAACCTTCATATAACTCCTCTGCCCCAAATACCAATAACCAGCATTCCCATGCTAGCCAAGGTCTTGGAAAAATATGTTCAACAACAATTAACCCAACACATCACAAATTTCAAGCTTCTGGACTGCTGCCAATCTGGATTCAGACCTGGACACAGCACCAAAATGGCAATTCTACACATTGTTGACAACACCCTACTTGCACTCGACTAGAATGAAACGTGTATGCTAGTGCAGCTCGACCTCTCGTCCGCCTTCGATACTGTTAACCATGGCAAAATACTAGAAAGGCTAGAAAACAGGATGGGGCTATAGGGCACAGTCCTTCAATGGTTCAAATCCTCTTTGGAAAACAGGATGCAAAGGTTTATTGTGGCCTCGAAGGGGAGCTAATGAAGATCAATCAGTATTTGGGTGATGAGGTCAAATATCATGCGAGCAGATTTGAAGGGCATAAGTCCAGATTGTGATAACCTTGTCTAAATGGCGTTGCTGTAGTCAAGACGAAGCAGATGTTACAACCAGTGCTGTTGGCCCGCTACTAGCACTACTAGCACTGCAGCCTAGAGAGAACTGCCCGCTCATCGACACGAAATTGACTTTGACGGCGAGCCCGAATATAAAAAACCGAACTAGAACAGCAGCACAAGTTCTATACAGTGGTCCCGCTTCGCGGATTTTTTGAAGAAAAACGCTGAGGCACAACTAGCTTCCACTTAGAGAGCCCACGGTCCTGACGAGAGCTCCAGAACTAAGGAGTTCGAAACGCGTAGACCCCTACAGATCACGTTTTATACGTGGAAGCCACAAGATATTTGAAAGCATTTTCTCTGAAAGTAGAAAGTCAATTTATGAATCAGAATCTATGGCTTCTTGAAACAAAGTGTATATAAAGTGTAAAAATTGTATGATTTTTTAGACTGACAATTGGTTGAGTGTTTGTTGAGTATGATGGATCATGTCCCCCAGTATGAATGAAGGTTGAAAGTTAAGTTTTGTCACAATTTACGTTTATGTTTCGTTCTTTTTGTAATGTGTCTCAAGAAAATGTTTTGCGAACAAAAAAACGTTAAAAAAACATGAGAAAAAGAAATATTTGCAAATAAAAGGCAAATCTACATGGATTAACTCAATGATAAAAGTCTCCCTTGCATTTAGTTCTAATTCAGATGCAGGAAACAAAATAGTAGGTTGACATTATTTGGCAGTATTGGCATTTTTGTGTGATAACAATAGAGACATCAGCGGGCCAGACCCTACATCCAACCGTTCACTTTAGAGGCTGCAAACTAGTAGTTGACTCAGGCTCAGTTGGTGAAAAGTCAGATCTGTTTTAGTCACCTAACTACACGTTAGGCTGGAGCAGCTTGCCTGTGCACATATGTGAGTAGAGCGTACAGAGCGGCAAGTGTGACAATATTTTGATTAGATGTTATCAATCATTTCACAGGACATTGTGAGGCCTTAAAAGTACTGGAAATCATGTTCACAATCAGTAGATGGTAGGATTTGTTAAAATGTGGTAGCCTACCATCTAACTCTGTAGTGGTGGCAAGCATGTGGTCACTTTCCTAGCAACAGCTTTTTCATATACGAGAATCATCTTCTACTTCTCCTCAATGTTTCAGTTGTTACACAGTATTTGCAATTGTTGCATATCGGTTTATACTGACACAGCCATGACCCCCTACCCCATCCCCCGGGGCCCTCAACACCTAAAAGTAGATGCCCTAGTGTCAACCCCGGGCACCACCCTGTAATTGTTTTGGGCCACATTGCACCTGTCTGGAGGGAGCAGCTACTAATGCATCAGTGCAGGCAGGGAAACAAATACAAAATCTGCTCCCAGCAGCTGAGAACATTTTAAAGCTCCCATCCGTTGGGAGTAGATTTAGTGTTTGCTTCCACATGGTGGGAGATTAAAAAATGCTCCCGCCAAGTGAGAGCAAACACAGGTTTTCCTGTCTGTGCTGGTGCGGTTAGGGAAATTACTATGTTCCGTGGGTGGGCTCCCTTGGTACATAGCATGTGAGCTGGCTCCAGGACACAAAAACAACCCTCAGAGGCAGTTTCCACTTTCTATGTGTGCTGCGGTGTTAGTAAATCTGGGAATGTGTCAGAATCCATGGGTGAATGCGTGTGAACACTCACACTCCACCCATGGAATGCCTTCTTTGAGCAGAGTAACACAAGGCAGCCACTTGCGCTGCCTTGCATTAATCCACATTTACCAAGCCACACAGGACCATGCAAGGTTTTGCATTGCTCTTGCATTGTGAAAGGGCGATGCAAAACCTTGATAAATATAGCCCTGGGTATTCATATTTTGAGTAGGCTCCGTAAGTAATTCAGAAGCGCGGCTCCGTAGGAAATATGTAAACTATATACAGCCTATCCATCTTTCTAGAAGCTCTGTCAACATGTCTTTGACAAAACAAACATAGTGTTCAGCCCTCGTGTTGATTTGACAAATTTCATATTTAAAAAACAGAGTATATAAATCATAAGAACTAGTTTGAAAGTATCATTGTGATCAGATTACTATGGCTTGCCAGTGACAGTAACATTTTACACTATGGCAGAAATAATGTTGCTACAATCATTAATTCCAAACAATTGGAAGTTTTGAAATAAAGATGCAATCTGAACAAAGAGGTTAAATATTTTTAGAATTATAAGTGCATTGTTGAGCAGCATAATTCACCTTAGTATTTATATATGAAGTTACATGGAAATTATCTTTCACTTTAGAATCACCATCTGCCTGGAGGTTTTTTTGTCAGTACACCTGTTTTCACATTCCAATTAATGTCTTCAGTATAAAACTAAAATTGAAGCATATGATAATTCATCTCGAGTGCAGAGAACTCTATCATTATTCGCTACCATGTTCCATCTTCCGAGTCACATTCTAACATTGAGCATGATTATGATAGTGGGCGGTCAGACTGCCGTCTGTTATCATGGTGGTCAGGAGATGGCCTGATAAGCAAGTGACAGTCCGAGTGCCTGCTAACTATAGAACATCTCTGATGGTGGTCAGAAAGTGCTCTTTAACACGGCAGCTGGTGCTGAGGCCCAGGAAAAGCATGCATGTGTTGCATGGCACACGATCCATGGATGTGTGTGTGTCCCCAGGTCCCATTTGCAGAGTCCAACAAGGAAAGGGGGCCCTATTTGGGGCCCCCGGAGTCACATTCCAATAGCCTTTTCATGGCGGTCAGACTGCCATGAAAAGGGTGTCGGAAAGGGACATCATAATCCCGATTGCAGGGCCTGCCTCTACACCACTGCCATTCAAGGGATATAATTCCAACCACCGCCCAGACAGGAAATGAGGTCCTGTCGGAGGTGACGGTCCCCCCTATGGTTTCTGTCCGACCATCTGAATCATAATGCGGTGGTCGGATGCTCCTGAGTTAAGCAAATCTCTTAGCTCCAAAGTCTTTAGTTTTGATTTGCAGTTCAGAGAACCCACTTTCTTTGTCACTTTTGTCTGATTATTGTGACAAATGCCCCCACCCATAAATCATTAACTGCACCTTGATATTTTCCTGTTATTTTCCTGTCTTTTTATACAGTGTTTCCCAGTATTCAAAGTAAGATTTTTTAGGTGTTGAATACTACAATTTAGTTTCACTTTAGCAATTTTTACACCTCTTGCAGTCCTTTCTGCATGAACCCCGTTTTGCCTGAAATAGTGCTAGGCAAGGCCCGTTGATGCTGGGACAATTCCTATAGAGAAACCAATCACAGTCAGAGTTCCCATTCATTACTTTACCACTCAAAAATCATGCAGGGCAAGGAAAAAGGTATGCAAGAAGGAGACAAATAGAGCAGCTTTCTAACTCTTGAGGGGGTAATGCAGGAATCATTTGCACGTCTCATAACGATCTGTAGGACATTATTGACAAAGATGTAGCCACAGCATCACACAAATATGCAACAAAGGCTACAAGAAATGTATCTGAACATAAAAATAAGGTGGAGCCTGAAGCATGCAGAGGGAAGTTGATACAGGAGTCTCGGTCAATTTAAATGCGATAGCATTTAAGGGTAAAGTTAGATTTAATGTATGATGATTCTTCAACAGGCACTAAAAACCTTTTTGGTTCAAATGGTCATCCATTCACGAGACATTATATGTCGTGAATGAAGTATGTAGAAGAAATGGGGTTTCCAAGTCCTCAGCACATTATATCCAATGATAGAGTTTGAAATAGAGTTCCTGCAATAAAGTTACAGCACATTTTTTACTTCCTGCCTTTTCCTCTGCTTTGGCTACAGGCAGAGGTAATACCTTGGCATTACTTTTCATCCCATAGACTTTAAAGTTAAAGGCTCACTGAGAGGGGTTCATACTGCTTTGAACTTTTCTTTACGTACAGCCACTATTATTTTAGGCTTTGAGGTCTCTTTTAATACTGCCCAAAAAGATAATCTTCCAAATATTACTTTGAATTGTTCCATGAAGAGGGAATTATTACCTAATGACTGAATGTTGTTATTTATCAGTGGGGTGGGCCAAACCAGGGTGTTGTTACGCGAATAAGACAAACTGAAGGTAGCTGTGGACTGATCTGTCTGGAATAGTTGGGGTCAAGCCAAAAATTCTGCGTACACTAGGCCAGAAATGGTTGAAATAGCTAGGATCTCTGGAAACATGCTTATCAATAATATTAATAATAATGATAATAATAATAATATAAGTTCAAACTTTCAACAAAATACAATTAATGTCATTGCATTCTTCTTCAATGAGGATCCACTTATTCGTGTGATGCCATATGCATTTCGGGACGGATAGTCCCTTCTTCAGGGGCCACTACAAGACAAATATAGCAAAACGTCAAGTCAACCAAAAAATGTATACTATTACTAACTACCAAGCACTTCCTGTAGCCAACTCATTGAAGAAGAATGCATTGACATTAATTGTGTTTTGTTGAAAGTTTGAACTTATATGTTTCAATTTTCAGCAATGCATTGAAGCATTTGTCATCACCAAAGAGAAAATACAATGAAACACTTGACGATAACAATATTGCGTAAATGTGGTGATTTGATTTAGTAATTCATTTATAAAAATTGATAAAGTTGGATGTAAGAACACACCCAGCTGGGCACCCATTACTTTCAGGCATTTGTTTACCTGATTTGTTATCTTACTAATTCATGATGTGGGATGGGCATCCCACAGATACTGAGTGGCACGCTTAAACATTTCAAGTTTACGAACAGTATATTTAGTTTGCTACTTGAAGGATTAGTAAACGGAGTGCGTCACTGAAACTCATTATTGTTTATTCAAATCATGGAATTTTTGCCTAACATGGAGGTCCTCACAAATCAATCAAATCACTTTTGCATTAAAATGACTTCTGTTGTCACTCTAGATCACTTGGAGCAAGCTGAAACGAGGAAAGAACTCCTTCAGTAGTACCTCTGCAGTGGTAATGGCTGTATTGTCTTTGGTGGGGTAAGCCTCAACCACTTTACTGAATGCACATACAACCACCAGAACATACTTCAGATGATTACATCTCTTTAACTCGATCCGGCAACATCCATCTCTGCTTCGCTGATTTATCAATCCAACATCCTTCGTCATTCAACTGTGCGGTACTTTCCAGCCACACTGCTAATTTTTCTATTGTGGCTTTACTTTGTATTTCTTTTACATTTTCAAGGGTATCTTCAAACATGACAACCTTAGGGACCCACCTAGATGGACCTGCTACAAACATACTTTTCATTTTTGTCCGGGCCATTTTCTTAGCTGTCTGATATGCAAAAGCATTTCCTCAACCTATATCATCAGTGACCTTCCGGTGGGCCCTACACTTCACAGGTGACAATTTCTTGGGGAGTGTCAAAGTAGACAAAAGCCTCAAGATGAGGTGCCCATACTGAATTTTGGTGCCATGCGAAGTAAGGAATCCTCTTTCCGCTCAAAGGCACCCAAAATTATGCAGGACTCCAAAGGCATACTGGCTGTCAGTATAAATATTGACAACTAGCCCCTTGCTGAGTTCACTAGCTCGAATAAGGGTAACTAACTCAGCAGCTTGAGCTGACTGATAAGGGACCTGTGATGTCTCTACCACCATGCTCAGTGTGGTAATAGCATGGGCTGCAGTGGTGGTGCCATCTGTTAATTTAAAACAAGAGCCATCAACATATAGTTCCCCTTGTGGGTCAGATAAGGGAACATAAGTCAAGTCTACCCGTCCTTTCGTCTCTTCCTCCATTCAGACGATGGAATCATTTTTGTGAACTTCATCACTCTCGGAAAGGAGGGGGTGTGGCTTGGCCAGCAGTGATGGCGGCCGCGTAATCAAAGAGCTCCGCATCAGCCTCACAATTATCCTGCTGAGAATGAGTAGCCGGAGCTGATTTTCGCACCACTGTGCCCTTTGAAGATCGAGCACCGTAAGCAAGACCCGACAGTATTGGGGTAGATGAGATAGCTGAGATCTGGCTGAGACAAAGGAGACGGCTGAAGACCCAAGAGGACTTAGAATGGTGCCGGTGTGGACGAGATGGTGAGCGGCAGCGATCGATGGTCCCAGAGCGAAGAGTCAGGAGTGCGGACTGCACTGTTGGTGCCCCCACCTCGGCCAGACGATCTCTGAGTGGCGGCCGCAAATTAGCGAGCAGAGGAATTGCCGAGGGATGGTGAGCTGCTGAACCCCTAGTTGCCCCCCCCTTCTGGTGAGGAGGAATGCCTAATGTGAGAGGAGCGCTGTGATTGAGTGGCGGCTGGAGACGGGTGCACCGCGATCTGCACACTACAGACGGGCCTGCATGCCTGAGGGGGATTCCTGACAAGGGAGCTGAGGCTCTGATGTGACTTTGCTGCCTGCGCAGGAGACCTGGTGGAGGAGAGCGAGGGAACGATTTGCAGGAGGTCCGGGGGCAGCCTGAGACACGATATTGAACATCCCCTGCCCTGGCCCTGGAAAGCGGTGGAGGCCTGCGGGCTGGGCTTCTTCAGAGGACCCGCCTCCACTGAGTACAAACCCACCAGGGAGACCCCTGAGAGCGGGAAGCTGCTGCGATGCAGTGGTGAGACCTAGAGACAGCCTTCTGATCTTCTGGTAGGTTCTCCCGATCGCTGCAGGACCTGAACTAATGCCTGAGCTGAGCTGCAACCTAAGAGTGGTGCTCAATGCTCTTATGCACCTATGGTGGCGCGATGCCCGGCTCGATATAGGGATGGACAGCTGCGTACCTAAGAGGCGTTGAACCTACTGCTGGGAGACACGGAGGGGACCCTGCCTATACCCTGGGGTCGCTGGTGCAGGTGTGAGGAAAGTGGAACTCAACATTGAGGACATAGCGCCAGCGCATAAAAATGTAGAGCAGCAAGTACAGGCTTTAACAGACACGGTGATGATGCTGGAACGTAGAGCTGAAGATGCAGAGGGCTGCAATTGGAGGAACAAAACTAAGGGTCGTGGGTCTGCCGAAGGGGTCAGAAGGGATAGATATGGTGTCCTTCCTGGAGAAGTGGTTCAGAGAAGTAGTGTCCCCAGAAGGACTTACAGCCTTTTATACGCTCTAGTGGGCCCACAGAGTGCCGGCCTGGCCATTGGCCCCAGGGAGACCCCCGAGACTGGTAGTGGCCTGTCTGCTCCACTTCCGAGTCAGGGACTTATTGTTACAAAAGGCTAGAGTGGATGGCCCCTTCACTGTGGACAATGCCAGAGTCACACTATTCCCCGACTACACGATGGATGTACAGAAGAAGCGCGCCTCATACATAGCGATCAAGAAGGCTTTGCGGGAGGAGGGACTTCAATATTCCGTGATGTTTCCAGGTCGATTGCGTATTATCCTGGATGGGAACACTCATTACGTGGACTCTCCACAAGAAGCGTGGGACTGGCTAGAAACTACAGGAAGAAAACCCCGAGAGAGGAGGCGCTGGGAGCGATGCAGGAACGAGTACCCAATGGAGCTATGCCACCGCGTCGGCGCACTCGCAAAAGAACTCAGAAGAAACCCATGACTACTCAGACGGCCCATGAGTGGATAGTGGCGCTGCAGGCGCTGGTGGAGTTGGCGCAGGTCCGTGCTCGAGCATCTGAAGAGTAGAAAGACGCTACCACTGACAGCTCGGCCGGGCCTGAATCAGACTCATCTCTAACTGGTGAAGAGCAGATGCTTGTAGTGACACAGCAGACAGCGGATAACATTGCTTGACGTAGGTGACTGCACGATGGAAGCGGATTGGGTGAACACTGACGGGTGCGGCCAATGAGAGTCTGATGTTAACCCAGGCCTGGTTTAGAAGATTTTGGGCTGATGATTATCTATAGGAACTCTTGAGCCAGCTGCAGTCCCCAATGTCTCTGAATTCTTTAGAGGCTTTTTGAGTGTGTTGTTTACATGTTTTGGATGGGTACTAGTTTCATGGTAGCTGTCCTGGGGTGGGGGAGTTGGGATTGTTTAGTAGATTTAGGGGTTATTCGGACCAAGCATGTCACTATTCTAGGATGTAGGTGTGTTTTGCAGATGCAGATGCGATGGGTTCTACCAGTGATTTGAGGTGTCTATCCTGGAAAGTGCGGGGTATGCACTCTATGTAGCCAGACAGAAACTCCTTGCATACTTGGTGTGGAGGGGTGTTCATATTGCCTTCCTGCAGGAGACACATTTGCAGGTGCAGGAGGAGGCAGCGCTACAGCGACGCTGGCAAGGGCAAATATATTATACAACGTATTCAGCTTTTGCACGGGCGTGTTGATTTGGGTGCAAGCGGGAGTGCCTTTCCAGTGTGGAGCACAGTTTATTGATTCAGAGGGCAGGTTTGTGGTGGTCCATGGGAAACTAGATGGACGTGATTTTACCCTGGGTAGTATCTACGCTCCCAATAGAGAGCAACCAGATTTTTTTGCCCAGCTGTCCAGAAAACTAGCACCTTACCTTACTGGGTCGGTCTTGTTGGAAGGGGATTTTAATTGCATAACTGATATGATGTTGGATCGTTCTCACCCCCGCTCCCCAATGCTCCCACGCATAAGATTGCGGAGGCCCGGCGACATTGGCAGAACAGATGGGGCTTAGTGGACACCTGGAGGGCCCACCACCCAGACGACCGGGACTATTCCTACTATTCAGCGCTGCATGATCTACATGCTCGCCTGGATGAGTTGCTGTGCTCTCCGGACTTACATGCCGGTGTGCACAGCATATCTTGCCAGGACACTATCTGATCATAATCCAGTATTGCTCCGGCTGTGCTGGTCATGGTCCCGGGCTCGGATTCCTACCTGGGGACTCTGCCCGGAGGTATTAGAGGACCCAGTGTTTGGATAAACGGTGGGCACGACCATCACCCAATATTTTGAGGATAATGAGGGAACTGCTTCCACACCAGCTGTAGAATGGGACGCATTTTTTTTTTTTTTTCTTTCAAAAACCTTTATTCGTTTCCTTTAAGTGTACACTGCTATTCAGCCAACAACCCGGAGGCAGGCAGCGAAGATCAATCCGAATATTTCCAGTAAACAAGTCGTGTACGCTTACGCAGATAATTACTGTATATTCTTATTCAACAATTAACATAAACATTCGTGAGAGATTGTCACATGTCAGCAGAAACAATCACTATTAATTATCCCCAGATTCCGTAGTCCACAGTGTCAGCCACTCATTCTTGTAGGCTGTACCTCAGTTCGCCCCTTTCACATCTTTAGGATTCCCTGTTCCCCCCCTCAGTCACTTTCCTCACCGCCCGAACGAGCCAGCCAGTTCACCAGTGGTTCCCAGATATCGGAGGGCCTAGAGCGAAGCGGCATAAGCTCCCAGTACGCCGATAGCTGGTCTTTGCAGTACACTGCTGACTTTATCCAACCAGCCATCGTAGGAGGGGACTGCTGTTTCGATTTAATTGCTATCTGTCGCTTGGCGAGTAGGAGCAACAATGCCACCAGCTTTCTGGACTCGCCTGGCACAGGCAACACAAATCCCAGTAGACCCACTAGCGGGTCAAGACCCATGAGTATATTTACCATCAGACCAATCGTGCGAAACACGCTCTCCCAGTACATGGCTATGTGGCCGCAGCCCCAAGACAAATGAAAAAATGTAGCCTCTCCCTCTCCACATCTCCAGCAAGAGGCGTCAGTTGTCAGTCCCATCCTGACCAATTGCAAGGGTGTGCGGTACGTTCTATGCAAGTAATTAAAATGTATGAGCCGCAGCCTGTAATTGGGCGATAGGTGTTCTAGTTGCGTGCAGCAAAACGTCCATTGCTTTTCTGATATGGTTATACCCGCTTCCCTCTCCCAGGCCATCCTGGAGTCAGTGTGTTGGACAGGTGTCGCGTTTTGTGTAGTCCTGTAGATCCGCGTTATCAATTTATGCGAGGAGGCGTTTGAGAGGACCTCTTCCAATGCCGCCAGTGTTGGCGGAGCCTCCGGGAAGACCGGGTATCTACGTTTGCATGCCGCCCGCAGCTGATAATACAATAAGAGTTCCGAAGCCGTCGGGTTCGTGGATTCAGCCATATCTTGTAGTGCTATGAAGTTGTCATCCGGGTACAGATCTCCCGCCACCCTCAGACCTCTCTTGCTCGCCCTTCTAACCACTGCCGCATCAGTAAGCGGTTCTAGTAGGGGGTTGCCATCCAGTGGCATGCTCGGTGCATATAGTTCGCTTACGCCTGCGCGCTTAGCTATACCTGCCCACGCCCAGCGCACCATCTCCACGGTGTCAACATCCTCATGGCGACGTTTATACTTTTTGTACACCGCCGTCCTTAGGGGGCAAGGGGATGCCACGTCCATCTCTATGGCCACGTGCGGTTGGTACGGAATCGGATGGTGCCAGTAATATAGATACTGGGCCTGCGCACTATACGCATATAGCTCAAAGTCTGGCGCAGCCAGACCACCCTGGCGGAACGGGAGAGTAAGCAGGTTCCAGGCTACTCTAGGTTGTCTACCCGCCCAGACTAATTCTATGACCGCAGAACGAAGCCTGCTAAAGAATGCCATTGTTAGCGGCAGTGGTATATTAATGAAGAGATATAGGAATTTGGGGACCACCACCATTTTTGCAATGGCAATGCGACCCGTCAGTGATAGCGGAAGCGTCTTCCATTTCTTAACCTTACCCTCCAGCCAGTCCATCGCCACTCCAAAGTTTAAGAGCCAGATGTCGTGCACTGTGCGGCTCACTCTAATACCCAAGTATTTTACTTCCTCCTCTACCCAGGCAATCGGGAACTCAGTATGGCATTTGACCGTGCTATCTGTGAGTGGCAGCATGGTTGACTTCGACCAGTTAATATTGATCCCCGTGAGGCCGCTATATCTAAGAACCTCCCTCATCAGCGGGTCAAAATTCTCCTCCGGGTCCATCATATAGATCGTAACGTCATCAGCGTAGAGCGAGATAAGCAAGCCGTGCGACGTGAAGCCAATGCTTCTCTGGGTGTGGTGTTGTCGCATACGGGCCGCAAGCGGTTCTGTGGCTATCGCAAATAATAAGGGGGAGAGTGGGCATCCCTGCCTCGTCCCTCTAGTTATCTTGATTGAGTCTGAAGTTTGACCGTTGACCCGCACTCGTGCGGTCGGGCTATTATATAGAATGCCGATGCGCTTGGCAAACAGTGGGCTGAATCCCATTCGGGTAAATAAGGCGTATAGGAACTTCCACTCGAGTGAGTCGAATGCCTTAGTCGCATCGAGCAATGCAGTAGATAGTGCAGTAACCCGAATAATACTCTCAGATTGTGCGATGTGGATCTCTCCAGCACGAAACCCGACTGGTCCGAGAGTGCAATTTGAGGGAGCATATATTTGAGCCGGTCCGCCAGTAGTTTCGCGTAGATCTTGCCGTCTACATTAATGAGCGAAAGGGGGCGGTAGGAGTCCGGCTCAACAGGGTCTTTACCAGGCTTGAGTAAGGTGATGATCAATGCCTCGCGCATTGACTTCGGAAGTACCCCCGTTTCGACCCCCTCCTCGAAGGCCTTGTATAGTCTAGGCACTAAAATATCGGCATATTCTTTATAGAACTCCGACGTCAATCCGTCTGGTCCCGGTGCTTTACCAGGCGGCATGCTCGCAATTATTACCCGTATGTCCTCCTGCGAGAACGGTAAGTCCATATATTGTCTGGCCCCATTGTTGAACCAGGCCAGAGCAATCGTGTCTAGGTAGTCCGTAAGTGTTTGATCGTCAGGTGTGACTTTGGACGTGTAGAGTGTGCGGTAGTAATCAGTCATGACCTTGAGGACGGCCTGGGGTTCCCTAACTATGTCCCCCCTCTCATCCCTGAGCTCCAACACATATGACGCACCCCTAGGAGTCCTAAGCATGTTTGCCAGCGTCCGGCCTGCCCTGTCTCCCTCCCGGTACCTCCGGGCCTGACCATCTTTCGCTAGAAAGGAAACCTCTCTGTCCGCTTCTTCCTGGTATTGCGTGAGTTTCGAACGAAACTCAGCCCTGATCTTGTCCGTAGGCTCCTCCCTGAGTAGTGTTTCCAGTGCTGCCAGTTCAGTTTCTAGTGTTTGTAAAGTGCCCCTAATGGAGCGGAGTACCCCTGTTTTCAGCGACATGCAACATCCCCTGGTCACCACTTTACATGCTTCCCATAGCGTACCTGGGGAGTCTACCGAGCCCTCATTCAGTTCAAAATATTCCTCCAGTTTTTCCCTCAGTTCCTGTTTGAAAACTTGGTCTCGGAGCGCCCGGGAGGGGAATCTCCAGCTAAAAGGTTGAATGTACTGCGCTGGGGTGGATAGTGTGAGACAGACTGGCGTGTGGTCAGAGAGTGATCTCGGTAGGTGTGTGACGTCAGTTGTTAATGTGTGGATATCCCCGGATAGTAGCCAGTAATCAAGTCAAGACCACGCGGCCCTATGTACTGTTAAACATGTGCCCTCACGCTCTCCCGGGTGCAGTACCCTCCATGTGTCCACCAGCTGCGCTTCCGAGATTACGTCCCAGAGTGCCGCCGCCGCTCTAGGGTGGTGTTCCCTTGTCGTTCCCTGTCTATCCAATGTATCTGAAAGTACCACATTGTAATCTCCTCCCCATACAACCGCAGCCTGCCCTCGAGCTTGCATTTTGTACCACAGGTCATTATAGAATTCAGGGTTGTCATCATTGGGTCCATACACATTCACCAATATCATCCGCATGCCACAGAGGTGACCCACCAGTATTATATACCTTCCCCCTGTATCCAGTAACACCTCAGTCGTTGTCCATTGGAGGCCCCTCCTGACCAGAATCGCCACCCCACGTGAATAGTTGGAGTAGTGCGCGTGTATGACTTCCCCCCATCTACTATGTCTGAGCATCGCATTCGCATTGGCAGTCAGGTGGGTCTCTTGCAGGAAACAGATATCTATATTCTTCCGCAGTAGGATGGCCTGGACCAGCCTGACCTTCCGTCTATCATTCAATCCGCGCACATTCCAGGTCAACAATTTAATGTGAGCCATACCAGTAGTGGCGAGTTTGCGATTTTACACCCCATGGGCTTGTAGACATCGGGACATAGTACAGGCTAATGCGAGTAGTCATCTTACATCCCCGGGCAGCATTTGACCTCTGTGGCCATGTGAGTATTACAGTATTTACAGTCTCTGCATGTGTCTCCATTCTCTCAACATAACAAGAAGCAATCGCATTCTCCAAACCCAAACCCTCCCAACTCCCTCCCGCTCCAACCCCCCAATCAGGTCGTGCAATTACAACCCTCCCCTCCCTCCCAACCAACAAACACCCAGTAGGGCATCTCAATTGAACCAGTCCAATGGGAATCATCCCTCGGGGAACGTGGGTCGCACGCACACTAACCCTGTACTTTTGCCAGGGCGACCGAGCGCCAGCCTGACAATGCCCCCCCTAGGACCTCCCCCCTGATATCATATGCAACCACATAGGTCAACTTATCTGTGTAGGGCAGAGCAGCAGCGTCTTAACTCAGCAGCTAGTTCCTCTGGCGTCCATGCCAATGTTGACTCCGCTTTGCATACAAAGAACGGCTCTCCGTCACTCAATGTCACTCAGTCCAGCTTGCGCTTCCGATTCATCCTGCGGCGACTGATTTTTCTGGTCACGTGACAGTTGCTTCGCATATTTCAACGCTGCTTTAGCGTCCACAAAAAAGGAAGGTTTTCCTGGGCCCTGTACTCTCAGTTTGGCAGGGTAGATGAGGGAATACTTGGTTCCAATTTGCTGGAAAATCTTCTTGGCCGGGACAAATTCTCTTCTTGCAGCTTGAACTTGCATGGTGAAGTCCGGGAAAATAGAAATGTGATTACCCTGATATTGAAGATCTTTCACTTCCCTTGCCATACGCAGAATGGTATCTCGGTCCCTGTAGTTCAGGATGCGTGCTATTATTGCTCTCGGTGGTGCGCCCGGCTTGGGCTGGGGGCCCAGTGTCCTGTGCGCCCTTTCTACCAGGAATATTTGAGAGAGTCCCGTCCCGAAAAGTTCCGACATCATGGTCTCTACATACACTTCCATTTTCGCAATGTTGGTCGTTTCCGCCACACCCGTGATGCGGACGTTGTTACGTCTTGAGCGGGCCTCCAAGTCCTCGTTCTTTTGCTGAATCAGCGATAGTACCTTGTCCATTCCGCGTAATTTCCTGTCCATGGCGGTGTGACCCTCTTCAGTTTCAGTCACACGTGTTTCTAGCACATCCACCCGACCATCCTGTTTGTCCATCCGCCTGGTCAGACTGTCCATGCGAGCTGCCAAGTCATCCATCTTGTGGTCGATCCCTTGTAGACTCGTTTTAAGTTCCTGAAACATGGTCCTTATATAGCACGCCTGCGCGGCTCCAGGATCGCTCTTCGCGGCCTCCTCCTCCGACTGCTCCTGGCCCGTCGTCTTCTGTCTTGTCCTGTCGAACGTGATCTTCGGTTGCCTCGTATCTGGCTTCCCCATCTTGGCAGGCAGCCTCGATAGTGCGGGCGCAGAGTTCACTTCAGGCCACCGGCAGGGGCAGGCGCAGTTTATCAGCCCACCTCACCGATGTCGGGGGGCAGTAGCCAGGGATTTCACTGCAGGTCGGCCCTTCGCCCACGTCCCCTTAGGGTTGCCTCACAGGTGATGCACGTCGTTTCCGCAGTGAGGGGCCGTTCCACCCCTAGTGGTAGCGCTTGTAGGCAAGCTGAGACCGCGGGATAACATGCCTGGGCTTCTGCAGCACAAAATGGCACCCTGCACCGCAACGCAATGTCACGGCCCACTCGTCTTTGCTCAGTGTTCAGGGCCAAGGCGTGGTGATTGAACGCTTTTCACCTCCTCGGGCGATCTGCGACCCCAGAGGGCCGGTGGACGGGTCAATATGTCTTTGGGGGCCAGGTATTTAGTGCGGCCGCTCGTTTCGCCACTAGGTCGGGCCACGTTTCCAGCCCGCAACGCTTGCACAGTGCATAGGGGCCCAGCAGACACCTATTCAGCTCCCAGTCTTTCCCGCCGTGGGACGCACCAAGCCGGCTGCCTAGCGGTCCGTCGGGGCTCCGTCACGGCCGCTCACCCTTGCCGTGCGGCGCCTCCTCAGTACTGTCCCGTCCGGAGCCTCCTTACCGCATCAGCGAAGTATTCAGCGCCTCTCCACGATGATTCCCACAGCTCGGTCGGCGACTGCAAAGCTCCCGCTCCGACCCCCTGTGTCCAGCACACGTTCTTCTGCGCGTCTCGCCGCCCTCTCCCGGGCCTGGACTTACGCGAGGTCCCGGCTTCCGTCTTGCCACCAGGCCGCTACTCCGCACTCAGCCAGTCCGCTGCAGATTATATTCAGTCTCTCCGTCCTCGCTGATTTTTCACGCCGGCAATCTTCCCTATCTGCCTGCCGTTCTCCAAAGGGGAAAGGCGGTCGGGGCAGCACGCCAGCTTATCGGATTTTAAACGGATTTATGGGCTCGGTCAGCGGAGCTGCGGTATCAAGCAGCCATTCCGCCTCGCGTCCAAGCCACGCCCCCAGAATGGGACGCATTTAAGGTGGTACTGCGAGGGAGATGCATAGCTGAGATGGTGGGAGTTTGCAGGGTGCTCCTGGAGGAAGTGAGGGAGTTTGAAACACACTTACAGGAGGTTGAGAAAGCTCGCCCTAATAGACCAGATAGGCAGAGGGACTTGGAAGAGGCGCTGGAGGCTGTAGCAGGGCAGGTGGAACATCTATGATGTTTTGATCACAAGGCGGATGTAACATGCTCACATGCTGGAGAGACAAGTTGGGTGCCCTACTGGCCTGTCTTGCTAACCCATCACACAGGAGCTCACCGATATTAGAAATTTGCGATGCCCGGGAAGTCGCTTGCTTTACTCAAGTGGGTATAAATGGATTGTTTTATGATTATTGCAGGGACCTATACAGGAGCAAGACTATTAGGACTGGGGCCGAATTAGAGGGGTTCACATGCAAGCTTCAGCTCCCACAACTGGAGGATGATACAGCTGAGGCACTGGGAGAGGACATGGAACTATCGGAAGTATGGGCTGCTCTTAAAAATATGACAGACTCCCGATTGAGCTTGATGTCACTTGCGCTGAGCAGTTAGCGCCGCGCTTAGTGAATTTTTTCAATAAGGCAAAGCGCCTGGGTCACCTCCCTGTGTCCACAAGAGAGGCGGTTATTATTTGGCTCCTGAACCCGGGTAAGGTGGCATGAGACAGAACGGCATATCGGCCGTTGTCCATGCTTAATACGAATTATAAGATATTAAGCTATATCTTGGCTACCCGGCTGTTGCCCTACATGTCGACCCTAATTCATCGCGACCAATCTGGATTTATTCCTACTAGGAACACGGCCTTCAATATACGGCGCTTACTGCACATACTTGAAGCGGACACTTATCCCAGAGCCACTGTTCGGTGTTTGCCATTGATATAGAGAAGGCGTTCGACAATCTGGAATGTCCTTATCTCTTCCATGTCATGACCAGGTTTGGGCTGGGTGTGGATTTCATAGCATGGACGACCTTACTTTATAAGTTGTCTACAGCTCTGGTCAGGACAGGAGGGGTAGTGTCAGATGCTTTTGAGGTTACCCGGGGCACGAGACAGGGATGCCCGCTGTCCCCACTATTGTTCGTGTTGGCTATGGAACCTTTAGCGGCAAAGGCCAGAACGGGGAGGTACTTTCGAGGGTTACAGGTGCAGGGTCAAATACATCATATAGCCCTATAGGCAGATGATTTGCTAATGTTCTTTGGTGACACTGAGGGGGAGTTACTGAGAGCACAGGCATTATTAAGTGAGCTGGGGGAGATGTCTAGCCTTCGAGTTAACAGGGCTGAATCCTACTTGTTCCCCACGGACGGACATAGGGATAGTCTGCAAGAAGTGGCAGGAGTGAGGTGGGAATGCAGGTGCCTGCCCTACCTAGTTTCCAGATATATCACTCCAGGGCAGATATATTGAAGGGTAACATCGTAAGAGCGATTCGTGGCTTGACAAGCAGTATTATTTTGGGGGAACGCTGCCACTATTGGTTGCTGGGCGGGTGTCTTTACTTAAAATGGTGGCCCTCCCCCGCCTATTGTATTGTTTCAGAACCCTACCTATATGGATACCAGTGCGGATATTTAAACAACTTACATCCATGTCCACAGGATTTTTATGGGGCACAGGGAGGCGAAGGGATTCTTTGAAGATGATGAAGCGCCAACGAACCGAGGGAGGCTGGGCGTTGCCCGACTTCGAAACCTATTACCTAGCTGTGCAATTGCAATGGTTGACACAGAAAGTTGCAATGAGACTAATAGGTACGGAAGGAGGCGGTGCCCTGGAATTACTTCAGCTCTCTCAAATTGTATTAGACCTTCCTCTATGGCTGGGGACTTTAACAGAGGAACTCTATGTGTGAGGCATTACCCCATGGGGGATCTTGGCGGGAGTTAAGTGACTGGAATGAGAGGTGATTGTCTTTTATAGGTGTAGGAGGATGGATATCTGACTATGGTTACCCCAGATTTTTTGCCTTGTGTTTAGCTGGTTTTCGACTTAGTTGGCCTGGGACCCTGCTAATCAGGGCCCCAGGCTATCTGCTCTCTCTGTAAAATGGACTCCATGTACCCCAGGTACATAACTAATTGGATATTGAGTCACCTTATCAGCCCCTGTACAGTGTACTATAGGTACCCAGGGCATAGGTGCACCCAAGGCCTACCAGGGGCTGCAGCATATTTTTGCCACCCCTGGCTGGCCATCCAACTGACACAACTGGCTGATCACTCAGCTGGGGCAAGGTGGTGTAATCACCCCTTGCTTAGATATAGTATTCCTATATCTACCTTTACATATAGACACATATGGCAGGCCTTAACAATCCTGGAGGCAGAGTGCTTGGTTCTATGTGAGATGGTGCTCTAGCATGAGCTGAGCCTGTCTGCAGCTTTCGGAACCATGTCCTTATAGCTGTTCTATGATATTGCCATACCATACACTCTTAAGTGCATTATGAATCTCGCGGTTAAATGCTATCTTTGGTTTGGCTTTATCGAAACATGTCGTGTAAGGTGTCATACGCTTTGGAATACTACCCCCTCGCCAGTCCTGGTGACGGGGGTAGCATTCCACCCTTCTAGAGGGAGAAGACATGTTACTTTCCTTAAACGCGGTTAAAACCAACCAGAGCCTCAGCATCACAAAATGGATGCTGCTGCCACAGACACAAGTCTGGCCTCCTGCTGCTGACCGAAACTCCGGCAGGGGAGGCCTGGACAAAAGGTTTCCTGTCACAGGGAGGTGCTAGCACCACCCCAGACAGGAGATAGTGGATTGGGGCAGGGAGGGCTGAATGAAACTAGACACTGCCTGGGGCACACAAGGTGTCCCATGCATAGCCCAGTTCAAACCGGTGCTGGGGCACTCCAGCCCCAGCTCTGGCACGAAACTGGACAAAGGGAAAGGGGTGTAACCACCCCATTTCCGGGTCCCACCCATAGAAGGGACCTAGCAGGTAATCCAGCCCCTTGATTTGGAATAAAGGTAGGAGCTGTGTCCTTAGACTTTAGATTATCCTGAGTGAAACTTTGAAACAGAACTCTGGACCTTCTACCATCTACTTCACAAGAAGATACTGAAGAATCTCCCTTGTGGGCAAGGAGTGGCCATCCTGTGCAAACAGGCACCATCAAGCGCTCAACGACTTGCTTTGTCCGACGCTCCCGCTGGAGCCCGACCACAGAGCCTGACAAGACCCGGACTTCCAGACTTCCTTCAGCCCGATCCACAGCCACAGCAAAGCTGAGACCCATGGAGGCAACGTGTAACGTGGGACCGGCCATCTTGAAAAGACTGCGAGACGCTTCCCGTGCAGCACCCGAGGCACCCTCGAAGCTGTGCATTAGCGATTGAGAAGCCCCAGCCCGAGCATCAATTGCACCAAAGCTCACCCCTCCACACTCACCGAGTGCTGCGTGGGGCCCTTTTGCATTTTCCTGCTTGACGCGTCTGTCCAGTCACTACCCTGTTGGCTAGTGGCCTCTGTGACAATGAAACCCGAAATCTACACTGCTGGTCTGGTTGCTCCAGACTGGCCCTTGCTTCCCTGTGAAGGAGAAGCCCCTCAGTCCTTGCTGGCCTGAGTAAGAAGCCCTCTTCAGTTCCTGCATGGGTTGCCTTTGCCAAGGCTTGTGGACTCCAATCCGGAAGCCCACACCGCCGACAGCGAGAGCCTTTGTGGGTGAGTCCGTGCCCAGCTCCTGGTCATCGTCGATGCCCCCTGGTCTACGTGGCAGCAGAGACAAGCTTCGCGACAACCACCTGATTGCGTCCAACATCGCCTGGTTCCTTCCTGGTTCCTTCCTGGTCACTGGCTAGTGACCCTGACTCTGTCGCCTCTGCTTTCAGGTACTCTACATCTTCGATCCACCCTTGAATCCAACCGGACTCTTCTCTCCTGGTCGCCTGCAGCATCTTTTCTCCAAGGCTCCATAGAAACCCGACATACTTTGACACCTATGCACCTGCTTCCTGTGGGTGAGGTAACACGAGTATCACAGTGCTCCTGTAGAGATTTACATCCCTAGTGTCCTAGTTTAAAGTGGTTAAGTTCCAGTCCAGTCGGAAGACTTCCAAAACAGTAACTTTATAACTTTTACACAACATTGACTTCTATTGGTGCACGCGTGTGCATTAAGACAATGCACCCACATCCTGTGGGCCACCCCCGTCCTAACTGCTGTTAGTCCAGTGTAGCCCCAGCGATTTCCAAGGCCCTAGGCCTTACCATTGTTCGTGACGTGGTTCTTATACCACTATTTTAGTATATGGTTCTACGGGCCACCTGGGCCTATCCATATTTGTGCAACTTTAGTATGTTATCTAAGCTCCTTTGATCAACGCTTGTACTTCTGCCCTCATAAAGAGTACAGAGGATTATTCTAGTAATAAATACATATATTTTTATGATATATAACTTGTGTGGTGTCCTTTCTTTTGGTATTAAAAGGATTGCATATGGTAAAACAGCTGGCTTCACATGCCCTCTTGAGTTTAGCCTAAGACTGCTTTTGTCCATGCTACCCCTAGGATAGCTGGTCTATAAGGTTGACTTACAACCAATCACCATAAGGGTTGTTTGGACTGGTGCACGGTGCTCACTAGAATAGTGAACATCACATACCAGGCCAACTTCTCACATTGGTGTGCAGCGGTTGGGATTTGAGCTTGCTGTTGTTTTACCAATTGCAATCTTTGACAATATCATTTGAAAGATCACATCAAGTACCATAGGTACATATAAACAAAGCTTAAATACTTAAGTTCTACTGAACCTAGTAGTTGTAGACCAAGGGGCTTAGCACACCCTGACTACAACTCCTAGAAAGGTTCAAGTAGGTAAACACTTAGTGTAGGTAGGTGCATACACCCACACCTCACTAGTCATGTCTGGCACAGGTGAACAATCCAGTTCTCTACCTGTGGAAAGTGACCCTCCCAGGGCACCCTCTAGCTATGAAAAACTCAGCTTCAGAGAATTGAGTGCCTTGTGCACCTCAAGGAGGCTGAAAAAGGGTCATAACCCTATCATCCAAATCCTGATACAAGTCCTAGGGACAGCTGATCTTGAGAGGGCTAGAGCAGGCCCCACAGGTAATGCAGGAGAAGGAGTAAACCCCATAGATGATGAGACCATCACCCCAGAAGTTGAGGAGGTAGATGAGGATGAGTCAGATGATGGAGGAGATGGCCAGGTTCAGGAAAGAAGGCTTAGCCAGGCTAACCTAAACTTACATGGGAATGGAGAAGGGGTTCACCTCTCCAGACCTAATAGTGGGCTTCTCCCAGGCAATAGAAGGGAAAGATCTATTTCCAGGGAGTCTCTCCTCTCTAATGCCTCAAGGGGTTCTCAAAGGGGAATGACTTCCCCTCAGAGAAAAGAGCATGAGGCTA
The DNA here is from genome assembly GCF_964261635.1 of Lissotriton helveticus. Taxonomy (NCBI): domain Eukaryota; kingdom Metazoa; phylum Chordata; class Amphibia; order Caudata; family Salamandridae; genus Lissotriton; species Lissotriton helveticus. The sequence goes on from NC_136063.1 coordinate 1,130,583,971, forward strand.
AGATGAGAGCTGTCCAACTTCAGCTAGAGAAAGAGGAAACAGCCCTGGCCCAAGCTAAACTTGCTTCAGCAAGGGAACAAAAATTAAGTGGATTAGATTCCACTGGTGGCAGCAATATCCCTAAGGATAAAGACAGGTCCTATGATCATAGAAACCTGAGTAAGATTGTGCCCCCTACAAAGATGGGGATGACATCCACAAATGGAAAACTGCGTTGGAGAGGGCCTGCATGGTACAGCAGGTTCCCCAAAGTCAGTGGGCAGCAATCTTGTGGCTTTCCTTTTCAGAAAAAGGAAGAGACAAGCGCCTCACAGTTAGACATGAGAATGCTAAAAACTACACTGTCCTGAAGAGTGCTCTTATTGATGGGTTTGGCCTAACCACTGAGCAATACAGGTTGTGGCTCAGAGATACCCAAAAAGCTCAGACTCAGGACTGGACTGATTTTGTAGATTGTGCTACTAAGGCTCTGGCAGGTTGGTTACTGGGCAGCAAAGTACATGACTATACAGGATTGTATAATTTGATTATAAGGGAGCAGATCCTTAGTAATTGTCAAAACTATCTTTTACACCAGCACCTGGTGGACTCAGATCTGACCTCTCCACAAGAATTGGGTAAGAGGGCAGACAAATGGGTCAGAACCAGGATTAGGCCTAAGAATCAGGGTGGTGACCAAAAGAAAGATAATTCCAAGACTCAAGAGAAGGGTGGGGAAAAAATGAAAAGACAAATCCCCCACAGGGCCCCAAAACTCCAATGGTGGGGGGGGGTCCCAAAACACCTCCTCTGTCAAGAAACCTTATTGCCATGCCTGTAAACAGCCTGGCCACTGGAAGACTGATAGCAGTTGCCCAAAGAATAACAATAATGAAAATATTCCTCCAAGTAAGACTCCAACACCTCCTGTTACTATTAGTAGTAATCCCCCAGGTGGTGGGAGTGCCCCCAAGAATTTGGCTGGGTTTACTTTTGGAACTCATGTGGACTCTGGCCTAACCAGGTCCCCTACTACAGCTACTCTTGTCTGTGAAAATGGCATGGGGTTTGCCAGCTTCACTGCTTGTCCAAACACTTTGAGCAAGTACAGACAGGAGCCCCTCATCAATGGTCAGAAAGTTGAGGCCTATAGAGACACAGGGGCTAGCATCACTATGGTGACTGAGAGTCTAGTCCCCTCAAGGCAAGTTTTTCCTGGAGCCACATACCAGGTGACTAATATTGATGGAGTGCAGACAAATCATCCCATTGCAGTAGTAAATCTCAGCTGGGAGGCCCAAAGAGAGTGGCAGTGTCTACAAACTTGCGTGTAGATTGTCTACTGGGAAATGATTTAGAGATCTCAGCCTGGGCTGAGTTAGAGCAAGTAACCCATTCCAAAATGGTAGGTCTCCATGAAAAGGTTAGTGGGGCTGTGATGGCCACAGCCCCAATCCAAGATGTCCTCCCTGAACAGGTTGGTAGGGCTGTGCCAGTCTCAGTCCAATCTCGAGCAGATTCCTTCCCTGAACCGGTTGGCAGGGCTGTGATGGCAACAGCCCATACCCAGACTGAGTCCCTTCCTGAAAAGGTTGGTGGGGCTGTGATGGCCACAGCCCAAACTCAAACAGATTCATGTGTTGTGAAGCCTGAAACTATGGATCACTCCACACAAACAGAGAGCATTGAGGAGGAAGAGAAATCTCCCTCCCACCAGACTTTAGGAAAGGATCAGCCTCCTCAGGGAACTGATCTTACCCCTTGTGAAGAAACTGCCCCAGAGGTAGTCAGGCCTAGCCTGACAGAGCCCCTGATGTCAGTGGACCCTTCCAAGGTGGGACCCAGTCTGGAGCAGGTAACCTGCCCCTTTATACCCTGCCTCAGTCAGCCCAGGGCTGCAGAGGTCAAGGAGGCCAGTGGACCCCAAAGGGCCCCCTGTCCAATAGAACACCCCCATCAGAAGATTAGGGCCACCAAAGCTAGCAGCCCTAGCAAGGTGAACATTTCAAAAACTCCTGAGGGATCTCTATTACACCTAGTTAGTAACCTCCCCCAGATGGACACTGTTGGGCACAGCCAAACATGGGACCCAAAGGCCCCAAACCTGACCTGTCCCTCCAGTAAGCCAACCAAAGGGACCCAGCCTCCAGCTGTAGGCAGCCAGAGGTTGACCCTGAGAGCACAGTGCAACTCAGTCATGGAAAGAAAGGCATGTATGGTGGATAGTGATTGGAAGAAGTTGAGCCCTACATTAGTGGAGCCTCACTTCAGTACTCCCTCTCAACACCAGCCTTTTACTTTGCCAAAACACACCACATGTACAGAATCCCTATGGTGGAGACCCTCTGACACCCCTAGGGTGAGGGATTGCTTAGTGGACCATGAGACAGGGGGTAACCATGCCAGTGCAGGTTCCTCCTTATATGGCCACTCAGGCAATATAGGCTTACCTGGTCAAGGATAGCCTTATCTCCTTTCGTTTGGGGGGGGGGGGGTTATGTAGGAGGATGGATATCTGACTATGGCTACCCCAGATTTTTTGCCTTGTGTTTAGCTGGTTTTTGACTTAGTTGGCCTGGGACCCTGCTAATCAGGGCCCCAGGATATCTGCTCTCTCTGTAAAATGGACTCCATGTACCCTAGGTACATAACTAATTGGATATTGAGTCACCTTATCAGCCCCTGTACAGTGTACTATAGGTACCCAGGGCATAGGTGCACCCAAGGCCTACCAGGGGCTGCAGCATATCCTTTGCCACCTCTGGCTGGCCATCCAAACCTACACAACTGGCTGATCACTCAGCTGGGGCAAGGTGGTGTAATCACCCCTTGCTTAGATATAGTATTCCTATATCTACCTTTACATATAGACACATATGCACCTATAAGTCACTCCTATGGCAGGCTTTACCACTCCTGGAGGCAGAGTGCTTCGTTTTATGTTAGATGGTGCTCTAGCATGAGCTGAGCCTGTCTGCAGCTTTCGGAACCATGTCCTTATAGCTGTTCTATGATATTGCCATACCATATACTCTTAAGTGCATTATGAACCTCGCGGTTAAATAGTATCTTTGGTTTGGCTTTATCGAAACATGTTGTGTAAGGTGTCATATGCTTTGGAATACTACCCCCTCGCCAGTCCTAGTGACGGGGGTAGCATTCCACCCTTCTAGAGGAAGAAGACATGTTACTTCCTTAAACGCGGTTAAAATCAACCAGAGCCTCAGCATCACAAAATGGATGCTGCTGCCACAGACACAAGTCTGGCCTCCTGCTGCTGACCAAAACTCCGGCAGGGGAGGCCTGGACAAAAGGTTTCCTGTCACAGAGAGGTGCTAGCACCACCCCAGACAGGAGATAGTGGATTGGGGCAGGGAGGGCTGAATGAAACTAGACACTCCCTGGGGCACACAAGGTATCCCATGCATAGCCCAGTTCAAACCAGTGCTGGGGCACTCCAGCCCCAGCTATGGCGCAAAACTGGACAAAGGGAAAGGGGTGTAACCACCCCCTTCCTGGGTCCCACCCATAGGAGGGACATAGCAGGTAATCCAGCCCCTTGATTTGGAATAAAGGTAGGAGCTGTGTCCTTAGACTTTAGATTATCCTGAGTGAAACTTTGAAACAGAACTCTTGACCTTCTACCATCTACTTTACAAGAAGATACTGAAGAATCTCCCTTATGGCCAAGGTGTGGCCATCCTGTGCAAACAGGCACCATCAAGCGCTCAACGACTTGCTTTGTCCGACGCTCTCGCCGGAGCCCGGCCACAGAGCCTGACAAGACCCGGACTTCCAGACTTCCTCCAGCCCGATCCACAGCCACAGCAAAGCTGAGACCCGTGGAGGTGACATGTAACGTGGGACCGGCCATCTTGAAAAGACTGTGAGACGCTTCCCGTGCAGCACCCGAGGCACCCTTGAAGCTGTGCATTGGGGATTGAGAAGCCCCAGCCTGAGCATCAATTGCACCGAAGCTAACCCCTCCACACTCACCGAGTGCTGCGTGGGGCCCTTTTGCATTTTCATGCTCGACGCGTCTGTCCGGTCTCTTGCCCGTTGGCTAGTGGCCTCTGTGACGGCGAAACCCGAAATCTACACCGCTGGTCTGGTTGCTCTAGACTGGCCCTTGCTTCCCTGCGAAGGAGAAGCCCCTCAGTCCTTGCTGGCCTGAGTAAGAAGCCCTCTTCATTCCTGCGTGGGTTGCCTTTGCCAAGGCTTGTTGACTCCAATCCGGAAGCTGACACCGCCGACAGCGAGAGCCTTCGTGGGTGAGTCCGTGCCCAGCTCCTGGTCATCGTCGATGCCCCCTGGTCCACGTGGCAGCAGAGACAAGCTTCGCGACAACCACCTGATTGCGTCCAACATCGCCTGGTTCCTTCCTGGTTCCTTCCTGGTCACTGGCTAGTGACCCAGACTCTGTCCCCTCTGCTTTCAGGTACTCTACATCTTCGATCCACCCTTGGATCCAACCGGACTCTTCTCTCCTGGTCACCTGCAGCATCTTTTCTCCAAGGCTCCATAGAACTCCACGACGAAACACGACACACTTTGACACCTATTCACCCGCTTCCTGTGGGTGAGGTAACACGAGTATCACGGTGCTCCTGTAGAGATTTACATCCCTAGTTTCCTAGTTTAAAGTGGTTAAGTTCTAGTCCAGTCGGAAGACTTCCAAAACAGTAACTTTCTAACTTTTACGCACCATTGCCTTCTATTGGTGCACGCGTGTGCATTAAGACACTGCACCCGCATCCTGTGGGCCGCCCCCGTCCTAACTGCTGTTAGTCCAGTGTAGCCCCAGTGATAACCAAGGCCCTAGGCCTTACCATTGTTCTTGACGTGGTTCTTATACCACTAATTTAGTATATGGTTTTACGGGCCACCAGGGCCTATCCATATTTGTGCAACTTTTGTATGTTATCTAAGCTCCTTTGTTTAACGCTTGTGCTTCTGCCCTCATAAAGATTACAGAGGATTAATCTAGTAATAAATACATATATTTTTATGATATATAACTTGTGTGGTGTCCTTTCATTTGGTATTAAAAGGATTGCATATGGTAAAACAGCTGGCTTCACATGCCCTCTTGAGTTTAGCCTAAGACTGCTTTTGTCCATGCTACCCCTAGGATAGCTGGTCTATAAGGTTGACTTACAACCAATCACCATAAGGGTTGTTTGGACTGGTGTACTGTGCTCACTAGAATAGTGAACATCACATACCAGGCCAACTTCTAACAATAGAGGATTTATATGATGATGGGATTATGCTGACTTTTGATACTCTACAGGAGAGGTTTGATTTGAGAGGTGGGCACTTTTTGCTTCACGTGGCGCTAACTGTGGCTATCTGCGCCCACTGGAATAAGTGGATGATGGGATGCCAATATGTAGCAATTGCGGCAGGGAAGTTTAAAGCGGTCAAATGCCTCCAAAAGCGTATGACACTTGTGAAGTTGCCCCCCTTAGATACGCTGAAGCAAAAATGGGAAGTAGATTTGAGGAAAGAGATTCTGGAAAGGGCCTGGGCTGGGATAGTAGAACGAGCATGGAAGAGTACCAGGAACGCTCATTTCCAGTTGCTTCACTTTCATATCTTGCACCGGGCCTACCTCACACCGGCAAAAATCAAAACATACTTCAACACGGATTCAGAGAAATGCCCAAGGTGTAGGGGGCAGATTTACCTCACATGATTTGGGGATGCCCACTTCTCGCTGGCTATTGGGATGAACTTATTGCATTATTGGAGGAGGTGACTGATAGAGAGCTGGGACGGGAGATAGGAACTTGTATATTACAATGGTTTCCACATACCGCTTGAACCAAGATTAATGCAATTTTATAGACATGGGGTTGGTGTTGGCTAAAAGAGAAATCACATTGCATTGGAAGGAAAGAGGGCCCCCGAGTTTAATTAGATGGAAGAAAGAGCTTATCAAATGGGCAGAATGTGATGGATTAGCATGACTACAGCTACCGAGGAGAACGGGGAGTGAGAGAGCGCTGGAGGCAGCCAGAGAATGGGAACACTTGGTGGGATTATTAAAGAACCCGGAGGATGGAAGTGGCAGTGACGAGGAACCGGGAACCCCGGACACAGCCTAAGCTCTTTGTACCGCGCGGGGGTGGCTGCCCGATCACGTTTGACAGGTGTTGGTAAAGTGAAACTGGAGAGAAAGCCTGTATGACTTGTGTTAAATGGGAATTGGAACTAGCTGACAGTGCACAATCATTAGTTATTGCTGACCATAAAGAGATAATTGATGTGATATGCCTGGAGGGAGGGTGGGAGGGGATAGGTAGTTTAAGGTTTAAATTTATTGGGACAAGCTATGGAGTTATATTTGGAATATACTGAATATTGGAATAAAGCGGTACAAAAGGGGGTGGTGATGGACGGAGCATCTGAACCAATCAAACACTCACACCCAGTCAACAGATCTGGGTTTAACCCGTAAACAAGCTTCCGGTACAAAAGGGGAACCCAGACCTTTTGACTGGGTGTGAGTGTTTGATTGGTTCAGATGCTCCGTCCATCACCACCCCCTTTTGTAACGCTTTGTTCGTCATAAGTTGGCAGGGTATGCTCAGATGTGAGTCCCTTGCTCACTTTGCCACTGGATTCAAGCAAGCCTGGCTGAAGACGGCTGAAATGCCAGAAACCGGTCCTAGGAAGCTTGCTTCCGGTCCAGGGAAGGCATGGCTTGGCAGTTCGGGCTGGACTGTTCCCATGAGGCACAGGGTCAGGCTGATTTGGATATGACCATGTCTGAACTGGGGTGGCAGAGTGGGCTAAAGAACGGTGATGGATTAAACCCTGATCTTTTTAATGGGTGTGAGTGTTTGATTGGTTCAGATGGTCCGTCCATCACCACCCCCTTTTGTACCGCTTTGTTCGCCATAAGTTGGCAGGGTATGCTCAGAAGTGAGTCTCTTGCTCACTTTGCTACTGGATTCAAGCAAGCCTGGCTGAAGACGGCTGAAATGCCAGAAACCGGTCCTAGGAAGCTTGTTTCCGGTCCAGGGAAGGCATGGCTTGGCAGTTCGGGCTGGACTGTTCCAATGAGGCACAGGGTCAGACTGATTTGTATATGGCCATGTCTGAACTGGGGTGGCAGAGTGGGCTAAAGAACGGTGATGGATCAAACCCAGATCTTTTGACTGGGTGTAAGTGTTTGATTGGTTCGGATGCTACGTCCATCACCACCCCCTTTTGTACCGAATATTGGAGTAGGCAGTCCTAGTCACATGACTGTTGGTTCTCAAACAAACAAAGGAGATGAAAACTGGGATGATGCCAAAATTAATAAGAGGAAGGCTTGATATCATGAGGGAGGGAGTGAATGGATCAAGGATGTATGCACAGTGCTTCTTTTGTTTTGTAAACCTAATAAAGTTTGTTTAAAAAAAAATCACTCTAGGAAAGAAGGGGTAGTAACGTGGCTGTATTCAGAGTTCACACTCGCCCGAAGCAGAAAAATGACCCTCATACACCCTCAGTCACTACGGCATGGGGCCTTCCCCCCATTACAGGGCATTATCCCTGCTCAGACTGTAGCATATGTCACCTAACAGAAACTTCAAAATCACTTTCATTGGAAACAGGAAAAATCTGGACACAAGTTGCACACACCAACTGCAACTCAAACAACGTAATATACTTGATAACATGTCCCTGTTCCTTACGTTACATCGGAATGACAACAAGAAAAGTGAAACAGCGCATTGGTGAGCATCGGAGTAATATCCGATGTAAAAAAGCTACAACGAAACTGAGCCGACACTATTTGGAACATAACCATACCCCAAATGATATGAAATGGACAATAATTGAAAAAATTACTGGTACCACAAACATCACTAGCAGGCTCTTTGAGAAAGAACAGCGGTGGGTGTACCGTCTAGGTACCAACATCATTGGGCTCAATGATGATATTCCGTGGAATACAGTACTAAACTGATGGACCCCCGCATCTTAATGAACACTAGGTCATGAACAATTCCTGAAAAAAATTTGACATGAAATAATTTTTTAATTTTTCATTATTTTTCCAAAATAAGAGAAAAATGAGTACCTAATAAGACCCGTCTGACCAGTAAGCGCACAAGAAATTACCACTCTGTTGCTGAATAAAAGGACCTTTGGAACATCACTATTCAGCAAACTTCATGTTGACTCTGCGCTCCCACCTATATTAATATTTGCAGATCTGAACTAAAACGAAGGAAGCGCAGACATAATCACATACAATCATGATAACAACGATTGTATTTCGAATAGCCAAAGGCATTTAATTCTTACATGCCGTCTTGTTGACATTCTCGCAATCAGTGATTGGCCCATTCATTCAAGCCTCCCTTTGGAGACACAATGTAATTTCCCACACGAGCGCAACCAAGCCTCGTTTTCCCCAAGCCTTACGAGCGCAACCAAGCCTCGCTTTCGTTGAACCCCGCCCACAGGGAAGCACAGCCCGACCTCGGTCTGGTGCAGCCACGCCCACCCGGAAGAGCGCCAACAACGTTACACAGCCTTTATAAACATCCCCACCGGCCCCGTTCCCTATCGTCGGGGTCCGGTTGAGGAAGTACGAGGTGTACAAGCGGGCTGCGAGTGCTGAGGGCGTGAGTAATGCTGCAATGACGATCGGACAATACCACGCAATTAAGCTAAGTTGAACGCGATTCCGAATGTTTCTAGCCTATTTTCTTTTTTCTCAGGATGTGCCAGGGACACTCCAACCCCCCTCCTGAGACCCATGGTGCAGATAGCGCCTAACTTTAAAGTGAGATATGTTCCTTTATATCAAACTGAGGTGTGTGGGTCACTGACTCTTTGTCCATTGATCCTCTGAAACACCCACACCACGTGATTTTAATCCCTTGCAAGCCATTCACGGCTTTTTTAAATCACCATCGTCACTACACTTCCCAGAACTAGATTTATCATCCCTAGAGGGTATGCGGATGGTGTTTAATTCTAGCAGTTAGTCTGGGAACACAATTGCTGCCACTTACTTGGAGCACCCTGAACGGAAAGGCGCTATGGCATAGCTTTACAAATAATTGTTTGTTTGTCTTATATGTCTGTCCGTCTTCTTGTTCTACAGGTGCCAAGACACTCCATAACTAGGAGTGATTTTTCGGAATGAGCAATTGCTCTTCCTATTTTTATGCACTTTAAACACTTTTTTTCATTTTCACTTTCACGTCCCCAGGTTAGGGTGGACGATTAGAGAGTCCATACCGCCAGGGTTTAACATTGTCCTGATGAATGCCTAGGTAAATTTAAACCAACACTAAGGCTGAAACATGTTGACTAAGTTATCTCTGAATTAAACCATCCATTACCTTGGCTTTATAATTCAGACACATAGAACTCTTTTTACTGTGTGTTAGGGATCATTAATAAACATTTTTTGTAGATACCCTTCAGACACTTTTAAAGTTTAATTTAACCCTCCAACACACCCATCACACAATACCAGCTCCGCAGTCTCCTGGCGTCGCAGCACACCGAAGAGGCATTAGGTCTCTTCGGTGGGGCCCGATGATGAAGCATGACACTGACCAGGTCGGTGTGTGAGGGCTTTCTTTTCAAACCCAAATAGGGTGTGAACTTCTCGAGTCTTTGAGGCTCCATTTAAGTGGCTTACTAGAGACATTAACCTCTCTTCCTTTGTTTATTGTCATATCACTGGGGATTAAGAGAGTGTTCCTGTAATTCCCTACCTCTCCCATTGTTTTTTGTATTCAGAGTAGCACATCTTTCTATCGTGATGTGTTGAGCAAACAATGTAAATTCATAACCAGTAAGACGTGTTCTGGTGAGGCGCTGTGTCTTAGTCTTATTCAAGAGCATGTCCATAGCATGGGGAACCATGATTGTGAGGTCAGTATCAAGTATGAGTCTAGCCGATTGTCTGATGGAAGTGGCCACAGCCACGACCACTCTTAGACAACTCAGGAGGGCTCCCGCAACAGGATCAAGCACAGCAGATAAATAGGCGCACAGCCTTTGCTTATTTCTAAATGTTTGTGTTAGGACAGAAAGCGCACAACCAGCCATTTCATGGTCGTATAACACGAATGGCTTACCGTAGTTAGATGCGCCAAGCACAGGAGCTGAACAAAGCGCAGCTTTCAATTGCTCAAAAGACTGCTGACATTCAGGCATCCAAGGCAGAGACTCATGCACTTCTTTAGTTGTTAATGCAAGCAAGCTTTTGATTAGTAAGGAGTAGTTAGGTATCCACTGCTGACAGTAGGAAGTGATACCTATAAAAGAGCGCACATCTTTTTGAGTTTGTGGAATAGGCATTTTAACAGTGGTACTAATACGCTCAGGGGTTAACCTCCTACCCTCTTTTGTTAGTAGGTGACCTAAATAGGTGACCTCCTGTTGACAAAACTGAAATTTAGAAAGGGAGACTTTATGTCCATTGTTAGAAATGGGCTCTCTGGTTGGCTAAGGCTTGCGCCAAAGCCAGGCAGAGACAACCACTCTAGTCAGGGCAAGGGAGTTACTCACCAAAGATAACCCCTGCTTACCCCCTTGGTATCTTGGCATGAGCAGTCAGGCTTATCCCGGAGGCAATGTGTAAAGCTTTGGTGCAACACACACACACACAGCAGCAACACACTAGGCACACCACAAAAGTAACTCCACACAAGGTTATATATAAAAATAGCCTTTGTATTATAATAAACACATTAGATAATAATCACACAATGTGCACTGTGCCAACTGGCACTAGGCAGTATTTACAGGGACCTATTTACACACGATAGGGCCAAAGGGGCCCCTGTCAAAACCATCACAAATCACCAATTGTAAGTGTAGCACAAATAGTATATGTAGCGCACAACCAGTAACCACTGGCAAAATACTGAACTCAGCCCTATCAGATTAGGCATAAACCATATTAAGATCACACATTATGTACCCACCTCAAACATACATTATGTAAGAATCATGAGGCATATATCAGATTAGGAGAATGCATTGCGCAATAGGCATCACAAGCATAAGTACATTATGCAATACCCAGCATAAACCTTAGGAAATAAATTGGCATAAAAACAGGGTGCCCCAATCGGGGGCACAACGCACTGAAAATGACCCCAGGCCAACTGGCCTTTCACAGGGGCTCACACTGCCCAATGTCCAGAATGTCAGGGCGGGCTGCAAAAGCAGCAAAGTCAAGTGCCCAGTTGCACCTCCTAAACATGGCAGCTGCCCACTAATTGCTGGGCAGCTGTGGAAATGAAGCACGGGCACCAGCGAGGCCCCTGAGCCCTTCTCTGGGACTCTATCACCAAAAATGCCCTCCGTTGTAACTGCCCACTGTCTGGCGGGGCAGCTGTGAGTATGCAACTAGGCCCAGGCACAACTGTGCCCTCTGGGGCTCGCTGGGGCTCTTCAATTAGCTCTGCCCCCTCGTTGGAGCACACAACCCAGAATGCTGTGTTTGCTTCCAGCAATCGACAAGCCCCTTGTCCCTACGGCAACACGTCTCGTTGAGTCCAGTCTCAGCACAGCTTTTCCTTCACGTCGGCGATGGGGGTGGAAACAAGGCTTGCGAGACTCCCGGGCCGGCAACGGTGGTTTCCTTTTAAAACTCAGCAATGCGGGGTGGCAAGAACGGGGGGTGGGCACCCGCTTGTTAAGAGAATGAGCACCAAAGGCTGCTGAAACGTGGGGTGGGCACCCGCCGTAAAAGCAGCAACAGCGGGGGAATCCCTACATCGGGACTCTCTCGAAAAGGATCGCAGCTCAGCGCTGCCCACCGCCAGCTCCTCATTAGGTCAAATTATAATAAAGCGCTCTCCCAAATAAAAGTACAGCGCTCTCAGGCTCTTGAAGTCCCAAGTCCAGGGAAAGCCCTTCAGGATGAAGGGGGCAAAGGGCTGGGCCCAGGCAGGCCAGCTCACAGGGCCCTCCAGCAGGGAGACAGTCCCTAGTGGCGGTTCGTCTTGGAGCCCAGCAGCAGTAGCAGGCCCCCCTCTAGTCAGGAACAGCACAACAGAACATTTTTATGGGGTCACAGCCCCTTCATTTATACACCCTTTTCTATTTGTCTATAAGCACAGGGCTGGGGAAAACAGATGCAACTGGTTTGGGGTAACTTTGGAGCACTTTGTTTTGCTCAGCTCCTCTCTTCTTTGTCAGGTGGGGACTCAGGGATCAGATGCACCACAGGGGGCGGAGCCAGTATTTTGGAGGGAAGGCACAGCCCTATTCAGTTCCCAGGTGCAACTCCTACCTCCCATCTGCATGCAGATCTCTCTATTCTCCACTGGGCTGATTCCCCCTGGCTCCTGGAGCCACCCACACCTCTCAGCTCCTGTCAATCACTAGCCAAACGTGCAATTCACATCAGGCAGGCAGAAACACAGCACACAGAAATGCCAACTTCTAAAAGTGGCATTTTTACACCAGTCACCATATAGCTGCGCACACCAATGCGCAGCATTTATTCTCACGAGTTCATGTTATGTTATGTTATGTTATACTGTATTTCTAAAGTGCACGGCTACTCAGAGGGTCCCGGAGCTGCTACAATGAATCCCCCACCGCCCACCTAAGAAGAAAGCATCACAAGAAAGGACTCAGAACAAAAGTGTTTTCAATTTCTTCTTAAAGACTAGTGGGTCCGAGAACCTCCTAAGCGCAAGGGGAAGCTCATTCCAGGCAGGGCCAGCTTTGCGAGTGAAAGAGCAGCCCCCCAGCCTATGACGCAGAAACCTCGGATTCTGTATGAGGAGTTGGTCCGATGACCGCAAATGTCTAGATGGAATATAGAAAGCGAAGCGCTTCTGAAGATAGAGTGGGCCCTGTCCATACAAGGCCCGTTGGACAACGGCCAGCATTTTAAATTTCAGGCGAGCCGCTACTGGGAGCCAGTGAAGGTGCCGGAGATGAACCCGCACACTCTGCCTGGACGAAAAACCCAGCAAGAGCCTCGCCGCCGCGTTTTGGACTACCTGCAGTTTTTTTATCAGATAGCCCGGGCAGCCCACTAGAAGCGCGTTGGAATAGTCTAGCCTGGACAGAATCAGCGCCCGGACCACCGTTTCTTTATCCTCTGCAGGCAGGAGGGGGAGAAATGTGCGCAGCGTTCTCAGTAAGCCAAAACAAGTCTCAGTGAGTTTTTTGACATGCATCGCAAAATTAAAATTTTCCTCAAACCGGACCCCTACATTTTTTGCAAGACCTTTGTCAGATTGAGGGGGCGGAAAGTCTGGAGGCCACAGTCTGACTCTGAAATCCGCAGGAAACGCTCCAAACAGGAGCACCTCAGATTTCTCGTCGTTACATTTAAGCTGCACGTTGGACAACCAACGAAACACAGCAGAGAGACAACACTGAGCAGAACTGACCGAATCCTCGCCCCTTCTCCAGGTGAACAATAGCTGCGTGTCATCCGCATAGGCCATCGCCTTAGCCCCCAGTGACTCCGCCAGGTAGACCAGGGGAGTCACATAGATGTTAAACAAAAGGGGGCTAAGCGAAGAGCCCTGCGGGACACCAGTGGAGAGAGGGGATGGAGACGAGGCAAATGGCGGCAGCCAGACCTGCTGAGATCTATCCTCCAGAAAGGATCGAAGCCAGCTCCAGGCTGAGCCCGCAATACCAATGGCATCGAGCCGCTCAAGGATGAGAGCGTGGGGAACCGTATCGAATGCCGCCAAGAGATCCAGCATCACTAGAGCTGCTCTCCCGCTGGCATCCAAACAGTCCTTGATAGCCTCCACCACCTCTAGCAGTGCCAACTCCGTGCTATGGGCGGCTCCAAACCCTGATTGTGCAGGATGCAGCACGCCCGCCTTCGCCTTTCATCCATACTAAACTCGCCCCTGCACTCCTCTCATACCAAGAATTACCATGGACACAGATATCCCCTATGCATTCCTATGGGAGGGCAGGCCAATCTCACCACACGCACTCAGAGCGCGCACGCACTTTACACTGGGTCACAGTGCTAAAGTGCGCAGAGGCCAAAAACTACCAATATCAGGTCACAGAAAAGGCAAAAAGTTTAGGGGTGAACCTGCCAAAAGGGCCAAGTCCAACATCCATGATGAGCTAAATGCAGCCACAAGTTAACCATACTATCTCTACAACACATTAGAATGAGCCTCAGATGGCCGCAATCAGCTCAGCTATTCCAAATAACCATCAAGCCGATGGTCTAATCCAACCTACTTTGCCATTGCCTAAAAATGACCCTCTATGGTCATCCTATAAGCTTTACGATCTCAATGATATTACAAAAACTTTATCGACTATCAAGCCCAACAACCACCTCAATGACCCTCTGACCCTCTGTCCTCTAAATGCCTATCTTCTATCTACCACATCATCACACCTCTCTAGACCAAAATCATCAGTGCTTCTCTCTCTTAAGGCTCCATCCCGAATTGCCTCAAAAATGGTCAAGTCACCCCCATACTGAAAAAACCTTCTGACCCAAATACCTTCCGATCAATAACCAACATTCCCATGCTAGCCAAGGTCTTGGAAAAATATGTTCAACAACAATTAACCCAAAACATCACAAATTTCAAGCTTCTGGACATCTGCCAATCTGGATTCGGACCTGGACACAGCACCAAAATGGCAATTCTACACATTGTAGACAACACCCTACTTGCACTCGACTGGAATGAAACTTGTCTGCTAGTGCCGCTCGACCTCTCGTCCGTCTTCGATACTGTTAACCATGGCAAAATACTAGAAAGGCTAGAAAACAGGATGAGGCTATAGGGCACAGTCCTTCAATGGTTCAAATCCTCTTTGGAAAACAGGATGCAAAGGTCTTTTGTGAACAAAAATCTATCTCCTCCATCTCCCAACCTTTTAGGAGTACCACAAGGCTCTACTTTACTCTACAGCGCTATTCAACCTCTATGTCAAACCCCTAACTGATTTACTACAGCAGTGGAATATCTCCTCCATATGTATGCAGATGACATACAGTTGTACATCAAGGTCACCTCCCTGGAAGAGATCAAGTTGTTTAATCATGCTCTTGAAAAGACCGTCTACTGGCTAACCACCAAGTACCTTAAGCTAAACTCGCAAAAAACTGAATTCCTTCTAATTTCCCCTCAAAAAAACTCTGTGACGTTAATGGACTGGACGAAGATGATCACTGCTCTAAACTGTACCCCAATCCTAGTGGACTCCACCAAATCACTTGGAATCACACTGGATAATGACCTAAACATGCAAACATACATCAACATCCTAGCTAAAATGCCCGCTTTCACCTCAGCTATCTCAGAAAGATTAAACCATTAATCGAGACCCCAGACCTTAAAACTGCAGTTCAAGCGTTAGTCATCTTGAGGCTGGAATACGGATATACAACCCTATCAGGTCTTCCCAAGAACTCAACAGACCTTTTAAAAGCTTGCCTCCGTGCAGCAGCAAGATTCTTAACAGGTTCTAGAACATTTTCCCACATCTCGCCACACCTGAAAGCACTCAACCGGCTGCCTTACAACGTGAGAATACAGGGTGGAAACAGACTCACTAGGAGATCCGACAATCTGATCCTAAAACCGTATTGCTTCAGCAACAAAAAAACATTTGATAGAGCATTCTCTGGAGCTGCACCAAGAATTTGGAAATCTCTCTCCACTGAGCATAAGAAGAATCTCTTCAACCACAACTTCAAAATGGAATCTAAAACCTTTCTAACGAGCAAATTTCTCACTTAAATCCTTAGCATTCCCCACGCACCTTAACTCATTAAACTTCAGCTGATATCCTTTTGACTTGCCAGTCTCTTGAGTGACTCTCCCCACTTCTTCAATCACAATGTTTCCTGAGGAGATTCCACCATCGTTTACATCTCTGCTTAGATCTTACCTACCCTGTTATTCTAAACTCATCTCTATGATTCCTTGTGTAGACTGCCTTGGCAAATAAGATTTGTTTCTACTTAAACTTGCCTTAATGGACTGAACTGAAGTACCATGTCTTCTTAGCAGGTTTTTATCATATTCAACTTATCTGTTCTTCATATATGCCTGATATCATTCTGTCTAGGACCCTACTAAACTTTCTTGAATTTGTATTTCTCGTTCCTCTGAAGCACTCTGTTACCCTATGTTAGGTTTTGTTCACGCTATACAAAACTCCAAAATAAATAAATAAATAAACCTTGTTCTGTGTCAGAAGCAATCAGTAGGTCATCGACATATTGCACCAATACGTTACCTGAGGGGAGCGAAAGGGAATCCAGCTGACACTTTAAAGCTTGACTAAATACTCCGACTCTCTGTATAGCCCTGAGGAGCTCAACAGAATCTAACAAATATCTGGGTGAATAAGAATGCTAAAGAATGCATTTTTAAATCAATAACAGAAAAGAAGGTAGCAGTAGAAGGAATTGTTGTCAAAAAAGCGTGGTGATATCAGGAACCACCGGAAACTGTGGAATCACAATTGTATTAACCTCACGCAAATCAATCACAAAACGGTAAACATCCTCATGATCATCAGGGGAACCTGAGGGTGTCGGTTTAAGAATCGGAAGAATAGGACTATTACAAATATTAGCAGACATCTCCTCAACTAATCCCTTTTGTATCAAATCCTGAATAATCCATAGAAGAGCTTGTTCTTCCACCTGAGGTATCTTATACTGAGGAATGCGAGGCAAAATAGCATTGTCTTTGACCTGTATTGAAACTAGTGGTGTATGTAAGAGTCCTACATCTGTATCACCTGTCACCCATAGAGTGGATGGTACATTAGTACATTCAACGGGAAGATACACTGTTCAGTACTTACATTTGGGCCCATGGTTATTTTTTTTTTTTTTTTTAAAACAATTTTTATTGTAGGCATACCTGTACAGGCCAATACACACAAAGAGGTATCAACATAAGTAGTAGCAGTTATAGAAAAACATCTCGCCAACCAGTACACAGCCGTTCAGCCCACAGCCCGGGGGCTGGGCGGCGTTGAATCCTCTGCTCACCCATGCCTGACGTTCAATACAGAGGAGCTGTTAGTGTTCGGATGAAGTGTATGACTACTTTTACGGCCCTACTAACCTACGCGCTGATCCCCAACTCCCCTTCCCTGCGCCAACCTAGAACTCCCCCCCCCCACCCCCTCCCGTACACCATCACCCGCCTAAGGCCACGCTGGAATCATCTTTGGGATGCTGGTTTCAGTCTCCCTACATTCCTGCTGCGCCTAGGGCCTCATCTCGTCACCTCCGTCCCCCTCCTCCCCGGGAGTCTCCTCCTCTGCATCAGCTTCGCTATCCCTGAGTTCCTGCACCATCACTTCCCATGCGGTCGCAGTGTCAGCCGCAGCCTGGCTAGGGGTCCTGCGCGCAAGTTGGTATCTGTGTGTGCTGTCAGCCGTGGCCCACTTTAGAAACTCCTGCCGCCATCTCCGTGGAGTAGGCCCCACCCTCGCCTTCCAGTTCTTAGTGATCTCCCTCTTAGCCACCATCAGTCCCATGTCGATAAACTTACTCGTAAGTTTATTTTTGGGGGTATGGGGAAACCAGTGCAATAGACATTCCGCCGGTCCGTACTCTATGGATCTTCCCGTCACCGCATTCAGCATCTCCCCCACTTCCTGCCAATAATCCCGTAAGGCCGGGCATGCCCACAGCATGTGCACTAACTCAGCCCCCTCCTCCGGGCACCGGGGGCAGACTGCCGTGTTATCGCCGAAATACCGCCTGATTCTACCCGGGGTCATGTACGCCCTATGCAACACATAGTAGTGGATCAGCTGGAACCTGGCATTTCTCGTGCTGTTGCGAGCCCTACGGACAAGCTGTGTCCACGTCGTGTCTGGTATGTCCCTATGCAGATCCGCCTCCCATTTCGTTTTTAGGGATGTGAGAGGAGGGATATTCTCCCTAAGCATCCGACCATATAGGCATGTAACCGCCTTAATCGTGCCCGCCGCCATCATGGCGTACTGGCACGCCGCTGCCGTCCCGGGCTCCACAAGTCCCGTGCCCCAGTGGGCGTGCATCGCCCTAGCGACTGCTGCATGCATCAGAAATCCCCCTCTCGGGACACCGAAGCGGTCGATTAGCTCCTGGAACGGGAGAAGTGCGCCATTCTCAAAGAGGTCCCCAACCACCTGTATCCCCGCTTCCTCCCACTCCTGTAGTTGCGACCAGTCGCCGCCATGCGGTAAGGCCGTTAACATGCCCAGTGGTATCTCAGGCGCGTATGGGCGCTGGGTACCCGCTCTCTTCTGGGTCCGGTTCCAACAGTGACGGTACGTGCGCTGTTCCAACGATAAATCCCGACCGTCCAGCCGTTGTTGGAGGGTTATGTACGCCAGGACGTGCCTGGGCGTTCCCCGCGAGTTTTCATCCTCCGGGCCCCGAAATACTCTCGCTACCTCCTGCGTGAAGACTTGCAATTGTGCCGCTAGGTAATATAGCTCAAAGTCTGGCACAGCCAAACCCCCCTCATCTTTCGGGCGAGAGAGCGTGGCCAGCGCCACTCTGCACCGTCCCGCTCCCCAAATGAACGACGTGATTTGAGATTTAAGGAGCTTAAAGAAGGAGCCAGGTATCCAGATTGGGAGCGTCCGGAAATAATACAATAATCTCGGTAAAGCAACCATCTTCAGGAGGGAGATCCGGCCCGCTACTGATAGTGGTAACGTGGACCAGAAGGACATACAGCCCTTCAGTCCACGTACGCACCGTCCCAGGTTGCCCTCAAGCAAGTCCTCCGGCCTATGGTAAATATGAACCCCCAGATATTTCATGCAGGTAGGGTTCCAGGTCGCCTCCGACTGATGTTGTGGCTGGGCAGTGCCCCCTAGTAGTGGGAACAAACTCGTCTTGGGCCAGTTAACCCGCAGGCCCGACATCTCTCCGAAGCCTTCCAGTAGAGCTTCCGCTCTCCGTAAGTCCTCACCCCCGTCGCAGAGGAACAGTAATAAGTCATCGGCATACAGCGAGATGAAATGCTGACCATCTCGGGCCCGCACTCCGCGGGTGTGCCGCCCCGTTCGGGCCGCAGCCGCCAGCGGCTCAATAGCCAGAGCAAAGAGAAGCGGTGATAGGGAGCAGCCCTGACGAGTGCCCCGCTCCACCGAGTATCTGTGGGATACCGCCGGCCCCACCCTCACCCTTGCGATCGCGTCTGCGTATAGGACCTTCGTCCAATGGATATACCCAGCCCCCAAACCAAAGCGCTCCATGACAGCATAGAGGTAGTCCCACTCGAGGCTGTCGAAGGCCTTCTCAATATCAACCGAGAGGACCAGTTCCGTCCCCGCCCCGTCGATCAGCCCGTCCAGAAGACGGACGAGCCTCCTGATATTGACCGTGGTGTTACGGTTCGGTATAAAACCGTTCTGGTCGTCGTGCACAAGCCCCGCCATGTGAGGCAGGAGCCTCGCCGCCAGTATGGAACTCAGGATTTTATAGTCTGCGGTGAGCATAGAGAGCGGTCTATAGGACGCAGGGTCATCACTCTCCCTGCCGGGCTTCAGCAGTGGGACCACCAATGCCTCCCTCATCGACTGAGGTAGCCGTCCCGACGCCTTGGCCTCCTTATAGACAGTCAGGAGTCGCGGTGCCAGTACGTCCAGATGTTTGCTATAGAACTCTATGGGGAGTCCGTCTATCCCCGGCGATTTGTTCCTCGCCATGCGCCGCACCGCCGATCGTATCTCCCCCATGTCAACGTCCGACCCCAAGTCCTTCGCTTGCTCAGCCTCTAACCGGCGGAGAGGCAGACCAGTCAGGAAGGGTTCCACCAGTCCCGTCCTGTCTCCCCGGGCACTCCTGTACAGGCCCTCGTAATATTTCTGGAAGGCGTCGACTATGCCCAGCTGAGTTTGTTGAAGCACGCCCGACATATCCCGTAGTTGGGAGTATGGGAGCGCATCGTCTGGTGGGGTTCGAGAGCCACGCTAGGAGGGTACCCGCCTTATCGCCGTCAACATGGGAGCGCAGCACATAGCGCTTGTAGTCAAAGGCTCGGAGCCTCTCCACTTCAACGGCCACCGACTCCCTGGCTAAACAGAGAGACTCCTGGAGGTCCGGGTGTCCGGGCCGCTTCCTCTCCGCCTCCCGCAGCCTGGCGTCCGCCGCAGTCAAATCGCCCAGCAGAACCTTCCGCACGCCCACATAATCCCTGATACAGATACCCCTCACCACTACCTTGAAGGCGTCCCACTCCGCCGCCCTTGAGGTCGCCGTCCCTTCGTTCTCCGTGAAATACGCGGTCACTCCTTCCGCTAGGGCCGCCCCGAAAAGGGGGTCCTCCAGAGTCTCAGGCCGCAGCCTCCAGAGCGGAACCCTGGGCGTCCTCGCCACCCACGCCAACCGGATCAGGAGCGGATTATGATCCGAGATTGTTCTCGTCAGGTACTCAGAATCAGTGACGTACGGCAGCACCTCCCGGGAGCAAAGTATGGTGTCCAAACGGACATGCAAGTCATGGAGCCCGGAGAAAAACGAATAATCCCAGTCAGTCGGGTGTTGCCCTCTCCAGACGTCTGTAAGTTCCCAGCTCTCCTGCCAGTCCCTCCTACCTCTAGAGAGCCTGTAAACCGGGGAGTCACGAAGGGGGGGGTGAGACCTGTCCAGCAAGGGGTCGGCAATGGAGTTAAAGTCACCCCCCAGCAGGACCGGGCCTGCAAGGGAGTGGGCCAGCGTCCCTGACAGTGTCGCGAGGAAAGCCAGCTGGTCCGAGTTTGGGGCGTAAATGCTAGCTAATACTATATCCCTACCTTCAAGTTTCCCCTCCACTACCACATACCTCCCATCCTGGTCAACCCATTGGCGTGTGAGGTGAAAAGGCGTGCCTGCCCTAACCCATATGAGCACTCCTCGCGCATAGGCCGAATAGCTAGTGTGATAAACCTGCCCCCGCCATCTCCTCTGCAACGCCTCCCCCTCCTGCCTTGTGAGATGCGTCTCCTGTAGCATTGCGATGTGCACTCCCCTCCGTACTAAATAGGCATGTATTTTGTGTCTGCGCTGCATAGTGTGTAGGCCCCGGACATTCCAGGTGACACAGGTCAATCCGTTTACATTAGCCATTATCCCAGTAATCCGGTCGAAACACTCCCTCCGTGTCCAGTCCTTCGGCGGTGATGGTGCCCCCTCTGAAAACAACAAAACTCCCCAACATCCCCACCCATGGTACACCCAGGGTCAACAACTGCAAAAAAAAGCAAACAGTCCCCAACCGTGGAACCCACCCCCTCCCCCAGAACAGGCCCCAATACCGAAATATCAGTCCCCATCCAAACTCCCGCACCTGATGACCCAGGTCTCAACTACACAGCCGTAGCTGTGGGTGCCTTAAGGGCCTACGGAGCACGGCCTTGCCCAGAGGGAGGCCGCGACGCCCATCTCCACCCTCCCTCCCCGATTCCTCATGGCCCCTCTGCCCTGAGCCCCGCTGCGTGCCCCGGCCCCCACTATGTGCATAGGCAATGGTCCCCCCTCACAGTTCCCCAATCATTACCCATACTGCATCGACAGTAGTTCAAACATTGTGGATCTCGTCCGCCGTCGGCGGCGTCACCAGCGGCCCCTCCTTGCGGTGAATCCCCGATAGGTCCGTCTCCGAGCCCGAGGCCGAGACATGAGTATCCGAGTCCGTGGCCCCCCTAGATCCGGGATCCATTGCCCGACCAAGCTTCACCACCTCCAGCAGCGCCGCCTGCCGTTCCGCGGCAGTCTGAGAGGCCGACGGGCCTAGGTTCCCTCGCCCTCGTTTCCGCAGTCTCCTCGATTTCCGTAGCCGTTTGGGCGAGCGCTCCCGCTCTTTCTCTCGCTCTTCTCTCACCCTCGCGCCGTCAGTCCCGGCCTTGTATGTCTCCCACCAGTCCCAGGCTTCCGCTGAAGTCGCAAAGAAGATCGCCTTGTCGCCCACTACCACTCGTAGCCTGGCTGGGAAGAGCAAGGAGTAGGCAATCCCTTCATTCCGCAGTTCCCTCTTAATCGTGAGGAAGGAAGCTCGTTGTTTCTGCGTTTCGAAGGTGAAGTCCGGAAAAAGTGTTACTCTACTGTTTGCAATCTGGAAGGGGCCGTCCTCACGAGCCTTCCGCAGGAGCAGATCTCTGTCCTTGTGGTGTAGCAACTTGGCTATGATCGGTCTGGGTGGGAGCCCAGGCTTGGGCGGTCCTGAGGGGACCCTGTGGGCCCGTTCCAGAGTGAAGAACGGCGAAAGCCCTTCCGGCGCCACCACCGTTTTCAGCCATTCCTCCATGTAGGCAATCATGTCCCCTGTCCCCTCCGTCTCCGGCACACCGACGATCCGCACGTTGCTGCGGCGGTTCCTATTTTCCGCATCCTCCGCTCGCCGTTCCAGGGTGCTTATGCGGTCCAGGGCCTCCGTTAGCTTACTCTCCATCGCCTTGTGAGCCGGCGCCATGACCTCGAGCACCACTTCAGTCTCCTTGACCCTGTCTTTCAGTTTGTCATGGTCCGCCCGGAGTAGGCCCAGCCCCGACGCCACCTGCGCTATGTCGTTGTGGAGCGCATCCCTGGTGGCCGTTATGGCGTCCAGTATCCGGTCCTGCAAACGCTGCAGGTCAGTCTGCTCAGCGGGGGCCCCCTCCACCACCTCCGACGTTGCCGCCTCCTCCACTCTGGCCCTCGGCTTCCCCATCGTGGCCGGCCTCGCCGCTCCCGCTGCCCTCGCCTGCCTGTTGTCCTCGGGCCCCGGCCACGTGGTCCACCTCTGTGCGCTACGGGGTCTCGCTGCACAAGCACAGCGCCCTAGAGTAGGCGTCCGTCGTGTTGTTCGACCCCCCGGATGCTTTGGGGCAACGTGCACTCCCCCCTGGGGCGGCGCGGGATGCTGGGCGCCGCCAAAGCCCTTTCAACGTCACTCGGGGTCCTTCCTCATGCCCCCATATGCTGCACGGGCCACTGCTGTGGGGACGAGGGGGGGGGGGAGGGGGGCCCAGGATGCACAGCTCCGCGCACCGTTCCCTTCGGACCCCCTCTCAGGGCGGCCCCCGCTCACCTGCTGAATCGGCCGGCGCCTGGGGCCTGGGTGGAGCTCCGGTGCTCGTCCTCTCGGTCAGGGGTCCGCCAGGAAGCCTCGCCCGCAGGAGCGGACCCGGGCGGCCGTCCCCGCCCACTCCGAGTACACCGCGTACCGCAGCTGGGCCCTAAGGAGCAATCCTCGCCCTGGGGGGTCCGTTGCTGCCGGCGGTCGCCCCTTCCCTATGCACGCCGGCAGTGGGTACCTCCGGCAGCCCTCCGCCGTTCAGGATTCCGCCGCGGCAGCCATCTTGCTTGGCGCCGTCCTCTCCTCCGCTCCAGGGGCCGCCGCGATCGGCGGCTGTGCTCAGCTCTGCGACGCCGTCGGCAGCCCAGATCTCGTCCGAGCAGGCACCACCGGTTCGGCAATCGGCGCCGGGGCACACACGGGCTTCTCGGCCCTTTTGTCAGGAGTCTTGTGGGGAAGAGGCGCGGAGCTCCGGGCTCACGCCGCCATTTCCCTCGGCGCTCAAGCCACGCCCTGGGCCCATGGTTATATAAACATCTTCCAGGGAACAATAACAGTAGCATGCAATTTCTTCAAGAAATCCAAACGCATCAAATTTTCACCACAATTGGACGTCAACAAAAATAGAGAATCCACAGTGGAAGGACCAACTCAATGCCAAGGGTCATGAAATGGGGCTTACAACTGGTACACCTGAAAACCCTACTGAAACATTATTATGGCCAGACAGAGCAACCCCAGGGACCAAATGTCGAGAAACAGAACTCTTAGTTGCACCTGTGTACACCAAAAATTCCTTAGTCGAGCCTTGCAAATCCACTGTGACGTAAGGACCACGCTGATCTACAGGTATTAGAACTGGTCCCTCACTCTGTCCCTGGCTATCCTAACTCTAAGACATCCCTGTCACCTCATCTGTATCGTAATCATCATGTTAAAACTGCCCTTTGTAAGGGTCATCGAAGTAATTGTTATTAGAATGACCCTGTGAGACCACAGCATTCTGATCTCTATCGGTCCCACGACCCCAGCCATGAGAACCTAGCCCTCTAAGAACCACAACTTTCTGCAAAAGCACAGGACACTCACTACGCCAATAGCCCTGCTCCTTACAATATGCACACTGATTCAGCACTAAAGGTATCGTGTTCGGCTATATGCTGGTGCGTGGAAGCTGTCTAGCAGGACCACCACGTCCTCTACCAGTCCCTCTAAACGCTTGCTGCAACAGCACCTTTGTCTTTAAATCCTTATGTTTTTTCTCAGTCTTCTCTTTCTCCTTTTGGTCACGATGTTCATAATATTAAGCCATATTCAAAATGACAGATGGGGTAGAAGTGGACCAAGTGCTCTCAGATGCCTGTAAACGAGTTGCAATTTCAGGAAGTAAATTAGAAACAAACTTGTCAACGAAACAAACGAACTCCTCTCTTGATAGACATATCCTGCCAACTATAATCCAAAAACGTATGTTCAAACCGAGTAAAGAAATCAGACACACTTTCATCCTTTTTATGTCGACAAGCCGTCAACTTATCCCTACTCACCTTGTTCGGTGGAGTAAGAGAATGCATAGACGTATTGATACAACATGGTAAAGCAAGTATTTCAGCTCGAAGCTTATCACCTGGATTCCGTTTCTGATCCCATCCCTTAATTCCCCTCCAAGGTGCCTCTCAACTCTGCTATGTGATCTTGAGTATTAACCTGTCTCCAAATATCAACCGGAACAAGATGGCCATAAAACATTTCAATGTCAGCAGGGGTCATTACAGTAGAAGAGGCAGCTTCTGTTGATTCTTTATAATAAGCAGTAGGATTTTTCCTGGGATCAGGCAAATGATTCTTAAGGGATAAAACCTCACTCCTTTTCCATGGAGTATAAACCCACTGTTCTTGAAAACGGGCTGCTACACCTGGCCTAGTAACATTACCAAACCGATCCGTTAATTTAGGTATTTCTGGAAAATATATAGGGTGAGCCTCTCGCATCTGTACTGAGACACCGGGGTAGGACTCTTCTCATGCAACCTACCCCTATAAACGACCAATGTCGTAATATTCCTGAAAACTTGGCTGGGCTCCATACCACTAGAATACACACGTTCTCTAATATCAAATAAAATTTGTGGCGCATCATCCCCAAAGTGTTGCTGCCAAAGACCAATTAATGTACCGGACATAAGCTTAAGAGAATGCTGCTGTATGAAGGGCTCGAAATCTCGCAAAACTGCCCAAACATCCTCCACACTATAAATCGTATTACGACCCCACTGCGCAGCCTGATCAGCTACTACCCTCTTCTCCTCATCCCCCACCCCAGATCATACCAATGGGCCCATTCGCTACTTACATTTTGTCCAATCTCTATCCTCAAATCTATGTATTGGTGCCTCAACAGTCAAAGATGTTGAGGGATGAAAAACCAAAGAAGGAGAAGCAACAGAAGTAGCAGACACAATCGTCACTGGCTGTTGCACCGAAGCAGAGAGATCAGGGTGTATAGGAGACAAGCCAAGAGGTGTACTAACAGTTACAGTTGCCACAGATGATGAAGACAAAGAGGGAGCAGAGGGTACCGTAGCTAAAGCCATCAAAATGACAGCAGTAGACACAGGGACAGTTGGAGCAGTTGTAACAGGCTGCTGCAGTAACAAAGGAACAACGGGATATATCCTCTGCGGGGCATATGGGGCCGGGGGTCGAGTATCTAACAATTCCTCCACAAAAGCACCATTTTCCGCTTGAGCCAAATAAGATTTATCAATCTGTAATTGAAACCTCCTATCCCTACATTTAACTGCTGACTCCTGTTTTTCTCTATCATATGCTACAGCTTTCTGGGTCAATGTTTGTGCCTTCCCTTTTTGTGCATCTTTTTCCATCTTCAGCTGTCTCTGTCTAGCTGCTTTCTGCCACGGTATGAGGGAATCATACATAGACTGCCTACTTCTTCTTTTGAATAACTGTTCCTGTAAAAACCCAATTTTTTGTTCATCAAAAGTGCCCGTCAATGGCCACTGTAACTCGGCATTGTCCCTCGTATATTTGTGCCATAACATAATAGGGCCAAGACCATGTTTCACATACATATCAAAATTAGGAGAGTCTTCTGGAGGCACCGGCTGGGCTTCCCCTAATTGAGCATCTGCAGAACAAAAAGGTCAACACAAAGAGAAAAACATACTTATTCCAGGCATTTTCAAACAAAAATACGTTCGGTATTTATGCCTGACAAAGCAATTGCAAATGCTTTTATAAAAAATGATCCTCAGACCGTGCCAAACTCAATCCACAATGGTACCATATCCACAAAGAAGCAAAACAAACTCACCTGATAGGAATCGCACAAACAAACCGATTCTCCACTGCCGACTCTTCAGACCAAACAGTCAGATCCAAGGGTTTCCCCATTCAGGACTCCAGTCGGGATTACCACTGGGCAAGGCACCATCCAGCAGGATGGAAGGGGCATCTGTGAGCAATCAGTACTCCTCAGGCAGGGATCCCTGAACCGTCAGTCCGACCAGACGATAGCCTCGACTTGCCCTCCGTCTGCGGAAAGAGGTTGGGTCACTCACCCGAAGGAGTACCTGTTTGGGCACCAACTGAAGGAAGTGGCCCGATTCGGGTTACTTGGGTCACTAATGGTCACCTCTCAGCCTTCCATACCAAATGAAGAGTTGGTCAGACAGTAGAGAATACAAACCAATATGTGTTTATTCAGGTACACACAGAGTGGAGCCCAGTCTGCCCAGTCACCAGGAGTGCTGCAGAGGGCCTGACATCAGCAAGCATAAAGATACATTATGTACATTTCAAAACTAATGAAGACACACCCATAGAGTAATATTTTCCAAGCAGGTGTAGCTAAACAATGAAATACAGAGGATGAGTTTTGATTCAGATGCCGGGCACACATTATCTACTGCTCAAGGTTGTTCTGCTTGTGCCCGCCACTAGACAAGTGGACCTCTGTCTAGTGAGAAAGGTATGCGCTAATAAGAACAGTCTATTCATTAGCGAAGCAAAATCCAGCCTTGGAGAAGTGAAACCTAATAGCAGCCTTTTCTCAGATTTGGCAATGGATTAGTTTTGATCATGATTTAAAATGGTGCCCAAATTGAAAATGGTGCAGCAAGTGCTAACTTACAAAGAATTATATGTGAGCGCGAACATTTCTATTCTAACACCATGGCTAGATGATTGGCCTTGCCAATGCTTGTTTGAATATGCAGTGTATTAGATTGTGACTTGCACAACTGTGCTTTCACTGTGGCAGTTGTAGTTCTAATGGTACTGGAGAGAGCCGCGCAATGAGCCAATGACAATATTTAGTGTTGTTTGGAACAGGATATGTTTTTGTTCATGTGTTTAGTGGTGTGTTTCATCAGTAATTCAATTGCAGGGGATTTCAACTGTACGTTTGAGCCGCTTGGCTTAGAGGATGCTAGTCTTACTAACGAAGAGGATGTGAGCTGGGGTGTCCCGTCTTTAACGCTCCCTCCTATTAATAAATAGACGTAGGCAGTTCTCCAATTAAAAAGTTTGACACTGGAGGGTGGACTCCGGGCACTGAATGGGAGAACTAATTCTGACGGTAAATGTAATCCCACTTTTAATAATCGGAGAAGAAGTAGCAGGATCGACTACATCTTTATTAATTTAGATTTGTGGTCAAGACTAAAGGATATGGAGGTTTTAAATAGACCAGAGAGCGACCATGACCCATTGTCATTCACTCTAGAGGTAAAGGGTCGTCCACTGTTGAGGTCGGGCTCGGAGAGTGCTACGGCAGATGTTGTTATGTCCCTTGACTGCTGAAGACTAAAATGGGCACGGGTATCGGAGGATGAGGGCACCATGGCACAGATAAGATCTACTCTTGATGAGTCCCTTGTAGCCCTATCCCATCTTAATTTCAGTGAGGCTAGCCTTACAACTCTTATAGAGGCCCATGAGTCCCTGTTTACTAAGCTGAAAAGTTATTTTACAAAAAATACAAAAAGGTCTATTGTCCTCTCCACCCACAAGGCTGCAAAATGGTATGATGGGGCTTGTAGGATAGCTTTTAGACAATTGTCCCATAAGGGTTGGCTCCACGCAGGAGATAAGGAAACTTAGGGTAGACTATAAGGCCATCCAACACAGGGCAAAGAAAGCCTTTGATAAAAATAGATGGAGGGACCTCCTAGATGCAATCAATGGGAAAAACTGGTGTTGGTCTCAGCACATAATAAAATGGGGTAATAGCAGTGCTGACCCAGCTCCAGTTACTAATGTTCCCCCAGAAGTTTGGGTTGCTTATTATCAGGCCCAATTTTCATCACCCGAAGAAGGTTCTGGACACCTGCCTTGTGTAGAGACGGACTCTGTCTAATCTTTCACATTAGTGGAAATTGAGAGAGCCCTTGATGATGTGGCTGCAGGTAGGGCACCTAGTCCGGATTGTATTCTGGCGGACATATATAAATCAGATTTGAAGAACTGGGTAAACTACATCCATATCCTTGCTAATGGCTTGGCCAGAGGTGCCCCTATTCCGAACTCCTGGGGCGGGGCTGTAATAATCCCATATGTAAAAAGGGGGATCGCGCTTGTCCCTCCAACTACAGGCCCATAGGCCTTATAGACACTCTTCGAAGAATTGTGGCGAGATAAGGGCTAAGCAGGGTAAACAGGTGGATAGATGAGAGTGAAATACTAACCACTTATCAAGCGGGCTTTCGTTCCCATGTTAGCACTATCGACCAAGTTTTTAGATTCATGTTGATATACTGGAATACAGTGGTCTTAGCAAGGGGGACCCTCTATGCAGCATTCGTAGACCTCATATCTGCATTTGACTTAGTCCCCCAACCCAAGATGTGGTATACCCTTAGGGAGGCAGGGATGCTTGCTGAGATCCTATCCTTTGTTGTGAAACTCCATGAATCAACATATGGCCAAGTACGTTGGGGTCAACAGGGTGAGTTAACAGACCGCTTTCCTGTGAGCAAGGGCGTAAGGCAGGGGTGTGTCCTGGCCCCTACCCTTTTCTCATTGTTCATAAATAATGTTATCTCATACTATACTGATTTTCCTATGGGTGCACCTACTCTTGCGGGATCTAGGGTTCCGCTCTTAATGTTTGCAGACAACACTTTAGTTTTGTCCAAGACGCAATCTGATCTGCAACGTGCCCTTGATCGATTCACCTTGTTCTGCAATGACCATTATTTAGTAGTTAACGTCGACAAGACGAAGTTCATGGTCTTGCATAAACGTAAAGTAGTGAAAGCTAGAGCGGAAATGAATAATGTGCCCCTGGAATAAACTGAATCCTTTGCATATCTGGGCGTTACTTTGGGCAAACGTCTGAACTTGAAGCCACAATTAGATCTACTAGTCTTAAGGCATAAGCAATTAGCAGGGCCCTGTTAAAAGAATTCAGGTTGTCTCAAACCTAAACAGTTGGCCCGGCCCTATCCATATACCAAGGGAAGGATAGAGCTTCAATAAAATACGGGGCCGAACTATGAGGGTTCAAAACCGTAGCACCATAGGCTTAGCCCAGAACAAGTTTTTGTGGGCATTGACCGGCCTTCCTCAATCTTCCCCTCTTAGGCCCCTACTATTAGACCTAGGATGTATCCCCTTTGAGGAGGCTGTGGGTTTTAGACCACTTGCCTACTGGCGAAGACTTTGGACTACCCCGGAGTTAGCTCCCTATGCAAAAGCTGCTAAGTTTATTAGAGATGCTGACAAGGCAAACAATATCCCCTGGCTGGGAATGATCAAGGCATTGTTATTAGTCATGTGCCTCATCCACTTGTGGGAGGACCCAGAAGGGAATTCTTTCCCATGAAAAAAAGATCTCAAAGCCTTATATAGGGACAGGGTTAACATGAACGGGCAGATGTATCAAGATACCCTTTTGCGATTCTCAAATAGCGATTTTTAAGGAATCGCTATTTGAGAAGTGCAAAATGGTATGTATGTAGAAATTCGCTATTTTTTAGCGATTTCTTAAAATTCCTTAATTGCGATTAGCAAATTGCTAATCGCAATTAAGGAATAATTTCCCATTCATTTCTATGGGCCAGGAGGCCCATAGGAATGAATGTGAAATTATTCTCAATTTGCAATTCGCAATTTGCTAATCGCAAATTGAGAATAATTTCCAGGGTGCAAGGGGGTCTTAAGGACACCCTGCTGCACCCCTGAATTTGACATGTGTGCGCATATGGCACACATACATGCCCTAAGGGCATGTATGAGCGTCACATGGCACCTTTTTAATTTGAGAAAAGTGCATTTTTAAAAGAATTCGCAAATTACCACCAACTACAAGTTGGTGGTAATTTGCGATTTCTTAGTCAAAAATCGCAAAACTGAAATGCTTAATACATTTCAATTAAGAAATCGCAATTTGCTATTTCTTAAATGCTTACGCAATATTAAGGAATCGCAAATTTTGCGATTCCTTAATATTGCGAGGCTTTTTGCATGATACATTCGAAAACCCGTTTTTTTGTCGCAAACGCTGCTATTTTGCGAATTGCAGCGTTTGCGACAGAAAACACGGATGATACATCTGCCCCAAAGTCTTTGTCATCTGTTTCTATTGGTTCCTTTACATGCCTGTTTTTAGATTTTAAATATGAGTATAAGCTGGAGGCCTATTGGGAAACTATCACACGTCCTGGTGATAGAAAACTCTATCATCAATTTAGAGTAGGAACACTACCCATAAAATCCTTCACTAAAAAGTGGGGGGACGCCGGGGATACAAAATGTGATAGTTGTGTAACAGTGGACGAGACTTTATCGCATGTATTGTTTGTGTGCTCTGCAAACAAGGGCCCATGACAGAAATGGCTCAAGCCGGTTTGTAAAAACCTTGGAACAAGATCAAGCCATACTGCTTTGCGCATTTTAAAAAACGGAACTACTGAAGTCATAGTCATTGCTATGGATAAGTTTCTGAGTTGGACTTGGGTCCTCAGAAGGAAAGATTAGCAAGGCAGCATGTAACCTGTTATCTCTTATATCTCGGTGCCCCTATGTTCCCCCTAGCCAGTCATCTTAAATATTGGAGACCATGACCTAGCCTATGTCATTTTGACCTGAATATCCTCTGTTCCTGAATTCTCCCTTTTAAACAGAATCATTGTTTTAATTAGTATTGTTTTAATTACCCGTGGGAATTTAAACGATATGCTCTTTTAATATAATGCTTTGTATGAGATTTTATGCCCTTTTAACTCAGATTGTATTTGTCTATATGTGTCTTTTATGATTGTTTATGATCGAATAAAGACGGAAATGTTATCGAATTGTATTAGTAATTCAATTGACTTGGTGGTGAATCTGGTGTATTCACCTGTACATCAAACACACTTTCTAATGTGAATCTTTGATTGTCACAGCCAGAGTTTTGTACTTGTGGTGGTGAAGATATTTTTGCCAAGGTGACCCTTACTTCTGACATTAAAATAACTATGCTCATTCGGGCACGTTTTCTAAGTTTTTTTCTACGTTTTTTACATAAATTTGTTTCTAAGCTTTCTAAATTTGATTTCTAAGTTGAGTGAGGTGTGGGGCAAATAGTTTGTATCAAAACTCTAATGATGCCAACATGTTACAGACTGGATGTTTAGCAACAAAGCAAACACCCACTAAACCTAGCCATTGTACTTAGCTGTGAATCAGCCCCCTGCCTAGGGTACTTCTCATCCTACTTTTTAACTGTGGCTTGAGCGTGATGTTTGAAGGTCTCCTCGAGTGCACTTGCTCCTAATGTGACCTATCACAATAAATTTCCATATTCATCTCCCTTTCCATCTTCGTCCCTGCTAAGAAAATATTCATAGAACACTTCACATCTACTTTTTATTTGCAGTTGTCATGTCCTCTGTTTTCCTTCCACTGATTATGGGCGGAATATATTGTAGACCAAGAAATACAGCAAGCATGTAGGTAGACCGGGCATCTAAGAGAAACATAAATAGATCACAAGGCAATCGAATTCAAAATAATTTTGGAAATCCAGATTGCAGTTGTTGCACTTTTATGTTTTTTGGTATCAGGTTTTTATGGGACTGGGGTTCTCTTGTGTAAGTGTGGCCCTGGCCCCCATAATGCCCAGGCCGTTACTGGGCCTGGACGACCACCAACAGACTGGGTCCACACAGGCTAACCCAGAGAGGTCAGACGCCCTTTATTTATTGCAAAGTACATATTTCACTTTGTGGCCAGGTGGCTCACTACATCTCTTATAGTCTTTAGAAAATAAAAGATCATAGCTATTATTGCAAATATGAAATGTCCGGCACCTTGGATCAGAGTGGTATCTGCGCTCTCAGCAAACAGTCACATTCTATGCCGATGTTCTGCACACAAAGTCCCTCAGTCTCTGGCTAGGTTGAGGATTAGCCCTTAGGTGGTAGGGGCAACCTCTGGTGTTCAGATTCTTTTGAGTGTTCAGCTGACTGGTGCGATTGCCTTCATTCCCACTAACTTCTCGAACACCATCGTCAATGTGGCGGGGATCTTCTTGCATCTGATCCGGGGTCTCTTCCTGACTGTGGCTTTTTATGCTCCTGTCTGACTTCCACTCGGCTTTACCATTGTCGCTGTTGGTCTGTCCTGTGCTTGGAAGCTTTCTGAACCATGATACATTCCTCTGCACTTCAGTGTTGCCTCTTTTCACTGTCACCATGATTTCCTTTATTAGCACTACTTCCTGCGCCTCTCTCTCCCAAAAGGAGTATGAAACTTCATGACCAAGAGATTACCAACTTGCATGGTGGGGCTCACAGGTCTCCTGATACGGCTTGCTCTTTCATTGTTCACCTTTCTCCTTTCCTGTGTGGCCTGTTCATCAAGAACAGTTGGTTGACAGTTAGGCCAGGTAGGCAGGACGTCTCGCAGAGGACATCTCATCAGGAGGTCGCTCGGAGCACACCCAGTGGTGCTGTGGAGCATTTTCTGATAGACTCGTAGAAATTGGTGCAAGTTACACTCAGGATCTTCACCACTCTCAATTCCAATATGTGGAGCCTTGTTAAGTGTTCAACTGAAATGCTTCACCTCTCTATTGGCTTGAGGATATTGGGGGTGATCTGACAATGTTTGATGTTGAGTTAGTGGAGGTAATTGTGGAATTCTTAACCTTGAAAGAAAGGGCCGTTGTGAGTCTTACCTTACTCATTTAAACGGAGTTGAGCGAACCAACTCCATGGTGGGGAACTTAGTGTGGCTGTCCATTATGATGATTGTTATCCTGTTGTCTGAAAAACTGCAAAAGTCAATGCTCAGAGACGGCCAGGCCTGGTGGTAAGCATCCTCAGTGATGACAGGGCCAACATGGGGCTTGCCTCTGGTGAAGATGCAAGAGTGGCATGTCTCGACTCTCTCTTCGACCAGATCCATACTGATGAATCACACCTTGCTCAGTAATTGCGCTTTAGCTTTAGCAACGCCTTGGTGTCCCTGAAGAGCAAGCTTTTCTGTTTTGGTCCACAGGCATCTGGGAATGACAATCTGTTAGCCTCGCAGAATGAGCCCCTCATTACTCTTGCTGGGTTTGTCTCAACAGCGCCCTAGCTGGGTCAGCACCTCTTGTTCTTCTGTTGTTAAGCCACCTGCACCATCAAGGAAGGTTCTCCACTGATGTCCTCTTAGTGCCTTCATCACCTTCTGCAAACACCTATCCGTCTTTGTGCATTCTGCAATTTCGGTTAGAGTCGTGCTCAGGGGCACTGGATTTCTGTGATCATCTTCACAAAGTCTTCTGTCCATGGGTCATCCTCCTGTTATGTTTCGACCTTCGCTATCACAGGATGTTGTTATAGGCAATCCGCCGGGTTGTTGACCGCAGGGTGATATGTCACCACAAAGGACATATTGCTGTAGCTGGATGGCTCATCTTTTGAATCACGGCGGTACACTGAGGGTGGTCCCAGCAAACAGCAGCAAGAGGGGTTTGTGACTTGAAGGGGTTTGTCACCACTTAAAATCTTTGTCCCAATAATTAGAGATTAAAGTGTTTGCAGGCCAATCAAATGGATCAGAACCTCTTTCTCGATTTGTGCATAGCGAGTCTCCACAGCTGTCAGGGTCCTGCGTCCACAATAGGTTTAGTTTTCCTCGCTGGATCAAAATGGGCCATAACAATGTCATGTACCAGGGCCTCCTTGATGGCAGCAAATGCTTTTGCTACTCTGCAATTCCACTCCCAAAGGACATCCTTCCGTGATAGTGCCTTTAGGGGTTCCGATAGCCGGGTGAGCTGGGGAATGAAACGGTCACAGTAATTGGCCATTCCAAGAAAACTGTGGACCTCAGAGGAGCAGTGGCTGTCTTTGTAGCTTCGATCTTCTTAGGAACTACTTGGAGGCGGTCCGTGGAGAATCTATATCTGAAGAACTCAATTTCATTGGCATAGAAGAGGCATTTGCCATGGTGTAGGGTCAGGCCACAATTTGCCAGGCGACGCAATGTGGCCCTCAGTCAGGCGTGATATTCTTCGAGGGTGTTGGAGAAGATGAGAATGCCATAACTGACACTGATCACGCATACCAGGCCAGAGAAGGTCTCTCTGATCGCATCCTGAAAGACTTCAGCCACTGAGGAGCATCCGAAGCTGAGATCTTTGAAACGGCGAAAATGCATAGAGAACGTGGTTATGTATTGGCTGGACTCCTCTAATGTCAGTTGGTGATAGCCACAGTTTAAGTCTATTTTGAACAAATGCTTTGCACGGTTTTAGTCAGCCACAATCTCTTCAGTGGTGCGCATTATGTGCCGTTCCCTGTGAATGGCCTTTTTGGGAAGTCTTAAGTCAATGCAGAGTCGTATGGCCCCAGGCTACGTCGGTTTTGGGGTAATGACCAATCGTGAAACCCATGGAATCGGACCTGTCACCTTCTCAATTAGGCCCTCCCGCTCCAGCGATTCCAATTCTCGCTCTACTTGCAAGCACAGGTGAAACAGCACTTGACTGTCACCTGGTGTCAACGATATGGAGTTTTACCTGAATGTCCTTCAGGCACCCCCACCCTTTGAACACCTATTGGAATTCAGCAAGTATTCCGTCTGCATTAGTTTGGTGGACTTTCGGCTTGAAAAATACTAGCCCCAAGTCCTCGATATGTGACTTATCAGCAGGGTTCCAGTATTGTTCTTGGTCACATGGAATTTGGTCCTTGTCTTCACGTCATCGCTAGTGACTTCAAATTCAATGACCCCTCATAGCGGTATAGGGTCTATACCTCCATAAGTAGATATTTTGGCCTTTGTGGGGAGAAATGAAGGTTGGAGGCTCAGGTTTAGGAATTGCTCAAAATCAATTACATTAACCAACACCCCTGTTTCGATGAAAGCCGAGCTCTGTACCCCATTCACGTAGATTTGGCACATTGGAGATGGTCTTTGTTGCTGGTTGTTCTGGCCAGTGAATGATATGGTGAATACTTCTTTTTCATCATCCTCCAGATGACACCCTTCGACTTTGTGAGGAGGAGCCTGGTGGTCCCCTCTGTCCTCTAGTGTCAAACAATGAATGTTCATTGAATTACTTTTTTCCTCCTTTGCTTGGGCAGGATCCAGAGTTGGAATTGCCACAGATATTTGTAAAATGGCTGGACCCTACGCACTTTAGGCATGTTTTCTCCTAAACTGAACACCCACGCAGCAGATTACGAATCATTCTGCAGCTTCCGTGGGATCTTTCGCTCTTCTTGGCCAGAGTTGTTCTCCTCCGTCATGCAGGGCTCCATCTAATGGCCTCTACCTGTTCCTCCTTGACCTTCACTGATCCGGGGAATGCAGGAGTTACTGAGCAGCGAGCTAACGCCAATTCCATTGGTTCTGCCTGGCTTTCCACCAGTTCGTAGGACCTAGCCATGAAGAGTATTTCATTGAGAGTAATGCGAGGTTGGGATAGTACCAGTTTACGAAGGTAGGAGGATTTTCACCCCTGAATAAGTTAAACTCTGATTTTGTCCTGCTTGTCCATCCCTGTACACCGCTTGCTAGTTTGCACAGTCGCATGAAAAACGTGTCTACTGATTCACCTTCTTGCTTCCGCTCTTGTCGCAGCGTGAATCGATCATAGTCCAGATTCAGTTGGGGATTTAAATGTCTATATAGCGCAGCTATGGCTGCGCCAAAATCAGCTTCTGCCCCGTATTGAGCAAATTCACTAACAGATCATATAGTTCATAACCACCCATGTGGAGCATTAGTGAGCGATTCACAGTGCCAACCGTCTCACGTGTGTCGCAGAAGAAGTGATTCAGTTTTCCGACCCAGTTGCACAATCGTGGTCCTGCTATCACTGGGTCCTCTATGTGCCATAAAGGTGGGAGCGTTACGAGAAGCACCTGTACATTCCTTTGCTGCGGTGGCAACCCAGCCGAACTAGGTCTGTGGGGCGAAGTTCACAAGCCATCCTTACCTGCACTGCTGCAACAGTACTCATGCGCCTAGTTTATGATGCTGACTTTTGTAATTCAGGTGCACAGCACCCCTTGGCATGAATGTGCGGCCGGTATGTCTTTCAGCCTGGCCTCCTCCACAGCCAGTCTTTAAGCGGGTACCTCTAGTAAGTGGTGCCACTAGCAGCTGGTTGAGAACAGCTTCCTTTCATACGTACCAGGCTAGCGATCGGAATAACAATGTCTTCCCCCAGCAGCTCCTCGCTCGGCTCTGAATGTGCTGACTCTGTCAGGCTGTAAATTGTAAATAAATTGATACTTGTATAGCGCACTACTCACCCGCAAGGGTCTCAAGGCGCTTGTACGAATACCGCTGTGGAACCCATCCTGGCTTTCCCTGTGAGGTGTCCACTCCTGGGCACACCCAAGGTGGAGGCCAGGCATCCTTAGCGTTGTGGGGGCCGTTGTGGAGATTAAGCAAGCTATTGCCCAGAGTTGCAGAGTGGGACTCCATGATTGGAATAGGCACCGAGGCGAGAATTATCAGGTCCGTGGAATTTTGAGCCCAAGACCCGCCGAGGCGGGGAATTGAACCCTGGTCCTGGGCTAGACCTCTGCATCAGGGTCTGCCGCTCTAACCATTGAGCCACACTTCTCCACGCTGCGCAGTCACCACCCAGAATCTCACACTGCCTCCCTCTCCTCACCTCACATGCGGTGGTCTGCAGCAGCCATGCTCTCAGTGCGTCTTGCCTGACCCACATGCGGGGGTGCGTGCTATAACACTGCCTCCCCGACACCTCCAGTAGAGGTCGCGGCCATCTTGTCACATGCTCCTTCCCGGACCACCGGGAGAATGGGATGCGCTGTCACCACTTCTGGGGCGGAAACGCAGATCTGGCTCAAATGCCCCCTCCAGCAGGTCACAAATGATGGTGGACGGGGTGAACAGTAATGAACCGCACCACTCTGAGCACACAATGGGTGTGACCCCCCTCATCACTAGTGTAAGCGTGGCCGTAGCCCCCTGTATGCCAAGACCGTTAAGGGGCCCGGACGACCACCAACAGACTGGATCCACACTATCTGCTGTGTCATGCACACTCTGACCGCGATTGGTCAGGCGCCCTTTATTTATTCCCTCGGGCTCCACCCAGTCCTCGGGATGCATGCAACGCACATATTTCACGTTGCGGCCGGTTGGCTCACTACATCATGGTTCTCTGTGATGTAAATGTAGGCATGACAGATGGGTATTTTGACCATCAGAGGGCTAAGTGCAACTGCACTACATTCTCACCTCAATGTCACCTATACAGTCATTGGAGTAGCAACAGTGTGTGAGTGAAGATGATGCCTACCTTCACTGGAGACAGGAAGCAAGTGGGAGCCAAAGTAGAGGACACATTACATTAATCCAGCACACATTATATTGAGATGGTATTCATGGGGGAATGCAGGAAAGAGCTCATATCTGTTCGAGACTAACGATGTGATACTTTTGCATTAAAACGAACCTCTTCTCTGATGTTGAACAACATAAAATCAAGAGTGAAAATATCAATTTCTCTTTAGTTCATAACGTGTTAGAACTTGACACATCTCCCAGTGTCCTGATTTATAAAAAAGTGACCTGAAAGTGACTGGTGCTAGAGGAGGTAATGTATATGGATAATGCAAGAAAATGCCATTACCAAATCTGCACCCACTATATCTGATTTCAGGTTCCTTGGAATGCATGGGAGGGATCCTTTTTATTAAAATGGTAACCGTAGGAGGGTAATCTAAAAATTGAGACAGTCCTGTGTTTTCCAGCTCATTTATCAGTGAGGATAGTAGCCCAGCAGAGAGCAAACAGGCAAAATAACAAAACTGGAAATTAAAATGTTCAACACAATGTTTTGTTCAAATAGGTTTTTTGATGGACAGTTGGGTACCTCGCGCTCAGAGCTGGTAACAGATCAAATAGGCAATGCCCTTATCACCAGACCAGCACACTTAGCTACGCGCTTTCTCTTCTAAAATGTAGATACCTGTCCTTAGGGCCGATAGAAATTTATTCTGGGCGTGTAACTTCTTTCAAACAGTTCTATAAATGTGAACAGTTCACTTGTTCAAGCATAAAACCAAATCCATCCTTCACGCAGTTTGATTTATGCCGAGTTTTCTTATCCAGAGTTAGCACTGGTTGCCGTAGGGGGAGCGCCTTGGAAACAGTTGGAGTGATTGACATGTTGTTAAAATGAGGGTTAACTGGATTATGCAAGGCATCCACTGGAAAGGGCCTTCGTTAAAGGAGTCACATTTCCATTTGATGATGGTGTTTACTTTTGAAATTATCTGTGTTTTGCAGAGACATTATGCTAATTTGACTGCTTATGATGTCCTCTCCAAAGGCAAGATTTAGAAACTTTTATGCACAGGAAAGTTTGACTTTGGATCACAAACAGTGCACTTACAATCCAAAAGCAGAGAACTGTTTCTCGCCGTGTCACAGATTACTGTGGCGATCCACTTAAAACAGAGTAAAAAGACACTGCGTTGAACGGTTATAGGGTGCAAGGTCACTCTAAAAGTCGTTTCAAGTCACAGGTGCTCTTCCATGAAAACCCTGAACACTACAGAAATAATTCACATAAAGATGAGAGAGGTGATGGAGCAACGACTCGTGAAAAGGAGACTTGCTCGGATGCAAACTTCTCATAATAACCCCGTAACTAAGTATTAATAATGTTTGTTATACTAATTTTGCACAAATTCCTACATTTCTAGAAAAGAGGGAAGCTTGCCTATGTGATTTGCTAACAAGTAACCCGAGTGCAAATAAAGATGGCTGCGCATGTGTCAGCTGCATGACGTCTTAACGCTTGGAGGGAAAATTCTGCTTTTGCACAGTAGCATCTAAAATGGCTGCTTAAGAACTCACATGCTGAGCATCTGTTCTGCTGAAATTTAACTATGGTATATACTAAGTGCTAATGCATAAATAGTCTTTATAATTAGATGGGATTAGAGTAGAGATAGGTGGTATACAGTTAAATAATTTTATTTGAATCTAATATTTTGTCTCTTTGACCTCTCCATTAGTTCGTATTTGGGCCCTAAAAGAGAGCTAGGGGCTGACACCCACATGAGACCATCCGCATGCGCGGATGGGACAACTCAGAAGCGGTGACCTCAAGTCTTGGGACCTGGCCAAGGACACTTTCTCTCCATGTCATAGTCTAAGAGAATATTTGTAGTAGGATGAAATTGTATATTTCTTTCTTGTAAGGCAATTAGGAACACAATCAACGTGTTTCATAAAAAAGCCAGTAGGACTGCTTCAGGTCAGTTAATAGTCCTCAAATCCTGTTAAAAATTCATTTGAGCGCACAAAACGCCCAGTGTGAGAAGTGTTATTGTTATTCGAAAATATTTTATAATGCCTCTCCTTTCTTGAAAATATGTAGATTAGTATCTGTTCAGCAGTCCCTGTTTGGTCTTTAACCTCAAAGGCAATAGCTTTATCAGAAATATTTACTTTGATATCTGCACAGGTCTGAAGGAAACTGTAGTAAAAGTAAGGCTCTGGAATTTTTGTAGCTGTTCCAGTTTCCATCTTCACGATGCAAAAGCCACAGAGAACAGAACTGAGTCTGCTATTCAGTGCTCTGTGAATCCTGTGATACCGCGTAACTGACCCCCATGCTGCTCCTTACGGTATGCAATTCTTGCACGCAACATTTGTGTAATTCAATCATTATATGTGGAATATTCATTTCTTAGTTGTATTGTTATGTGGATGAGTTTGAGTTAATTATGGTTTATTGAGTGCCTCTCTCACCTTTGTGTGAAGCCATCTAAGACAGAGTTCACTATAACTGTAACTTTTCAACCAACAGCAAACACAGGAGATACAATTCTTTAAAAGAGATCCATGAGTAGAAGAGTCCTTCAAAAGTATTGAGCAGCAGCCCATGCACTATCAAACAGTGGCGTAGCAAGGGGGGCGGGGTGGGCTGTCCACCCCGAGCGCACAAATTTTGGCGGCAGCAGCCTGGCCCCATCTTGTCCGCTATCTCCGGGAGGTAACTGACCCTCCCCTCCATTCTTCAATCGCCCGTCAAGGGGTGGCAAATAAAAAAAATCCCACCAGCACCCGCCAGCTCTTTGATGCAGCCGCAGGGGGGCGTCAAACACAGGGACCGCCAATATTAGCAACGGTCACTTCACTCTATTCACGTACAAGGCTCCCACTTACACAGAAATTGAAGGGCATCGGAGTCTGGTGCATAGAATACACAAATACTCACACTACCTGGAAAGGCAAATGTATGGGGCTGGTAGCATAAAGGTGGGAGGCATGTGGAAAAGATTGATCCAAGTGCACAAGCATTTCACAATAGGTTCTTCACCAAACTGCTGATATACACAAAGAAGAAATGGCAGATCAGAGAACAGATTTGTAGGCACTTGTAGTGTCACTGTTGCTATTGAGAGATCATGTCCAGAGACTCACAGACATCGCTATACTTGCTAGGACCCATCATGCCACTCCACCACTGTGCTGAAGACAAGCACATAATACATCTCCTTCAACATAGCTAGATTATGGAGTTGTAGTTCCATCACCATGTTCATCGCCTCTTTGTGAGATTTCTGTGTCTGAGTAATTTCCTACTCTAGAGATCGCGGACACTCGTGCAATGCTGGCACCTCCTTCTATGTTTTGTCCCCTGCTCTCTTTTGTTGAACATATGTGACACATTGGCTCGATTTAACTTCAGGGATAGTTTTAGTAGCAGTGTCCCACTGAGGTGACCTGTTAGTCAATAGCAGCTGCTACAACCGTATAATGTAATGAGTTTGCAGCTGAAACATAGGTTTGGTCTTGATCAATAACTACATTTACTACAAAGCAACAAAGTATAAGTAAATATAATGTGAATAGGTCAGCCGCGGCCCGTGGAGGGAGTTACGGTGGGGCAGGGAGGTGGGGAGGGGGAGGGGCAGGGTGGAGGGTCCTAAAAACCGGCATATGGATAATTGCAGGTAAGTAAACAATTTAATTAACAAAACGAATTTCGTAGCGCCCCTTGCATCGCACGCTACGAAATTCGTTTTATTAATTAAATTGTTTACTTACCTGTAATTATCCATATGCCGGTTTTTGCACCCTCCACCCTGCCCCTCCCCCTCCCTGCCCCACCGTAACTCCCTCCATGGGCCGCGGCTGGAATAGGTAATGTATTACCACAATAACGCATCGGTTACAAATATTGTGGACAGCTTATTACGTACGTGGTGGATTGTGAATTATGACTCAAAAGTCCTGTTAAAACTGCAAATAAACTGACCTATATAGTTGGATGCTCAGCTTGGCAAACGTTTTGCATCTTGTCCTGATGGGCGATCCAGGATGAGCAGTACAACAAAGATTATACATGGAATTCTTACAGCAACCTTTCATAACATACCTATTTCTAACTGGTTTGTACCTGTAAAATCTAAATAATTACACAATGTTACCAGTTAACTCTAGTAATTCTGTAAACCCATTGTTGGTATGTTTTATGAGCGAAGAAGTTCTAGATATCTGATATTTGAATGATCAAGTAGAGATCATGTTGACCTTCCAAATATGGCTCAGGAGTGCTTAAAAAATTGATGAATAGAACAAAGTAACCCCCTGGGGGTAAAGGTACACAGGTACAAGAAGTGTATGAATGAGTCTCCTAGTGCGCAACAACAACAATAGTTCTGTCGGGGATAAAACTATTCCGTTTGGGAAAATGGAATCAATCAGAGAAGAATTTATTTTCTGCAACTTCTTTCTCAAACAAAAGCAATGATTTACATGAAATGCTGGCACAATGGAACACAAAACAAAGACACAGATTTATACGTATTTTATATAAATTACTACATATACATATATTTGCGAATTGTAAACAAGGCTGTCAAAACAGGGTATTATCTAGCGTGATGTGTGCTAACGTGACATTTTGGTGCTCAGTGATAAGAGTGAAGTGCATATAATATATACAAGGTGTATAAATGTACAGTTGTTATAAGGAAAGAGAGTGACGACGGTCAGAGTATTAAGACACAACAATGATTCTTATACAAGTTGCTCGT
Source organism: Lissotriton helveticus (assembly GCF_964261635.1). Taxonomy (NCBI): domain Eukaryota; kingdom Metazoa; phylum Chordata; class Amphibia; order Caudata; family Salamandridae; genus Lissotriton; species Lissotriton helveticus. The sequence goes on from NC_136063.1 coordinate 1,130,626,488, forward strand.
TCACTTTGAGCCAGAGACTTGATAAGTCTGAACCTTGTGGAATTGTTGATGTTTCAACCCTGTCCAGGCTTAATTAAGAAGTCATGGCGGGTCTTCATCAGGAGAAGGAAGGGGGAGAGAGACAGCCCAGTCTGGGTAGCCTCAGGCATCCATCGTTACTTTAGGAAGGTCAGAGAATCTCAGGTTAATGTGACCAAGCATAGTGCAGAAAATAAATTCTTCTCTGATTGATTCCGTTTTCCCTAAAGGCATAGTTTTATCCCCGACAAAACCATTGTTGTTGTTGCATTCTATACCCAGTGTCTGAGGGACACAGGGTTACCCCATTGTTGTTTACTTTACCCTGATTCTCCTAATGGAAAGTTTGACTGTGAACTGGCAGAGTCAAAGATCTTTCTTGAAATAACTCAGGTTTCCTGCTAAATCGTTCTGATCCAGCTGTTGAATTATCTAGTAATTCATCATTATTAAGGCATTCTTTTGATGATTTAAGGTCTCCATGACAAGAGCCATTTTTGAGTGCTAGTTTTATTGTGGAACCCTTATGGTCTTGCTCTTTACCAAATTAAGTGAATGTTAAACTGATAGAAAACAAGGGCAAGAATGTGGATGGTGTTAATGAGCCTCTACTTCATCAAACAGATTTAACTTCACCAAAGTTATGTTTCTCACCCTCGATGCAGATGATGATGCCTGGAACTAGAAGTCTTGAAACTGGATAATCAGTTGACAATTGTTCAACAGTTAGCCCTTTCAGTTACCTAAAAAAAACTCTAGATGTCCTTCGCAGTTAATGCAGACGAAATAATACATAATCATTTAGCAGTAAAGAAGCAGGCATTCTTATAGTTAAAATCACATTTATGTTGTCATCCTGGTCTGGTTCTCTTCCAGGTTTGTCGTGTCATCTAGATTTTTAAAAGACCCTTTGGTCAGGTAGGTCCTGACTCCTCAGATACTTCAATACTGATCGCCCATAAATCATAGTTTGAGAATAGGTATAAATAATCCTTCTGCAGCTGATTCAGAGCTTGACAGAGAAATTGATGCCTTCATTTCTTACGATCTGAATACATCCTCTGATTGCTCTAAAACAGGAGTATACTCTTATTACTCATAACATCTAAGGCTCTGTATAAGGCTATCACTAATTTCTTGGAACACTGTGTTTTTTCTTCACTGCATCATCTGATCAATATTGCTATTCTTTATAGCAAGTACTATATGATATTCCAAGAAACATGGTTGTTACATAGTTTAGAAAGTGAAAGATATGTGCAGCTTTAAATGAAAGCCCCTTTGACTACACATGGTCTTTCTTCTGAACATTTATATACCAGAGTTTTGGCAAGAATAAATTCTGAGATTCAGCAAATTGAAATTTACTTTGGATAGCTGTTGGCTTGCAGCATCAGTGTTTATGGCAAACATTTTCAACATCATTCATTAGTAGTTAGAGCGAAATAGTTGCACATCTTAAGCGTAAATGAATACTTTTCACCTCAACATCTCCAATTCTATGCATATTGTTGGGGGTGACCTGAAATTCAGGATTGATCCCATTAACACCAATTTAGGTCTCCCTAAACATCTGAGGGTTCATTCAACTAATTATGCGGTATTCGCCGTTAATTTTTTTTCATCACTTGACCATCAAATGTGAATATTATTTGACTATAAAAATATCATTCGTCCTAATGATTGTTTTACATCTGACCTTTATGCATATAAAACATTTGTTAGTGGCTAGTCTAGTGTGCTTATTGATTATATTTTTGTACCAATTAAATTTTACTATCAAACTAAAAATGTCAGGTATTGGTAAGGGAAGGCAGCAACCAACATTCTATAGTTTACTATTGCTCTGGAATGCAGCCCCAGAATAGAAAAAACAATGTTGAAAATATACTAGGTTCCATATATTTTCATGTATAATTAATTAAGGATCTGGGTTGATTTAGTGAGGGTAAAACTGTCAAAAGAAATGCAGATGTTAAACATGGATGTCAGTTTACCAAAAGAGCGGAAGTGACTTCACATGCTCCTTGACCTTCACTTTCAGTCACACATTCATGTGTTTATACATAACATACATTCACACATGCACACACTCACACATACGCACACACTCTGCCTACACATGCTCACACTTTCACACATGCATACACTCTCGCTTACATAAACACACTCAAAACTGCAAGCACACAACATACATACATTTAAAAGCATTTTTTGCTTACCTCAGCCGCCAGGGAAAGGCATATTCCATTTTTATCAAAGTAATAGCTAATATTGTAATATTATTCACTCTTAGTGTAATAAAAAATGGACACAAAACCAGGTGAGTGAAGCACCCACTGACGTCCATAATGACAATCGACTTCAGTTCCTGCCACTGATTTTGCCACTCCTGATGCTAGCAGTCACAAAGGCAGTGCCAGGGGTCACAAGGGGCATGCTACGGGTCGCAGCATCAACCCCTGGTGACCCCTTAATGGCGTCCTTGATGTTAAACTCGTCTGTTGGTTCCACCGAGTGTAACAGTATTTTTTGGAGTCATATGGATTGTGGGATGTGGCATCGGTAAGTATAAATGTTATTATCTGAGTCTTATTGGGTAAAAGATTAAACACGTTAAATCTAATTGGGAAAAAAAGAACTACTCATAAAATGGTCACTTCAGATTGTTTTGACCTATGCTAGATCGTAGTTTCAGCTCTAATGTCACTGGATAGTATTATTCCTAAATTGACACTTGTCTTTATATAATCCTAATTCAAATAGCATTATGGTTTTAAATGTGTACTCGGTAGATCTAGACAACTGTTGCTTATTAATCCACAAAACTTTCAAGAGTAATATCACAATGAAATGTACATATGCATTCTATTGTTGTGTTGATATTCCAGGTCCAGTTTATAAGTGAATTTTGAGTAGTGTCCTATTACTTACCGGTAATCTTCATTACTCCTGGTCCCGTTGTCCTCGTCCCATTCCTTAAAAATTGGAGATGAACATCTCCACGACAGAAAAAAAGAAAAGGAGCATGCTGGGATACCCTACCCACTCCCTCCCACTGGGAGTACATAAGCGGTACCAGCCCAGCATGCAGCCTGAAAACACCAAGCCAATAACAGGAAGGCCGGCCGCCCGGGAGGGAGGGAGGGGTGTAAGTAATGGGACGAGGACAACGGGACCAGGAGTAATGAAGATTACCGGTTAGTAATAGGACATTACCCCCGGTCCCTCCTGTCCTCGTCCCATTCCTTAAAAATTGGAGAATACCAAAGCAGAGAACCCGGCCTTCCGGAACCCCACCAACACAAAAGGGTACCAGACCGAAAACAGCACCCCACAGGAGCAAAAAGGAGCCCCCAAGAAGGACAAAAAAGAAAAAGCAGGAAGGGGTGAACAACCAACCAGACCCCCAACCCAGCGGGCAGAAACAAGACCCAAAAAGCCAGAAGGGGACGGCCAGCAAAAACAAGAACCGCCACTCCACACCGGCAAGCCAGAAAGGGGCCACACGGGAAGAGGCAAGCACCCAAGAGCAACCAGAGGGGCCAAAACCAAGGCCCCCACCACCGGAAAAAGGAGCCAGAACGGCAACCGACCAGGGGGGAAACACCCAAAGGCGAAGCACCCGAAACCAGGCACCACCAGGCAAGCACCCAACCAGGAACCAAACAGGCCAACCCAGCCCAACGGGCAAAAGCAGAGGAGAATAGCCCGCACAGGGCGGCAGAGCCAAAGGGCCAGGAAGGAACAAAGAGACAAGACCAACCACAGGACCTCCCCCAAAACACCAGGGAAGGCCACCAGCAGAGCCGCAAAGACGGCCGACCAGCAGAGGCAAACAAGCAGAACCCCAGAGGAACCGCCAGGAAGAGGAGAGCCAGGGCACCAAACAAGGCTCCCCTTCACCCCAAGCCGACAACAGCGTCGCCGCACCCGACACCGGGCGCGGGAGCCGCGCACCTACCTCCCCGACCGGACACCCGCGCGAGCCCCACCGTCACACGGGAGGCCGTCAGGGGAAGAAACCCGCCCGCCCGCCCGGGCGGGAGGTCTCGCCGGAGGGGAGCAGAGCGGGGCGGATGCAAGGGAGCAACAGGGAACCCGGAGGACAGAAACGCACGGAACCACCATGCCACAGGGCAGGACTGACCAAAAGGCCAACTCCAGCCGAAACACCGAAGAGCGGCAGCACCCCACAAAGGCCAACCCAGCGGGAGAAGAACCCGGAGCACAAGAACCGTCCAGGAGCGAGGCACACCCCGAAAGCAGGAGACACCGGGACAAAAAAAACAGCAACCCACCAAACAGAGGCGAGGGAGAGCAAAAAGCCCAACCCAAGACAGACCCGGCAAAACCAGGCCACAGTCAAAGAAGACCAAAGGAGCCCCACACGGAGCCAGGGAATAAAAACCCCAGAACCGGAAGGAGGAAAGCCCAGCAACCAAAAAACCAGACTGACCGCCAGGAGGAGAAAGGAGGACACCACGGAACCACCGAAGGCGAACCCCCAGAGGCAGAAGAGCAAAACAGGAAACACAAACAAGGAGGACCACCGCCCAACCCCAGGAAGCCAGCCGCCGAACACGCAGGCCTGCCAGCCAGGAGGCACACAAGACCGCACCACCAGGACCCGGAAGGAGAGGCAAAACAACACCCAACCAGGAAGGGGCACAGGGAAGGGCACAGCAGCCAACCACAGTCAGACCGGCCGAAAAGGAGAAGCAGAGGAAGGGAGCCCAGAGCCCACACAAAGGACCCAGCGCCACAGCCAACCGAAAGGAGCGGCACAGGAAAGGACAGAAGACAAGCCCAGGACCAAGACAAAGCCCAAGAGAACAAGCAGCCAGGGAAGGACCGCAGCAAGGGCAAAAAGAGGACCGCAAGCAAAGAAGGGCCCCACAGCTCAAAGCCCCACACAACCAAGCCGAGAGGCGCACCAGCGACCCAAACGCACAAGCAAACGGGAGGCCAAAAACAGGAAACCCAAAGGCAAAATCAACAGAGGCAGAGCCCAGGCAGCACCGAAAGCAAAGGAAAGGAGCCCGAAGAAGCCAAAGGCGCCCCAACACAGAACAAGGGAGCGGGAAGGCACCCACAGCATGAAAAAGAGAGCAAAGGGCCCATGCCGAACAGAGCCAGCACACGAGCACAGGGCCAACGACAGGCCCCCAAAGCCCGTGACCCGAAACAAGGCCAACCACAACCAAAAGCCGAAGGAGAGGGGCGAGAAGGGAAAAACGCGCCACCCAGCAGAGGAAGCAGACACCCAACCCCAGAAGCAGGGAAAGGCACAGCCAACCGGACAGGGCACAAGAGCCGAGCCCCGGAAGAACAAGAGGCCACCCAAGGCCGAAGCCAAGGAAGACCAACGAATCCCAGCCACCACCAGAGGGAAACAGACAACGGAGCCAACACCCCAACAAGGCCAAGGCCCACCAGGACAGAGGAGGGGCACAACAACCCCCCCCCACCCGGAAAAGAAGGGGGAGACCACACCAGAAGTCATACACCCCGAGCACGGGGTAAGCAAAAAGCACCCAAAAGGGAGCAAGAAGCACCCAACAGAAAACCGCAGGCAGCAGACAGGCCGGAACCCAGAGAAGCACACACCTGGCCCGAACCCACAAAGGGCAGGAACCAAGTGGCGGAAGGGCTCAGGCAACCAAAGGAAGACCAAGAAGCCCACGGCACCAGCGACAAGCAGCCAGAGGAGACCAGAACAGGCGATTGCAACAGAAAAACCCAGGCGCACAGCAACCAAGTCACCCCCCAGGGACAACCAGGGACAACAGAAGCCCGAAGGACAGGACGGCCAAACAACCCGAGGACAGAGCAAAGAGGGCCTAGAGGAAACCAACAAAAACCCAAGGAGAGACCGCCCAAAGCGAGCCAAGGCCCAGGAGGCAGACACCACCCCAGGGAGGATGAAAGCCAACACAGCCAAACCACAAGGCGGGCAGCAGGCGACAAAGCCACGGGCCAGCACAGGCAAAAACCACCAGGCGGAGAGCACCAAGGGGACAGGCCACAGCAGACCCACAGGACCCCAGCCCAGACGCAAACCAGGAAGAAGCGCTGAGCAAGCGAGCAGCCACACAGGGGAGCCAACTACGCAGCCAGAGCAGGGGGCAGCGGAGGCAGAGCAACAGGCAGGAGACACCAAAGTCCCCGGCCCGAGGCAACAAACGGACCAAAAGCAACCAGCAACGGACGAGACCAGCCGAACCCAGTGCCAGAGCAAAGCGCAAGCAGCGTAAGGAGGGGGCCCAGGGACAAAACCCCGACCACCCCCACGGGCGAGGCGCACAGGGAGGAAGAAAACCTGCAAAAGGGGGAGAGCAGCCAGGGCACAAGCGAACACCAATCAAAAGGTGGCGAGAACAACGCTGCAGACCCCCCCCCCCCCACCAAGCCCAACCAAAGTGCAACAGCAGACCACAAGTAGCACAGAGGGACACCCAGCAGGCGGCAAGAGGGGAAACGAGGCAAACCACCCTCTGCAGACAGCCAACACAGGCAATGAAACACCACATAATGAAACACAGAGAACGGAAAAAAGAGTATATGACCACAACCACCAGGCCACAGGGACCCAGCAAGGCAAGAAGAAAGCCACCCCGGAAAGAACACCAGGCAAGAACAGGCCAAGAGACCAAACCCAACCGGGCAAGGCACACACAGAGACCCATATGCACCAAACAAATGGAGCAGCAAAGAGCAAGGGCAACCTCCAAACAACAATGCCCAGAAAGCGAACCCCCGAAGGAGGACAAGGGGCGAGGAAGCCAGACACCCCGGCCACAGCACGGAACAGCGTCAACAGGCGCAACAGTAAGCACACGTCACATGTACATAGCCCCAGCCCACACAAAGCAGGCAATAGAAAGAGCGGCCACGACCACCCTACCCCATGGCTGCACCCAACACAAGGGAAACCATGCGAACACCCCAAGGACAATTTTACAGTCCCATGAGTAAGAAGAAAAGAAGAAAAAGGGGGCCGCTACGCGGTACTCACCAAGGGGGCAGGAAGGGCGCACCACCGGCCCAATACCCCCAGGAATCCAGCCCAGGCGACCAACAGGAAACCAGCGCCGGGAGGAGCCAAAGGAAGGAGCAGGAAACCAATCCACCACACTCCGTACCTGAGGGAGAAATCAAAGACCAGGCACCCCGCACAAAATGCAACATGGAAAAAGGAATGAAAACAGGACCGAGCAGGAAAACCAATGCGCAGGGGCCAACAACAACCTTGCAAAACTCCACAGCAGTGTACCAATGGGTGAACAGGAGCAGCCGAAGCGAGCACCAAACAAGGGGAAAAGACACCGCTAAGCAGTACTTACCACAGGGGCAGTCAAGCACCAACACCCAAAGACCGACCCCCAAACGCCTGCCCAGGCGCCATCAGGAACGAGCGTTGGGCCAGAAGCAAACCGGGAGCTACAGCCACTCCCAAGTACCCAAGCACAGACCAGGGAGGAAATCCACAGAAATGTCCAGGCGCCCCTGAACAGCTTCAACCGGCATCCAGGAACACCAGGAGCCTCCCCAAGACCGGCCCGAGGTGTTATGTTATGTTATGTTATGTTATGTTATATTTGTGCTTCTATAGCGCACGGCCACTCCATTTGGAGCATCCCGGCGCTTTTTCGAAGGTATCCACCAAGTGAGGTAGAAACATAACACTGAAGGGATATGTAACACACGCATAAAGAAAAAAAACAGCAGCGGTCTACGGGAAAAGCCATGTTTTAAGGGCCTTTCGGAAGGACATCAGGCTAGAAGCCTGTCTTAGCGAAATCGGAAGGTCATTCCAGGCACGCGGGGCTAGATAGCGGAAGGACCGACCTCCTGCTCTGGCGCGCTTAATAATGGGAACCTTCGCTTTGGATAGCGCGGCAGATCTAAGAGATCTGGAAGGCTGGTACCAAGACACACGGTTGGAAATATATTTTGGACCGATACCGTGTAAGGCCTTGTAGGTCGTAGTCAAAGTTTTAAAAAGAATCCTTTTATCAATCGGGAGCCAATGTAAGGTCGAAAGAAGGGCAGTGGCTCTAGCTCTTCTTGGGAGACCAAAGACCGCTCGGGCTGCAGAGTTCTGAGCGACTTGAAGACGCCTGACCAGGTATTTGGGAAGCCCCAAAAATAAAACATTGGCGTAATCCAGTCTGGAGCCAACCAGTGCCTGGACAATAATTTTCCTGTGCTCAATGGATACCAAAGGTAGAAATTTACGTAGCATCCGAAGGATGCCAAAACACTTCCCAGTGAGAGAGGAAATATGTAGTCCAAAAGAAAGGTCATTGTCAATGATCACTCCCAAATTTTTGGCCTTCTGGGATGAACTAACTGGGGGAGACATCTCCTGCGGCCACCAGGGTTTCCAATCAGCTGCAGCAGCACGTCTCCCCGACCGTCCCAGCCACAGGAAGACGCGGCCTTCAACCCCGAACAGGCCGGGAGGAGCGGCGCCCCAGCCACAAAGGACCGGCCGCCCACAACGCGGCACCTGGCAAGCCCGGCAGGCCAGGAGACCACGGAAACAGGATGTCAGGAAGCCCAGCAGCCCGACGTGTCAAGAAGGAGGACATCAGGGACGGTGAGGACAGCCCAGCAGCCCGACGAGACGTCCCAGAAGCCAACAGCAGGTAAGGAAGCAAACCCCACAACCTTTCTGTCGGAAGACAGAAAAACAGGAACAGGCTGCATGCTGGGCTGGTACCGCTTATGTACTCCCAGTGGGAGGAAGTGGGTAGGGTATCCCAGCATGCTCCTTTTCTTTTTTTTCTGTCGTGAAGATGGTCATCTCCAATTTTTAAGGAATGGGACGAGGACAGGAGGGACCGGGGGGTAATGGGATGATTCATATGGCATCCTAATTCCAATATATAATTAAAATTGTAAAATAATAGATACCCGGAAAGTGGTATTGGTAAACAACTTCTTTAAGAAAGGGCCACAAAGTAATCCATGTGATTACCATCTGATTTCACTGCTTGATGCAATATTCAAAGTGTCTGCAAAAATAGTTTTGCATTGATGGAAGGTCATATTATAATTCATTATGAACAGGGCAGATTTGCAAGGGAACATAGCACCTTCGATCACTGTATTGTTCTTTGTTCAGTGACCAAGAGATGGACTAAAGTGGATGGAAGGTCTACTGCTGCTTTGTCGACTTTCAGGAGGCCTAGAACAGGGTAGACTTTGAAGATTTATAGTTACAAATTCTGCACTAGGGAGAAGCACTTCACATTTTGTAAATTCACATAATTCCACTGTATCCAATAAATTGCTGTAAGAGACAACTTGCTCAATCCATTCTTTCAGGGTTCAAAGATTACACCAAAACTAACCTTTATCCAATATACACATGGCTTATTAAATCGATGTAATTTATTTAAAAAAAACAGGAATTACGCCAGCTAAAGTGTTTTAATTCTTACAGGAGCACACCCACATATTACAGGGTGGCTGTAGCTAGCTAGAAATTCCTTGGATTTTTGATTTGCTAATAACTTTGCACCTATTTGAAAAATCTCCACAAACCTTTGCAGACCTATTACTTTTTCTACTTTGGCGGACAATGCAAAGTTTTGTAGTGATTAGTTAAGGGGGTGCAAAGAAAAAGAGGGGTTCCCAAAAGCGTTTTCCATACACATTTTAAACAGTTGTAGTAGCAAAACAGCTGAACAGATTTTAATTACATTTGGCAGGATTATAAATTATTGTCTGGAAAGGATCCCTTTTTCTATTTCATGAAAATCTGTTCAGCAGCTTTGTAGTTATAAGTAGGGGTGAGGGGTACTTGCAGAGTTTCACTCTTCGGAATTCTGCAGAGTTACAGAAAAACTCTGTGAAATTGTGAGGAATTCTGCCAATGGGGGAACAATATGCAGCTCCAACTGCTCAAGCTGCAATTTAGTGCGGATAGCATGAGCAGTACTGAAAATGAGCACAAGTGGTGCCATGCATTGCACGAGAGCTCAAGGCCATTCAAGTTGACTTTGCTTCCACATGAGTAGAAAATCTACTCAAGCGGTAGCAAAACTACTTGAATGGCAGCTCTCTGACCGGGAACATCAGTGAGCGCCTACATTAGAAAATCATGCTAGGGCCCACCAAATCTCACCAGCACTTGCAGCTCACATAATTTGGAGCCTCGATGGAGAAAAATTCTGCCACATGGCGATTGGTGAAATTTGGTCAGAACTTCACATTAGAGAGTAACCGGGAGTGGCCAAAATTCAGGCAATTCAGTGGTTGGAACTGAATATTTTGCCCACCCCTAGTTATAAGGCACTAACACTTAGGGCCTTATTTTGAGTTTGTTGGTGTGATGGACCGCCAAACCCACAGTGGCAGTGCAGCTGCTGACGCATATGTGGCCCACCCACCCCATTATAAATATGGCGGTCGGACCGCAATGGGACCTCTGCTGCTGCGAGGGATCCACAATTCCTGGCGGTCTTGCAGCAGCCTGAGGCCCCCAATGTGCTGGTGGTGCTGCTGTGGCACTGCCAAATATATTAGGAGTTTCCTCACTGCCACAGTTTTCATGGAGGTGAGCCCGCCAGGAAAAGTTTTGCAGTGAGTACACAGAGGGGACCTTCCAAGACCCCCTCTTGCCTCTGTGCCAGTGGATGCATGCAGGAGGGCACATGGTGTGCCCCCTGTATGCATGCAACCCCAGTTCCTGCAGGGCATGAACTTGAGAGCCCAAGCCCTGGAGAGATATGCATTGGCATTCCCATTGCGGTGCCTTGCTATGGCTCACGTATGAGCCTTAGAACTGCACCGCCATGGGCCAGCCACAGCAGGACTGACCAACCTTCATTCCTGTCAGAATCTGGGGGAGGGGTGGTCTCATTATGGGTTTGGTCTTGTGGGAGAAAGGCGCTGATGTGGCGGCCCGCTCCCACACCCCTAAACTCATAATAATGCCCATAGTGATATATTGGGCCATGGAACACCGTGGTAATTTCTCAGTATACTATGGCACTGTAACGGGGCGGCCCGGCCGCCTCGGCCCGGCCGCCTCGGCCCGTTACCATGGAGGACACTGGGACGGACAATGGAACACGATGCGACCTATCTGTCACTCCCCCCTCCTCATCTTGTCTCCCACAGCAGTCGGACTATCTGGAGTATGAAGGAGGGATGATCCCACGCATGGAGAGTGAGGATGACTGGCCCTTTAAATCAGACCCGGAGTCGGAGTGGGCGGGAGACCAGGAAGAGGCGTTCCCTTCAAATACAGAAGCGATGGTAAATCAGGTGTGCTTGTACACCGAGGGTGAAGGAGAGCGGAAGGAGAGAGCGGAGTAAGGACGAGACAGAGAGGACCGGAGGAGCCAGAGCCCGAAGGCGAGAGACCGAGGGAAGAGGAGACGCCTGGAGGCCCACGTCACCACGAGCCGCCCAGCCACTCACCCGGGGGAGGTGTGTGGCTAGCCCAGGTGCGTAGCAAACTCAGGGGCTGGGTTGGAAGGAGGGGCGACCCCCTGAAAGTGTAGCTGATATCCGTTAGTCTTAAACCCCCCCCCCCTTATCACTCGAGCACACCCCGTCACGTCTCAACTACCTGTAGGCTGATTCACGGGTTGGTGCACTTCCTCACTCCCTTTCCCGAAGTGGTTCGGACGCTGAACTCACGTGCTGCTTTCTTTTTCTTGTTTATCCTTTTTGGGTCCGGAGTGCCGAGGGCAGAGAGCGAAGACGGACACCTTGGACTGCCGACCCCGCCGAAGCCCGGACGGCTATCGTCGGACAGAGACTGCCACACCCCGAAGCCGGAAAAGCACCCGGAGCCGTTCCCCAAGAAGACCTGTCCCCCATAGGAAGACTTGTACCGATTTCTTGTTGGAGACATTAAAACCCCCTTTAACTAAAACACGTCTGTTGCCTCTCCATCCTGCGCCACGCAAGCCCGCGCCCGCTACAGGTACTTAATGATGACAAGGCAGTATATGATTGGGTAATGGCTGCCTTTACAAAAGCCATGCTGTTTTTACCACAGTTTGACTGTGTTCTGGGATTGCGCCTTAGATATAAGTCCTTATTATGAAGTTGGTGTTGTGGGAGTGAGCCACCACGCCAGCGCCCCTCACCCACACCGGCAACCCAAAATGAAATCACCCATCACTGTATTCCGACAGTAATCCAGGTCGGGCAGACCTGCGGTGGCTTGCCCACGGCGATGCATTGCTAAGGCTCATACGTGAGCCATAGCATGGCACCGCAGTGGAAACACCATTGCACCTTCCTGCAGAGTATGGGCTGTCAAGTCAAATTCCTGCAGGAACTTGGGGTGCATGCATACAGCGGGGCTTCCCGACTGCCTCCCTGCATGCATCCCCTGGTGCAGAGGCAAGAGGGGGCCTGTTTCCTCAATGCCACACATTTCATGGTAGGTTCACCGCCATGAAAACTGTTGTGGTGAGGAAACTCCCAATGTGCTTGGCTGTGCCGCAGCTGCAGCACCAGTTTATTAGGGGCCTCAGACCACAGCAAGACCACCAGGGATTGCTGATCCCTTGCAGCTGCAGTAATCCCATGGTGGTCCGACCATATTTTTTCCCTATTTATTACCATTTTATTAAAGTAAAGTACGGTAGTAGGTAGAACAATTATTTATTTGTTTTTCTGTATTTAAAACAACATTTATGGAGTACTGCAGTACCACCTAGGAAGTAGTGTGGTACTTAAAAAAATATGCAAAACAAATTAAATTACACTGTACTGCATCATATTTCACAAAATAAAGTGTTCTACAGTGTATTTTCAATATTTTACATATTTAATTTGTGTAAAGAATTACAAAAAAACACTACCACATTATATATTGTGTATTTCAGTACTCTTTTTATTTTTAAAAAGTATTATTTTTTTTTCAATTTTACACTCACTTTGCATTCTGAGTTTGGAGGCAAATTATAGTGTAGTACAGTCTACTTCAAAAATATTGAAAAATTAAATATGTTAAAAATTTTGTAAAACTGCATTACACAAAATTTCCACTTACAACCTATAACATCCATTAAGCGTGGTCTAAACTTTATTTCACACTTTAAATTTCGGAATTGCAAAACAGTGCTTACCTTACACTTAGGGCTCATTTAGATCTTGGTGGATGGTCACTCCATCACAACAGTGACAGATATCCCATCCGCCGAAATGTAAATCCCATTACATCCTATGGGACTTATATAAATCTGTGGGCAGAATATCCATCACCATTGTAACCTGTCCGCCAAGATCTAAATCAGGCCCTTAGTTTGCGTTCTACTGAAAAACATGTTTAAAAACATGTACAAATGAAAAAAACACTTGAATACACTATATACACTGAATACACTATATGTACCATTAAAACCCACAACGCAGACTGAATGCAGTCTAAACAACATGGTTGTACCATGCTACGCCACAAAATTTACTTATAGAAAGTAATAAAACAACTTTTACTTTACTTTACACATTTCTATAAACTGACCCATCCCTTCCTATACAATTATAAAACAGTAGGACACTATATTTATACTCAAAAGCCAGAACACAGCCCAAGTGTGACCTAAACAATATGGTTGCCTTTTATTTTTGTAAAGGCAATCATTAGACAACCATATACTATTTTCTCATAGGCATGCACAGCGGTCTACAGTGAAATTACTGCGATAGGTATTCCCTGGCCCAATATATATCATTAACTATTTCTGCCTTACTGGCTTGATTCACAATGGTAAGCGATCCATTTTTTAATAAATTTACCATTGTTTGCTATTCACAAAGGCATTTTATTAGTAGTTTCTTTAAGACACTGAGCCTGCGCACATCTCTTTATGTGCAAAGACTCTCGACTCATAAGGATACTACTCGTGAAATACCTTTCTGAATAGCACACAATTGTAGACTTATATAAAAGTGGAAGTTGATCTTTGTAATGCAAGCTCCTAGACTACTGAAACAATTTAGATCTGCTACTAAAGAGAACCCTTTACACCCCATAATCTATATTACGGACACATTTAATATAAATCCGTTCAGCCATTTTCACGCTATCTCTATTTAAACAATATTACACAACACATCATTACAATTCACTCTATGATACACCACTCCACTCTATGACATGTCACTCCATTGTATGGCAACCCACTCTACTCTACGACAGTCGGCTCAACTGTATGACACTCCACACCGCTCCAGTCAATGACATGCCATTCCACTCTACTCTACAAGAGGCCACTCCAGTCTACCACACGCCACTCCACTCTACACCACTCCACTCTACGCCACAGCACTGTACATTATTCACTCTATGCTCTCCATTGTATGCTATTCCACTTTATGTCACTCCACTCCACTCTACGTCACTCCACCCCATGACAAATCACTCTATGGCACTCCACTCTGCTCTATTCCACCTAACCCACTTCACTCTATGCCACTCCACTTTAGTGTACAACACTCCACTGTACGCCACTGCACAGTGCAACACGCTGCTCCCCTCTTTGGCAATCTATGACTCCACTCTATGTCACTTCACTCTACTCTATAACACTGTACTCCACTCTATACCCATCCAATCCACACAAATCTACTACAATGTATGCCACTGTACGACACTCCACTCCTCTCTTTGACACGCCACTCCACAAAATGACACAGCATTCCACTTTATTGTACTCTCCTCCACTGTTATCTACAAAACTCCACTAGATAACACTCCACTCTAGGACAGTCTACTCCACTCTATTCCACTCCATTGAACAACACGTTGCTCAATTCTATCCCAGTATAAGACACACTACTTGACTGCACTCCACTCAATGACACTCCACTCGACGACACTCCCCTGAATGACACACCACTGTGCGACACTAAACTGTGCGGCACTCCACTCAATGGCAGTCCAATCCAGTCTATGACACTCCACTGTACTGTACCACACACCACTTCAATCTATGCCACTCCACACTAGAAGACCCTACTCCACCCTATGCCCCTCCACACTACAGCACTCTGCTCCACTCTGTGCCAGTCCACAACACTCTCATCTACAACACTCCACTCAACGACAATCCACTCGATGACACTCCTCTGAAAGACATGCCTCTGTACAACACTACACTGCATTCCACTTCACTCTAGGACACTCCACTGTACTTAAGACACGCCACTTCAATCTACAGCACTCCACTCTAGAAGATTCTACTCCACTCCATGCCCCTCCACTCTACACCATTTTATTCCGCTGTACTACACTCCAATCTACTCTATTATTCTCTACTGTATTCTACGACATGCCACTTCACTCTACCCCACTCCACTCTAGAAGACTCTACTTCACTTTATACCCCACCACTCTATGTCATACTTCTCCCCTGTACTCCACTGTATGACACTCTACTACACTCCACTGTAGTACATGGTACTCTACAACCCCACACTGTTTGAGACTCTATACCACTCTACTATACGACACTCAACTCAATTATACTGTACTCCATTGCACTCCTTTCTATGCCACTCCACTCTACAACACTCTACTCCACGCTAAAACACTATACTCAATGGCTCTCCACCCCCCAACACTCCACTCTGTGACACTCCTGTCGACAACAATCCATTGTATGACACTCAATTCTACTGTATGACGCGCCACTCCACTGTACAGCATGTCACTCCACTCTATGAAACTCCACTTCACTGTTTGACACAGCATGCCACTCTACTGCATAAAACCATACTCAACTGTATGCTACACCTTTCCACTCTACTATACTCCACCCTATAGCACCCCACTCTACTACACATCCCTTATGTCACTCTCCTCTGCTGTAATCAATGACACTGCACTTCACTTCACTCAATGACCCTCGAATCTTTGATTTGAGACACATTTTTGTTACAAGAGAGAAACCATTAAAATTCGATAAAAAAACTGTGGTTAAGGATAACTTACAGGCACATGCATCATTGTAGTCATTTGCGATTTCTTAATTGCGAATTTTAAGGAATCGCAATTAAGAATTCGCAAATGCCTATGCATGTAGAAATCGCTGAAAAATTTGTGATTTCTAAACATTCCTTAATTGCAACTCGCAAATTGCGAGTCGCAATTAAGGAATCCCTCCCCATTCATTCCTATGGGCCCAGAGGCCCATAGGAATGAATGGGAAGACATTCTCGTTTTGCGAATCGCAATTAGCGATTCGTAAATGGAGAATGCGATTTCAAGGGTGCAGGGGTGTCCAAAGGACACCCTGTAGCACCCCTGAAATTGATATGTGCACCCATGTTACGCACACACATGCCCCAGGGGCATGTGTGTGCGTAACATGGGACTTTGAAAAATGCACTTTGATGCTTTTTTAAAAAAAATCGCAATTTAACATCACCTCACATGTCATGGTAAATTGCGATTCTTAATTACAAAATCACAAATCTGTTTACTTTCTTGCTTTGCATTTAAGGAATCGCAAATTGCGATTCCTTAAATGCAATCGCAATTTAAGAAATAGCAAATTTTGCGATTTCTTAAATTGCGAGGGGCTACTTGTTTCATGCATTCCAAAAGCAATTTTTGCGATCGCAAACGGCCGATTTTTGCGATTCGCACCGTTTGCAATCGCAAAATGCTTTGATGCATGTGCCTGTTAGAGTTAGGAAACCTTAATGTATTCTTTCCATACAAACCCAACTTAAACCACACAAATATTAGAAATTCTAAACTTATAGTTATAACTTCATTTTATAATTTACCCATCACCTTCAAATTACTATAAATGTATTTATTCTTTCTATACAAACGAAACTTAAACTACACAATGATTAGAAATTCTACAGTTATATTTATTCTTTACATTTCTAAGTAAAGCACAACCTTCAAATTACTAAACCTTGCCCGGCTCTGTACACAGTGTTGTCTTGCACGATACCCAATGCTGAAAAGATCACAGGTCATATATTTCCCTAAATTATTCATTCATATATATATCAATAACAAAAACTAATAAGGGAAACCAGCGTAGTCTGAACCATTTTTTTGTAATCCCCATTCACCTCAGACCACAGTGACCAAACCAGCCGCCAGTACCTTATATGTTGTTAGATAACAGGTATTTTGAGTTAGAGGGTTTGTACACCTGCTGGTACATCTGCAGACTAGAATGGCACAGTCCCGAAAAAAACTGGCACGGTCACTCTCTAATATGGTCCAGTAAACACTGGCGACTGCTGATGTTGGTGATAGGGAAGCGGGAGATGTCCAACACAGTCTAGAAAGATCCAGAGAGGCATAATCATAGGACCAATTTCTATTATAAATAAAATGAATACACATTCAGATTTCAATAACGATTCTCGCACACCTCAGCATTTAACCATCTCAATAGAAACTCCCAGTGTGCTTTCTTCCTCCTAGTCTAGGTCCCTCTCAAATCTAGCTTGGACATCAGAAAGACCGAAGACAGCCACTCAGCATGCAGAGGGGGTGAGCATTACACCCATTTTTCACATATTTTTCTCCTGGCAGGAAGTATATCATAGAAGAGGAAGGACCATTCTGGGCCTGTGGCTTTGCTGGAAATCCCAAATATTATCAAAGAGAGGCTTAATTGAATTTGGAGACCCAAAATGTCCGAGATGGTCTCATCAATTTTTACCCAAAAGTTAGAAATAGCCGGGCATTCCTTGAACATATGTATATCGGATGCTTTCTCCAGGCCGCATTTCTAACATATGACTGGGGGCCCTGCTGTCATCTTCAACAACCTTTGGGGAGTTTAATAGGCCCTATGAATCGTGAACAGGTGTTTCCTTCTTAGCCATGCTGGTTTAACTATGGATAACAGAGTACTTAAAGATGTTTGCCAAAGATGTTCCCAGGGTTCGTCCGGCAGGCAAGCACCCCACAGTTCCTCTGCTAATTTGAAGTCCCCATTGATTGTCAATACCAGGTGGAGAACTCCTTCTTCCCCCTCTGTCTTTCCACGAGGTGTTCCATTTTTAAGTGTTGCCCATGCCTATAGGTGATTTCAGGTTTTGGGCCCAGCTTTGAAGTTGAATATATTTAAATTTAGAGATGCCCCCTTACAAGATGGTGAAAAGCATTGACTAGGGTAAAAGTGTGCCCTCTTGAGCTATGTCACCCCATACCCTGATCCCAGCCTCTCTAGGATGAATTACTGCGAATCAGCTAAGGTTTGCTATAAAACAGCAATCCGTAAGCTGCAAAAATCAATAAAAAAAGCAAAAAAACTCTTCATGGCTACCTCCATCCAACAAGCGGAACATTCCAGCAAAGAAGTTTTTTAAATAGTACAGTCCTTTTTTAAGCCTAGAATTATCGAAACAGAGGTCATTCCATCTGAGACCCTCTGTGAAAATATTTCGAATTTTTTTAACGATAAAATTAAGAAAGTGTATGGCACTTTCTCCTGCCCTAGGCCCACTGTAATGGCAGACACTGCTGAAACCAGCACCCCCCCTGTGTTCTTAAGCCAATTCCACCCGATTTCGTTCTCGGAGCCTTTGCAGGAAATAAAGAGATGTTAATCGGGGTCGCCAGACGACCCTTGCCCTCCGAAGCTTTGGAACATGATGGCGGAATCTATTGTGTCCACTCTCTGGCATATATGGAACAGGTCCATTACAACGGGGGTGTTTCCGGACTGCTGGAAACACGCTACACTCCTCCCTCTGAAAAAGAAATCAAATGGGGATCCGGAAGATCTCAGTAATCTCCGACCAATTTCCCTTCTGGCTGCTCCAGGTAAAATGATGGAAAAACTGATTCAGCGCCAATTGAACAGTTTCACGGAGGAGAATAAGATCTTGCATGAAACACAATCGGGTTTCAGGGCCGGCTTCAGTACCGAGACCGCCCTGATTGAGGTGGCGGAGTCAGTTAGGTGGGCGTTAGATTCAGGAGCATCAGCCATGCTGGTGCTCCTGGATCTATCTGTTGCTTGCGATACTGTCGTCATGTATTTAATGGCCAATTGCTTAAGGGTCTAAAAGAAACTAACCCAGGTCCTCTAGCGCAAAGCATAACAACGGGCGCTGAAACCAAGGGCTTTAGAAGTCTCTCGATGGTTTCTTACCGATATAGCTGTTAAGCGTCAGACTGTTCTCTGTCTTGGTACTCCGTCGTAATGGCGATTACTGAACGCCCAAGGGAGAATAGTAATCTGCCCTCGAGGACGTAATTATGTCAGAAGGCGTCAATGTTGCTAGGCAACAGCACAGCGTCCTGCTGCAACATGAACAGCCGTCCACGTTGTTACACTACGGTGTAGTATGCAGTAATGCGGGCCGTGTTAGAAAATGATTGTTTGGGGATATGCTCAGGCCAAGATTCGATCAATTGCTGAATTACGAACAATCCTGAATAAGTATGTAAATATTAAACAAATCATAAACCTGTAACAAATCAATTACTTAGAAGTTCCATCAACGTATTACATAGCTGGATGGTCGGCTAACTCTATACATTCCAATTATGTTTTTTAAACATTTGTTTTCTGAATTGAGAAAAAGTCCTGAATGAATTGTAAATATTAAATAAAATTTTTAAATAAATCATAGTTACTTAAAAGTGCCATACCATCAACATTATTGATTAGCTGGATGGTCGGCTAACTCTACACATTCAAATTACGTTTTAACCATATATTTGTACATATTACAGATTTTATAAACATGTATTTGCACATATTACGATTTTATCATGTATAATGGCAAGAAAAGATCGTGAAAAAATACTGGAACTTGGTGGCAGCAGAACTCAACATCGATCAGAATCCTATGTTTGCCTTCAAAAGGGGCAGAAACATAAAGGACAATGTGGTTAGAGCATATCTAGAGCCTCCCAAACATCGTGACTTGAGAGACTACCTTGGCCTTCCCCCTGTGCTGGGACATTTCAAATGTGGCTGCTGCATAGCCTGCTCATCATGTTTGGATGGACAAGTGTTGGTGTACCAAGGAAAAACTTATAAATTGCCTTCACTTACAAACTGCAACACTAACAATGTCATATATGTCATCTTCTGCCCATGCGACATTCCGTATATTGGCCAGACCACCCAAAAGGTGAAATCCAGAATCCTACAACATATGAGCAAGATTAGATGCCAGGTACAAGGTGCACCACTTGTAGAACACTTCCTGGCTCTAAATCACACACCTGAAAGCTTGAAATGGAGTGTGGTGGAGAAAATCGACCATAATCCAAGGGGTGGCTCTATTTTGACAGCTCTTAACAGGAAGGAATGTAAATGGATACACACCCTTAATACAGTGGCTAAAGGCTTGAAGGAGCAAGAGGAAATTGCAAAACAAATGGGTCTGTTATAATCTAAGTCCTCAAAACCCACCCTTGACCTTCTGTGACATACTAGCCCATTAGGTACCAATACTGCATTAACACCTTTTGCCTGGGTTACTGATTCTAGAGTAGAATTACATTTACTACATCGAAAGGGTGTCTATAAGGCTAACTATATGTTATGTTATACACATGTCATACGTGGCTATTGCCATTATACATGATAAAATCGTAATATGTGCAAATACATGTTTATAAAATCTGTAATATGTACAAATATATGGTTAAAACGTAATTTGAATGTGTAGAGTTAGCCGACCATCCAGCTAATCAATAATGTTGATGGTATGGCACTTTTAAGTAACTATGATTTATTTAAAAATTGTATTTAATATTTACAATTCATTCAGGACTTTTTCCCAATTCAGAAAACAAATGTTTAAAAAACATAATTGGAATGTATAGAGTTAGCCGACCATCCAGCTATGTAATACGTTGATGGAACTTCTAAGTAATTGATTTGTTACAGGTTTATGATTTGTTTAATATTTACATACTTATTCAGGATTGTTCGTAATTCAGCAATTGATCGAATCTTGGCCTAAGCATATCCCCAAACAATCATTTTCTAACACGGCCCGCATTACTGCATACTACACCGTAGTGTAACAACGTGGACGGCTGTTCACGTTGCAGCAGGACGCTGTGCTGTTGCCTAGCAACATTGGCACCTTCTGACGTGATTACGTCCTCAAGGGCAGATTACTATTCTCCCTTGGGCGTTCAGTAATCGCCATTACGACGGAGTACCAAGACAGAGAACAGTCTGACGCTTAACAGCTATATCGATAAGAAACCATCGAGAGACTTCTAAAGCCCTTGGTTTCAGCGCCCGTTGTTATGCTTTGCGCTAGAGGACCTGGGTTAGTTTCTTTTAGACCCTTAAGCAATTGGCCATTAAGTACATGACTTCCATAAGCCTCTCTAGCGGTCCATGTTTATGTTGTTTAGTAATGGGACGTAACCTGAGCCCGAGCCTTGTTGCTGTGCTGCATGCCATTATTATTTTTGGCAGTAGAGTCACTAGGTCTAAGTTTGCATGTTTCAGCCGATAGTAACCGAAAGTGGGGTGAGCTTCTTACATCGCACACCATTAAAACAACTTTATGTAATTGGTTTTTTCAGCAACACCGGATTAAATCCACCAGATGTGCTGTTCATTTGAGATTTAGGCATAGCAACCCGAGGCCTGTCAGGGTGAGTAATACTCCGTCCCTGCCTTAGGGTGAGTAATACTCCGTCCCTGCCTTAGTACAAAAAACTATTTTAATTTTAACAACTACTCTCACACACCCCTTGTTTATTTAATTTCAGATCGTGCACATTTAATTCTTGTTTCACCGTCTTGAAAAAGACCCGCCGCGACCACCTAAAGGGGCGCAGAAGGGTCGAAACGTCGACGTAATCTTTTGGTCCAGAATGACCCGGTTCCTATAACAAAGATGAAACTGTGGTTATAAATTGAACTCTGGCCTCCCTTGTACATATGATTTTAGACTAAACAATTCTTGGTCATTGTATATATTGTGCACTTATTCACTGTTTCACTATGCACAACAAATGTCACTAAATTGTATTTAATGTATAATTCAATTTCATTTTTTGATATAAACTGTTAGCTCATTACAGAATGGAGTAATTCTGATAAAGAATTGAGCATTATTTTATAGTTTGGGTTTTTGTTCTTGTGTGTGTTGAGAGTACAAACTGATGGATTACATGCCTTGTATGTTGAAATAATTACAGGTTTACCCGACAGAACCACTTTTTCTTGAATTTACTGCTCACACAGTGCCGGGACACCTCCGGTTGAGGAAACTGTACGCGCTTTATAAAACTTTGTTCTATTATTATTATTATTATTATTATTAAGTGGCTGTGCTAATTTGTCTCTTAGGCACTCTGGTGCACCAGCGGAATCCCACAGGGGGGCCCGACTAAAGAAATAGCTAAGGCCCATCCGCCCTCTAATATTTGCCCATTTTCTTGCCATTGCCTGTAGCACTACTAAACCATTTGTTAAATTAGCAAGAAAAAGGGTTGCATGTTTAAACAAATACCAATTCAGCCCGAATTATCATGCATCTGTGGCTGCAAGTTGTACACTAATCGGAAATCTCTTACCATTTGAAAGTCAGAAACTGGTAAGTATACAGGTGGTGAGACTCTTGACTCTCAAAAGGACCCAAACAAATAACTAACGTTTACATCAGTCAAAAACTCAAGTTATAATCCAAATGCATGTCACCTACCTCATAAAGTGCCAATCAAAAAGCACAAGCTAGCACAAGCGCACAGAAAATGTATAACCCCAAACAATGAGTACCATTTAACCAACATCCTTCCACATACATCACCACATGTCAATAGCCCGATTCTTTGACAAAGCCTAAAAGGCAAAGCAGAGGGTCAGGTTGGAACGGAGAGGAGGTGATCGCAGAAATGACAGCTCATATCTCATGCCAGTAAGCGGAGACCCTAGGGCATAGCCAGGCGAGGTGCGAAAAGTTGGCCGTGGGCGCTGAGCAGCGCAGGCATCTGTCACTGTCAATGAGTCCCATCTTGTGTAATTGTACAGGGCTCCGGTAGAGCCTGTGTAGGTACTTAAAGTGGAGAAGGCGCAGACGATAGTTGGGGAGAGGCATTTGATCTGAGTGCACCAATACAGCCAGTCGGCCTGAGAAATTTCAATGCCTAGGTTCTCTTCTCACGCCACGCACGCCCTGTCAGTGGAGATGGAAGAAGCTGCCATAGTGGAAGCATAAATTTGAATGAGCAATTTCTTTGGGGAGGAGGATGTATAAAGGAAATTTAGAGCGGCCATTGAGGGAGGAAGCTGGGGAAAAGAGGGATGAAGCTTCCTACAAACCGGCAGGAGCTGATAATAAAGCAATGTGTCCAAAGGGCCAAAGTCAGCAGCAAGTGTGGAGAATGTGTTCTCAGGGTAGAGATCAGACACAGTGGAGAGCCCAAGACGAGTGGCGTGTTTTGCCATCCACAAAGATTGAAGAGGAGGAAAGGCCGGATGGTGGGCAATGGGCATTGCAGCGGCAGAGAGCATGTCCGAACCTGAAAATTTCCGGAGCCCATCCCAGGTCCAGCACAGGGTCTCGACCGTATCGACAACAGTGTGTGGAAGCCTCACCAGAGCAAACAGAGCGGTGGTGAGTAGCCACGGGGCGGCCAGGTCAGTCTCAATCGTGACGTGGGGCTGGAACAGAGTGGGGTAAAGCCAGAAGTGGAAAAAGCTGGCTTTGGCGCTGAGGGCATAGAATTGGCACCGAGACCACCGCGCGACATAGGAAGGGTTAAGACATTATATGCAATCCTGGGTTGATGACCAGTCCAAATGTGATCACTAATGAGTGGAGTTTACGAAAAAAAAGTGAGCCTGATATGGAGATATTGAGGAATAAATATAAAAACTTCGGGAGCACCACCATTTTGGCAATGGCTATGCGACGGGCTAAAGAGAGTGGCAAACGACTCCAGAGGGGAATTTTGGATTCCAACCAGTCCACGGCGCGGTCGAAGTTGGCTCTCCAGAGTTCATCAATGTCCCTACTCAACCAGGTCCTGAGGTACCTAGTGAGCTTAGTGCCCAAACAAAAGGATAATCCGGATCAAAGGGCATTGTAGCTTTGGTGAGAGGAAACAGCACAGTTCAACTCCAGTTCACCTGGATGCCAGAGTATCCGCCAAAGCATATGACCCCACGAACTAGAGGATTGAGGTTCTCCTGAGGGTGACAGATTTATTAGGTAACATCATCCGCATACATAGAAATGAGCAATGCGTGAGACACAAAGCTGATGCCCCTCTGGGTGTGATGTTGGCACAGTCTAGCTCCAAGAGGCTCCATTGCGATGGCAAAAAGCACTGGTGACAACGGGCAGCCTTAACCGTGTGCCACGCTCGAGGGGGATGGGATCAGAGATTTGGGCGTTGAGTCGAAGGCGGGCGGTGGGAAGAATATAAAGGCGCAGCACTTTACGTATGAAAATCAGACTGAAGCCCAAGCGGGGGAGAAGATAAAATAAGAAGGGCCACTCTAGGGTGTCAAAGGCTCTAGTGGTGTCTAGCAGGGCCACCACTGCCAGGAGCGCTGGGTTTATTTGATGAAGAACTGAAAAAATTATCCGGAGGTTATGGGAGGTGGCACGGCCAGGGATAAAACCAGACTGATCCGGGCAAGCAATGAGCAGCATGAGGGGGGAGAAGGCTCGATGAGAGCAATTTTGCAAAAATGTTGTTGTCCGTGTTTATCAGAGACAGGGGGTGATAAGAGTCCTGTGATTCGGGTGATTTGTCCGGCTTTAAGAGCAAGGTAAGCAAAGCCTCACGAAGCGATGGGGGGAGCTGCCCTGTCTTGAAGGACTCATTATACATGGCGGCTAGGTGGGGAACCAGAATGGGGGCAAAGACCTTGTCGAAAGAGGCCAACAGGCCGTCCAGGCTGGGAGCCTTATCGCCAGGCATTCCATTTATTGCAGCTAGTATCTCTTCTTTGGAAAACGGCTTGTCTAGGAACTCCCGGTGGGGATTTCCAAGCCATAACAGTTGGATGGTGTTGAAGTATTGATCAAGGAGCTCATGCGAAGGGACTGAGCCAGCCGTATAAAGTTGCGAATAGAATGAAATAAAGCATGCTTTGATTTCGTCAGGGGAGGTCGTACGATCAGGACCGCCATCGCAGAGATAATTAATATAAGATGCAGCCCGGGTCGGGCGGAGAAGGTTGGCCAGGGTTTTTCTGGGGCGATCGCCCTAACGTCCCTATACTTAAGGGGACCCTTTATGGAAGGTAATGAGGGATCACTCGGAAAAAGGTAACAGTTCATTGTGGTTGCTTTATTGAGCATTCAGTTCGTTTTATACCTCAGTGTCTTTACAACAATGTTTTTGGATATCTTCCACCTACGTTGCAAGTAAAAATGGATGAAATGGTCATCACACTAAATAGTGGGTTGTACAGGGAAAACCTTCAAGAGCGTCTTTTTGGCAGGAATAGCACCAAGGCTGTATTTAACATGAGCATACTAACATTTTGCATAAAACACAGCTCAGCAAGACGTGAGAATTTAACTTGCTATTAGGTTCAATTGTGCTTCCTGTTTTAAATTGGAACTCCGCAAAAGCAATAAACATGATTTATTAATTGGAAGAGCTATCTAAAAGAATCAGATTGTTGCATTTTTATTGCGGGTGAGGCACAGTTGATCACCTCTGCTAAAATGTCTTTTTTGAAAACATTGCATATCAGCCCTGGACTCCTCATCTTTCTGGAGGCAAATATGAAAGGCTAAATAATCATTTTAATCTGGTTGTCCTCTAATAGTATTGCCCCTTTAGCATAGAAAAAGCCACCAGTTTCTTCTGCACCTCAGTTTACTATGTGAAAGGACTAGGGAAGAGGTAGAACGTGTCTGTGGATCTCAGACTGAGAAATTCCACAGGGCGGAGCAATCTTAAGTGCCTGGTTACTGTAAGAAGAAGTAAAGGGGCACAAACCAAGGTTTATTAAACACGATTCTCTGATAACAATTGGAGAACCACAGAGTCATAACAAAAGCTTAATAAGAAGCCTAATACACTAACAAATACATTACATAAAAGTTTTGCTTTCTGTATCCAATGCATAAATGAAGCACCAATTTGAATGTGTTGTTTCTGAGTATACTTTTCAGATATAAAATATCCCCTCATATATTGTAATGGAACCACTTCTCAGGAGGTGAGATCATGCAAATAATGTCCAATAGCATGTGGCTGAGGGGGAGATACGATGCAAAAAACGAAAAGAGGGACCCTGAAACCTAAACAGGATAAAGGGAGGGGGAACAACCCACCAGGGCAAAATAATTATCAAACAACATGGAAAGGGAGTTCCCAATGATCAAAAAGGGACAAACGTTCCAAAACTGAGCAAAAGACGCCCACAGAACAGCTAAATATATTAAAAAATTTTAATTATATTTTTGTTTTTATTCTCATAAAAAGATATATCAAATTTACATAGTTGAAGTCAATACAAAATTCATTTAATTACCTCATTTATATATAAAAAAAAAATCATTTAATCTGAAAGATACATAAAAAGCACAGCAACAGCCCAGGAGCACAGAAGGCACTAGGAAATGGCACACAGATCAATCACTCATTCAATCGACCACTGACTCATTCCCAAACCAATACAAAAATGCAAACTCAGATAAGGACAACTTAACGTCAAACAACCAGGGAAAGCGCCGACGCGCGTTTCGGAACAGTGCCAATAAAGGATTCCTTCATCAGGGCGCATATCATAAATACAGTGATTAGCACGGTCTCACAAGATCCGAAGACCCAATTTTAAGAATGTGTCCTAGTCTAAATCAGGGCTGGCGAAGCATATCATTAGACACAAATAAACGATGCTTCCTAGGATGCTTCAAGGTGGATATATATTGCAGTGGAGGCCTGCAAGGCTTCAAAGCGTAACCCCAGGGCTGGTAATTTAAGCGCGTAGAATTGGCGGTCAACAATATCCACAGCTAAAACAATGATCATCAGAGAGGGACACACGGTCTAGGTCCAAAGAGTATTGTATTCCATACTTCGTGTGGCGCAGGAGGAGAGACTCGGGCGCTCAGTCAGGGAGCAGGGTGTCTGGCACCATAGCGAGGAGCAGATAACTCACTCAAATGAAGCAAAGAGACAGTGATGTCGCCAGGATAAGTGCGTATTCTGGGATAGTAGCGTCCTCGGAATGGACACACCACGTCTCCGCAAGATATACACTGATACGCCTCCCTAGGTATCGTAGGGCCAAGTGAGGGGTAAATACAGCCCGAGCTGATCGAAGATGTGATTGACAATGTCTCCAACCAATGGATGAAGGGGACTCACATAAAGAAGTCAATGCAAAAGAAGAATGACCCAAAGCCCTCTCTGTATACTGGACACAAAAGGTTTTTCACTGAATTCTCACACAATAAAGCACTTAATAAAAAGTGGAATTTCATCTTTCTTTTGTTGTATAATTGTGAACTAGAAATTTCTTGTTGTCACCCTTCTTTGATAAATTTTGCACACTTGTGGATCCTCATTGTGTTTTGTAGACATACAAAAGGAATGTAATTGTTCTCCGACACTATGGTTGTACCACTGCAGACCATAGGCGTATTCACTGTCAAAGGGGTCTGAGCTAGTCATCACAAATTTACAAATTAAAATGCATGGTTGTTATTGTCTTAAAGCCGGTACTTGTACTTGTAGATTTTGTATGGCTTTAGTCTTATCCTTGAGCGTTTTCTCTACGCTAACCTGGAAAATCAAGACAAGGACTTTGCAGTGTATTAGTATTGCATGCAGGGTCTATATCAATAGAAGGGAGGCAAGATAGTTGATCATTTGATCTACGGACACAATTTACCACTCAGAGTGGTGGAAGGTCCAGTAACAGCTTGTGTCCGTAACTAGCACTGGGAAAACAAAAAGGGGGGTTGCTGTACTGTTCCTATGGAGAGCTAGGGAAGATTTAACTGGCGTGACCAAGGGTGTTAGAGTAACATCCTGTGGCATCCATTTTGTTGGATGTAGTTGCCTCACACACCCAGAAGGGTGTCATGCTTCATCATAGGCGGTTGCTCCTCGTCGGGGAGGCGGTGCAATCCCCGAGGGGCTCTTTGGCGGAGATCTTTTTATCCAACAGCCTTATGGTGAGGTGGGGGTGTGTGGGCAGGACAAGGTGTAGTTGCGTGAGGGATTTTAAAAATGTAGCAAGGGGTACCGGAATTCTCTTTATTCTGGGGGTCCCCTGGCTGCAGTTAAAAAGTGGGGTTAGCTCGCTAGGTGTCAACAGGTTAGGTCGGGTGACCCTAGATGAGACTAAGAGTGAAGATGGTCGACATGTTTCTCGCAGTGGGTATAGTCACCCGCGATTCATCAGGACCTTAACAAAGTGAAGGGAAACATGCTAGTGTCATGTGTATGATTTATGTTACCTCTGTGGGTTCTCCTATGCCTAATGGTCAAGGAGCTCGAGCTCGGCGGAGAAGGGTAGGTCTGACTACACGGACACAGGAGATCAGAGCTGAACCACTAGGCTCATCCCTGATGTTTTGTCCCGCCGACCCCTCATGTGGCACATAGTCCTTGACCATTAGGCATAGGAGAACCCACGGAGGTAACATAAATCATACACATGACACTAGCATGTTTCCCTTCACTTTGTTAAGGTCCTGATGTCGACCATCTTCACTCTTAGTCTCATCTAGGGTCACCCGACCTAACCTGTTGACACCTAGCGAGCTAACCCCACTTTTTAACTGCAGCCAGGGGACCCCCAGAATAAAGAGAATTCCGGTACCCCTTGCTACATTTTTAATATCCCTCACGCAACTACACCTTGTCCTGCCCACACACCCCCACCTCACCATAAGGCTGTTGGATAAAAAGATCTCCGCCAAAGAGCCCCTCGTTGAGGTGAGCCCGTCGGGGATTGCACCGCCTCCCCGACGAGGAGCAACCGCCTATGATGAAGCATGACACCCTTCTGGGTGTGTGAGGCAACTACATCCAACAAAATGGATGCCACAGGATGTTACTCTAACACCCTTGGTCACGCCAGTTAAATCTTCCCTAGCTCTCCATAGGAACAGTACAGCAACCCCCCTTTTTGTTTTCCCATTGCATGCAGGGTCTCATGGGACAGCATTTAGAAATGCATTCCTGGCCCTCTTGCTGGTGGGACCTCCTTCCCCTCAATGTACACTGGGAGAGAGGAGATTTTTCTTGGTTCAGGAAATCGAAGAAAAATTAAGCAGTAATGGAAGGTAAGAAAACAACTAGGGGTTAGAGGACGAGGTCCAGACTAATACAATTCATAACAATCTGAACATGATATGAAAAAAAGCCCGCCCTAACAGAAGTTGGAGAGTTGATAGTCCTGACACTGGTCTGATGGTCCCCCCAAAAAAATCCAAAGGGGGATATTGGGGGGAATTGAATGAAGCATATCCATTCTCAAAGGTGTATAAAGCTGTCTGATTCCCAAGAAAAACTATGGCTGTAAACAAGAGATCTATCATCAGGAGACTCGTTGACAGGCATGTGAATGTTATACAAAGCTTTTCCTTGTATAAAAGGTTACAATCCCTCTCCATCCACCATACAAATTCATTTACAATGATGCCAAACCTCTGAATTCCTTTTGGTTTCAAGGTTGTTCGGCCACCATACTATGAGGACCTTGTGTAGAGAAGGGGTGAGGTCCTTAGCATTCCACACCTTGTCTTACTTCTCATCATATGTAACAAATAAATAGTGGCATCTCTGCCTTCAAAGGGGCCGATTCACAGAACTAACTCAAGACAAAATCCTAAACTTATTACCATTTTGGTATTCACAGAAGGCACTTACTCATTTTGGTATTCACAGAAGGCACTTACTCATTTCGGTATTCACAGAAGTTAGGAGTCCTAACTTTAGGACTCCTAAATGCCTTCTGTGAATACAGAGAGTCTTAAAGTTGGGATTTTTCTCAGTTTAGGAGTAAACTTTACTACTCCTAAACTGAGAAAAATCCTAACTTTAAGACTTTTGGTATTCACAGAAGGCATTTAGGAGTCCTATAGTTAGGACTGCTAACTTTACTACTCCTAAACTGAGAAAAATCCTAACTTTAAGACTTTCGGTATTCACAGAAGGCAATTAGGAGTCCTAAAGTTAGGACTCCTAACTTTACTACTCCTAAACTGAGAAAAATCCTATCTTTAAGACTTTTGATATTCACAGAAGGCACTTAGGAGTCCTAGGGTTAGGAGTCCTAACTTTACTACTCCTAACTTGAGAAAAATCCTAACTTTAAGACTTTCGGAATTCACAGAAGTCATTTAGGAATCCTAAAGTTAGGAGTCCTAACTTCTGTGAATACCGAAATGAGTAAGTGCCTTCTGTGAATACCAAAATGAGTAAGTGCCTTCTGTGAATACCAAAATGGTAGTAAGTTTAGGATTTTGTCTTAAGTTAGTTCTGTGTTATTAGTTAATTAACTGATTGTTAAATAATTATGTTAATTGTCTAATATTTTACAATATTGATGGTGACGTTTATAGGGGGAATATAGTGGAAGGTTAATTATTTTTGAAAAATGTATTATTTGTTAATTAATGTTAATTTGTTTGCAGCAGTAGGAATACTAAATTATTCCCCTCCGCTATCCAACACTGTCCCTACTGCTACACTTGGTGGAGTGGGAATAGTAAATTATTCCCACCCACTATCCAACACTTTCTCTACTGTTGTACTCACTGGAGTGGGAATAGTGATTTTTGCATACCCGCTATCCAACATTTTCCCTACTGTTGCCCTCGCTGGAGTGGGAATAGTAATTTTTGCCCACCTGCTATCCAAAACTTTCCCCACTGTTGCACTCACTGGAGTGGGAATAGTAATTTTTACATACTCTCTATCCAACACTTTCCCTACTGTTGTACTCAATGGAGTGGGAATAGTAATTTTTACATACCCACAATCCAACACTTTCCCTACTGTTGCACTTACAGGAGTGTGAATAGTAAATTTAACCCCCCGCTATCCAACACTCTCTCTACTGTTACACTCGTTGGAGTGGGAACAGTAATTTTTACCCACCTGCTATCCAAGACTTTCCCTACTGTTGCACTCACTGGAGTGGGAATAGTAAATTGTCCCCCTCCGCTATCCAACACTTTCCCTACTGTTACACTTGGTGGAAGAGGAATTGTACATTATTACCACCCGTTATCCCACTATTTCCCTATTGTTGCACTTACTGGTGTGGGAATAGTAAATTTTTCCCCTCTACTATCCAACACTTTCCCTGCTGTTACACTTGGTGGGGTGAAAATAGTAAATTATTCCCACCCACTATCCAACACTTTCCCTACTGTTGCACTCACTGGAGTGGGAATAGTCATTTTCTTTCACCCACTATCCAACACTTTCCCTACTGTTGCACTCACTGAAGTGGGAATAGTCATTTTTACCCACCCACTAGCCAACACTTTCCCTACTGTTGCACTCACTGGAGTAAGAATAGTAAATTATTCCCCTTTGCTATCCAACAGTGTACCTACTGTTGCATTTTCTGTAGTGAGAATAGTAATTTTATCCCCTACGCTATCCAGAATTTCCCTAATTTTATAGTTAGTGTAGTGTAACTATTTAAAAAATATATATACATTATAATATTTTATTTTATATATATATGTGTTATTGTTATATTTATGTTACACGTTTATATATATATATGTATTTATAACTTTTCTTATTTTTTTAACATTTTATATTTAAATACAATAATTATTTATTAGTATTATTATGTTAATATATTGTAAAAAAAAGTAAATATGTATGTTTAAATTTTTTTTATATTACATTTATTATTTATCCGTTTTTAACATTTTTAAATAATTCTAACTATGAGGTCCATTACGATGGCGGGCGGACTTTGTCAGCCCGCCACCGCAACGGCAATCGGGACCCCCTGCAAGAGGTGCGGCGGTCCTGCAATGGCAATTAGGTTGCCACCGCCACGATGGCGGTGGCATCCTGCATATATTGCATTGTGGCGGGCAGTGCTGTAAGCAACACCCGCCACATTGCAATATATATATATGTTGTGCAATGGTATGCACAACGTGACAGGCTCAGCGCGGTGCCTGCCACCTTGTACATGCCAATGTTGGGGGGGTACCATAGGTACCCCCCAAGTGCAGCCACTCACCCCCTGGGGGCCCACAACGGGCCCCGAAGTGAAAACTGCATGCCTTTCCATGGCGGTGTCCTTGCCATGGAAAGGCTTTGAAAATGCCACATGCTAATATGGATGCCGGTGCCATTAACCACTTGCAGTAGCAGATCTTGCCAAGGTTTCTGAAAGCAAAGTATGTATTGCAAAGTAGAAGCTTTCTTTCAGTAAACAGCAATCTTGTCATGTAAGATGGATAGGTTACAAGGACTGGTCTGTACTCCACATGGTGGGTACTGATTAATTAGCACAAAGAGCTTTACCTCAAAGAACCCAGCCGCATACACTGATGAAAGAACTGCGCTGCCACGCAGATCTCAACAGCACAAAATTATAATCTGGAACCAATCATGTCTCCAATGATTCTGTCTTCGGTCCCACTGACACCTTCTTACAGTGGGGCTGGAATCTACTGGGAGGGGGTGGCAGGCGCACGTGAGAGTAAAATAAAATGAAAATTAATCAAATGTACCCAAACGCGATATCCTCTGCTCCAGTCCTCTTCTTTCCACATGAACTGAATGCAGCAACTCCCTTGACCAATCCTGGCACTGCTTGCATGCTGCATGGGAGCAGTGGACTGATTGGAGGGAGTGACTTCACTCAGCACTCCTCACCACTCTGGAGGTCTGCACTTGCTTTAACCCAGCTGTCTTAAGACCGCTTGGTTAGAGATGTTTAAAGTGTGCATGTGTGGCAGGCTGTCGCAAGACGGCCCGCCAAAAAGACATGCTCACTTTAAACGGTGAATAGACAGACCGCCCTTATCCCTTCTGCTGTCACTCAGCAGCATCACATCCCTATACTGATGCACTGTTTGGGACGGGGGATAAAAAATAAAATGGCAATAAATTGCCATTTTATTTTTCATCTCTGAGGTTTCGGGGGGAATTTAATTACAGCGATGCTCCTCCGTTCCAAGGGAGGAGCTGCCCCTGCCTCCTGTGAGGTTCTACAGGAATCAAATCAACTAATAATCCTCTCTTACTAAAGTGTAGCTTCTTTACCCTTTGGTGCGGTAGGATAGAGTACATTTGAATCACTGCTTATTTTGTGAGAAAACAAATAAAAAAACATAAGTGCAGGTGCCCGAAGTTTTTTTTAGAGCCCACCAGCGACGCAGTCGAATGGCCGAATGGCAAGGTCTTCGACCACCAAGGTTGCCTAATCTTGATTTCACATCATGCCTCTTTCTTTCACCACTCTGCACTTCCTTTATCTTTATCTCATTCTTTGCAGGTTCTTTTTCATCCTTGAGTTCTCCATTTTTTTACTGTTTTCCTATTTTTTGCTTTCTCCTTTGTTCTCCCTTTTCTACCATTTTCTCTTGCTCTGAGTCCACATCAAGATATAAAAAAGAACCTCGTCACTCAGATATGACTGCAGGTGCCCGCCACATGCAACCAGGGGCCATATTACACATGGTGCCCCGGGGGCGCAAAGGGTGTTTGCGCCCACTTTGCGCCCCCGGAGCACTTTGGTATTATAGAAGGGGACGCAGACGCTTGTGCGTCCCCTTCTATAATACTGAAAGCGCTGGCACACTTGAAGAGCCAGCGCTATCAACAGAGGGTGTTCCCTCATTTGCATAGGAACATGCCCTATGCAAATTAGGGAATTCCTTGGACTCTGTGCCCGCGCCATATTACAGACGCGGGTGCAGAGTCAAAGAAGCCCTCAGGAGGTGCACTGACAGTGAGACATTTAAAAGGTGGTGCACTGTCAGTGCACCTCCTGACAGCAGCCCTCTGCGGGTGTAAAGGGGTTCCCATGAACCCCCCAGACATCTCCTTGCAGGCAGGTGCAGTTACTGACTGCACCCACATGCAAGGGGATTTCTAAACGCCGCCTGCACTGCGAAAACACGGAGCAGCTGCTCTGTGTTTTCACATGAATGCGCTCCTCCCCAGGGCAGCGCAAGTTCGCATACACCATAGCGCATACACCATAATTGGGCGCATTATCACTGTTGGTGCCTGGGGCACCTTTCGAAAGGTGCACAGGGCGCAAACTGTGATAATGTGTAATACGGCCCCAGATGCACAAAGTTAGCGTTGCTTAGTACGGGTCGGAATTTTAAGATGGACATTGACTAGAGCTGTAGATAAATAGATTTTGTACCTTAAATAGTATCAGCAACAGGTATGAGAGGCCCCCCCGTGTCTAGGGGAGGGGGGCCTTTAGTGGCATTTCGTGCGAGAGGCGGCCAAAGAGAGGCTGGGCCAGTGCGCAGGGGAGTGGGAGGGGCCAACAGGAAATATGAGGAGGTAGGGTAGGCTCTAGTTCGCCACTTAGGGGTGAAGGCAGGCCCCCCAGGGAGGGTAAAGTATGGTGGGACGAATCGCACGTTATATGCCTACTATAAATAACTGACCATGTACATTTACGTCCATGACTAGCAAAAATACTTTACACAGGGAATAGCTCATACGTGTCACCGGTAGTTCGGTTTACACGACCTTCCCTGCATTGATTTTTTAAAACAAGTACACGTAATTAGGCTTGTAATGTTCTACTTGTCAAAGGAGCACGTGGCCAACAGTTTCATAGTCAGCAGAGAAGAAATCTATGCTGTAAGTAGGTAAGTGCAGAGAGTACGTTACACTATTGGCCTCTGACAGGAAGAACCCATTCCAGAGTTAATGACGGCCAGTCTCCATACACACAAGACTGACCACAGCTGTCCGCCATTTTATCACTAACAGCACTCCTTCCGCTCTCCTGAGAGGTGCAGCAACGATCTGCTAATATTAGTGTTTTGAGGTTACATGAAACCAGCTACTTCCTTTTACAAATATAATATTCACAAGCTTGGGTCGAACTAGATTAGTAAACAGAATGACGCTCTAATATCCCCAAAGATGAATGAGAACATGCATATTGTTTTTTTTTATTATTCGATATGCTGCTGCTATGAGTTATGTGCATCGTGGTTCAGGAAAGTGGCAGATTTGTGAAGGAACCCAGACACAAAAGTATAAGTATAAAACAACATAATTCCCCAAATATCACAGCAGGACGATTGTAGGCCATTACATTCACTGCTACTCACGAATAAAAGCATGAACATTATTATAAATCATGTTTTTGATTGTGCTTCATAAAGTAGTTCTGCGGTTTCTAAACCTTGTAAATAATAAATACATGCTGTTGATACCAGTCCATTTTACTGAGATTCATACCCGCAACTTGCACATTCTCGTGAAGTCAGTTGTAAGCTTTTCAGTTTCTGAGCTAACAAAATGGATTTATAGGCATTTACACATTAAGAGCTGTTCACAAATATTAAAGTCAATTGGGTGATAACAGCGAAACAAAGAATGGCGCTATTTTGATTATACATACTTTTTTGTGCGTGATTCAGCTGTGAGAGTTTATAACATACCAGGGACCGTATTACATATTATCATTGTTTGTGCCCGGCGCACCCTTCAAAAGGTGCGCTGGGAGCCAATAGTGATAATGCACCCTATTATGGTGTCTACGGTGCCCCCAGGGCAGCTGAGAACTTACGCTGCCCTGGGGCGGAGCATTCATGTGAAAACAGGGAGCAGCCGCTCCCTGTTTTCACAAAGCTTGGAGCACCTTCCTGCACTTTCAAAGGGGGTTAGAGATCCGTTTGCAGGCGGGTGCAGTAAGTGACTGCACCCAGGGCCAGACTGGCTACCGGGCAGTTGTGTGTGCTGCCGAGCTGGGGGCTGATTTGGTTGATAGGGACCTGCGTGTGAAAAACGAAATTCGTTTTGCTTTTTTTATTTCAATGCGCACGCAGGTCCCCATCAACGAAATAAGACCCCACCACAGAGAAATTAGCCCCCAGCTCGGCAGCACACACAACTGCCTGGTAGCCAGTCCGGCCCTGACTGCACCCCCCTGCAAGGGTATGTCTGAGGGGTCCATGGGACCCCCTTCCCCCTTTACCCCCTGCAGAGGCCTTCTGTCAGGAGGTGCACTGTCAGTGCACCACCTTTTAAATGGTGTACTTTCAGTGCTTCTCCTGAGGGCTGCTTTGACTCTGCGCCCGCATCTGTAACATGAAGGGGGCGCAGAGTCAAAGGAATCCCCTCATTTGCATAGGGCACGCGACTAGTCAAATTAGGGAAAACCCTCTGTTGATAGCGCTGGTGCTTTAAGTGCACCAGTGCTATTGGTAATATAGAAGGGGAAGCACAAGAATCTGCGTCCCCTTCTACAATACCAAAGTGCCCCGGGGGTGTTCAAAGCGGCCCCCTGGGGCACCATCTGTAATATGGCCCCAGATTCTTTTTACTTTTGTACAACATAAATCATTTATCTATGCGGTTTTACAGATCTGATAGGAATCGTTTTGATCAGCAAGCAGCAGATCTGAAACAACAGATAACACCTACACAGCACTCACTAAAAGTGCTTTCACGGGCATCTATTAAATTGGTGATACTCTAAGGGCCTGTGAACCAGCGTAAAGTATACGAACTACTGGGAGAGTATGTTTCCCTATTAGCCTTGTGGTCTCACAAAGGAGAAGGACAACAACATACTACACCTTGCCCAGCCGTTTGTTGTTACGTCCCACAGCGCCCGTGTGAACTGCAACAGCTTTATTTTTGGCTGTTGTTTTCCTGCCTTATTGGATTTCAACTATTAAGTTGTTTGCAATGGGGCGCCCGCTCTGTTCAGATGCATCATAGGTGCATCGTTTTTATATACTACACAGGTCTGTGCCTTATTAGGGGGGGGGGTGGTCACTTGCCTCTCCACTAGGCCCTGTGTGACAATTTGAAAGATAACTTCCCATAGGATTTACATTGAGCAGCAATACTACTTAAACTGGCGGAGTTGGATATAATTACAGTGGGACTTGCCTCCTTTAGCTATTAACTGATTGTTGCCTCTATATAGACGGTGCTATTCTTTGTTATAATATTCTACTGGACGGGGAACAGCTCTCCTTAGGGAATTCTATAACCAAAAATAATTTATGAAGGGGCTTGAAGCCGTAAAGTGGTATTATTACTAGGTCATTCAGCACCTCTCAGGAGAAAGCCACGTTTAGTAAATGCTCTATAGTATCTATCTGGGCAACGGTGCTGCAGGGTGGAGACCCCTTGGCAACCCTTTGTTTCTGTCTGTACCACAGGTCCTTGAACAAAAAATAATTGTTATCCAGGTTGAGCTCTATCATCTCGATCAGCATTTCGGTGTGACTCCATGCACTCGCTGACGTGCTATTGAGAACCTTTCTGATAGCAGCCAGACCAATGTCTCTCTTGATGCTGGGCTCCAGATTTTCTCTCTCGTAGGCTAACCTGTTCATGGGTTGGTTCGAGGAGATAAAGATCTGGGGCCCAATGGGATCCAAATGGAATGATTCCATATTATATTGGAGAAGATATATCGATGACTGTTTGATGATTTGGACAGGGTCATTTGACAAAGTAATAGAATGTTTCCAATATTTAAATGCCAATGAATATAACATAAAATTCACATTTGAGTACAGCAAGGAAAAGATTTCCTTTTTGGATATAGAGTTTTACATAAGAGTAAACCAGATCCACAGCAGGCTATACCGCAAGAAATGACACGGTTTAAATGCAGAGGCTATGATAACGGGACTCTTAGGAGGGCCGAACAACGTATAGATAAACTCAGTTGTAGTGAGACACTAAGAGAACGTACCAAAGCAAGCAAGACAGATGACAAAAAAGGAATGATAACAAATTTCAATTGGTTCGGGGTTTTAATGAACAGCCTGAACAGACATTGGCACCTTCTAAAGGCTGACAAATCTTTGAGGAAGTACATCACAAACAGACCCAACTTTACATACAGACGGGGGGTTTCCCTTAAGAACATACTTAGTCCTAGATATCCCATATCTAAACCACAAGATAGTTGGATGAGCAAGTATACGAAAGGTTTCTTCAAATGTGTCCACTGCAGTATGTGTAAATGGGCATGCAACAGAAAGTCACAATTCACAGGACCTAGGGGCATTTGTATCAAAATCCGTTATTGCAATTCTCAAACAGCGATTTTTTGAGAATCACTATTTGAGATTTGCAAAACGGGATGTAGTTAAAAATGCGAAAATATTTTGTGATTTCTTGTTATTCCTTAATTGCGATTAGCAAATTGCGGAATCGCAATTAAGGAATACCTTCCCATTCATTCCTATGGGCCAGGAGACCCATAGGAATGAATGGGAAGTCAGTCTCAATTTGCGATTCGCAATTAGAGAATTGCAAATTGAGAATAATTTCAAGGGTGCAAGGGTGTCAGAAGGACACCCTGATTCAGCCCTAAAATTAGTATATATGCGCATATGGCGCACATATATGCCCTAAGGGCATGTATGTGCGCCACATGGCACTTTGAAAAAAGCCAAAAAGTGAATTTTTCAAAGAAATCGCAAATTACCACCAACTTGTAGTTGGTGGTAATTTGCGATTTCTTAAGGAGAAATCGCACAACTTGGGTGCCTGTTACATAGCATTTAAGGAATCGCAATTTGCAATTCCTTGCATGCTTACGCAAAATTTAGGACTCGCAAAATTAGCGATTCCTTAAAAATGCGATGAGAAAATGGCTCATACATTGCGTTTTGCGATTTTGTATTCGCAAACGCTGTTTTGTTTGCGAGTCGCAGCGTTTGCGAATACAAAATTGTTTGATACATATGCCCCCTGGTGGCAGGGTATGCAGAATCATCTCTAACATCAATTGCCTAATCAAATACGTTGTGTACATAATAGAGTGCAAGTGCAAAAAAAGTTATGTGGGCAGCACAATAAGGGCTTTACGTGGCAGAATAGGAGAGCATATGCGGGCAGTCAAACAAGGCAATATGAGATATCCTCTAGCTGCTCACATGTCACTATGTCCCATTCAGAAACAGAACAGATGTTTTGAATTTTACGGGATAGAATAGACAATGCGACACCTCAGGGGGGAACAGAGAGCTAGCATTACACAGGAAAGAGGCTATGAGGATCCGCAGATTGCGTAGCACTGAGATCGAATTAGATATCGACCAGGAATTACATTACTTCTTGGGGAGATAAGCATTTGATTAATACTGAATCTGAATGGAATTCATGCATGTTAGAGATGGATGGATTAGAATCAAGGAGGTGATACTCATGACACACTCTACTCCTGTACTATGTCACAACAACAGGCATATGCTATGATCAACTTGCTGTATTCCACCCTGCAATTTATCCATGTAGATAATTTCTTTTCAATTTTTTCGCATATGTGTCTATGTCATGTATTACTTTTCTGTAACGGACGGATATCAGGTACTATATGTCAATGCAAAATGAACCCTATGAGTTTCAATATGTTGCTTTTGATTGCGTTGCATTGTTGATGAGAGACTACTCGAGGAGGATGGATTAAGAGACAGGGCATGCATTTCACTCCTTGATAGGATTTGGCACTACATGATTGCACGCATGCTCACGTATTACGAGGGCGGATTGGATCACTTCTAATTTTGGACGTGTTCTGGTGACTATTTATCATCAAGACCATCGCATCAATGGCCATTCATATATTGTTGATTAATACATTTTTTATGGTCCCTTTCATTAATGTTTTCCGCATTTGCGAGTGATGACATTTATCGCACGCTTCACTTTTGATGTTTACCTTGTGATTAATGGATACTAGCTCATCCAATGGGGGATGTGAGAAAGGGTGAGGTGAAAGGGCTGTATGGTCGATGACCATCGTAATGGTTTATATATGCATAACGATAGAGATAAGTTGGTTAAATGTGGATTTTTTGATACGTTTATATTATAAGTTGAGGATAGCTGTTAATAGCAAGAACAGATGATAACGGACTGAGAGAATTGAGACCCGATGGTAATGCGGATCAGGCCAGCTCCAGTAGGAAATAGTAGAGGGGATATGAGCATAAGATTGTAATGAATGGATTTGATTTAACCGTGATGCTGGGACAAGACAGCATAACATAGGTAATTTGTATTCAGGGGCTGTCTGAAGGGACTGAAGAACTGGGATAACCCACTTGCTGGGACTCGGCGGCAGGGGGACCGCCCAAGTCTTCCATACTTTCCATACTTTGTAAAAGGAGACACAGGAGCCTTCGTCTGCAGGAGGAACCCAGATTTATTTCAACAGCCTGGGTTATGGAACAGAGTCCCAAGCTAGTCAGAGAAAAGACAGAGGAGGCTTCTACTTCACTCTGTAGCTTACAAGCCTTTTATACATTTTTCATCCCAGTCTTTTGGTTGTTAGTCCATTGTTCAATCAGGGCAGTGTTTTTGCAGTTGATAACCAGATCCAGACGATGTTTGTAGTTGGTGACCTGGTCAAGGCTTGGTACACAGATCATTGTTCACTCGGCTTGATCAAAGCCGTTCTTTCAAGTCATTGTTTAATCAGCCTGATCAGGGCCCAACAGTCAGACCATTGTCCAGATAACCTGATCACGGTGTCAAGGATGTTTACCAGGCTGGGAGCAGGAGATGCAAAACAAGCTTGTTTACACAGGGCATGGGTGTCTCATGGCTTTCTGTTGAACTGCAAAGAACAGGGGGTTGGGTGTGCGACAGTTCCTGGGCAGAAATGCAGGCTGCAAGATGGTTTTTGTTGTGTCCGTTTAGATTTTCCTCAGGCATCAGCAGAAATGACCAGGTGGGTCATGTGGAAGTGTTTGACACGAGATGGCAATAAAAAAACAATGGAGTCCCGGTACAGATGATGCTAATCAGAAAAACCCTTTTCCTCAGGCCCTCCTTTTACCATTGAGTGGCAAATACTTTAAGAAATGTCAATGTTCATAAGACCATCTGTTTCTTGTTGGAGCATCATCATCATATTGGTGTTGTGAATGTTAGAGGTTGGAGGTATGATGCTCTGGACACACATTGTACAGAGCACTGGCAGGCACTGAAAGCACAAACAGCAGGAGACCAGGACAGCTACTCCCAAGGCAAGGAAGATGAGGGAGACAAACAGCGTCACCACGGTGACCATGAAGCATCTACTATGTCGGAGGCTGACATCTTTTTTCTGAATTCGGGTGTTTTGGACGGAGGCCATTGAGCTAAGCCAGGGACCTCTAGTGGCTGTCTGTGATTGGTGGCTGCTTCACTGGGCGCAGGTGCCAAGGAGCCCTATGGCATACCTTAGTCTGACACACCAGCACTACTCTCATCTGGGAAGATCACAGCCTTACAGCCTATCGGTACTTGGCAAAGTCAAGGGCAAGCCTTCCCTCGGGGGCGCAAGTTATATTGGTCGGAAGTAGGGACAGTATGGTCGGGAAACAATTGTTCTTGGTGTTGAGCAGAGTTAAGGGAGGGTTCCACCCTTCCTTTCAGTATGCTGTCACTCTCTGCTTCCGTAGTGGTAGGATGCAGTCTGGCATCGCTGAATGGGACAAACGTTGGAACTGTTTCTGTTTCTGAGTCTCCTAGTACTTCCCTCACCCACTGATCATAGGGGAGGGGCAGAGGCACACGCCGGCAGTGAGACGAATGAGCCCAATTCTTCCGACCTTCTACTTTCACAGCGGTGCGGGTGGCCAGTAACACCTGACGGGGCTGTGTCCAGCTGGGCTCGAGGCTTTTAGTCCGTTGAAAGTTCCTTACTAGGACCCAATCGCCAGGTTGGATAACGTGTCCTGGGCCCTTGCTTTTGTCAGGTATGGCCTCGTGCACCTGGTGATAAAGAGTACGAAAGGTATTAGTTAGACTGTACAGATAATCAGTTAATACATGGTATTCAACATCAGACAGTTTCTTAGGCGGTGCGACACCCCATATGTTGGCAGGCCTCCCGAACACGATCTCGTGTGGGGATAGCCCTATCCTGGTGTGAGCCGTTGTTCTTGT
Source organism: Lissotriton helveticus (assembly GCF_964261635.1). Taxonomy (NCBI): domain Eukaryota; kingdom Metazoa; phylum Chordata; class Amphibia; order Caudata; family Salamandridae; genus Lissotriton; species Lissotriton helveticus. Next base: position 1,130,668,534 of record NC_136063.1, read on the forward strand.
CGACAGTAGGGCTAAGGGCAGAGCATCAACCCAAGTGACACCTGTCTCGGCTACTTTTTTGGCCATTTTAGTTTTTAGGATGCCATTGTACACCTCTACTAGACCTGTTGACTGGGGGTGGTTAGCTGCATGACATTTTTGTTTTATACCCAATGCTGTACAGACATATTCCATAATTTGGGCTGTAAAGTGTGTCCCATTGTCACTCCAGACCAAGCGTGACAAACCAAATCGTGGGAGGTACTCCTTTAATAATACTTTGGCGGTCGTGATAGCGTGCAGTCTTTGACGGGGTAGGCCTCCACCCATCGGCTGAAGGTACAGACCACCACCAAGACATATTTTAGATTGTTACATCTGTCTGAATATGTCACTTAAATGTTCACTGTAAATATGGGTATGGCCCTGATGAGACCCGGTATCTAGAGAGGGTCGAAACGCCGTCTACGAATACACAAAAAGAGACAGCCTGGAAATTTTATCTTGATATTCATGTTTTTTCCTTTTTTAAAACCTACTGATAACCGTTTTTATGTCTGAATATGTCACTTAAATGTTCACTGTAAATATGGTTATGGTCACTACACTTGGGGTCACGACATCAGTTTTTATGTGAAAAAATATTAGAAAAATCAGTAAATTGTGTTTGCTATATTACTTATTTTTTGTGCAAAATAAATGTGCCTACTTCGGCTGAAGTCAGGTATAATTAATTGAAAAGTTTTTGTGAGCTTGTCTAGAAATATTTTTATGAGTTGTTTGATTGACACGTGGACCCATAGAAAGGTCATTCATCACATTTTTGTCAGTGTAATTTAGCATTGCAATTATTTTAATTGCTAAAATTGTTATTGATATTTAAAATGAGTTCCTTGTGAACATTGTTTTTGTACTCATGTACTTACCCAGCTCACAAGGACGTATGGGTTGCTCTTGTTATTATAAATATTACATTTTATAATGGCCACCTTTCTGGGGAGTGTCAGGGAGTCTAACAGTCGGTGAATTAGGGGGCCATGTTGAATCTTGGTCCCATGGGAAGTAAGGAAATTCCTTTCTTTCCATAACCTCCCGAAGTTGTGGGCCTCCCCAAAGGCATACTGACTGTCAGTATAGATATTTACTGTTATTCCCTTGCTTAACTCACAGGCTCTAGTGAGGGCCACTAATTCTGCTGCCTGAGCAGAGCACTGCGGAATCTGAGCTGTTTCTACTACTTGCCCCAATGTCGTGAGGGCGTAGGCGGCTAAGGTGTTACCATCTGGCCCTCTGAGACATGATCCGTCCACATGCAGTGTACCTTCTGCTTCTGCTATCGGGGTATCATGTAAGTCAACCCATCCCTTCGTCTCCTCCTCTGTCCTCAATATACAGTCATGGTGGGTCCAAGCAGGCATCCTGAGTATCCTGTGGGAGTAATGTGGCGAGGTTTAGTGCAGTGCATCTTTTGATGTTAATGTGGCTGGCAAAGAGTGTCAGTCATATCCTGTAAGTCGTGCGCTAGTGAGGTACTGTGTCTTGGTGTTATTAAGGAGGGTATCTACAGAATGGGGACCATCAGAGTCAGGGGGGAGATCATGACGATTCCCGCACTCTAACGGACCATGAGGGCGGCCGCAGCTGTCGCCCATAGGCATCCTGGGAGAGCCCTTGCAACAGGATTTAAGGTGGCTGAAAAATAGGCACATGGCTGTTGGTGACCTCCAAACATCTGGGTCAGGACAGCGCATGCACAGCCATCTGTCTCATGTACAAAAAGAAAAAATTGTTTGCTATAGTCAGGAGTAGCGAGGACTGGAGCAGTACACAGGGCCCTCTTCAAATCTTGGAAGGCCTGCGCATGCTTTGTAGCCCATGCAAAGGAACTGTCTGATATGTCTTTAGTGGTGAGGGCAAGAAGAGGTTTGACCATGGCCGAAAAATTGGAAATCCACTGTCTACAGTATGAGGTTAGGCCTATGAAGGCTCGCACCTGCTTTTGTGTTCGTGGGGCCGTCATAGCATTGATAATGGCTACACGATCAGCGGTGAGCTGCCTTCCCTCCTTCGAGAGGAGATGACCTAAGTAGGTCACCTTCTCTTGACAAAACTGAAGAGACTGCAACCTGCAGTAAGGACCAAGGGAGCATCAACATGTGCAGGGCCAATATTGAGAGGGAGGGGTTCAGAGACAGGGCTGGTTACACGTGTTCCTGCAAAACCCACAGAGACATTCATATTGCCAGAAAGTGGTGCCTCCGGGACTGACAGACGTGCAATAGAAGACCTGGTGGCCCCAGTATCCAAAAGAAAATTCTTATCGTTCCCCACAACTGACATTTGAACATATGGGCACCTGTGATCCACTGAAATTTGCACTCTGGTAATATCCCTTTCCTGGCTGTCCTATGCTTGGTAGGATCCTGTCTCATCAACTTCGTCATAATCATCATTGTAATAAGTGCGTGTTGCTTCGTACCCATCAAAACTATTGGCCGGGCGTGGCCGGATGGGAGCGTCATCCCTGGGCCTACGTTCTTTATCCTGTGGATGGGGCGGGCCATGGTCCCTAGTCAGCCTCACTTCCCTAGGAGCGTGAGGCCGAGTCTTCCCTGTTCTTATGTTTTCAGCTAACACGGGACACTCATCTATCCAATGGCCGTACCCCTTACAATACGCACACTGATCTGTTTGGAAGGCTCCCGTACGTTGAAGGCTGGAGAGGGTTGACTGGTGAGCCCTCGGAAGGTCTAGAATTCCCGAGGGCATCGGGACCTCGGGGAGGGTAAGCCTGCTGCAGAAGTGCCTCAGTCTTAAGATCCCTAGCCTTCTTACTTTCCCTGGTCTTTATCTTCATTCTCCCTATTCTCGTGATATTGTGCCATAGCCAAGATACCAGTCATAGTTTGGGCAGACCACGTACTTTCAACTTTCTTAAGCCTGGCGGAGATCTCAGGAAGCAAGTTGCTGACAAACTTATCGACAAATACTGGGCCAGAACCTGGGGTCCTGGGATCCAAACCACTGTGTCTCTTGTATTCTGTCTCAAAACGGGTAAAGAAGTCATCCACATTCTCATCTTTTCGCTGCCTACAGGCGTGTATTTTATCCCAGTTAATGACAGTTTCCGGCAAAAGTGTTTTCATAAACGTCATTATTTTAATGGGCAAAGTCAGGATGGCAGCTTCTGGTTTAGTCCCTCCTACCCTTGCTTCTTCCATAGCCTCTAGGTCAGCCCATTTACCTCCCAAAGCTACTTCATGGTCAGTATGTCAAATTTTGTACCAAATTTCAGTCGGGACAACGGTACCAAAAAGTAAATCTATATCCTCAAGAACAAGAGTACCTGCAGATATAATCTGACCTAATTCCCTGTAAAAGGCAGCCGGATTCTTCCGGGGATCTGGTAATTGTCCCTTTAACTGCATTACTTCTGACCTTTTCCAAGGAACATGAACCCAAAGCCTGCGCCAGTGTGCTTCAACAGCCCCTCGGCCATTATTTTGGGCATCGGTAAGTGCGTTAACAACAACAGGGGCCGCCTCTCTCATTGGCATAGCTGTTTCTAGAGGGGTGTTGGAAAAAGCGGTCATATCACGGTAAGCCATCAAAACAGATATAGCGCCAAACATCCCCTCTCCCTGAACATCGCCTCTTTTTATTTGCGACCTAAGGTCCATCAATCCGGTGGGTATCTGCATAAGCACATTCTCAAATTTTTTCATGACCAAAGTACACATGTATTCAGCCCAGGTGGTCTGTTCCATAATCGTCCACTGAGAAAAGGTGGACCATATTTCTTTAAAGGTATAAATATTCCTGTTATTTATCCAACATTCACACTGTTGCCTCTGTAGGTCATTTTCTCGAAGGGACGAAAAGCTGACTGCAGAGCGCAAGGAGGCCAGTCGGGGGGAATTCAACAATTTATATAAATCTTGCTTCACTGTAGACCACGGGGAAGTAGGAAAAGGGCGGGTAGGGTAAAGCCGCAGGGGTTGGGCAGATGGAGACTTGTTGTCATTCCCGCAGCGAGGACAGGGTTAATGGGCATTGTTGGTGCCATAGGAAAAGTCGGGAGGGTCGGTGTGACAGGGAGAACAGTAAGAGGGGCAGTGGGGGCATGAGTGGGCGGTGGAGGGGGGACATGATGGGTGTGAGGCGTCAGGGCAGGGTACATTGGGGTATATGTGGAGAAGTGTGGCTCAATGGTTAGAGCGGCAGACCCTGATGCAGAGGTCTGGCCCGGGACCAGGGTTCAATTCCCGCCTCGGCTGGTCTCGGCAGATCTTGGGCTCATAATTCCTCGGACCTGATTTCTCGCCTCGGTGCCTACTCTAAGCATGGGTCCCACGCTGCAACTCTGGGCAATAGCTTGCTTAGTCTCCGCAACGGCCCCCTACAGCGCTAGGGATGCCTGGTTGCACCCTGGGGATGCCCAGGAGTGGACATTTCACGGGGAAAAACCAGGAAGGGTTCCCTAGCGGTATGAGTACAGCGCCAGGACACTCAGGAGTATCAGTGCGCTTTACAAGTACGTCTACATTTACATTTACATTTACATTTACATTTATATGCAGGAGGGCTTTCTAGCATGGTATCAACCAAGGAATCACTTTCTTCTCCCCCTTCCATATGGCCCTTTCCTTCCTCCTCACGGGCTGGATAACATTTTTGTACCCGGGCCCGATGCTATTTCTACTGATTTTGTCATTTGATTTTGTAAATTTTCTCTGGCGTGGTCGGTCATTGACATACATTCCTGTTTTGTTTCTTGAGCCTTCTGTTTTCTAGCTCTCTGCTCTATCTCTTTCCTCCAAAATCGGACAAATTCAAACATAGGCGGGTGCGTTTTTCTTTTCATTAATTGTTCCTCTAAGTTGGCGAGAACTTGGGAATTAAAGGAGCCATAAAGTGGCCACTGTAATTCCGCGTTACTTTTTTTTTGTACATTTTACTCAGCATAAGGAAAACATTATGACAGAAGGGCCATGTTTAACATACATCATATGGCCGGGGGTCCCTTCTGAAGGAAGCGGACAGGCTGACTCCAGCTGGGAGTCCTGCATACACATACAACAACATAATCTCTTGAACTTACTACTGACTGGCATGCTTAAAAACAGATAACAGACACCAGTGGGTTTTTTAAAACTCACCTCGCTTGCTTGGCTTTTGCAAAAGTCAATAACAGCAGAATCATACAGAACAGACACCAGCGGGTTTTTAAAACTTCACCTCACTTGCTTGGATTTGGCAAAAGTAAATGACAACTTGGCTTTTGCGAAAGTCAATAACAGAATCATACAGACTTGGTGGATGATCAGTCCACCCTTACATTTCAGGGGTAGTTCTCTTCTGCAGACGTAGGGCTGTGTCCTGCTCCAGAAATTATTTGCTAGGGGATTCCAGTGAGAACGCGGACATGTGGCCCAGACCGGGAGTGGAGGGACAGCGGGAGAGTCGTTCGGTTTACCGGAATACAAGAATCCCTTGGGTAGGGCGCCTCTGTCGGAGTCTATCCGTGCACCTCCTCACATCCACCGGGCCTGACCTTCGTGCTCGTGGAGTCCTTATTTGGGCGCCATTTGAAGAGCCGGGATAACCCACTTACTGGGTCTTGGGGGCGGGGGGACCCCCCAAGTCTTCCATACCTTCCATACTTAGTAAAAGGAGACACAGGAGCCTTCGTCTGCAGGAGGAACCCAGCTTTATTTCAATAGCCCGGGCTATGGAACAGAGTCCCAAGCTAGTCAGAGAAAAGACAGAGGAGGCTGGTACTTCACTCTGTAGCTTACAAGCCTTTTATACATTTTTCATCCCAGTCTTTTGGCTGTTAGTCCATTGTTTAATCAGGGAAGTGTTTGCAGTTGATTACCAGATCCAGACGATGTTTGTAGTTGGTGACCTGGTCAAGGCTTGGTACACAGATCATTGTTCACTCGGCTTGATCAAAGCCGTTCTTTCAAGTCATTGTTTAATCAGCCTGATCAGGGCCCAACAGTCAGACCATTGTCCAGATAACCTGATCATGGTGTCAAGGATGTTTACCAGGCTGGGAGCAGGAGATGGAAAACAAGCTTGTTTACACAGGGCGCGGGTGTCTCATGGCTTTCTGTTGAACTGCAAAGAACAGGGGGTTCGGTATGCAACAGTTCCCGGGCAGAAATGTAGGCTGCAAGATGGTTTTTGTCGTGTCAGTTTAGATTTTCCTCAGGCATCAGCAGAAATGACCAGGTGGGTCGTGTGGAAGTGTTTGACACGAGATGGCAATGAAAAACAATGGAGTCCCGGTACAGATGATGCTAATAAGAAAAACACCTTTCCTCAGGACATAGGGTGTGCATGAGTAATAGAAGTGCATCTCACAGTACTCGTTTTGTGTTGAAAGCGTGTCTTGTCTTTGATACTAGTCGTCTATAAAATGATTGTCATTATCTTACAGCTACATAAATCTGTGATAACAGGACTCGTAGGAACTTGATTTTAAAGACGCAGCAGAAAACAGACAGCCTCTGTGAGTTGGAAGTATCACCATAGAAATAGTAGGTATTAGATTTCTAGGTGACCTTTCTGATGTTTTCAATACTGGCAAATGAGCAAATCACTTACCCAGATAATATCATTTATCTTTACAGATTTTAAGATTGAGAAGACATAGGTACTTATGACACAAGTGTGGCTTTGGATAACTAAGGAAACGTTACTTTAGACACTGCACTGTTCCACGTATATTCTGGTGGCATGTCTTCACAAAAGTCTCCAAAATATACTTTCACACGTGTACACATTTCTCGGCACGATGCCATCACTCACTCGCTGATATTTCACAACTAAAACAAAGATTCTTATTGATTACTTAATTTTTATAATTGTAATTTTATGTCTACCATCTTCCTTCTGTAGTAATATTTTTGCATTGATTTCTGGCAGGGTTCTATCTTGTGCATGAATTCGATTTAATCAAAAGGTTAATAATTGGTGGAACCGATTACGCTTATGTGTGGCTTTTGGCCCATGAGTCAGGCCTTGAGTCTTGTTTATGTGTTTAAATCTATACAGCCTTGAAAAAGTTGCGGGATTATTCCCATGTATGGAACAAAACACGTGTTGGCTGTTTCATTGTAAGGAGATCTATCGAATAAAGGAGAAGAGGATACAGAGAAAATCTGGAATCTGTGTTTAATTGTGCTTATGTTTATGCACTGTCTACCCATATTTTGAGATATTTCTAACGTGTGCCAGAGAGAATATAAATACTTTGACTCCATCTTAATCTATTGCCCTGATGAAGTCCTGCACTAGGACGAAGCATGTCGGCTGTTCTGTGTGTTAAACGCTGTGTTTTATCTACGTGAATTGAATGTGAAACATTTAAAGAGAAAGAAAAAAAAGAAAAAATTGAAGAAACTCTCTTTTCTGGATACGAACGTTATAATTGTCCTTTATGATAAAGTTCTGTTGTGTGGTGCACCTGTGCTTTTGTCTTGAATTGCTAAGTTCCTGTAGGGAACAAGTATTGTGATGGTGATTACTACTCAGAGTGCACACAGGTCCCACTTCGTATAGAAGGGACATTACTCAAGGAGTGTAAAAACAGGTTAGGTGCTGGTAATCAGAAATTTCCGCTGTCAGGTCTCGTTGTTTATGAACAACATACTACACGTCAAACACAATCTGCATACCAGATGCTGCCTCTTTCCATGCAAGTCTAGGCTTACTCCCACCCTGAGTAATTTCCCGCTCTAAGAGCCATCTAGTAGTGTAAAATGACCTACTGTTCCCTGATGTAGCTGCATACTTCCTCTGTCAAAACTGAAAAATGTACCTGGTGCTATCATCAACATAGAGATAAGAACTGGGTGGTTGTAGATTTCCAGTGTAAGCGGCAACGACTACACCCCAACAAAGCAGGTGTGCTAGAATAAAATCTGCAAATGAGGAGAAAATGCTAAAGCCAGAAAAACCGTAAAGGAGCTGAATTGTTGCTGAAGATATCTGGATCACACAGATATAACTTATTCTAGACAGGTAGGAGTTCAAATTTGTGGGCCAAGTAAAGTAAAAAGCTAGACATAAAGAGCAGTAGGCTCTGCTTAAAATAGAAAAAATCACAAGGACGAATGTGATGAGCACGATTGTGGTCTTCAATTTGTAGGGGTGCATTATAATCAGAAGTAGTTTGCACCTGCATATATTCTTTTGTCATGTTAACATTTGGTTATTAGAATGTGAAATGTAGGAACCTAAAAAGTGAAGTGATAGAGAGATTTAGTGAATGTGGAGGGCTTAACATTGTAATCATGTTGTAAATGGTGACATCTTAATGTTCATTTTATCAATGACTAATAAGAAATTAATTCACTGACTATGTGACACACTGGTTTAAACGTGCAGAGTAATAATGTTTATGCATACGTGTGATTAATGAAGTTCATATTAATTCTTATGTTTGCCGATTTTGTAAGTCTCATGTGTATTTTTCCCTGTCTCTCATTATTGAAGTGTTCATAATGTTCATGTGCATGTAGAATCTTTTCTTTCTCACATTTCTGTTGCAGGTGGAGAAATTCATCTTTGTTAGTTAGAATAATGCTTTTGTTTTAGGAGTTAGCTTTAGGGAGGAGAGGATACATTTGAACAAGTGGCGCTGATAATGTGGGACAGTGTTCTTTCTCACTGGAGAAGGCCTGGGAATCAAAATCATCGAGCCAGAGGCTGGAGTATCGAAACCGACTGGAAAGTTATCTACGAGGAAGTGTCTAGATCAATGGGACAATTGCATGATGTGATGATGGGTGTGTCCTAGGATTTTGATGTTTGGACTAGGGGCAGTGCTCCGGGGTTTTGGATTAGGAGAGGGGAACTGATGGAGATAGAAGGAGCATTTTAGAACAAGCTCTGTAGCTTTATGCTACTTGATCTATTCAATATGAGTGCACTTCTTAGGAAGTCTTCATGCGCTGACACCTTTTCCTAAACTTGCCTGGGGAAATGATAAGTAGGGATGCCACGTTAGTGGTAGTATAGGGACAGACTAATACTTTTTACTTACGAACCTCAAATGAAAAATTCTCTTGATGTTGGCACAGTGATGGTTTATATCCTGATCCTAGAACTGTTTCACCAATAAAATTTTGCGCATTTGTTTGGCTTTGTATTAGTTCTGTTCTATTTTTACACTGTCGGGTTGAGGTGTTTCTATGTCCAATTGTTTTTGGCTTTGTAATAAACTAACTGAACTTAGAACCTGTAGTCAGTGATTCATGGGTTATTGGAATTGTGAAATCTAATTGGACAAGATATTTCTCCCCTCTACACTTTTAGGCAGGAACCAATGATCCATCGACCAGTGGTTCCAGAGTGAAACTAGAACTTGGAACCGCCCTCTCCCCCCTGAGTTGGTAGCAATGTTGGATGGTTTCCTCTTGAAGTGAGGGGAGAATCTAGAAAATTATAGGGAAGTTTAGCCCATAGAGCCCCAAAGAATAAGAGCCCAAAATGGTCGAGAGCGGAGAACGATGGATATTGGCGGAGACTGACGGAGATTAACGGTGCAGCGAGAACAGCGGTGAACAATGGAGGGAGTATGAATAGAGATTTTGCGTGTTAGATTGCTGTGATAAATTGATTTTGTGATGTCTTGGTGAGTTGGGATGAGAGTCGAGTAAATGTGGTTTCGGGTTGGATGTGTCCGGTCCATGAGATTTGGTTTTGTTTTAATTTCAGGCTCAAGGAGTAGCCTAGGATCCCAGGATAGATTTGTGGTGTAGAAGACACCGACTTGTAATTTTCTGACCACTGTTTTGTTGGGAAGTCATGAAGCACTATCGACAACCTGCCTGAGACAGGGAACTTTGTGTGAGTGGATTTGTTAGAATCGTGTGGAAAGCCTTGTGTACAGGGCTGGACTACAGCAATTTGAGTGGCCAGCGCAGGTCGAGGGTCACGGTGTATGAATGTTCTTGAGTGATTGAATTCTATTGATCTTGAAGAAAGGCAGACAATTACTTGTTTATGTGACTGTCCGGTCATTTAGTAGGCAGACAGTTACTTGTTTCTATGATTGAGAGTGTGAATGCGTAAAATGGGATTGTGAAGGAGGGTGATCCGCTATGAGGGGGAAGAGTGATGTCAAAGAGTGCCACGCTACTATAGGTCAGTTGGTGAAACGCCGAAGGGTGGTTGTCATCAGGAAGGTGAAACGAAAACATCTTGTGGGGAAAGCATTTGTTTTAATCATGCAATGCTTTAACGTATTACGAGATTTTTTATAGGGGAGATAGAGAAGTGGTAACTTGAGTAGTTGAGGAAGCACCTCCTGAGCATATGCCAGCACATTACATGGCAACAAATGTAGGACTCTATACAATAGTTTGGCTTCAAAATTGGCATAAGATTACTGAAAAGGAGGGAGATTTGGCTTTTCCACATTATGGTTCTGTCGGGATTCGGCCCCCTTGGATCCCAATCCTGTGCATGAGACATCTCTTCATTGGACCGTGCCTCTCTTACAGAATAGAAAAAGGGGCCCCTGGACACAGCCCTAAGACCGTTTTCTTCAAACTGAAGCTCGTGGCTGACAAATGGCTCAAACCCACAGACCGAACCAAGGAAGAAATCATAAATTCCATATACCTGGCACAGTTTCTGGAAGCCTTGCCCTTTTCCACACAACAATGGCTTAGACAACACACCAGTCTTACTGTGGAACAGGCAGTAGCGCAGCGAGGCAGCAAGTAATAATGATGACCCAGAGGTGGGGTCCCCACCTGGAAGACATGATCTTCCCCGCAGAAGACTGGATGAGGAGAGATTGAGGTTGGCCTGGGTGTGGTACAGAGGCCGCATGGAGGGGTGCCTAATCTCATGCCCATCCTCGGGCACTGTTGGTGACCCAGGTGGCGCCAGGATGCGAAGTTGGGGCGCGGGGACATGCTGAAGTACTCACTCTGTCTTTTGACATGGCTGTGGGCTGCTGCAGTGCCGGTGAGAAAGTGTTACTCTGTCCTCCTGGTGCAGGGCCCAGTGCAGTGCCCTGATCAAACTTTTCATGAAAGGTGGGTCCCCATGGGGGCTCCCGTGAAGAGTCTGGTAGGAAGCGAGTGCCGGGACATGCGGGAGCTTTGAAACCGGACCCCAATGGTTCTGGAGGAGATTGTGCTTGCCTTGTAAGGCTACTGATTATATCTGAAGTTGACGGTGAATGGAGCAGCCCTGCATGCCCAGAAACTGATAAGTGAAAGACAGGCAGGCAGAAATCTTTTCAAGAATGGTGTTCCTTCTCAATTATATTGAAAACTGTGGGGCATATTCTCAAGGACTTATCGCTGAGTTATCAGCACTTTATCACAGCCATAGTGGCGATAAATGTATCGCCCCATTCACTAGCTGGTGCTAACAGCTGATATCACCAGTTTACCTGCGATAGCAGCCGCAAAAAACATTGCCACAGATGACCCCGGCAACTAATACTAATGAGATGCAGAGTAGACGTTCCTGTGCAAAATGCTGCAACAATACTGTAATAAATGATGAGGAACTTCCAGGAAACAAATTGAAGTGTACAAGTAAGGAGAGACTTTATTTGTAATGCTTACAGGTTAAGCGTAGGATCCTGAATGCCGGTTAACAGTTCGGCAACTCTATTTCTGTAGCGCGTCTTTATTTGAACATCAACACACATACACGCGACTCTCCACACGCGACACAGACTCGCATGCATACAACAACATTCAAGGAACAACATGCCAGCTCGCGGCACCAACTTACACATACACCACACGCACACACACACGAGACAATTCACATTTAAACCATAACACAATATTTGTTGTTGTGAATGACGCGCATGACCACACGCGCGTCATTACTAACAACAACCACTCACTACACACCTCCCTCCCTTTTTTTTTTTTTTTTTTTTTTTAGAAGGTGCTCAGAGGATAGCCAATGAAACGAGCTCTTAGTAATCCATATATTGTGATCCAATCAGAAGCGCTGAAAACCATCCAATAGGAGATGCTGGTGCGAAATCTCCCAAGAGTTACAGCCAATGAAAACGATTTACTGCAAAAAAATGAAAATCCTTGAAAAAATGTATTCGTTGCACGCATAAGAACGTGTTCCCGATCGTCGCCAGTGTAATAAATGATGAGGAACTTCCAGGAAACAAATTGAAGTGTACAAGTAAGGAGAGACTTTATTTTTAATGCTTACAGGTTAAGCGTAGGATCCTGAATGCCGGTTAACAGTTCGGCAACTCTATTTCTGTAGCGCGTCTTTATTTGAACATCAACACACATACACGCGACTCTCCACACGCGACACAGACTCGCATGCATACAACAACATTCAAGGAACAACATACCAGCTCGCGGCACCAACTTACACATACACCACACGCACACACACACGAGACAATTCACATTTAAACCATAACACAATATTTGTTGTTGTGAATGACGCGCATGACCACACGCGCGTCATTACTAACAACAACCACTCACTACAAATACCATTCCACAACATTCTCAACGACCAGCCAGATTGGCGATAACATCACAAAACAGGCGATAAGGTGCGTTAGCAGTAGGAATTTAACACCTGCTCTGACCTGGTGTAAAGTCTGACGACAACCTACACCATACAAGGGAGCCTAGCCCAGAGCCACACCAGAAGAACAACAGATGCCATGGAGCTACTGATCATGCAGCTCGTAGCCCCAAGAGGGCCACAACACCCACCGCCACCACCAACAGGACCGCCCCCTGGGAATACCACAGAGGCAGCGCAGACAAAGACAGCGGACCTTCAGCCTCACAGACCTAACATCAGAGGATGTCATTGCCCACTACAGGCTCAAAAGGGCAAACATCCTCCGCATCCCGAACATCATAGCCCACAGGCTGACGGTACCAAAACAGAGGACAACCAACATCCCTCTGCAGACAAAGCTGCTGGCTGTGCTGTAGTTTTTGGCCTCTGGTACCTTTCAACCAACAACTGCCAGAGTCAGAGGAGTCTAACAGCCAGCCCTATCAAAGTTCCTCACAACTGTCTTGGATGCTATCATCAGCTTGGTATCCCTGTACCTTCACTTCCCCAACACTGCGCAGGAACAGCTGGAGACCAAGCAAGGCTTCTACACCATAGCTAGCTTCCCACACGTGTTGGGGCAATTGACTGCACACATATCCTACTTGTGGCCTCTGCCGGCGCTGCACACAATTACCGCAACAGAAAGCACACGTATTCCATCAATGTGCAGGCAATAGTGGACCACCGGGGACTCTTCACCAATTTCGTCACCAACTACCCAGGCAGTGTGCATGATTCCAACATCTTCCGACAGTCCATCATCAACCAGCGTTTCCAAGATGGCACTGACAGAAAATGCTCTGCTCGTTGGTAAGTTCCAAATGAACACACCACACACCTCAACTCCACAATCATGCAACTCACAACTTTGGTAATGCACATGTTACAAACTCACAAACAACTTGCCAAACAACATGACCACCCACCATACACGACAGCACAACTTACTGTGGTAACCTGGGCTAGTCATGTACATGAGTCTTCAACGGCATGGCACCTCAGCCACACAATAGCAGAATGTGGGTAGAGGTAGAAACCAGGCATTTGCAAAGGAGGCAAGTGACCCATGAACGAGAACGTACACAATGCTAAGTGTGGCCTGGATGTGTTGGCCAGACTGCCGTATGCAGACCACGGACATGTCCATGTCAACATACACTGCAGATGTCTGGATTATAGTGGACAGTGGATGCAACCATGTCACCCCAGCCAGTGGGGAAGATCACAGAATTGTAGCTTATTACGTCCCCTCCTGTAAGCGTGAGCTGAGTGGGTCGGCCCGGCGCACGCCAGGCCAGCATAGGGGTGTGAATAAAAAGCAGGTAGATCTGGGCATGGTTCTCTTCCGGAATGCCCAACGTGTCTGCCTTGTGCACCTAGGCCTCACTGCTCACCTGCCGAAACTGGGTGTGTCAAAGATGGCCCACCACGTGCCAGTGCAAGCTTCAAGCATGAGGCCCGCGACCTTGGCAGCCTCCTCCGACCAGCATGGCCTCCGCTACATAGACCCGCAGAACTCCTTTCTCGTTGACATACTCCACCGCTGCCTCCGGCCTACACTACGGTCAAGTAGGTCACACATTTGGAAATAAGTCTTGATAACATGATGGTCGAGTTCATATGTCAATGGCCGCATTTATGTTACTATACTCCTTTCGATGTGGTGCCACCAACTCTGTGCATAGAATTCTGACTACACCGGTCTGTGGTCCCTTGCTGACTACTGCCATTGGCTCACACTCTGGTCTAGTAGGTCACACATTTGGAACTGAGTCTTGATTTTCTCAATGGCAGAGTTCATATCGTTGCACGCAAGGAGAGGTGTAAGAGGAAGACGCGTTTCAATCCAGAGGAAAAAAAGGTTCATCGTCACGGAGGTGATCGAACCCTACCAACAACTGATCTGGTGTCACTAACTCTGTGCAGCGCAAGCCAACGATACGTGACTGTGTGCCCCTGCTGTCCACTGCCTCCGGCCTACACTGAGGTTGAGTAGGTCACACATGTGTAATTGAGCCTTATTTATGGCATAGTTTATACCACTGTACAGGCCTCATCGCAGACTGCATACCCTTTCAGCTCCGGTGTCCCTAAGTCTGTTCCCCAACATACGTGGACACTCACTGGATGAACTTTGGTGGCGTCTGAGTATCTGACCTGGGGGTTGTCCTCATCATCGTGTAGCTGATACTGACTTGGTGGTAAAAATGAGTCTGTAGCACTCATCTCCTCCATATTGCCTGCTTCTGCTTGGTTCTGCCCTCTGCATCATGCCATGGAAGAACACCTTCCACTGTCCCCGCATCCCTCCACGACATTCAACTAGGACATCGACGTGGAGACTCTCAGCTCGCGTGGCCTACCTCAGTGCACCGCAAGTCACTGTCCTGTGGCGGTGTGCCTGTGCCAGCCAAAGTGCATCCATGGCCACTAACTCTGTGCAGCTCAAGTCATGGACCCTTGCTCTTTGAACTTTGAATTTCTTATTGTCTGATCACTGTTGAAGTTGTTGCCAGCACCAACCACCCCCTGAGGCATGGCTTACACTGACCCCACACCCATCCAGCACAGGCATCACTGGAAATGTGACCCTGCAATAAAAGGGGTCGGGTGCAGGTTCCCGTAGTCAGTCCCACAAACTATCTAAGTGTGTCTGTGTGGTCATTATGTATGCAGGTGGGCCCGGGCCCCCCCACATTACATTGTGCTGTGTACAGCGGACGCAACCATGTCACCTCAGGCAGTGTTGTAGACCTGGGACATGTAGCAGTCTCGTACCCCCCTGTAGGCGTAAGCGGTATGGACTGGCGTACGACAGTCAGGCTTAGGGTTGTGGTTGATAAACCTGGGGCTCTGGGTATGGTTAAGTTTTGACCTTGCCAAGGGAGTAACTAATGCATGTGTCTCTGTTGTAGTGTTGGGCCACCTGTCCCACAATGGACAATGTTAGAATGTAGCATGCCCCCGAAGAGCGTGCTCAGCCGGAGGGGTAAATGTGGGAGCCCAAGCCCGCTCGGGGTTAGGGCTCATACATGCCAACTATTGTGTGTGTCGCTATTACCGCTGCATAATCCATGGTCTACCCTCAACCGCATGACGAGTTCAGCCAGCCATGAACTCTACATCTGTATCCGCCCTATCCTTACCATAGGTCTACACACACATGGCCGCCCACCTTCGTTGCACAACATCACAGTGACGTTGTCAGGCTTATGGACATGCGCAGACAGGCATGACAATGGTGTACCGTAGGGGTGCAAGTGATGCAACCACGCTACACACACTAGTGAATAGGCCCAGGGGGATGGAGGAGCAGCAATGAGGCTACATAGTACACATTGAAGCTGCTCATTTGCTACAAGCAGTACATGTCAAACAGGAATCACTAAGTCACACATATCACACATCAATGTACAAGTGAGCCTGCCAACACATAATGCATAACCAACTATTGACTCATGTCTCTCTGTACTGTCACAGGTGATCAAGGATATGCACTCTGCGCTTGGATGATGACACCCCTCCGAGCCCCGAACACTCAGGTCCAGGGGCAGTACAATTTGGCCCACAAGTGCACCAGGGGCATCGTGAAACACACATTTGGCGTGTTGAAGTTACCTTTCAGGTGCCTGGACATCACAGGTAGAAGGCTCATGTACAGCCCAGACATCGTGTGCAAGATGATCGTTGCATGTTGTGTGTTGCACAGCATATGTGTACGCACCATTGCCCCGTGGATACAGGTGCCCGATACATCAGACGATGATGATGAAGATGAGGCCGGTGGACCACACCCCACTGCAGCCACAGCAGTAATAGCATGTAGGAACACCATCATTGACAATTTCTTCACATGAGCACGTAACATTGTGACAGTCCTTAGCAATCATGAGACTGTACAAAATGACCACAAGCACAACATGTGCAAATAATTGCATTCAACACATATTCACTGAGTGCATGTCACTCTTATGTACAAGCACATCACTCAAACAAGTGTAAGTGCAACATGCAGTGCTAACTGTTTAATGATTTGTTAATAGATGGTGGGTATGTCACCTCTGTACGGTGTCCCACATCATTACATATTGGCTGTCTTTTGTGACCTACAAGTGATAACAGGGTTTCTTTTGGGGTCACATTTGTACCACCACGATGCCGGGATGCACCCTGTGACTCAAGTACCACAACATGAGCAACATGTACCTAAGGGGGAGTCACTGCCCCTACATTCGTCCATGCTTTCATACTTGATTAGTCATAAACATGTCAGTGTGCAGTAAGTGTTGATTGTCCCTCTGCAATGTGAATGGGAGATGCGGTTTCACATACTGACTGCTTGTCAATGTACATTGTGACTGTCTGTGAGGAGATGCCTATTTGATGCGGGACAATGGATATTTGTTCTACATCACAGATGTGAGGTTGTAGTCGTACATTGACATCTCACCTTTTCTTTTCTCTGCTTTTATGGTGCATTGTCCCGCATGACGAGTGGGAATTGCAGGCAAGTCGCTGTTTATCGCAGACTTTTGTATCGAAGTTTGGGACATCGCAGCTTTTTTCGCGTTCGTGTTTCTCATTTTTACTGCGTCGCAGTAATTTTATCGCGGTCATTTAACACGTTCTCGTCAGACTATTGCATGCCACCGCAGTGTTGAGAATACAATGTTAACACAGCATTATTTTCCTGCAATTGACCATGATGTGAAGAGTTGCATTAAGCTTATTTTGGGGAAATTATCACAAGTTATTGAGAATATCCCCCTGTCTGTGTCTCCAAAATGCCTCATCTGAAAATGGCTACAGAAAACAATGGTCCTAAACCTTTCTCTGAACAGTATAAATCCAACCTGCAGTAATCTTTTTATACAATTTTGAGCATGCACAATGTCAGCTCACAGATCTAAAAATGGCAACGTAGCGAGGCACCACCAGCCTAATCTGTGAGGCCCTGAAGTAACCTCTGGTTTGTACACCTAAGATCCGCAGGGAAAGGGAAGATTGGACTGAGGGACTTGCCACTGGGGCTTCCTGAATGACGCACCTCATCCTGCTCGCATCGCATTGCTTGCCACAACCCGGGCAGTGTGTAGGATCATGTGAGGACTAACAGGAGCAGAATATTTACACCTATGAAACAGCAGAGGGCATGTCTGGAGAAGATCTCACCAGAGTTTGGATTTTTTTTGTGTGAATCCCTCGACAAGTGCCTGCTTTGATAAGGTGATTGAAAATGAAGCTGATGGTGATGCAACCGTTTGGTTAGGCTATTCAGAAAGATTGGCCGGGGTTGGTCACCGAGACGGGAAGCACCTGCATATGCAAAAGGAACGTGACTAACTCCACTCCCTTAAGTCTACAAAAGCCGTGAAAGCATATGAAGGGAGAGTGGAAGGTGCCACCCATGGTATTTGAACAAGTTGCGACACGTGAAGCACTTGAGGAGAAATTGAGGAGCGCCAGCTCGGGCCCCCTCCCTTTTCCTGAACAACACAACTCGAGGAACTAAGTCATCATGGGCCTTCTCCATCATTCGGATTCCCTTTGCACACTACATTTTCACGAAATCCCCTGCCAGCCTCTAGTCACCCCTAGAGTTTGTACTCACTGACTTTATGCCACCTATAAAATCCAAATCCAACAGAGTGTCTAGCTACTTCACACTGGCGGAGGCACGCGGGGAATCCCTAAGGGGGGTGTAGAAGGCAGCATGGCACTCATGAAAGGAGGTCTCCTCACATCTCTGCAAGAGTTTAAGAGGGAATTATGAGGATAATTCACATCTAATCTTAGCACT
This sequence comes from Lissotriton helveticus, assembly GCF_964261635.1. Lineage (NCBI taxonomy): Eukaryota > Metazoa > Chordata > Amphibia > Caudata > Salamandridae > Lissotriton > Lissotriton helveticus. Next base: position 1,130,686,913 of record NC_136063.1, read on the forward strand.
TCCTTTGCATCACTGTGGTCTGATATTCAAAGTAAACTAACATCACTGCAAAATGGTGTGGATTCGGTGAGTACTCGCACACTAAACCTAGAAGCTAAAATGCAGGAATTGGACCATCGCTCTGGCCAGACAGAAGATTCAGTGAAACTATTGCATGCACAACTCCAAGCCTCTATCCTGAAAAGCAAGAATCTTGAGAATAGATCTCGGATGGATAACATTTGTCTACGCAACTTAGAGGAGGGAGCGGAGGGTCCCGACTTGGAGGACTTTGTCACAGGACTGTTCTCAGAACTCCTAAGGTTCTCCAGTATGAAAATCTAAATAGACAGAGTCAATCAATCAATCAAGTACTTTATTCAGTTTTTACAAATCGTTAAACCATAAAAGCAACATTACATCCATTAAAAATTTGATAAAACGTTTTTTTTAAAACATGCATTATCCCCAATCACAATGAGTAGGAAGTTCATACCAATTAAAATAAATAAAACAAGTGTAGAATAAAACAATCACCCGTAAAATACATATACATTCTAGAGGGGAGACTGGTAAAATCGCAAGTACAGTTTAGGGATCTAATGTTTCTCCATTTGATTTCTGATCTTCAGTGCGGATTTCAGATACCCAGTCACAAATAAAGTGCATTCTGGTTTTAACAAGAAGCAAAGAGCTGGTCGGACCTGAGTAAAGTTCAGCTTTTTTAAAAGTGGCTTAAAGAAGAACCTCCGGGGAGCATCGTGGAGGCGACAAAAAAACAAGTGCACCAAATCCTGAGGAGACGTATCGTCGCAGCCACAGGATGGTAGCACCTGGCCTCTATGGCTACCCTTCGGGACGGCAAGTAAAAGATGGAAATAATCCATTCGGAACCTGGTTAATATAAACCGCTCGTGGGCCGACATGGGCCACGTTAGGTATGCCTCCAATAACGGGGTGGTTTTAAGCCTCACGAAGTTGCGGTCGCCCGGTTTAGCCAAATCTACCCCATCTCTGTTCAATTTTTTGAGTTGGATAAAAGTCTTTTTTTACAAAGTCCACGTCTGCGGCAGTAATCGAATTAGATGTTAAAAAAGGTCCAAATGCCCCAGCTCCAATAAACAGCATACAGTCCAGGTTCAGGGCTTCTTGTAAAAGCTGATGATTAAGAACTAAGGGCCATGTGTAGGAAGTCTAATTGCGCTCGCAAATGCTGAAATTCACAGAATTTCAGCATTTGCGATCGCAATTAGGGCAGTGTGCTATGTAGCACACAAAAACCCACATGCAAAATAAGGAATCACAAAATTTGCGATTCCTTATTTTGCAATTGCATTTAAGGAATCGCAAATTGCGATTCCTTAAATCCAATGTAGGAAGCACCCAAGTTGTGCGAATTCTGGCTTAAGGAATTGCAAAATACCACCAACTTCAGGTAGGTGGTAATTTGCGATTTCTTTGAAAAATGCACTTTTTGCAATTTTTCAAAGTGCCATGTGGGTCACATACATGCCCTTAGGGCATGTATGTGGGCCACATGTGCACACATGTTAATTTCAGGGGTGCAAAAGGGTGTCCTATTGGCTCCCTTGCAACCTTGAAATTGCATTCTCATATTGTGATTCTCTAATTGAGAATCGCAAATTGAGAATGTCTTCCCATTCATTCCTATGGGCCTTCTAGCCCATAGGAATGAATGAGAAGGTATTCCTTATTTGCGAATCACAATTTGCGATTCGCAAATAAGGTATAAGTGGGATTTGCAAAAAATGTTGCTAATCCTTCCTACATTGCGTTTTGCGATTCTCTAATTGCGATTCCCTAAAAATCGCAATATGAGAATCGCAAAACACAAATTACCTACATATGACCCTAAGTCTTTATTTAACCAGCACTTGAGCCAGTAAAGCAGGGGATGCATAGCTAAAATATCACTATTAAAGGGTAGCCCAGTTTCTTCGTGTACTACTAAGTTCGAAGTTCCTTTCACTACTCCCCGGAGCTGTTTTAAAAAGTTATTCTCTGCTACCTGGATGCCTTCTGATGCTACATAGCCACATAGCTCGCTGCCATAGCTGCCAATTGCAGTACTTTTCGCCTGATATATCTTCAACATTGCGGCAACTGGGCGCTTACCCATTTTTACCGCAAAGTTGAATATAGCAGCATTCGCTCTAGTAATTTCCCCTCTTTTTTTCTGGACTAGAGCGACCCAATTTAAACGGTCATCAAAAGGACGCCTAAGTAGGAGAAGGTTGTTGCTATGGGCACTTTTTCATCTTTCACCATAAAAGGGTACTGCCTCTTTGGGCGCTGCCCGACCTGCATTATATAAGATTTAGTGTTGTTTATGGCTAGATCGCGATCAGCCATAAAACCGCGGAAAGTGTTTAGTAAGGATTGAAGTCCTCTTGCGGTTCTCGCCAAGAGGACTGCGTCGTCCGCGTAGAGCAGGACAGGCAAACCCCTACGCCCAACATAGGGGAAATCGGCCCCAGTTTCGACCAAAGTCTTGTCCAATTCATTAATGTACAGATTAAAAAGAAACAGGGCTAAAATGCATCCCTGCCTTACTCCCCTTTCAACATTGAAGTTCCTTGAAACGCTGAGAACCTGGGAAAATCTTACATTTGCTTTTGTATCCCTGTGCAGATCACTCAGGAAGCTAACCAAAGGGGTCTCCACCCCCATGGCATTCATGGACTGCCATAATTTCCCCCGGTTGACACAGTCAAAAGCGGAAAAAGATCCATAAAATTGTGCCCTGCCGTGCATTGGTGTACTTCCCAAGGATCATGTACAGGTTAAGGCACATAGTTCATGTACATTATCATAGATATGGATTCAGCTGAGACCACTTAAGGCGACGTTTCCCATCCATGAGGCGCAGCACACCAGGTGTTACCGTCTTTGCCTGCGTTATTAGCAGACCAGCACCCAAATGTACGCATACGGGGTTATGGTCACTAAAAATACTTTCTAGAATTGTAAATCCCAAGAAAAAAGTTTGGAAGCTAGCCGAGATCAAAACGTGATCTATAAAAAGAACACCATTGCACCCTTTAAATGATGGAACAGACTGTGTGCTAGAATCAGCGGCAAAAGACATAGAAGAAATCAAATCAAATTCATCAAGTAAGTTATTAAGTGTATCGCCCTGGGCTGAGTGCTCGAAGTGCAGTCCCCGCATTCTGGCAAAGCCCATTTCTCCCAAACTGGTTGGCACAGGATCCCCAAACGGGTGCACATTAAAATCACCTGCTATCATAAGGCCATGGGCAACAACGCCGGGATGCTGTCTAATAAAATTCCCCAGCTGGGCAATCTTACAGGCCCCAAAGGTGTTCACTGCATTATAAAAATTAATCAGGCATAGGCTCACATTTCCGCACTTTAAAGTAACGATGAGGAGATCAGAATAAATAAGAGGAAGAGCCTTAATCCTACAGTTTAGGGCTAATGCTATATAAATGGCCAATCCACCCTTCGCTCTGCCGCTAGTAGATGGGGATGCCGTGATAAAGAAGGCTTTATAATCCTCCAAAAATAAGACATTGTCCACCATCCAGGTCTCTTGTAGGCAGATCATTGGGAATTGCCTGATGAACAACAACCACCTTCGGTCCTGGAACTTACCCGCTCGCCCTGCAATATTCCACAAGATGACATTGTAAGCTACTTGCTCAATGTGGATCCCCACTGGGGCGGTAAGCACAGCCTCTGTTACCTCGGGGGGGGGGGGTGTACCTGAGTCAACAACAGCATAAGGGGACCAGTACTTGGCTTAATGTTAAAAATTGTGGGGCTGGTCAATAGGTGAGATGTGTCATCCACTACCATTTCGCCGGAGTTTTGTAAATCCTCTATAACTAAATTGGAACCATGTAGTCAGCCTTGCTAGAAATAGCCAAGCCTAAGAACTTAAAATATAGTTCAATATTCAATGCAGAAGATAATGCCACTAACCAGGTCCTTAAAAGATGTGTGAAGTCTGATGAAAGGGGAATGGCCCAGCCCTGCCTCCTCCTGGCTACGACGGGCGCGGACGGGCCTGCCCTTGGCCCGGGCTTTGCCCGGGCAGTGCCCGCGCATGTCCCGCGCTGTGGGAGCCCTGCCCCCCCCCCCTTTATGCGCCTCCAGGCGCACTCTCGCGTTATCGCGGCTTTACCGCCGCAAGGGGTGCTGGGCAGTGTAGTCCAGAAAGGTGCAGAAAGATGATGTCGGCGTCCACGGCATGGCCCTCATGCAGACGATCTTCATTAAACCAGCTGTGACCCGCAATGAGAGGATACTGGCAGCGGTGGCGGCAGGTAGGGTCCAAAGAAAGAGCAAGACAGAGTCCACAGAGCAGGGCTTCCAAACCCCTTGAGGAAACAAACATCCAAAAGATGTCTTAGCCAGGCTCCAGTCTTTTAGAATGAAAGAGGCGATCCTCTAGGCTGCACAGTAGTCTGAGGGCATAACCTTTCAGGACACCTCCTGCTCTCTCTCCCAAGATATTGCTCCCTCCACCCTGGCACGCTACCAGCAGTCCTGTCCCATCACAGAAAAGTTACGACAGGAAATATAAAATACAGATGCCCAACCTGTTTTGCCTTGCATTCACCCTCCATAACAAGAACCAGTATGTCTCCACCCTATCTGAGGTGGCAAATGTGCTGGGTTTTCCACTTTCTGAAATACAACCCGTTGGAGATGTCACAACTGGACCTTCAGAGACAACAATGGAGAGTGAATACAGAGGTCCTTGGCGGTCACAGTCTCGCTACTGCTCGCACAGCAAACGATGATTAATCTGATTCAAACAACCTCACATCTAACACATCCACAGGATGAGTAAAATTGATACTATACTGTTAACCTTACTCTTTCACTAATAGGCAATATCATGGATTTGATGTTTTGCTGGCCCATGCTGTTTCTCCTTGAGGGAGGACCAGAATAGGGGATTCCTATACACCATCTGGAATGTACATATCTTTACACAAAGTCAGTACAGGAGTACTAGAAAACTAAAATATGCCTTGACATTTCTAAGCTACCCTTAGCTTGCTCTAGCAAATATAACCCTATACGTCTTCTACGATGTGCTTCTCTATTGAGAAGATGACTTTCTGGGGATTTCTATTCCCATTTGTTTAGGTTTTGGGTTACAAATTGGGGTTATTACTTAAAAGTTTACTGGCACATGGGAATGGTTATATACATTTGCGACAATGAGGGACAGGAAAGATGGGTATTCACACATGGAAGGTTTGACAGAATGGGACTTAGGGGACAACTGATGCTGATCAAGACTCACCCAAAAGCAGTACAGTGATTGGCCCCACTTAATGTTTAATAATGTTTGTCGCTACACTTACCTGGAAAATCAAAGGGCTTAACTTACCTGCTGAATGCCTTAAACTATGGAAATATTTACTTGACAACAGACATGACGTTGTGGCACTACAAGAGGCCCATTTGAAATGACCCGATCAACATAGGCTTCATCATAGAGCCTACCCAGGATGTATAAATCCTCCACTCCCAACAAACATAAGGGTGTAGCACTCTTCTTTCACGGCTCTCTGAAAATCCAACCTGAAGGATATTTACATGTTTACATAGCCATGTGTGCACTTTCGCTTACATATATGCCCCTACTTCAAATCAAGATTAATTTCTGTGCTGGGATGCGGAAGGGTGAAATCTGTCTTATGGGAAAATTCAACCTCATCTTGGATGCGGCGATAGATAGCACACATTAAGACACAAAGAGAACACACAGGATATTTTTTGCCCTCACACCACACCTAATCTAGATTAGATTACGTATTTATAAATTAGGCCCTCTCATCTGCATTGCAAACTGTCTCATTGCACCCAATTACTATGTCTGATCATGCCCCAGTGATGATGACCCTGAAGTGGGACATAGAGTCTTAAAAAAAAACGCGACTGGTTCTTTCCTAGATCCCTCACTGGCGATAGGTACATTTGTGAGGAGGTGTTGAAAGCCAGTTTAAAACTCTCCCTCTTGAATGACCCACATGACACAAATCCCGCCAATAATTAGGATTTTTTTAAGGTTGTTATGCATGGTAAATGCATCATATTTATTTTGGCATCAAACAAGCAAAGAACCCAGGGAAGATTAACTCTGGAGACCGAACTCTTACCTGTGGAACAGGCACATGAATAAAACCCAACCCTACCCCTCTACAGGAAAGACACTGCCCTCGTGGGGCAAGATTAATGCTATTTATAACAGCAGGGCGGAAGTCACCCTTCTATGACTTAAATGCATGACATATGAACAAGGCAACAAGGTGGGCTTTTAGATTGCAATACAAATGCTGCTTAAGAGGGAGAAGGAATATGTAGGAGAAAATAGACAAGAAACAGGAGGAATGGCAACCTCTGACCCAGCGAAGGCCCACACCTTTGGCCATTTTTTCATAACTCTTTATACCAGGCTTGGGCGTAGTTTGTGGAGTTTCGCTACATAGAACACTGCGATAAAAACAAAAAACTCCACGGAATTCCGCAAGTGGCGGAGTGCAGTGCAAACTTCCGTTCGCGCTAGTCTTCCTACCAGTCAGGTAGAAATTTTACCAGAGTGGCAGCTCGAGTTTGCCATCTTACCGTTCAAGAGCGGGAAAAAACTCTGCTGCACTACGTGGAAGGGAGTTTTCTGCACTTTGCGAGCGGCATGGAGAGCGGAGTTGTCAGGAACCTCACAGTTGCTACAATCAGAAACAAGCCTTCATCTGGTGTCCTTAAAAGAAGAGCCTGAGTTGTGGTCAAACCGCAACTGATCAATACCTGGTATGATATTAACTAAGAATCAACCGCTACAAGATGGCCGCTGTATTGGTAATGCATTCAGTGCCATTTTGTACTACTTGAACAGTCTAGTCTTTAAGGGTGAGGTACGCAGATTCTACTGCGCACTTCAATTTGGTTTTGTAGGAGATAACTCATGCTCCACCGTTTCTCCGCATTTGAAGCTTGCGTGAGAGAACGGTATTGCCGGAGTTTACAGTAGCAGTATTAGAGAATTCCGCCCGTAGTGAGAGCTACACTACAGTAAAGTTCTTGAGTATTTAATTTCCCGTTGTGGAAGAAGAATTCTTGGAAAGAAGTCAGAAGTGTTCCTGTGAGGCAGAGAGTAGTTGAGAAGTATCCACTGATTTTCGCTTCTATCCGTTGAGGAGAAAGACTCGTTGAGGCAGAGGCAACAAGTCCGTGTAGAAGGATTTAGGTGGCTCGGAACTGAATGCAGATACGCCACCTCTCAAGTAAGAATATTCTATGGAAACTATGCAGCGCTGGTCAACAATTCAACTGTTCTCCATTTCATAGAGACTATGCCCTTCCTTGCGCTTTTCCTTACCTTTTCCTTTCCCTTCTTACCTTCCTTGTTCCCATTTGCGCGCCTGTTTGAAGGACATATCATATTGACCAAGTCAGCGAGTTTCCAGGACATTACTAGAGAAAAACTATATTTAGAAACCTGATTGAAGAAGGAATATTACTTAATGACTTTCTTCAGGGTTAGAAGGTAAATTGTCGAGCTAAGTCACATTCTATAGATTATAGATCTCTATATTACAGAAAGTCAGAAGCACTTTTAACTCTGTAGAGTCAAATACAATATACAGAAGAGAGGCTTATTCTGCAAGAATAACTGGTAGGGTGAACTAGAGACAGAGTGATAATGTTAGACATGTCAAGGCAATTTTGTGGTGTTTAAAGTTTTCTCCTTCTGTGCATTAGGCAACCCTCCTAAGTTGAAGAAAACAGAAATCACAACAGAAAATTCAGAAGTGACAGAGGGTGGCAGCAGTTTGGAGTGTCTCTTCTCTTCTCTTCCAATTCCCCTTTCCCCCCTGTTGGTGACGTTGCTCTGTCAGAAGCGTGGCGTCACCAGCGGAGGGGCATTGGGAGATAGCGGCCATTTGCTCCTGCGAAGACTACGGGTCCTTGACAGGAGTGCAGAAAACTCCTCAATCTCCGCAAACGGAGCAGAGTTCACCACCCAGTCCTATTTTATACTGCTGAGGGCTAAGATAAGGCAGAGTAAGTCGACTATCTGGAAGGAGTGAATCTCCTGAAGGTATCAGCGTCTCAGAAGGAGTTGTTGAAAGAACCCTTAAATGAAGAAGTTCGTAGAGCAATAGCAGGCCTTGAACTCCACAAATCCCCAGATCCGGATGGGCTGACAGCACAATTCTATAAGACTTTTGGTTCTGAACTGATACCACACCTGGTGGCCCTTTACAATTTGGTGGTGACCTCAGCGGCACGTATCCCATCAATGAGTGAAGCACACATTCCAGACATTCCCAAACCAGAGAAAGACCCACAACATTGTGGCTCCTACCATTCGATCACACTACTTAACCTTGACGCTAAGTTACATGCAAAGATTTTAGCCACAAAATTAATGCTGTAATGCCAGAACTGATACATCCGGACCAGTCAGGCTTTATTAAAGGCGGGCAAACCTATAACCATCTCAGAAGAGTCATTCATCTGGTTGAAAAAGATAATAAAAAGCAATCTCCGCAGCCCTACTGTCACTAAATGCAGAGAAAGCCTTCGACCGGGTAGATTGGGCTTTCCCTTTCCAAACTTTAAAGAGCTTTGGGTCCTGCGACCTATTCATAGCCATTATAAAAGCCAACTATGCACAGCCTAGTACCTGAGTCATGGTTTATGGTGTAAATTCAGACTTTGTTATTTTAGGGGGGGACACAACAAGGTTGTTCCCTTTCACCATTATTTTTTGTATTGAGCCCCTTGCTGCTAAAACATGTGGGTTGCCTGCCATCCACAGCAATTTTTTTGGCACAGATGAACACAAAATGCCCCTATTTGCCAACAACTTGTTGATGACCTTAACCTCCCCAAGACCGACCTTAGAAGCATTACAAATAGAGTTCCGGAATTTCGAAAGGATGTTGGGCTTCTGTATTAACCTAACCAAATCATACCTGCTCAATCTTACCCTACCGCAGCATGACATTGAAGCAGTGGCTGCATCAACCCCCTTTCAGTTGGCCAAAAAGGATATTGCATACCTTGGCATTAATTTCACTCCCACAGTTTTGGACCTTTTTACAGCTAATTATCTACCACTCCTCAAACAACATAGGGAAGAATTTCGAAGATGGGCACCCATGTATTTCTTATGGTTGAGGCGTATACATGCTGTCAAAATGAATGTTTTTCCCAGACAATTGTATCTCTACCAGAGAAGTGTTTACTAAATGGTTGGCACAGGAGGAGTCTGATAAACATTAACGCCTCATGGATAGGGCAGTGACCAGACGGTATATCTGGGACCTTATGTGGAACCCCAAGGCAGATTGTCCTCTATATGTAAATTGAATCTATATTGTTTAGTTAATTAAAACCATAACAATTTGATTTACATCATACAACCATTATTAAAACATTTAAGATTCTCTTTTAAAAGGAGAAAGAAACATTTAATAAGAACAAGAGTTAAAACTAGAATATTTTCCTTCGGATCAAGATAAAAACAGTCAGGCAAGGAGTAGTTCATTAATAGTTAAAATCATCCAATCATTTTAGACGTTTCTCGAATGCCTGCAAGAACTTAACCAGCTTGCAATGTATTTGAGGGGCAGTTGCATTCAAGCCTCCAATAATGGCAGATCTGCATGTTCGTAACCTCTCGATCCGGAAGATATGCTTTAAAAAATATGTCCGTTCCTTGGTCAACATCTTGCAATGACAAATTATTTGTATTAGATCTTCTTTGGGGCTACCACATAGTCGGCATGTGACGTCAGCGTGCTGTTTCTGAGCTGGTTCCTCAGCTAGGGTTGGAAATTTACCAAATCTCAATGCCATCAACTTTTTCTTAATACAAATGGAATAAGTGGTTTCAAGATAGGATGCTGGCGTTAGTGATTTATAACCATTGATCACAGCCCAAGAATGAGAACGATGGGAAAAAGTTTCTTTGTCCGTGACCAATGAATGAAGTTTGGCCACTTTATTTAGCGCCTGTTTTAATACTGGGAATGGCAGATTTTTATCCCAAAGATTTGTTGAGCATGTGACCTCCAAAGCATATGTAAGGAGTGGATTTGCTTTTGATTTTTTGAATTTCGACTCTTGCCATAGGTAGGTATTAAGATTATTGTCGGTTGCTTTCTGCTTAATCTGGTACCACACCTTAATGTATGAACATAGTCTGCCCAGCCTTTCATTTTTTAAGCCAAATTCAAGTTGCATTTGCGCTGGTGAGGACATGATAGGTAGTCGAAGAATTTTTTTATATATTTTAGTTATTAAACTGTTTAGTAGATCCGCGTCCTTTCCGTGCATTGCCACACTTACATATGTCAGGGTGGGAAGAACCTTGTTCGCCATCACGATTAACAGAGGTTTTAATGTCGGACCTTCCAATTTCTTCGCCAGAGTACTTAGACCAAATATCAATGCTCCTGCTCTTTGCGTCAGATATTTCTTCTGGTCTATTAAATCCAGCTTGTCATCTATAAAAAAGCCCAGATATTTATAGTTTGAGACTTTCTCTAACGGTTTTCCATCTAGCCAAATATCTTTTTTTTTAAATACGGCGATTGGTTATCAACATTGTTTTAGTTTTTTTAACGTTTAAGGCCAACTTGTTTGCCGACAGGAAAACTGAGAGTTCTTTTACTAATCTGGTTAGGCCCACCTTCGTTAGGCTCATGAGAACAATATCATTAGCATAAGCCAGGTGTGTGAGCTGTAGATCACCTAGTTTCGGAGGATGTGCATTACAAGCATTTAAATTGCCGGAAAGATCTGAAATAAAAAGATTAAATAGATGAGGCGCAAGGACACACCCTTTTTTAAGGCCAATCAATGTAAAGACTTTTCTCGACAGCCGTGACCCATCCCCTATTTTGACTTGGGACCAGGTATCAGAATAAATTAGCAACAAACCCCTCAGAATACTCTCCGGTATGTCCCATGTTCTCAGTTTCGACCATAATAGGTTACGATCTACACTGTCGAAGGCTGCTTGAAGATCAATAAAACACAAGTTCAAGTCCTGTTTGCTACTCATGCACTTTTCCACTATCATAATTATGGATAGGATATTTGATGTTGTGCCAATCCCCTTTCTGAACCCTGTCTGGTTAATGGGGATCAGCTCTCTTTCACCTGTCCAAGTAACCAGGTCGTTTAAGAGAAGCGATGCAAAATATTTTGCCTCAATGTCCTGCAACGCTATTAAACGATAGTTAGTCGGATTTGATCTTTCACCACCTTTATAGATTGGCATGAAAATGGATCCTTGCCAGCTTTCAGGTACTCTGTTGCAAGTTTGCACATTAGCAAACAGTTCGGCCAGCCGTGGACCCCAGAATTCTGGTGCATATTTGTGCTCCGCTTGAGGGATGCCGTTCGGGCCTGGCGCCCCATTAGATTTCGCTTTTTTGATTATTTTAATTATCTCTTCTGCAGCATATGGATTATTCTGGAGCTCAGAACTTGATGCATTGCGATGATTACTAGTTGATGACTGACTCCCTTGTTCTTTAACAGTGCATATTTTATTGTAATATTTTGGAGAAGGACCACTACCTGGAGTTTTTGTGGAGTGTTGGAAATGGGATCCCTGGCTGGCCAGGGCTTTCGCCAAAAGTCAGTCAGAGACCACCACACCCAAGTCAGGGCAAGGGAGTTACACGCCAAGATAACCCCTACTCACCCTGTAGGTAACGTGGCGCGAGCAGCAAGGCTAAACTTGGAGGCGATGTAAGTTAAGTATTTGCGCACGCACCCCAGCAACAACAACCAAAGGCCCACCACAAAGGAAATTCCACACAAGGTTATGTAAAAATAGCCTTTGTATTATAATAAATATACATCAGATAAAACACACATCTTGTTACACTGTGCCAACAGGCACGGGCGGAATTTACAAGGGATATTGCACAGGACAGGGCCACTTGGACCACTGTCAGGGGTATCAGCACTTCTAGAAATAATACTTTCAGAAATAGCACTTTAGAAAGTAAAATCAGTGTAGCACACAATATAAAGTAGAGCACACAACCAGTAATCACTGGTAACAGGACCTCACTAGCACCACCTGTACTAGGAAGAAAAACAACCACCTACATGTCACACTACCTGTAGGGGTGTAAAAACAACACACATGATGCATTAACATTCAGAGGTGTAGCAATAACATTGCGCAAAACTTAGATCAGTCACCACCTGTGACAGTCCCTGTGTCCCAATGTCAGGGCCTAAACGTCGCAGTTGCCCACAAAGTGCTGGGCAACTGGTGCAGGGAAAGTTAGGGCAACGTTGGAGCCTCTCTGGGCTCAAGAACCACCACTGTGGCACTGTGGGGCCTCTCTGGGCTCCTGGACAAGAAATGGGGCTTCAGAGCCTCTCAGGGCTCTCAAAACGAATATGGGCACCAGAGCCTCTCTCAGGCGTTTCCTTCCAGAACCATTGGGCCCCAGGAGCCTCTCTGGGCTCCTCAACAAATAGCGCCTGGAGCCTCGTGGCGCCAACAAACAAATGCCACCTTGGAACCCTCTCTGGGCTCCAACAACAAAGGTGCAGCCTCGCTGGGCTGTGGGGGCCCCTCACGGGGGACCCTCGAGCACGTGGGGCGCTTCTGGGGTGAGTCCCCCCCTCTGGGGGACTCGTGACGCAAGGTACGCCCTGGTGGAGCGGCCCGCTGCCACGTGGGGACGCTCGAGTAGAGGCGGGGGGGGGGGAGGGTGCGCGACCTCGCGCCTCTCTCCCTGGCCGGCTTTCACTCACCGGCTGCTGGGTTCCTCACTCCCGGGCGGCGGCTCCTGCACGAGAGCTCCCGCTCATCGGGGGCTCTCTCCACACTTCTCCTCTGGGGCCTCGAAGGTCCAGGACTCTTCCTGGGCGGCGGGGCTCCTCTTCTCTCGTCCCGGGGCTCTCCTCTCCACTCGGGGAGCCTCGGGGACCCGGCCGGCAGCTTCTCTGCTGCGAGGGGCGGGACTTCCGGGTTGCCTGTCTCGGGCCGCGCTGCAATTGGTCAGCCGGCCCAGTGCTTCCGGGTCGCCGCGGGCAGCGCGGCGGCTCGCTTCTTAGGCAGGCAGGCGGGCTCCCATGAACCGAGGAGTGGGCTCCCTCGTGGATCAACAAAAACGGGCCAAACAAAGCGGCAATGAGCGGGGTGGCACCCGCGCCGCTAAAGGAAATATAAAGCGAGGTAGGCACTCGCTAGGCACCGCAATTTTGGGCTGATGCCGGGTGGGCACCGGCTGGCTCTCAAAGCGCTAGCAGCGCTAGCCTCCAAGAAAAGGCGCTCCCAAGCGCCACCGGGCCACATGCAGCGCTCTCAAGCGCTAGGCAAGGGATTCCAGCGCTCCCCAGCGCTGAAAGGCAGAGAGCAGCGCTCTCAGTGCTGTAGGCACAGCACCAGCTCCAGCAGGGGCTGGAGGCAGGCAGGGGGGCAAGGCTGGGCCAGAGCCAGCACACTGGGTCTCCAGGCAGGGAGACACCCCAAGTGGCGGTCCTCCTGGCCCCAGCAGCAGCAAGAGCCCCCTCTGGCAGGATCCAAAAGCAGAACATTTTCTAAGGGGACACAGCCCCTTCTTATAGTAACAAATCCTTTGTTTCAAGGTGCAGGGTGGGGGGAAAACCAGTTTCAGCTGGCTCTGGAGCACTCTTGATGGCCCAACCACCCATTTCTTTGACTGGGGAGGCTAGGGTCGTTAGACACACCACAGGGCGGCGGAGCCAGCATTGTGTGGGGAAAACCCAGCCCATCCAGGACACAGGTACACTCCTCCCACACATCACTCATGCTAATCTCCCACTCACCACCGGGCAGACCCATCCAGACTTCCTGGAGCCTGGCATGCCAGCCAGCTCCAGCCAATCACGCTCCAGCACCCTCACAGCACACGCACACATATCTCAATGTCCAGAAGTAGCACTTCCCTTCTAGACACATACATGCCGCAGACACCATCTCGCAGCATTCACTCTCACGAGTTTATACATACTAAACTCGAGCCTGCACTCCCCACGCATCAGGAACTACCAGGGACACACACATTCCCCATGCATTCCTATGGGAGGGCAGGCCAGCCATGCTACACGCTCGCACTTTCACTCTGGGACCCAGGGAAAAGTGCGCAGAGACCCAAAAATCACTGACACAGGGTCACACATAAGGCAAAAAGTTCAGGGGTGAACCAGCCCTGCGGGCCAAGTCCAACACAACCCCCTTCCAGCCAAAACGCAGGGGAGAACAATCACCACCGTGATGGACTTCCCTGCTTGGGGCGATAGAACACGGACGCAGGCCCGCCACTGCCGGGACACCCTCCTGTTCTATGCCACGGTGAACCCCTAGGGTTCCTTCTAAAGCTACTGTAAGGACCAGCTGGGCTACCCCACTGGTACTCCTCAGCTGTCCGCGGCCAGGACCAGGCCCTAGGCCACCCAGGTGCCACTGGTTCCTGCCTACTCACGAAGTGGGGGGTAGTAACCCCAGGCCCATAGTAGCCACTTTCCACTCTTCCTGTCTGCAAGACAGGGCTAGACTGCCACTGGTGCTCCAGCCTAGGGTCTACAACCTCAGGCGGACCAGGAGTCTCAGGGAAGGCTCTCCTCCCCTTACCTCTTCTTTTAGGGTTCCTCCTCCCCGTGCGAGGGGGACACCTAGAACGCCATTCCAACCTGGGTTTAACCCCTCAGGTTGCACCGGGGTCAGAGGTGGGCTCTCCCACCCTCTGCACCCCCTTCCAGAGGTCTGCCTTCTCCCACCTGGAGAAGTTCCTCTGGAAGAAGAACCGGTCAGGACACTGGTTACAGTCGTCCTACCCTTCAGGTCAGGCTGACCCTGAACCTGGCCATCCAACCTCCGGTCTAAAACCTTTGGTGGAACAACTGCCTGGCACTCCAGGACTTCTGGGGACTCGCACACAATCCCCCTGAGGCTAACAACTGACACATCTGTTGCGTGACTGTCTGTCTGGCGCAGATCTCCCGCCCTCTGTCCACCTGACAGTGCGTGACGATCCCCCAGACCAGAAGTGGCGCCACCCGGGTCCCTCCAAGAAGATCTAGCCCAACTGGCTAGTCCCTGGTCCACTGGTGCATCCACTGGGGAACTCATCCCCCAATCACTCCTCACGCTGGACTCCTGTACCCTCCCTACCGGAGCGGTACTGCCAGCCTCTAGAACCACAGGAGCTCTGGTTACAGACGCTCCAGGTCCTCTACTCACTAGGAGATCCTCCTCAAATGGGCTAACAGGACAGCCTAGGTCCCCAACCTGGTGTTCCCTCAAGAAACCATTCAAGTCCTGAGGCAGGGCTTCGGGCGTCTGGGGAACCTCGGTCTCCCCCTCACTCCTGCTCCACTGAGCCAGGCAGTGAGCCCCTACACCCTCCTCGCTATCCTGGGACCTAGCTGGGCTACACTGAGCCTCTTCCACCACGCTGGGCTGGAAGATCCCTGAACCACTACTTTTGGAGTCACTCACCAATGACTCTGCAGAACCTCTGGTCCCTTCCCAGCGGTCTGCTTCCTCTGCCAGCTCACATGGTTCAGACAATCCACACCCTAACAGGTGTTGGCGCAACCCTGGTGAACAACAACTGAGCAACTGCTCTCTGAGAAACATATCGAACAATATGTCCCAATCACATTTCGTGGGCTCCCGTACCCAATCACACAGGGCTCCACAACAGTCATCCTCAAAGTCTTCCCAAGACTGATGAGACGGTTTCCTAAGGTTCCTAAACCTCAACCTATTCTCCTCCTCTGGGGAAACAGGAACCATACTCTGGGAACTGGGACTTTCTAGACTGAGATTTAAATAGCTGCCACCACTGGACTCAACCCTCCCTGGGGGATCCAGAAAATTAAGACTGCGCTCAGGGGATAACCTACACTCTAGGGCTATCTTCTCCCTGGCCAAGGCTCTCTCAGCCTCTGCAATCCGCTCATTCACACCCAGCTGCGCCATCTCTCTGGTATGCTCTAACTGGAGCTTTTCCATGGCCAGCTGGTGCTCCCTCTCTTCTCTCCTATCCAACCACTCCTCTGGGGACAGGGAAAGGGATGGGGTGCTACATCTGACACTGGACCCAGCAAGGGACTCCCTATCTAGGGGGTACTCGCTCTCTGCTGGCGCCCATCCACTGTCAAACTCACTCTCCACATCAGACTCTTCAGGGTTCCCCTCAGACCCACCACCCTCATGGTGTGCGGCCCGGGCCCTCTCCCTCTCACTGTGCTCACGCTCCCAGTCACTCTTCTGCCACAGGATCATGTTATCCCTAAGCTTGGACTGGGTGTCTGACTCACTCACTGGAATGTCTCTCTCCTTACATAACCGTACCAACTCATGCACACTGTACTTAAACAGGCCACAAAGGTTAAAAGGAGATTCCATCTTGACAGGATGTTCACAGACACGTGCAACACAAGGGATCTAGCAATCTGAAGTAGGAGTACACAATTCCAAAACTTCCACACTCTCCTTAAAAAAGAACTCACTCATGCGTCCAGAAAAACACACCATTCATCCACACACACCCTCCCCTCGGATCGGTAAGGTAGTTTCTACCACCCCTGACTTCTCAACCTGACCAAAAGTGACACAGGTACCAAACTCTGGAAGCAGGGCGGGGGACAAATGTACAGGACACAATTATAAAATGACACTCTTCAGGAGAAGAACAATGGAATTTTACCAAAAACAATAATCCCCAAAATGTGGTTATCTAAAAAATGTAGAGCTTTGAAGTGCGGCCAGCCGCTACTGTGGTACAACGCAAACACAAATCCTTATCCCACCGCTTGCCGCCAATGTTGGAAATGGGATCCCTGGCTGGCCAGGGCTTTCGCCAAAAGTCAGTCAGAGACCACCACACCCAAGTCAGGGCAAGGGGTTATCTTGGCGTGTAACTCCCTTGCCCTGACTTGGGTGTGGTGGTCTCTGACTGACTTTTGGCGAAAGCCCTGGCCAGCCAGGGATCCCATTTCCAACATGGAGGTATCAGTAAAGTTAGTCGCAAGAAACGCAGCCCACTCAGATTCCTGCACATTAGATGTAAGTGCGTTACAGGGTCTTGTTAGCTGATTTATTATTTGCCAAAATGTATTTGTGTTCTGAAGTTTTGAGCTGAAGATTAGTTTGGACCAAAAGCTCTCATTGGTTATCCTTTTTTGTTCCCAGACCTTATTTTTATAGATGTTTCTTTGCGCACGAAAGGTGACCCACTGACAAGCACCGCGGTCAGCAGACAGCAACTTCTTGCGAGTTCGTCGAAGTGACCTTCGCAGCTCTTGTAGCTCGTTTGAAAGTTTTCTCTGTGATCCGTCTGTGCCGGCTTTCATAACAGGTAGCTTCATATTTTGTTTGAATTTTGTCAAGAAGAGAGACCATGCATGAATTCGTTGCTGCATTCCCTATACCATTCAGTGTGTCCTTCATTATCATAAACCACTTGTTTTCATTCGTGTTGGACCAGTTTATACGTTTCAGATTGACAGAACTTAGTTGACCTTCTAATATATATGATGGTTGCAATCTTTCCTTGTTAAGGTTGAATTTGGTGTGCTGCATTGCATGATCGCTCAACAGGGAGAACTCAATATGAAAGCTAATTACTAAAGGGATTAATGAAAGGCTAACAATTGTAAAGTCCAAAGTTGATTGAGCATGTGGGCCATAGTACGTTTTACTAGAGGGTTGGTCTTCTGGGAACCTTCCATTCAGTACACGCATACCGAGAAATTCTAGTTCTGACACTAATTGGATTGCTAGTTGGTCCTTCCGTGTTCCTGCTACACCTTGTGTCTGTTGAGGAACACCCCAATGGATGTTATCAGCTGTTAATTTATCTTCTTCTTCCAGAGTAAGAATGAGATGCAGTGCGCGCAACGAAATTCGTTTTATTTATTTAAATGTTTACTTACCTGTAAAACTCCGTAATCCATACATTACTACCCCCCACCCTGCCCCTCCCCCTGCCCACATCACCACCCTATAGAAACACCTACTGCCGACCGCTACTGCTTGCATCTCGCTTAGTTGTGTCTTGCAGCAAGGGGTAAACATCTTTACAACATATTGGGTAACTGTTAGCGAGAAATGTGTACAACAACTGCTATATCAGTATATCATTACTCCAACTAATGTCCAACGAGAAGTACACTCAGTACCATTTATAACAACATGCTAACTCTTGGGGGATGAAAAATAGGTTGGGGGGGAATGGGAGTGAGGGAATCACATCTCTCTGTTTTGCTATATTGGGTGCAGATGCCTTTACTAAAGCAGTATTTGCCTTTACGTAGCACTGTCCGACTCCACACCAAAACCGGAACCCTTTGATGCATGGAGGGAGGGAGTTGTCTTGCCATTTTGGACCTCTTCCATAATTTGGACATCCTCACCTTCAAGCACTGCCAAAGGTACTTCCACCTTCCAGTGTCAGAACACTCTCACTACACCCAACTCAAACACTGGGTTTTATGGTCCACTAGAGACCACACCACTATGTGCAAAACGGAATTGGCTCTAAAGGGTATTTCTCCTTTCTTTACTCCCTACTGCTCTCAACATTCACTTCCCCTCAACCACAATACATGGGTTTTTGGGAGCGGATACTCTGCAGTTCCATTCCTAAAGTGCAATGAGGCAGCCTTTGGAGAGACATACCTAGGTTCAGTCATTCAATGTGGATACAAGAGCCCCATATAAATTACGATATGACTGGTACTTTTATCCTACTAAACTGTGGAAAATCTTTCCGATACCTGAGACTTATGCTGGTGGGGCTGTGACATGCTGGGGGACTTCAGGCACATCTGGTGGAACTTCCCTACAATCCACCCATTTTGGGCAGAAATACTAGCACAGATCAAAGTCATTCTGGGATATCCGATCCCGGATGGCCCAGGCTTCACACTCTTGGACCCAAGAGATGATTCCCTTAAACATTAAACCGTGGGTGATAGATCCATTCTCTGGCTGAGTCTTGGGGCAGCAAAAATGGCGGTAGCTTCTGCCTGGAAATGAAAGGAAGCATCTTCACTGACACAACGGCACACCTGACTATGGCAGGCTCTCACAATGGAGCGCATGGCAGACAGCCTCTCTGTCAACTTTAAAATTTTTTAATGTATTAGGGGTCCATTCATAACATATCTTTCTAGAGGTCTCCCTTTAAGTGCGTGTCCAACACGAACAAGTGCACTCCATCTCTTTCACTTTTAACAACTTAACTTCAGCTGAACATTGGGGAACTAAAACCCCTTTTAATAGATATGACTCCAGCCAACAATAGATAAAAATTACATACTCTAGTCGCCCAGGAGATGGGGTCCATGCAGCAAGAATACGGTTGGGGGGGTGACACCATTTTCCAGGTGAATGTACAGTGAGTTTTCTCTACAATTGCATGTTAAAAAACGATTGGAAAGTCATGATGGGGGTGAATGCATCACTGATTTATCGGAGTGCAATCTCTTCTGTAGTGGCTGTCCAAGACAAGTGGATTCTTTCTTGTTGTCTCCTGATCTGAGGGCAGAGTCCACAATTCTCCCTTTTATTTGTTTCTAAGTATGCAGAAGCGCCAAATAACCCTACAAGCTCTGTCCATTTAGCCCCGCCCCTTCCACGTTAGTAGTATGCAATGGCATTCCCGCCATTTTTTTGGCTGATGTACAGTGTATTTTCGCTACAACTGCATGTTGAAAAACTATTTGGAATCCTTGATGGAGGTGAATGCATTGTTGATTTATTGGAAGTCAATCTCTTCTGTAGTGACTGACAAAGACGAGAGGGTTCTTATGTGTCGGCTCCTGGTCTGTGGGCTGAGTCCATGGTTCTCTCTTTTAACTTCTGCAGTATGCAAAAGTGCCAAATAACCTACAAGCTTCGCCCATTTGGCCCCGCCATTTCCACGGTAGTAGTGTTCAACGGCGTTCCCGCCATTTTTCAGGCTACTTGACAGTGCATTTTCTCTACAACTGCACGTTGAAAAATGATATGAAATCCTTGATAGAGGCGAATGCATTGTGGATTTATTGGAGTGCAATCTCCTGAACTGAAAGCAGAGTCCATGGCTTTCTCTTTTTTTTAATAAACCAAATTTTATACATTTTATATGAAAACTGAGCAAACCAAGAAAACTTTAGCAGTATGCAATCACCACAAGCATATATCAACATCTGGCGTGTAGTCGCCCATCTGTGCCCTGTAACCCACCATTTATCCCAGATCTTTTTATTACTGTGAGAACACCCACAGACAGCATATATTAGCTCCTCCAATTTTGCACACCAGTCCATAGCTACTCACCGTGCCGTTTCTGAGGGTGGGACTGATGAGTTTCATAGGCGAGCTATGTCCCTCTTAGTCACCAACGTCTCCAGATCCACCAACAGGCATTCACTCCTGTTGCCACCCAAATCTTCCATCAAGCTAAGAAGGGCAATACGAGGAGAAAAGTAAATTGAGTGGTGCAATATGTTTTGGCTTACCTCAGAACAATACCTCTCAATCACCGGACTGGACCATGTCACTTGGAAAAATTCTGCTGCGTCCACATGGCACCTAGAGTATGTGTTGTGTAAAAAATGCCCCAGGGGACCCATGATCAAGTGGACCTCCTAATGGCAAAACTTTGGTGCCTCACCAATAAGATCACAATGGGCTGCCAAGACATGGTGGAGCTGTAAGAACCTGAAGAACTGGGAACAGTGAAGATGAAAGTTAGACTGCAAATCCTGTAATGACATCATATGTGCACTCTGCCACACATCCCCCAGTTGGGAGATGCCTATGAGGTCTCACAGGCTGAACTTGCTAGGTGAGCCATGTGGTGCAGCCAATTGCCCCTCCAGAGGGGGTATGCACAATGACCCTACCCATCCACCTAGTCCACTGCCGTGCAGATCTCCACATCAAGAATACTAATCTAGTAAGGTCAGGGAGGGCACATGGGATGCAGGTCCATACAGCCTGCCCATAGTAGTGTCCCAAATCATAAAAATCAGTTTGACCCTATAGGCCAGGTAGCCCCACCCACCATGGAGCCAGTCACTGAGGACCACCAACTAAGAAGCCCAGTAGTAGAGTTGCACGTAAACAGCACACATTTCCCAAATCCAAATTGAGGCAACAAATAGCTCAAAGAAAGGAGACCACATTTGAAGGTATAAAGAGGAACCAGTGTTTGGGCAGAGAGTGGGGAACATTCTGCAGAATATATAGGAACCATGGTAAGACCATCATCTTGAACAGAGCCTATAGATCAGTAGCATAGAACGCCGAGACATAACTAGTAGGGGCCTAGTTAAGGGAACCAAACTCGATTTGGGCCAATTGACCTGAATACGGGAGGTCTGCCAATATTGTTGCAGCATCTGGATCAATCTTGGGCCAATAGTCTCTCGGGCAGTGACCAAAAGCAATACGTCATCTGCAAATAGAGTAATCCGATCTTCAATGTCACCCTCTATCAAAACCCCTGGACCTGGCCATTGCATCATACCCAAGACATTAAAGACTCCATCACCAAGGTAAAAAGGAGGCATGGCAAAGGAAACCCCATTTTCTGGTACCCTATAAGAATAGGCCAGCCCAAACTGCCAGGCCAGGTCTTCCCTGGACCAGAAACAAGCATCATGGGACCGGTTTCAGGGTATCACCCCTCATCAGGCAGGTTGGCTTGAATCCAGTAGCATAGTGAACCACTTACTCAAGGACCTGTTCGCCGTCCTGGTAGCATGAGCAGTCAGCACAAAGACCACTGCAGGAGACCAGCCAAGGAAGAGTTGAGGGTCCCACAGACTGGCACCCCCAGTATCCACAGAGGCAGGTCAGTATAAATCCATGGTGGTCAGCTAGGGCTACCAGTCCCCACTGAAGGGTCCAGCATGCAACAGGCATGGAAATGGGTGGCCACAATGTGGAGATCTCCCTGCAGGAAAGCAGGGCCCTACAAGAGTAGATGAGCCAACACCAGGGGTACACAAGGTACTGACACACCAGTACGGGAAAGTCCTGTGGTCCCAGCAAAATGAGCAGTTGGACCCCTCCGTGGATCCAGCAGAACCGGGCCTCCAAGTAGCACCCTGCGTAGTCCATGGGGGAAGGGACCACAGAATAAAAGAGGGTGCTCCAGTGTGGCCTGCCAACCCCACTCACCAAGAGAGGCACAGAAACGGGGATTCCCGCCAGCCAGCCAAAGCCTTTGCACTCCCCTCATGGCCCCACTGGTTCTGAGTTTGAGGCCCCGGATCCGGAGACAAAGAACTAGCCGCAGACCCCAGACCCTGAAGGACACAGTGGCCCTTCCCTACCTCCAAATTCAAGCAGAACCTGGCGGGGGCCCGATGCCACTAAGGGAAATCAACACAATCTGCTCCATTTGGCACGGCATCCGACAGGCTGAGGAGCTGCAGGTGGAGTGGCTCAGCACAGTATTTATCCCAAAGGCTTCAGCCATGTGGCTCAAGATGAGCCCTGACGTGCCGTCATTGGAGCCCCTAAACACACGCCTGGTCTCTAAGGGGGGCTCTCCAATGGTTGCCAGGTCAACTCCGCACCCTGGGTAATACTAGCAGCCAGTATGGAGTTGGAGTCTTCTTCCGAGAAGTCTGGAGCTCATGGAGGGCTGACTTCCATCTTGCCTGCCCAGACCACGCCCCCTCCCATTGGTCTCTCTTTTAGTTGCTGTTCAGTATACAAAGGTGCCAAATCATATAAAAGCTCCATCTGTTTGGGCCCCCCCCCCCCATCCACGTTAGCAGAATGGAACAATGCTGGCTCTGGGTGGGTTGGCCCAACCACCCATTTCTTTGACTGGGGAGGCTAGGGTCGTTAGACACACCACAGGGCGGCGGAGCCAGCATTGTGTGGGGAAAACCCAGCCCATCCAGGACACAGGTACACTCCTCCCACACATCACTCATGCTAATCTCCCACTCACCACCGGGCAGACCCATCCAGACTTCCTGGAGCCTGGCATGCCAGCCAGCTCCAGCCAATCACGCTCCAGCACCCTCACAGCACACGCACACATATCTCAATGTCCAGAAGTAGCACTTCCCTTCTAGACACATACATGCCGCAGACACCATCTCGCAGCATTCACTCTCACGAGTTTATACATACTAAACTCGAGCCTGCACTCCCCACGCATCAGGAACTACCAGGGACACACACATTCCCCATGCATTCCTATGGGAGGGCAGGCCAGCCATGCTACACGCTCGCACTTTCACTCTGGGACCCAGGGAAAAGTGCGCAGAGACCCAAAAATCACTGACACAGGGTCACACATAAGGCAAAAAGTTCAGGGGTGAACCAGCCCTGCGGGCCAAGTCCAACACAACCCCCTTCCAGCCAAAACGCAGGGGAGAACAATCACCACCGTGATGGACTTCCCTGCTTGGGGCGATAGAACACGGACGCAGGCCCGCCACTGCCGGGACACCCTCCTGTTCTATGCCACGGTGAACCCCTAGGGTTCCTTCTAAAGCTACTGTAAGGACCAGCTGGGCTACCCCACTGGTACTCCACAGCTGTCCGCGGCCAGGACCAGGCCCTAGGCCACCCAGGTGCCACTGGTTCCTGCCTACTCACGAAGTGGGGGGTAGTAACCCCAGGCCCATAGTAGCCACTTTCCACTCTTCCTGTCTGCAAGACAGGGCTAGACTGCCACTGGTGCTCCAGCCTAGGGTCTACAACCTCAGGCGGACCAGGAGTCTCAGGGAAGGCTCTCCTCCCCTTACCTCTTCTTTTAGGGTTCCTCCTCCCCGTGCGAGGGGGACACCTAGAACGCCATTCCAACCTGGGTTTAACCCCTCAGGTTGCACCGGGGTCAGAGGTGGGCTCTCCCACCCTCTGCACCCCCTTCCAGAGGTCTGCCTTCTCCCACCTGGAGAAGTTCCTCTGGAAGAAGAACCGGTCAGGACACTGGTTACAGTCGTCCTACCCTTCAGGTCAGGCTGACCCTGAACCTGGCCATCCAACCTCCGGTCTAAAACCTTTGGTGGAACAACTGCCTGGCACTCCAGGACTTCTGGGGACTCGCACACAATCCCCCTGAGGCTAACAACTGACACATCTGTTGCGTGACTGTCTGTCTGGCGCAGATCTCCCGCCCTCTGTCCACCTGACAGTGTGTGACGATCCCCCAGACCAGAAGTGGCGCCACCCGGGTCCCTCCAAGAAGATCTAGCCCAACTGGCTAGTCCCTGGTCCACTGGTGCATCCACTGGGGAACTCATCCCCCAATCACTCCTCACGCTGGACTCCTGTACCCTCCCTACCGGAGCGGTACTGCCAGCCTCTAGAACCACAGGAGCTCTGGTTACAGACGCTCCAGGTCCTCTACTCACTAGGAGATCCTCCTCAAATGGGCTAACAGGACAGCCTAGGTCCCCAACCTGGTGTTCCCTCAAGAAACCATTCAAGTCCTGAGGCAGGGCTTCGGGCGTCTGGGGAACCTCGGTCTCCCCCTCACTCCTGCTCCACTGAGCCAGGCAGTGAGCCCCTACACCCTCCTCGCTAGCCTGGGACCTAGCTGGGCTACACTGAGCCTCTTCCACCACGCTGGGCTGGAAGATCCCTGAACCACTACTTTTGGAGTCACTCACCAATGACTCTGCAGAACCTCTGGTCCCTTCCCAGCGGTCTGCTTCCTCTGCCAGCTCACATGGTTCAGACAATCCACACCCTAACAGGTGTTGGCGCAACCCTGGTGAACAACAACTGAGCAACTGCTCTCTGAGAAACATATCGAACAATATGTCCCAATCACATTTCGTGGGCTCCCGTACCCAATCACACAGGGCTCCACAACAGTCATCCTCAAAGTCTTCCCAAGACTGATGAGACGGTTTCCTAAGGTTCCTAAACCTCAACCTATTCTCCACCTCTGGGGAAACAGGAACCATACTCTGGGAACTGGGACTTTCTAGACTGAGATTTAAATAGCTGCCACCACTGGACTCAACCCTCCCTGGGGGATCCAGAAAATTAAGACTGCGCTCAGGGGATAACCTACACTCTAGGGCTATCTTCTCCCTGGCCAAGGCTCTCTCAGCCTCTGCAATCCGCTCATTCACACCCAGCTGCGCCATCTCTCTGGTATGCTCTAACTGGAGCTTTTCCATGGCCAGCTGGTGCTCCCTCTCTTCTCTCCTATCCAACCACTCCTCTGGGGACAGGGAAAGGGATGGGGTGCTACATCTGACACTGGACCCAGCAAGGGACTCCCTATCTAGGGGGTACTCGCTCTCTGCTGGCGCCCATCCACTGTCAAACTCACTCTCCACATCAGACTCTTCAGGGTTCCCCTCAGACCCACCACCCTCATGGTGTGCGGCCCGGGCCCTCTCCCTCTCACTGTGCTCACGCTCCCAGTCACTCTTCTGCCACAGGATCATGTTATCCCTAAGCTTGGACTGGGTGTCTGACTCACTCACTGGAATGTCTCTCTCCTTACATAACCGTACCAACTCATGCACACTGTACTTAAACAGGCCACAAAGGTTAAAAGGAGATTCCATCTTGACAGGATGTTCACAGACACGTGCAACACAAGGGATCTAGCAATCTGAAGTAGGAGTACACAATTCCAAAACTTCCACACTCTCCTTAAAAAAGAACTCACTCATGCGTCCAGAAAAACACACCATTCATCCACACACACCCTCCCCTCGGATCGGTAAGGTAGTTTCTACCACCCCTGACTTCTCAACCTGACCAAAAGTGACACAGGTACCAAACTCTGGAAGCAGGGCGGGGGACAAATGTACAGGACACAATTATAAAATGACACTCTTCAGGAGAAGAACAATGGAATTTTACCAAAAACAATAATCCCCAAAATGTGGTTATCTAAAAAATGTAGAGCTTTGAAGTGCGGCCAGCCGCTACTGTGGTACAACGCAAACACAAATCCTTATCCCACCGCTTGCCGCCAATGTTGGAAATGGGATCCCTGGCTGGCCAGGGCTTTCGCCAAAAGTCAGTCAGAGACCACCACACCCAAGTCAGGGCAAGGGGTTATCTTGGCGTGTAACTCCCTTGCCCTGACTTGGGTGTGGTGGTCTCTGACTGACTTTTGGCGAAAGCCCTGGCCAGCCAGGGATCCCATTTCCAACATGGAGGTATCAGTAAAGTTAGTCGCAAGAAACGCAGCCCACTCAGATTCCTGCACATTAGATGTAAGTGCGTTACAGGGTCTTGTTAGCTGATTTATTATTTGCCAAAATGTATTTGTGTTCTGAAGTTTTGAGCTGAAGATTAGTTTGGACCAAAAGCTCTCATTGGTTATCCTTTTTTGTTCCCAGACCTTATTTTTATAGATGTTTCTTTGCGCACGAAAGGTGACCCACTGACAAGCACCGCGGTCAGCAGACAGCAACTTCTTGCGAGTTCGTCGAAGTGACCTTCGCAGCTCTTGTAGCTCGTTTGAAAGTTTTCTCTGTGATCCGTCTGTGCCGGCTTTCATAACAGGTAGCTTCATATTTTGTTTGAATTTTGTCAAGAAGAGAGACCATGCATGAATTCGTTGCTGCATTCCCTATACCATTCAGTGTGTCCTTCATTATCATAAACCACTTGTTTTCATTCGTGTTGGACCAGTTTATACGTTTCAGATTGACAGAACTTAGTTGACCTTCTAATATATATGATGGTTGCAATCTTTCCTTGTTAAGGTTGAATTTGGTGTGCTGCATTGCATGATCGCTCAACAGGGAGAACTCAATATGAAAGCTAATTACTAAAGGGATTAATGAAAGGCTAACAATTGTAAAGTCCAAAGTTGATTGAGCATGTGGGCCATAGTACGTTTTACTAGAGGGTTGGTCTTCTGGGAACCTTCCATTCAGTACACGCATACCGAGAAATTCTAGTTCTGACACTAATTGGATTGCTAGTTGGTCCTTCCGTGTTCCTGCTACACCTTGTGTCTGTTGAGGAACACCCCAATGGATGTTATCAGCTGTTAATTTATCTTCTTCTTCCAGAGTAAGAATGAGATGCAGTGCGCGCAACGAAATTCGTTTTATTTATTTAAATGTTTACTTACCTGTAAAACTCCGTAATCCATACATTACTACCCCCCACCCTGCCCCTCCCCCTGCCCACATCACCACCCTATAGAAACACCTACTGCCGACCGCTACTGCTTGCATCTCGCTTAGTTGTGTCTTGCAGCAAGGGGTAAACATCTTTACAACATATTGGGTAACTGTTAGCGAGAAATGTGTACAACAACTGCTATATCAGTATATCATTACTCCAACTAATGTCCAACGAGAAGTACACTCAGTACCATTTATAACAACATGCTAACTCTTGGGGGATGAAAAATAGGTTGGGGGGGAATGGGAGTGAGGGAATCACATCTCTCTGTTTTGCTATATTGGGTGCAGATGCCTTTACTAAAGCAGTATTTGCCTTTACGTAGCA
Organism: Lissotriton helveticus; assembly: GCF_964261635.1. Lineage (NCBI taxonomy): Eukaryota > Metazoa > Chordata > Amphibia > Caudata > Salamandridae > Lissotriton > Lissotriton helveticus. The sequence goes on from NC_136063.1 coordinate 1,130,714,367, forward strand.
CTGTCCGACTCCACACCAAAACCGGAACCCTTTGATGCATGGAGGGAGGGAGTTGTCTTGCCATTTTGGACCTCTTCCATAATTTGGACATCCTCACCTTCAAGCACTGCCAAAGGTACTTCCACCTTCCAGTGTCAGAACACTCTCACTACACCCAACTCAAACACTGGGTTTTATGGTCCACTAGAGACCACACCACTATGTGCAAAACGGAATTGGCTCTAAAGGGTATTTCTCCTTTCTTTACTCCCTACTGCTCTCAACATTCACTTCCCCTCAACCACAATACATGGGTTTTTGGGAGCGGATACTCTGCAGTTCCATTCCTAAAGTGCAATGAGGCAGCCTTTGGAGAGACATACCTAGGTTCAGTCATTCAATGTGGATACAAGAGCCCCATATAAATTACGATATGACTGGTACTTTTATCCTACTAAACTGTGGAAAATCTTTCCGATACCTGAGACTTATGCTGGTGGGGCTGTGACATGCTGGGGGACTTCAGGCACATCTGGTGGAACTTCCCTACAATCCACCCATTTTGGGCAGAAATACTAGCACAGATCAAAGTCATTCTGGGATATCCGATCCCGGATGGCCCAGGCTTCACACTCTTGGACCCAAGAGATGATTCCCTTAAACATTAAACCGTGGGTGATAGATCCATTCTCTGGCTGAGTCTTGGGGCAGCAAAAATGGCGGTAGCTTCTGCCTGGAAATGAAAGGAAGCATCTTCACTGACACAACGGCACACCTGACTATGGCAGGCTCTCACAATGGAGCGCATGGCAGACAGCCTCTCTGTCAACTTTAAAAAATTTTAATGTATTAGGGGTCCATTCATAACATATCTTTCTAGAGGTCTCCCTTTAAGTGCGTGTCCAACACGAACAAGTGCACTCCATCTCTTTCACTTTTAACAACTTAACTTCAGCTGAACATTGGGGAACTAAAACCCCTTTTAATAGATATGACTCCAGCCAACAATAGATAAAAATTACATACTCTAGTCGCCCAGGAGATGGGGTCCATGCAGCAAGAATACGGTTGGGGGGGTGACACCATTTTCCAGGTGAATGTACAGTGAGTTTTCTCTACAATTGCATGTTAAAAAACGATTGGAAAGTCATGATGGGGGTGAATGCATCACTGATTTATCGGAGTGCAATCTCTTCTGTAGTGGCTGTCCAAGACAAGTGGATTCTTTCTTGTTGTCTCCTGATCTGAGGGCAGAGTCCACAATTCTCCCTTTTATTTGTTTCTAAGTATGCAGAAGCGCCAAATAACCCTACAAGCTCTGTCCATTTAGCCCCGCCCCTTCCACGTTAGTAGTATGCAATGGCATTCCCGCCATTTTTTTGGCTGATGTACAGTGTATTTTCGCTACAACTGCATGTTGAAAAACTATTTGGAATCCTTGATGGAGGTGAATGCATTGTTGATTTATTGGAAGTCAATCTCTTCTGTAGTGACTGACAAAGACGAGAGGGTTCTTATGTGTCGGCTCCTGGTCTGTGGGCTGAGTCCATGGTTCTCTCTTTTAACTTCTGCAGTATGCAAAAGTGCCAAATAACCTACAAGCTTCGCCCATTTGGCCCCGCCATTTCCACGGTAGTAGTGTTCAACGGCATTCCCGCCATTTTTCAGGCTACTTGACAGTGCATTTTCTCTACAACTGCACGTTGAAAAATGATATGAAATCCTTGATAGAGGCGAATGCATTGTGGATTTATTGGAGTGCAATCTCCTGAACTGAAAGCAGAGTCCATGGCTTTCTCTTTTTTTTAATAAACCAAATTTTATACATTTTATATGAAAACTGAGCAAACCAAGAAAACTTTAGCAGTATGCAATCACCACAAGCATATATCAACATCTGGCGTGTAGTCGCCCATCTGTGCCCTGTAACCCACCATTTATCCCAGATCTTTTTATTACTGTGAGAACACCCACAGACAGCATATATTAGCTCCTCCAATTTTGCACACCAGTCCATAGCTACTCACCGTGCCGTTTCTGAGGGTGGGACTGATGAGTTTCATAGGCGAGCTATGTCCCTCTTAGTCACCAACGTCTCCAGATCCACCAACAGGCATTCACTCCTGTTGCCACCCAAATCTTCCATCAAGCTAAGAAGGGCAATACGAGGAGAAAAGTAAATTGAGTGGTGCAATATGTTTTGGCTTACCTCAGAACAATACCTCTCAATCACCGGACTGGACCATGTCACTTGGAAAAATTCTGCTGCGTCCACATGGCACCTAGAGTATGTGTTGTGTAAAAAATGCCCCAGGGGACCCATGATCAAGTGGACCTCCTAATGGCAAAACTTTGGTGCCTCACCAATAAGATCACAATGGGCTGCCAAGACATGGTGGAGCTGTAAGAACCTGAAGAACTGGGAACAGTGAAGATGAAAGTTAGACTGCAAATCCTGTAATGACATCATATGTGCACTCTGCCACACATCCCCCAGTTGGGAGATGCCTATGAGGTCTCACAGGCTGAACTTGCTAGGTGAGCCATGTGGTGCAGCCAATTGCCCCTCCAGAGGGGGTATGCACAATGACCCTACCCATCCACCTAGTCCACTGCCGTGCAGATCTCCACATCAAGAATACTAATCTAGTAAGGTCAGGGAGGGCACATGGGATGCAGGTCCATACAGCCTGCCCATAGTAGTGTCCCAAATCATAAAAATCAGTTTGACCCTATAGGCCAGGTAGCCCCACCCACCATGGAGCCAGTCACTGAGGACCACCAACTAAGAAGCCCAGTAGTAGAGTTGCACGTAAACAGCACACATTTCCCAAATCCAAATTGAGGCAACAAATAGCTCAAAGAAAGGAGACCACATTTGAAGGTATAAAGAGGAACCAGTGTTTGGGCAGAGAGTGGGGAACATTCTGCAGAATATATAGGAACCATGGTAAGACCATCATCTTGAACAGAGCCTATAGATCAGTAGCATAGAACGCCGAGACATAACTAGTAGGGGCCTAGTTAAGGGAACCAAACTCGATTTGGGCCAATTGACCTGAATACGGGAGGTCTGCCAATATTGTTGCAGCATCTGGATCAATCTTGGGCCAATAGTCTCTCGGGCAGTGACCAAAAGCAATACGTCATCTGCAAATAGAGTAATCCGATCTTCAATGTCACCCTCTATCAAAACCCCTGGACCTGGCCATTGCATCATACCCAAGACATTAAAGACTCCATCACCAAGGTAAAAAGGAGGCATGGCAAAGGAAACCCCATTTTCTGGTACCCTATAAGAATAGGCCAGCCCAAACTGCCAGGCCAGGTCTTCCCTGGACCAGAAACAAGCATCATGGGACCGGTTTCAGGGTATCACCCCTCATCAGGCAGGTTGGCTTGAATCCAGTAGCATAGTGAACCACTTACTCAAGGACCTGTTCGCCGTCCTGGTAGCATGAGCAGTCAGCACAAAGACCACTGCAGGAGACCAGCCAAGGAAGAGTTGAGGGTCCCACAGACTGGCACCCCCAGTATCCACAGAGGCAGGTCAGTATAAATCCATGGTGGTCAGCTAGGGCTACCAGTCCCCACTGAAGGGTCCAGCATGCAACAGGCATGGAAATGGGTGGCCACAATGTGGAGATCTCCCTGCAGGAAAGCAGGGCCCTACAAGAGTAGATGAGCCAACACCAGGGGTACACAAGGTACTGACACACCAGTACGGGAAAGTCCTGTGGTCCCAGCAAAATGAGCAGTTGGACCCCTCCGTGGATCCAGCAGAACCGGGCCTCCAAGTAGCACCCTGCGTAGTCCATGGGGGAAGGGACCACAGAATAAAAGAGGGTGCTCCAGTGTGGCCTGCCAACCCCACTCACCAAGAGAGGCACAGAAACGGGGATTCCCGCCAGCCAGCCAAAGCCTTTGCACTCCCCTCATGGCCCCACTGGTTCTGAGTTTGAGGCCCCGGATCCGGAGACAAAGAACTAGCCGCAGACCCCAGACCCTGAAGGACACAGTGGCCCTTCCCTACCTCCAAATTCAAGCAGAACCTGGCGGGGGCCCGATGCCACTAAGGGAAATCAACACAATCTGCTCCATTTGGCACGGCATCCGACAGGCTGAGGAGCTGCAGGTGGAGTGGCTCAGCACAGTATTTATCCCAAAGGCTTCAGCCATGTGGCTCAAGATGAGCCCTGACGTGCCGTCATTGGAGCCCCTAAACACACGCCTGGTCTCTAAGGGGGGCTCTCCAATGGTTGCCAGGTCAACTCCGCACCCTGGGTAATACTAGCAGCCAGTATGGAGTTGGAGTCTTCTTCCGAGAAGTCTGGAGCTCATGGAGGGCTGACTTCCATCTTGCCTGCCCAGACCACGCCCCCTCCCATTGGTCTCTCTTTTAGTTGCTGTTCAGTATACAAAGGTGCCAAATCATATAAAAGCTCCATCTGTTTGGGCCCCCCCCCCCCCATCCACGTTAGCAGAATGGAACAATGCTGGCTCTGGGTGGGTTGGCCATAGGGCTGGTCGTAGGTCAGGCCCTGTTGCCAACCCCCTGCTGTGCATGGCCATAAACCGTGTGCAGTGTACAGTTGGCTGCCTCTGAGGGATTTGCAACAAAGTCTGCCCACCGGCTAGGCCCTATGTACTACCCTGCATCTGCGCCTTGCTAATATGTATACATCTGTTGAGAGAAAGCCAAATTACTCAAGATACTCAACGTCTGTTCCAAAAGTAATGCCCTACTATGGACAACTTTTGTCTGCATGAAACACATCACAATCGCCGAACCTACATTGAGAAAGGAAGTTGATATGAAAAGAAAAGTGGGTACTGTAAACAGTGTTTACACTATGGAGAAAGTTTATTCTGTACCACAAAGATTGCAGACAGTGAAACTCTCATGAGAAATACATTACAAAGTAATATAAAGTATCTGCTAAGAACAGTGTACACTCTATGCAGGACTTGTCAAAAAAGACACTATTCGCATTACATAACCAAGGTCTGAAGGCGCTGAAGATTATACTATCTGCAGCCTTCATACTATGGTGAAAACTGTACAAATAGTTCTTCTTCTGAAGCAAATGAAGCACATGGACATAGGTTAGTGTCTGGTGCACAAACTCTTCTATGTTATGGAGAAATTGTCATGCTGTGGAGATTCTGTCTAGTAACTCAAGGCTGCTTAAAATACGTAGCATGTAATACGTAAACTTCTGTGGAACATGCTAAACACAAGTTGTCAACTGTCACCTGCACACAGTGTCACTCTTAAATGCAAAGACTTATAACATGTTCAGTTCCTCTACACACCTATGATGCATTAGGAGCACATGTATTTTGTAAACACTTGCACCCATTAGCTGGACACAGGCTGCACAAAATTAGGTAGAAAAGTTCAATGGTAGCTATCCGCCACTATGTAAACTATAAAACAAACAAACATACTCATTGAATGACATCATGGGTGATGTAATCAGTGATGTTATGTCAGATGTCATCAGTGTTGTCATAAATGAAATCACAGAACATGTCATGAGTGATATAATATGTGAGTTCATAAGCAGTACATGGCGGGTGCAATTTATAGTTAGCTCTGCAAACTATAACTGTACATTTCTGTGCATATATTTTAGTTTAAAACGTTATTGTTGTAATTGACATATTCACCTAATTATAACGTTACTTTAACCTTTGGTATAATCAGTGAGAGAGTGTGTGCGTGCATATGTGTGTGTTTGTGCATGTGTGCATGCGTGTGTGTGTTGCAGAAAAAAACATTATGAAAAAATCAATGTAAATTTGGTAGAAACACATTCATCTTTGGGTACGTTAATTCCTCATTCGATTAGCTAACCGAGCCCGGATCATATTCCTGCATATTGTGTGTGCGAAAGGAAGTAGCTGCTTTTATGAAACCTCAGTAAACTAATATTAGTAAATGATGATCACATCTATCAGCAGAGAGGAAGGATTGCGTTTAGTGATAAAACTGCAGGCAGCTGTGGTCTGTCCTGTGTGCTTGGAGAAGTGCCATCATTAACTGTGAAATGGGTTCTTCCTGTCAGAGGCCAATAGTGGAAGAGGCACTCTCTGCACTTACCTATTTTTGGCATAGATTTTTCTATTCTGAACTGGAATCCGTCTCTTGGCCTAGACACTTATATCCAAGAGGAAAATAATCTGAATCAGTGTAACTAAAAGTGTTTCATTGCTGATCAACAGCTAACTAAACACAGTTTTCTGTCTGACACACATTGCACTGTGAGGTTAAGGTCATCCATCCCTGTAGGTATACTTTGCTACATAAATGGAAAGTCAGCGTTTTATTGGCAGTCAGTCAGTCAAAAGCATCTTTATTTCGGATAATCTAATGCCCATAAAAGAAAAACCACATTAAGAACACATAAAAGCATATAAAGTATAAATTCTAAAATATGGAATAAAACACAATTCATCACACAGAAAGGTCACATATAAAAGCACCACTGTTTCAACAGGAAAATCCTGACCGGGAAACATATTAGAGAATAAACACAATTCATTACACTCAAAAATAAAAGTCAACCTAGGGCGGCATGTATAATCACTACAATTTCAACAGGGCTATCTTAATCAGAAAGCTTGTCATGCCAGACCTGAACTGCCGCTTTAAAAAAGAGCCTACATATAAGCTCCTCTCATCAGCCAGCTTGTTTAAGAGAAAACTGAATGGCATTTTAAATTCCCTAATATTGTGTTTTTTAATGAGCGGAAGTACAAAGTGCTTCGTATATCTTAAATAAAATTTGCACAAAAAGTGCAAAGTGCTGCATGGACTGACCAGAACTCCCATCACAGGGGAAAGGTCGCGCATCAAGGTTCGTTTAAAAACCCGGGGTAAAGCCTAATAAGTATTTTAATATCCCAGCACTAAACTGAAGTAACAAACTACGTTCCCAGCATCCTCTTGCTGTAAAGAGGCAGCAGGTAGGAGGGCTGACTACAGCCTTGTTCAAATAAGATGTCACTGTTGACTTCCCCATCCACGTTCAATCTAGTGGTACGCTCCAAATTAAACAGGGTTAGCTGCACACATTTCTTATTTATATTCACAGTATTTTCAGGGTCTGAGAAGACATGCTGTAAACCAATCTTTCAAAAAACTCCACAGCTGGTAATCGAGGGATTTGGTGTGCCCTTTCACACCCCAGAAAATCCCTAATAATATCCATTGTTAAAGTGGCTTCTTCATTTCTCCACACTGCTATCCAAAATAATGCAGGGCATGCTCTAATGTGAGCTTTTATATATGGTATGCTCAGTTCTTCATGACATATCGCATAGGAGTATGATATAGGGACCGGCAGCACTATCCTGCAGAACCTATTTTCTTCTATCTGTATACTGTTGCAGTTGGAAATGCCCCATATCCCAGCTCCGTATGTTGTGACAGCAGTGCACCGAGTTTGTAAATATGCAACAAGGGGCCAAGAGAGCCTCCTCCTGGTGGCTGGGGTAGATTGTATAGTGAGCCAACCACCCTAGACAACTTAGACTTAGACTGAGAGGTAGGAAGCATCCAGGATCCAGAAATAGCAAGGGTGATACCCAAAAGGAAAAAGTGCTGGTGCATCTTAAACTGTTAGGGGCAGATTTACAAGAAAGTGATGCATCTGTAGAGATGCATCACTTTCCCTGTGCCACCCTAAGAAACCCTTGCGCCACCATGGATGTGCCGTAAACGGTGCACCATGGCGCACGGATTGACAGATGCATCAGAAATCCTGCTGCATCTGTTGGGGCAAAAGTCATGCATTGCTGGAGTCGTGTCGCAAGCACAGCAATGCATTTTGAGGCCTATTCCCGCTACACTGCGTCACTCCTTATGCCTGCTTCAAGCAGGTGTAAGGTTTTGACGCAGATGCCTCCTAGAATTGACACACTGAAATCTTTCCTTTCCTGCGTGGAAACGCCCACCCTGCATACATTTTACCTGATACAGGTATAATGTGACGCCGGGCTTTAAAACGTAACGCATCTCCCTAGATGATTCACATTGCAAATTGGCTGCATTTTTTATGCCGTCTCTGTGTCACAAAAGTGACGCAACGGTGGCGCAAAAGTGTCGCAAAGGGCTTGTGAATCTGCTTGTTCTTTGGAATCTATGCCATAATGTAGGATTTCACAAAGTTGGTTTGTAAATCCAAGGAACCCATAAAGTTCACAAAAGCATGCACCAGCTGATGCAGAGCTTTTGGTGTTTGTGCCATCAGAACTGCTTCGTCAGAGTAACGGAGAGAAGGGAGTGGTATCCCTTGGATTCTGGGTACATCTGGGGTATCAGTGACTAAAAAAGGGTGAAGCTTATTAATATATGATGTAAATAAAAGAGCGGCTAAAACACACCCTTGTCGCATCCCTGTTAAAACGTATATTATTGGACACCTTTCCATCTGTTCTTATTCTAACTCAAGCCTTCATATCTTTGTGCAAATACACCACAAAGTGTTCCAGTGCTTTGTCCATCCCATAGGAGAGAAGAGTTTCCCACAACTTAGAGCGATTGACACAGTCAAACGCTTGTGATAGGTCCATAGATGGCAAGTATAAAGGGGAACGTTTAGCAACGGTACATTTTCCAATAATCAGTGACAAATTAAGACACTGCTCAACAGTCCCCAACTGGTTTCTGAACCAGTGTTGGCAAGAGTACAGAATAGTCATATCCTGTATCCACTCTTTACACCTGTTATACAACACCCTCCTTAAAATTTTAACAAATGGTTCAAATAAGGAAATGGGCCTGTGGCTTCCTGGGTGAGAGCGATCTCCATTCTTAAAGATGGGAACAATAATGGAGATTTTTCAGGACTCCGGTAACGGGGAGTTAACATGGCTCTTAAAAACATTTGTTAATAGCGGTACCCAATATTCCAGGTTTCATTTTATAAGCTCAATAGGTACCCTGTCTGATACGGGGGCCTTAGCACACAAACTCTGGCTAATTGCATCCTCTATTTCTCGCGGAGTTACCTGAATACCTGAGCAATGGTTATCGCAGAGGCCGCCCCGACAGGGGGCTTAGAGGGCCGGTGCCTTAACCCGCGCCGGGCCCCCCTCCAGAGAAACCGGTTAGGGGCACTCCCAGAAGCGGGAAAGTCTGTGCCACCCCTCCAGACCCCCCCGCTAGCTGCGCCAGGCAGGCGCCGGGCCTGCCGGCCAATGGGATCATCGCGGGGGTCAAACCCCCCAATAGAAGAGAGGGGCCAGCTAGCCGGGAATGCAAAAATAGGGGCATAAAAGCGCCGCGCTTGAGTCCAGCTGGCATCTCGGACCAGGGGCGGCGGCAGCACGGCGTTGGAATCTTGAACTTTTGGAACCTGACAGAGATCACCTGGGGACCCGGGGCGAAGCGCTGCCCGACTCGACAAGCCAGCAGACGGAACAAGTGACCCTCGCCACCCCCTTTCCCCTCTCCCAACCTCTCGCAGAGGAGCTCGTGGACGTAGCATGCCTTGAGGACCTTGCCGTGCTGAGCCAGGACCGCAGGAGGAGAAAGCAGCGGAGTAGCGGTCATCCGGAGGCCCGGCGGCAGGAGCTCCACCAGCGCTACAGTACCGGGCCAAGTCATGGAGCAATAAGGGAGAAACGGCCATCCGGGACGCGGCGCTCACCGAAGGCTCGGCGGGGGGAGGCGCAGGAAGATGTAAGCCTCCCTAGCGGCGTGGCGGATAATAAGGAAAACAATGGTTGCTACGGAGGCACATCGTCGGGCGGTGTGTAAGAATGGGCACCCTCACACTGGGATGCCGGACGGCAGAGTGATTGGCCAACCAATGAGAAAGGGGGTAGCAAACGGAGACGGCACTCTCTGCCCAGCCCCCGCCGGTTGGCAGGGCACAATAGAAACCAACAAGGTGGCGAGTATGGTCCTAACTCCGGGAAGGAAGCTACCCCCGCGCAAAGTAAGCGCTGAGACAACCCAAAAGAACTAACGAACGAACTGCCAGTCCAAAGGGAACGGACGTCAGACAGGATTAGCAAACACAGACTGATGATTTATGACCATGTATGACAATTACTAAATAGTATTTTATGGCAAGAACTACATGTGACGTATGACAAACAGTATTCGCATGTATTGTAAAAAAACTGCGGCCAACATTGACCACTAAGAAACCAAAACAGGTGTTGGCTTGTTCATTCAAAAGGACCGGAATAGGTCCTATGCATGTGTGTACATACTCTGGGGGTTTGGGGCACAGTGCGAGGGTTAACAACAAGAGAGGACTCGATATAAGAAGGCAATGGTGCATAGATTTCAGAGAAATGGGCCTCCCAAGACTCACTGGGAATATGACAGCTAATTGGGCTCACAGTTAAGTTCATTCTACTCATTTCTGTCACAGCTGACCAAAAGAGTTTTATTTATTCTCCTCTGATCTCTAATTTCATATCCCATCATAGATGGCCTTGAGGGCACGCAGCTCCTGCAAGATCATGGGGCAGTGCACACAAGGGTGAGAAGGCCAGTAAGGAGTGTGGCAGGGGCCATGACGTGAGTGAGACAGGTCCAAGGTGTTGTCATGTTGAAATGTCAGCCAGCTGAGCCGCTCTGAACCTTAACCGTAGCTGTGCTTGATATGAAGAATAGATAGAGACAATGAATGTCTAATCGAGCGTCAGTTCATGTTCTCCTCTTGTTGGCAATGTGGCTCTACCATTTCAGGCATCCACTCGGGTGATACAAATTCTGCCAGTAGGACAGATACTCGGTGACACTGCTGGTCTTGTTGAGCCCTTGACTATGCCGCCTCTACCTATGTTCACATGGCCTCAAAGGAGAAAGTAAATAGTGGTTGGCGAGCCATGATTGCTCTCTGTAGTTTCAAATCGGTGTTTTTCCCTAGTCCCTTAGCAGCAACATGGAGTTTGTGGAATAAGATGGTAAATTTGCGACATGGTTGGATGTCAAGTGATGTGAGACTTCACTTCCATTGCCCCTCCTTTACTCTTTACCTTCCTAGCGCTTGCGCTGTGCTCGTGAAATATATTGTATTTAATTTACCTTAAAAGGGGCTTATTTCCCACCTTCACTTCTTATTCACTTCGTATTTGTCCCTGGGCTTGTCACTTTAGTTTTCCTTTGTTTCTATTGGTTGAGCGTTGCATTTACCAATTCCTTTTTGGTGTGCTTCTCTTATCATTATGCCAAGGCCTAATTACTCACTCTCACCTGCTTCTCATCAGCTTTGATGGTTGGAACTACTTTCGCTGGTGCATTTGAAGAATTCTTTGCATGGCGCCACCCATGACTACATACATTTCTCCTACATGTCCAATATTTAATTGGTCTTAAGTAAACTTCCCCTAACTCCCACTCCCGGAACTCCTTTCCGCTTTTGAAAAACCAGTGCACGCTGTGCTGGTGGTGTCCTCATGATCCCAGTTCTGCCACAGTACTCACCAGTCCCCCTGGGGCAACAGGCACTCACCAGTCCCCCGGGGCCGAAACAGGCACCCACTCTAGTGCTCTCTTTTGTTGCAGCGACTGGCGCATGTTTTAGTATTCTTGTTGAAGCAAATCACTATTGAGAATCTGGAACAGTTCACCTGAGGAACTGCAGACGAGGCTCCCAGTATTTAAGTATGCCAAACATGGCTTCCTCTTTCTAGTATTCTTTCAGATGGTTAATCATACTTCAGCACCCTGGTGACACTAAAAGTAGCTCAGGTCTGTCCTTCTAAATCTTGCAAGACTTAGCCTGCAAGACTGAGCTGTCAAAATTCAAGAAGCGTTCTCTATGTAAGAATGAGGGTGAACGTGCCACTTTATACCATTACAGGCTACTAATCCTACAGTTAGCAATTTGGCACTATTTTACTATGCAGTCGTGATCTTCTCTGCTATTGTTCAGCATCAATATTGAGTCAATATACAACATACGACAGGGTGCAGTGCTGTACATGAAGAACAGGCAACTGCACGACACAGGCACAGACTAAACAGTATCAAGCCAGACAGAAGGTACACATATTAATAGCCAGTTTCCAGAAGAACAGGTAGCAGAATACAAGTTGTGCAGTACACTACTGAATGAAGCTGTGTGCAAGTGGTTGCAGTTGGGTGTACTGTGTGTGTCTGATTCACGTCTGGAGTGTGTGGGAGAAAGCTGATGCAAGCAGAAGTGCAAAGGTGCAAAGAGAGAACCATCCGATGGTAACCAAAGCTTCTACAGGAGACCTCGTAGACAAGCTGCCTCTATCTCAGCTGTCAAGTGCTCACTCTTCTTATATATTAAAGCACGTTATTGCATACCGTCCTATGCTTACCTTAAGTGCCCAGGAGCATCCCCTCTCTGTAGCCTCCCCACCAAGTTCCAGAAACAATATCTGAACGAATGGTACCAGGAGGTGCACTGGTATTTCTTTTGTGCATCTGTCCATTGTTTAAAAATGTACTATATATGTCCATTCACAATTCACCACCAACAGATTCTTCTTGACTGACTATACTTATTCATGAGATTCTCTTTGCAGCTGATACATGTTTTTCTTCATGAGCAGGTTACCCTTTGAGCTTCGAGAGTTTCAAAATGGGTTGCCTTTGTGATTGGAAGTACTTAGTCAATTTTGTTAATTTATATTTACAACATATTTATAACTTTTATATTGTAATCATTCACTTCTTTCCGAATAAGTTAATACTCTTAACTTATAGTCTAATTCACGTGCCTAATGCACTTTCACTCTCCCTTTTTAAGCTTTTCCACAATTAAGTGTCATCTGGCTGTCTAGATTCAGTGTAAAGTGAGGTAGACTTACTGTAGAGGGGATTTATATATGAAGGTGCCATACTTCACAAAGAGCCACATTTAGAGGATGGTTAGTGTGTAGCTCAATTTTGTTTTGTAAAGTTTAACACGAGGCCATGGTTCTTTTATTTTACACATATCATTCACTCTATGACCAGGTTGCATATATTGCACAGTTAAATGATGCAATTTTGCACTAAAGTGTTAAAGTTCCATTTGTGCCACTAAAATATTGCAACAATTTTGAAGTGATCCACTAGCACAAAATGTTGCTTTTGCGCTAACTGATTGGTGCAAATGTTATTTTTATGTTTCGCCTGCACAGCCATTGCGTTGTGCTTGTGAAATATATTGTATTACATATATCTTAAAAGGGGCTTATTTCCCGCCTTCACTTCTTATTCACTTCTTAATTGTCCCTGGGCTTATAACTTTAGTTTTCCTTCGTTTCTATTGGTTGAGCATTGCATTTGCATTTACCAATGTTTTTTGTGTGTTTCTCTTATCAGTATCCCGACGACTAATTACTCATTCCCATCCACTTCTCATCGGCTTTGATGGCTGTAACTACTTTCGTGGATGCATTTGAAGAATTATTTTGGTGGCAGCAAGTATTGCTACATTTCTCCTACATTTTTATTATGAAGTTTATTATAATATGTTATGCGATTCATGTGTTTTTGCATAAAATAAGCACCAACCAATATGTGTTTCATGAACTACGCTTCCCTCCCTAAGTAGTCTAGTGGTAGCATTGTAGATTATTCATCGCTGTTTAGTTTGGTACGTTGTTTTTTATGCTGAAAATTGTTTGCACTGGTTCTCTTTTTACAGTGCATCAAATGTTGATGCTCTTTGATAGGCCGGTGCTTCCCATTGGTTTGGGATTGCTTTGGTGTGTGGCTATCCCGGTGGTGATCGGGCTTAAATAAATAAACTAGCTTTCTTCTATGTGTCCTGATTTGCTTTACATCTGCACTAGAAAAGGACAAACAAAACACAAGTTTATAGTACATAGCAAAGTTAGCAATAGCATTACTTGTTCAAAATTCTTATAATTTGGTGGGGACGGTAGATAAATTGCAATGGCGTGAGTGGGATATATGACGTTACAATACATACTTTTACAACACCTACCTTTACATCGCAAGTTTTACAACGCATACCTTTACAACGCATAGTGCTTTTAGGCGCTGGATAGTGAATAGTTTAATTTACTATTCAAACTCCAGTCCCCGTGGATAGTAGGGAAGGTGTTGGATAGTACATTAAACCTATTCCCTATACTAGAGCGCCCCCCAGCGCAATGCGTTGTAATAGTTTGCGTTGTAAAAGTTGCGTCGTAAAGGCACTGCGTGGTAAAAGTTGCTTTGTAAAGGATGTATACCGCGTGAGTGATATTGAATGAGCTGTGTGAAGTTTTTTGTGCTCTGCAGTTAGGTTCCTTAAGATAAGGCACTGATGGATTAGGTGTCACTTAAAAGGTAGGTTTTGGTGGTAACTTTGGTATTCTTATATATTTGTATACCTCCAACCTCTCTCTTGCATGTGCTGTCCCAGCTCCATCACTAAATTGTATGGCAGCCTGATCACTGCCTGTTAGTTTCATTAGGCTTTTGTATTTGTAAGTCATAACATTTTAACAAAGTTTCAGTAGCTTATATTGCACAACTGCTCACTAAGCTACAACTTAAAACAAAAAAACTGCTTATTATTAATCACAGGTGAAACCTAATGCTTTTGCCAATGCTAGTATTTTGGTGAATTGACGTCCATGCATTTTTGTGCTGTTTAAATCATGCATGCTAATCTTGAGATTAAATTACAATGCTTAATTATGTAATGATTTGAGAGGAACCATTGCAGATAAAGTCCCAGGGCCGCACCCTGTCCAGCCACCCACCACAAGCTGAAAAAATGCATACATACTCTGCCATTCTGTGCCGAGTTCTGCAAATAAAACCCACTTTATTTACATATTGAAGACGATGAAAGTTTGGGGTTATGTAGCAAATGTTTTCAATTTTCAAACAAAGTTAATAAATTAATGAACGAACCAAAAGCACCTTAATTATGCAACTGTTACTATTGGAAGGAATGTGACCAATTGACAGCTGTGCTCGGATTATTAAATGCTAACCGGTCATTGTAATCACCGTCACAGCAGAGTGGCAGCTGGAACCAATGATCTCTTCCCAGTTACCCTCGCTTCAACTCAGGTACAAAACTGCTCTTCCCAGTGGTGTCTCTATAAAAGGACAAACACACACATACACTTGGTGATTTTAAAACTAGGATCCTATTTTCAAACAACCAAGGTGATTAAAAAACCTGTTCTAGACACCCGAGGACAGGGAAATACAGATGATCTCATTTTTAGATCCTATATACAACTATAGACAACTACCATATCTGAGATAAAATATAGCGCTGACCTGACCAAATAATCAGAGGAGGAAATCTCCTGTGTCTAAAACACCTTTAGGAAAACGTATGAGCAGGAATATTTTCTTGAGCTAGCTTAATGATGGTGAGCAATCCTGACCTGCAAACTCTGTATGCCACACTCTGGCTGAAAGGCTGGTGGATGATTCCTACTCTGTTTCGATGGCCATTAACTTTCCCTTGAAGAAGCCCCATAACTCTACCTGATAATGTTCAACCTGTGAATCTGCCTTATCACTGAATGTTGACTTGGTGTGGGCCAATGACCGCCCTTTACTCTCATGGGCTTCAGTCTATATGGGAACTGCCTATGTTTATTTAGCAAAGATCCACAATCAGAATTTTTTATTTTTGCTGATTTATGTAGCGGGAACTTGACCCGACGGTATTGGAGCGCATTACATGAGCACCAGTTACGTTACACAAGGACACATTAAATTATTTTATTTTTTTGGTAGGCACAGGGAGATTACGTGATTTGCCCAGAATCACAGGATGTGAAGTCGACCCAGAGGCTCAAACATTTGTTTCCCATCTCCAAAGTCGGCAGCTTGAGCCGTGAGACCACATTCTCTTTTTTAGGCTTCAGGAACTTGAGGACCATCCCTGACTTTAAGACTCTGAAAATTAAAATCCATATAACAATTATTTTCTGCTTGTGAAAAACTGCCTTTCACACTGGATGTCTCATAAAACTTTCAATACACTTGACCGGTACAGAAATCATCTTTTACCCTTTAGCAGTAACAACCATGTTGCATTGCTCACACTGGCAGCGCCACATTCAGGTTTGCTCCTCTAATGGTGATCCTAACTGTGCTCTGCTGCCTGAGCTTTTCTTCACTACATCTCCTGGCCGTACCACCAACTTTGTACAAGAAGTGCATTGGCACACTTTGGGGAGGATGTGGGAGCAAATAAGATCTGCACATTTCTTGCTAGCATGTGTCTTAAGAGTCTCATAGCACACACGTTCACACACACACACACAAACAAACACACACGCACATGCGCACACACAGACACCCGCATACACAAGCTCACACCCCACTAGTTCGAGTGTTTCCATTTTGGGTCACCTCTTCTTAGCTAAATTCAGTTTGGCCATTACACATAAGGGATATAAACTGAAAGACAATCACCTCACAACTATCAAACCTTCCTGGGGAAGCAATGTATCTTGTTTTGTTGCTTTCTGATGTTTCAAAACTCTGCAACTTTTATCTAGTCTCTTTTTCTGCATGAATCGAATTCTGATGTGTCTAAGTGTTTGGCTCATTTGAATTAGTTCCTTCTAGACATCGTTAGTAGTAGTTCTGTTAACTGCCTTGGATTTATTTGTCTACTATTAGAGTTAGGAATTCTTTTTCTGGAATTGTGTTTTAGACTAAGATTAAGGACAGAGTAAGTTAGATAGTGTAGTTCTATATTTTGAGTGTCTTGCATTGTTTGGATTTTGCTTTCTTCTTTCTATTCCTTCTTAGATGTTTATAAAGTAATATGGGTTAGAGATATGATTGTTCTTTTTGTGATTACTTTCATTCTGAGTTCTGTCTGGTAAGCCATTTCTTCTTGGAATATACTGAACAGGCAGATGTCTTAAAATGTGCACTGCTTTAGCAATCTGTGCCATCATTTGGCACCTTTCCTTTCTTCTTATTGGTGCGTCTTGTTGTTCGGTGAATGCTTGTAGAGTTAGAGATAGGTTGTCCATTTCACCTACACTAACTTCCTGAATCCTTTCCATGGCTCAGCCTGACATTGGCATTGGGCCTAGCACTTTATTGGCTACAGTGATTTTGGAACTTTCATTGACTTTGAGCCCTGTGATTCCTACATGGCTACCAATTTGCTTTACCTCTGCAATTCATGAAATCAACTGTAGTCATCCACAGCATTCCTAATTAGCTGCCTCTTTGGCTCAGCCATTCAGATCTGAAATGTCATTGGTCCCTGATCAAGCAATTACAATTACAAGCATACATATATATATATATATATATATATATATATATATATTCACTGAAAAAACCATAGGTTATAGACCATATATAGTTAGGAATTAGCATTTACAAAACCTTGAAAATTCACTGAAAAAACCATAGGTTATAGACCATATATAGTTAGGAATTAGCATTTAAAAAACCTTATTTTACTCACACAAAACCATTGAAATTCCATATATAGTTAGTTGCACTAACTATATATCGCGCACCTGCAATCCACTGCTGATGATGTCACATATTACATCATTCATGACATGGTCAGTGACATCACTGATGACATCACTGATGACATCTCAAATGACATCACTGATGACATCACTGATGACAACATCCAGTGACTGTATGTTTCTGTAAAGTTAAAATATATCTTACATATTGAAGAATGAGTGGATGTATAAGTGTCTGGATGAAGCATTTAGTAGGTGCGTGACTGACTGTATGAGTGAGTGATTAAATGTGTCTCACTGAATGCATGGGTTAGTGACTAAACTGTCTTAATTTGTGCATCATTATGTCTGTTGTTCTGTAAACTGCTGCATGTGTTGATCATTAGCTATACGAGAGGCTATATGTGTTATTAATTGCTTGCCCAAGTATTTCTATGGGAGATTGAGTTTGTGTGGGGGTGGCTGAAAGGTGTGTGACTCTATGCATAGATGTGTGAACAGTTTATTCACTAGGTGTATGAGTTCAAGAGTGCATGTGGAAACAGCTACATGGGCAGTTGACTGTGTGCATGAGTGTATTGATGAGTAAATGGATATCTCAATGCTACATGTCATAGTAAGTACATATGTAAAACACAGTACATGTGAGAGTTGGCATATATAAATAACTGTGCATGAGAGCCACCGAATGAGTGAGTGGTTGTATCGATCATTGTGAACTTGTATCAGGGATTGTATAAGAGAGTAAATATGTGTTAGTATATGTTTCAATAAGTAAGGTGTGTTTAACTGTATAGTTGAAGAAATGGAGATGAGATTGTTTCTTTGCATGACTGACTGGGTGTGTGAGTAACTCCATGGATGAGTGGAAGTGTGTGAGTGTCTGTATACACTGAGTGTATCTAAGATTATATTAGAGTCTGAAGAGGTTTATCGTATTAGCACAAGAATGATGTCAAATGAGATGTCATTAGTGATGTCATCAGTGATGTCATTTGAGATGTCATCAGTGATGTCATCAGTGATGTCACTGACCATGTCATGAATGATGTAATATGTGACATCATCAGCAGTGGATTGCAGGTGCGCGATATATAGTTAGTGCAACTAACTATATATGGAATTTCAATGGTTTTGTGTGAGTAAAATAAGGTTTTTTAAATGCTAATTCCTAACTATATATGGTCTATAACCTATGGTTTTTTCAGTGAATTTTCAAGGTTTTGTAAATGCTAATTCCTAACTATATATGGTCTATAACCTATGGTTTTTTCAGTGAATTTCAATGGTTTTTTAATAGCAAATATCATAAGCTGTCGAATGTCAAGTACGTGGTAAGTGAAAACATTTTCGTGTTTATGCACACTGATCTGCTTTGAATGGTGCCCCCCCCCCTCATTTCTATTAGGAGTACTCTCTCTTTGCAGATAGTGAAAGGTAGTTAACGCAGGTCTTTGCCCCCATTGTAATCCGTCGTGCCTGCTTCTCTCTCCATTTGATTCATTGTTATCCAAGTATTTACTGTTTTAGAATTAGTTCTCTTTGGTTCATTCTCTATTTACAAACAAACACAGAGTCGCAATACTCTGTTTAGTCTTTGCAGATAACGAAAAATCGTGTAAAAAAAAAGAAAAGGAATCGAGCAAAATCAGTAGGCCACTAATGGGATCTCTTTTTGACCTCGCTAAAATAGAAACATTAGGAACAACCCCTCATGACAAATACAAAACTAGTGAGATGAACTGAACTCCACACAATGATGGCTGCAAAACAGCTCGGCTCCGCCACCCACCCCGCCCAAAATAACGATAAAGAACGGCTGCCATGATTGGTTGCGGAATTACCACGACGGAGCTACGAAATGGTGCTGCTCTCATGCTAACCCCAGCTTCAGTCTGAAACATCCAGAAACACTGTAGACTACCAATTCGATCAGTTCCGGTAGCGCCCCAATGTAACCCGGTAGAGAAGAACTAGCCCTCCCCTCTTTGACTGATGGTTCTTGTTGCCTGTCCCTTCTGTTGTCATTTAACAGAACTATTTAGCCTGCTGAAAGGGGTTGTGTTCCGACCGCTGGTTGGTGGAGACATTTTGACTATATTCTGTACCTGCGTTGTCGCGTAATGCGTCATATGACGCGCCGCGTTAGCGCATCCGGAAGTCATCCGGGGCGCGCAGCGCGTAACGTAAGCATAACAAGTCATGTGACTTGTTAATAAAACTTTTCATTGGTTCATTTTACTTTTCTTATTGTAATGATGAAAGGCTTGGTCATATGACCTAAAAATTACGCTTTTCATTACTTCCGAACATTATTTTTTCTTAAATATATGTTATAATGTTCCAGGCTAATGTACTTTCCCGGAAATTTTACAACTGTCCTGCAAGTAAAATATATTCTTTTTTCGAGAAAAAGAGCGTTTCTTCGTCCCATGACGGAGCCGTTGAGCAAAAGAGGGTCGACCTGCTGTCTTAGTCGCCGATACGCCTGAATATGAGATTCTTATCGATCACTTTATGTTGCAGGAATAGAAAACACAACAGCCCTTGACCATTTATCTTTACTGCGTTCCTTCGTATTATACCTTTTACCCTTCATGTAATTGGTCTGCTTTATTTCACTTGCCTTTTAATGATTCTAAAACAGTGACTATTATTAAAAACTTTACCAATGTATATACTACTACCATGTTTTCTTTTAAAAACCTTTATTGTGAAAATTTCATTATACAAATACGAGCCTATAACCACGTGGGCCGGCCACGGAGCAAACTGTAATCGTATATGATGAATAGACATTTACACAAAGTAAAGTAAAGTACACTGTAGAGGAACGTAACGGGCGGGCCATTAGGTTGCAAGAACTAAGGTGTCTAACAGTTACGGAATCGGTGGACGTACATTTTATAATTAAAATACGACAGGGCCAGTTACAATAAAATTATCTAGATATACATTTGCGGGCAAGTACCATGGGTGACGTTAATTCGAACTTTCAACAGTACAGTAATCAATAACACATCAGAACTTAATATCAATAGGGATGTCGAAATATTCAATCAATTCTCGTCCCCGCCCGCCATGTGCTTCAAAACTGCATACGTATCTCGTGATTTCAAGGTTCTGCAACCAGTACACAACAAGGAGTTACGAGTCCCATTTATTCTGGCGCCATTTTGGGCGAGGACGGGCAGGTCCAGGATATAGTCAAAATGTCTCTACCAACCATCGACTATGATGATGTTCATATGCTGTATTTATTAGAGTAACACTCATCTGTCCACATGAAATTAATTTGCCACAATCTAAACATGTCATTTTAATCTTTCCAAAGTTCTTCTAAATATTTGGGACCGTTTCCCTTGCCTCTGAAGCTCTCAGTGCCACTTCTTTGATGAATGTACTAGCAGGTCAGGGGTTCTCCTCCAAATCTCTCTTTTATGCAGCACTATAATTAATTGGTGCCACCTCTCCATATGACGATGCATGGTATAGTTACCACAACTATATTTTTTTTCGGTTCCTCTGGAGAGTTCATCGTGGCAGATGAAGCGTGTAACATACCGGGCATTTACCTTTTTTTGCATGTACAGGAAAGGAAAAAAAAATCGAGCGTCCGAGTTCTAAGGTGTCCCAGGGCCATTTTGGTGGACCAGGCCCAAATCCAAAGAACAGCTATCTCACAGGCTAATGGGGCGACCCACGCCGAGTTTCAGCATTGTAGGATGACCACACAAGTACAGCAACTTGCTAGACATCACCTCGGTGCCATCCGGATCTCGGCGCCCCACTGCAGATGAAGTGCCTCTCAACTATGAAACCACCACGGTGACATCCGGATCTTGGCGCGTTGTGCTGCCTTCGGCCTATTCGCACATCGGTCCGCTACTGACGCCATCTCACAGGCTAATGGGGCGACCCACGCCGAGTTTCAGCATTGTAGGATGACCACACCAGTACAGCAACTTGCTAGACATCACCTCGGTGCCATCCGGATCTCGGCGCCCCACTGCAGATGAAGTGCCTCTCAACTATGAAACCACCACGGTGACATCCGGATCTTGGCGCGTTGTGCTGCCTTCGGCCTATTCGCACATCGGTCCGCTACTGACGCCATCTCACAGGCTAATGGGGTGACCCACGCCGAGTTTCAGCATTGTAGGATGACCACACCAACTTGCTAGACATCACCTCAGTGCCATCCGAATCTTGGCATCTCAACGCCTAGTGGTATCTTCCATACAAAAAATATTGTTACGCTGCCTTTGGCCCCATTCGCACATCAGTCCGCAACTTAGACATCACCTCGGTGCCATCCGGATCTTGGCATCTCAGCGCCTTGTGGTGTCAGTCAGAAAATATTGTTGTGCTGCCTTCGGCCTATTCGCACATCGGTCCGCTACTGACGCCATCTCACAGGCCAACGGGGCGCCCCACGCCGACTTTCAGCATTGTAGGATGGCCACACCAGTGCGGCAACTTGCTACACACCACCTCGGTGCCATCCGGATCTTGGCATCTCAGCGCCTTGTGGTGTCTTCTACACCGGAAATATAGTAGAAAATATTGTTGCGCTGCCTTTGGCCCCATTCACACATCAGTCCGCTACTGACACCATCTCACAGGCCAACGGGGCGCCCCACGCCGACTTTCAACATTGTAGGATGGCCACAGAAGTGCGACAACTTACTAGACACCACCTCGGTGCCATCCGGATCTTGGCGCGTTGTGCTGCCTTCGGCCTATTCGCACATCGGTCCGCTACTGACGCAAACTCACAGGCCAACGGGGCGCCCCACGCCGACTTTCAGCATTGTAGGATGGCCACACCAGTGCGGCAACTTCCTACACACCACCTCGGTGCCATCCGGATCTTGGCGCGTAGTGAAGCTGCAGCAGCTGCAAATAAGCTTCAGACAGTGTTACAACCGCTGCTCAGAACTCTCAACTATGACACCACCTCGGTGCCATCCGGATCTTGGCGCGTTGTATTGCCTTCGGCCTATTCGCACATCGGTCCGCTACTGACGCCGCCTCACGTGCCAACGTATTTTCTCCGCATTTTATACCCTATGCCGCATAACAGGTCATGTGACTTGTTTATAAAACTTTTCATTGGTTCATTTTACTTTTGGTTTCCTAATGATGGAAGGCTTGATCATATGACCTAAAAACAACACTTTTCATTGGATGAAAACTTTTTTTTTCCCCCAAACGATGAAAGCCCCACCTTGTTTCTGGATGTTTCAGACTGAAGCTGGCGTCAGCATGAAAGCACCACCATCTCGTAGCTCAGTCGTGGTCATTCCGCGAGCAATCATGGCAGCCGCTCCCCACCAGAAGCCTGCAGGAGTCGGAGCCCCCAAAACTTTTGATGAATTCTCAAGGCGGAGGGGACGCTTTCGAGAATGGGGTCCAAGACCTAGCAGACAAGCGTCCGATTTCCAAGGTGTCCCAGGGCCATTTCAGTGGACCAGGCCCAAAAAGGAAACAGCCTGCCGCCATTTTGAGAGTCCTGTGACAGCCGCCTATCGCTGCACCGCAAGAGTGGGCGCAACTCAGCTGAATGGCGGATTTTGACACAGTGGACCAAAAGCGGACGGAATGGCAACTGAAACGGTAAAGGGGCGCCCCACTAAAACAGATGAGACTCCACCTGGAGAGGCCCGTTCACGCCGCCTCCCCCGGGGCGCTCCACGCCGTTATTCGGAGCAGCATTGTAGGATACCAAAACCAGTGCGGCAACTTACTGGACATCACCTTGGTGCCATCGTTCTGCTGCCTTGGAACTATTCGCACAACAGTTTGCTACTGATGACCCACCCCCCGCGACGCCCCACGCCGTTATTTGCTGGGTGGCAACTTACTAGACATCACTTTCGTGTCATCTAGATTTCGGCGCGTTCTGCTGCCTTGGAACTATTCGCACAACAGTTTGCTACTGATGACCCACCCCCCGCGACGCCCCACGCCGGAAATCTGGACGTTGTGCTGCGTTGGGACTATTCGCACAGCCGACCGCTACTTCGTTGTTTTTCTCTAAAAATGTTTATATGTTATTACTATTTTTGTTTTCTTGTATATATTTATAAATTATTAAAGTTTTATAATCTTACTACTTTGTCGGAGTGCTATATATTTTTAATGTGACACATAATTGTAAAAACTTTGATGTACAAAGAGTCATCCCTGGAATCTTCCGCTTCACGCTCGGTCCCCTCCCCAATCACAATACAGGATGGTTTTCAGATAATAGCAACGCTTCTGCTGTGACGGATCTCATCGAGTGTGGGCCTTGATCTACTATAACTCCTTTGAAGACGGGTGATTCTTTACAGCTGTGGCCATAAACTACATCTGCAGGGCTAGCTGATAGCCTAGGACCGGCCTGGACAATCGGACACAGAGGAAAAGGAGTGTCAGAGGGTGCGGTAGTGAATAGGGCGAAAGGGAGGTGTCAGGCGGGCACAGGGTGTGATTCTCAGGGAAGAACAGCGCAGATGGGGGGAGGTTTATTACCCATGCATAAAACAGAGAGCGGGGGTGACCACTGCCTGGGGGAGATGCTTGCGAGGGTGGGGAGCCATGCTAAGGATCGACAGCGTGCACAGAGTGGATCTGGTCAAGGCATCTAAAATGGCTGCCGTGCACGACAAAAGTGTGGCATTTGAAAAAAGACAAGATGGCGCACACAATGTTTTTCAACAATTCCTGATTTCCTTCGAATCGAACGTTAACAGACGTTGGGGCATATTACCAAAGTTAAGCGATATTTATCCCTAACGATGCATTGCAAAGATTTTTTTACCGTCAGAAATTATCGCAGATAAACCTTGCTATTATCAAGGTTTATCGCAAATACGATAAAAAACGAGCGCAATGCATTAATATCGCTGAAAACTCCGCGATATTCATGCATTACCGAGCTAATGCTCTTAGCCATGTTATCCACCTCCCATTGGATAACATGGCTAAGAACTGCTCAGGGCAGCTGTTACTTTTTGGAGATATTCGCGCTTATCTCGAATATTTCCAAAAGTTGATAATAGGAGATAGCGATGTTAGCGACTGTTTCCAGTCGCTAACATCTTGGCATGCCCACTTTGCATGTCATTAGTGATAAATATCACTCACATGCAAAGTGGGACCCAAGATGGTCGCTATCTCCTACTAGCCGTCGCTAACTGGTGTTAGCAACAGCTAGGTAATACAGATATAATTTTATCTCCGCGAAGCGGAGCGCTGTTACAGATATATATCTTGTTTTTGAACGTTAATTTCTCAAAATGCACTGAAGCACATATATTGAGACATAGCAAAGGCACATCGGGCTACCAGTCCCTAATATTTTACCAAGTTTCGTGCAAATCCATTCAGCCGTTCGATTATTATTATTATTTTTTTTTTTTGCCCCGCGGGGCCCTTTTAAAACCTCCACATCAAACCTAGGGGGTCAGCGAGGATCTACTATGCCCCCTTATGGTCATCAGCCGTTCGATTATTATTATTATTTTTTTTTTTTGCCCCGCGGGGCCCTTTTAAAACCTCCACATCAAACCTAGGGGGTCAGCGAGGATCTACTATGCCCCCTTATGGTCATTTGCCCCTTCGCTTTGGCCTCCTCTTGTCTCTCGATCCTACCGAGAGACAAGATGGCGGCCGCTACGTACTGTTTGGAATGTTTACAGACACCGGAGAGCCAATCAGCTTCGCTTCGCAAAGCTCCGTAACGCGAAAAGTACGCGAAGCGGTGCGCTGTTACAGATATATATCTTTTTTTTAACGTTAATTTCTCAAAATCCACTGAAGCACATATATTGAGACCTAGCAAAGGCACATCGGGCTACCAGTCCCTACAATTTTGCCAAGTTTCGTGCAAATCCATTCAGCCGTTCGATTATTATTATTATTATTTTTTTTTGCCCCGCGAGGCCCTTTTAAAACCTCCACATCAAACCTAGGGGGTCAGCGAGGATCTACTATGCCCCCTTATAGTTATTTCCCCCTTTGTTTTGACCTCCTCTTGTCTCTCGATCCTACCGAGAGACAAGATGGCGGCCGCTACGGACTGTTTGGAATGTTGACAGACGCCGGAGAACCAATCAGCTTCGCTTCACAAAGCTCCGTTGCGCGAAAAGTCCGCGAACCAGAGCGCTAACCGGTCCGCTGTTACAGATATATATCTTTTTTTAAACGTTAATTTCTCAAAATCCACTGGAGCACATATATTGAGACCTACAAAAGGCACATCGGGCTACCAGTCCCTACAATTTTGCCAAGTTTCGTGCAAATCCATTCAGCCGTTCGGGCTAAAAGTGAGGCCAACCGCCCTATGGAAAACTCAATGTTAAAAACACGTTTTGGGACCCCCCTTTTTTCTCGGCCCCCACTGGACGAACCCCCCCCAAATTTTCAAGGGCTGCTCAGAAACAAAATGTGCCATTTTCCTGAAAATTTCAGCCGATTCCGTCCACAAACGCCAAAGTTATTAGACATAGAATTTTCAAAAAACCCATAGAGAAAAAATCCTAACTATATATACCTACTGGCGACCGCCAGTAGGTAATATATATATATATATATATATATATATAAATATATACATATATATATATATATATATATATATATATATTACCTACTGGCGGTCGCCAGTAGGTATATATAGTTAGGATTTTTTCCCTATGGGATTTTTGAAAATTCTATGTCTAATAACTTTGGCGTTTGTGGACGGAATTGGCTGAAATTTTCTGGAAAATGGAACATTTTGTTTCTGAGCAGCCCCTGGAAATTTGGGGGGGGTTCGTCAAGGGGGGGCCGAGAAAAAAGGGGGGTCCCAAAACGTGTTTTTAACATTGAGTTTTCCATAGGGCGGTTGGCCTCACTTTTAGCCCGAACGGCTGAATGGATTTCCACGAAACTTGGCAAAATTGTAGGGACTGGTAGCCCGATGTGCCTTTGCTAGGTCTCAATATATGTGCTTCAGTGGATTTTGAGAAATTAACGTTCAAAAAAAGATATATATCTGTAACAGCGGACCGGGCAGCGCTCCGGTTCGCGTACTTTACGCGTAACGGAACTTCGCGTAGCGAAGCTGATTGGCTCTCCGGTGTCTGTCAACATTCTAAACAGTCCGGAGCGGCCGCCATCTTGTCTCTCGGTAGGATTGAGAGACAAGAGGAGGCCAAAACAAAGGGGGAAATGACCATAAGGGGGCATAGTAGATCCTCCCTGACCCCCTAGGTTTAATGTGGAGGCTTTAAAAGGGCCCCGCGGGGCAAAAAAAAATAATTTTTTTTTTTGTTTTTTTTGCGTGGGTAGCGCCCGGTTCGCGAACCGGGAAGCGTTCTGGGCAGCGTACTATAAGGAAAAAAGAATGATAGACTTTTCAAATACTGTATGTTAATTGATTGTTGGTTTTGTTGATTATTTTTTTTTTTTTTTTATTTTTTAAGCAATTATTTATTATTGTGATTGTGTTTCAAAATTTAATAACATTTCTAACATTTAACTAGTTCATGAATTACATATAAAAATGATTAAAGACTCAAACAATTTTTTAATATTACATACAATTTTATTTTTCGGATTGTTTTTCAAAATTTAATAGAACGTCTAGCATTTGACTGTCCGATATGTGTTCTTGTTGAGTGAACATAAGTTCCCACATTTGACCGTCATCATAATGAAGTAAATGATCCACAGATTCTACACATTGAACTAATTCATGGTCCCGTGATTCATCCATGAAATCTGAGTCATCATTGTCCTCAATATCTTTTTCTGTGTTGTTCTCCAGAACAATTTCGAAGGAAACATTCTGCTCACCTTCCATTTTATTGCTGTAATTTGCATAAAAAATAAATATATCAGTAGAGATAGGGCACTGTTGGGTTTAAGTTCAGACAGGTACTTGTGAGTTTATAACAGAGAAGTAATCTATGGGCACTGTATGGTTTCAGGCGTGAAGTAGTACTATTAAAAAGTGCCTGTGAAGAAGCCTAAGTAAATTCATAATTATACCACAGAAACCTAAATCAATCCATTATTATAATAAAGAAGCCTTTCTCAATGTCTAACTCTTACAGAGGGATAGTATATAACTATCTGAAAATGTTTTCAAATTTATAAAATAATATCTCACCTTCTAAAAACAAGTTTAAGTTGTGAGTGAAAATGATCTTGCAATGTAGTTCAGGAAGTAGTAGTCAAAATGGCTGTGTTTCTCTCTCTTCCTTTATATATATTCAGGTACATAGCCAATCAAATGTCAGGTAAAAAAAGTAGAAAATGAAAGTAACATTTTAATTGGTTGTCAATTCCAACACTTCAGATGTGTTTTGAGAAGTAATTTACCTCACGGTATTTAGAGAGGTCTACAGGCTAAACGGCTAAATGGAATTTCAATCAAATTTGTGAAAATGGTAGGCATTGGTATGTAGTATGAGCTAATCTATATTTGGTGAGAGTGTCTCCAGTCGTTTTTCTGTAAATTACTTTCCCACCTTTTTTGATGGTGCGCTTCCCGGGGAGCGCCCCGGTACGGGAACTGGCGAGCGCCCCGGTACGCGAACCTTAAGCGTTACGGGAGTCCACCATTTTGTGTTTCGGTCGACTTAAGATACAAGATGGAGGGCAAATAATGTTCAGAATGGGTAGAAGGGGGCACGGTAGACTTATCTTGACCCCCTAGGTTTTCTGAGGGTGGCTGAGGAGGCTTATATGTGCGAAAAAAAACATATTTTTTTTTTTAATTTCGCGAGGTTAGCTTCCGGTTCGCGTACCGGGTAGCGCCCCGGGGAGCGTACTTTGTTGAAAATTAGTGAAAAATGTTAGAGTAAAATAATAATTGTGAGTGATCAGATGTAGGGTAGCTCTGAGAAGAGCTTTTGGGTTTATGGTACATTTAGGTACTTATAAGTAGGTACCAATGCACAGTCTTAAATTCAGAATGAAAATTCTGTTGCCCTCATCTGAGAAGTGAACTCCATCTCCTCTGTAGATATCTTGCATGTAGTAACGCAAGTTATTGTTGTACAGGGAGCCCATTCCATGGTCTCTCATGTAAGCTGAAACAGATTTGTTTACATGCTTCCTCGACTTCTCAATTTGTGGACAAAATTGGTTTGACCACCTCCATTTCTGTCTTTGGCATATATTTGAATATACCAAGGCAGTCTGAGGAAAAAGTGCCATCAATTGCTCAAAGGTGTCCTTTAAAAGCATTTCCAGACCTACCCCAGTCAAAGTGCCCAAATCATTACCTCCACAGTGCACAATTAACAGGTCAGGTTTTGGCAAATGCATAAAGGTTTTCACCAATGGTATCAATTGGTGACATTTTAATCCTCTGTGGCCAAACCACTTAATTTCCACATCTTGTAAATTGAGGTTAGGTAAATTCCTGTTCTCAGCATACCTCTGAGCCCAATAGATGTAACTATGTCCAACAATCCAGACAGAAAACATGGTGAGAGAAGGTTCTCCTGCAGTCAGATGAAGTGTGGCAATGAAATGGCAGTTGAAAAAATAAGAGTTTAAAATGAAAAAAACTGTGGAGTTTCTGTGTTAATGAAGCAGTAACAGTGATTGGTGGATTTTGATTGCTGAAAACAGAAAGTTAGGGTGCATGG
This sequence comes from Lissotriton helveticus, assembly GCF_964261635.1. Taxonomy (NCBI): domain Eukaryota; kingdom Metazoa; phylum Chordata; class Amphibia; order Caudata; family Salamandridae; genus Lissotriton; species Lissotriton helveticus. The sequence continues at coordinate 1,130,743,397 of NC_136063.1, forward strand.
ATGAGTTGTTTGAAAGATGTATTTTGAGTGGTCAAGAAAAAATCATTAAATGAAAGAATGCACTGGATATGAGGTGCACTGAGAGTTCAGAGTTCAATTGCAACATTGTTGTGTGAACTTGCAAACACCAGAGGTCTTCCAAGAGGTGGTTGCCATGCAGAAAAGGCATGAAATGGCAGAGGGGGGAAGGGTTTTCATTTGAAAAAAAGTGAGGGAAGAGTTTTGATTGGGTGACATGAGAGATATGTGTGAAGAATTACAGCATTTCTGTGCTTTTGATAGCTGCAGACTCTGGAGTGCATACCTTTTGCTCTGCTGAAGACAAATTGGTGTGTTTCTGAGACTGTTTTGAAACTCAAAGTATTTGCTAAGGTGAGACAAGATTTCTTTAATTTAGATAGAGAATAGTGTGCTTTAAGGAGAAAATTATGAAGAAAGTTGTGTTCTTCAAATGTTGCTTTGTCTCAAGTGTTTTACAAATAGATTTTGTTTCTTTGAGAAAATGTAATTGGAGAAAATGTGAAGTATCAGTACTGACAGGGTGTTATTGTGCATAGGAGCTGTGGAGTCTTTTCAAATTATGATTTGAAAATCGTTTTTGAGGAAAATGAATGGTTATAATATTTATGACAAGGACATAATGGTGTATGCTTCATTATAAGGCAATTGAGTGTCTCTGATGTTATTTTTCCCATTTTAATGTAAGACCTTTCTCTGTGGAGCAAATTGCTTGTAAATATGCTCCCACCTGTGCATGGCAAATTTAGATTTTGAATGTTTGTGTTACATAGCTATGTTAAAAGTGACCCAACCATGCTGCAAAGGCAATCAAAAAACGCTTTTATGTGTCTTAAGGACATTTTAAGTCATTTCCCTATGTGCAGTGTTTTCAAATTATGATTTGAAAATCGTTTTTGGGGAAAAGGAATGGTTTGTAAATTTATGACAAGGATATAATGGTGTATGCTTCTTTATAAGGCATTTCAGTGTCTCTGATGTCATTTTTCCCATATTACATTAAAAGACCTTTCCCCGTAGGGCACATTCCTTGTAAATATGCTCCCACCTGTGCATGGCAAATTTAGATTTTGAATGTTTGTGTTACATAGCTATGTTAAAAGTGACCCAACCATGCTGGAAAGGCAATCAAAAAACGCTTTCATGTGTCTTAAGGACATTTTAAGTCATTTCCCTATGTGCAGTGTTTTCAAATTATGATTTGAAAATCGTTTTTGGGGAAAAGGAATGGTTTGTAAATTTATGACAAGGATATAATGGTGTATGCTTCTTTTCAAGGCATTTCAGTGTCTCTGATGTCATTTTTCCCATATTACATTAAAAGACCTTTCCCCGTGGGGCACATTCCTTGTAAATATGGTCCCACCTGTGCATGGTAAATTTCGATTTTGACTGTTTGAGTTACATAGCCATGTTAAAAGTGACCCAAAAACTTGCAAAGGCTTTAAAAAAAACACTTTCATGTGTCTTAAGGACATTTTAAGTCATTTCCCCCCGGGTGCAGTGCTTTCAAATTATGACTTGAAAATCGTTTTTGACGTAAAGGAATGTTGTTAAAATTTATGTGCGCCATATGCCCCCAAATTTCTTTTTCAGGGGTGCAGCAGGGTGTTATTGAGACACCCCTGCACCTTTGGAAAAATTCCTAATTTGCGATGAGCTAATTGCTAATCGCAAATTGCACCTTCATTCCTATGGGCCTCCTGGCCCATGGAAATGAATGAGTAATTTGCAATTAGCAATTTGCTCATTGCAAATTAGGAATGGTAAAGAATCGCTATTTATTCCTTAAAATTCGCTATTTAGGAAATGCAAAATAGTTTGATGATACATATGGTAGTTCATCTCTAACAAGATAAGAAGCATAGGGATAGATTTATGATGACTGGCACAATGAAGTGGACATAACTTACTTCATTGGTAGGCCTTTACATGTATTATCTCCTCTGTATTGTTCATCAAGTGTAACTTTGATCTGAACTCCTGAGTAGGCCTCACCTTAAACAAACCTCTGGATAGGCCACACCTTATCGTCATCCTGAATTAATCATTTAAAATGCTAGGGACAGATTTATGATAGGTGTATGCCTCTTTTGCGCCACTGTGCGTCACTTTTCTGATGCAGCGGCGGTGCAAAAGATTTGCTATGAGGCGACAAAATTACAAATTGATGCATTTAGGCAGATGTGTCATGGTGTAAAAAAAACGTGCCACATGAAACCGATGCAGCAGTGATGCAAAAGATGCACCATGTTGCAAGACATGCCTCACTTGGGGCTATATGTATCAAGCTAATTAGCATTCGCAAAGGCCTAAATTCTGCGAATTTCAGCCTTTGCGAATGCTAATTAGACAAATGGTATGTATCAAACAAGTTTGATGCAAAATAAGGAATAGCAAAATTTGCTATTCCTTATTTTGCGATTGCACTGAAGGATTTGCAAATTTTGCGATTCTTTAAATGCAATGTATCAAACAAAAAATATTCAAAAAATGCCATTAAGGATTTGCAAATTACCACCAACTTCTAGTTGGTGTTAATTTGCGAATTCTTTTCAAAAAGCTTTTTTTCCAAAAAACAAAAGGTGCCATATGACGCCCATACATGCCCTTAGGGCATGTATGTGCGCCATATGCCCCCAAATTTCTTTTTGAGGGGTGCAGCAGGGTGTTCTTGAGACACCCCTGCACCCTTGGAAAAATTCCTAATTTGCGATGAGCTAATTGCTAATCGCAAATTGCACCTTCATTCCTATGGGCCTCCTGGCCCATGGAAATGAATGGGTAATTTGCAATCAGCAATTTGCTCATTGCAAATTAGGAATGGTAAAGAATCGCTATTTATTCCTTAAAATTCGCTCTTTAGGAAATGCAAAATAGTTTGATGATACATATGGCGGTTCATCTGTAACAAGATAAGAAGCTTAGGGATACATTTATGATGACTGGCGCAATGAAGTGGACATAACTTACTTCATTGGTAGGCCTTTACATGTATTATCTCCTCTGTATTCTTCATCAAGCGTAACTTTAATCTGCAATCCTGAGTAGGCCTCACCTTAAACAAACCTCTGGATAGGCCACACCTTATCGTCATCCTGAATTAATCATTTAAAATGCTAGGGACAGATTTATGATAGGTGTATGCCTCTTTTGCGCCACTTACAAAACACTGCCCACGGGGAAATGACTTAAAATGTCCTTAAGACACATGAAAGTGTTTTTTTAAAGCCTTTGCAACTTTTTTGGGTCACTTTTAACATGGCTATGTAACTCAAACAGTCAAAATCTAAATTTACCATGCACAGGTGGGAGCATATTTACAAGGAATGTGCTCCACGGGGAAAGGTCTTTTAATGTAATATGGGAAAAATGACATCAGAGACACTGAAATGCCTTATAAAGAAGCATACACCATTATGTCCTTGTCATAAATTTACAAACCATTCCTTTTCCCTAAAAACGATTTTCAAATCATAATTTGAAAACACTGTACATGGGGAAATGACTTAAAATGTCCTTAATTCAAAATTTGCTATTCCTTATTTTGCGATTGCATTGAAGGATTTGCAAATTTTGCGATTCCTTAAATGCAATGTATCAAACAAAAAATATGCAAAAAATGCCATTAAGGATTTGCAAATTACCACCAACTTCTAGTTGGTGGTAATTTGCGAATTCTTTTCAAAAAGCTTTTTTTCCAAAAAACAAAAGGTGACATATGACGCCCATACATGCCCTTAGGGCATGTATGTGCGCCATATGCCCCCAAATTTCTTTTTGAGGGGTGCAGCAGGGTGTTCTTGAGACACCCCTGCACCCTTGGAAAAATTCCTAATTTGCGATGAGCTAATTGCTAATCGCAAATTGCACCTTCATTCCTATGGGCCTCCTGGCCCATGGAAATGAATGGGTAATTTGCAATTAGCAATTTGCTCATTGCAAATTAGGAATGGTAAAGAATCGCTATTTATTCCTTAAAATTCGCTATTTAGGAAATGCAAAATAGTTTGATGATACATATGGCGGTTCATCTGTAACAAGATAAGAAGCTTGGGGATACATTTATGATGACTGGCGCAATAAAGTGGACATTACTTACTTCATTGGTAGGCCTTTACATGTATTATCTCCTCTGTATTCTTCATCAAGCGTAACTTTAATCTGCAATCCTGAGTAGGCCTCACCTTAAACAAACCTCTGTATAGGCCACACCTTATCGTCATCCTGAATTAATCATTTAAAATGCTAGGGACAGATTTATGATAGGTGTATGCCTCTTTTGCGCCACTGTGCGTCACTTTTGTGATGCAGCGGTGGTGCAAAAGATTTGCTATGAGGCGACAAAATTACAAATTGATGCATTTAGGCAGATGTGTCATGGTGTAAAAAAAACGTGCCACATGAAACCGATGCAGCAGTGATGCAAAAGATGCACCATGTTGCAAGACAGGCCTCACTTGGGGACATATGTATCAAGCTAATTACCATTCGCAAAGGTCAAAATTCTGCGAATTTCGGCCTTTGCGAATGCTAATTAGATAAATGGTATGTATCAAACAAGTTTGATGCAAAATAAGGAATAGCAAAATTTGCTATTCCTTATTTTGCGATTGCACTGAAGGATTTGCAAATTTTGCGATTCCTTAAATGCAATGTATCAAACAAAAAATATGCAAAAAATGCCATTAAGGATTTGCAAACTACCACCAACTTCTAGTTGGTGGTAATTTGCGAATTCTTTTCAAAAAACTTTTTTTCCAAAAAACAAAAGGTGCCATATGACGCCCATATATGCCCTTAGGGCATGTATGTGCGCCATATGCTCCCAAATTTCTTTTTCAGGGGTGCAGCAGGGTGTTCTTGAGACACCCCTGCACCTTTGGAAAAATTCCTAATTTGTGATGAGCTAATTGCTAATCGCAAATTGCACCTTCATTCCTATGGGCCTCCTGGCCCATGGAAATGAATGGGTAATTTGCAATTAGCAATTTGCTCATCGCAAATTAGGAATGGTAAAGAATCGCTATTTATCCCTTAAAATTCGCTATTTAGGAAATGCAAAATAGTTTGATGATACATATGGCGGTTCATCTGTAACAAGATAAGAAGCTTAGGGATAGATTTATGATGACTGGCGCATCACCAGGGATGTGCCAGTCATCCTGCGCCGCTGTTCCGCCACCCATGGTGTGCTGCATTTACAATGCGGCGCAGCATGGGGCAAAAATGGCACAGATGCGTGACGCATCTGTGCCGTAAAGGTGGCGCATTGCTGGAGTTGTATCGCAAGTGCGATGCAGCTCCAGCAAGGCTCAGGGGTGCCCCATCTCCACAATGTTGCGTCAAGACCTATGCCTGCTTAAAGCAGGCGCAGGGTTTTGACGCAGCTTTTTCCTATCTGATTGTAAATGCGGCACACCATGGGTAGCAGAGCAGTGGTGCACGTTAACTGGTGCATGCCTGGGGATGTGCCATTTAACATAAATCTGCCCCTTTACATTTAAGTATGTGCAGGGGACACAGAGTCGGTGAGGCTTATCCAAGGTTAAGAAGAGATGAGTCCTGTTCACTGAAAAATTAGACATAGGCTTCACCTGCTCAGCATCGCTGGACATGGCTAAATAATAGCTGCAAAATGTTACTCTTGTTAAACAATTTTACTATTATAATCTCTGAGATTTGTCTCTTACTCTGCAACATCTCATTGTTGTTATCTTTCTTTAAAGATAAAGACAACATCAACATGAGCGACAATCAGCAATCAGTTTATTTTGACCTCATCATTGAACTCGTAATTGAAACATCAGTGGATGTTGATCCCTTGGATGATTTAAATCCTGAGGATGAAGAAGAACGTGATGAGGATGCAGATTTGTCCGAATTATATGACATAGGGTGGGAAGCTGACCTGCTTGAGCCTAGGGAACTATAAACATTTATTTTTAAAATTTATAATAAATAAAAAGTAAAAATGTAAACCGTTTAATTTAAAAATAAAGACACCTTCAAAAACAGGTTATGTGTAGTGTCTTCAATAAAATATTAAAATATGCTCATAAAATTAGATCAGATTCACATATAAAATAGCACAGGTAACATGAATATAAATTCCATTTCTTTTCTGCTATTTTTGTATTCTAAATTTGCCAAGCACTAAAAAATCTTCCATGTAAAAATGTCAAGTAGTGTTTTAAGTTTTTGATTACTGTTATTGATGTACTATTGGGTAATAGTGGTTAATAACATTTTTTAATATATTTTACCACAGATTCAACTGCAGATCATTTCAACATTTCACCATGCCAACGAAAGAAAGACTGAGAAAGGCTGCAAAACGTCAAAGACAGCAGGTGAATGAAAAAAGCAGCAGTCCTCTAACAAAAAGATTTGTAAAGTCACCAAGAAAACACCGGGTAAGAGTACAAAAACATTCATAAGAAATATTTGTAGTAAAAAAAATATTACTACAGAAAATGTTTCAGTCCAGAAAAAGAGAAGCAATTCAAACGGAAAGGAAAGGCCAATCAAAAATGTTACTGCTAGAGCAAGAGATAACTCTGTGCATGATAGTAGAAGGAAACAACAGTTTAGGGACATTCGTAAACGAATGTTCCGCAACAGGATAATTGGCAATTTGTTAAAAAATATTAAGAAAGGTCAACAGAAAGTGCTTTTTTATAGGAGAAAAAAAAAAGTTGAGAAAGTTATTGATCAGGCATTTGAAATTAAACGTAAGTTATTTATTTTGATAATCAATAGAATTAGGAAGCTAAACAAGGCAATTTATGATTTCAAAAGAAATAGTAGATGGAAGAGAATAGTTAATCGTAGTAATTTTTGTGAAGTTTTTTCTGGAGAATGGATGCATAGTTCAAGCTGTGAGGCATTTTTTAATGAGGAGAGTTATTTCCAGGATAATGATTTGGTGCATGCAGTTGACACCAGTGGTCGTGCTTATGAAGTGAAAGATGGTTGTCCAGTTGAAAAAGAAAAACTTGTGACAACAGAGGCAGAAGAGGTGTTAGGTAATGAGGTTTTAGGAAGACGTGCTAAGGGTCCTGTGTACACCTGGAAGTGTAGTAGTATTTGCAGTGTGCGACAGGATTCCATCAATTTGCTTTGTGATTTTGTACGGTCATTTAATAAGAAAAGTTTGAAGCAGAAAATGAGGTTGTTGCAAGAATTAGATCCTTGCAGAGTGAGAGAAGTGACAGGTTTGCATGGTCATTCACTGGCTTGTCTTTCCAGGAGAGTATGCCAGAGTGTTTTTCATCATTTCAGGATGCTAGCAGTGCATCATAATAAAGTGAGGAAATTAGTTAGAATGTTGTATTATGCTAAGAGTCCAGCAATTATGCTTAAACAATTATGCGCTGCTCTTTTGCATGGTTCTGAAATAGATGTGAAGAATATATGTGAAGAAATTGAGTTTTGTTACTTTGGAAGTAAAGAGGAGAATGTTGAAATTGACCAAGAAGAAGCGGGTAATGTGGAAGATAGTGTACAGGTTTCCAGTACAGATAATTTCCAGAGGGAAATTGCGACGTTTCAGGTCAAATCAAGTGAGAGGCCAAATTTCACTTGTGTGTGTTGTCGACGCACTTATTATAAGAATCAGACTAAGTTAGTGGATTTATATGCAAAAAGTGAAAGGGAAAATAATAGTGAATGGAAGGATTTCACAACATACTTGATGGTAGAAAATTGTTTTGATTTGGGATTGGATCAACGTGTGTGTACTTATTTTTGTTGCAAATTAAATCAAAACCAGATGCCTGCTAGAGCAGTTCATAATAATCTGGAATTGGTTGAGATTCCTTCTGAATTGAAGGATTTAAATACTTATGAATCTATTTTGATTCAAAGTATCCATCCCTTTCAGGCTATTGTAAGAATGGAGCCAAAGACAGGGAAATTGCCTCCATCAGATTTACAGAGAGGATTAAAGGGAAGAGTTGTTTATTTGCCTCTAGATTTGAAGAAAAACATTAACACAATTGGAGTAGAAAAAGTGGAAGAGGAACCTCTGGTTATCTTAGTTAATGGGGTTCCGACAAAGAATAAGAAAATATGGCAAGATTTAGTGGATGTTAGGAAAGTTAAAAAGGCAACATTGTATTTGAAAAAAAATAATAAATACTATAAGAATGTATATGTTGCAGAAGAGGAAGTAAGTGAGGAAGAGGATAGCGATTTGTGTGCTGGTCAAATTGAGAAAGTAGAACCCTCTACTAGTGAAGAAATATATGAACATTATAGTGTTCATCCTTTGCATTCCAAGGAAGTCATGGGGAATGCTATTGAGTTGTTTCAAATGAAACAAGCCAAAGGGAGTCCCATTAGTGTTTGGGAGGAAAGTTTGGAAGCTCGGTGTTTCCCACAGCTTTTTCCAACAGGTCAGGGAGGAAGATATGATGAGCGACCTCATCAAATTCCTGCTTCTGAATACCGGACTTTGCGATTGTATGCAGGAGATGCTAGGTTTCGACAATGCATTCCTTATTTGTTTCATCTCCTGTTTGAAAGCGATCTGTCTGGACTGTCATATGCAGTGAACCACATCTTGAAAAGTGGTATACACATGCAAAACATCTCGGCAAGTGACTTTATGGATAAAGTCAATGTCCAAGACAGTATTTTGGATTCTCACCTGATTAATCTCATGGCGTGTCAGCGTGGTACTAATGAGTACTGGTACCGTCGTCATGGTGATTTAAAATGTATGCTGAGGAACTTAGGAACTCCCACATGGTTCCTCACTCTGAGCTGTGCCGAGTATGGCTGGGAAGACTTACTTGAATTTCTACGAGAGGCAAATGCTAACGTAGAAAACATCGAATTCAAGACACCCGGAGAACTGTGCTCTTTGGATCCAGTCAATGTATGTAGGTACTTCAATCATAGATTTGATGCTATGATGTCTTTCATCATGAATAAGAAGAATCCACCTCTTGGAGAGGTGTTGGATTTCTTCTGGAGAAAGGAGTACCAAGCAAGAGGTGCTCCTCATATACATATGTTGCTGTGGATCAAGGATGCACCTAAATTTGGAACGGATCCAGAAGACTCAGTGATGAGTTTTATACAACAGTATTCTACGTGTGCTATTCCAAACGCAAAGGAGAAGAAAAGCCTAAGAGAAAAAGTTCTGCGTTTCCAAAGCCATCGATGTGGAAAGTACTGTCGTCGTAAATTCCGAAACAAGGACAAGTTCTACACCAAATGTCGTTTCGGCTTTCCACGACCGGTGATTTCTAAAGGAAGAGTAAACAGTTTGATGTCTTCGCTGCGACATAATGTGATGAAGAAATCACCTAAAAACACATACAATTTGAAGAGGAACGAAGAGTCCAAGTACATCAACGACTACAACCCGGTGATTTTGTCCATGTGGAATGCTAACATGGATATACAGTTTGTGGCTGATAACTGTATGGCTGTGGCTCGGTATGTGACGTCTTACATCACCAAAAAAGAGAAGACAGAATTGAAGGATATGTGGGAGGACATTTCCCATGAAAAGAGCCTCAGCAAGAAGTTGTACAGTTTCAGTCTGAAGATGTTGTCGCATCGAGAAATTGGAGCGTACGAATGTTCTGACCGGTTGTCTTCAGCAAGTCTCTATGCCAAGTCCAGGAGTATCGTTTGGGCGAGTCTTGGTCTTGCTGCAACGCGTAATCGAGTTCTCAAACCTGTGCGGGAAATTGAGTATTTGGCGGAAAAGGAGCCAAACAGTACCGACATTTTGAAGACCAACATATTGGATACATATTATCCAAATCGAAGCATTCACCTCGAGAATGTTTGTTATATGAGGTTCTTCAAAATTACATATTCAAGAGGAACATCAAAGAAGATACTGAGAAAGGAGTGTATGCTGTAATAGGCAGTGAGGGATGTCTGGTCAAGCAAAGAAAATGCCACTTGGTAAAGCATCGAAAATTGAGTGGCGAATCTCCTGAAAAAAAGGAGTTTTTCTATTTAGCACTTTTGCAACTTTTCAAGCCTTGGCGTGCAGAAGAGGAACTGCTTGGAGATTTTCTCTCTTACGAAGACTCTTTGAATGCCGCCAAGGAGACCATAGAATGTCCTGCTTTTCCCAAATATGTAGAAATGTTGAATGCGGAAATTGAGCAGGAAGCAATGATTGCAGCCGAGATTGCCAGAGACAGTTCTCAGGACAGTCAGAGTTCTGCTTCATTGAGTCAGGATCCACTAGGAGAACCTGTTATCGAAAATGAAGCTGCCACTGCTATGAATGAAGTGGAAAGAGCCATGGCACATGCTCAGGAGGATGCGGTTAACTTAGAAGAGTTGGAAAGACAACTCAACGTTGAGCAGAGGAAAATATATGACGAAGTTACCATGCAAATTGATCATGGATTAAGTCATGACAAGAAAGAGTGCTCATGTACGTCGTTGAAGCCTGTCCGACTGTACGTGAGTGGAGAAGCGGGAACTGGAAAAAGTTTCCTTAGTAAAGCAATTTCATGTTATTTGCAGGAAAGGACAGAGTCATCGCTGTCTTGTGTTGTCACCGCTCCAACTGGACTGGCAGCATATAACATTAAAGGGATTACTTTACATCGTTTACTGATGCTGCCAGTGGAGCATGACAACAAATTACAATATCACAAGCTATCTGGAGATGCTTGTTTTGAAGTTTCAAGAATCTTGAGGAAAATGAAACTTCTTATCATTGACGAAGTAAGCATGCTTTCCAATGTCATGCTTGCCTTTGTGCATTTGAGAATGCAAGAAGTTCTCAAAACAGAGTATGATGTGTTATTTGGTGGCAAACACATCATTGTTTTCGGAGATCTTCTGCAGCTGACACCAGTGAAAGGGCAACCTGTGTTCAAAATGCTCACGCATGAAGATACCAGGAAGTGCCTAGGCAGCATTGGCAACGTCAATATATGGTTAAACTTCAATTATGCTGAACTGCATGAAAATATGCGTCAGGCGAAGGATGAAGTTTACAAGACTATTCTACAAGATGTTAGAATTGGAAAAGTGACCGAGCATGGGAAAGAAGCTTTACATGCACGATTACTGTCAAATTTATATCCAGAACAAGATGTTGTGCCTGAGAATATTTTTCAGAAAATTACTGAGAAGAAATCTGGAATATGTTTGATGCCAACTCTTGCAGAATGTGCCAAATTCAACAACAAAATGTTGCATTTAGAAAAGCAAGAGATTGTGAAACTGGAAGCTATTGACAGAGTAGAGCATATGGGATCAACAATTATTTTGTCTGAGAATCTGAAAACAAAATTGGATTCATTAGAGAAGAGTTTGCTTCTAAAAGATTTTTCTGTTCGCCGTAAGCAGTTTCCTGTTTGCTTAGCATATGCGGTGACAATCCATAAATCGCAAGGTTTAAGTGTAGACAGTGCATTGGTGAATATTGGCAGTTCTGTGTTCAAGGAGGGTATGGCATATGTGGCATTGTCACGAGTTAGAACTTTATCGGGATTGTACTTGATTGAGTGTGATGTCACAAACATTTGTGCGGATCTAGATTGTGTTAAGGAATACAATAGGTTAAGAAGAGAGTATGCGCCACATTTGCCTCAATATCCTTTGTTTGAGAAACGTGTGGTAGGCCGGGAACGAAGAAATGTGACCAATACTGGGGAGGTTGTAGCAAAAAGACGAAAAGTTGATGAACCTGAAATTATAAGCAGAAACAAAAAGGATTCTGTTCAAGATGTTGTTGGTTTTCAATTTGAAAACAGTTCTGGTGTCAACTGCTATGCTAATGTAGTGGTTAATGTTTTGTTTTCTCTAGAAAATGTACAAGAAGAGATTGTGGTCAAATCTGATCAAAGATTTTGCAGTTTGTTAAATTCTGTCTTAGAAAAATGTAGCACTGATAGAACAAACATAGGAAGTGTGTCTGAAATTCGAAATCTGTTAGACAGATGTTCAGGCCAAACACAATTCTCTCAAAATATTCAGCAAGATTGTCAGGAGTTTTTAATGTATATGCTTGATGTATTGCATGCTGAAGGTGTAGATGTAGATCAACTGTTTGGGCTTTCTTATCAATGGCAGCATGACTGCGAGAACTGTATGGTATCAAGTACTACTAGTGTAGACTCAGAAAGATTTATATATTTAACTTTGCCAGACAGTAAATCAGTCTCCTTTAATAAGCTAGTAAAAGCAGCTGATCACAACATGGAGTGTAGCCAATGTAAATCTGAAATGATGTCCACATTATTTATACGAACATATGGCCAGTATGTCATTTTAATGTTCCAACGATGTAGGCCTGATGGAACAAAATTGACAACTTTAATTAAAAATTTTGTGGCTTCGCAGTTGTCAATATCAGGAAGGACTTTTGTAACTGCAGCAATTATATATCATGACGGTCCTTCAATAACATCAGGACATTACACAGCTTATTTAAAGTCTAGAAATGGCTGGTCATTCTGCAATGATTCTGTTTTAATTTTCCAAAAAAAATTGCCGTATGACCTTAAAAACTCTTACCTGGTGTTTTTAAAACCAAAATTTTAGGGAAAGAATCTCGGGATGTGCTCTGAGGAATTTCAAGAAGTTCTAATGGCTCCTACACGATTTGGCCTTGAGGATAAGTGTAGTTCAGAGACATAGCTTCTAACCATAAGACTGGACGTCATGGAGAAATAAGTGCACTTTGAATGAGTTCAGAAAAACGATTTCTTTTTATAAGCTAATTGAAGCAGCCAATCAAAACATAGAGTAGAGGGAATGTAAGTCTGCAATGCTGTCTACTGTTTTACATTGCTTTGTGATTAAAAGTGATGTAGAGAATTAAATAATTGTAGTAGTCATAGAGGTAGTGTAAGTCTGCTTCATAGTAAGCAGTATCAGTGTCATAGGAAATGTAGAACATGACTGAGGAAGAAGGGGAAGATATTACTAGTCCAGGATTGTGAAAATGATCTTCAACATTTTAATTCTGAAAGTTGCGGAAATGCCAAATGACGGGATTGGCTTACAAGAAATCCAAGAGTTATAAATGGCTCTGACAAGATTTGGCCTTGTGGAAACTTGTGGTAGAGAGCAAGAAGTCATTTATTGTATGTAACCTGTTTTTCAAAACGATGGAGGTTTTCTTTCAGAAAGTGGCGGGCTGAAAGTAATAACAGCACAACAGAGTGTAAGCTGTTCATAGGACATCCTTTGACGTCATGGAAAGTAAGTTAACTTTAAGGAGTTCTGAATTCTGATTTGTTATGTTGTATGGGTTTTTTAAACACAATCATTTTGATTGTGTTTTTTTTCCCCCGCTGTTATATGATGAATACCTTCAAGTCACTGTTTTTAGTGAAATTTGATACATTCTGAGAACAGCAAAAATAAACCATTTAACATGTATAATTAATTCTGTACTGTTTCCATTTATGATGTACATTTAGAACTGTGTAGGAGGCATGGAGAAGGAGAGGCTTCTGTAAGTGTCAAAGTTCTTGCATACAGTGCTCATATTCTACGTAGTCTTTCATATGATAGACTACATTTCCACAATGAGATACCTAAGCAAAGGAAACACAGGTCATATGATTGTGGAATGAGCAAAAAAATGTGCATGTTTTTCAATTATATTACCTGTGTTTCCTAACATTACACACCACATTGTGTAGATGAGGTTTAGGCCTGTTCCTGGAGACAGAGGAGGTCTGACATTTGTTCAAGAGTGCAGTGGACATTAATCACTTCATTGGTAGGCCTCCACATGTATTATGTCCTCTGTTCTCTTCAAACAACTCAAAATTTCATTTGGAACCCTGAGTAGGTCTCACCTCAAACAAACCTCTGGATAGGACACATCTTATTGGCATCCTGAAGCAATCATTTAAAATGTTAGTGTCTTGCGACACTTTTCTGAGACAACAGCAGTGCAAAAGATGCACCATGTTTTAAGATAGGCCTCACTTCATCTGCATCAAGATACTGTTAGTTTAAAATGTATATCTTTAGGACTGTGTAGGGGGCCTGGAGAAGCAGAAGCTTCTGTCAGTGTCAAAGTTGTTGAAAAACTGTTTGTCCTTCAATCTTTTCCCTTGTCTTTTGTAATTTTTAAATACATGTTTTAATATTTTTCAAATGTCTGTTCTCTCTTTCACAGATTGAAAGTATAAAAACAAAAAGTGAGTAATTTAACGACAATTATAAGGTAAATGTTTTGTATTCTTTTCGTTACATTTCTATCACATTCACCTACTATTAGTTCCACAGCTTTATTTCTTTAACCCTCAGTTTCCTGCCTTTGCTACTTTCCTCATTCCTTTCCTCTTTTACCTACTTACTCAACTCCTTCCACTCTTTTTCTCAGTCCCTCTCTTATCATAGTTCCTCACTCTTGTTCACTCACTCCGTCTCTATTACTCTTAGTGTCTTTGACTGATCACTTTTTCACTACTTGTTCATAATGCTTTCTCTGTGTAGTTGAAGCACACTAAGGGGCATATTATGAACACAGCCAATAAAATTATTGCTGTTTTTATTGGCAGAAAACTGGTGCAAAAGTGGTTTTAGCGGCAGTTTTCTGCCGCAAAAGCGGCTTTGGTGACATATTTCTGCCGATAAAAGCTGCAAAACATTTATTGCCTATGTTGATGATATGGCTCTATGTTATTTACATTTCTTTGCTGTTTCAATTAATCTTTTTCTGTTATTTTTTGTTTTCTGTTTTCTATTTTTTCTCTCTGTTATTCCCCATGTTTTAATCTTATTTTGAACATTCACTCACATTCTCCAAGAAACTCTTCTTTGTTATTGTTCTACTCTCTTTTTTTTGCTTTCACTTCCTTATCTATTTTGTTTTCCACAATTATACCCTCTTCCGTCTTTTCTTCGGTAAATAGATCTATTAAACAGTATCTCTGGTTTACTCCCTATAGCTGTCTTTCTTTTAACATCACTCTCTGTTTACTTTCCTTATACTTACTCTTCTTTTTTTATTTTTTTTTATTTTTTGGGTTCGCTCCCGGTTCGCGAACCGGGAAGCGAACTAGGAAGCGAACTAAAAGAAATAGAGCTTGCTAGAGTGCTAAACATTCTAGCAATTTTTTTTGAAAGGGGAGGTAGTTCTGAAAATAACTTTTTTTTAATGTTTTTGTTGTTTTATATTTTTTTTTATTTTTTGAACATTTTTTGTTTTTTTTGTATTTTTTGAACAATTTTATATTTTTTTTGGTTTTTTTGGGGGGGGGGAAACAACAAAAAACAGGCATTGAAAAGGGCTCAACAGGAGCAAAAAAAAATTACTGTGTGGGGCGGTTAGGGCAATTATGATTGTTATAAGCCAGGTTGATGGAATTAATACTCATGTTGCCACATGATATCAATGCACCGCAGTGCAGACAAGTAAATTTCATATGCCCAAAATTATCCTGGATGTTTGGCACGGTTTCCCGTGCCTCTGCTGCTGTCAATGATATTAACGAGGTTGACCTGGCCACAGGAGTTGCTGTTGGGTTTTGTTCCATGACACGAATTTCCGCCCGGCTGTAATTGAGTGGATGCCTTCTGCTCATGTGCCGATGCATGGTATAGTTCCCATAGCTTTACTTTTTATCAGTCCCTCTTGATAATTTGTCTTTGCAAATGAGGCAGGTGACATACCTCGCATTCACTTTCTTCTGCCCTGGAGGGAGTGAAAAAAACTGCCAAATGAAACTGGCTTTCCTATGGGAAACCCGGGGCACCTCTTCCAAGAACTGTGGTCCTTCTCTCTCCTCTTCCTCTATTTCTTCCTCTTCCTCCTCTGTGTTGGTGATGACCTGGGGAGGTGGTCCTCTCTTCCCATGAGGAGGTGGAGGTGGTGGTGGGGGTGCACCAGCTGAAGCAAGTACTGAAGCCATTGCTCTATTATGAATAAAGGTCTTCCTCTCACAATGATGAAAGTCAGAGTGAGGAAAGAAGGAGGGGTTTTCATCATTTGGGAAAAACAATAGTTCTAAACCAATAAAAAGTGTTATTTTTAGGTCACCTGACCTAGCCTTACATGATTATGAAACCAAAAGTTAAATGAACCAATGAAAAGTTTTATTAACAAGTCACATGACCTCTCACGCTTATGTTATGCGCTGCGGAACGTGCCCCGGATCGCTTCCGGGTCGCTGCGGTTCGCGCCTCGGTTCGCGCACCGGAGCACTTCCGGGTGCGCGAACGCGGCGCGTCATAAGACGCATTACGCGGCAACGCGATACGTCGCGCTTTCGCGACGCGCCGCGGATCGCTTCCGGGGAGCTGCGCTTCGCGCCTCGGTTCGCGCACCGGAGCATTTCCGGGTGCGCTAACGCAGCGCGTCATAAGACGCATTACGCGACAACGTGATACGTCGCGCTTCCGTGACGCGTCACGATGTTGATTTCTAACGCGGCAGTTGCGCTAACGGAACGTTTACCGGTTCGCGGACCGGGTCGCGGCATTAAATTGAGGTAACGGAAAGCTTCCCGGTTCGCGAACCGGGAGCGAAACAAAAAAAATATTTAAAAAAAAATTATTAATAAACATATAAAATATATTTTTGGATTTAAAGAAGAATACATTTTACAGCTATAGATATTAGCTTTTAAAAAACCAATGAAATTCACTGAAAAAACCATAGGTTATAGACCATATATAGTTAGGGATTAGCATTTAAAAAACCTTATTTTACTCACACAAAACCATTGAAATTCCATATATAGTTAGTTGTACTAACTATATATCGCGCACCCGCAATCCACTGCTGATCATGTCACATATTACATCATTCATGACATGGTCAGTGACATCACTGATGACATCACTGATGACATCTCAAATGACATCACTGATGACATCACTGATGACATCTCAAATGACATCACTGATGACATCACTGATGACATCTCATTTGACATTACTGATGACATCACTGATGACATCATTCATGTGATAATACGATGAACTTCTTCAGACTCTAAAATAACCTTAGATACACTCAGTGTAAACAGACACTCACAGACTGTCACTCATCCATGGAGTTACTCACACACCTACTCAGTCATGCAAAGAATCAATTACACCTCCATTTCCTCAACTATACAGTTATACATACCTTACTTATTCAAACATATACTAACACATATTTACTCTCTTTTACAATCCCTGATACAAGTTCACAATGATCAATACAGCCACTCACACATTCACTGGCTCTTATGCACAGTTATTCATATATGTCAACTCTCACATGTACTGTGTTTTACATATGTACTTACTTTGACATGTAGCACTGAGATATCCATTCACTCACCAATGCACTCAGTCAACCGCCCATACAGCTGTTTCCACATGCACTTTTGAACCCATATATCTAGTGAATCAACTGCTTACACATCTATGCACAGAGTCATACACCTCCCAGCCACCCACACACACACTCAGTCTCCCATACAAATACTTGGGCAACCAATCAATAACCCATATACTTACTCATATAGCTACTGATGAACACATGCAGCAGTTTACAGAACAACAGACATAATGATGCACAAATTAAGACAGTTTACTCACTAACCCATGCACTCAGTGACACACATTTAATCAGTCACTCATACAGTCAGTCACGCACCTATTAAATCCTTCATCCAGACACTTATACATCCACTCATTCTTCAATATGTAAGACATTTGAGATGTCATCAGTGATGTCATCAGTGATGTCATTTGAGATGTCATCAGTGATGTCATCAGTGATGTCACTGACCATGTCATGAATGATGTAATATGTGACATGATCAGCAGTGGATTGCGGGTGCGCGATATATAGTTAGTACAACTAACTATATATGGAATTTCAATGGTTTTGTGTGAGTAAAATAAGGTTTTTTAAATGCTAATCCCTAACTATATATGGTCTATAACCTATGGTTTTTTCAGTGAATTTTCAAGGTTTTGTAAATGCTAATTCCTAACTATATATGGTCTATAACCTATGGTTTTTTCAGTGAATATATATATATATATATATATATATATATTCTCTGAAAAAACCGTAGGTTGGACACATGTTATAGTTAGCTGGACATTTCACTCATATAAAACCATTGAAATTCCCCCGTTACAGTTAGTTCAGCTAACTATAACTCGCGCGCCCACAATGCACTGCTGATGACGTCACATATTACATCACTCATGACATGGTCAGTGACATCACTCATGACATCACTGATGACATCTCAAATGACATCACAGATGACATCACTGATGAAATCATCCAGTGAATGGGTGTTTTTCTGAAAATTAAATATGTTTTATATATGTATATGTGAAGGTTGATGGAAGAAGAAATGGGTATATAAGTGTATAAATGGCTGCTTTTTTGGTGAAAAATAGATTGTATAACTGACTGATTAAGTGTATCTTAATGAATACATGGGTTAGTGAGTAATGTTTAAATATATACATTTCTGTATCAGTCTCTCACTTCCTGTATAAGTGGCTGCATGTGTTGGTGAGTAGCTATATGAGCGATACATGAGTGTCTATATAGGTTATTGTTTGTTTGATTATCAGTAGGAGTGTCTGAGTGTTTGAGTGTCTGTATGCTTCGTTGGGAGGTCTTACATAGTGCATAGATGCATGAATGAGTGACTTCCTGCTTGTATGTGTTGAAGGCAGCATAAGTGCAGGACTGTATGGGTGGATGAGTGTGTGTGGTTAGTAGCTATATATGTAATTTTTGTTTTCTGTATGGGTGGATGATGTATATATGGGTGTGTTAGTGAATGAATGACTGTTTTAATAGTGTATTTGTGAGTAAGTGCATATGTTTTAAACTAGTACATATGAGTTATGTGTGAGTAACTCTATGGATGAGTGTCGGTGTGTAACAGGATGATCAGGATGTATCAGTGTATGAGTACATATGATGAGTGAGTACATGTATGAGTGACTGTATATGTCTGTTGATGAATGAGTGGATGAGTGTATAGATCTTGGAATTACTAAATAGGTGTGTTGTAAGTGGCATTGGTATGTCTATTGTATTGAAAATGTTATTTTCTATTTTTGAATTTGTGTAATAAAAGTTAAATTAGGGTGAGAGAAGATCTGCCACTCTTCCACAAGGATGATGTCATCAGTGATGTCATCAGTGATGCCATTTGAGATGTCATCAGTGATGTCATGAGTGATGTCACTGACCATGTCATGAGTGATGTAATATGTGACTTCATCAGCAGTGCATTGCGGGCGCGCGAGTTATAGTTAGCTGAACTAACTAAATTTCAATGGTTTTATATGAGTGAAATGTCCAGCTAACTATAACATGTGGTCAACCTACGTTTTTTTCAGTGAATTTCAAAGGTTTTTTAAATGCTAATTCCTAACTATAACAAGTGTAAAACCTACGTTTTTTTCAGTGAATTTCAAAGGTTTTTTAAATGAAAATTTTTTAATGTAATAATTGTTATATTTTCTATACTGATTAACTATATTATTATAATTTTTTTTTTTTTAGATATATTAATTTTTAAATTACATTACATATTTTTAATATAAATTGATAAAAAATGTTTGTACACCTCTCTGCAACGCAGCCCCCTGACGCGTTTACAGAGGGGGAACTAATTCCCCATGCATACTGGGGGTCCCTGGGGGCCAACTAGCCCACCAGGAACCTCCAGTATTCCCCAGGGGGCTGCATTGCAGAGAGGTGTAATGAGTCCACACCCTTTTTTACACCTCTCTGCAGCGCAGTCCACAGGCCCGTTTGCAGAGGGAGAACTAATTCCCCTTGCATACCGGGGGTCCCTGGGAGGCAACTAGCCCACCAGGAGCCTCCAGTATGCGCCAGGGGGCTGCGTTGCTTTGCCCCGGAGGGCGGCGGTCCCCGGGGCAGTGTGGGGGGGGATTGGGCACTCCCCACACTTCTTTATCACTATGCCCCCACAATTTGGTCCCCCTGGGGGGTAATTCTTAAATAAACATACCGGGTTTTAAAAAAAACAACATTTTTGGCCTTAGGGGTCCTTGTGGAACCCCATGAGCATGCCTAGGGGGTCAGGGTGCTTCTACCCTGCCCCCTTTTTGTGTTCTACATATTGTTTTTCTGCTTTCTTGTGCCTCGGTCTACCGAGCACAAGATGGCTGCCAACACTTCCTGGTTTGAAGTGTTGAAAGCCAATGAGCATGCAGCTTGTGCTCGAGAAGTTTTAGAACTCAAAAAGGGGGCAGGGTAGAAGCACCCTGACCCCATAGGCCTGCTCAGGGGTTCCCACAAGGACCCCCAAGGCAAAAACATTTTTTATATTTTGGGGGAAAATCATGGGGTGCGCGCACCCCGTGATTTTTCGATTAGTTTTTTTTTTTTCGCCTTGGGGTCCCTGTGGGACCCCCTGAGCAGGCCTAGGGGGTCAGGGTGCTTCTACCCTACCCCCTTTTTAAGTTCTACACTTTCTTTCTGCTTTCTTGTGCCTCAGTCTAATGAGGCACAAGATGGCTGCCATCCATTTCTGTTTTGGAGTGTTGACAGACAGTGGCAGCCAATCAGCATGAAGCTCGTGCACGGCAAGGTGCGCGCACGGTGCGCACACGGTGCGCGCTTATAGATATATAATTGATTTCAACTTTAATTTTCTCAGGCACTACTGGAGGGATTTACACTATTTAACCAAAAGCATGATCTGCGTACCAGACTCTACAATTTTGCCAAGTTTGGTGTAATTCCGTTCAGCGGTTCGGGCTGTAGCCGTGTCTAAAGGTCCTATGGAAATTAACATGGGGAAAACACGTTTTGGGACCCCCTTTTTTCTCGGCCCCCGCTTGACGAATCTACCCGAGACTTTCAGGAAAGGAGCGGAGCGGAGCTGGACAAAATTTTGGAAAATTACACACAAATTCCTCAACCGGCGCCAGAGTTATTCCCAATATGTTGTTGCGGATTTCCTATGGAAACTAGGTCCTAACTATAACTACCTACTGGCGACCGCCAGTAGGTAATATATATATATATATATATATACTCGCCAAGAATGCATCAGCATGGAGCACTCGCCGGCGGGTGCTTTCTGAATGCGGGGGTGCACCCGCACAATCAATTACTCTCCAATCTCCTTCATATCCAATGTTCCCATGAAAGAAGGAAAGCACTCCCGGGGATAATTTCTGTTATTTAATCACAGAGAATAGCACAACCAGAAACAGACGCGTTTCGGTATACAACCTTCGTCAATTCCAGGCTGATGAAGGCTGATAGCCAGAAACCGGTCCTTGGATGCTTGATTCCGGTCTGGGAAAGACATGGCTTGGTAGTTCGGACTGGACTGTTCCCATGAGGCACAGGGTCAGAGCTGATTTGCCTATAGCCAGTGTCTAACCCAGGGTGGTGTGGAGTGCAAAAAATGATGGATTTAGGCCCAGATCCTTGTACTGGGGTGAATGTATGACATTGTTCTACATTCTGTCCATCAACTGTGTTTTTTACAAATTTCACCCCGAGTGGGCTGGGTATGCTCAGACGTGAGTCCCAGGCTCTCCACACCACTGGAGTCAAGCTATCCAGGCTGATGAAGGCTGATAGCCAGAAACCGGTCCTTGGATGCTTGATTCCGGTCTGGGAAAGACATGGCTTGGTAGTTCGGACTGGACTGTTCCCATGAGGCACAGGGTCAGAGCTGATTTGCATATAGCCAGTGTCTAACCCAGGGTGGTGTGGAGTGCAAAAAAATGATGGATTTAGGCCCAGATCCTTGTACTGGGGTGAATGTATGACATTGTTCTACATTCTGTCCATCAACTGTGTTTTTTGAAGGTTAGAGGATAGCATATCCCATTGTGCGGACTCAAAAGCAAGTAAAAAAGCGTTTTCAGTGATCTCCAGTTTCTGTTGTCACTTAGAAGATTTTAGAAGCAAATCGTTGGGCATCAATGTGTTAAATATGTTGTAAATACCTCCAATACGTGGTATCGAGTCCCCACAAATCTTCTCCATCAGTTTACATTTAGTGAAACCCATCGGACCCCCGATCTTTCGTGTGAAGAAAGACTTCACAGCATAGTATTTCAAAGAATCCCTCTTGTCTAGGTTTTATAATAGCTGAAGATCTTCAAACGCCAAGATGTTACCTGCTGACCATAGGTCTCCTAGTTTAGACACACCTTTGTCTACCCAATTTTGAAATTAGAATGAGCTAAAAATATCCGGGAGGTTAGTGTTGTTTCTAATAGGGGTATAAACATGTAACCTACCTATGCCAAGAAATGTACGTATGGCTGAGAAAACTTTAAATACCCCCAAAAGGGACTTACATTTCACCCTTTTGTAGTACCCTAGTTCTAAATCCTGCCAAAGACAGCCCCTGGCATCAGGTCCTAGCAGAAGTTCGAAAGGCGAGGGCAAGCCTACGGTGGGCGAGGGGGGATATCTTGTAGTAATATAGGGCAGGATTGCAGTACTGTGGCCCAATAATAAAGTTTTAGATTAGGAAGGGCCCAATCCCCTTTATCCTGAGGAAGGGACAAAAATGTAAAAACCCTTCTAGGCTGAGAATATGCCCAAACAAATTGGGAAAACAGTTGTTCGACCTTTGAGAGGGTCAGTTTATTAAATTCTAGAGGTATAGCCCTAAAGAGAAATAATATTTTTGGGGAAAAGATAATTTTTAGTAGATTAGAATGCCCAACAATGGAGAGATGTAAGTTATTAAGGCAATTAAGGGCTTTCCTTGAGTCGGCGACAAAGGGGTCGGTGTTGTGATGTACTATGAGGTCAGTATTGGCTAAGATGTTAATGCCCAGATGTCTGGCTTTAGTCACTACCCTTTCATCGACCCAGCTGATCTTGCTATTAATTATTATTTGAGTTTTCCCCTTGTTCAGTTTATACCCTGATAAAGAGCCAAATAGATGAGCCTCAGATTCAATTACGGGGATAGCCTTTCTTGGATCCGCTGTGACCAAGGCTAGGTCGTCGGCATAAGCCCTAATTTTGGTTTCTAAGTCGAATCTATTCACCATTGGTATAGCCTGGTTAATTTCCAGTTTTTTATTGAGAGGGTCGATGTAAATGGCGAAAAGCAATGGGGAGCAGGGACAACCTTGGCGGGTCCCCCGCTTGATATTAATCATTTCCGTCAATCCCCCGTTGATGGAAACCCTAGCCGTAGGGGTGATGTACAAAGCCTTTATCGCTTGAATGGCTTTGGGCCCAAAATGCATTCTCTGCAAGATGCCCCACAGATAGTCCCAGGAGACCCAATCGAATATATTTTCAGCATCTAGAAAGATTGCTGCCATAGGGTCTCATGAAACCTGTGAGGCATCAAGCAGAGTAATAAGCCTGCGAGTGTGTTGGTGGTACCCTTCGCAGGAATGAACCCATGTTGCCAGTTGGAAACTAGCCCTTTGATTCTAGCCGAGAGCCACGAGGCAAGAATTTTAAAGTATACTTTAGATTCACCATTGATTAGGGTGATCAGCCGGTATGAGCCCATCTCTGTTGATGGTTTATCCTTTTTGGGGAACACTATAATCTTAGCGTTAGACCAGAACTCGAGGGGAAAGATACCCTGAAAGATTTGGATCACAACTTCAAGTAAGATAATTTGGATTTGAGGAAGGAAGACCATATCAACTTCCACTGGGCTACAGTCTGGTCCAGCCGCTTTCCCATCTGGCAGACTTCAGAGCTTTTGTTATCTCATCCCAGGATGGCACAAGTTTGAATAGTTCACAATCTTCTTTGCTCAAGGTCGCTAGGGAGATAGAATCTAGGTAAGTATCTAAATGGCGGATAAGGTCCGGTTGCTCATCCTCAGAATACAGGTCTTGGAAGAATTTAAAGAACGCTGCACGAATTTCTACAGGGTCACTGGAGATAATTCCTGCAGGTGTTTTAATGCTCTGAATTTCGCTAGCAGAAACCTGTATCCTAGATCTTATAGCTAATTGGTGGCCTATTCTTTTGCTAAATTCATATGTTTTCTAGCGAGCAGCTGCCCATTTAGAAGCGGCTTTATCGGCCAGTAATGAGCAAATCTCAGCCCTCGCCGCCGCGACCGCCAATTGTGCAAGGTCGATCCTCCCGTTACCCTGAATAGCTACAATACGGTTTTCCTCCGTTTTAGCTAGTTTTGATTGTAAATCTATCAGCTTAGCTTTCTTTAGTTTGTTTTTATTAAGTGAATATTATAAAGTTTCTCCACAGACACAGGCTTTTAAAGTGTCCCATACTATCATAGTAGGGGCAGTGCCGAGATTGGTGTCTAGAAAAGATTTTAGCCACCGCTTCATGTGGGACTGATAGCCTTCGTCTTGTAGGAGTGCTCTTTCAAAGCTCCAGGAAGCAATTTCCTTACATGTATTCAGCCCCCGGAAACTAAAGCTTAGGGGATTATGATAAGAAAGAAAATGGGGGAGTAGTTCGATTTCGCTACAGTGAATTAAGGATGAAGAAACCAAAAAAAAAAATCAAATCGAGCAAAAGATTTATGGGGAGCAGAAAAAAATGTGTAACCCAGTATATTAGGATACATATGGGACCAAATATCAACCAGCCCATGGATGTGCAGGAGATTTTTGAAAGCCAATGCACTTTAGGTTTACGAGAGGTCTAAGGGAATTGCAGGTTGTTACCCCAGCTCGCCAGAACATTAATATTAAGATCCCCACACAGGCTGATGAGCAAAGGCCAGTGAGCCAATTCAGCGGAGATTTGATTGCGTACCGTAGGGTCATCTAGAGCACTCCCATAGACGGAGCATAGAGTAAACAGGAAAGTGGGAGTAATACGAAATTCAGTGAGCATCCATCTCCCTTGAGAATCTGCTTTAGTTCTAGTGATTTGGGGAAGATGGTTATGCCGGGCAAGGATAGCTACACCCCTGGTGCCGGTCCCTTGTGTTGTTCCCTCAATAACCTTGTACCCTAAGCTATTTAAGAGGTATAGTTGTGACCCTTCTATGTGTGTCTCTTGAAGACATACTAGATTAGCCCCAGATAATCGTAAACTTTGGGCTAATTTTTGCCTTTTTCGGGTATCGTTGATCCCACAGACAGAAATTCATGGAAAGAATTTTAAGGTTAATGGCACTCATTAGAGTGCAAAAACATTAAACTATAGAACGGGGATTCCTATGAATTGCGAAAAGTACAAAACATATTGACAACCCCAGTGAATGAATCTATGAGCGTCACAGGTCACATCATTAGAGCACAGGTCAGCTAATGAAAAAATATAATTTCCTATAGTATCCGCCTTCCTTTCGTAAAAACCCCCTCACCCCAACCCACCCCTGACACCCCATCCAGCCCAGCCACCCTCCCCTCCACGCGTGAGCAATCAGGAACTACCTGAATGATGAGCCCTGACATAACAACCCGCCACCACCACCCCGCAACGAGAACCAACTGAGAAAAACTGAGAGAAAAAGAGAGTCATGCGGCTTAAAAAGATGTCATAGAAGAAGGGTGAAAAAAGAGAAGAAAAAAAAGGAAGGAGAAAGAAAAAAGAGGAAAACACAAGCATCAATAGAGGAAAGGGGAAGAGGGAACATAGGCATATAGATGCTTGTATAAGGCTAAATGTACTGTAGAGGCTCGGCTGTCCCAGTCACAATGTCAATGATACTTATTTTTAAGTTCGGACAAGTATTCTTGCACTCTGATCTCAGACATGAAGAATCGTGAAGCCCTGTTGAAGATAACCTTCAGTTTGGCAGGGTTCATAAGGAAAACCTGAGCCCCCAGCTGCTGTAAAGGAGTAATTAACTGACGGAGTTGCCACCTTCTCTCCACAGTGGAGTGACAGAAATCTGTTTTGACGAAGAAGAGACCCCGTCAAAAGATTTCTGAGAGTACTGCCTAGCTGGATCAAAGATTAGCTGCCTCAAAAGAAAATTCCCAAAAAAGACCAGGAACGCTCGTGGTTTTCCTGAGTCAGCAGAGGTGCCAGATTGCTTTATCAAGGTAAGGGGGAAGCGGTGAGCCCGTTGGATTTCAAGCTCCCAGCACCACTCCGTCTGATCAGGAAATGCACCCTTTAGGAGCTTGATGATATAGCCTTAGGGATCTTCCCCCACAACCCCTTCAGGAATTCCAATTAGATGGAGATTGTTCCGTCATTGCCTATTTTCCTGATCTTCCAGCTTCCATAACACGTCCAGTAGTCGATCAGTTTGGGTAGTGCATTGATTTTTAAGCAGTACAGTATCTGTTTCGAGACTTTCGGTTTGGGATTCTACCATCGTCATTCTCTCACAGGCATCTGTACAGGTCTTATTTAGCTTTCGAATCCTCCCTTGCAGCTTTTTAGCTGCACTCTTTGCCTGATGGTTATCGGCTCGAGCTTCCTCTTGAAATTGTTTCATGGATGCCAGGATAGCGGCTAAGGTTGGTTCATCATGCTGCTCTAACGTAGCTTGTGAAGCACAGTTCGATTTTCTGGAATCATCCGTCTGGGAGAATGAGAGCTGAGTCCCGGAGTAATCCCACTTGAGATGGTCTTTTTTCTCAGGTCTCTTTCCCTTACCCTTTGATGCCTGGCATTTCTGTTTACGGACTGTGTCCCTACCCCCTTTTGAAGCAGTACTGTAATTAGATTAAGATATATCACTGTCGCTGCTGGATACAGAACTTGCTTCTGCAGGGGAGTTTGAGCCATCTAAAACCAAGAAGAAATGCTCTCCCAAAGGATCAGGGGAGCCTGGATTTATATGCCATTGTGAGTTTAGATCTTTAGAGTCATCTAGATTGGTGGGCACAGGGCCCCAAATATTTT
This sequence comes from Lissotriton helveticus, assembly GCF_964261635.1. Lineage (NCBI taxonomy): Eukaryota > Metazoa > Chordata > Amphibia > Caudata > Salamandridae > Lissotriton > Lissotriton helveticus. The sequence goes on from NC_136063.1 coordinate 1,130,770,170, forward strand.
GATCCTGGATCGCGCTCCAAATAAGGTACAACTCGGTGTCAGGCTGAGAGGGAAAAATGATGGCTTCACTGTTCGGTTCAGGGGTGATATTTTCCATTAGAACAGCCCTCTGGCTTGAATCAGGCAGCGTGTTTTCCAATTTGCCAGCTTTAGCTGTGAGTGAGGGTGAAGCAGTCTGTGGGTCCGGGGCTCCAGTCTGGACAGTTAGAGCCAGGGTTGTCGGGCTACTTTCTGTATGTGCGACTGGCGTAGACTTCCCTCCACCTCCCAAGCCTAACCCAGCAGAGAAAAAGATTTTTGCAACTGAGGGCTGAGAGCTAGCCCATCCTTTGGAGGCCCGCAAGGTTGGATTTACCTAGGGGCTTTCTATAGCCCATAGTCTCTTTTTTGCTTTAGGGAGTGGGCTCTATGGCGGTCCGGGTAGAACCAGCAGAGGCAGCAGCATTAGGTATAGCTACAGTCTTGCCTTTAGCCCTCCTGACCCTGCGAGAGGCCATGCCCCACTCACCAGAATGCAAATCCAAGTCCGAGCCAGAGCCACCCTGCTCCGTCAATGTAGTCAATGCAGACACCGAAATCCGCGCGCCAGAGGACAAAATTGTCTGAGGAAAGAATGAGGCCAAGCCAGGCACACAGAAGTCCCAGCAGCACGGCAAAACCGGGCCAGCAGCAGAGCTTGGAGCCGCAGGGTTCTGAGGGCGCACTCCCAAAGTTGCAGACTGCAATTTTCCCCCTGCTTGAGGCTTCCGGCGGAGTCTCACCAGTACTCGCGGTATCCTGGGCCGGAGGAGGAGAAAGCAGCTGGAGCACCAGCAGCAGCAGGCCGCATTGCAGAAGGCCGAGCGGTCCTGTAGCGTGGGCGGCGGTGTAGCGGGAGATCACACAGAGCTCATCTTGCTCCCCGTAATGAGCAGTTTTAGGATTGTGTTTCCATTGGAAATCCTCTTTTTTGTTACTAGTCAACAAGGATGTGAGGGCCCTCATCTTACGACTCTGGACTCAAAACATAAGGGGGCAAGGTAGGGAAACCCTGACACACTATGCCTGGTGGGGAGTCCCTGAGGGTGGGGGGCGCGAGGTTGTTCAGAAAAAATATGGAGTAGGGACGGGCGGAGAATTCCTTTCAGCTGGCGGAGCTTGCGGATTTGTGCCTACTCCTCGTTCCACTGAGAGTGCAGAGTTTATGCAAAACTCTGACTCCACAGTGGAGCGGAGTTCAGCCCCGGGCACCACAGTAAAGGTTCTCCGCCTCCTCCCCCCAATAAATATTTTTTTAAATAAATAAAGAAGATTAAAACTACACACTAACCTCTATTGGGGCGTCTCCGGGCTGCCCTCCTATTCCTCGCCGTGGTCTCTCCTGCAGAAACCCCTACGTCAGACGTACGTCAATCTTATGTTGTGGTAGGACTGCACATACGGGCACAGTCCTACAAGACGTACGTCTGACGTAGGGGTTTCAGTTTGTAGAAGACACCACGGCGAGGAGGAGTAGGGCAGCCTGGAGATGCCACGATAGAGGTAAATGTGTTTTTTTAATCAAATATATTATTTTTTAAAAATATTTATTTATTAAGGGGGGTGGAAGTGCGGAGGGGGGTTCCACAGAGTTTTTGCCCAACTCCATGGAGCTCCGCGTAGTGCAACTACACCAGCTCCACCCGGGCCGGATATCAAGTCAGTAATATCGACTGACACAATTATCAAGTAGGAAATATTGTGACACCAAAATATTGTGCAAAAGAAACAATTGATGGACGGCCTGCTGGACAATGCAAACATTCACTCCCAGACACAAGGACATGGGTTTAATCCATCATACTTTTTCTCACCACACCACCTCAGTTTGGACCCAGCCATATGCAAATCAGTCTTGACACTGTTCCTTATGCGAACAGTCCAGCCCGAACTGCCAAGCCAGGTCCTCCCTGGACCGGAAACAAGCATTTGTTTAAGTAGCACAGAAATATTGTGAACAAGAATATCGTGGACAAGATTATTGATTTTAAGGTAAGCAATATATAGATAAGGTAAATAAAATATTATTATTAATAATATTGACTTTTGATTATTTTGTGCATTTTAATATATATGTTAATTGTATATGTTTTAAATTGTTTGTTTAAATGTTGGTAGTTTTCTAAAATGGTTTGTAAATTATTATTAGTTTTTACATTTATTGCAATAGTTTATTGTTCTTTTTAGTACCGTAGCGGGTTGTGGGATTTATAGGGGAATAGGGTGGGAACTATATGAATTAGAAATAGATATATATTTTTAAATTAATATTATTTATTTAATTGATAATTATGTATGTTAATTGTTTATTTAATATTTTTTTAGTTCAGTTTTACGTGCGGGTTGTGGGTTTTGTATAGGTAATGGGGTGGGTATATACTTAATTAATACAACATTTTAAATTAAAATCAATTATTTCATTGATCATTATTTATGTTTAATGTATAATTAATATTTTTTAAATTTAGATGTGGGTTGTGAGTTTTGTAGTGCGATAGGTTGGGAAGTAAATTCATTATAATTAATTTATAATACCTTTTGAATTATTATTAATTATTTAAATGATAATTATTTATGTTAATTATATAAATATGTTTGTATTTACATTTAATGTGCGGGTTGTTGGTTTTGTATGGGTACAGGGTGGGAAGTAAATATTTATAATTAATACAAAATTATGTATTATTATAAATAAATATTTAATTGATAATTGATTATGTAAATTGCGTAATAAATATTTTTGTTTGGGGGTGTTTCGCGGTTTTTGTATGGGTAAATGATATGGAGGGAATTAGTAAACATTGTTAATTTTTAATAATTGTTTCAATGATAATGAATTATGTAAATATGTCAATAGTGTACTTTGGGGGTTATATGTGTGAGTTGAATTTGTATGGGTAAAGTGTTGGACGGCAACTAAATAAAATTAATTTATTCTAAGTTAATTAGTAATATTACTTGGTTACTTGATTATTAAATATGTTAATTAATTAATTAATTTTTTAATGGATATATGAGGTGTGGCTTGTTTGTTTTGTATCGATGAAGTGTGGAAAGGTGAATAAGTGTAATTGTTTTATTAGCAGCTAATCAGCATTAATATCTTATTTGCTAATCAATTATGTAAAATGAGTAAATATTATAAATTTAAATATACATTTTAGATGTGTGGTGTGTAGCTTGTAGAGGGATGGGGTAGAAGGTTATGTCAGTAATAACAACATTTAAAAAAGCAACATTTTTTATAGTAATTTATTATTGTATGTGTTAATTCTTATTTCCTACCCTGGGAGCCTACTGCCTGCAGTCCCCAAACCTCGACGGTGCTTAGCCCGTTGGCTAAGGAGTGGTCCCTGCATTCTGTACCCGGCCGCCTCTGTGCTGCGGGTGGTACAATTTGAGTGCCCATCTGACCTTAACTTACTCACAGACTCGTAACCCTCATTTTGTTCACCCAAGACCGTATCGTGAGTAAACCTGCAACACAATAACTAAATTGCCAAACGTATTATCAATTTGTTTCTCTCCCTCAGGAAATGTCCCAGCCTGGGGGTCTATTAGCATGGCGGTCGGAAAACCACCCCGACCGCAATGGAAGCGGACAACAACCGCCAGCCGGTACCTGGGAAAAACCGGCAGCTAAATTAGGAACAACCGCTAAAAAACACCGACCGCGGTGGAATGGGGCAAAGAAAAACTGCCCGTAGTGGGCAGAGATTGCCAAAACTCGTCCGCGGCGGTCATATTTGCGACAGAAAAACACCAAAGCGCCACCAGGATACCGAATACACCGCACAGAAAATTAGGATATCCCTGAAGGTCCCGCGGTACGTTCCGCTGTTTCCGACCGCCGTGGTCGCAAACAGTGATGAATGGGAGAGCTGGCGGAAGAACTGCAGCATAGCCACCACTGCAGACGCTCCGTGACAAATATGGCGGCCAAAAGAAAAACCCCACAATAAGGCCACTAAGTGCACACAGCAAACTAGCCACGCCACCCAAAAACACAGAACACACCCAAATGACACAACCACATGGCAAATATAAAAATACAAATCCCAGGACAACCCACACAACACACCTGACAGCAATCCCCCATTTGGACACACCCACATAGCTGAGTATAAAACCATCCCCTTCCTTGACCACAATCCTTTGTAATACTCCACAACTGAAGGGTCGAACACCAGATAACAAAGGAGAGGCAAACAACACACCATCACTACTCACACCACACACAGCACCACCACCACTTTCACACCTGCACCTCTAACCCCCTGCACATCACACACCATACTCATCACTACCACACCCACCACTCACACCCCTGCACCCACAACCACTTTGCACATCACACACCATGGCAACACAGAAAATGCCCAAATTCACAGAAAGTGAGTTGAAGGTTATGGTAGATGAGATAGTCAGAGTGGAACCACAACTGTTTGGTAGCCTGGTCCAACAGACACCATAAGCCACAAGAGCACAAATGTGGGCAAGGATAGTTGAGAAGGTCAATGCAGTAGGGACCACCCCATGCTCAAAATTGAAATCAAGAAGCTGTGGCATGACCTGAAGAGGGTTGTCAAACAGAAGAGGAGCACGAACCATGAGCTGGCCCAGAGGACTGGCGATGGCCCTCCCATTCCACCCAAAACATTCACTGCATGGGGGAGAAGGGGCTTGCCATACTGTATCCAGAGAGTCTCACAGGAGTGGAGGCTGGTAAGTACAACCAAATGATTACCACCACACTGCTATGTACTGTCTTGGACACATTCCATCAATCTACACCACACACTCCCCAACACGTTTCATAGATCCAACATTACCATGGGGGCATGTGTACAAGCAGCCAGCACTACAACTCCTACCAGGCCCCCTTGTCCTATAGCTCAGCAAAATGGAGCACTCCCCGCACCCAACCCAGAATCATGTGTTAATACATTGCCCTCATCAAACTAACAGGTAGGCAGCCCCCTTGCCATGGAGGGCCGTTTGGGGGTGGGAGGCCTGTACTACAATTCCCACCAGGCCCCCTGACCCACACCTGAGCAGGATGTAGCACTCCACACAACCAGAAGCAGTTTCCAGCCATTGTATGGTTCACCCTCAGCTAACAGGTAGGTGGCCAGTTACCAAGGTTGTACTGTTTGTGGGTGGGAGGCCTGCACTACTACTCCCACCATGTACCCCTGTCCCCCAGCCCATCAAGATGGAACACTCCCTCCCACCCAGATGAATGTGGCAGCCATACTATCACTACAAACAAGATAACAGGTAGGTAGCCAGTTACCAAGGTTGTACTGTTTGTGGGTGAGAGGCCTGTACTACTACTCCCACCATGTACCCTTGTCCCCCAGCTCAGCAAGATGGAGCACTACCCCCACCCCACCCAGAAGCATGTGTCAGCCAATACATTGCACCCATCAAACTACCAGGTAGGTAGCCATCTTGCAATGGAGGGCTGTGTGGGGGTGGGAGGCCTGCACTACAAGTCCCACCAGGCAGACCTGTCTTACCCCAAAGCAGGATGGAGCACCACCCCTACCCAAAAGCATGTGGCAGCCATTGCAGTACACCAACCAAACTTACAGGTAGGCAGCCATCTTGCTGTGGAGGGCTGTGTAGGGGGCCTGCACCACAACGCTCACCAGGTCCCCTGATCCACACCTGAGCAGGATGTAGCACTCAAGATGGGGAACTCCCCCCAAAGCAGTTGGAAGCCATTGTAACTCCATAAACAAACTAACAGGCAGGCAGCCATCTTCCCAGGGAGGGGTGTCTGTGGGTGGGAGGCCTGCACTACAACTCCCACCATGCAGCCTTGTCCCACCCAGAAGCATGTGGCAGCCATTGCAATACACCAACCAAACTTACAGGTAGGAAGCCATCTTGCCACGGAGGGCTGTTTGAGGGTGGGAGGCCTGCACTGCAACTCCCCCCAGGCAGCCCTGTCCCACCCCTAAGCAGGATGGAGATTGAGCACCACCCCCACCCAGACGCATGTGGCAGCCATTGCAGTACACCAACAAAACTTATAGGTAGGGAGCCATCTTGTCATTGGAGGGCTGTGTCGGGTGGTAGGCCTGTACCATAACTCCCACCAGGCCTCCTTACACACACCTGAGCAGAGTGTAGCACTCCACACCAACCCAGAAGCAGTTACCAGCTATTGTATGGTTCACCCTCACCTAACAGGTAGGTAGCAAGTTACTAAGGTTGTACTGCTTGTTGGTGGGAGTCCTGCACTACTACTCCCACCATGCCCCCTTGTCCCCTAGCCCATCAAGATGGAGAACTCCCCCCGAAGCAGTCGGAAGCCATTGTAACTCCACAAACAAACTTACAGGTAGGCAGCCATCTTCCCAGGGAGGGGTGTCTGTGAGTGGGAGTCCTGTACTACAACTCCCACCAGGCCCCCTGACCTACACCTGAGCAGGATGTAGCACTCCACACCAACCCAGAAGCAGTTTCCAGCCATTATATGGTTCACCCTCACCTAGCAGGTATGTAGCCAGTTACTAAGGTTGTACTGTTTGTGGGTGGGAGGCCTGCACTACTACTCCTACCATGCGCCCCTGTCCCCCAGCCCATCAAGATGGAGCACCCCCTCTCACCCAGATGCATGTGGCAGCCATACTATCACTACAAACAAAATAACAGGTAGGTAGCCAGTTACCAAGGTTGTACTGTTTGTGGGTGAGAGGCCTGCACTACTACTCACACCATGCACCCTTGTCCCCCAGCTCAGCAAGATGGAGCACTCCCCAACCACACCCAGAAGCATGTGCCAGCCAATACATTGCCCCCATAAAACTAACAGGTAGGTAGCCATCTTGCCATGGAGGGCTGTGTGGGGGTAGGAGGCTGCACTACAACTCCCACCAGGCAGCCCTGTCCCACCCCTAAGCAGAATGGAGCACCACCCCCACCCAGAAGCATGTAGCAGCCATTGCAATACACCAACCAAACTTACAGGTAGGTAGCCATCTTGCCATGGAGGGTTGTGGGAGGGTAGGAGGCCTGCACCACAACTCCCACCAAGCCTCCTGACCCACACCTGAGCAGGATGTAGCACTCCACACCAACCCAGAAGCAAGCAGTTACCAGCCATTGCATGGTTCACCCTCACCTAACAGGTATGTAGCCAGTTACAAGGTTGCACTGTTTGTTGGTGGGCGTCCTGTAATACTACTCCCACCATACCCCTTGTCCCCTAGCCCATCAAGATGGAGAACCCCCGAAGCAGTCAGAAGCCATTGTACATCCACAAACAAGCAGGTAGGCAGATATCTTCCCAGGGAGGGGTGTCTGCGGGTGAGAGGCTTGAATTACAACTCCCAGCAGGCCCTCTGACCCACACTTGAGCACTATGTAGCACTCCACACCAACCCAGAAGCAGTTTCCAGCCATTGTATGGTTCACCCTCACCTAACAAGTAGGTAGCCAGTTACCAAGGTTGTACTGTTTGTGGGTGGGAGGCCTGCACCACTACTCCCACCATGCATCCTTCTCCCCCAGCCCATCAAGATGGAGCACTCCCTCCCACCCAGATGCATGTGGCAGTTATTGGATCATTGCAAACAAACTAACAGGTAGGTAGACCTATTATGCTGTCTTGTCCCACCCCTGAGCATGATGTAAGCCTCCACCACACACACACACAGAAAGATGTATCACAAAACAAAGCCAAATGGGAAAACATAACAGGTAAGTAGCCAGTACGTGCACCCAGCCATTCTTCTAAAAAAGCATGGTGCCATATGACAACACCAGCCCTCTCATTGCACAAACATACACACAGATCATATTGCTACTCACAGTGTGCAGACAGCTGAGCAAAGGATAATGTCACAGCAACCAAAGTGTGACACACCTATGCACATGTAGAAGAAAGTCTGTGCACAATCATGCACAGCACTGAAAGACTTGTGTAGTGCCATGGGGCCAGAGCAACAAGGACCATATGAAAACAAATAAAGCATGGTTGGTGGTACAAATCCAGATTATGCATATGACAAGACAAGGGTATGCAGGAGATGACAATGGCCAGTTCATGCCCAGTTGTAATGTCTGTCAGGGCAGAGCAATCAACAAAGAGTCCTCACAGAAAATCTTTGTTGCGCTAGTGCCTAGATGGCAACGTGTCCCTGTAATCACAAATTATGCAGGTGGCGCATGGTATGTATTGACATCTCACACCATGGACAAGTAATGCATGTACCACAGCATCATGTCAGGAGGCACAGTAGTGCACATAGAAAATAATGTGATGATTAGTCAATTGTGTGGTGTACAAACAATGAATGATACACAGCTAACACAAAGCTTGTGGGGTGCACTACAATGACCATTTCCCATCTAAGCCACAGGTGACCAAGAACTGACTGCAGAGGACAACACCTGCAACCTGCAGAGCCAATCTCCCCCCCCCCCCCTCCGGAACATGTACTCTCGGATGTTGACTCCTAGGATTCTTTGGATGAGGAGCTCGAAGCCGGCCCATCTGGTGTGCCAGGGCGCAACAGGTCCCAGGACCCCAATGTCCCCCCACCACATCTGCGGCAATACAAACATCTCTGCAGACCCCTGCTGTTACGGACGGTGCGTCCTCCACCACCACCAGTGCTGCCTAAAACACTCTACTTGTCCAGAGGATGACCACACCACCCCACCAACTGAGGAGGGCACTGAGAGGATGTGGGTACCTACAGTGGTGAGACAACATGTCCATGGCAGCAGGGCAGGTGGGAGGGGCAGGGTCACCCACAGACAACTAGAGCCTTTAACCGAATCCCTGGACCCCATAAACAGAGTCCTTGGGGAATATGAACAGTTCCAGGGACGAACGGGCGATTCAGAAAAAGATCCCTGTGAGGTCTTCTTGCTGATGAGGTCCATGGATACCCACATGGGCCAAATTTTGGACCTCTGGGCCAGCTAGTGGCGGTACTGAGGGACAGGCCTGCACCACAACAAACACTTCCACCTCCCTCTAGTCGGCTGCAGGATGACAGTTCACCATCCTCCCCTGCGGCCACAGAGAGGGGTGAGTCCTCAGACCCCACTGGCTCTACAGCAGAGGCCCCCCCTGCCAAGCGATGAAGGGGCCGTCCTAAGAAAACCCTGGGAGTATCTGTTGGAAAAGCACCTTCCAAATGCCTGTCACGGAGCCAGCCATGATGGCAACCCTCTTTACCACTGCATTGACTTTTTGGACTGTCCTTCCCCACACTGCCTTGTGAATGGCATCTGTCTGTTGGACTGGGTCACCACATCTATGTGGTGACTACTCGATTATCTCATTTACCAAAACTGTCAACTCACTGCTTCACTAATCACCTCAATGTAAATGTTCACCCCCTCACATGTCATCCTTGTAAATAAAAAAATCCTTACACACATCTTGTTGTACCTGCTACGTCTTAATTCCAGGATGTACAGCCTTCACCATGATTACAATGTACTAGGAGTATGGAATGTACGTAGGCAAGGAGAGGTTGAAGGCACCTAGGAAAACACAACAGAACAACATTCACCTGTCTGCGTGTGTCATCACAGACATCACACAACACTTAACAAGAAAATCCTACATACACACATCACAATGGGTAACAAGTGCCAACATACACATCCTGTAGATGTTCCTAAATGAACTGTCCCAGAAACATTGTCAGCCACCACTGAGTCAACAACCGGCTGCAGTCACAAATCTCACATACACCTTCACAGCAATAGCAACATCATCAGACAATGGGTACGTTGTACATTGTAACCCACCTTCAAGTGAAGTAGCGGCTGATGAGCTGTTGGCACAGGTCAACACCTTTCTCCTCTCCACTGTCCTCATCACTGGACGCCAATTGGTTTGCAGGTGGGAGCCTTGGCTGCTCATCATCATCCTGGATCAGGGGAATCTCCTTGCAAATGGCTAGGTTATGGAGCATGCAGCATGCCACTACAATCTGACACACCTTCCTGGGCGAGTACATCAGTGCACCTCCGGTCTTGTCCAAGCAGCGGAAATGTGACTTCAGCAGAACAAAAGTACGCCCCACCACATGACGTGTCCTCCCATGGGCATCTTTGTAGCGGACATCAGCTGCTGTCCTGGAATTCCGCAGTGGGCACAGCAACCAAGGACGGTTGGGATATGCAGACTTGCAGAGTCACCTAGGTGTGACAAACACTGATAAACATTGCAATGTCACTGTGGCAGAGGACAGCAGGTCACACACACAGCACGCTATTTGACTAGGCATACTCACGCACAATCCATGCACGCTCGGAAAGCATAATAGCCATCATCTGGGGTACAATGCTGTTACGCAGGATATATGAGTCATGGGCCGAGCCCGGAAATTTTGGCATACTCGTGCGAGATGATCATATCTGCCTGGCACATCACTTGCACATTTATGGAGTGGTAATGTTTACAATTCCTGTAGATGTGCTCACGTGCCTGTGGTGGTACAAGCCCAACATGGGTGCAATCAATGGCACCAACAAAATGCGGGTAGTGTCCGAGGGGATACAATTCTCCCTTCACAGCTGCCAATTCAGGCCCCCAGGGGAAATGGATCAATCTGTCCTTGTAGATCATCATAGCGGACAGAACATCACCCAGCACCAATCTGAACATAGGTTGCGACATCCCACCTGCGCTGGACACCGTGTGCAAAAAAGTGAAGGGCCTCCATCACCTTAGACGTTGGGGTGAAAGCAGTTGGATATGTTCTGCGAGGCTGCAGGTGGGGCTCCAACATAGCACAAAGGGTCTGTAGGGTGGCTCTATCCAGACGGAATTTCCAGATGAGTGCCTCATCCTCCATGTCTGCCAGCACTGTGAAGGGATGATGCAGATTTGGTCTCCTCCTAGTTGAGAGGAAAGTGGACACATGTCAATTCAATACATCATGAGAAGGGCACAGCATCTCATGTTTTGGCTGACACAACACCAACAATGACTGTCATCAAAATTGAGTTACAGACCAGGTTACATGTAGGGACACCTTCAGCTACAATAATTGCACACTTGTCAACTTACACACAGCAAGTACCTCCAAAACCACCTCGGTCCATGTGAATGCACATTGGGATATGGCCACATTTACCATGGGCACGCCTGGGAATATATCATCCAGCATATGTGTACCAATGCAACCTCACTGTCTCATACCTAGCTGTTGTACCTGACACACCTTCAGGCGGCATTTGAACCTGGCACACATCAGCAACACAATGACCACAAGCTGAGCATAAATGACAAGTGTGTGCATGATCAAACATAAGAGGACAGGCAAATCAGAACATCATTCATTGAGACAAACATCGCTGTGATTTTCACTACACTTTAACACATTGACATGTGTACACACTGTAGAGTCCATAACAACACTGTCCTGTGTACAGGCCCATCAATATCACAAGTGACATGTGAGGGAGTACATGCCAATCTATAAAATCACATACACAACCATGGCCTGTGTAGTTACCAGTGGGGTAAATGGAACATTGGCATTGTGTGCACAATGATGTGTCATTAACCATGTGGCCACTGTGCACTGTTGATGATTGCCAGATGGCCATTGACACAGCATGATGTGTCCATTGGTGCTGTCAAAGTAATCCGCTACCCCAATCCCGACCACCCATGTCACTATATGGCACCCAAATCGCGGTAGCTACCGCCTTGCCCAGCGGTGTGTCACCGCCAATGGCCAAGCCACAATTGTGGTAGTGACAGATATCTATGTAGTGCCAACTGGCGGTTGGCATGCTCTGCCACCCTAATCCCAGCCACCCATGTCACTCTCTGGCACCCAAATCATGGTAGCTACCGCCTGGCCCCACAGGTGTGTCACCGCCAAAGGCCAAACCACATTTGTGGTAGTGATAGATATCTATATATTGCCAAATGGCGGTTGGCATGCTCCGCCATCACAATCCAGGCCACCCATGTCCCTGTATGGCACCCAAATCGCGGTATCTATCACCTGGCACCAGCGGTGTGTCACCAACAATCCCCAAAACACAAGTGCGGTAGTGATAGCCATAGAGACATGCCCAAATGGCGGTTGGCATGCTCTGCCACCCAATCGTGGTGACTCATGTGAATGTATGGCACCCAAAACGCGGTGGCTACCGCCTGGCCCCAGCGGTGTATCACCGCCAATGGCCAAGCCACATTTGCTCTGGTGATAGATATCTATGTATTGCCAAATGGCGGTTGGCATGCTCCACCACCCCAATCCCGGCCATCCATGTCACTGTATGGCACCCAAATCGTGATAGCTAACGCCTGGCCACACAGGTGTGTCACCACCAATGGCCAAGCCACATTCGCAGAAGTGATAGATATCTATGTATTGCCAAATGACGGTTGGCATGCTCCACCACCCTAATCCCAGCCACCCATGTCACAGTGATGTGGGAGAAGATTGGGTTTGGGTAAGGGACAGGAAGATGTGGCGCTCTAGCGGGTACGATTATGAGTTTGATTGTTTTGCTAAGATCAGACGTGCAAACAGGTCAGGGGAACAAACCCAGACAGAAAACAGCCCCTGAAAAGGTAAGGGACACGTCCCATACTATATCAATGAGAACAAATCCTGTGAACACGTATTACAGTTTTGGGTTCTCCTGTCAGAACCAAATGAGTTAGGCAAAAGTTAAAATAAATATGATCGAGGTACAGCGTTGTTTGAATCGTTATTTTATAGTTCCATCTTGATCAGTACAAACAAAAATACAACTAGCCGACACGTGTTTCGTTACACCGTATGTAAGATATGACTCTTCAGGGCTGTCAGAAATGGGATGCTGGCGCCCAGGTACTGTGAAAATAACAGACCGGCTGTGCTGCGGGGAGAGGCAAATACAGATAAAAGGACCGAGGAATTCCGCTGGGCTGTGATTGCCGGTAAGCGGAAGAGCTCTAGGACGGGTATGTCCGGTTTAGGCAGTCCACGTACAAATCTCTAGAGTATCAGGCGGAGCACGGGTACGTGCAGCAAGTAGAACGTCGGGATCCTGGTAGTGGATCCCCTACCAGGATCCCGACGTTCTACTTTTGCCTAACTCATTTGGTTCTGACAGGAGAACCCAAAACTGTAATACGTGTGCACAGGGCTTGTTCTCACCCATGTCACAGTATGGCACCCAAATCGCAGTAGCTACCACCTTGCACCGGCGGTGTGTCACCAAAAATCGCCAAAACACAAGTGCGGTAGTGATAGCCATAGAGACATGCCCAAATGGCGGTTGGCATGATCCCCCTCCCAAATCGTAGTGACTCGTGAATGTATGGCACCCAAATCGCGGTAGCTACCACCTGGCACCAGCGGTGTGTCACCGCCATGGAGCATGCCCTCACAGCCAATGGGAACCTGTAATTGCGGTAGACTAATGCAATTTTGAAAAGTGCGGTAGGCGTGCTCCGCCACCACAGAGCCGATCATTGGATGCAATTGAAAGATGCACCATTGCCGTAGCGCCCGCCTGGTCCCTGTGGTGTGTTATCGTCATGGACCATGCCCATACAGCCAATGGGAACCTTAATCACGGTAGCATGATTCAATTTTGAAAATCGCGGTAGGCGTGCTCCGCCACCGCGGAGCCGGTCATTGGATGCAATTGAAAGATGCACCACCGCTGTAGCGCCCTCCTGGTCCCTGCGGTGTGTCACCACCATGGATCATGCCCTTGCATCTAATGGGAACCTTAATTGCAGTAGCATGATGGAGGAGTGTGGCTCACTGATTAGAGCGGCAGACCCTGATGCAGAGGTCTGGCCCGGGACCAGGGTTCAATTCCCGACGCGGCAGGGTCCTGAGCCCAAAATGTCCACGGACTCGATAATTCTCGCCTCGGTGCCTATTCTAATCATGGGGTCCCACGCAGCAACTCTGGGCAATAGTTGCTTAATCTCCACTACGGTGGCCCACCCGCTGCGGGATGCCTGGCTTTCACCCTGGGGATACCCAGTAGGGGTTATCTCACAGGGAAAAGCCAGGACGGGTTCCCAAGGCAAGCGCCTTGATGCCTTCGGGTGATACGTGCGCTATATAAGTCGCAATACATTTACATACATTTACAAATTTTGAAAATCGCAGTAGGCATGCTCCACCACCACGGAGATGGTCATTGGATGCATTTGAAAAAGGCAGACCTGGAACACCAATTGCAGCAGCTTAGCACCACTGAAACGACCACAGGGGGCTATATATGTGGGAGGGAGCCTCACATTTCCACTGCTCCCAGAGCCTGCTGCTTGAGACTCCTCATCTGCTGCTGCCTCCAGGGACTGCTGCCAGAGACCCCTCATCTGCTGCTACCTCCAGGGACTGCTGCCAGAGACCCCTCATCTGCTGCTGCCTCCAGGGACTGCTGCCAGAGACTCCCCATCTGCTGCTGCCTCCAGGGACTGCTGCCTGAGACCCCTTACCAAACACTTCCCCCGCGGCTGTCTCATGTCCCCAGTGATGGCACGGACTGAGAAGATCCGTGCCAGTCCCTTCACAAGGGTGGAGCTGGAGGTCCTGGTGGACGAAGTGCTCACACAGTACCCAAGGCTATATGGTGCCCCAAATGTCATGGTAAGTCTTGAACAGTGGGGGGGAGTGTAGGGGGGGCACACATGTAGTTGGTCTGATGCAGTAAGTGCCTGAAAGTGTGGGGTTGTGTCATGCACTGCCTAAGATGCTGTCTCAAGGGGGAAGGTGGGTGTACCCTATTCCACACGTTTCCCTGCCTGCACATCAATATTTGAGTGACATTTGTTGTCTTGTCAACCATGCAGTGATGCAGCAAGTTGTTAATGCAGAAGTAAGGACAGTGATTGCTTGGCTGAATGGCTGTGTGGGCCCCTGTTGTCCATCTCAGTGTGAGCCCACCTGGCCTGGACAGTCGCCGCCTAAAATAACAAGGACACATCACTTAACTCACAGAGTTTTACATGTGTCTTTTCTCATTGCACTCCGGCAATGAGCCATCTCAGCCCTGTAGATTGCACACGACCGGCCTTGTGAGAAGGATTTTGGATTTGTGAGATCATGTCTCTCAATGTGACATCCATGACACAGTGGGCTATTCACAGGGCAAGGACATTGAGGTCTGCGCAGTATTGGCCACAGTGAGTCTACCCCCAAATACATGGTGATATGTGATGTATGTCTTGCTCAACCTAACAATGGACAGTAGATGTGGGCAGACTACACTTGGCTTTCAGTGCTGTCATCCTGCATGTGTGTGAGATTTGCAGGTACTGTGTCCCTTCTCACACCTGCATGCATTTACATCTGCTTTTCCCATGCAGATGTTCCATGTGAGATGCATTCTTGTCTCTGTTAGACATATCTGTGGATTTGGGATGAGTTGGTATCATGCTACTGTACTGAGAGATGTAGGTACATAACACTGTGTCACTGATGTTTTCCCCCTCTCTTCTCCCATGCCTGCAGCTCAAAGTACGCCAGCGTAAGGCCGTGTAGAGGGCCATTGCGTTCAAGGTGCGAGCTCTGGGTGTCTCAAACCGGCGGCGCACCCAATGCCACAAGAGGTGGGACGACATCAGCCGGCTGGCAAAGAACGTGGCGGAGATGACCTTGTGGTTGCTCCCTCACACTGGGTGGTTGGCACGGCGCAGCATGACACCACTAATGGGCTGCATCTTGGCAGAGACACAGCCTGAGCTGGATGCACGTTTGAGGGAGCATCAGCAGCAAGCTAGGGGTGAGTATTCTGGGAAGGGTGGCTTTGGCTGTGAGCGGCTGCTTGTGTACACAGCCTGTGCCAGCTCTGGCCTATGTGATGTTGGTAGTGTGATGCAGTGGCTTGTAACTGAGTGGCCTCTGTGCTGGGTGCAGCTGTCATGCATTTGCCCTACCTGTACTTACTAAGATAATTTGAGTAGTGTGCATTTCGATAGCATGCTGAGCCGTGGTCTTCAAGTATCGTCTGCATTGGGGTAGTCTGGGAAATCCCATTGAAGGGAACGGCAGTGTGCCCAATCTGAGTGTGCTTTAATCAATGCTTGCATTTCCTGACTTCAGATTTGTGAGGCCCAGACATCTGACACCAATGTGCAACAGTAGTTGTGCCCCAAAGTACAACACCGTGACAATGGCATGACATAGGCTCATGGACATTGTGGAATGTCATGTTGCCGTCTGTATCTGTGTTGTCCCCTCCTGCTGCATTCAGATCTGTCTGTGGCAACATGTTGTGTGGCCCCATCATGGCCCTAGGTGTGCTATGAGCTATTTGTGTGTCTGGTTGAACAGAGCCAAAGCTCTGTGTAGTCATCACCTGGCTCACTTATGCCTGGTTTTCTTGTTAACATGCACTGTTTGAGTCAGAAGAAGTGTATTTGCACAATGTTATTGCACAGGATGGTGTGCAACATGTAGATTTAGTCATCTTCAGTGATGCTTGGCTTGCATATGTTTGTTCTGTTGCTACCACTGAACTGACCCTATTTCTCTCTCTCATGCAGCATCTCCTGTGGTCAAGGAGGGACAGTGGAACAGGAGACGGAAACCAGTGGTGGGGATTAAAGCACAACAGCTGGACAGGTGCACAGTGACACAGAAGTGACCAGTGCTTAAGAGGGGGACAGTAGTCTGCTGGAGGAATCACAGCCAGAGACGCAAAGCTCAACGTCATCTGATGCCAGCGGTGACGCATCCATGTTGGTGGACACAGGGAATGGGGACTCTGCCTCATCTTCCACCACACAGCAAACAGTGCCCACCCTCCCAGCCACTTCCTCCGGTGCTGCACTTGTTCGCACCAGTAAGGGGGTAAGAGTGTCCTTCACCCCAGGCACCGCTGCCCTTGCCCCTGTCACCCCTGCTGCTATCAGTGCTGAGTCTGTGGACCTTGTGTGACAGCTGTGTGTGGGCCAGGCAGCTCTCCTCAATGCATTCATAGACCATGACAAAATGTTGGCACAGGTGGTTGCTTTCATGGAGGGCATACATTCAGACGTGGGTGGGCTGCACCGGACTGTCCAGTCTTTGTCCTCCACAGTGACGGCAGCCCTTCAACTGGCACAAACTCAGAGTCCAGCTCCACTCCCTTTGTCCACCCCCTGGCAGTGGCCACCTTGGACGATAGTGACCACGCTCCACAGACCTCAAGGTCACGGTACAGCACACAAAGCACACAGCAGCAGCAGCAGCAGCAGCCCAAGCGGCCCAGGGCACAGACACCATCCCCACAGAAGACTAAAGCCACCCCAGAGCGCAAAGACAAAAGCCTGTCAGGTGACACCAGGGACCAAAAAGCAAAGAAGCAGACCTCAGACTCACATGCCTCAGAGGCATCCCCAGCCGAGGACTCTCCTGTCCCTAAAGCGTCTCGCAAAGACATGAAGACAGTTTCCGTGCCCACTGAGAAGGTGGTACATGCCAAGGGTACACATAAGAAGGGCTCCAAGGCAGATTCACCCACCACCTCAACTCCCATTCAAAGCCTAGTGTAGCAGGGGAAGGAGGGCACTGTAGGGGTAACACCTGGTAAACAGGGGTTGGAGGGGCAAAGGCAAGGCCAGGCGAGGTGTACCGCTGGATCCAGCACATCCCCAGAGAGAGTGCCAGCGTCTCCACCTGACGCAGCTTTGGTGGTGAGTTTTGGTCACTGGCCTTGTTGCTCATTGCTGTGTTCAACTATTCCCTGTGCAGCTTCTCATGTACATACTTTGCACCATGGACTGGCCACTGGACTTGCTGTTTTTCCCTTGCCTGTGCAGCTTCTCGTGGACATACTCTGCACCTCGGACTGGCCACTGGCCTTACTGTTTTCCCCTTCCCTGTTCAGCTTCTCATGGACATACTCTGCACCTTGGACTGGCCACTGGCCTTGCTGTTTTTCCTTTGCCTGTGCAGCTTCTCATTTACATACTCTGCACCTTGGAATGGCCACTGGCCTTGCTGTTACCCCTTGCCTGTGCAGCTTCTCATGGACATACTCCTTGGACTGGCCACTGGCCTTGCTGTTTTCCCCTTTCCTGTGCAGCTTGTCATGTACATACTCTGCACCTTGGACCAGCCACTGGCCTTGCTGTTTTCCCCTTGCCTGTGCAGCTTCTCATGGACATACTCTGCATTTTGTACCTTGCTCTTCTCTACTTTTGGTGCCTATCTGTGCAATATGTGAATAAAGACAGTTGCTCTTGATGTCTGTTTTGTCAGTGTCTTTAGTGAATAACGTTTTTTTTTCTGTGTGTATATGGTTTACTGTGCCACATGCTCTGTGTGCCACTTCAACATTGCCAATGTCTTGTCTCACTTATTCTATTTTTTACAGGGGTAACAGGGACTTCAGTTCTTCCTGACTCGGAAACTTGTGGGTGCAGTTATGTCATTTTTATATAGAATACCATTATCATTTTCATTATTTGTTGATGTTTGCTATATTGTCACATGTCAGGTTGGGGGGCACTGCCAGCACAGAGTGGGATTCTATCCATAGGATTGCAGGCAGGCTGGCCAGGGTCATCGTGTATGTGTGTTCTTACTTTATGTGTGCCCAGCAATGTAGGTGTATGGTCATCTTGTGATGGCCAGTCATCCTAGTCACATGGGTTACTTTCAATGTGTACACTTGGGTGGTCAAGAAGTGTGCAGTGTGAAGAGGGTGACTTTGTTGGGAGTGTTGATGTGTGTGTGCCCCTGCATTGTCAACTACACACATGTTTCACCCAGGAGTTGAGTGCCTGTTGTTTGGATTGTTCAGCCCTGTGAATGTGGTTCTATGCACATGTTTGTATGTTGTTTACTGTGCAGTGTGTTGGTGTGTCATTGCAGTTCTGGCTGACTCCTAAATGTTGTTTTTGTCAATTGTGAGTATGCAGAGTGTGTGACTGGCAAGTCAGTGTTGTGTTTTGTTGATTATCCATGTGTCTTGATACTGTTGTGGTGACTGTGTAGACCTGCTGATACACACTGCCATTGTTGGTGTGTTTTCTCATGCATTGCTGTCACATGGTGCTTTATTGCCTCCAGTATGGCATGTTGTGTGTGGTGTCATACCATCCCCTATCTGTGCTTCTGATGCCTACCCATTGTGAGTCTGCATTCCCTCTATTTGTGTATGGTACACTCTTGCCATGTCCACTACTGACGTGCACAACACTTCACTTTGATGTCAGCTGTCCCCTTGGTTTGCATGTGTGTGTGCCTCCCCATCACTTCATTTGTGACAATGTGCTTTGTAGTACAGTTCTTAGCCCAGGAGCAATGTGCCACTCAGGATATTTCCCTAATTGGTTATATGCAAGGCCGGACTGGGAACTGAAAGCAGCCCTGGCAAATTTAGGCAGACCAGCCCCCATCCGGTGCGTAGCGAGCGAGCGAGCCTGACCGCCACTAGGGGGGTTTGGGGGGGTTCTCCCCCCCAAGAAATTTTGGAAAACGACAGACCACAATGGTGCATTTTACAGCACATTTTTCATTACATATTCAAATTGTATCAACTTTCAAAGCTCAGTAAATAGTAGATGATGACCTTAAAGAACATCAGGTTACCCACCCAGTCATATGTACCCATAGACATTATTTCAGAGAGCACCAAAAATAGACACAAGTAGTGAATCAGAGAGAACAAAGTAAAAGTGAGTGTAACATTTTGTGGTTTCTCTGATAGAAATGGTCCCCCCCCCCCCCCCCCCGGCAAACAAGACATGTCACAAAGACTATATATATGGGCAGTCACATGCATGGCCACTCTGTTATGGCATAGTTGTTCTAGAAGCAAGGATAAGTACATATGTTCAGCTGCTTTGAAGTGACAGGTCATGACTACATGTTTGGGGGCATGTCTGGCTGCTAAACATTTTCATATCAAAATGGTGAACACTGCATGCAGTCTCATGGAGTGCACCATGTTAGTAAACATTCTCTGTTTGCTTTCACTCCTGCAGTGTGTGCATTGTCTAGTGGCACGACCGCCTAGGAAGACCCACACACATACACTTCACATTTGGGGACAGTGGCTGTCGAAGCGTTTCATGTAACCGTGTGTAACAATAAAAAATCACTGCTTGTAGGTTCATGTGCTATACAATTTTAAGTGTAATGGAGGGAGAGAATATAGGTGAAGGGTAACAAGTTTACCGAGGCCTATATTATAGTACCTATATGGACTATAACACTCCATAATTCCAGACTCTGGCCTGCAAGGCTGGCTGCACTGTACCAAAGACACGATTCAAACCTGGAACACCAGGTTCTAAAGTCAGCAGCTCTAGGCACTCAGTCACATTTCTTACACAGTAGGAAAATGGAGTTTATTACAGTGGTACTTGTTTAATTGACTCATGAAGACTAAACGGCTGGAGTCGAACAATGCTGATTAGATCCTGTTATTTGTAGGTGCCGTATAAACTATTCAGAAATTGCATTACACAGTGAGATATATTCCTAGTTTACTTGTCAAGGCATAAATAAATGTGAAAAACAGGAGTTAACATGAGCAATGCCTAATAGACTGTCAGTTTTCAGCAGATGCATGAACCAGAAGACCAAGTGGAATTAAGTCATTTCTGCTTCACCTGTTTTTTGGAAAAATCCTAACACTGTGTCTTGTGAAAGAACAGAGACAGTGAGGTTTTGTGTTAAGGTTGGTTCATAATTGCTTTCTGTATATTATTATGGTAACCTAGTATTAATATAAGCATCATCCTACAGATCTGAAAGCTGTAACCCTCCTGAGTAGGTTGTGGTTGAGGTACTTAATAGGATGTACACATTTAAAAGTTTTAAGAGAGAAAATCCCAAAATTTACTTTTTAGACTTTAAGGTAGTACATTTTACATTTCATAAAATAAGTTCATTAACTTACTGACTTGTTGCATCAGCTCAAACAAGCTGCTGAGATTGTATGCACTGCACTCAGCTGGATTAAGGAATGACAATAATAGGATTTAAAAAGGTAATTACTTGCCCTTATAAAAATATTATTAAAAAATGACAGTGAGTTTGCGAACACAACTGCACTGCGGCTTGTTCATTAACCCACTTTGATGTTAGAGATATATAGAAGCTAGCAGAAAAGTTAAATGCATTAAAGCAGAGCACTTATATTAATACACCAATTGGAACTGTTTTCTGCCAGTGGTGAATTGGTAGAAAACCGATAAACAGACATATGTGATGAAGTTCTAATTTACAGTGGCCAAATAAATGATCATTATCAAACGACACTTCCAGTTTACCAACTCCAATCCCCACAGGCGGTGAAAGGGTCAAGAGGCCAAGTAATAGCGAGTTGTGCTGGATTCCAGTGGTGGCTGGTGACATATGAAAGTGGTGAGGCGTACATGTTCA
Organism: Lissotriton helveticus; assembly: GCF_964261635.1. Classification (NCBI taxonomy): domain Eukaryota; kingdom Metazoa; phylum Chordata; class Amphibia; order Caudata; family Salamandridae; genus Lissotriton; species Lissotriton helveticus. Next base: position 1,130,791,520 of record NC_136063.1, read on the forward strand.
CGATGAGTGGCTGGTGGCAAGACCAACTGTCATAAGCAGGGCTGCGAGGTGGGGGGGGGGGGGGGGGCAGTTCGAGTCTCCCATGGAGAAAGTTTTGAAAACAAGAGTGGGCAAATGCTGCATTTTCAAGCAAATTTCAGAAAGCAACGAGTTTAATAAAGAGCTATATAAAACTTGGAATATGTAAAGCATATATGTCTTTAGATATATTGTGGGTAATAGTAATTCACACATAACATGCAACACATTTGCTGCCATTCATTCCTGTCCAACAAAAATAACATTTAAAAATATTTTTTAGAAGATATTCTATAACTTCTTGCAAGTAAAAGCCACTTCCGTTCTGCATCTTATATTGGTAATGTATAAATTATAGTATAAGGAACAGATAATAACTGCAAACTCCCTGAGATGGTCACAAAATTAGCATCAAAGGCAAGGCAGGAGCCTTTTGGGATTTTCCTTTCTGAAAGTTTACACTACATACACTACAACTAGAGGCCATACATGCTTCTTTGAATTGCCAATCTGCTCTGCTGTGCTTGATTCCAGGCCCTGCGTTCATGCCCTCAGAAGTTACTACAATGTATTGCTTGCATTTGGGAGGGGCTGAAAAGGCTGCTTTCCTTAAAGCCATTTGTCAGGCCATAAACACTAGGCTCTGGATGGACATGGGCTGTAAACTACTTTTTACATTTGCGGAATGCATAGAGGTAGATGTCTACGTCGAAAACTTTTCTTGTGAACAATTCCATCTTCTATGTACATATTGCCCTTCCATCGTGTTGCACATTGAAAAGCCATGAAAACACCCCTTCATGCATCATGCTTCCATTGTAAGAAACCAACACATTGGCGTTGTATTCTGTTCAGTACTGGGTGCCTTTTCACTATGACCAATGCAAAAAACTCCTGGATGATGATGCTGCTGCTGACCATTTCTCTTACAAAAAGTTGTATGTACATTACTCCTACATTATACCAATGCATAAAAAGCCTGTACACAATAACCCTGTAAATTACCTTTAGAAGTTGGACTCGTACATTGTTACTCTACATAACAGAGCCCGGCACTGTGCCCTGTACATTAATAGTCAGCAAAATGGTTTTACACAGATACGGCATGAACACAAAGCATGTTACAATGCCTCAGCAACATCCCTCGGTCCACAGCCAGTGCAACATGCCCTCTCACAAAGTGCTTTCACACAACCCCCTGCGGGGTATCCCTTCCCACCGCCCCTGCAGAGATCCTCCTTCATGGATCGCCATTTCAGAAATACTTACTTAGGGTGTCTGCATACAGCCCCCGCTTGAAGCTGCACAGATGGAGGCTGGCAGAGATGGAGGATGGTGGGGTGCACACAGTGACACTATGTTGTTACCTAAAGTGCCAGACCTGTCTGAGGTGTCCCGGGCCCCTGGGCAGCTGTGTGTAAAGCCCTCTTTTTCTTTGAGAAGCACCCTGGCTGCACACCCTCCTGCCTGTGAATGGTGTGCAATGCACATGACAATAATTACCAGGTACCAGGACTGCCATTGGTGCCAGCTACAGAGAGAGGCCGTGCACACCTCACACATTACATGCATGGCACATAAGGGAGATATGTGGCCTAGTTCTGGTGAAAGTTACCACAGACGAACAAGGAGACCTCTATGCTAATCATGGCTCCCTCGCTTGATCAAGATATGTTATTCTCTGCAAATAGTTTTATCTCCATGTCGCTCAGCGCTCCTAGCAGTCACAATTAAAAGATTGGAAGCAGCTAAACACAACCTGTGTGTGTAAATAAACATATCTCAAAATGATTCACTTTTGCCATAATACATACCATTACATTCAGATTTTGACATAGCTATTTGCGCGCATTACAGACAGATGCTCGGGTGAAGACAAATGTTACACTGTTTGGCACACACAAAAATACAATAAAAAGCCAGACACGTGGGACAGGCCAAACTGCATCTGTCTAAACAGGATAGCAATTGAGCATTTAATTTGAAAACTAAACGAGACACAAATAGCTTTGTGCGCACACAGACACAGCTCCGTCCAAACCCGTTTTTAAATAAATAAATCATCCTTTTGTTCCGGCTCTAATTTAGAAATCTCAGCAGTGCAGAGTCATGATGTAACCATTCTTCCTATATTCAGAGTTAGGGTTTTCAGAACTTTAGCAAAGACCTTGCTGTGTTATCCCTGCTTATTATTTCCTTGGCTCCAGTTTTAGAGACACTGCGTCTCACTGTGATTGCAGCAGGGAGGTTGTACGCTTTTTATTCAGAGGCCGAGCAGAGGTTTTGGCGCCTTTCGGCAAACCGCCCTCCCTGGCTCTATTCTGGGAAAGAGTCTTACCTGGTTTTCTGGCTTCTGTTCACAAGGGGCCTGGGTTGGGGTGATTTGTGTGTGATATTGATTAGATGCTTATGTTTTGTTCCCAAACCTACATCTGCATATTTTTTTCACCTTGCCGTCGCCGAACAAACTAACGCAACTACAGTAATGGGAAACAGAGTAAGCCTGGAAACTATAACAATGGTAGTCTTACAGCCGCGCCACACGGACGTTTGGAAACTAAGGGTAAGAAATGTGCCGGATACATCGACATCAAACTATGCACTTTTCCTGCTAACCGGAATGGTACAAGGAATGAAAAAGATGCAGCGACACACAACTCGGACATATATTATCACTTTATTAACAATTACTTCTACTGCTGAGACCTAGGGCTGGAAAAATACACCCAGAAAAGTGCCTTTTTAATGAGTTGCTGCGTTTGAAGGAATCTTGCCTATAGCTATGATGGCAGTACGGAAAGGTAACACATTCTATACATTTCCTGCCTGCTGTTTACACATAAATCCATCATGTTCTTTATCTTTACCCTTATAATTTGATACCGCTGTTTCCTTTATCCTGACACCGAAAAAATTTTGGTGACTTATTAATCATGCCCATTTGACAATCATGACTTACAAAATCAAAGACAAACACTTAAACCAACAATTGGTTGCAATAAAGATTGCATACCAAGAGTGTTACCTAGTTCACATGACCTAGAATGTCTATAAAGCAATGCATAGGGCAAACCCCATGGTCCTCCTGCAGCTGTGGTGCAGCAGGTAAAGTGACATTGCAGCTAGATTATCTCGTCCTTTACAACCAATTTCACATACTGATGGCACAAAGCAACCTTATTTTGCCTCTGCTAGCTACAGTAAAAGCTCTCAATAATTAATATAGAAACTTTAAAAAATATATATTTCGACCACAAAGACACTGTAGACCAAATCGCTTTGCATGTTTTCTCTCATGAAGAGAAACTATATAATGTACTCACTCCTTTGTAGCAATTCTGCATATTTTTCATGACAGCTCCCCATCCCGCCACCCCCATCACTAACATGTTTGCATTGATTTGTTCCAGTCTTGAAGATACATGCAATTTATCTATGCACTCTCATTAGAATACAAGCGGTAGAGTACACTAAGTCAATGACGTTTTGTCTTGATTGAATTTTTCAAGAGAACACAAAAGAACCTCGCTATTAAAATAGTCTTTTCTTCTCCAGCATGAAGGTGAACGTTTTTTAAAGTGGTGTGATGTTCAGTAATGAGCCTCTATCTAAATTATCATTGGTGACAAACTCATAGTTGTGAAATGCCAGAGCTGCCACTTTCTTTCCTGTAATTATAGGCCAACTTGCATCCCTTCAATGATCATTTATAGAACAGCCTCCAGTGGATTACCGAGAACTTGAAAAACACATACATACCAGTCCGCAACAACCCTCTTCTCCTTCCCTCGCCATTGTTTACCGGTGATATGTAAAATATTGGCCCCCTTTCATTCCCTCGCTTAATTATGCCAATCACGGTACAGGAATTGTGCAAGAAATAAATGCATGCCATACGACTAAATAAATAGGGTGAACATTAACTTTAAATTATGAATGCGGGCATTTAAAATTGATTACCCTTTCGGAAATGATTCTGTCGCATGTTTTTGCAGCATCTCATCGTGCTCACCAGTGTCAGTTTTGTGACCTGCTTGCTGGCACCAGCATTTCTTACGGCCCACTTGCTTCAAATACTGTCTGCCGTGGTCTTGCAATGTTCACAGTGCTAGCTCCTTGTACTGCTCAAAAGTGTGATCGACGGGCATGAGCGCTCACCAGTGTGTCCTCTGCTGCTGCCCCATTCCAGTTTATCATGCTGTGCACCAGTGCAAGCGTATTGTGCAGCTCACATTTCCACGCTTGTGTGTGATACTGCATCTGACGCAAACACATTAGATCGCCCAACAGTAACAGCTTCAGGAGTCACTTGCTTCTCACGTCGCCCATAGGTTGCCCCTCTGTGCCACTGCCTTGCTGTGGATGTTCCTGGCGTTTTTCACCAGTGTCCTCATGCTGCCCATGAAGCGCTAACGTTGTACTATGTTCACATCATTTAGCATCACACGTTCTCAGGAAGGGGACTACAGACCCTGTGCCCAGTCAATGCATGACCTCTTCGCTGAGACTTCAACATCACTGGCTGGTAGCACATTGTGACGATAGTGGCCATAGTGAAATCATAGTGTGCAGGATTACCACATATCAATATATTTCGCAAAAAATGTGGTGGGGCCACTGGTGAGATAGCTGGGGGCAGAGTCACCACTGATGTAGTTGGGTGGAATTAACAAGGGTGGGAGGGGATGGGCTGCAGGCCTGCTTTTTAAACCCAGTCTGTGTTCCCCTTGGTGTGTGTGACTATGGGCCTCCATACCGCTAACGTTCATAGTCGTAGAGGCCTTAGGGGGTAGGAAGACCCCCGGTTACAGGGGCTGAGGCCCCTTCTGGCAGAGTTGAATGAGTGTTGCAGTTGGACCGGGGCGCCTTCACTACGCCCAACTATGCTTTGCTATGGAAGGCCAGGCAGTGTCCAGTCAGGGTTCAGAGTGGGGTGGAAGAGCTAAGTCAGTTGTTATATTTACCACCTGAATGGCCTGGGTTGCTATTACACACAGACAGCATTATAGATTATGAAATAAAACACAAGAGGTTTTGTACCACACGCATCTTGAAGTAATGTATTTCGAGGTGCTCTTATATGTGATAATGAAGACAAAAAGAGGCAAAGTGAAATTTAAAAATAAGTGCCTATGATTACACAATTTGATCAAGCGGAGAACTCGGGAAATCAGAAGTTTTCTGGCTTTATCATGTGCAAATCAGCCGTTATATGCACACAATTCTCCTACCCTATGCTCACCTTATATTGCCCCACAAACCTGCCACCCTGAGATAATCAATGCGGCCCTCGGTCACATGACAGTCAAAACGTGTTGGCCCCCCTGGAAAATGCTTGTGAGTACCCATGTTCTGGGCCCCTGTCAGTTTCCTAAAACGTCAGGTCGCTTCGAGGTATTCTAACCATGTGCACGCAGGGTTCACTTCCAACCTGCTTTGGCTCTGCTTTTCGACTGTCAGAAGGGCTGGTACAAGTGCCTTCCCAGCACCCACAGTGCATGATTCTACGTATTTGGACTTTGAAGCTCTCATTCTCATAGCTTGTGCTTGCTTTATAAAAAATATCACTTGCTATTTCAACATCGTGCTGTCACCCCGGAGTGGCATTGGTTCAAAGTAGTTTAGACAGCATCGCAACAGGACGCTCGCGGCACAGATACAGATTATGGGCCTCTCTGGTCCCGCTTGTGGCGTTGAGAAATAACAGTGTAGAGGGGCCTGGTTGTTCCACTTGGGGCGCGCTGGCGTGCGGAAGTAGCATCTGGGCCCTTAGTTTCCCTAAAAAGGATCTTTTAAACCCCACCACCCCGTGCCTCCCGTAATTGGATTTCATTTGTTTAGCTCTCCCATCGCAGGCCCGTCAGCTTTACCCCTCCCTTTATTTTGGAAATGTGGAAAATGAAATCGAAGTGCTTTTATTAAAAAGGGGTAACCAGTTCTACAATTTAGCAAGACCACACTCACCTGCAGACAGCAGACAGGGGGCCAGGAGGCTAGTCAGAAACAATTAAATGTTGTGCCCAGCCTCGCTCTTTTTCGGTCCTTGACTCGTGACTCGTGTCTGCCTCATTGACCTCTTGCATTTAGCGCGAGCCAGCCCCAATGCGCATGATCAGGGGCCAGGCGGAGGAGGAGGAGACATCTGCGCGCTGCCTGCACCATGGATCTGCAGCAGGTGGCGCATTTATTTAATTAATTTTACATGGAATAGTGCCAGCGTTATGCACAGACAGACACAGCAGCACATTTGGCATTAATTATGCAGCAGATAGAATTAGCTGCTACTCTCGGACTCTCACGGTGTCACCAGGGCCAGGGACAGGTCCAAATTAATTCCAAACCGCCCGGCGGCCCCCTGGCACAAAACCGGCCCCCCTGACAGAAAACCGGCCCCCCGCCCCATCCAGCCGACCGGGGGATTGCCCGGTGCCCGGACTTGTCAGTCCGGCCCTTATATGTGATGTTCTTGTACTGTTTAGCAGTCATGGTTGCTGATATGCAGTTCAACTGTTTGTGCTGCCCAGTCCTCTGGTCAAGTTGTTTCCACTTTTCTGTCCCAGACTTGTGCATAGGTGGGTGTTGTGTTGCGGGTATGTGTGTTTGCTGTGGTACTGCTTGACTTCCTGAGTGTGATGTTGTCTTTGTGCTGTGCTGATTAGTGTTGTGAGGGTTCATGTTGTGTCACTCATATCTGTGTGGGACTGGTATGTTTGGTGTGCACAAACTGCTTGTTGTGCATGTAGTGCTGTGTGTGTATGTTGCCTTGTCATTGCCCGGTTGCTTCCCGTGATGTCCTGCTGTGTTTGTTATGTGATTTTTGTGCCTGTGCATCTGTTGTTTGTTTGATGTGGCTGTGTTTTTCTGTGATGGTGCACTTTTTGTCTGTGCTGTGGTATGTTGTCAGTGCATTGTTCCTGACTGATGAGGTTGTGCACTCCTGTTGTGTCTGTGCTCCCATTGCCTTTCCACATTTTTGCTGCACTGGGCATGTCTGTTCTTGTTGTGGTTCTGTGTGTGTTTCTGTTGAGTTATTGTCTGTTGTTTTTGTGAAGAAATTGGTTCTGGCATCCCTGTGTGTATGATGTTGTGGCTACCCAGAGGGAGTGTGATTGTTTGTCTGTGTATTGACTGGACATTATTGACAACTTTCTGTGTGTTTGACACTGGTGTTGTGTGGTGCAGGTGTGAGGGGGGGTATGTGTGTAGATTCCTACTTGTGTTTAACAGTCATGGAGTATGTCAATGGGCCCTGTGTGTTGTGCTGCTGGCATACTCCTGTGAAGTAGTTGTATACATATGTGTGGCTGTTCACAATTTGACTTCAGGGCCTTCCTTTCATTCCTGTGCCTATACATGGGTTGCCTTGCTGTCCCCCTGGGTTGTTGCACTGAGATGACTGTGGTTTGACTTCACTCATTGTGCCAGCCATGTGTGCTTTGAGGGCTGAGGGTGTTGTTCTATGTTCATTGTCTTGCATGTGATGTACACATGCTTGGAGGTTATCTCCTTGGCCTTCCATTTGTGTGCACCTCACTTTGGCTTTCCTATTTGCTGTGCTCCATTGCTGGTGGCATGTGGTCTGTGTATGTGTCTGTGTGTCAGTGCAGGGTACAGATGTGTGACTTGACAGGCTGTGTGTACAGTAGGATGTTTGTTCATTGTATGTGTGTGTGTGTTCATTTTGTGCTTGTACACAGTTTTCTTGCCATTAGTGTGGCATTGTTGTGGTGTGTGGGTTGCCCAGGCCCTGTGCGTCTGTGCTGTGTGTTCCTCTGCAGCCACTCTGTGGCTGTCTCCCTAGTTGTTTGGTGTGTGGTGCAGGGTGTGGATTCACCTGGCTTGTTGTGTGCATGGGGGTGTACAGGAGGGGCACATGGCATGTCCCTTCATGGGGGGGCTAGTGTGTGTAGGGTGGAGGTGTGGCCCTGTCGTCTTTGTGCCCTGCCTATGCTTGGCGCTTGCCCTGCCTTCTGCATTGTGCTCATGTATTCCCTTGTCTTCACTGCTGCAGTGACGTGACCAGGACATTACTGCAAGATTGCAGAAAATTTGTGACCTGGATGCGGAGGGGTGACTTGGTGGCAAGTAGGACATGTGTGGGTACACTTGTGGATGTGTTACTGTCCCCACCAGGGTGTCTGATGTGGATAGAGCTTGGTATAATGACAGAGAAGCTCTTCTAACTGTAAATGACCGGAAGAATAATCCTAACATTGTCTGTGTATCTACTTTTGGTACACATTCCAACGCAATTAAAAAAATTGTGTGCAGACAATGGAATCTGCTTCAATCCATCCCTGAATTCCAGAAAAAACCTCTGTTTGCTTTTAAGAGAGGCACTAACCTACGAGACAGATTAGTACATGCCTATGAGAATGTTCCATCGGCTAATACAGTGGATAATATGAGACAAATTAGCCCTCTATTGGGGCATCATAAGTGCAACAACTGCGCAGCTTGTGCTACGACCAAAACGGTCAAGTCATGTAAAATTAATGATATGGAATTTAAGGCTAGAAATTTTTCCAACTGTAACACCACAAATGTGGTCTACTGCATTCAATGCCCCTGTTTGTTGCACTACTTAGGAAAGACCATTCAGCCAATTAAAAAACGTATCTTACAGCACCAGTCGCGAATCAGATGTAGAAAGGAAAATGCCCCATTGGTGGACCATTATCTCCAACTTGGCCACAAAGAAACAGACATGCTATGGTGGGTCTTGGAAGTTATCAGACCTAACAAAAGACAAAGCAACATTGATAGAATCCTATCATTGAGAGAAGGCAAACTTATCTGCCTTACGGACACTGTGAAGCGAGGACTTAATTCGGCTACCGAATGGCATGCGTTAGCCTGTTTAACATAGGCCTTCTGAATTTTTATTAAGTAACTGTCAGCTCTTACATAGAAAATACACTGTGTTTGATTTTTCATGTGGGTACATAATATGTCATACTCAATGCTGCTATCTGGCCAGACTGATTTGGTGAAGAGACATCGTGTTGTTAATACCTAATTTGCAATATGTACTAGTCAGTTGATTATATGTTTTAGAATGTCTAAAAACTGTCTGTGTTTATATTTAATATGCCAGTGCTGGAATTTGTGTACAGGTGCACAACAGATTTATTCTTATGTTGCTGCCGACTGAGATCGTTTCTGATATTGTGGACTTAAATGTAATAATTAACCAGCAGTGTGTAATATTACAATGTGAATGTGTGGCATTGTAGACGTTTTAGAGGACCATGATTAACTCCTAGCATGCGCATAAAATACCCTTTAGGACACTTCACTTTTCCAAAAATGCGGTTCGGTTCCCATTGCTTTTCGTAAAATTACTTTGTAATTTTGACCACTCAAAGATGGCGCCCGTTGCCAGTCCTATTTTGATCTCCAAACGAGGCGGCTATATAATCAGGATGCACAGAAAACCTTGTTGTTTCTGTGATTTATGCAGAACTTCGTTGCGGTTCTACGGGACAATAATCACGGTAAGCGCTCATTGCCAGTCTTGACCCCCTTCCCTCAGTTAAATAACGTGGCGGGGCTAGGACTCTAATATTATTTTTGTTCTGTTTGTCCTTAGTACCTCCACCACATACGAGCTTGGACTGAGTTTTTCGGTAAGCCCGTGTATATAACATTGTAAATCCGTTAAGTTTCTTTGAATAGACCCTTGCTGAGAAATTATAATGTATTCTCTTTCTCTGAACTAGAAATAATTAACTTGAATGCTCGCTTAAAGGGAGAAATGCGCGCATCGGTAGACGTTTGCATCGCTACCTAACTCTCCAGCTGATTAAGGTAATGCATTAATCGGTTTACTGTAATTCGACTATGAGACTGAATTCACCAAGCTTATATCAAATATCCCATCTTTTTAGATCAGGTACGCTCTAGGAAATTAAAGTACACCGAAAGACGGGTGTATACCATCGTGTCATTTTTGACATCGGATCACGATTGGTACATGTTTACGATCCTCCATGTGGTTTAGCTGTGGTAGTCTATATAAGTAAGTTTTCATGCCTGCAGCAAAATATCAGACACCCTCGATAATCTGAGTGATGGTGCCCTAAATATCTCGATATGTTTATATTTAGGACTCTGAGATCCCCTACAGATTGGAAGTCCGTCATTTTGAATAAACTTCAATATCCTGAATTCAATTGAGGTAAAACACGGTGCGCAAATTCCGGCCGTTGTGGTTCTCTGAAACGTCTACTAAATTTTATGGATTGGTAGGAGCTAGTGCATCATGCTTCAGTCTTCTGAATTAATTAAGTTGTTAAACTGTTATCTCATGTGTCCAGGGCTATCAATGTATTTAATATATGCAAATAGTGATGTTTTGCTTAAGTCAGTGATGCCACATCATAGAGGGTGGAATCGTTTAATGCAGCTATGTGTGGCCAGCATAACTGTAAAAGATTATGTGGACTCAATCTGATGATGATGAGATTCATGTCATATTTTCTCATGAATTTTTCATGGTGATTATTATTATATGTGTTGTCGATAATGTTTTTTGTGTTTGATTGTCAATAGTATACATTGTCTTGTTTTCAAGGTGTTATGGATAAAAGTAATAGACTCATGAACTGTTTGTAACTGAAAACATTTCTGTTTCAGGATACATTCTGTCATTATACAGTTTTTTAATTGACTCCAGTCCTGAAGATGGTCTCTATAAGCATCCTCTAAAGAGACCGAAACGTCGACCTCCACCTCTTCCTTCTGTATCATTTATTGTACTTTGTGGATAGGTGTTTTTAGGTTCTGTTGTGTTGCATATTTACATATCATTTATAGACCTACAGACCTATTATTGTTTTGACTGTATATATTGATTGAATTATTTTCTGATAAAATTCTTTTTTCTATACACCTTGTTTGTGTTTGTGTTTTACGTAATTGTAGTTTCCAAGTGTTTCATGTTATGTGATTTTTATTGATTTATAGCAAGAGATTGAATTCACATAGGGATTATTAATTCATCCCTCCAATTTGGTTCAAATAATTCAAGTTTCTCTAAACAAATTCCCTTGAAGGCACTTTCACCCTTCTATCATAATCACCCAAGCCCTCAAGGGTATTCTGGGTTGCTCACTGTTTGTAACTTTGATGTGGATAGGGACCCTGTATCAGCCCATGAGTTGTGTGTTGTGGTTGTGTGCGGGGTTGTGTTATTGCATACCTGCGACGTCGTCCGCGATGGTCCATGCGTTGCTGGTAATGTATCAGGTACCGCTCTGGAAAGATGTGTGGGGCAGGGTCCATTGTGGTCGTGACCGGGTGGAAGGGACCAGGACTCTGGTTTCGTGCTCCGCTGTCGAGCTTCCGCCGTCTCTGGGTGGGCGGTTTCTCCGCTGTGGTGTGACTGGTTGTTTGGGGCATCCTAATTTGTGGAGCAGAGCGGACGTCATTCCGCAAGGTGGTGAATCTCCATTTGATCGCACCGCTGCAGTGGCGGGCACACTTTGATGGCGGTTTGCGTCTCACCGCGGCAGACGGGAAACGGGCTATGTTTGGCCATACTAATATGGCGGACGTGAGGACTGCTGCTGGCATGCGGTAAAGGGCATTTTCCGCCACCGCATGCTACGCTGTGGTGCCATTGCCTGCCATACTAATAGGCCCCCTAGTGTCTAGAAATACCTGGCTGTGTAAGAAAAGTAATTACATAGTAATTTTGATTATATGCAAATACCAAGTAATGCTACTGTAAATGATTCACTGCATTCCAAACAGTTTTTACAGCGCATATGCTTGCAAACTATTCTGATATTTTCCTGTACCAGGCTTGGCTTGGTTCTAGAAAATAAATATAAATACTATTTTTATACCAACCAATTGTTCAGAGTTCAGTTCTTGAGTGTGTGAAACCATTTCTTGCCTGAGTTATACTATAAATGCTTAGCCTTACTGCTCGCCCACACTACCACAAATAGAGAGTAAGGTACTGTCTGCTTTAACCCTGCCTACCTTTGGAGATCCACTAGAATCTGTGCTCACTATACCCTACTTTTGTATAGTATATACTGAGCCAGCTTCCTACACTGCTACAATTCGATCTTGCAATCTAACCCTTGACAGTGGTATTGTGCAGGGAGCTGGCGCTCTTGGGCATTCGGGTTGGTGGTTCATACCATATTATCTTACTCTATGTGGAAGATGCTCTTATTTAATCTTCATTCCCCCAGGAAAGCAGTGTTCCTCCAGATGAGGCTGTTGGCTGACTTTGGTGCAGTATCGAGCTTACAGGTTAATGTTCGGAAGATACTGTTGTTCCCTTTAGGTTGGCTGGGGACCCCTCTTGAGAAGCTTCCGGACTTGGGGATCTGTTGAAAAACTGCGTGTTTCTGATATCTAGGCATTATGGTTACACACACGGAGGCCTCTCACCTAACTGGAATGTAGACAGGGCTGTGGGGGGTCTGACAGGTTTGATTGGGTTCTGGAATAAATTACCCATATCGGTGATGAGAAGGGTGGCAATTGCTAAAATTGTCTTTCTCCAGTGCTGTCTTTACCTGATACAAAATTTTATTTTCCCACTTCCTCCATGATTTTTTCATCAGCTTAACAGCATGTTGGCCTTACTCATCTGGGCAAGGCTGCAGAGCATGGTGGCCCTGTGAGTGCTCAAAAGGAACACGGAGGATGGCGGCTTGGCCCTCCCAGATATACAATGTTACTATTTCACCACACATTTGCAGCATGCCGCTCCATTGCTCGCAGTGGTCGACCATTTGTAGGAAGCAACATTTCCGGGATCTGCTCGGGGAAGATATATTGGCCTGTTTACTAATACAAAGGGCCGAACGAAGCACTCTGTTCCATATCTGGTCAAGCACACTGCCACAATATGGGAGACAGTAACTAAGAAGATGCTTCACAGGGCTCCATTTGACAGGGAGCTGGTTCTTTGGGATTTGGTGCCGTTCTGCATGAAAGATTTGGATCTGCCTATGGCCCAATAGAGAATAGAGGGTGGGTGGTTGTCAGTTGGTTGTTGACTTGCATCCAAGCTACGTTTATTTCTCTTTCCTGGAGGCACAGAAAGGCTTTAATGGAGGGCTGTGGCACTTCTTACACTATGCCAAGCTAGAAAGCATGTCACATTAGGTATGGAGTGGCTTTCTGTTGGCTTCCGAGGTGTTTGGCGGCCTGCAACGGTAGGGTGAGGGCAGACATCTTTTTTGTGGGAACATGACGCTGCCTCTCTATAAGGCCCAGTAGGCATGGGAGACTGAGATAGTAGAGACCAACGCAGATGCAGTTTGGGTGCGTGCATGTGAATTGGTGAGGACGGTCTCCTGTAATAACAGATTTAAGCTGCTACACTTTAACTATCTGCATCACAACTATGTTACTCCCTTCCAGCTCAACAGGATAGACCTGCTGGAGAAGTGAAGTGTGCACGCTGCGGCCTGGTGGGTGCCACCTTCTTGTATCTTTCCTGGGTATGTGCTGCTGTACAGGGGTTTTGGAGGGAAGTGGTTCCCAAGATTGAAGCAGCTACTACATCACACTCCCCTTTACTCCTGGGGCCTGCCTGTTGGGTATGGTGGTGAGGCCAAATGGGCGGACGATCCCTTATAAGCTTTCCCAGATCGCATTCTTCCCATCTAAGCGTCAGGTGGCCATAGGGTGGCTGGGACCCAGGGTGTTGCAGGTATTGTTCTGGATTATAGAACTCCTTGAGTCTGCGTTAGCGCAAGAGCATCACTTGCATCTGTCCTGTACAGATAACAGGGCTACAGATGATGTCTTGGCCTGGGGGTTACTAGTGGTTAGAGTCAATGGCAGAACAGCCTCAGACATTAACCCTGGATCTGGGGAAGGGAGGTGAACCTGTGGGTTTTCTATGGGAGTTGTTGCTGCTAGGTGTAGTTTTGATCTTTTTGTGCTAATCTAGCTCTATGTCTTTGTATATGCTATGCTGTATGTTTTCTTCCCTGTCCTCATGATATTCCTCTCTACAACGACTTGAGATGCTTATCATTGCAGACTTATATACTGCTTACCTATGTTGTGCAGCATGTGTAACTGGAATTTCCTCTTGCACTGCTTGTGCTGTTGGGGACACGAAAAACAATAAAAAAAAGTTTTTCTTAAATATATGTTTTTCGCAGGGTTTTGGGAATTGACAGTTGAAACATATAAGCCCGAAGTAATTAAATAGAATACTGTATTAATGATGTGTTACTCCATCAGTTAGCAAGTGTGAGATAAGTAGTTGTTATCATTATCAAAAAATAAAAGAGGTAAGATGTATTAATACTCTTCTTGAAACTGGAAGTTATGGTCTTAAGCAGTTACTAACCTTTTGACTTGTATGGAACCTCAATGAATCATTATTGGAATCCTGGGACCCCCACTGAGTCACTGTTAGAAGCCAGGGACCACTTTCCTAAGCAAATTCTGGGATTTGAACTTCAAAACAAAAGAAAAAAGACAAAAAACAAGTACATACCTAACACATGGTCAAATATTGAAATATTTAATTTAATTCACAATCACATATAGAAAAAGTTTTAAAATGTTCAATTGTGCTTATATGTGTTTATATACTTTATTCATTTTCATTTATTAATTTGAATATTATTTAATTTGAATATTATTTAATTTTGTAAAACAGTTGCAGACGCCCAGAACAGGCCTCGTGGACCCCCAGGGGTCCACGGACCACAGGTTAAAACCCACTGGTCTAAATGCTTTAGGGGAGTTATTATAGGTGTACGTTTTTAGGTCCAACTGCTCTACAGACAAAGTTAATTTTTTATTCAGTAGAATAATTGTATATGACCCAGTGTATTTAGACCTTTATTGAGTGTGATAAATGTATTTAGTAGTTTATTTAGTAGTGCATAGGTAATTAAAACCATTACTCTAATGATAAAAAAACATTAAAATACATATTTCACAGTAATATACAAAGTCTCTAAACCAGGTTTGTATACTTCCTCCATTAGTGATATCTTCTTCTTTATTTCTTTACTAGCAGCCCGTCCCGACGTTGTCCGGGAGCAATTAGGCTTCAGGGCCCCCGCCCGGCCCGACGTTGTCCGTGGATCCCCCGGAGCCTTCCTCCATATATTGCAGTATTATGCCTCTATGTTTACTTTGTACGCTTTTCTAACCTGCACACGTCACTTTTTCCTCCTGTAATGCAGTATTATACCTTGGTTTACTTTGTACGCTTTTGTAACCTGCACACGTCACTTTTTCCTCCTGTAATGCACCGTTTGGCTCACTTTTGTAATGCACCGTTTGCTTCCTCTTGTATTTTGTTGGCTCACGATTGTAATTTTTGCTTGATTTAATGTAACGCTTGCTTACTTTGTACGCTTTTGTAACCGGCACATGTCACTTTTTTCCTCCTGTAATGCACCCTTTGGCTCACTTTTGTAATGCACCGTTTGCTTCCTCTTGTATTTTGTTGGCTCACGACTGTCATTTTTGCCTCATTTAATGTAACGTTTGCTTTTGTATTTTGCCGCCGCTCACCGCTCCTAAATAAATAAATACCCTACCTCATCTGCCGCTCACCGCTCCTCCCCGCCTGTCCGCCGCTCCTCACCGCCTGTCAGCCGCTCCTCACCGCCTGTCTGCCTCTTCTCACCGCCTGTCCACCGCTCCTCACCGCCTGTCCACTGCTCCTCACCGCCTGTCCACCGCTCCTCCCCGCCTGTGCACCGCTCCTCCCCGCGCTCGTGTCCACCGGTCCTCTTCGCGCTCCTGTACGCCGCTCCTCCCCGTGCTCCTAACGTCAGCACGCACGTCGCGGACGGCGCTTCTACTTTTTTTTTTGGGGTACATTTTTGAAATTACGTATATTTATTAAGTTTATATAGCCTATGTCCATCTGCACACCCTGACGATTACAACGATGTATCGGGTGTGTGGATTGGCGCTGTGGTTCCCGAGTTTACCCGCCTCAAAGGTTCAAAGTTCTTCCTTTATAATAGTAGTATAGATTTCGACAGTTTGTTTGTCATAAAAGAGAAATTACAAACATTTGTTACATCTAAAATAGTTAAAACGAGGATTAAAAAGTTAAAACATTTCAACCAATCCATGTATATTAGACAGTAGAGAAGTGCAATATACGTAGTCCCTCGTACCCCAACAGAGATAAGAGGGGGCAACCCCCTGTGGTCCAACCAAGTAGCCCAATTCAAATCTCAGAGGGTGTTTAGCAGTGATCTCCTCATGTTCCACATTGCTGCTAAGTACTTACTTACAGCAAAGACCACAACCAACGAGAGATCGGACTTAAGAATCCTGTATGCTTGGGCACAGTGGGTTGACCCCAGGTTTTTACATAATGGGGCAACCCACCTCCTCCTTGGACTAACAGGCAGGGCAAAAAAAGACAACATGGACCTCACTTTCTAGATTGGCACTACAACCTGGGCAATTCCCAGGGAATGAAGTGCTCCACCTTGAAGTCAGCGCTCTAATCGGGGCAGAGCCGTGCCGCCATTGTAGGAAAAGCTTCCTCGCCGAAGCTGGGCCCATATCATCCAAAACATTCTCATAAAAATAGCTGTCCTTTATTACTAAAAACGTAGCTGTAAGTGTTCCCGTTTGGATGTTGGACAGTAAACGTGTCCTTTTAGTTTCCCGATACAGCTGGACCAGCTTCAATCTGGAGATCCCTGCACATGCTTGCTCCGGGTCAGACCACATTGCCTCAAGGCCTAGATTCCCAAGTTCCCCTCTAACATGCTTAAACCAGGGTAATTTAGCAACATTTGTTAATCGCAAAATCTCGGTTAACTCTCCCCTTATACACTCAACTCCGGAGAGACCCAGATCCGCCTCCAAAAAGTTAATGGTCTTAAGGCCAGCTCTTCTTCTATCGGCCGTAAGCCCAGGTCAAGTCTCAATGGGACCAAGGGCGTGCTTGGAGGTAGAGCTACCAGCTGCCTAAGGAATCTGTTTTCAGCAATTGCAATTCCCGGGGCAACCTTAAATCCCCACAACTCCGCCCCGTAGGTCACAGCCCCACGTGCTCTCAGTTTGTATATTTCAAGAGGTGGGCCAAGCGGTTTACTTGATGATTATTCAACAGTTTCAAGATGCCCCCGGCTATCTGGGTCAGCTTAAGTTGTGATCTTACTTGGTGATGAACCCAGTTAAATGATTCATTGAGGGTCAGGCCAAGGTAGTCAAAAGTATAAACCCTGTCAAGCCGTACTCCCTCTATGACAGGGTTTGGTCGGGTTTTAGCAGGCGGGTTAAAAATCATAAATTTAGTTTTTGTGGTGTTGATTTCAAGGCCCCGATCCTGACAAAAGGAAACAAACCCGTCAAGGACTCGCTGAATACCCATCGGCGTTTTTGATAATAGCAGGGTATCGTCCGCGAACATGATTGCGGGAATCCTGGGCCCTGCAAGCCTTGGTGCATCGGTATCCGCTACGGACTCCAGGTGTGCGATTAGCCCCTTGACATAGAGGCAGAACAGGGTCGGTGCCAAGACACAACCCTGTCTTACCCCCCTGCCAACGGGGAATCGAGATGTTAGAGACCCAGCACTACCACATCTAACCTGGGCATAGTTCCCTGCATGGAGGCGGATCAAGATATTCAAAAGTGAGGGCGGGATCCCTAGTTCACCGAATACAGTCCACAGTTTCCGGCGTGGGACTAGGTCGAAAGCTGCACGGAGGTCTACAAAGACTGTATAGGGTGAACCTTCACCGACCTTCCAGTAGAGCATATTCAAACCGAAGATTTGATCTGTTGTGGATACATTCTTTCTGAACCCGGCTTGATAGGGGCTCAGAATAGATTGTTCCTCAGTCCAATCTAATATGCGATTTAAAATTAGTCTAGCAAAAAGTTTTTGAGGCACGTCAATAAGACTAATTGGCCTATAGTTGGCTGGGAACAGAGGCGACCCCCTTTTGAAAATACGGACAATCTCTGCCCCCAGCCAAGTATCGGGCACCGACATGCCTCCCCATATTGCGTTAAAAACAGATGCTAGATAAGGTGCCCATACCCTGGGTTCATGTTTTAGAAGGTCACCAGGAACTCTATCCAGCCCCGGGGCTTTCCCTGATGGTAAACTTAGAACCGCCATCTCCACCTCCCCGACGGAAAATTCACCACCTTTAATACTACTTTGGTGAGGGGGGACAAGTACCTGCCACTTAGGGTTATCACAGTCATTATCTCCCTGGTAAAGGTTTCCAAAATGCTCTTCCCAAACCTCCGCGGCGATATTGGGTGAGACGGCCGCCACAGGATCGGCCGATCCTGTGTTTACAATTTGCCAGAAGTTACGGGCATCTTTCGCTGCCAGCGATGCAACCAGTTTCGCCCAGTGGTCCACCTCCCACTCTTTTTTTGCGTGGTGAATAAGATGGCGATATGATGCCCTTTTTATTTTAATTTGGTCTCTGTTTTGGTTATGCTTCAGAGCATAAATAAGTTCAGTTTTCGCCTTCCTGCACGCTTGGTTATACCAGGAGGATTTTCTACCTGGCCTAGTCCCTCCTCCTATGGGGTTAAAAATTACTGCAAGGTTAGATGTCAAAGCCCGATACAGTGCCCCCAATTCGGCATATAAGGAAGGGGAACTGCCCCTGATAAGCAAGGCACCAGTAGCTTCCAATGCCGTAACTACATGGCCATAAATCTCAGCCAACAGCTCTGGGCGGGTTACTGCTTTATCCCATCTTATCCTTCTTCTATTACTAGATAGAGTTGTTCGGTTATCCAGTCCATTCTCACACTGGGGGCTAGAAATAGCAGTAGTAGGGAACTGAAAAAGTAGTATTAATGCGTTGTGATCACTATCACCTAGCTCTTCCACCTTAAACTCCTTGACCCTGGCCCATGCCTTGGTCTCTACAAAAATATAGTCCAGGCGCGCCTTCTCTCCAGGCTTGTTATAAGTGCACCTGGCAGGGCTGTCTGGAGATACCCGACCATTGCACGCCCTAATTGAATGGTGTAAAGTCAGGGAAAGTAATTGTACATTCAGGGGCGCCCAGGATTTTGGCGGTGGGCCCACCACCCGAGGGATTTTCCAGTAATCGTCCTCTTCCAAGATCAGCCCATCTACCTGATCTACCAGTGGCTCAAACGTGAATTGAAATCTCCACATACCAAAAGGATTACATCCTGAGGGACCTTGTCTAAAAACATAGAGAGTTCGCCAATTGTTTTTGACTCAGCCGTGATGCTCACCGGCCTAGTGATACGTATAAAATGATTGTGTCTAAATTCGAAGAATGTTTTCTGTTTTGTTGACTAGGCCCGCAAAATAAATACTGATGTGTCATGATTTTGAGAGAATCGGGGAGACCTGTTTTTGTCTTCAAGAATTTGATTCTGAAATTCGTTTAATGTTAGCTTCTGGTAAAGAGCGGTGGTTTAATTTGGAAACTATGGAGCTGAAAGAGAGATCATCTGAGTGACACAACTTCTCTTCAGAAATGAACTTGTCTTCAGAAATCCATGCTGTGGTGAAGTAGACAACGTTTAACTAACAGTGCTTATCATGACTTCTTACTCGTAAAGACAGGAACAGAAGCATTTCTTTGGACACGGAGATTACCCTTTGTCAGGGAATGATATGCGGCACTTTTGAGTTAGTGGGACCTGTGATGTGGGCCTCCTTTTTGTTGTTGTTTTTGAATGAAGCTAAATAACTGCTTTGTTTAAATACTTTTATATATTTAAACGTCTAATGTTTAGCTCGTGCTCCTTTGAAGTATGTTTTTTGTGAGGGTGATGATGTTAGGGTGCTTGAAATTGGGTGTTTGTGAAAGAGAACTTAGTGGATTGGGAGAGAGCACCAGCATTGTGCAAACATGATAAATATACAGTGGGGTAGTAAGGTGGTGATCCCAGGGCACAGCATGTAAGGAGGCAGGGGACGAAATAAACCAGCTGGAATAGTTTGTAAATTGAGGAAAGAGCATCAGCTATACTTAGAGTGGCACCAAAAAATAATGCCACACTGGAAAAAACGAGGTAGAATCTTGGCTGGTATTAAAAGCATAGCACAGGCTTACCCTAAGTATTCTCAAATGCAATACTCTGGCAAACTAGAGCTCAAGTGAATCTTCATAAATGTTAGCATAGTGAACAGGGCTCTAAAGTATTAATCCCTGTGAGCAGTACTGTGGTTGAGGAACAGTTTTATTATGAGCTGGTTTGCCCAAGACCATGTGATGTAATATTCTGTGATGTAATCATTTATGCTAATCATCATTCATAAAACTAAAAAAATCCCACCTATTTTTGGTCACATAATGTTGACAAGTATGTATTTCGTTCACCACATAGCACTAAGCGTAATCGATAGTAAACCTGCTAGACTAAAACCCCCAAGGGGTGTTATCGGTTTTTCTAGAGTTAATGTGACTTTTGGTATTCCTGAAGGCCTCAGAATAGGAGCCTTGGAGCCTGAGTTAGGATTTGGCAGACAGGTTCCTCATGGATATCCCGCCCCTCTTATTACATGGGGCATTATATCCTATGGCCCTTGTAATAAGGAATGCCTCACTTTTGTGACAGAGTTACCTCGCCACCAAACTCTAAAATGAGACAATAAGCTTTTAAGTTATGGGGAGAGCAGTTGGTCTAACTTCTAGGGCAGTCGCCCTCGAAGCTGGGGAAACGTGTTCAATTCTCGGCCATGACGCTGAACATCCTGTGATTCTTGGCAAATCACTTAATTAATCTCCCTGTGCCTGACAAAAGTGAACGTGTCCTCATGTAATGCAACTGGTGCTATGTAAAGCGCTCTGATAACCGATACCAGGTCAAGTTCGCGCTATGTAAAACTCCTTAAATAAAGTTGAGTCGAGTAAGAGTTTTGACTTGAAACCTGGGATTACATTCCTTCTTGAAGTATTTTAAGCTATCACACCACATGAGAAGCAGAATGTAAGAAAACAGCTCCAAAAGAAAACATTGTGGACATCTAGATCGGTATGTAAAATATATGTACAGAAAAATATGGAAAGAATTTGCATTTCGTACCAGAGTGAGTACCATCAATGGGCAGAAAGGTGATGTGCAACGATCCCTTCTCCAGGTCGTGACTTGATGTCCAACACTGGTTCCTTAGGCCCTGTGTCACGAGCCATTGAACTCCGCGCTTGGATTAACAATAACCTAATCAATTTGTTAAATGAATCAATGAAGCACGGAGTCCCGCGGTGTAATTAATGTTGTATCAACAGTCAAATGCAAAGATTAGCAATTAGTACAATCACTGAACATTACTGTTTCTATATTAAGTTCATTAGCAGGCATTCGGCAAAGAGGAGGCCGCAGAGTCTGCGTGCTTGAGCGTGAATGTACTTCATCACGCTGCTCCATGCTCGTTCATGCAATTAATGGGTTTGTTAGTCAAGCATCAGGTACAAAGGCATGCGAAAAACTTCATGAAAGACAAAGGGAATACCTACAGAGGCTCAAAAATAGAATTTAAAAATCTGATGGAAAAAGAGAGACTGTTAATTCCAGCATTTTGCACTATGAAAGTTTTGTGGAATGCCTGAGATTACACCATTCCGCTATGTCACGTAATTAATTGAGACTTTCTTCAGCTATCAGGGTAGCACAAGACAAATGTGAACAAACGAATTAAGAGTGGCTATTGTTCACGATTTTTTTATTTATCTATTTAAAAGGTTTTATATGGCGCTAGCTGGACCCAAGAGTATCGGAGCGCTTTACAGGATTTGGTAACCCAGAATAACAGACATACTTGGTACAATTGAGAAAATGAGGCTGGGCAAATAGAACTTTTAAGAACGTTTTAAATTAGGAAGACCTAAATCAAATATCAGATTGAAGATAGTAGAGCTGGAAGACTGTGAAGAATTATATAGTGTGTCAGAAGATGGAGAGGCGGGAGAGTGAGGGACAGTTGTGGAGGGTGAGGGGTGAGTGGAAAGTAGGAGGCAGGAGGTGGGTAGTCCAAGAGGAAAAAAGAGGAGGGTGGCGGTGAGTGTATGAGTAGAAAGCGAGAAATATGATGGGGAGGAGGGATGGGGTGAAACTATAAGTAAAGGAGGGCAAATATAGACAGTGTAAGGGGGGAGTTTGTGGCCAGTGAAAGTAAATTCAATTAAGAACCCCAGTATTTATTGAGAAGGAGCAGCTTGTGGTCTTTTTTAAAGCAGGGGTAGGAGAGGTTGCAACGTAGATCCTTGGGAAGGGCATTCCAGACGGAAGGCGCATTGCCAGAGAATGAGCGAGACTGTGTTGATTTCTTTTTTAACAGAGGAGGAACAAGGAGAAGAGCATTAGTGCTCCTCATTGTTCTAGTACACCCCGCTTTTTGAAGTTTGTCAGAGAGGTAAGATGGGGTATTTGATGAAGGGCTTTGTGCGTGATGCAGGCGATCTTGTAGGTGGATCTGCCTTCGATCGGTAGCCATTTAAGATTTTTGAGAAACAGGGGAGATGTGGTCATAACGCTTACAGTCAGTAATAAGCCTGGCAGCGAGGTTAAGAACAGATTTGATAGGGGCTAGGTGGACTTTAGGGGTACCAGCAAGAGTGGCGTTACCGTCATCAATTCTAAACAGGACTAATGATTGTACAACTGATTTAAACTCATCTGCTGGAATAAAGGGTTTACATTTTTTAAGGTGATGTAGTGTAAAGAGAGCACAGGTTTACATTTTTTAAGATGATGTAGTGTAAAGAGAGCACCTTTGGCCAAGTTTTTTATATGGGGAGTAAGACTGAGGCTCTGATCGACGCTGATGCCGAGGATTTGACCGAGTAGAAGATGGCGAAAGAGCTGTTGAGAGCTTTAATATCCACGATCCAGTGTTGAATCCGGAGCGAGTTGTTTTTGGGAGAGAATAGGATGATTTCCGTTTTTTGGGGGTTTAATTTGAGGTGGTTTTGATGGAACCACAATTGAATCTTAGTCAGGGCATCATTAAGAAATAAGACGTCATCATGGGATTTGATCCTATAGAATGGTTGTGTGTCATCGGCATAGAGGAGGTAACTATTTTTCGCTTGTTTAAGAATAAGGGTGAGGGGTTCCATGAAGAGGTTGAATATAGTGGGAGAGAGAATAGAGCCCTGAGGAACACCCAAGGAGACTGGCAGAGCTTTAGAAAGGCAATCGCTGACTTTAATTTGTTGAGTTCGATGCTGGAAATATGAGGTGAACCACTTGAAAACAGCACCGTCAAAGCCGAAACGTTCTTTGAGAATATTGAGTAAAGCTATATGGTTAACAGTATCAAAGGCTGCAGAGAGGTCAAGGAGAATGAGGAGGGAGGATTCGCCTTTGTCAAGGGAGCGATGCATGTCATCAGTAATGTTGAGCATTGCTGTTTCCGGGCTGCATCCTTTTCTAAAACCTGATTGAAAAACATCTAAGAGGTTGAATGAGTCGATGTGTTTATCCAACTGTAGCAGGACACATTTTTCGAGGGCTTTGGATTAAAAGGGAAGGTTAGAAATAGGGCGTAGGTTGCTTAAGTCATTGGGGTCAGCCGCAGTATTTTTGATGATGGGGTAATTTGGCCTAGTTGGAGGGAAGCAGGAACACTACCAGTGGCAAAGGAAGAGTTGATGACATTAGTCCAATTTGGGGCGATGATGTGTTTTAGTTCTTGTACAAGATTAGCCTGAAGGCGATCTCTAGTGTGTGAGGATGGTTTAAGCTTGGAGATGATGTTGAGGACATCACTTTCTGAAACTGGATGAAAACTATTCCAGGAAGCATTATGTTTTAGCTGGGGGGTGGTGAGGTAAGGTTCATAGGTGGTGATAGAGAGGGGGAGTTGGGAGGAATCAGGGGGGTAGGAGAGGAAGAAGGTATGGGGGAATATTATGGAGGGGGTTGGTTATGTGGTGAGGGAGTTAAAGCGAAGGATTGGTCAATCCTGGTGATTTTATCTGAAAAGAAGCTAGCGATTTCTTCACATCTCTCAACCATAGCTAGTAGTTTGGGGGTGCTGAAGTATTTTGGTTTTTGACAATGTTAAATAACTCCCTAGGATGATTTCTTGCCCGATCAAGTTGTGAACGAAGGAAGGAAGCTTTTTCGTTGAAGATGCCAAATTTGTCCTCGTGCCAAAAATGGTTGAAAAGACTCATCATTATGTGCTAAAAAAAAGTACAAAATACTTCACCCCATATTTTGCATATTAATGAGTAATTTTGCCAAATTATTTTGCCATTTGGTGCAATTTCTTCACAGGATCTTGCATGAATTTCGCCCAGCCCTTACTCAAGTACCAATTCTAGCTTCCTCCGTCTAGGAAGAGCAACTACCCAGTCCTAGGCATTGCCTCCTAGTTTTGGGACTGAGTGCAAGAATTGTTTTACTTTGTACCAAATTCTCCCAAGGCAAGAGAGGGAGGCAGTGGACCAAAGAATTAAAAAAACTACAAGAACCCCTACACCATGTTGTGACTTCCCAGGTTGACCTCTGGTTTCTCATCATGAGGTGTCTTGTGAAGCTAGTGGAGTACCTTCACGCAGCAAGGAAATCGAAGAAAATATGCTTTTTAAGAATGGGTTTTCTTAAAAAGTGAAGATGATGTTTTTTAAATAATTATATATGGGAAAATCAGTAGTGCACCAGTGCTGTATCAAAAGAACAACTAGTGTTTCACATAATCAAATGTTAATGTTTGATAAGTTCTCTGACATCTCCAGGCTATAAATGCACTAAAATTACAGGTTTCATAAGATACCAAGTCAGCAGGCACTGACCATCTGGGAGTATACATTATTGGTCGCAGTACAATACAAAGAGGAGAGAAAACCATACTTATGTTTAGACCATCCTCGTACAATGATCAATCATGAAACAACAGCACACATGTTCATATCAAGAGATTTATGGATTATGGCGTTTGAAGACAGTAATGATGGTCTAGGCTCACCATGATGCTTCTACCCAATGAGAGCAAGTGGTAAAACACTGGTGACCTTGCGGTCCATGAAAAGGGGTTGCACACATCTTCCTGGTTATCATCACCAGAGATAGCCCAGGTAAGCTATCCAGTTGGTGCGTGTTTATATCTCTTACTCCTCTGTGAAGTACACAAGTTCAGAACCATAAAACACATTGTTTACGGGTAGTCAGAGAAGCAATTGCTATCTGCTTGCCTGGAGCAACCATGTTCAGCTGCTGTGCAACCTTCTGATGTAGCCAAACGGACCACAGTCACCTGATTCTTAAAAGAGGCTGATGCAGTGCAATTGTTGTATTACACTGGGATCAGCCTTTACCTTTGTGGTGGAAGAAATGCTTGAAGCCCTCACACTGCCAAAGGGAAGGATGCAAACATTTGCAAAACATTTGCCTCATTATTATTAAAGGAGGAGAAATTAGCTTGCGAATCCTTGCGACCAGTCGAATATACTGGGATGGAAGCATGCCTGGACAGAAGACACCCACCCCAGAATTTGTCTTTAAAGTGTGCCGACATTGTGATCCATGTCTCACAGTACCAAAGCGAGAAGCACACTGTGATTCTGAAATAGAGGTGCATGGGAACACTCTTTGCACCTCCTGATATCCACAGACTGCACATGAAAAATGTAACCTGTCCAATGTCGACAGCTTTCAATTTGCAAATATTTAGCGACCGCAAAAACACTCATGAAGCTTTTGTGAAACCCTACTATCTCAGGAGTGTTGGCATACACGATTTAGCTCCATTGCAAAAATATTTGCACTGAGTTTTTTCTTTGTATGTTCGTGTAGGTGGTGGCTTGATCAAACTGCCCACACACCGCAATGATTTAGCAACATGATACTCTTAAGTTTCTTTTGAAATGTTCATTTGTAACTTTGAAATGATGGAGTGCTCTCAAAGTGTCTGTAACCAGATTTCCTTCCAATGCTAAGGTGATTGGAAAGATTATCTGGAGGACAACCCAATGTGGGGTTCAGACTTGTCATCTTTTGTGTCATTGCTCAGTGAAAGGATTTTGGTTCTGTTTCACTGAAAAGTGGAAGCATTGCAATTTTTCTATCCCTGTGTGTCTTGCACAGAGGCAGTGCTGATGGAAAGATGTATATGATAGAGGTGAAGCACATCTGGTATTATAGGACTACAAACCAGAGACAACGTAAGGGCAGAAAGCAATAGGAGATTAGGTGGTCATCAGAATTAGCTGCATACACATGTTCACAAAACCACTTAACTGAATATATCAAAAGCAGATTGTGTATTTTGGAATAGTTGATATGATTGGCCATTAATCCAGAGTAAGATTAAGAGGTAAAACAATCTAAAAGCAGATATTGAGTAGGCAACAGTTCTTGTTCCGAGTATTGTTCTCAGAGCAGGACAAGGTTTCCATGATGAACAAGATATAGAAGACATTTCTGATGGTGATATAGTCTTGGGCAATCCAACCATGCAAATGGTGCATAAAAACAGCCGAAACATGCTCTGTTCGCCGAGGATCTTCTTCAAGGCTCGGATATCTATTTGCAATAGAAGTAGCCACAGTACTTAGGTCTGGAACCCCTGTACTCTGAGTGGTTCTCAACTTAATTTACAGTGCGTTCCATGGCCAGTGGGCTGTCCCATTTTTTCCGAATACTTTGTCTACAGAACTGTTCAGCTACGTCTAGTGT
The DNA here is from genome assembly GCF_964261635.1 of Lissotriton helveticus. NCBI lineage: Eukaryota > Metazoa > Chordata > Amphibia > Caudata > Salamandridae > Lissotriton > Lissotriton helveticus. Next base: position 1,130,818,157 of record NC_136063.1, read on the forward strand.
TTTTTTGAAAGGCCGTTACAATATTCATTAGCTAATCAAATGTGTTTACCTTTTGTAAATTCTGGCGAGTTCTCAGCACGGCTGTCAGCACTGGCACATTCCTCTTGAACTCATTGTCGAGAATGACATCAGTGTTTTGCTTTTAAAGTTAAGGACATGAATATTGTCCCAGAATAGACCAAGGCCAAAGTCTGTTTTCAATTACTGCTGATGCTGAACACTAGCAGGCCACTCCCCAATTAAATCCCTGTGATTTTGCAAGAATGCCAGCACTTACAAAGCAGACATATTTTGGCCGGCATTTTGGCATCATTCTCACATTCATCCACTATCTAGCCACAAATGCAAACATTCAAAGAAAAAACACTTTCACAAATAAACTAGACCTATTGGCTTTGGTAATGCTTTTGCTTTGATTTGCTTCTTATTCGACTATGCTACATGACCATCTTTAGATCTGTTACAGTGTCTGATAGCGTCTAACCTAAAACATTAGTGTGGCTGGAAAAGTTTGTTTGCATGTATTCCATTTTCACTTCAGTAGAAATCCATTTTTTTAATTCCTAATGCTTTCTTTGCAGTAAATTGGTATTTTATGTGCAATACTGTTGTCAGTAGGCACTTACTAAAGTGTGCTGTTTATGTTCATTTTATAATTGTGTGATGTAAATCTAGACAGCAGCAAAAGATGATCATGCTGAGTGGATTGATTTGATACCCTCTGTATATACTGATATTAAATCACTTCACAATAAAAAACAGTTGAAATTGTGCTTTCCTCCAGAGGAAAGAGACTACGTGACCCCTGAAGCAGTAATTTTCAGTAACCTGTCTTCTCAACTATCTTTATGACTGACTTGCTTATTGGCACTGAGCCGGGTAGTGTCCTACCAACTTCCTGCTGGTAATGGCCCTTGTGGTGGTCTGAAGACTAAGGAGGTCCAATTAGAACCAAAAATAGGCCCGAGCACTCAAACGGGGTCCACATTTGCAGATCATGACCTTTCACAAAACATTGCTTAGTCGGAATATTGGAGCCAATTTTTGGAGACATTAATGGTAAATTAAGGTACTCATTGCAAGTTTAACGGAATATGGTGAGGTATAATTCCACGCATGATAAATACCATTATCCTAGGATGAAGTATTTACCAAGTGTGGTACATACATCCCAGTCAGAATTTTTTAAAGAAAAATAGAACATAACATGCGGAATTGTTTTTTAATACACTAAGGGGCATATTTACAAGAGAATGGCGTTAAGCCAAAATTGCTAACGCCGCACTCCGCCATCCTGAAAATGCGAGGATGCACCATATTTACAATGATACGCACACCTGTGCGTTTTCCCTAGCACTGGCGCTAAATTCAGCTGCCTAGCGCCAATGCAGGCACCCTTGCACCATAGTGCAAGGGTGCCTGCTTTGAGGGAATGAATGTTTTTGTGTAGCAAGGTATCCCTTCCTGCACATCAACAATCACTAATGGTGATTTGTAACTCCTGTGTATGCTGCATTGTGCAGCACACATAGAAGTTGCAAATCAACATTTTTTTTATGATTTAATGAAGGGACACCTCCCTGCACATAAACAATCATTCTTGGAGATTTGCTGTTTCAATGTGAGCTGCACCATGCAGCACACATAGAAACAGAAAAAACAAGGAAACATTTATATTTTCTTCTCATTTCGCCATGTTAAGACCAGGTTTTTTTTGTCTTAATTTTGGCGTTGGCACATGTTTACGCCACTCTTGTAAATAGGGGGCCGCATCAAAAAGCAATGAGTGTGGCGGTGGAAGACCCACCACAACACCCTTTGCCCGCTCCTTTCAAGCTAAGTGCTGCATAAAAGGGGGGCTAATTCACAAGGCAGTGTTAAGTGGCTTAATGCGACCTTGCAAATAAGTCAAAGGGTTTATCGCCACAGCCAATAAACTATTGTAAAATGCCCCTAAATTACATATGTTCTGCCTTTTTTCTGGGCCTCCCTCATACATTTCATCAGGATTGACCTGCTCAAATTTATCAGGTGAAAAGTGTAAGGGTGTGATAATCATCATGCTGGAAAGTGGATTATTAGGAGTGGTAAATATGCGCCTACCACTGGCAATAAGGCCATTAACGCAATAGAGAGCTCAGAATAGGTCTTAGAAAATTATTCCCATGATTGATGGAGCAAGGATTCGCACGTAAAGCGACTTGCTTGTATTCAAGAACCTCGAAATAACGTTATTAATAATAATCAAAGTGTTGTCTTTTACTAATTTTATATTTTTCCTCAAACATGGGGTGTCCGAGAGAAACTTGCTTATGTGTTTTACTAATCCTAATACGCTTGCAAATAAAATGGCCGCTGCTACACGGGATCTTCTACTGCGCATGTGTCAGTAATACTCATGTTACCTGGCGTATTCGTTGTCTTAGTGGGAAACTGTTCGCTTCTGCGCACTAGAATTAAGATGGCTGCTTCATGTTCTCCCATGCGAGAAGCTTGCATTGCTGCTTGCGCCAAGCTGTTCGTTCTGCCTAAAATCTAATGCTATAGTTAAAAATAAGATAATGGGTATAGAGTAGAAATACATGGTATACAGTGTATTCATTTATTCTTTGTTCTAAAACTGTTTCTTTTCCATTTCATGTCGCACTTTGAAAACTGGCCTGGCCCATAACGTTGTACTCCATATTTGTTGAAACTGCGACTGCGCGAGAATCCCAAGTCTCTGGAACAGTGACCGTTGGACTATAGCCAAGGAGCTGACTGACTGAGAAGATGCTCCTGGGAATCTGCACCACAAACTCGAATTGTATACATTGTATTTGTCAATAGAACATTCATTGTTAGGTGGAATGAAGACGTTATGTGAACGTGAATTATGATGGGCGGGAACGTTAATTTGAATAAGAGACGGCAGAATTCTCAAATTTAGGCTGATGTGACGACCTCCCCTCCTCTTGTGTCCAATCGAAATTGGGGATCCTTACACTTGCAACATTGTGGGGTGGTACACTGACCTGGAAAATAGGGAAAATAGTATAACTAGTGTAGGCTTAGCTAGAGAAATTGTCCGACTTGTCCGAATAGCTGACCTGTCACTGACCCAACGCACTCAATAGGTGACCAAAAGCAGAGGTGCTGCGAAGCACTCTGTTGGAATACTCGCTGACACAATTGGGGTCATGGGAAGCTGAGGTGCTGGCGAAGCACTTTGTCAGTGAAATCGATAACCCAATCGGGGTTCTGACTGTTAGCTGCAGAGAGGGAGTAGCGCAGGCGTTGCAACTGAACTGCGGGTGCTGGTCTTAACCTTTGGTGGTCCGGTTCTGATCCAAATCTGGTTTATCCTGTCCTGATTCTGATCTGCACCTGCTGGCCTACTGGCAACTGCAACTTTTGGGGTTTCTATCCTTAACTGACCCGTGGCCAGGGTTGGTCTTCACACTATTCTAGGTAAATATAAATCTGTGTGGGTAATTGTCATTATAATTGCGTCCTTTTCTTTATCCTCCCTAAATTGCTAAACATTTGATCATATATGTTCTTCCTTTTTCTTACCCTTCCCTTGGTAAATGATAAAATTGTGTTTTTGCTGATCTAATAGCATGTTCCAATTTCTTACCCTCCTTTACGTTGAATGCTAGATTTTTTTTCATCGATGCATAGATGTTCCTTTTCTTTACCCTCCCTTTAAAGAAACTAAATTTGGTCAGTTGAAATATTAGCGTGTTTCAGTTTTTCCTTCCCTATAGCTATATGGTTAATTTGGTTTTGTCATTGCATAGCATGTTCCCTCTTTTTTACCCACCCTCTAAAAATCACTTAAACCTGGGTTATATAGTATGTTCCTTATTTTTCTCTGCCTTTAGAAAACTCGAGCAAGTGTGTTTAATTAGTATGTTCCTTGTTCTTACCTTCCCTTTAAATTTCTAATGATTGGCATAATATATCTTTTGCATAGTTACGTACTATTTCTGAATTTTGCTTATTGATAAATTAATTGCTCTTAATTTCTGTATCATGACCTTTGATGAAGATTAGATAAAGGTTTTAAAACTTCTCGAGTCTGTGGTTATTACATGAGTTCATGAGTTTGGTTTTTGAATGTGTTGTCTAACTGCTTAATATTATCCTAACTCCCTGATCCAGTAGGTTTTAGGTACCAGCGACTAGGATTGGTAAGTCAATGGTATAGGACCTCGAAGGTATAAATATCTGGTAGCTAGTGCACAGGTTACCTGATCTAAGAAATTGGTAATTGGAAAATGGGCCTAGGTGAGAATTTGGAAAATGTTTAGTCGGGTGACCTGCGCGCTCTATCAGTATATTTCCTTGGTAGCAGAGGAAAGGTTAGGGATTAGTTAAAATAGGTAGGTAGTTAGTTTGCTGCTAAGTGAAAATATTATCGATCGATCAACTGTGAAATTATTTGAAATGTTTTGAAGTTTATTGATGCTGTATTGATTTTATGTATTAACCAAAAGTCGTTTGTACCAGTATTATGTTTGTCTGAAATCCCCGGGGGCAGAATAGCGGGTGGTAAAGGGAAGCCACATCGCAAGTGAGGTCATTTACTCGAGGGAAGTTAGTGCATGGTTAGGTAGAGCCGGAAGCACTATTTAGTTTTTATTTTGTATGAATGTATGAATAAACGATAGCAAAGAGTTCGCTGGCAAAACTTTTTTTGTGATATCACCAAAAAAGGGTCACACGGAAGAAGTAGCAGTTTTGTCTGAGCTTGATTAATAGCAAAGGGGTTTGATGGTGAAACGTTGGCCTCAGTATATATCCCGGAGTGGATGAGTCCGAGGGAGTAGCAGGTTCTCTAATGCTTGTGTGAAGGGTAGGCGGAAGAGATCTACTCGAAGTGTATGAAAAGTAAACGGAAGGGATTTACTTGCAGTGAAGTGTTTTTCCTTTCGAGCCACTCGAGTACAGTGGCGAATGTTTTACGTTGTTAATTAAATAAAGCATGAAGGAGGGAGTCGGCTGCGGAGCTGCGCTAACGTCACTCAGAGCCGCGCTAGTATTGGTTGGGACAGCGGGCGTGTAGCTGAGATAGTAATTATAAAGGAGGGGTGAGCACAGGAGCGTGGGAACTAAATTTCATTGGAAAAGCAACGCAACTATTGGTCAAAAGTTATTTGAACCCACATAGTTGATTGGTTGAAGAAGAATAAAAGACGTGCTACTATTGGAGGTATTTAGTAAACAGACATAAGGTTTTCACTGCACAATTCACAGTACGTAAATTATATGTGGTATCCAAGTCATCCAGAAACTCGAACTGATCCAAGATACCAAAGGTTTGCTAGGGATCAGGCGATAAGAGGCAGACCCCGCAATATGTACGGAAGTAAAAGAAAATTGTCACTTGTAGACCGAGTTAAGAATTACTTTAAGAAAGACAAGCCCATTAAAACTAGAGAAGGAGTCATTATTCCACCACCGAATACTCCCGCATCATTTATGATGTTTGATAGAGGATATCACTCTTGTGTATGGTTAGAGAACTGGGTGGTATATACAAAAGATGATGGAATTTTAGCATTTTATCTTAGAAGGCACATTTAATGGCAGAATTTTGTTCAACTTAAGGACTCGAATGAATGATTTACATCCTAGACCTCGATTAACGCAATATGAGGCACTAGAAGAATGGGAGATTGAGGCTTTTGAGCGAGACAGACCTAGAATTGACAAAGGACTGAGTACATTTTACCCAAAGGTTCCACGAGATTCCAAAGATAAACAAATGAAACAATGAAGACAGAATATGTTAGTGGAAGGATTATATCCTGTATTAACTTTAGAAGAGCCTACTAGAGGTAAAAAGACGGAGAAAACAAAACATGTAATGACCAGCGGTGATTCAGACGATGATTATATGGAGGACTTATTAATGAAAAATCCACCACCTTATAATGAGGAACCGAGTGTTGTAAATCCAAGTGTACCGTTTCTAAAACCACCCTTGATTCCACAAGTGGTACATGACAACTCAATCGAGAGGGTATTGCAAGAAAAGGAATGAGAGGTTTTCAATAAACAAAGAAGTGAGCTGATTCAAAAAATTTCCCATTTAAATACAAGTCCTGAAGCTCTAACAATCCCGGTAACTATTGGCCCAGTTGTTCCATTATATGGAGACAAACAAACCAGAACTAAAACCCCTGTTCTAACCACACCAGTAGTTCAGCCAAGAAAAGAGCCGGTAATAGTAGACGACCAGGCGAGTGAATGTGAGTCCGTAATTTCCTTAATGGACTTACCAATAAGAGAACCAGAGAGTAGTTCGATTAGAAGAACCATTCCATTAAATTCAAGAGAAGTACAGATGGAAACCTCCTCAGGTACGAGAAGTGCAACTGTAGTAACTCCAGAAGAAATAGATAGGTGGACACGAGAAATAGAGAAACCAAAAACACAGCCGAAACCTTTGGACATTTACAAATTAAGAATTGAACTGCAGGAATTGATGGCTGGAAATGTGGGATTGGACAGGTTAAATACTCTTAGTGAGGATGAATTATTATTTATCTGTAAAAGCATTACTCTAAATACAAGGGTGTTCCATGAAAAATTAATTGAAACCTCAGCCAGCATGGGAATTGACATTGGTAAATCTAAAGTATTACAAAAGCCATATCAAGCAGAATTTTCTGACAAAGATTTAGAAAACATGAATGTGTCCGGAAGAAAAGTGCAGATAAGAGAGCTACTAACATTGTTACAAAAATGGGGAGAGTTAGGAAGGTGGAAAGCCAGATGGGCAAAGAAAAAAGAAGAGGTTCGATTAAAACCTAAATCTGATCAACAATTCTTTATCCTCAGGTAGCGTACCACCCAGGTGGAAACAAGTGACAGTTAGGGCCCTTCTGAAAAAGGCCAATCTTGATCAAAAGAACCCGGGGAACTACCGCCCGATCTCCCTGTTGCCATGGATAAGCAAAATTGTGGAAAAACATGTACACCACTCCCTCTCAAATTTCCTGGAAACGAACAACTTACTGGATGCATCACAGACTGGGTTCCGCCCCATGCACGGAACAGAATCTGCGCTCCTTGCTGTGATGGAAGGAGCCAGAATGATTGTGGATCAGGGCGGTACTGCGGCCATCATCTTATTGGACCTCAGTGCCGCCTTCGACACCGTAAATCATGATATCTTGCTGCACAGAATCTCAGAACTAGGAATCACCTCTAAAGTAGCAGCCTGGCTCCATTCATTCCTATCAGAACGCTCGTCTCGAGTCTGTGAGGGCAATGTCACCTCGCCCAGTAAATCACTCAGTTGTGGGGTTCCTCAGGGCTCCTCCCTGAGCCCCACACTGTTTAATATTTACATGCGCCCCCTTGCTGAGATAGTTCGCCCTTTTGGCGTTCAAATTGTGTCCTACGCTGATGACACCCAGCTGGTGGAAACTTTGAATCACCCCTCCTCTCAACCAAGTGATCTAAGGGGCTGTATGGAGGCAGTATGCGCTTGGATGACCCAATCTTATCTAAAACTAAACGGAGATAAGACAGAGCTAATGGTACTGGGTAACTCCCCACAGAAATCCATTGACTCCATGTGGCCACCAGCACTGGGCCCTGCACCCTTAGCCAAGGACACCATTAAGAGCCTAGGAATCTGGATGGACAACACACTGACTCTTAGCTATCAGGCAACCAAACTATCTGCCTCTTGCATGGGCATCTTGAGGCTCATCCGGAAGATCCTTCTGCTCCTCCCATTCAAGGCCAGACAGATCATGGTCCAGGGCCTAATCCTCTCCCGGCTGGATTTCGGGAACGCCCTCTACCTAGGAGCCCCCCAAATAACCCTGAGAAAACTCCAGGTGATTCAAAATTGCGCTGCCCGCACTCTCTTGCGCATCCCCCGCCGCCAATCCGTGAAATCTGAACTAAAAGATCTCCACTGGTTGCCAGTGAGGGAAAGAATCGACTTCAAAAGCATGTGTATTGCCCACCGTGCCTACTGGAGGAAAGGAGCAATTCTGAACCACACCCTGATCACCCCCTACCATCCTAACAGACAGCTTAGATCGGCCCATACCTTCAAAGTCATCAATCCTAGGATCAGAAGAGAGAGGAGCGGAGGCAGAATGTTTTCAGTAAATGCGGCAAAACTCTGGAACTCTCTTCCAATCCCCCTCCGATCAGAACCAAACATTCTGCTTTTCCGGAAAAAACTAAAAACCCTTCTTTTCAGTAGATAATTCAGCCCCTGCCACATACACTGGTTGCTCTTAAGCGCTAGGACGCCTGCGAGTAGCTATCGCGCTATACAAATATAAATCCAATCCAATCCAATCCAAAACAGATGACTTCAGAATATGTTTTAAAAGAAACAGAAAAGGTGAAAAAAGTATACCCTATGCAAGAAGTACCAGGTGGAGGTTATGTACATGTTCCATGGTCCCGACAGGATATTGTATCATTTACAAATGATTTCCCAAAACTTCGCGAAAAACCTGTGGAGTGGTATAGACAGGTTGAGAGATTTGTGAAAGTTTCAAAATGTCTCCTGAAAGATTTAGATGGATTCTTTGACATTGTAGTCCCAGTAGACTTTTGGACAGAATGTAAAATTGCTGTTGATTGGCCTACTGAAGAATACCCTAGAGACCCAAAGACAGGGGCACCTTCCGAGGATGTGATGAAGAAGTATAATCAGGTAATACTGTGCCTGAAAGGAAAGGTGCCTGCAAAAGAGACAGACTGGACTAGGATAGATAGAACCACTCAGAATAGAGATGAAACTGTACATGCATATTATGGACGTTTGTTTCAGGTGTTCAAACAGTACAGTGGACTGGACAATATCAACATGAAAGACATGACGCATTTCATCTATCGATTTGTGTTAGCATTAAGACCAGAAATTTCACAATGGATTAATAAAATTCGCTGGCAAGCCAAACCCATTAACGAAGTCCTTAAATACTGTGAAGATGAGCTAGAAAATAAACGAAAGGAATTAAAAGAAAAAGTTATGTGGGCACAAGTAAAATTAGCAGAGCTACAAGAGCAGCAATTAAACAAAATGACTAGTAATCAGGGTTCGGGAACTGGAAATGGAGGAAAGCCGAGGGGAAAATTCAGTAGAGAAGAGGCAAAAAGAAAATTCCCATGTCACGGGTGCGGGAAGTTGGGGCATTGGAAGGAAGAATGTAAGGCTATGCAGAGTGGTAATGTGCAAATTAATGATTTAAATCCACGGACGCAGAATGAGGTGCCGCGGAAGACCCAGCAGCAGGTAAAACAGAACAAGTTGCCTCCTGCACCTATGCCAAATTATAGGAGCAAAGCACAACAGAGTGTAGATACCACAAACTGGGAAGGAAGGGAGAGAAGAGATACAGCAACTTCACAATTTCTACTGAGTGATACATTCCTTTGTGACGAACCTTACTGACGGTGCCTGAGGGGGGAGGACGAGGAGTGCTTGCTTGGCTCCTCCTTGCCAGTAGATCAGTCAGGGCCATACATTGAAGGAAAGGTTGAAGGAAATGATGTCACCTTTCTGTTGGACACTGGTGCTACCCGTTCTACTGTGAGAACAGTAGACGTTCCAAACCTACCCCTCTCGGGAGAAGAGATCCAAGTAGTGGGTGTTTCTAACAAACAAATCAGTACCCCAGTCACAGAACCTATGGAAGTCAGAACACGCAATTTTAAAGAAATGCACCATCTTTTCCACTCCAAATGGCGTTGAAATTCAAAGCCCAGACGAAGACGGAATTGACAAATTAATGTTGGCAAGACAGGAGACAGAAATTAAAAGACTGACAATACAAGACTTACCAGAAGAACTTCAACAGACAGTAAAACCAGAGATATGGGGTTTTACTGGAAAAGACGTAGGATTAATGACAAATGTTGACCCAATAAAAATAGCAATAAAAGAAGATGCAGTTTACCCAAATACTCGACAGTATAAAATGAGTGCAGAAGTAAAGGCAGGTGTTGCAGTAGAAAGTAAACGTTTGCTGGAAGCAGGCATTTTACAAGAAATATTGAGCAGTCCCTGTAACTCTCCTTTAATTGGTATAAAGAAACCGAGCGGTAAGTACAGGGTCGTACAAGACCTCCACAAGGTTAATAAAATTGTTGTTCCTTGCTGTCCAGTTGTGCCAAATCCTGCAGTGATTTTATATCAAATACCATGGAATGCTGGATGGTTTACTCTCATTGACTTGTGTCACACATTTTTCTCAATCCCATTACACCCAGACAGCAAATGTCTTTTCTCATTTGAATTCGACAGTCATTTATACGTCTGGAATCGTGTTCCTCAGGGGTACACAGAGAGTCCCTCGATTTTTAATCAAATTCTGAAAAAATGCCTTGAATCTCTGATATTGCCCGGAAAGTCAGTCCTGGTTCAATACATAGATGACCTCTTGGTGGCAACTAAAAGCCGGAAGGACTGTGTTGTTGACACTATAGCCTTACTGAATCATTTAGGTGAAGGAGGACATAAAGTGTCACCGGAGAAATAACAGTTCTGTACATCATCAGTAAAGTTACCTCAGAAAGGATCAGAATAATTCGAAACATGGATCTGCCTAATACCCAGAAAGAGATCAGAATGTTTCTTGGTGTTGTAGGATACTGCAGGCAGTGGATCGTGGGATTTGCAGTCCTAGCAAGACCCTTGATAAAAATGACAAAGAAAGGATCAAAGGACCCGATAGAGTGGGATGACAAAAGCATGTCTGCTTTTGTAAAATTACGAGAATGTCTGTGTACAGCTCCTGCATTAGGAATGCCTGACTATTCTAAAGATTTTGCACTGTTTTGTGACACACAAGATAATTGTGCACTTTCAGTTCTGACTCAACTTCATGGCTTAGTGAGATGTCCTGTGGCATATTTTTCTTCCACATTGGGCCCAGTGGCAGCTGCATTACCTGGATGTCTGAAAGCAGTAGCTGCAACATGCATGAGCCTTGAACAGAGTGAATCCATTGTTATGGGACATCCTGTAACTGTGTATGTTCCACATGCAGTTGGAATTTTGCTGACAAGAACAAAAACCCAGTATCTCACACCTAGTCGGCTGACTAAGTATGAAAGAATCCTTGTAGGTGCAGGAAACGTGACCATTGCCAGATGTAACATTTTGAACCCAGCGACACTGCTACCTAATTCACTCTCAGCAGAAGTGAAGGGAGAAGTTGAACATGACTGTATTGATCTGACTGAGTATAGTACAAAACCGCGACCACACATAAGAGAAGAGCCCTTAATTGATGCAGAATATGAACTGTTTGTAGATGGCTCCTGTATGAGACACGAGGAAGGAGGTCTAAGCGCTGCTTACATGGTGTGCACTTTGGGAGGTCCAGTTGAAGCATCCCATTTGCCTGGAGTCAAGTCTGCTCAAGTAGCTGAATTGGTTGCCTTGGCAAAAGCCTGTAAATTTGGGAAAAATTGGAGAATAACCATATATACTGACAGCCAATATGGTTATGGGGTTGTGCATGACTTTGGCCAACTATGGATGCAAAGGGATTTTCTGACTTCTTCAGGTACTCCCATCAGAAATGGAAAATATGTACAAGATTTACTGGAAGCAATTCAGTTACCAAAAGAAGTGGTTGTGGTCAAGTGTGCTGCTCACAAATCTGGCAACGACAAAGTGACAGCTGGTAATCGATATGCTGACCAGTTAGCGCAACATTGTGCAAAGTAGGAAATGGCTGTTAATAAAAAGGTTGAGGTGGGCGGAAACAGCTGCCAACTTATGATGCTAGAACCTGTGAACACGTGGGAGGAAGTGAGAGATTTGCAGGATGCAGCAGAACCAAACGAGAAGGAAAATTGGAGGAAATTTGGTTGTCAGAGAAGGGTTGAGGATGGTGTCATTGTTTACCTTGACGAAATGCCTGTGTTACCAAACTGTCTGCTTGCTCCTATGGCTAGGTTGATTCCTGGATATTCTCATTTGGGAAGAGATGCTATGATACGCCTATTTAGACAGTCATGGTTTAATACGAAATTCAGGAACATAGCAGAGGCTCTCTGCCAGAGGTGTTTGATTTTTCAACAAATTAACCCAGGGAAGAAAACAGTAGTGTTACCAGGAAAGATTGGGAAGGCAGAAGGTCCCTTTCTTCGGTTGTAACTGGATTTCATTCAGTTACCCCCTTGTCGAGGAATGAAGTGCATACTTGTTATTGTCTGTCTGTTTTCAAAATGGGTGGAAGCTTACCCTACACGTAGAAACGACAGCATCACTGTAGCTAAGCTGTTACTTAGGGAGCTTATACCTCATTTCGGTTTTCCAGTAACAATTGAATCAGACAGAGGAAAACATTTTCATAGTGAAATAATAGGTCAAATTTGTGAAGCATTCAAAATCAAGCAAAAACTGCACTGTGCATATCGCCCAGAGGCTTCTGGAGTGGTGTAACAATTGAATGGCACTATCAAATCAAGATTGGGAAAGATGTGTGAATCAACTAGAATGGAGTGGCCAGATGCTTTGCCCCTTGTTCTGATGGGAAGTATTCCAGACCGGAACACAGGCTTGAGTCCCCATGAGATATTGATGGGAAGAGCAATGCGGTAGGCATGGGTGCCAGGACACAAACTAATAAACATATCTGATGATTTAGTACTGGAGTACTGCAAAGAACTGGCTGACCAAGTGCGTTCTATCTCTCACCAGGTTGTGGAAGACGCTGTCGCCAGACCAGCAACCCCAGCACATGACCTGAACCCAGGTGATTGGGTAGTGATAAATAAACATACTCGGAAAACTTGCCTTGCACCAAGATGGGGAAACCACGACAAGTAATCTTGGTTACCACCACAGCTGTGAAATGTGCAGAAGTGCCACACTGGATCCATTCCAGTCACACAAAGAAGGTGACTGAATCTGATGAAACTGAGGCTGAAGGTTGTGCAGCTCAAGGTCTCAAGAAATCGATCCGGAAGTAGCTGAAGAGGAACAACCGAGCACCAGTCAAGATGATTGGGTCCCAGTAATAGACATAACCACAGAACCTGTGAGAACAAGAAGACAAACATATTTAGATAGACAGAGCGATAGTGGGGACGACACAGGTGTAGAGGAGGGTACTCAGATCATAGAAATTCAAATCAAAAGTGATTCTGAGGAGGACCAGATAGGGAAAGATCCAGCAATCGACACTTCTCCAAGAACTCCTGAGCCTGAAAAGGGACAGATAGAAATTCAGGCGGAGGTTCAAGCAGAAGAAAATCAAAAGTTCGAAGAACTTGAACAGGACCAGATAGAAATAGACAATTGTGTTCAGGAAGAAGAAAGCAAAACAACCCAAAGTTAAATCCAACATATACCTGAACAAGGCCAGTTTAGTGACCAGGCAGAAGAAACTGAAATAAGACCTGGACCTAGTCAGTTAGAGAGGGAAACCGAAGACAATCTTGAAATAGATGTGCCCCAACTGAATGAAAATAAAAGAGCATTTGAAGAAAGCCAAGACACAGTGGCAGTTAAAAGATTCAGAAAAGGAGACAAGTTACCTAGGTTTGTCAAAAGACTGAGACTGCGATTGAAGACAATTAATGAAGAACATGAACAAGTAAATGAAATCTCAAGTCAGATTGACCCACCTGTGATACAACCCAAAAGAAGGAGTCCCCGAAAAAAAAGACTGAATAATAAATACCAAAGCCCTGTATGGACCTATCTTGTGTTGGAAGATTTTGAAAACCTGGAAATAAGTGACGAAAGTGATGAAGAATTGATAACTGACCTAACTGAAGAAGAAGTGAGACTGGCCAGAAAATTCACACTGGGTGAAAAGCTGTGTAAAGTTATAAAGAGGGGTTGAATCTCCATTTAGTCAGAAATGGCTGATCATACTGTTGATGGTAGACCAAAACAAAATTGTTTTAAAACATGCTGTAAAGTATGCTTATGTAGTATAGCAATAGTACTTATAGTTTGGATAGGACTAACAATAGCTATTTCTTACATGATGAATAAAGAGACAAAAGCTAGCACTAATGAACAATTGCCATTAGATACTGAAGAATTACAAACAAAAGATACACCGAAAAGAGTAGAGATGCAAGGGAAGGCACTTAGTATTAGGTAACAGAAGGTAGATTTAGAAGCACCAGATGAGGAAGGATTACATTACATGAGAATCAAAAACAAAACACATTTGAATGTATTTGCAAACTTGTTATTACACTATGTAGAGGCTATGGAAATAGAAGATTGTTATGTCTGTATGAAACTGCCTACATTGGTAGCTGAAGGGGTAACCTATAACCATTTGTCACTAACCTATGGAATTTCCTGTAGTATTTTAACTAGTTTATTCTATAAGTAAGGACCTTTACAGTATTATTATTCTAATTTAGATGTGATATTCTCTGAACTTCCTGTACGTAGAAACCTGAATCCTGTACATACTACTAGAGATGTAGCACGCTACATGAGTGAATATTTTCTAACTGTAGGTACAATAGATATAGCTGAAGCACATAAAAAGAATCTAACCTGCTCATTACAAGAAAAGGAAAAAATATTTTTTAATATGGTAGAGAAAAGAAGAGAGAGTTTCCAAAGAAAGGCAAATGACAAGAATCAGAAAATTCCAGAATGGGCTGAGAATATAAAGAGCACCTCAAATGGTGAGGCTAATGCTGCTATGTTGCTGGATTTCGAGAAGAAGGGGAAACTCTGTCTTCACAGAGAAAGAACTAGTTATTATAACAATATATTCATTGGTTCCAGTGAATGTGAACACAATTATAAGGTAATTGGGGGATGGGGTTTCAAAGATGGAACTGAACCTGTGTTTCCAGGAGTTTATTACATATGTGGAAACAAGGCTTATTACAAATTGCCAGATCACTGGTATGGGAGTTGTTATTTTGGAATAGTCTTCCCAAAAATATATCACGTAGATAAAATCACTGGAAAAAATGAAGAAACTAATGAATTAATGCGTAATAAAAGAGCTAGTGTTGGTGAAATTGTAGGTGATATATTTAGTGCATTGATACCTATAATGGGAGTGGTTCTGAATACACACAGAATCTGCAAATTGTCAACAGTAGTGGATCGATTATCAGCTGATACTGCTGGAAGTTTCCTAATGGCCAATACTGTATTGGTTGCAATCAGATCAATGGTTTTACAAAATCGACTTGCTCTTGATACATTATTGGTGAAAGAGGGCGGAGTCTGTAGAATGTTGAAAGCGCAACACTGTTGCACTTACATACCAGACAAAAGTGTTGAAATTAAGAGGTATGTGAGAAATATTACTAATTTGGAAAAAGAGCTTAAACCACTGGAGGTTGATAGTGCATGGAAGAGGCTTACTGATGGCCTCTCCTCAGTAGGTAGTTGGTGTTCTAATCAAGGTAAAAGTCTTGTGAGTAAAATACTGATACCAATGGCGGGAATAGGTTTATTAGTATTAGGAATAATACTTTGTTGTAAATGTCGAAAACATAAAAAGAAATATTCCATGAATAAGCGAGGTGTGAAAAGAAATATTGAAGAACTTGAATTGGAAGAATTAAATAGCCAGATCTACAAGAAAATGAAAAATTCCCATGGCAATAATGAGAAAAAGCAAAACAGAAAGTTTGAAGAGATTGAGTTGGGTGAAATGTGAAAGTTAGCATCTGTTTCATTAATTGGTGATGATATAAAATATCATCAAAGAGGGGATTGATGGAGCAAGGATTCGCACGTAAAGCAACTTGCTTGTATTCAAGAACCTCAAAATAACGTTATTAATAATAATCAACATGTTGTCTTTTACGAATTTTATATTTTTCCTTAAACATGGGGTGTCCGAGAGAAACTTGCCTATGTGTTTTGCTAATCCTAATACGCTTGCAAATAAAATGGCTGCTGCTACGCGGGATCTTCTACTGAGCATGCGTCAGTCATACTCATGTGACCAGACGTATTCGTTGTCTTGGTGGGAAACTGTTCGCTTCTGCGCATTAGAATTAAGATGGCTGCTTCATGTTCTCCTATGCGAGAAGCTTGTATTGCTGCTTGCGCCAAGCTGTTCGTTCTGCCTAAACTCTAATGCTATAGTTAAAAATAAGATAATGGGTATAGAGTAGAAATACATGGTATACAGTGTATTCATTTATTCTGTGTTTTAAAACTGCTTCTTTTCCATTTCATGTCGCACTTTGAAAACTGGCCTGGCCCATAACGCTGTACTCCATATCTGTTGAAACTGCGACTGCTCGAGAATCCCAAGTCTCTGGAATAGTGACCTTTGGACTATAGCCAAGGAGCTGACTGACTGAGAAGATGCTCCTGGGAATCTGCCCCACGAACTCGAATTGTATACATTGTATTTGTCAATAGAACATTCATTGTTAGGTGGAATAAAGACGTTATGTGAACCTGAATTATAATGGGCGGGAACGTTAATTTGAATAAGAGAGACGGCAGAATTCTCAAATTTAGGGTGATGTGACGACCTCCCCTCCTCTTCTGTCAAATCGAAATTGGGGATCCTTACACTTGCAACATTGGGGGGATGGTACACTGACCTGGAAAATAGTATAACTAGCGTAGGCTTAGCTAGAGAAATTGTCCGACTTGTCCGAATAGCTGACCTGTCACTGACCCAACGCACTCAATAGGTGACCAAAAGCAGAGGTGCTGCTAAGCACTCTGTCGAAGACTCGCTGATCCAATCGGGGTCCTGGGAAGCTGAGGTGCTGGTGAAGCACTTTGTCAGTGAAATCGATAACCCAATCGGGGTTCTGACTGTTAGCTGCAGAGAGGGAGTAGCGCATGCGTTGCAATTGAACTGCGGGTGCTGGTCTTAACCTTTGGCGGTCCGGTTCTGAGCCAAATCTGGTTTATCCTGTCCTGATTCTGATCTGTACCTGCTGGCCTACTGGCAACTGCAACTTTTGGGGTTTCTGTCCTTAACTGACCCGTGGCCAGGGTTGGTCTTCACACTATTCTAGGTAAATATAAATCTGTGTGGGTAATTGTCATTATAATTGCGTCCTTTTCTTTACCCTCCCTAAATTGCTAAACCTTTGATCATATATGTTCTTCCTTTTTCTTACCCTTCCCTTGGTAAATGATACATTCGTGTTTTGCTGATCTAACAGCATGTTCCAATTTCTTACCCTTCTTTACGTTGAATGCTAGATGTTTTTTCATGAATGCATAGATGTTCCTTTTCTTTGCCCTCCCTTTAAAGAAACTAAACTTGGTCAGTTGAAATATTAGCGTGTTCCAATTTTACCTTCCCAATAGCTATATGGTTAATTTGGTTTTGTCATTGCATAGCATGTTCCCTCTTTTTTACCCACCCTCTGAAAATCACTTAAACCTGGGTTATATAGTATGTTCCTTATTTTTCCCTGTCTTTAGAAAACTCGAGCAAGTGTGTTTAATTAGTATGTTCCTTGTTCTTACCTTCCCTTTACATTTCTAATGATTGGCATAATATATCTTTTGCATAGTTAAGTACTATTTCTGATTTTGCTTATTGATAGTTTGATTGCTTTCAATTTTTGGATCATGAACTTTGATGAAGATTAGATAAAGGTTTTAAAACTTCTTGAGTCTGTGGTTATTACATGAGTTCATAAGTTTGTTTTTTGAATGTGTTGTCTAACTGCCTAATATTATCCTAACTCCCTGATCCAAAAGGTTTTAGGTACCAGCTACTAGGATTGGTAAGTCAATGGTATAGAACTTAGAAGGTATAAATATCTGGTAGCTAGTGCACAGGTTACCTGATCTAAGAAATTGGTAAATGGAATATGGGCCTAGGTGAGAATTTGGAAAATTTATAGTCGGTGACCTGCGCGCTCTATCACCATGCTCAACCCTTGGTAGCTTGGCTACAAGCAGGCAGGTTTAACTTCAAATACAGGTATGTAAAGCATTTAAAAACACAAGATGAGTAAATAATTAAGACACACCGCACAATAAAAATCCAAGACCAATTTATAAAAATAGGAAATATTTTTATCTTTCAAATGACACTAAAACAAAAACAATCCAATGTAGGGAAACAGGGGTATGATCTCTTAAAGATTTAGCACTTTATTGCACATAGAAACCTTTAGCGCCTATTGGGACATCTGGTCACACTGGACCGGGACAAAGTCAAAATTTCAGGCCGACCGTGATGGAGCCCTGCACGGCTACCCCTCGCGGTAGGTCTTAGTCAAAGTTTTTACCTTTTGACTTGAAAACTTTTCTGAAGCTTTTCTTGGGTGACGGTTTACCAGCTTGTCTTGCGATGAGCTCCCAGGCAAACTTATGGAAGTCAGACCGTCGGAGCTTTCAGCGGGATGAACCAGAGGTTGAAGGTTGGCGGTTTGACTCTCGCAGTTGATCCTGGTCACCATTTCCATGTTCAGACTTGGAAACTTTTACTAAGCTTTTTCTCCCGGGTCCTTCAATGCTCTTTACCAGGCCTGATTCGGTGAGGGTTTGCTGGCCTGGGTTACAACCATCTCCCAGTCAAACTCTGGAACTAGGACCTGCCGCAGCTTTTCAGCAGAATGAACTTGTAGGGCAGGCCGGCTCATGGTTGAAGGTCCCCGGCTTGACTGGTAAGGTCGAGTCAGTCCACTTATGAAGCTTTTTTAATGTTGCTCCACAGTTCTCCAAACTTCTGGAGCTTGTTCCTGAAATTCCTTTGAGGGTCCCAAAATGTCCAAAACTTACTGCAAGTGTCTCAAAGCTCCAAGATGGTCCTTGAAAATTTGGGACTTCAATTCCCACAATCAATCTACTTGGATACTTATTCAGTGTTCTTTGGGGGTCACACGGGAGGGCACTCCTGTACAATGAAGTGCAGGGCAACAGCCCAGAGCACAACCAGTTCCTCCAAAGTGTGGCACAATGGTCACCCAAAAGCACTATTTTTCCAAAATTCAAAATGGCTGAAGTCTCAGCAGAGAGGCAAGAGCTGGCTCAACCAACCTACAGGATGGTTCCCCTCCATAGACTCCCCACCCCTGGCATCTACACATTCCTTCCTTATGTTTGCCATCTGGCTGGGTTCAGAGGGCAGGAGTGCAAATGAAACTAATTTCTTCTGCCTGACTCCTTCAGAAGATCATGGTTATACCCTCCCCTCCCTCCCCTTGCTCTGCCATTCCGCTGCAGCAAAACCCTCTCCTCCCAGAATGGCTCTTTCACCGCAGGGGCTGCTTATCACCTCATCAAAGCAGCCTGACTAATCCACTTAACTCTGACCCATCCGGGTAGATCAATGGAAGGCTGAATTATTTTGGCTAACATACAAGAAAGTGTTATATCTTCTTGCTTGTACATTTTAGGATAAATTCAACAATAGTATATTGTTGGATTTATCAAAACCATTCTAGGTAAGTTATTGAATGACATTTTCTGGGTTTCCTGGCTGGAATTATTAATGAATAACGTCTTGCTATGTTAACTTATGTGGCTGGGGATCTGTATTGGGGAATTTCTCTAAAACCAGAGCTTGTAAAACACCTGCCTATATGTACAGGACCCCCCACATCTGGAACACCTAGGGGAGACATTAGGGGTTCTGAATGTGTAAAAATGTTGCAGATCCTCACACTGCAGTGCTCCTAACACAAAAGTCAATTTTGGGAAGCTTACTTACTTTGATAACTTTATTTCGGTCAACGACCATAAAAGTGCAATAAAATATGTACAAGCATGATAATAAAACATAAATACTTCAGAATTAAAAAGGTATTAAACTTTGGTTATCAAAGGAATAATAAAACAATAGTCCATTAGTCCATTATTGCTTGTGGATAAATACAGTTCTTCTCCGCCACATGCCAAATAAAAACCAAGAGACAGCAAAAACAATGGGAGGGGCAGTGTCATAAGTTAAGACTCTACAAGCATGTACGCAGTGTCTAAAACCCAAGTTTTTGCACAATGGGACAATCCAGCACTTCCGAATTTCACTGTAAGCTGGGCAAAAAAAGAGGAGATGTATGATGTCTTCCCTGGCGTGATTACAGGCAGGGCAGTTAGCCTTCATCATTTTTGCCCATCTGGATGAAAATGCCCCGACCGGTAAGGAGCCGTGCCTCATTTGAATGTATAGTTTTCTTGCCAGTGGAGGCTGCACCAAGTCCAAAAACGCCTCCACCCTGTATTCAACTTTTGTTATGAGGAACTCAGAGGACAATCTGCCCAGGGAAGTAGAACAGTGTAGCAGTTTGAGGTTGTGCGATTTTACAGCTGCCACCAATACAGTCCTTTGCATCCTCGTACAACTTGGGAAGCACTTTACTACAATGTGGGAAGAGAAATGTTCAATTGCACTAACCACTAGGCATATACAACCTATTTGATAAGGGTCCTCTTATAAGTACCTGACCCCCCACCACACTGACACCTAGGGGAGACCGAGGGGGTACCCAATATGCCAAAATATTGTAGTTTAATAATGTTGAAGTGCCCCAAACACCAAAGTTGAGTTTGGGCACAATTTACATGTTAAAAGCAGTCCTGAAAAACTGACCTCAGGCCCCAGCAGTGCACACATGCAAGTGCAGAAAGGGCTGCTCGCCTCTAAACTGCCATGCCCTATTATATACTAGAGACTTAGATGTAGTTTTGATACTGCTGCCCTGTTATGTGCTAGAGCCTTATAGAGGAGGTCATGTGAATCATAGGGGTACCCTAACCCATAGTGTACCCTAGTGTATGTAGGCATTTTCCCTGTATTTTAAGTGTGTTTTCATACTAGCACTGGCCCTGGGCCTGGTTACAGAGCCCATGACATCCCCAGAGTCAGAAAATCCGCATCCAGGAGTCTTAAATGGGGCAAAAAGTGGGGAAATTGGCTCACTGATTGATGAGGTGAAACTCTAAGCAAGCAGCAGCCTCAATTTCTGTCAGGTTGATGTCACAAGCTAACCACACATTAACTTGGGCTTAACCCTCTGGTGGCATGCCACAAAGCAGTCAGGTTTAAAGTAGAGGTGATGTGAAAAGTATTTATGTAGCACTTAAAACAGTAATAAAATGAAAACACAACACACGACAAGGAAAATCCCACACCAATTTAGAAAAATAGAGTAAAATGTGATACAATATTTGAGAGCAAAATGAAAGAAACAAGTTAGTAGAACTGGACGTAGGTAGTTTAAAAATGTTAGGAAAAATAGTGACTAGAACCACAAAGCACCAACTGTGGTTATCTGGTCATGCCGGACCACGAAAAAGCCATAAGTTCAGGTCAAACGTGATGGAGTGTGGGCCGGCTACAGTGACCATCTTAGGCCCGCTGAACATATGCACCATAAATCCAGGTTGTGGAGCGAGGTGAAGTCCCACATTGAGGATGCATCACACAGCACTGGTAATGCGAGGTTCTTGCGTGAAGATGCACTACACAGTGCCGGTTCTGAGGGAGCTTCGTGGCAATGGGAGGGGTGTGTTTGGAGATGCATTGTGCAGCGGCAGTCAAGAGGAGCCGCTGGGACAATGTAATTCTCTTGTGTTGGGGATGCATCCTTCAGTGGTTCTGATGCAGAGTCTTACAAGGCAATTTGGTGTGCTGAGACCACAGATGGGCTGCCAGAGCACCTTCAGGCCCACATCCATGGGTCCACTGCTAGGGTGACACCACTTGGGGGACAAGACTCACACCGAACTGAGTCCATATGCAGGATTCAAGGTGGTTGGATTCTGTTCTTTCCCTGAGGTTTCTGATCAAGAGGCCAGCCAACTAGCCCTTGGAGTCACTCTGGAGGTCCTGGGTTCAAGATCCAGGCCCTGCCTATCACTTAGGCTGAAAGGCAACAGAACAACAGTCATTCTGGTAGAGCAGCACAGTAGTCCTCCTGAATTTTCCACAGGTTCAGAGGTTTACTGAAGAGTTTGGTCTGAAGTCCAATATTTATACCTGGTGCCCACTTTGAAGAAGGAGAAGGTTCAGGAAGTTTCCACTCCAGGAGGTTTTTGGAATTTCCTGCTTTACTGTCCCAGCCCCATATTCAGTAGAGGCTCACACAGGTAAGAGCGGTGGGGCAGGGTGGGGACTGGTGGAAGTTGACAGACAACAGGTTAAGTAATATTAAACAAATAAAATCACTTACCTTGCGCTCGCTGCATCACCGACTCAGCTGCACCTTTGGCGATAAGTCGGGTCGAGGACTTTGAGGTCAGTGCAGGCCTTCTTTTACGGGTTCAATCCACATAGCAGCAATGAAGGCGATTCTGCTCAAGCATGCACCCCTCAGACAACGAGATGCGTTGGTCCAGTACGGGAATGCACCACTAAGTAGAGAAGATGCGTTGATTCCACTGATAAGCACCTTGCGCTCACTTCCAAGAGTCCAGGACTGGAGTGGCATCTCTTGGCTGGGTAGATTAACAGACCGCAGAGTCCAGGAGCAAATTCAAGATTTCTATAAGCCTGTTATGACCCTGAGACTTCAGATCAGCAGAGAAGCCAACTAGCCCTTGGAGTCACTCTGAGTTCAAAGTTCAGTACTTCTCACCCAGGCAGGACAACAGCAGTCTTCAGGTTGGTACAGCAAAGCAGGAGTCCAGCTGAATAGCGATACAACAGACTGGCAGTCCTTTTAGCAGTCTGATAAAGTTAGTCCGCCGCACTCCAAGTAAACAAGTTTATTAAGGGGGGTAGTAAAAGATAGATCATTCGTTTAGGGTGATCAGGACGGAACCCCTGCTGTCCAGGAGGGGTGAGAGTTAAATCAGAAGAAACCTTACAGGCGTAAGGTGGATGACCTGAGCACTCCTGTGTGCTGAGATAAGCAATAGTGTTAAAAAATTGTATATCAAACAAGTCATTCAGATATTAGAAATCCAACGTTTTATTCACTTTGTGACGTAGTGCAGATTCATCATTGAAGTAAATTTCAAAGGTTCAAAACGAAATTGTAGGTAACTTGATATATATCGAAGTATTGTACTAATAGACATTAATCCATGTCCCCATTAATCCAAGTCCCCAATGCATTTCGAGCCGAAGCTCTTCGTCAGGGGGTTCAAAGTAGTTCTGTGGACAGAATAGAAAATAGGAATACATGAGTCAGGAACCAGGTCAGAATGCGAGGTAAAAAAAACAAAAAGCGAAAAAACGAGACAGCGTGGTTGCGTGAAAATAGGAAATTACAGAGCCCAAGTGATAGAGTTGGAAAAATATGAAAGGTGCCATGTTGTAAAAATACCTTAGTTGTGAAGACCGAAAGGCAGAAACTGTGAATTATCGGTGCACGGAGCCCGATGTGAATCAAATGCGGTAGAAAAGCGAAACCAAGCAATGGCGCTAAAATTAGTAAACCCATTCGTGAAACTTTACCAGGCAGTACAGCGATTGGTGATTTTAGAAAGTGACTGTGAATATGATGCAAAAAAAAACTAAGAAAAACCGAGTGTTCCAAACAGAGTATCCATGCGCATAGCGGGTGTAGGATATTTAGAAGCAACAGAGATAGTGAAATCTTACCAAAAGGGTGCAAAGAAGAGGAACATCCAGAGTGAAGAACGCCGTGAACCGCCATCCGACGAACACGGAAGTGTGTAAAGCGGCAGCATGCGCGTGCGCACTAAGTTCAAGATAATCAAAGTAGAAAGCGGACAGGGCAATATGAAAGATAAGATGATGTGTGTTCCCAGCGGTAAAGTACACCAAAAAAATGTGCTTGGAAAAAGGATGAATGAAGTAGAATAGAATAAAGTGAAATCCTGGAATGTGTAATGTGAAAGTAACCAACAGGGTAAAAGGAAAACCATACATAGAATAATAATGGTACAAAGGAAAGAACCAAGATACAACAGGGAGAATTGTATAAATAAAACGATACAAGATAAAAAGGGAAGCATAAGGGAAATAACAGAAGTAAAGAACAGAAGAAAAAACACAGCCGATGCCAGAATACATACAAAACAATTAACAAGATACATCAAGGTTTATAACGTAAATGCGGGCAAAAGGGTCGGGCAACCAACAATTACAGTTTAAAACATTCAATGCAGGAATTCAAAGGAAACTGCTAAATTCCAAACGTTCATTGAGTCCTTTAGGATGGATGGTGCCAAGTTTGAAGATCCAAAAAAGTTCTCTTTGTAGAAGATATTTCTTGGGGTCAATGCCCTCCGGTTTTTAGGCTACCTCAAGAATGAGGAAGCGTATTTGACTGTTGTTGTGGTTCTGATGGGTGAAGTGAGCAGATACAGTCGATTTCAAATTTTTATTTCTTATGTTGCTCCGATGTTCGTTGAGTCTAGTTTTGATTTTTCGTTCCGTTTTCCCTACATAGGGCAATCCGCAGGGGCATTTCAACAGATATACCACGTTGGTGGTGTCACATGTGGCATTGACTTGTAACATGATCTGTTTACCTGAACTAGGGTGGTTCAACTTATTGCCTGGTATTATATTGTGACAGTTTTGGCAATTATAGCATGGAATAGTTCCTTTGTAGATGATGGGCTTGGTGATCCGAGATTTGATGATTGCATTTAAGTTCTTTGAACGCTGGTAAGCAAAGATGGGCAACTCATTAAACAAGTTATTGAAATCCGGTTCTAGTTGAAGAATTTGCCAATGAGTTTTGATACTTTTTTTAATCAGGTAGCTCTTGGTTGAAAATTTGGAAACAAACACGTTCCGTTGTTCATTGCGGACTGTTTTAACTTTGGGTTTCAACAATGTTGAGCGATCAATATTCTGAACTTTTGTGTGAGCTGTTGAAACAATTTGGTTGGGGTAGCCTCTTTTGATGAATTTGTCCATGATAGTAATACTGTCTTGTTCAAAAGATTCTTTAGTAGAAGCAATTCTTTTAGCTCGTAGTAACTGTGAATATGGTAAGTGTTTTTTCAAACTGGGTTGATGAAAACTGGAGTAGTGAAGGTAATTGTTACGGTCAGTTGGTTTGGTATATACAGATGTTTCTAGTTTGTGGTTTTTGATGCTGATGCTCACATGAAAAAAAGCAATTTGAGATCTGTTACAATTGTGGGTGAATTGAATTCTTTCATTGATAGTATTCAAGTGATTAAAGACGCTCATAAATTGTTGTTCGGTTCCAGTCCAAATGAGGAAGATGTCGTCAATGTAACGATGATAGGTTTTAAGATGAGCTTGCCATTGTGGAGAAGTAAGTATGTATTTGGTTTCAAAATCTTGCATGAAAAGATTCGCATATGAGGGGGCAGCACAGTTCCCAATGGCTACCCCTGACAGTTGGGCAAAGAATTTGTCTTGGAATTTGAAGTAGCTGTGTTGTAAGGTGAATTGGATGAGTTCCATAAGGAAGACTTGTAAATCAAAGGGTTTATTGGTTCTCAGTAAACACGCTTCCATGGCCTCAATGCCAAGATTATGAGGAATAGATGTGTAGAGCGAGTTGACGTCGATGGTGCATAGCAATACAGGTGTTTGAGGATCAATGCAGACGGTACTGAGTTTGGATAGAAAGTCTGTCGTGTCTTGTAGATAACTGTCCATTTGTCTAACGAAGGTTGAAGGTGCCGGTCAATGTAAGTTCCAATAGGTTCATGAATGGTATTGCATGTGCTGACAATGGGTCTGAATGGAGGTTTAACAGGGTCTTTGTGGATTTTGGGAATCATGTAGAAATACGGAACACTGGGGTAGGTTTTGATGAGATAGTTGCGATCTTTGTGGGTGATTGTACCAAGTGTTACGGCTTTGTCAATGACGGTTTGGAGAATGGCAGCATATTCCTTTGTGGGGTCAGAGTTGATCTCCATGTAGGTATTCACATCTGCAAGATGTGTGTTTGCACTGTTCAAATAGAAGCCGGTATCCAGAATTACCAAAGATCCTCCCTTATCAGCGGGGCAAATTTTAATGTCGGTATTAGAAGCTAGCTGGTTTAAAGCTATCCTTTCTTGCCTTGAGAGATTGAATTTCTGTCGCGCTGGTGTTTGAATGATTTTGTTGAGGTCTTTGTGTACAATTGCTTCAAATAAATCCAAAGCCTTGTGGCTGACAGGAGCCAAAAAGGTACTTTTGGGGCGTAAATCCATGATGGTGTTTTCATCAATAGTTGTAGATGGAGTACATACATTTGAAAAGAAATGTCTCAAACGTAGTGTTCGCATGAACTTGTAAAAGCTCACTTGGGTTTCGAGCTCATTGGTGGTGTAAGTTGGAACAAAAGAGATGCCCTTCTGAAGGGCCTTAGTTTGTGTGGAGGAAATGTTGATACTTGAAATGTTTATAATCAGGTTGTGTGACTCCTCGTCGATTGTGCTATAGGGCGTTGTTGTTCTTTTGAACTGTGTCCTCTGGGATCTTCGGTTGCATCTGTGCCTAATTCTAAAAAAGACACTGGACCAGTGCGCCTTCCGGCCTGGTCACCCCCAAGCTCCTGTGCCCGTGCCTGCTCCCGCAGCCCCAGCCACCTGAGGGCCGCCGAGCCCACACCAGCCTCCCGCAGCCCCAGCCACCCGAGGGCCGCCAAGCCCGCTCCAGCTTTTCCCGCCGCCCTAGCCCGCGGCCCCGCCCCCCCGCCAGCCGATTGGCTCTCGCTCCCGCCTCCCCGCAGACCCTCCCGACCGGCTCCCTTCTTAAGGGGAGCCTGACCAGAACCAGGGAGTGACCACTGCGCCTTCCGGCCTGGTCACCCCCAAGCTCCTGTGCCCGTGCCTGCTCCCGCAGCCCCAGCCACCCGAGGGCCGCCGAGCCCACACCAGCCTCCCGCAGCCCCAGCCACCCGAGGGCCGCCAAGCCCGCTCCAGCTTTTCCCGCCGCCCTAGCCCACGGCCCCGCCCCCCTGCCAGCCGATTGGCTCCCGCTCCCGCCTCCCCGCAGACCCTCCAGACCGGCTCCCTTCCTATGACGTCCCCAGAGCGACCGCGCAGCGGACGCGCGCAGCGGACGCGCGCAGCAGGAGCACCGATTGAGCGCCGAAGGTGCGCCAAAGGTAAGCCCGTCTACGCCCGTCCGCGCCTGGACCGCGCCCAGTGCCAGGACCCCTGGCCCCCGCAGAGGCCACCCCTCCCGCCGGACGTACGACGCCGCCACCCTCAACGCACTCAACACCAGCCGAGCCCCGGGATGCTACCAAGCCACTCCGAGACGCACCCACGGACCCTTCAGCTGCCACGCCTGCAAGTTCACATGCATCCGGACCTGCACTACACCAGCACTCACCAAGCCGAACACCAGCAGCAACCACCTGAAGTGCATCCTGCTCAACACCCGCTCCGTCCACAGACACGCCGTTCAACTCTGGAACCTCCTCGACACCACATCTCCAGACGTCGCCTTCCTCACGGAAACCTGGATGAACGCCTCCTCAGCGCCCGACATCGCCATCGCCATCCCGGACGGATACAAGATCACCCGGAGGGACCGCGTCAACCAGACGGGAGGAGGCATCGCCATCATCCACAGGAACACCATCCGCATGACGACCAACACCGACGACACCCTGACAACCGCCGAACACCTGCACTTCCAGATCCACACCGACCCCAAGACCACCCTCAGAGGCACCCTGATCTACCATCCCCCGGGACCCCGCACACAATTCAGCGAAGACATCGCCGACTTCATCAGCCCGCACGTCCTCCCCTCCGCTGACTACATCCTCCTCGGGGACCTCAACTTCCACCTGGAGAACAACAATGACCGCAATACCACCACCCTGATTGACAACCTCGCCAACCTCGGACTCAAGCAGCTGGTGACCACCCCCACCCACCTCGCCGGACACACACTCGATGCCGTCTTCTCATCCAGGAAAGACATCGCCTTCAGCCACGCCACCGGACTCCACTGGACGGACCACAGCTGCGTCCACTTCAGCTTCAGAAGGACCACGATCCACCACCACCAGCAACAGGTTGCACGAAGAAGCTGGAACAAGATCACGGCCGACCAGCTCACCGCAGCCCTGAACCAGCACCCTCCCGCCAGCTCCGCGAACCCCAGCCAGGCCGCCGACAACCTCACGAAGTGGATCAGCAACTGCGCAGACGACCTCGCCCCACTGAGGACCCCGCCCTGCAGACCCGGCAGCAAGAAAGCATCCTGGTTCACCGACGAACTCAAGAGCTCCAAGAAGAACTGCCGAGCTCTCGAGAAAGCATGGAGAAGAGACCCAACAAGGGACAACATGACCACCCTCAAGCTCGCCACTTGAAAACACCATCAACTGATTCGCGCCACCAAGAAAACAGCATTCAAGGAAAGACTGGACAACAACGCACACAACAGCAAGGAACTCTTCAACATCGTGAAAGAGCTCTCCAACCCCAACGCCGGAATCAACGACATCACCCCATCACCAGACCTCTGCAACTCCCTCGTCTCCTACTTCGACAACAAGATCGCTGACATACACAACAGCTTCAGAACACAACCAACGCTCCCCACTACCGCACCAACGCCCCCCACCACCACCCTCAGCGCCTGGACCCCTATCAACACCGAAGACACCATCCACACAATGAACTCCATCCACTCCGGATCTCCAACCGACCACTGCCTTCACCACGTCTTCAACAAAGCCGACGCCGCCATCGCACCCCAGCTACGGTACATCATCAACGCCTCCTTCGACACCGCAACCTTCCCTGAGAGCTGGAAGCACGCCGAACTCAGCGCTCTACTAAAGAAACCAACAGCAGACCCCACCGAACTCAAGAACTACCGCCCCATCTGGCTCCTCCTGTTTCCAGCCAAAGTCATCGAGAAGACAGTCAACAAGCAGCTGGCCGCCTTCCTCGAGACGAATGGATCCCTCGACCCCTCACAGTCGGGCTTCAGGGCCAACCACAGCACCGAGACCGCCCTCATCGCTGCCACCGATGACATCCGTGCCCTGCTTGACAACGGAGAAACAGCGGCCCTCATCCTCCTAGACCTCTCCGTGGCATTCAACACTGTCTGCCACCGCACCCTAGTGCAACAACTCAGGAACGTCGGAATCCAGGAGAAGGCACTGGAATGGATCATCTCCTTCCTCGCTGGAAGAACACAGAGAGTCCGCCTACCCCCGTTCAGGTCAGAGGCCACCGAAGTCATCTGCGGCGTTCCTCAAGGCTCCTCGCTCAGCCCCACCCTCTTCAATGTCTACATGAGCCCCCTTGCGGCCATCGCACGCCAACACAACCTCAACATCATCTCCTACGCCGACGACACACAGCTGATCCTCTCCCTGACCAACGACCCCGCCACCGCCAGAGCCGACCTACACGAAGGGATGAAACACGTAGCCGAATGGATGATGACTAGCCGCCTGAAACTGAACTCAGACAAGACGGAAGTTCTCATCCTGGGCTCCTCGCCCTCCGCCTGGGACGACTCCTGGTGGCCACCCGCCCTGGGCTCCGCACCCAAACCAACAGACCACGCACGCAACCTTGGCTTCATCCTGGACTCCTCCCTCTCCATGACCAGACAAGTCAACACCGTCTCCTCGTCTTGTTTCAACATCCTGCGCATGCTACGTAAGATCGTCCGGTGGATCCCCACCGAGACCAGGAAGACGGTCACCCAGGCCCTCGTCACCAGCCGTCTGGACTACGGCAACGCCCTCTACGCCGGAACCACCGCCAAGCTCCAGAAGAGACTCCAGCGAATCCAGAACGCCTCAGCAAAACTCATCCTCGACATCCCCAGACGAAGCCACATCTCCAGACACCTGAGAGACCTGCACTGGCTCCCGGTCAACAAGAGAATCACCTTCCGCCTCCTCACCCACGCACACAAAGCCCTGCACAACCAAGGCCCGAGTTACCTCAACAGCCGCCTCAACTTCTACGCTCCCACACGCCACCTTCGATCGACCAGCCACGCCCTCGCCGCCTTCCCCCGCATCCGAAGAGCCACAACAGGAGGAAGATCCTTCTCCCACCTGGCCGCCAAGACTTGGAACTCCCTCCCGACCCACCTCCGCCTGACCCAAGACCACCTCGCCTTCAGGAAGCAGCTCAAGACCTGGCTGTTCGAGCAGTAGCGGACCCCCCCCTCCCCAAGCGCCTTGAGACCCTCCGGGTGAGTAGTGCGCTATACAAATGCTATGATTGATTGATTGATTGATTGATTGATTGATTGATTGCTTTGTGGTGTAAGTTGACTGGGAGCTGTGTTACTCTGCATAGGTGGACCGGGCGTCGGGCCACTTTGATGGGGTAGCGTAGAACGTAGGGGTTGACGAGAATCCTGTCTAGGTAGTCTTGGGCGTGTTGAATCGTCTGAAGATGTAGTGTTGCCTTCAGTTGATTTGTTGAATTGAGATCTCTGTTGCCTCCTAGCCGCATAAATTTCAGCCCAGTTATAAACTTCACCTAATTTGTAATCAACTGTATCTCTTTTAAATTTCCTTAATTTCCGTTCATTTATTTCTTTAGTGTACTTTTCAAGTTGCGAATTTATGTCCTCAAGAGTTTGACTCAGTTCTCTAGTGGTAAGTTTTGAGCTCAGTTCATCTTTTAACTGAGATACTTCAGTGGAAAGGTCATCGAGCATTTTGGACAGTTCTTCGACAATCAGTAAAATTAAGTCGAGTGAGTACTTATTAAGTATTCCGTACCACCTTTCTGTAAATTTAGTGTTGTTCTTACATAGTGTGGATTTTAGAGGTATACGTAATCCTCTGGGAATTCTTGAGACTTTATGGTAACGGATAAGAGTGCTTGCATGTAAGCGTTGGTTGATCTCCCTTTTGGCTGCATATAGGAGCTGTCTTATGTTGGATTGTACAGATCCTGTACTGGATGTGACACATTCTGGTTCCTGAATCAATGTGTAAATACGTTTGGTGTCATCCACAGTGAATTCGAAGGTGCTGGCTTTGTTAGAGGTCAAGTTTGCTATGTCCGCATAAGAACTGATGGTTGAACTGGAGGGTGCAAGACGGATGGACAGGAGGATAAGAACTCTGATAAAGTTAGTCCGCCGCACTCCAAGTAAACAAGTTTATTAAGGGGGGTAGTTAAAGATAGATCATTCGTTTAGGGTGATCAGGACGGAACCCCTGCTGTCCAGGAGGGGTGAGAGTTAAATCAGAAGAAACCTTACAGGCGTAAGGTGGATGACCTGAGCACGCCTGTGTGCTGAGATAAGCAATAGTGTTCAAAAATTGTATATCAAACAAGTCATTCAGATATTAGAAATCCAAAGTTTTATTCACTTTGTGACGTAGTGCAGATTCATCATTGAAGTAAATTTCAAAGGTTCAAAACGAAATTGTAGGTAACTTGATATATATCGAAGTATTGTACTAATAGACATTAATCCATGTTCCCATTAATCCAAGTCCCCAATGCATTTCGAGCCGAAGCTCTTCGTCAGGGGGTTCAAAGTAGTTCTGTGGACAGAATAGAAAATAGGAATACATGAGTCAGGAACCAGGTCAGAATGTGAGGTAAAAAAACGAAAAAGCGAAAAAACGAGACAGCGTGGTTGCGTGAAAATAGGAAATTACCGAGCCCAAGTGATAGAGTTGGAAAAATATGAAAGGTGCCATGTTGTAAAAATACCGTAATTGTGAAGACCGAAAGGCAGAAACTGTGAATTATCGGTGCACGGAGCCCGATGTGAATCAAATGCGGTAGAAAAGCGAAACCAAGCGATGACGCTAAAATTAGTAAACCCATTCGTGAAACTTTACCAGGCAGTACAGCGATTGGTGATTTTAGAAAGTGACTGTGAATATGATGCAAAAAAAACCTAAGAAAACCGAGTGTTCCAAACAGAGTATCCATGCGCATAGCGGGTGTAGGATATTTAGAAGCAACAGAGATAGTGAAATCTTACCAAAAGGGTGCAAAGAAGAGGAACATCCAGAGTGAAGAACGCCGTGAACCGCCATCCGACGAACACGGAAGTGTGTAAAGCGGCAGCATGCGCGTGCGCATTAAGTTCAAGATAATCAAAGTAGAAAGCGGACAGGGCAATATGAAAGATAAGATGATGTGTGTTCCCAGCGGTAAAGTACACCAAAAAAATGTGCTTGGAAAAAGGATGAATGAAGTAGAATAGAATAAAGTGAAATCCTGGAATGTGTAATGTGAAAGTAACCAAAAGGGTAAAAGGAAAACCATAAATAGAATAATAATGGTACAAAGGAAAGAACCAAGATACAACAGGGAGAATTGTATAAATAAAACGATACAAGAGAAAAAGGGAAGCATAAGGGAAATAACAGAAGTAAAGAACAGAAGAAAAAACACAGCCGATGCCAGAATACATACAAAACAATTAACAAGATACATCAAGGTTTATAACGTAAATGCGGGCAAAAGGGTCGGGCAACCAACAATTACAGTTTAAAACATTCCATGCAGGAATTCAAAGGAAACTGCTAAATTCCAAACGTTCATTGAGTCCTTTAGGATGGGTGGTGCCAAGTTTGAAGATCCAAAAAAGTTCTCTTTGTAGAAGATATTTCTTGGGGTCAATGCCCTCTGGTTTTTGGGCTACCTCAAGAATGAGGAAGCGTATTTGACTGTTGTTGTGGTTCTGATGGGTGAAGTGAGCAGATACAGTCGATTTCAAATTTTTATTTCTTATGTTGCTCCGATGTTCGTTGAGTCTAGTTTTGATTTTTCGTTCCGTTTTCCCTACATAGGGCAATCCGCAGGGGCATTTCAACAGATATACCACGTTGGTGGTGTCACATGTGGCATTGACTTGTAACATGATCTGTTTACCTGAACTAGGGTGGTTCAACTTATTGCCTGGTATTATATTGTGACAGTTTTGGCAATTGTAGCATGGAATAGTTCCTTTGTAGATGATGGGCTGGGTGATCCGAGATTTGATGATTGCATGTAAGTTCTTTGAACGCTGGTAAGCAAAGATGGGCAACTCATTAAACAAGTTATTGAAATCCGGTTCTAGTTGAAGAATTTGCCAATGAGTTTTGATACTTTTTTTAATCAGGGAGCTCTTGGTTGAAAATTTGGAAACAAACACGTTCCGTTGTTCATTGCGGACTGTTTTAACTTTGGGTTTCAACAATGTTGAGCGATCAATATTCTGAACCTTTGTGTGAGCTGTTGAAACAATTTGGTTGGGGTAGCCTCTTTTGATGAATTTGTCCATGATAGTAATACTGTCTTGTTCAAAAGATTCTTTAGTAGAAGCAATTCGTTTAGCTCGTAGTAACTGTGAATATGGTAAGTGTTTTTTCAAACTTGGTTGATGAAAACTGGAGTAGTGAAGGTAATTGTTACGGTCAGTTGGTTTGGTATATACAGATGTTTCTAGTTTGTGGTTTTTGATGCTGATGCTCACATCAAGAAAAGAAATTTGAGATCTGTTACAATTGTGGGTGAATTGAATTCTTTCATTGATAGTATTCAAGTGATTAAAGACGCTCATAAATTGTTGTTCGGTTCCAGTCCAAATGAGGAAGATGTTGTCAATGTAACGATGATAGGTTTTAAGATGAGCTTGCCATTGTGGAGAAGTAAGTATGTATTTGGTTTCAAAATCTTGCATGCAGCACAGTAGTCTTTCTTCCTGGCAGAGTATCTACAGGTCCAGAAGTGTACTGAAGTGGTTGTGTCTGAGGTTCTTTTTTATACAGAGTTGTGCTTTTGAAGTGGGGAGAAGCTTCCAGAGGCATACCTTTGAGGCTCACAGATGCCCTGCCTTCCTTGTCCTGGCTGCAGATTAACTACAGTGGATATGCAGATATTTGTGTTGGGGCAGGACACAGCCTAGTCAGGTGTTAGTGAGGCTGGATCTAGTTCCTCCCTCCATTGCTGCCAGTAATGGCCCATTAAGTCACACCTAAGCTTCCATTGTGTGTGGCTGTCTTGGTAGAATACACAAAGCCCAACTGCCAACTACACCCAGCCAAGTGGCCAGAGACAGGCTGCAGCCACCAAATGGTTAAGGAAAGAAAATGCTAACTTTCTAAATTTGCCATTTTCAGAATTGTAATTTAAAATCTGACTTCACCATAAGTCCGAATTTTAAATTAGGATTCCAGAGACACCAAACTTGAACGAGTTATAGCTTCCAATTTGAAAATTGCTCTTATGAAATGTAATAAGCTAATCCCAATGTTATCATAGGGGATAGATGAGCCTTGCTGTAGTTAAAAACGAATCTAAGAGTGTTTAACTACCAGGATATGCAAAACTTAAATTTACATGTCCAACCTTTAAAATACACAGCACTCTGCTCTTGTGGCTGTCTAGAACCTATTCTATGGGTGATTTGTATATAACAAAAAGAAGGTTTGGGCCTAACATAGTGTTTAGCTTGCCAGATCGAAATGGCAATGTGAAATACAGCTTCAATAGCAGGCCTGAGACATGTTTAAAGGGCTACTTAAGGGGGTGGCTCAATCAGTGCTGCAGGTCTGCTAGTAGCATTTAATTTACATGCCCTGAGCACATGGAGTGAACTTCACTAGGGACTTATAAGTAAATGAAATATGCCAATTGACTCTAAGCCACTGTTACCATGTTTTCAGGAAATAACACAAGCTCTTTAGCACTAGTTAGCAGTGGTAAAGTGTGCACAATGCTAAGGGCAGAAAAAACGAGGTCAGCAAAAGCAGTAGGTCTGGATGTAAAAAGTTAGGGGAAGCCATGCCAAGGACGCCAGGTCTAACAGTAATCAACATGTTCCTACCCTCCCAAACACCATATACATGCTACTAGAATTAGTTAGGGTTAGTCCCTGTTCCTCCCTCAATCTGTGTATGTCTAGGGGAAGGAGGAAGAAAACAGAATAATTTTACATGAGGTTATTAAAGTAAAAAGGTTCACAAGCCAGTCGTGATGATAGTACATTGCCACCTAACAAGGCCAGTCATTCTCAAAGTGGGTCATGCAGCCCCCCAGCTGTCCCTGCTTCTGTAGTCAGCCAGGAGAAGTTGGGCAAGGGAGTAGCCTTTTAAAGTAAGTAAACTGTATGATCTGAGGGTCTTCCCGAAAGTGATGGAGAAACAACTAGAGGAACAATCTATGAGCGGTGATAGAATGACCATTCAAGACATACAGGGTGTCTAACAGTGATTCCATGGAAGTTTTTAGGTTAGAGAACAAAAGTGGATGAACAGAGGATGGTTCAAGGAAAGGTGAAGGACGGGTGGTAGAATAGGGGAGGGGTTCTGGTCCAAATGTCATATTTGGCCCTCAGGCCCAAACAAGGAAGATAGGACAGAAAGACTACTTTAACCTCTCCCTCCTTTACATAGATGCCTTAACAGGATAGTTTAAGAAGGGAGCAAGAGGTATACCGGGCCTGGGGAGGGGCAAAAGAGAGGGTGGTTCTGCTGGACTACAGAGGAGAAAGGACTCCGTAGCTCCGTAGGACAAAAATAGTGGGTGAAACCCAATGCCTCCCAGCTATGGACACCAAGGCTGCTCCAGTAAAGCAGAAACATGTTCTCATACTAAAGTATGCAAGATTTCATGCAAAGCAATACCATCGGCAAAGAACAACCCGTTTCTTCAATCTCCAGGCAAACACCACTGCTATCAGTCATTCCCTGATCATAACAGGAAAATGATGTTATTTAGGGCAACACGTTTAAGAGTCAGGTTATGGCTCAACAGGGGCTTTCACCTCATTGGCAGGATGAGATTCGAACGTGAGCCTCGACTTCAGCTAGACTTTCATGAGATTGTGCATTTTTCCTCCTAAGTTTAAAACGGCTCTGGAGTATGCACTCTCGCAGTATGTGCTGTCTTAAACTTATGTGGACAGTTTGAATTCCATTTCCCAGCCAGAAGTCAAGCATCTTACTTTAGACTGAACTGGTCGTGCATGCTGGCCATTTAATTATAGATATAGTTTCGTGAAATCATTTAAAGCAACAAGGATTTAATTAGTTCCCACACAAATCTCGACTTTCAGGAGATAACAATGTTGTTTCTATGAGCAGTGAATAAGCCTAAATGTTGTCAGGCCTTCTACATTTGCTGCGTAATGTGTTGCACCCGGCGCTCATGGTCTGGGACTACCGACCCCCCCCCCCCTCATCATGCAAACAATATTTAACATCCATGTAGTAATCAGTCAGGCAAGAGAATTCTTTGGAAGGCAGGGGGTCTCACGACCCCCCGGCCGTATTTATTAAATTATGAAAACAAAGTAAAAAAGAGTAAAATAAACATTATTTACACAATTATTAAATGCAAAATTCAGACATTAGATTTACAGCAAGGTAGACAGGTAAGAAGGGCTAACCTTAACAAATGTCTAATACAGCGTGTTTTCTAACCGAATCAAACATCCTACATATCAATTTTGCATTCTAATAATTACTGGGCCTACGGCAAGGTCGTTAACCGGTGTCAGGCTACGCCCTCACGCCTGAGTGGGCATGCACAACAAGGGCCCGGTTACCGGGAGAGTTCGTCCCTTTCCTGGTTACCCTCGTACGCTCCTTGAACTCCATTTAACCAAAAAGGAGGGCCCTTACACTCGTGCCATTTGCTGATGTCATAGTGTATGTGCGGGGTGTCTACCAGCCCGAGGAAAGTGTGACTTCCTCCCCCGCACCCTTCCAAGCAAGCGTATATCCTGCCCCTGAAGTTCTAGAAGAGACCAGTGGCCCCTCCCCCTGGCCAACCCCATTCGATAATGGTGCCACCCCCTAAGGACCTTAAATTGCTGCTCACCGATTATGACCTTGCCGCCACAGGCCAGTATAGTTGACCGACTAGCTGCCCCCCCCAAAATGCCTACACTGAAAGGTCATACCTTCCTAGCAAAACCTTCTAACCATGCCAGTATGTTCCTTACCAGTAGGTCATTACCTGCGTCTGTCCAGTGGACCCCATCCCGTAAGTAAAACTGATCTCCCCAAATGCACCCATGTGGGATACTCTGCAGGTGAGTTGTTCGAAACAGATTCTCGATCTTATTGTTGACCCTCTTTACCGAGTGATTCAACGCCCTAACTGATTCACCCCCCTCCACTGAAGTCTAGGTATAAAATGTGACCACACTATGGTGCAACCTGGTAACAACTTTGCCAGCCAACCTGCCGCTGAGATAATCTCTTCCAACAAGACCCTTCTGCCTAGCGTCACCAAATCATTCCCCCCAGATGCAGAATGACTACTGAGGAGTTGGGTGTGTGTTATGAGTAAGTCAGAGATGTAGCCCCTAAGCTGGCTAAGGCGGGGCCTCCCTCTGCCGTGCAAGGAAACATTGAACCCCCCACACTCCGCCCTCTGTCTACCCCCTGCTGAAAGGAAAAATGGTTTAGCACGCTTCACATAAGAATTGTAGTGTAGTTCCTATATTCCCAATAGGCTCTGCGCATTGGAATAATA
Source organism: Lissotriton helveticus (assembly GCF_964261635.1). NCBI lineage: Eukaryota > Metazoa > Chordata > Amphibia > Caudata > Salamandridae > Lissotriton > Lissotriton helveticus. The sequence goes on from NC_136063.1 coordinate 1,130,855,406, forward strand.
TCTTCAATAGTATAGAAGTAGGACAGAGGTTAACTAGGTCTTCTACTGACGGTATTAGACTTAAGTTTTGTGTGCCAGCTAGCTCAGAGTTCACTAGAAACTTTCTCGAATAGGCGAGGAGGAGTTTAACCTCCCTGGTTAGACAAGAAGGGATATAGGGGGCTCATTAGGATGGCGGACGGAAGAGCCACCGCGGCCCTGGAGTAGGCGGAAAAAGCCTTTTCCGTGTCCGCCTGCCGCGGATACTCCGTCCGCCATATCAGGATAGGAAAACGTGTCAAATTTCCGTCCGCGACGGAAAAGCACGCACCGCCGCCGAACTACACACGACCACGTGGCGGACGGAACACATCCGGAGGCCCCGCCGTACGTACTGACGTCTAAGACCGTCCCCCAAATCAAGATGGCGGAAAACACACATAAAACCGCAGCGGAAAAACAACCTGTCTGAACACGGCGGATTCCCCACAGCGAAGATAACATACATAGCAGAGATACCCACCGCAAGCTGACCACCATCATGGACCCAGCGCTACACGCTTTCCCGATGCTCTTCGCGATCCACCACGTCCTAGTCATGGCCCACTATGGACGACGACGCAGGTAAGGCACAAACCATTGGCTGTCTGGAGGGGAATACCAGCAAGGGACGTGACGTAGGGAGGGGGAGTGTCATGTTACCGAATCCACTGATGAGAAGCATATACGAATACACATTTGTAGTACGCAAGCAGGAATGACAACGACAGACCACGAGACTTGATAGACTACCTTTATTGTACAAAATAGGGGTATAATCACAGTGTATGCGTGAGCATGGGCAAAGTGGGCACCAGAGCAGCTACATCATTGGCAGTTAACGAGAGGGCAGAATGCAGTATCAGAGCTTCAACAGGGCATTGTGCAGTACAGAACAGGTACATCATAGGCAGGTAACGAGAGGGCAGTATGCAGTATCAGAGCTTCAACAGGGCATTGTGCAGTACAGAGCAGGTACATCATAGGCAGTAAACAAGAGGGCAGAATGCAGTATCGGAGCATCAACAGGGTATTGTGCCCAACAGAGCAGGTACATCATAGGCAGTAAACGAGAGGGCAGAATGCAGTATCAGAGCATCAACAGGGCATTGTGCAGTACAGAGCAGGTACATCATAGGCAGTTAACGAGAGGGCAGAATGCAGTATCAGAGCATCAACAGGGCATTGTGCAGTACAGAGCAGGTACATCATAGGCAGGTAACGAGAGGGCAGAATGCAGTATCAGAGCATCAACAGGGCATTGTGCAGTACAGAGCAGGTACATCATAGGCAGTAAACGAGAGGGCAGAATGCAGTATCAGAGCATCAACAGGGTATTGTGCAGTACAGAGCAGGTACATCATAGGCAGGTAACGAGAGGGCAGAATGCAGTATCAGAGCATCAACAGGGCATTGTGCAGTACAGAGCAGGTACATCATAGGCAGGTAACGAGAGGGCAGAATGCAGTATCAGAGCATCAACAGGGCATTGTGCAGTACAGAGCAGGTACATCATAGGCAGGTAACGAGAGGGCAGAATGCAGTATCAGAGCATCAACAGGGCATTGTGCAGTACAGAACAGGTCCATCAGAGGCAGCACGTGAGAGGGGCTAAGTGCATCAACAGTCCATTGCACAGAACAGGTCCATCAGAGGCAGCACGTGAGAGGGGCTAAGTGCATCAACAGTCCATTGCACAGAACAGGTCCATCAGAGGCAGCACGTGAGAGGGGCTAAGTGCATCAACAGTCCATTGCACAGAACAGGTCCATCAGAGGCAGCACGTGAGAGGGGCTAAGTGCATCAACAGTCCATTGCACAGAACAGGTCCATCAGAGGCAGCACGTGAGAGGGGCTAAGTGCATCAACAGTCCATTGCACAGAACAGGTCCATCAGAGGCAGCACGTGAGAGGGGCTAAGTGCATCAACAGTCCATTGCACAGAACAGGTCCATCAGAGGCAGCACGTGAGAGGGGCTAAGTGCATCAACAGTCCATTGCACAGAACAGGTCCATCAGAGGCAGCACGTGAGAGGGGCTAAGTGCATCAACAGTCCATTGCACAGAACAGGTCCATCAGAGGCAGCACGTGAGAGGGGCTAAGTGCATCAACAGTCCATTGCACAGAACAGGTCCATCAGAGGCAGCACGTGAGAGGGGCTAAGTGCATCAACAGTCCATTGCACAGAACAGGTTGATAAAAGGCAGCACATGAGAGTGCAGAATGCAGTATCAGAGCATCAACAGGGCATTGGAGAGTACAGAGCAGGTACATCATAGGCAGTAAACGAGAGGGCAGAATGCAGTATCGGAGCATCAACAGGGCATTGTGCCCAACAGAGCAGGTACATCATAGGCAGTAAACGAGAGGGCAGAATGCAGTATCAGAGCATCAACAGGGCATTGTGCCCAACAGAGCAGGTACATCATAGGCAGTAAACGAGAGGGCAGAATGCAGTATCGGAGCATCAACAGGGCATTGTGCCCAACAGAGCAGGTACATCAGAGGCAGCACGTGAGAGGGGCTAAGTGCATCAACAGTCCATTGCACAGAACAGGTCCATCAGAGGCAGCACGTGAGAGGGGCTAAGTGCATCAACAGTCCATTGCACAGAACAGGTCCATCAGAGGCAGCACGTGAGAGGGGCTAAGTGCATCAACAGTCCATTGCACAGAACAGGTCCATCAGAGGCAGCACGTGAGAGGGGCTAAGTGCATCAACAGTCCATTGCACAGAACAGGTCCATCAGAGGCAGCACGTGAGAGGGGCTAAGTGCATCAACAGTCCATTGCACAGAACAGGTCCATCAGAGGCAGCACGTGAGAGGGGCTAAGTGCATCAACAGTCCATTGCACAGAACAGGTCCATCAGAGGCAGCACGTGAGAGGGGCTAAGTGCATCAACAGTCCATTGCACAGAACAGGTCCATCAGAGGCAGCACGTGAGAGGGGCTAAGTGCATCAACAGTCCATTGCACAGAACAGGTCCATCAGAGGCAGCACGTGAGAGGGGCTAAGTGCATCAACAGTCCATTGCACAGAACAGGTTGATAAAAGGCAGCACATGAGAGTGCAGAATGCAGTATCAGAGCATCAACAGGGCATTGGAGAGTACAGAGCAGGTACATCATAGGCAGTAAACGAGAGGGCAGAATGCAGTATCGGAGCATCAACAGGGCATTGTGCCCAACAGAGCAGGTACATCATAGGCAGTAAACGAGAGGGCAGAATGCAGTATCAGAGCATCAACAGGGCATTGTGCCCAACAGAGCAGGTACATCATAGGCAGTAAACGAGAGGGCAGAATGCAGTATCGGAGCATCAACAGGGCATTGTGCCCAACAGAGCAGGTACATCATAGCCAGTAAACGAGAGGGCAGAATGCAGTATCAGAGCATCAACAGGGCATTGTGCAGTACAGAACAGGTACATCAGAGGCTGCACAAGTACGTGTCCCTACCAACCCGTCACAGGAACCACAAGAGTGCCACACAGTTCTCAATGGACACACCATTTGAAATAACATTTGAGTGAAGTGTTCAGCACCTCACATCACAGAATCAGGGGGACTGCGTGAACTACCTGCCTCGGACACACTGGCAGCACCAGCAACAGGAGTGTGAGACACAGCCACAGCCCGAGTGACACACACATGGGCCACGGACCCAGACACACTGGCAGCACCAGCAACAGGAGTGTGAGACACAGCCACAGCCCGAGTGACACACACATGGGCCACGGACCCAGACACACTGGCAGCACCAGCAACAGGAGTGTGAGACACAGCCACAGCCCGAGTGACACACACATGGGCCACGGACCCAGACACACTGGCAGCACCAGCAACAGGAGTGTGAGACACAGCCACAGCCCGAGTGACACACACATGGGCCACGGACCCAGACACACTGGCAGCACCAGCAACAGGAGTGTGAGACACAGCCACAGATGTAGTCACTGACACGTGAGCCACTGACCCAGACAGACTGCCAGCACCAGAAACAGGAGTGTGCAACACAGCCACAGATCTTCTAACTGACACGTGAGCCATAGACCCAGATACACTGCCAGGACCTGCAACAGGAGAGGGCACAACTGACACTGTGCCACCATCTGATACATGAGAGTCAACTGCACCAGCGCCACTGGGACAACTGAAATGATGAGCCACAGGGCTGTATGGGCCAGGAGGCAGGGTGGGCCTGGGAGCTGGGGATAGCTGACCTAGAGCCAAATCGGGGTTGGCAGGTGTCAATGGTGTGTGTCTGCGTTTCTTAGGGATGTGTGAGTGCACCCTGGACAGGACAGGACTGCCAAGTGGTGGGGACTCCAAAGAATCACCACCCACCATAGGTGGAGCATCTGCAGCCGGGGATCTGATTTCTGGGGACGTGCTGGAGCCTGCTTGTCGTTTGCTCTGTGCCTGCCGCCTGGACTCGGAATCATGTGTAATGGGGGATGCAACTACAGGGGACACCCTCCTCTGCTTCTGACTGGCCTGGATGGGAGTGGAGGTATGGGGGGACTCCGCCGCGGAGACATCTGTTTGGCGTTCAGTAGAAAACATCAGCCTCAGTGCAGCCAGGGGTGAAGTATGCCTGTCCTTGATTGCGCCATTGTCCATGCTAGATGCCTTGTCCGTAGGATGTGCCTTATCCTTAGGTGGAGTGTTGTCTCTGGATGTAGCCTGTGCCCTGGTCGCCGCCCTGTTCCTGCCAGCAGACTTGTCGTCTGTGGTGCACCTGTGTCCAGTAGACACCTGCTCTCTGTGTGTGTCCCTGCCCTTGGGAGATGGACCTTGCTCTGCTGTGGGCCTGCCCTTGGGAGTCTCCCTGCTCCTAGGAGGTGCCTTTGTCTTGTCACTGTCCTTCGGAGTGTCCCTTTCCTCTGCTGTGGGCCTGCCCTTGGGAGTCTCCCTGCTCCTAGGAGGTGCCTTTGTCTTGTCACTGTCCTTGGGAGTGTCCCTTTCCTCTGCTGTGGGCCTGCCCTTGGGAGTCTCCCTGCTCCTAGGAGGTGCCTTTGTCTTGTCACTGTCCTTGGGAGTGTCCCTTTCCTCTGCTGTGGGCCTGCCCTTGGGAGTCTCCGTGCTCCTAGGAGGTGCCTTTGTCTTGTCACTGTCCTTGGGAGTGTCCCTTTCCTCTGCTGTGGGCCTGCCCTTGGGAGTCTCCCTGCTCCTAGGAGGTGCCTTTGTCTTGTCACTGTCCTTGGGAGTGTCCCTTTCCTCTGCTGTGGGCCTGCCCTTGGGAGTCTCCCTGCTCCTAGGAGGTGCCTTTGTCTTGTCACTGTCCTTGGGAGTGTCCCTTTCCTCTGCTGTGGGCCTGCCCTTGGGAGTCTCCCTGCTCTTAGTAGGTGCCTTTGTCTTCTGACTGGCCTTGTCCAAGGTACAGTCCATGGACATGTGAGTATCCCTTGCCTTGGGAGTACCTTTTGTGTTGAATGCCTGTGTAGCTCCTGAAGGCATGTCCCCCAACAACACTTGTGGATCCTGTGTGTGTACTCCAGTGTATCTGACGTCGTCTACGTGAACAGATTTAGCTGATCTAGGGGATGGGGTCTGTGCCCTGCGTGCCCTGACGTGCTGTCTGACGCTGCTTCTAGTGCAATAACCTGTATTTGAGTCCTGCTCAGAATAATCACTACCCCCTGAGACATCCAGTGGTGTAGATGGGGAAACAGAAGTATCACCCTGTTCATGCGACTGTACTATTGCAGACGACACACTGCTTGCCAATGACTGCACTGTCCTGTGTAGACCTGCAAGATCGCCATGCATCCCTTCCATGAATGCCACCACCTGCCCCAACTTCCTATCATGGTCCTGAAAATCATTTGTCATATTGGTCTGCCCCACACACAGCTGTCGCAGCAGATCAACGGCCTCAGCACACAGTGCATTTTGGCTCACCGTGGCAGGGGCAGCGGTGCCTGCACCGAACGCCACTCTGCTCCCCCTACTCCTCCGGCCACGAACAGTACATGGTGCAGTTGGCGGAAGTGTGGGCCCTGTGTGCTGTCTTCCGACAGAAGGTGATGAGTGCCCACTCCCAGTCTGTGACAACAGTGCAGGCTCACCAAGAGTGTCCGACGAGGAGGACGATGGTGTCTCCACATGCGAGTCCTCAGGGACGGTCCTGTCCCCCTCTCCGGCGCTGGCCTCCTCTGTGTCAGTCTGCGTGTGTGCGAAGTCTGAGCCGGACTAATTTCCTCGACTACTCTCCACCGTCTGTGGCTGAGTGTCCTCTGTCATAGCTGAAATGCACATAAAAGATGTGTGAGTCATGGGCAGAATGACGTACAGAAGGACCAGGATTGCCAAATTACATAGCTGACAAAGATTTTGTAGCCCTCATCCTGCACACGGCCCACCTCTACCAGTCATCCTCACATTTCCTGCCATGGGGCCATGGACCACTAGGGGATGTGCTTCAACACTCAACTACTAAGCAAGTGGCGTGTCAACATGGCGGACCTGGATGTCAAATGAGAACCACCCAATGGGACCAAAATGGCATCACAGACATACATACGCAACACGGAACTCAATACTGTGTCTGTGCACCAATACATGCATAGCACTCACAGGTTTCCTACACAGACAGTATGCTCACCGCTAGTTTGCTGTTGATCGGCACTCAGACGTTCGGCCAGTTCAGGATGCGTCACTGCAATGATACGGTGCATGAGAGGGGTCATGGAGCGTCGGGCCAGACGGGGCGTCCTTGGAATCAGGCCCAGTGTTACTTCCGCTACATTCTTGCTCAGCCTGGAAATGTCGTCCCAGCGTTTGTGGCAGTGTGTATGTCGTCTGTTGCACACCCCCAATGCCCGTACTTCCCGTGCTATGCTCCTCCACAGGTCCTTGCGAAGGTGCAGCTTGACCTACCATGATGGGAGACAAAAGGGTTTAAGTCAGTGGACAGGTGGCCTGTCACACACATAGGGGCAAGACGTAACTGTCAGCAGCCATGCACAATCAGGAACATATGTCTAGCCCACACTACACAGCTAAGATAGAAATAGGCCTGATTATTTGGCCCCCTCATGCACACCAACATGTCCCACACTGCACTTACCACCCGTCCTGGTGCGCCGTAGAGGCGTCCATAGTTGCGGAGTACACCGTCCACGAGGACATCAAGCTCCGCGGCGGTGAAGGGTCGAGACCGGATCTCTTTGCCTCTCGACATGGCAAGATCACGGAGTATGGCACTAGAGCAGCAGTCGGTGGTCAGCTCAGCAGCAGCAGCAGGTCGAGGTGATGGTCACAGGCAGCAGTCGGTGGTCAGCTCAGCAGCAGCAGCAGGTCGAGGTGATGGTCACAGGCAGCAGTCGGTGGTCAGCTCAGCAGCAGCAGCAGGTCGAGGTGATGGTCACAGGCAGCAGTCGGTGGTCAGCTCAGCAGCAGCAGCAGGTCGTGGTGATGGTCACAAGCAGCAGTCGGTGGTCAGCTCAGCAGCAGCAGGTCGAGGTGAACAGGCAGCACTGGTCCCCAGGGTAGGAAGTGTCATTTTGGCCAACACACATATATAGGGCCCTCAGCACGTGTCAGTGGCATACGTCGCCAGCAATTGGTCAGCCCTGGAAGCGTGATCGTGAAATGGGCCAATGACTGGCCCTGTTGTTGCGGTGCACTGCTTCCGCTACTTGCGATTGGCCATATGCGGCCAGCGTCCCTCTTCCCATTGGCTGCATGTGCAGGGACCGTCACAGGCACACATCGGCAACCGCACGTGCAAGCCTCAGGCACGGATGCTTCAGTTGCAACAATGTTCTATCACTGGCGCCTCCATGGCGGTGCACGTACTCAGCGGGGGAGGTGCAGGCCTATACACCCTGTAGATGTACTCAATGGACATGCCAGTTCATGACCCCCCCTTACAGTCACCTTGCATCATCCACCGTACACCGGCCGGAGCGGCCGGGCCTAGGACGGCCGTGCCCGGCCATGTACACAACCGCCGTGCCCGGCCATGAACACAACCGCCGTGCCCGGCCATGTACACAACCGCCGTGCCCGGCCATGTACACAACCGCCGTGCCCGGCCATGTACACAACCGCCGTGGCCGGCCATGTACACAACCGCCGTGCCCGGCCCGGCGGTTGTGTACATGGCCTGGCACGGCGGTTGTGTACATGGCCGGGCACGGCGGTTGTGTACATGGCCGGGCACGGCGGTTGTGTACATGGCCGGGCACGGAGGTTGTGTACATGGCCGGGCACGGCGGTTGTGTACATGGCCGGGCACGGCGGTTGTGTACATGGCCGGGCACGGCGGTTGTGTTCATGGCCTGGCACGGCGGTTGTGTACATGGCCGGGCACGGCCGTCCTAGGCCCGGCCGCTCCGGCCGGTGTACGGTGGATGATGCAAGGTGACTGTAAGGGGGGTCATGAACTGGCATGTCCATTGAGTACATCTACAGGGTGTATAGGCCTGCACCTCCCCCGCTGAGTACGTGCACCGCCATGGAGGCGCCAGTGATAGAACATTGTTGCAACTGAAGCATCCGTGCCTGAGGCTTGCACGTGCGGTTGCCGATGTGTGCCCGTGACGGTCCCTGCACATGCAGCCAATGGGAAGAGGGACGCTGGCCGCGTATGGCCTTTGGGAAGTAGCGGAAGTTGAGCACCGCCATGGCGGTGCCAATTATGTTATCTTGTCAGACGCTGCGCCGTGATGTGTTGTGTGCAGTTGCGTCATGAGGGATGTGAGCGTGATAGGGAAAGGTCATATGTCATACAATATAGCATGTGTGTCCATACAATGCCCATCGGTCGGCATACAATGGGCAACAGATGTGCATTTGTACGTGTTGACGTCGGGTGTGACCCTACAGAGGTTCTTACATCTTCACAACTACACAGTACATCACGGCTGTATGGCCAAATTATGCATCTGTTGTCAGTGTCTTGTTCTGGCGAGGTGACTACAGTGGTGGAGGTACACATGCATTCCGTGTATGTGTATTGGACGTTGTGTCACCATGCATGTAATTACCGTATGCACATCATTATTGGTGTTGGCATTTGTGCTTGATGACATGGCGTGTGTATAATTATCGTTTGTGTGCATGCAGTTGCATGTGTGTCTGTGATGTGGCTACTAAACATTAGGGTGAAGACTGAAGTTTTGTCAGTAAGGTTCACATGTGATGGAGTTGTACACGTATGCGTCGTTTGTAAGTTGACCTAAGTTACATCTCTCTCCCACACAGGAGGGCTCCAAATGTGCATCGCCCATACACTGTGCTGGAGGATATGGTTGACGAGGAGGTGATTCGGAAATTCCGGCTGGATCGACGTCGGTTGCTGGAGCTTGTGGCTCAATTGTCTCCTCATCTGCAGCCACGTAGGACGTATCCTGGGTCGATTACACCCACTGCAAAGGTCATGGCGGTACTACATTTCTTTGCTACTGGCACATTTCAGTACACAGTTGGACATGCCGGGGGGATGTCACAGGCCATGTTCAGCACGGTTCTTCGGGATGTCTTAACAGCTATGATGCTGTACAAGAATGACTACATACATTTCCCACGGCCGGAAGAGTTGGCAGCTGTCAAAGCTGATTTCTATGCACTGGGCCACATACCTCACGTTGTGGGCTCAATTGATGGCACACACATCGCTATCATTCCACCACGGGCACGGGAACAAGTGTTCAGGAATCGCAAACACTTCCATTCGCTGAACGTGCAGGTGGTGTGCCTGGCAAACAACATCATCTCCCATGTGTGTGCAAGATTTCCTGGCTCCGCACATGACGCCCACATCATGCGGAGCAGCATTGTCCCACGACTCATGGCAAATCTGCGACCCGGTCAAGCGTGGCTTGTTGGTGAGTGTGCAGTGGGGACTCTTGTGATCTCTGTGTTGCATGGGGTACCCACCATATCTTGTTGTGATGTTTGTGTCTGTCATCCCCCTACATAGGCGACTCGGCTTACCCAAACCAGCCCTGGCTCCTCAGTCCCCTACGTAATCCTAGAACAGCGGGTGAAATGCGGTACAATGAAGCACATGGAAGGACACGGAGAGTCATCAAACGTACCTTTGGACTGCTAAAGTCTAGGTTTCGGTGCCTCGATAAGACCGGAGGGGCCCTGCCTTACTCACCAGGAAAAGTATGCAGGATCGTGATTGCCTGCTGCATGCTCCACAACCTGGCAGTACGCAATGACATTGAACTGCTGTTGGACCCTGAAGACGAAGAAGTTCCTCGGCCTCCCATCCCACCCATGTCGACTGATGAGGATAGTGGTGAGGAGGAAGGTGTGGACCAGAGGCGCCAGCTCATAGATCGCTACTTCCCTTGAATGTGAGTAACTTCCTCTAGTGGCAGTTGACAATGCCTCATGTATGTTTGCTGGTGTTGTGTGGATGTGGGGTTCATCAGCTGGGTGTTGTTTGTGATGGTTGCATATGTGTGTCTTCATGTCTTTGGACATACAAGTCTCCATGATGTGTGTGCTCTCATCCCATGCTCTTGTGATGGTTGTCGTTTGTGTAATGTTGCTGTGCATTGTGTTGTGATGTGTGTGAATCTGTTTCCTGACGTGTGTTTGCTGTCTCTGATTTTCTCTAGCTCACTCCCGCAGTGCCATGATCATGTACGACTATGATCCCTGAACCTGTTTACGTCTGTTTCTGAAGGCAATCATGTGAATAAACATGGAGGCAAAACATCATTGTGTGAGTAAGTGCAATTTATTTACAGGTTGTGCTTCTGTGCTGGTGAATATTTACAAGTAAGTGGGGTGGAGGGAGTTGGAGTTGAAGGTAATGGCAGATGAAATGTCCGTGCTGACACCACATTGGGGGGTGTCAGGGTAGTCCAGCAGACCAGTGGGAATGATTGTCTGTGGGACAGGATACTTAGCTGGGTGAATGTCTGGCACAGGCAGCGACATTGTCATGGTCGTCCCCTCTTGGAGTGTGTGGATGGCGCTCCAACACTGCTCTCAGCCACTTCCTGCCTCGGCCGGCCCCTCCGTCTCTGAGGTGGAACAGAGTCAGCTGGGAGGGCAGGTTGTTGATGGGCCACATCCGTCGCCAGGGGCACAGGTGGTGGTGGCGGCGGTGGAGGCGGAGGTGACGGTGGCGGGGGAGGCGGAGGTGGCGGTGGAGGCGGAGGTGACGGTGGCGCTACGACACTTGGTGGAGGGGGGGGTTGTTCCGGCCAACCCATTCCCTCCACATCGTTGCCTGCTGGCCCATGATCTGCAACATCTGGCCAAGGATGCCACAGATTTCGCGCTGGATGTTCGTGTTGTCCACTGAGTCCTGGTGTGCACGATCAGCGTTTGCCTGGGACCGGTCGTATGACGCCTGGCACCTGGCAAGGGCTTGTAGGGACTGTGCCACTGGATGAGGTAGCTGTCCTTCCTCTGCACGGCGGTGTGTGGCTCGCCTGATTGGCTGATGTCCCGTTGCCTGTGTTTGTGGCCCACTCACCCTGCTTGTGTGTGAGGCCGATGGACCAGCGTCGTGCGCTGGGTTATGCTGGGTGGCACCGGCAGGAGTCGTGGTGCTGGTGGTAGTGGTGGTAGTGGTGGTACTGGTGGTACTGGTGGTACTGGTGGTACTGGTGGTGGTGGGGACTGTGCAGATCACAGAGACAGGTGTCGCTGGAGTCACACATGCGACGTTGGTCGGTCCCGGGAGTCCCTGTGAGCCAGATGGCCCTGGCTGCGTGCTTGGTCCCGCTCCATCCTCCGCACCGGAGCTGCCTGTGTCCTCGTCACCAGAGAGTCCTGTAGGTGTGGGAGGCGAGGCTGGCGGCCGGGTACTGGTTTCCCCAGTCAGTTGACGATCACCTGAGGGACAAGATAGAGCTGGTCAGTAATGTGGACATTACATGGTTATATAGATTTGTAGACATTTCTGTTTCCTGTCGCACACACCCCACCCTCCACCACCACCACCCTCCCTGTGAACATGGGGGCCTGTTGGGAGTTGTAGTTTGGGCCTCTCACACACCCCACCCTCCACCACCGCCACCCTCCCCGTGAACATGGGGGCCTGTTGGGAGTTGTAGTTTGGGCCTCTCACACACCCCACCCTCCACCACCACCACCCTCCCCGTGAACATGGGGGCCTGTTGGGAGTTGTAGTTTGGGCCTCTCACACACCCCACCCTCCACCACCACCACCCTCCCCGTGAACATGGGGGCCTGTTGGGAGTTGTAGTTTGGGCCTCTCACACACCCCACCCTCCACCACCACCACCCTCCCCGTGAACATGGGGGCCTGTTGGGAGTTGTAGTTTGGGCCTCTCACACACCCCACCCTCCACCACCACCACCCTCCCCGTGAACATGGGGGCCTGTTGGGAGTTGTAGTTTGGGCCTCTCACACACCCCACCCTCCACCACCACCACCCTCCCCGTGAACATGGGGGCCTGTTGGGAGTTGTAGTTTGGGCCTCTCACACACCCCACCCTCCACCACCGCCACCCTCCCCGTGAACATGGGGGCCTGTTGGGAGTTGTAGTTTGGGCCTCTCACACACCCCACCCTCCACCACCACCACCCTCCCCGTGAACATGGGGGCCTGTTGGGAGCCATGGACATGTTAGTGAGTTGGTGTCCAACGTGCATGGGTTGGGGCGTAGGAGATGTTTCTTCTCAGTTGTGTGAGCCTGACCATGTTGTGCTGATCGTGGTGCTTGGTTTGTACTCACCAGTCTCTTCTCCTTCGTCAAGTCCGTCTAGGCTCTCTGGGTTTAGTATCACCAGCACCTTCTCCTCCCAATCGGTGTAGGGTATGGGCTCCGGGGGTGTGCCACCGCCAGTATGATTGGCTCTAGCAAAGTTTTTAGCTCGGATGCCCTTGACCCTGGTCTTCAGGTCATGCCACCGCCTCTGAATGTCATGCTTCGTCCTCGGCACAGTCCCCGACGCATTCACCCGAGTGACGATCCTGTCCCACATGTGGTTCTTTTGCGCCACGGACGTCTGCTGGACTTGGGCCCCGAAGATGTGGGGCTCAACACGGATTATTTCATCTACCATTACCCTCAACTCTGTCTCCGTGAATTTGGGTTTTTTTTTGGGTGCCATGGTGTGTGGTGCTCAGTGTGTGAGTTGAGTGAGTTGGGGGGTGCAGGTGTGTGGTGTGTTATGTGTAGGATTTGTGTGGTGGGTGTTTGTGTGGTGGGTGTGGTAGGGTGGTGGGTGGGTGTCTTCTATGTGAGTTTGCAGTGTCTCGAATTGGGCCTCTTGCTAGCAGCAATGCTGTGATGCAAAGGATTGTGGTAGTGTGTGGGTGTCATTTTATAGTCGTGTCTCAATGGTTGTTGGCAGTCAGGTGGTAGGTGGGCGTGTTGACTAGTGTGCATTATTGGATAATTGGGACGTGTCATGGTGGCTTGTGCTTGGTGTTGGTGTGGGGGGGGGCGTTGTCAATGTTCGTATGTTTGCTTTGGACTTGCGTTACACTTTCTAACATTTGTTTGCCGCTAGGGATGTTGTGCGTGTTGGCCTTCCGCAGTGATGCTGTGGTTATCGTAGCATTCTTTCCGCCGCGGACGTGGATGGATGTGAGTTCCGTGGAACGGGCGGATTTATCCTAATTGCGGCCACGGAGTATTCACAGGTATGGCGGTACATGTGTTATTTTCCGCGGTCATTTCCGTCCGCGGCAGTGGTTGTTCATTGGACTCCGTCCGCCGCGGACGGAGTTGGATGTGTTCCGTCCACCGCGGACGGTGTTGGTTATGATACGTCCGCCGCGATCGGAGTTTCGTGACATGATTATCCTGATCCCAACCGCGGAATCTCCGCGGCGCAGCCGGGAGTAAAATTTCCCCCACCATGGCGGACAGTACCCATTTCCGTCCGCCATCCTAATCGACCCCTTAGTTTCTGACAACCATAGAACATGACAACTTTGCTCTCCCTAATCAAGAGTATATCTCCAGAGTCGTGTGAAAACAAAAGACAACTATTTTACTCAGTCAGTACGTGCATACTTAGTTCCACCAGTTCGTAGAGAAAGAAGAGATGGGCGTGTTCATTAAAAGATGTTATTTATTGATCAGTCTCTTTTTCTCATACAAGAGAAATGAATCGCTACAGTTGCAATACTTAAGGTTAAGTAAAGTGCATACTGTAAAAGCAGGATTATAAAATAATACTGTAAAAGCATTGATATGGTTTCTTAGCCATATGATACTTTAAAATGGATAAAAGATATACATACATATATACATTGACTAATCGTACTCAACTGGTGCTTCTAACTACGTCTACCCCGGTGTACCTGACCTAAGCCTAATACGTGGGAGGGAGTAAGTAAGTAGCAGTTTAAGTTAAGTTTGTTTTGCCAAGAATCTGACTCAAGAATTCTCTGTAAGGGGTTAGTCAGTTCAGTGCCTGGGATTTAGAAGGCAGGAGGGCTGGTATCTCTCTCTCAGGACTCGATATCCCAGTTACCCGCGAAGGTAAGCCGGAAACGCTGGAGGCTAGATTTCTCGGCAGGAGAAAAGACAGCGTCTCTCTCAGCGCGTCAAAAGGGAGGGGCAGCGTCCTTGGGCTTCCTGCATCAGCTGGGCTCTCCGGCAAGTAGCGCTGCTCCAAGCTCATCATCACCGTGTCCTTGCTTAGGGCAGCGTCAGTATATTTATACCTGAAAGGTGCCGAGTTTGACGTAAGGATGGACATAAGACGTCAGTAAGAATGTCATAAGGACTGGTCGTTCTTACATTCCTTTTAGGAGTTCTCGAGCGAAATCAAAACAATAGCTGCGGGGGATTTCCCAGGTCTGCTGATGGTTTGGTTTGTTTTGAGAACTCTGTGTGCGTTCTAGGGGGCTTGAGGAATAGTGCTTGCTTAATGTGACAGCATGCGCTATGACCTAATCTGAAAACGGGTTTCTGTGCCGTTGTATGGATACTAGGGAATTAATAACCTGACAAGGGTCAGAAATAGGAGTATCAATATAGGTACCTAGATAAACACACTACAGAATGACCAACCACCCATATTACATGCGTCCTTCTCTTGTCTTCTTGCCGTTGCCGAGATGTTGATGGTTGCATTTGCTGACCCTGTAGTAGTTTCCGTCCTGCGTGACAGGCCCGAGAAACTGAAAGATAAACATAAACAAGGCAGGTGTCGGGGGGTGAACTGACCCTTACAACATGTGCAGCCGCACATAACGCTTATAGCCATTGGAAGACCATCTCCCAATCCTCTTCACACTGTTGGCACGCAATCCTCACGCAGTGGCCTCGGTTGCCGCCCCTATCCGGAAAGAATGTGTTCCAAATTCCTTGGGGTTCAAACCTGCTCTGGCGATAGCCATCGCTAACACTCTTTGGAACTGAAACCTGGTCAATGGGGTACCATCCGCATGTATTAACAAAGCTCCCATTGCCTCACCCGCCCGTTGTCTGATGAAAGCCTCCACATGAGACACTGGGCAGCACGTGTTGTTCGGTGCCCGGTGTAGCACCAAACTCTCCCCCCAGGCCTCCTGATCAGTCTTGGATTTCCGAACGGTAACCCACATTGACTCGCCTCGTATGGTAGTATCTCTCAGCTGAAGGCCACCTAACCTGTCGAGTTTGTTGCTAGCCACTAGTTCACTTACCCGCAATGCCCTGTAAAATGCCAGGGAAAAAGCGGCTCTGAATAGGAGTACTTCTCCAGAAGAGCTGCATGTGTCAGGCAGGGTGAGCAACACCGCTGCCAACCGTTCTAGACCTATTGGCCTTCTGCCATCGGCGGTGGTTGCCTGTAGGTGCCCCCACCCTTTCATCGCCTTTTGTACTAAGAAGCTTTTCGTAGGATCCCTGGCCCCTTTGTCTGTGCGAAAAAGGAAACAGCTGCCTTGTGTCTGCTAGCTGTCGCAGCTGAGCACCCCTCCTTGTGCAATGTGTCCATGTACCCCGTACAATTTGCCTACTGATCCCATTTGGCCTCCCAATCCTGTCCCAGAAAATTACAGTAAGCCCTGAACGCCCCATCGTAAGCTGTCCTGGTCCTGGGAGCTAGGCTGGCTGCCACGAGGTCCTGTAGTTGGGGGCACCAATCTGCCAAAGTGTTGATGGGAAGTGACTTGGGGAGGCCTCTGCAGCTGGTAGGTGTTCCCTGAATACCTGCATCTTAAAGCGAGAAAGGGCATCAGCTGCGTTATTCAAGACCCCTGGAACATGTTTGGCCCTGAATTGCACGTTCAACTTCATGCAACTTAGCACAATCTCTTTTATAAGGCGGAGTATCAACTTACACCGTGCTGCCTGTTGATTGATGCATTTCACTACAGTCATGTTATCCGACCAGAAAATGACGGATCGATTGGACAATTGATCAGGCCAGACCCTTAAAGCAACCCATATTGGGAACAGTTTTAGGAACCCAATATTTGCTGTCAGACCACTTTCATCCCACCAATTGGGCTACCTTTGTGCCACCCACTTGTTGCCAAGTATGGCGCCAAACCGTACACTGCCAGCAGCGTCAGTCCATAGTCCTAACTCTGCTGAGGTCACCATGGGGGCACCCCACAGTACTCTGCCATTGAAATCCTCCAGAAATGCAATCCATATCCGCATGTCCTGGCGAACCTCGACTGACAGCCTCGTTTGATGGTGCTTGTCTCGCAGGCCCTTCATGGCTTGCGCAATTGAGTAGGAAAATGGGCGTGCCATAGGGATGACCCTTAATGCAAAATTCATCTGGCCAACAGTCTGCTGCAACTGCTGTAATGTGACTTTCTCCTTCACCAGACGTTGTTGAAGGGCTGCCCTGAACTTCGCAATTTTTTCCTTGGGTAACCTGAAACAACCCTAAACGTAGTCAAGTTCAATTCCAAAGAATTCTAGGCATGTAGATGGCCCCACTGTTTTTCCTGGTGCCAGCGGGTCCCCAAAAGCACGCAAGAGAACGCAAAACTCACACATTGCCCACGCGCACTCCTGTGAGCCCGCTACCCCCAGCAAAAGAAAGTCGTCTAGGTAATGCATCACATGCTGGTGGCCCGTAGATTGTCTCAGAACCCATTCCAGGAAAGAACTGAATGTTTTAAAGTAAGCACATGAAATGGAGCAGCCCATGGGCATACACATGTCCATATAATGTTTGCCTTCGAAGGAAAAACCCAGCAGGTGTTTGTCATGTATTCCTATAGGTTCTGAATCGATCCCCCTATTCCTGACCCTATTCTAGTTAAACTAACCAACAAGTTAACTAACAGTCAGCCCATGAGGCAAGGAAAACCCCCATGATGCAGATACCGTTATCTGACGCAGTCACACTACGGCACAGGAACGTGTTATCTGATTAGGTCATAACGCTTGAGATCTAATTAAACAAGCGATATTCCTCCAGCCCCTGATAAGGCATACGGAGTTCTCATAACAAATCAAACCTATGACAACCTGGGCAAAACCCTGCGGCCATTGTTTTGATTTCACAGAGAACTTCAGCAAAAGAATGTGCTAACGAGCAAGTCGTATGACATCTTTATTGACGTATCTATGTCCATCCTTACGTCAATCTCGGCACCTTAAAGGTATAAATATTACCGATCTTACCCTATGCAAAACACACGCGTGGTGACGAGACGGAGCAGCCATACTTGCCGAAGCCCAGAGCAGAGCAGACCCCGCTGGCGCAGCCCCGCCTTCCTGACGCGCTGAGAGAAGCTGCTTTCTCCTGCCGAGAGACCCAGCACCGGCGCTTCCGGGTAGCCCTCGCAGGCAGCCTGGAATATCGAGAGCAGAGAAAGAGATACCATTCCTCATTCATCCTAACTTCCAGGTACAGAACTGAATAACCCCTCACAGAGAATTCTTTAGTTATTCACTTGGCAAAAACAAACTTAACTTAAACTGTAACTCTCTATTCCCGCCCACGTATTAGGCTTAGGTCAGGTACACGGGGTAGGCGTATTTAGAAACACCAGTTGAGTACGTTTAGTCAAATGTATATATGTATGTAATCTATTTTAATCATTTTAAACATCTTATGGCTTAGAAACCATATCAATGTTTTTACAGTATTATTTTATACTATTGCTTTTAATGTATGCACTTTACTTAACTATAAATATTGCAATAATATCGATCCATTTCTCTTGTATGAGAAAAGAGACTGATCAATAAATAACACCTTTTTATTGAACACGCCCGTCTCTTCCTTTTCTCTACATTCTGATGAGACTAAGAATGCACGTACTGACTGAGTAAAATAAATTGCCTTTTGTTCACACGACTCTCGAGATTTACTCTTGATTAGGGGAGAGCAAAGTTGTCATGTTCTATGGTTGTCAGAAACTAAATCCCTTCTTGTCTAATCAGGGAAGTTAAGTCCTCCTTGAACATTCGAGAAAGTTTCTAGTGAACTCTGAGCTACGCTGGCAAACCCAAAACTTTAAGTCTAGTATCGACAGTGGTAGACCTAGTTAACGTCTGGTCTAGGCCTTTACTACTGTAGGTATTATTCCAATGCGCAGAGCCTATTGGGATGATAGGAGCTACACTACATGGCGCCCAACGCGTTTGGAAAGGGCGATAAAACTAACGTAAGACATTTAGAGTAACTCAGTCGTGCTTTCTCACTCAGACCCCTTTTCCCACAATACTCCAAAGACGTCTGGAGTGGGTGAAAGGTTATATCCTCCAAAACCTCGCAAGAGGGAACTCCTATGTATGGTTCTTGGTATAGTCAACATTGAAGGATACACTGTTCCAAAATATTGTGCATCTAATCTTTGTTTCCATAAGAAACCTGATCTGCAAACAAACAAAATAACCTTCAGGACAATACAATGTCAGACAGTGAAGGAGACAGAGAGGCAGTTAGATTAGCAGCTGAAATAGCAGCAGCTGATACTGCACTGCAAGACGCGGACGGGGATATAATACTCATCCCGGTCATCAAAAGAAGATCTATAACTCTAAAACTTATAGAAAATGGACTGACACCTAGAGGTGGCACAGTCATATTCGTAATTGAGGCACACGAATATCGGCAGACAGAGGTATACTATTCATGGATACATTTTCCAGCAGCAAATCCTGTAACAAAGTACTTCCACTATTACAAAATAGAGGAACGTCCTGAAACGTACACTCCTTTCGAGGAGGTGGAAGTACCACTCAAATTTCAAGAGCATTTGCTCTTATTTGATGGCGCCCTAAAACATAATAATCACATCACCAGGCTCGGTCCTTTAGGTAGACCAGGAGCAACGTGGCCGGTACTAGCCGGATACACACCACATCCAGACATCGAAGGGATGTCTACAGCAGAGCTGTTAACACAGCTAAAACAATTAATAAAAATTCATAGACAATTAGTACAGTATGTGATGCGGACTTCAACAATTCAGCCAGCAATTAAACTTCCACAGCTGACCCCTCACCAGGGGAACACAAATAAAATTACACCACAGAACATCCAATCCTGCCTAGGTAAAGTACCGACTAAACGGGAACAAATACCATTCTGGTTGGCACAAAAAATCACCCAAATAGAGGCGGTGTTTCCTGACACCACCCCGTTGGAAAAACACAGGATTCTGACTATATGTCTCCCAATGGGAATCGCACCACACATAGAGGACTGTGACACTTGGGGTACAGTCTTTGCTTCCATCTACACAAAAACACACGGTGTTCCATCCATTTCGGTAATACCAGATGTGCTAAAACAAATTCAAGACGAATACGGTCCAGAACCCGCTTTAACTCTTGGTATGAAATTACTGAAAGACTTCAAGCAGGTCTCGGCTATATTATTAGCCAACATAAAGGGAGAAGCAGCAAACGTGGCGATCCGCCAGAGGTTAAAAGAGACAGATATAGCAGACCAACCAGCTGAAATTGCCAGAATCATAGAAAAATCCTATGAAGAACTAGGTAGAGACAGTCTAGGTGGAATACCAGTAAAACCGCAACTGACTGAAAGTCCTGAAAAAATATTTTTTAATAATAATTCACCAAAAAAGAACTGGGATGGAAACAAACAATCCAATCCTAAAGAAAAGAAATTCCAGTCCAGAGGGAGGTCTCCTAGGCGAAGAGAAAAATCTCCAAACCAGAGACAAAGGTCACCCCAGAGTGACCCTTCTGGAAAAAGATATAACCTTAGAAATAGGGATAATATAAAAAAGCCTGATAGATATCAAGACATTGATACACGTCCCTCTCAATCTTTTCAGACTTCCTCGCAGAAATCGGAAAGAAGAGGACGATCAGAACAAAGAGAAGAGCACGCCAAGTCCAAAGACAAGGAACCTGCTCAACTAAAAAAGAAATTACAATTTCCAAAAAAGAAGGTAGCCAGCATTAAAATAGTTAACAATGCCGAGGACACAACTGAAAAACGGAGAATGGGCTCAGACAATGCTAGACAGCGCAGCAGAAGTGAGCATAGCTCGCAAAGTCCTTATGAATCATCTGGAGACAGTGGACACGAATGAATATCTTCAAGTGGAAACTGCGGACACCAGAGTTAGCAAACCTCACAAAATATACGAAATAACATTGCGTATAGAGGGAGATAAGACTAGGAAAATAAGGGGACTATTTTGGGATAATCTCTCCAAGGGCTATGACATCCTTCCAGCTGAAAAAGACTGGCCACCAGAGTTTGTTAGGGAGTGCCCTCATGGCGAAGAGGTAATTATGCCAGCCTTCTCAAATCAAATTCCAATTCATAAAAAATACACACTTGCTAGAAAGTGGGCAGTGGCTCTAGCTCCTGCTTTATATAAAAATCATGTAGGATGGGATGAGGACTCCCCTCCTCACAAAATCCAGTTAAAATCACAACCAAGGCAGTACCCAATTAAGCAAGAAGCTAAAAAACAGGTAAATGAAATACTAGATCAGCTAGAATACCAGGGGGTGATTGAAACTTGCACCTCACAAATGAACAACCCTTTGTTTCGGGTCTACAAACCAGACAATTCATATCGTCTAGTTTTGGATTACCGACACCTTAACACATGTTGCAAGACCTTTGCAGTGCAAAACTCACACAGTGCTGCACTAATGAATAACATAGTGCGCAAAAAATACAAAACAACCTTAGGCATCTCTAATGGATTCTTTTGTCAAAACATAGCACCAGAGAGCAGATATTTAACTGCATTCTCAATAAATGGCACTCAAAAACAATTCTGTCGGTTAGCCCAGGGGTACAAGAACAGCCCGGGAGTATTCTCAGCGAGAGTAACAGAATTACTACAAATATATGATGATGAAGCATTATCTTATGTCGACGACATTTACTTAACAGATGATGACTTGGAGACTCACTTGAAGAGAGTGAACACCATAATACTTGGGTTCGCTGCAGAGGGTTACAAATTCAACTTTAAAAAGTCCAGAATTGCCCATCTGAAAGTCCTGTTCTTAGGATATGAATTATCAAGTGAAGGCAAAAGCCTGGCTGACAATTTCCTAGAGAAATGTGCCGTAATCCAAGCTCCTAGAACACTAAAAAACCTACAGTCAATTCTAGGCTTCCTAAATTTCGGAAGAACATACATTGCAAATTACGCAGAAAGGGTTAAACCCCTTTATGATCTAATAAAACCAGATTTTAAGAGATCCAATTGGACTCAAATACACACAGAAATTCTGAGATCCTTACAAACAGACATGCTAATTAAAACAAAATTAGAAACACGTGACAATACACGCAATCTTGTGATTCGAGTCATCCCAGGGAGATGCGGATTCACATACCTGACCTCTAATGAGGGAGAAAAGGTACCAATTGCATTCAAATCACACTTGTACACAGAAGCTGAAAAGAAGTTCAGCAGTACAGAAAAAATTGTTCATGCAGTTCAAACCGCAATAGCTAGAGAAAAAGATAAAGCTGACGGTAGACATATCATAGTCAGAACAGCAGAACCAGCCTTTGAGGCATTAACAACACCATGTAATTTGCCAACAACAGCATTGAATCCAAAGTGGATACAATGGGTGAATTCAATCACAACGGACAAAGTATACTATTATTTTGATCCAGAACTAGAAGAATTAAAAAATTTAGAATATGAGAAAACATTCCCTCTGCCAATCGACATTCTGCCTTTACGACAATACGCTTGTGTAATCTATACAAACGGACATGCTCAACCCTCCGTTTGGGGAGAACAAGCATACAACCTCACATGTGAGATTACAAAAGAAGTGTGGCGCGGAGGTAAACTGGGACCTCTATTAACAAAAACACACTCAGTAGAAACTAATTCAGAACAACAAACTGAAATAATAGCATTGAAAATGGCGCTAGATAATGCGGATCGCGAATTCCCGACACTTATAGTGTCTGATTCATATTACTGCGTCAAATCATACAACAAGGATTTGCAGACATGGATTCGGAACGGTTACAAAGATGACACAGATGCACCAATAAAGCAGAAACTGCTCTGGGAACAAATAGCTCTTTTACAAAAAGAACTACCAAAGACTCACGTGACACACTCACTGAGTCATCAGCGTGATGGCGTTCACGTTGCAGGGAATTCATTGGCTGAAACAGCCGCAGCGGCAGCCACTAAATCGGCTCCCGTAGTTCGAGAAAAGCGTACATTAAAATACATTGACGGTGAAACAGTGCTGGCGGTGAAAACGTCATCAAAAGGCGACTGCTCAGCGTTACCGATCAACTATCCACTCAATTATACATACATAATCGATGCAAACTCCGTCCCTTTTGCTCGAATCCCTGGAGTGGGGGATAGAGTGATTCCAAACATGGACAGGAGAAAATTGTTAATCGCAGACGCACATATGGGCGAGGGTCTCAGACACCTCAAACTGAAAGATTCTCTGGAAGAATTACAATCAAGGTACTGGTGGCCAGGCATGAGCCTGCATCATACCATGTTTGTAAAAAACTGCCCAAACTGCAACAGAAATCGCAGTGGGGAGAGAAAAAGTGTAACACGGTGGAACCTGATTGCAGATAATATCACCAGTAAAGAGCATGGCTTGCGATTAACATATACAGGCTAGTTTCCACTTATAATGTAGATCCTCGGCACTCGGCTGACATCTGGACTGTTATACAAAGATTTGCGAGTCTAAATGGCATATACGCTAAGAGCGTGCTACGTTTGACCATTGTTTTCACTCCAGCCCTTAAGCCTGAGGGGAATCATGGCCAAATGAGCATAGCACAGCGGGAATCTTCTCACTTCCTTCCTGAGGGATACGGGATGGTGTAAAGAAAAAACCAAGGCATAAAGCAATCTATAACGGAAAGGATATTAGGTTCAGGAGCTGGGTGGGTCAAACATCTAATAAGTGTCCAACGTAGTCTAAATAACTTGCCAAGAAATTCTCTGAAGGGATTCAGTCCATACGAATTATTATTCGGAACTAGGATGATTATCTCTGACCTTGACAGTCAGACTTCAGTGGTGAAAGAAAAAAGCTTTGATATCAAAGACCGTTTGGCTATTTTACAGGACTTAAACAAAACAAGAAAAGACCTGAGCAACATAAAGTTGAAACAACAGCCAACAACCACTGAAGAACCACCACCTGTCCCAGCAAGACCTGTCTGGATTCCAAAAGTCGGGGATCTAGTCAGGGAAAAGATCGCGGTAAAGAAGGAATTTGGGCCTTCTTACAGAAAAGCAGTTCCTGTCTTGTCTGTCAACGGGACAAGATCAGTTGTACTACCGCCACTTGCTGGTAAAATGGAGAACCGAGTTGTATCCATCGACCTGGTAAAACCACAATCATGTGGCCGATAACAAACAGTAGGCCAAGTGGACTCCCAATAAGTAGCAGAACACCAAGGTTTGCTACCAGTACAGAGGTCCTATCGAAGAGGCTCATCACATTCGAAACGCCTACAGAAGAACAACAAGGACTATGCAACAATGCAATAGAACTCAGACCTCTGAAAACCCAAATAAAAACATTTAGCAGAGACACACCAATCTACAATGAAGTACCAAGTGAAAATGCGAGAAACAGAAATCCTGAAGCAATTGGAACAATTGACAGAACTGCATCCGGCTACTTCATAAACTTCGATGATTCCTCTGAAGACTTCAGTGAATCAAAGACACAGCCATCATCAAAAACCTTTAAAGATAAAGCTAAAGAACTTTTGAAACAACTGAAAGAAACATATCTGATTTCTCCATGGATTGAATTTTGGGTGGGTTTTGGTGCATTTATCCTCATACTTTGGCTCATCATGGTACTAACTTTGGGACGCTTCATTGAGGGAAAATATGCTAAAATGGACACAGCAAGTCAGAAAATCAACTTGATCCTCAAACCACACACATCTTCACACGTCGAGAAAAGAGAACTTTCTTCAGCCAACTTCACAGCCAATCCTATACCGGGTGGGGTAGCATGGGACAACACTGACTGTGAAATTTATTGTCCGGTCGAGATCCTGAAATATCCACACCAAATTAAGATCTCCTTGAGTGACTTTGTGAAACCGAACTCATTTGCTGATGATTGGGACTTCGAAAGCATTAATAATATGATGTCTGACTTAGTAATGTCTGCTAAATTTACCAAACATGATTATTTGCAGGGTTCTACAAATTATGATAGTATGTATTGCTATAACCACTATGGTAACCATTTTCTACATAGATCTGCACAGCCTAGAAATGTTTTAAATTATAATCAATGGGAACATTGTGCAACACCTCCAAAAGGGAGCGCAAGAACCGTTTATGACAAATATTCATATTTTTCAGGTTTTAACACAAGTAATGCTGAAACATTTTATTTTAAATTGTCGAACAAGACAGGGATGAAAACCATGATAACCAACACAAAATTGATATATTCAGACTCATTTTTTGAACAAATGAATACTTTTGGTTTTGATTATTGGGACAAAAATGTTGAATTGAAAAGTGTTTGGGGTACAAAAGAATGGCAAGTACAGGGTATAGAATCACTGTTTAGAGCCTGCATGATCCCGGAACAAATTATATTTTTAAATGACACTGTCCAACAAACCACCTGTCTTGGCTTAGCCAAAATCAAAGACCTAAATAAACCGTCTATTCCAAAGCCAGCAATGTTTAGCAACACTTCTATAGATGAAGAAATAGACGTAAACCATATATTAAACCAAAACAGAACACATCCTGATTGGAAACAGAGGTTGATCTGGCCCACAGATACTAATAACTGTCAAGACAGATTCCTGAACAAAACACAGGGGTTCAAAATGACCAGGCCAGACCCTAGATATCCTCAAAGACATCACCCAGGGATAATAACCACCTACAGTGTGGGCAAATTGTGCCTTCAATGGCTAGAAACTTCCACACTGGCAGAAATTAAGCAACACCTAACTTTACTTACTGATGGTGCTGACTTGCGTGATTTCATAATGGGACCACGCAAACAGCGTCAAAAGCGTTTCATAGCAGCCTCTGTATATGCAGCATACAATGAGGCCTGGAAGGTTACTCAAATTGAAACAGCAGAGAGAATACGGGAAATTGACCGTATTAATTTGGAAAAATCACTTTCTGTAGTGGACAATGGGTTAATGACTCTGTCCTCCAGAATTTTTTCTTTGGACAGCATTGTGTCTTCAGCAATCAACATATTATCGCAGGACTTACTGTTATTACAACACGGTCAGTCTCAATTGCGTTCCATTGTACAGCTTGGCTGGACGTTACAAAATCTGCGTTCAGGCTATGTGCCTTGGCGTTTAATCAACACAACGTCATTATTCCAAATCTTTAACCTTACTGATAGACAAATCAGTATGGCACAAAAGGGTGCTGATTATATAATCTTGAGCATTGAAAAACTAGAAAGATTACCAGTGACAATGTCAGAACGACCTGTCAGTGAATGGATAATACATGGGATAATAAATATTCCAATCTCAACCTTCAGGTTTCAATACTGCCAAAAATATATACAGGCTGGCATGTACGAAAAATTGGGAAAGGGGTACATTAAAACAACATGGAACCTGCCCTATTCACATGCATGTGTCAGTAATAAAGGACAGAAAGTGTTTCTTAGTGGCAATAATTGTGCGATGTCACTAAGCGGCACGCTTCTGTGTAACGGAATTAGTTTGCATGGAGCCTGTGAAGGGAATTCATACAACCTTTCATGTCACCAGCAAGGCACACCTGCAACTGAGATAGAACCATTCTTTCAAAGACTCTATAATGGGAGTTACATTCTAATTGTAGACCGCAGATGCTGTAGTCTTATGCCCGGGACTCCTTATCTAGTAACTACGACTGCGAAGGTCAAGTGCTGTGGACGCTCATTGTTCCCCAGCTCCTTCCCAGACAGGGAGGCAAGGGCATGGCCCAATTTGAAAATTACTTCTATTCGAATAGATACTTTAAGCAGAATGAAAACAGTGCTTCTTCAGACGCCTACAAGGCTCACGTCATCAAAAGAAACGTATGATCTACAAGTCGCAAGGACGACTGCAGAGATACATACATTATTATCAACTAATTCCCCCGTACATTTCGCGGAAATCCTGAACGAAATCTTAAATATTTCTGATACCAATGGGATCTCAGGGGTATTTAAGACAGTATTTTCGATGGCATTAACACCATTCAAAGCCATACTGGGTATTTTTCCAGATTTCGTCCATTCGATTTTTGGCGGACTTCCCCTGATCCTGGGACTAATTGCAGGAATCCTATTCTTAGTCCTTATTTTTCGTTATGGCAACCCATGTCACAGACCAAACTCTCGCGACAATGGAAGAAACAATCCTAGCCATTGGATAAAGGGGACCGGATATCAAAAATCCTGGGACTCTCCCGGCTTAGAGACCTGAACATGACTTGGTTTCTATCATTTCGATCAATGTGGCAAAGATGTGTTTTACCTGTACTAAGGTGTCTGCTATGCGGAGAAGAATGCGTGTTAGACACCTGTCTGACGCTACAATCGGATGCGCCAATGGATGCAGAAACATTGTTGAGCCCGATAAAGGTTCATGCTTTGTGCTGCCCTCAAAGGCTGCCAATCCTGATGACGGCATTCGTGGAAGCTTCACCACTACGACTGAGGGGTAGTGAAGTTCAAGATGAAAGCAGCATCGATCAGGTACGACCTTCTGTCAGCAATATGAATCAGAATGTCAATGGAGACAATCATGCGCACGAATGCATGATTACACCTATTTCCGAGTTAGTGGAACTTTCCCAGGAAGCTGTTGACAGTTTTTTCGAAAGCCTAAATGATATGATGTTCTCACCCGAACAGAAATAGAGACTTTTGAGCAAGCTCGCACTCGGCGTTCCCTGAATTCGGCCTTCAACTTTAAAAATAAAGTCACAAGAACAATTTTTCCTCCAGTTCACGGACAGCAATTTTTAGCAGCCCCAAATTAATTTTTACAATTTTTGGGACACTATCTTCTGCTTAAAGTAAGAAACTATTCCTAGAGAACTGAGATTTCTATTTTTAGATACTTTATAGACATTAGCTGCCCGCTGGTATGTTCACATATATTTTATTCTGTGATGGAATGGTCTCGAAACTTTTTTCTGTATTTAAGAAGCCATTTCATGTGTAATTTCTCATATACCAAATAAGCAATAATGTATACAAATGCGTGATTACTTTGGCATTATTATACAGCTTGAGTGCATACAATTTATATGACTGCGATTTTCCGTATATTTGAAAATTTCGAAATGCATTTATGTATTTTGGGGTGGTAAGGTATACACACTACTCTATAGTATGTTGTACTATGTTATACTATGCCTAGATTAGTAAATATGTCCATAGTTAGCGTGCAGTGGGTGTCATGTATTCCTATAGGTTCTGAATCGATCCCCCTATTCCGGACCCTATTCTAGTTAAACTAACCAACAAGTTAACTAACAGTCAGCCCATGAGGCAAGGAAAACCCCCATGATGCAGATACCGTTATCTGACGCAGTCACACTACGGCACAGGAACGTGTTATCTGATTAGGTCATAACGCTTGAGATCTAATTAGACAAGCGATATTCCTCCAGCCCCTGATAAGGCATACGGAGTTCTCATAACAAATCAAACCTATGACAACCTGGGCAAAACCCTGCGGCCATTGTTTTGATTTCACAGAGAACTTCAGCAAAAGAATGTGCTAACGAGCAAGTCGTATGACATCTTTATTGACGTATCTATGTCCATCCTTACGTCAATCTCGGCACCTTAAAGGTATAAATATTACCGAT
The DNA here is from genome assembly GCF_964261635.1 of Lissotriton helveticus. Classification (NCBI taxonomy): domain Eukaryota; kingdom Metazoa; phylum Chordata; class Amphibia; order Caudata; family Salamandridae; genus Lissotriton; species Lissotriton helveticus. The sequence continues at coordinate 1,130,883,615 of NC_136063.1, forward strand.
CTTGCCCTATGCAAAACACACGCGTGGTGACGAGACGGAGCAGCCATACTTGCCGAAGCCCAGAGCAGAGCAGACCCCGCTGGCGCAGCCCCGCCTTCCTGACGCGCTGAGAGAAGCTGCTTTCTCCTGCCGAGAGACCCAGCACCGGCGCTTCCGGGTAGCCCTCGCAGGCAGCCTGGAATATCGAGAGCAGAGAAAGAGATACCATTCCTCATTCATCCTAACTTCCAGGTACAGAACTGAATAACCCCTCACAGAGAATTCTTTAGTTATTCACTTGGCAAAAACAAACTTAACTTAAACTGTAACTCTCTATTCCCGCCCACGTATTAGGCTTAGGTCAGGTACACGGGGTAGGCGTATTTAGAAACACCAGTTGAGTACGTTTAGTCAAATGTATATATGTATGCAATCTATTTTAATCATTTTAAACATCTTATGGCTTAGAAACCATATCAATGTTTTTACAGTATTATTTTATACTATTGCTTTTAATGTATGCACTTTACTTAACTATAAGTATTGCAATAATATCGATCCATTTCTCTTGTATGAGAAAAGAGACTGATCAATAAATAACACCTTTTTATTGAACACGCCCGTCTCTTCCTTTTCTCTACATTCTGATGAGACTAAGAATGCACGTACTGACTGAGTAAAATAAATTGCCTTTTGTTCACACGACTCTCGAGATTTACTCTTGATTAGGGGAGAGCAAAGTTGTCATGTTCTATGGTTTTCAGAAACTAAATCCCTTCTTGTCTAATCAGGGAAGTTAAGTCCTCCTTGAACATTCGAGAAAGTTTCTAGTGAACTCTGAGCTACGCTGGCAAACCCAAAACTTTAAGTCTAGTATCGACAGTGGTAGACCTATTTAACGTCTGGTCTAGGCCTTTACTACTGTAGGTATTATTCCAATGCGCAGAGCCTATTGGGATGATAGGAGCTACACTACATGTTGGTCAGATGGATGCACTGGCAGTAGTCTAAGCGCTGACTCAATATCTGATTTCGCCATCAATGCCCCGGGGCCCAAAACTCTCAACATCTCCACTGCCTGGTCAAAAGATGCATATTTCACACTACAAATGTTCTCGTCAATCGCATCATTCAATGATATGCCCCTTAGACTCCTAAGGCAAGAAGTAAGGAGGAAGGAAAGGCTTTGGCACTCCAGCTGGGATTTTAAGAATAAAGAGGCCCACAAACTCCTTGTCAGGAGATATAAGGCCGAGATCGTGCAGGCGAAACAAGATTACTTTGTTTCCCTGACAACCTCGCTGTCCTCGCCGAAGGAGCTTTTTACAATTGTCGACTCGTTAGTCACACTACAATCCCCGGACCCTGTGATTCCTTCGCAGGATTTATGTGATAAGATTGCCTCATTCTTCCACACTAAAATATCTGATATCCATCTAGCTCTTGAGAAGCAAAGAGCTTGTATTAGTGTGCCCACCTCCCTGGTCTTACCGAAGGTACCTGCCCTCGATGCCTCCCCTTTGGACATCCTGGATTCTTTTCCACCTCTAGAATTGCAGGATCTTGAGGCACTGCTTAAAAAGATCAAATCTGGTTCCCCTTTGGATACTTGCCCTTTGAAAGTCATCAAGCAGTGTGGGGAGTCCCTTCTACCACCATTGCTAGATATTATGAACCTAGCAATAGGAGATGGTGTCTTCCCCTTGGAATGGAAGAAAGCAGTAATTAAACCCCTGCTAAAGAAGGCCTCCCTGGATCCGGAAGTCCTGAAAAACTTCCGACCAATTTCGCTGCTTCCCGCCCCTGCGAAGATGCTTGAGATACATCTAAATAAGCATCTCGCTGCTTTTGTAGAAAGCTCGGGCTGCCTTGACTCTTCTCAGCATGGATTCAGGAGGGAACACAGCACCGAGTCGGCCCTCACTGTCGTGTTTGATAACATCCGCTCGACAGTGGATAGAGGCCAGACCACCCTCCTGGTCCTGCTAGACCTAACTGCCGCCTTTGACACCCTCTCTCCCTCAGTTCTTTCATCTCGTCTGAGGGATGTGGGGGTGAGGGACGCAGCTTTGGACCTTCTAACCTCCTTCCTTACTGGGAGGGAACAGAGAGTCAAGATGGGTGAGTTCCTATCTCCATCCCAGTCTGTGCTATGTGGGGTCCCACAGGGGTCGGCTCTCAGTCCGACCTTATTTAACATCGACATGACCCCACTGGCCAGACTCATAAGAACTTTCGGGATGGAGGTAGTCTCCTATGCTGATGACACTCAAATACTCGTCTCTCTCTCCCATTCAGATGTGCAGACCGCCTCCAAATTTAGATCATGTATGGAGGCGGTTGGTCACTGGATGATACAGAACTCCCTTAAACTGAATGGAGAGAAGACTGAGGTGATGGTGTTTGGCGGGAACGAAAACATCTGGTCTTCTAGCTGGTGGCCTGACTCACTTGGAGTGTGTCCCTCCCCCACTTTATCCGCAAAGAATCTTGGGGTGATGGTAGATCCTGCCCTGGATATGAGCAGACAGGTGAGTAGGACCATCTCCACCTGTTGGGGCCTTATCCATACCCTGCGAAGGATCAGGAAATATCTTTCTGCGCAGTCCAGAAAACAAATAGCCGTCGCGCTCATCAGCTCTCGTCTGGACTACTGCAATGCGCTGTATGCGGGGCTTAATAAGACCCTCATGCAGCGCTTGCAGGTAGTCCAGAATGCCGCGGCCAGATTTGTCTTGGATGTTCCAAGCCGCTCATTGGCCACTCTGGCCAGAAAAACGTTGCATTGGCTCCCGGTAGAGTACCGAGTACGCTTCAAGGTCCTGTGTATGACATACAGGGCTATTGCCAGAAACTGTGTCTCTGGAGTAGGCTCTATCATTTCTCCCTATATTCCTGGAAGGAATCTGCGTTCCTCCGGGAAAATGCTTTTGTCAGTCCCTCGGGTGCGAAGAGCAAGATGGGGTGGTAGGGCTTTTTCCACTCTAGCTCCGAAATGGTGGAATGATCTTCCCCTGGATCTAAGGTCCTCACCCTCCCTGCAGACTTTCCGCGGGGCCTTAAAAACTCGTCTTTTTCTGAAAGCCTATGTGTAAAGATGATTGATTTAGACTTTCGATATTATTGTTAGGCGCCTTGATACCTGTGGGTTATTGTTCTTGCGCAATATACATTTTTATCAATCAATCAATCAATCTAGGTGCTGAAAGATTGTGTATGATTATAAACTCGCCCTTTTCTTTCTGTGGGACCACTCCCAGGGGTGAGCAGACACAATTTGGTACTTGGATGTCCAGGAAAGGACCCACTACTCTACCTAGGCGCAGTTCTTTCTCGATTTTTTTTGCTACCACCCCAGGATTGTGTTTAACTGACAACTGGTTCTTACACTGCGGTGTCCCGGTATAATCCCCAGCTGGAATCCGAAAACCGTGTGTGAAACCTTCTTACAGCATCCTTGCGGATGTATGGTCTGGGTATCTATTGAGCCAAGGAATCATGGCCACCACATCAATGGGGGAGTGCACGACCTGGGGGTGTTCCCCGCTATTCTGGTTTCCTTCTCCCCCTGTTACCTGAAGTACTACCCTTTGACCGGCATGTCGTTTCTGGGTTGGAAGGGTGGCCGCATATGTAACACGCGTGTCTGAATTTGCACGTGCCCGGTGCCCTGGTGCATGTTCGCCTGTTAAAATCCCAGCACACGCCCTTACCGCCTGCATTACCTCTGCCCTTATTGGCCACTTCCCCCCCTTGCGCTGACCGAAAGGGCTGCTGAAAGGGCTGCTAGGGCTTGGGCGAATATCCTTTGTTCCAGCTAGCGCTAGCGCCTGCGGATTGCCCCCTTTCAAACTGAGAATGCCAGGAAATTGAGTCAACTTTGTCCCAGGCTAAAGATTTGTTAAATTCCCTAGCTTTCCTGAACGCTATGTCATATTCCTTCCATGCATCCCCCTCATGATTCTCATTGAACATTGTAATCCTACTCTGATAACAAGCCATCTCCGCCTGCATTGAAGGGGAACGTTCAGCGGTAACTGCCACAAACACAGAAAAAGCCCTCATCCAGTTGATGAGCGTCTCCTCCACCCTGAATTTATACAACTGAGACCGCCATTCACTAGGCAACATCATAGCTTTCTGCGACTTGGCATATTCCCACTCCCTGTTGTCAATCAGCAGTGAGAAAATATTTACATATTTGTGTGCCCAAATCAATTCTTTCACACTCTGTGAGACATGCTGTGCCAAATTCTCCCCCCTGGAGGGTATCGTGCCTTCGCCTAATACTGGCAAGGCAACCTCCTTACCACTTTCAGCGAGTTGCGTTGATTCTACGGTCTTGACTGTCCCTGCATTGCTCGCCGGACCTGTTTGGGGAGAAATTGGTGTGCTTGGCATGCTACCTTCGCCCTTAGCCACCATGATTTTCGCGACCATTCTCTGTGCCTCAGCTGTGGGGTCAGCTGCGGAGGGTAACATTCCCCCAATCCCCAACCATGGAACCACTGCCGCTATCTGTGCTGCCAATTCTGGGGGTACCTGACCCACCCCCGGGGCTGGGCTGGCCGAAATATCTGGTGGGACTACTGTCGGGACTAAGTTTATAGGTGGCGTGGCTGGGGCCGGTGCTACCGGTACACTTATCGGGCTAGGTGGGGCAGGCGTGGGTGCCTCAGGTGCTGTCGGCGCTCCGCTAGTGACTGGCCCCGGGGCCCCCCTCCTACACGGGGCTTGGTGGGGCGACTACAACCCTTCTTAGCTCTGCCACGTTTAGGTGGGGCCTCAAATTCCCCCCTTGGTCTAGGTGACACTATTATCCCCTTGGGCCTCCCTGATGGCCCTGCCTGTGCATCAACCCTGGCACCCAATTCCGCCACGGTCTTTCCCAATTTATCCACCTTTCCCAATCTCTTGTCCATCGCTGACATTCTGCGCATCATGGTTTGAAACATTAACTCCATGCGCGAATTTCCTGCACCCGGTTTACCAGACATTTCCTACTACTAGCACCTGCACTACACAAAACGTTAATTATGGGCACAATGTGCCTTGTACCTGTCCCAAGTTGGAGGCTCACAGGCTGGCCGTAAGCACCACGCAACTGTGACCGCACACCCAGCTAGCCTGGGTATTTGGGCGAGCGAACTCTAGCTCCGCGGCACCTCAGAAGCAGTGAAATGCAGGCCTGCCTGTGTCCTCGGATTCCGCCGTCCACCGTGAGCTCCTCCGCTACTCGGTCCGCAGCGCCCTTTGTCTGTAAGCCTACGATGAAAGAAACGTTAAAACCAATCCTGGCTCTAACAAGACAAAGTCCTTTGCAGGGGGGAGGGAGTAGGATGGAGGGCTGCCCCCTCAAATCACCCCTATCATACACATACAGCCCCCCTACTGCCCCACTTGGTCCTCACACTGAGCAGCCCCTCCCCTAATAGTATTCAAATTTGGGTAGATTATCTGTACACAGCCTGCAGTTTAAAATTACAAAAACCTTCTTGATGTCAGCAATTGAAATTATGCTTTCACTTATTTGCACTAGGTCCCTGAGGCGGTAGCCGGGGAACCCAGGTCCGCTCTTACACCTGATTTATTGCTGCTAGAACTTGCAAATTTGCACAAAACTCTTTGGCCATATTGTTAAAAATTTTAAATTAGCAATGTACATTGTATTGTTGGTTTTAATACCTGCCTCAGCTTTTCAGCAGTCCCCGCAGCCGATTAGGTGCTGACGGGGGACGCTGATAGGTTACGCCGCCATCTTTGGTGAGGGGCTGGGTCGCGGACGAGTTGCTTTGCCCGCCCGCCCTCCCGGTATAAATTCCAGCGTTCTCTTTGCCCATATTGATTTGCACCAGGTCCCTGAGGCGGATAGCTGGGGAACCCAGGTCCGCTCTTACACCTGATTTATTGCTGCTAGAACTTGCGAATTTGCACAAAACTCTTTGGCTACATTTAAAAAAAATTCAAATTAGCATTGTACATTGTATTGTTGGTTTTAATTCCTGCCTCAGCTTTTCAGCAGTCCCCGCAGCCGATTAGGTGCTGACGGGGGACGCTGATAGGTTACGCCGCCATCTTTGGTGAGGGGCTGGGTTGCGGACCAGTTGCTTTGCCCGCCCGCCCTCCCGGTATAAATTCCAGCGTTCTCTTTGCCCATATTGATTTGCACTAGGTCCCTGAGGCGGATAGCCGGGGAACCCAGGTCCGCTCTTACACCTGATTTATTGCTGCTAGAACTTACGAATTTGCACAAAACTCTCTGGCTACATTTTTAAAAATTTTAAATTAGCATTGTACATTGTATTGTTGGGGATGTATGACGTTACAACGCATACTTTTACAACGCCTACCTTTACATCGCAAGTTTTACAACGCATACCATTACAACGCATAGTGCTTTTGGGCGCTGGATAGTGAATAGTTTAATTTACTATTCCAACTCCAGTCCCCGTGGATAGTAGGGAAGGTGTTGGATAGTACATTAAACCTATTCCCTATCCTAGAGCGCCCCCCAGCGCAATGCGTTGTAATGGTTTGCGTTGTAAAAGTTGCGTCGTAATGGTAGTGCGTTGTAAAAGTTTCGTTGTAAAGGCTGTTCACCTATTGTTGGTTTTAATACCTGCCTCTGCTTTTCAGCAGTCCCCGCAGCCGATTAGGTGCTGACGGGGGACGCTGATAGGTTACACCGCCATCTTTGGTGAGGGGCTGGGTCGCAGACCAGTTGCTTTGCCCGCCCGCCCTCCCGGTATAAATTCCAGTGTTCTCTTTGCCCATATTGATTTGCACTAGGTCCCTGAGGCGGATATCCGGGGAATCCAGGTCCACTCTTACACCTGATTTATTGCTGCTAGAACTTGCGAATTTGCACAAAACTCTTTGGCTACATGTTTAAAATTTTTAAATTAGCATTGTACATTGTATTGTTGGTTTTAATACCTGCCTCAGCTTTTCAGCAGTCCCCGCAGCCGATTAGGTGCTGACAGGGGACGCTGATAGGTTACGCCGCCATCTTTGGTGAGTGGCTGGGTCGCTGACCAGTTGCTTTGCCCGCCCACCCTCCTCCATTACTTATGGAAGGCACCCCCCTTCCGCGCAGCGAGCAGGCGCAGCGGGCGCGCTGATGGCAAGCCCGTCTGCGCCCGTCCGCGACCAGAACGCGGCCAGGGCGGGCCATGCTTCTCAAAGTTCAGGCTCGATTGGGATTACTTATAGCCGCAGTGATCTACATACTCTTCGACCACTGGGCTGCTCCCTGAACTGAGTCAATCTCTGGGAGCCTCGGAGTGAGGATTTACTCTGTAGGCATTGTGGCTTCTCCTCGAAGGCTCTTGCAGACCCTTGTAAAATCTCCTTTTGACCGCCCTCACGGGGCCCTAAACTGACCATACCCATTAAAATCGCTCTAATAAACTGCAGGTCTCTGGTCAAGCACTCTTTTGACATCCACCAATCCCTCTCTGACAACGACCGGGATTTTCTGTTTTTGACCGAAACCTGGCTCACCGAGGATACCAACCCCACCATTCCCCTGGCCATCCCTGAGGGCTTTAGTATTATTTGTGCCAACCGGCATGGTGGTAAGAGGGGGGCGGAGTGGCCATTGTGTATAAAAAGAAATGGTCTATCACCTCTCCGCAATTTGATCCCATCGACAGTATTGAAGGGCTTCCTTTCTGCATTAAACTCTCAGCATAAGTTTCTTTTACGGGTCTTCTAGCTCTCACCTCCCGGTTCTATTGGACTATATTACCCAATCATGTGCCCGTTACGCCAATTTTACGGTCCTTGGGGACTGTAACTTGCACGTCGACGACCTCTCCTGTCCTATAAGGTCCAATTTTTTATCCTCCCTGGCAGCCTGTGAACTGCCTCAGTTAGTGGCTCACCCTACCCACAGAGCCGGGCATATACTGGACCTAATTTGTTCCAATCTCCCGTATATCTTCATTGATGACCCTATCCCAGTAATATGGTCGGATCATTTCATTATCCCTTTCTCTATACTTCTGACCCGCGTAGACAGACCCACGGCTACGCCACGGTTATTAGGGAGAAATTGGAGCAAAATCTCTCACAGCTCTTTTGGGGAGTACCTTAAAGATAGCCTCCCTCCCACTGCAGAGAATCTGGATTCTCGCATCTCCAATATTAATGAGTGGATCTGTGAGGCAATCGACTCGCTGGCTCCCCTCAGGCCGATAAAAACATTTAGGGTCTCACCAGCTGCCCCCTGGTACTCGGACGAATTACGTCAACAGAAATCAGCTTGCAAAGTATTGGAAAGACGCTGGAGATCAGGGTACTCTACAGAGAGTAAACAAGAGTACCGCAGAGCCCTTAAAGAGTATCGGAGGCTGATTGTCAAACATAAAAGAGGCTTCCTAGCCGAGAAGATCGATAAAGCCAGTAATGCCCCGCGAGAATTTTTTTCCATTGTCAGATCATTTACTGACCCACAGGCGCTGACTCGGCAGCAGCCTGTCTCTCAAGAACTTTGTTCCCAGCTTTCCGAATTCTTTGAGGACAAGATCGCTCAGATCTATGCTTCTTTTCCCAGTCGGGACAGCACCGAGCCCCCTGTGGCACAGACGGACCTGTACAACCAAGGTCCTGTCCTCTCCGAGTTCACTGAAATATCTAGTGAATCTTCTCTACGGGAACTACTAAAGATGCAGGTCCGGAGCCCCCGGAGATCCTTGGCCAGTAAAACAATACAAAGCACTAGCCTCTTTTCTTAATCCCTATCTTAACCCGTTATGGAACTCCTCCCTGAGCACCGGCATTTATCCGTAAGCCAGGAAGCATGCTTTTTTAGTCCCGATCTTGAAAAAAGCCAACGCGGACCCAGAAAATCCGACCAATTATAGGCCGATATCACTGCTCCCCGCTACAGCTAAGATCCTGGAGCGACTAGCCCATCAACGAATTGCCAGCTTTATAGAGAATCATGGTCTTTTTCATGATTCACAACACAGCTTTCGCAAAGGCTATAGTACGGAGTCAGCCCTTATTGAGATGGCGGACTCGGTCCGTTGGACATTAGATCAAGGTTCGAGGGCGGTGCTGGTGCTGCTGGATTTATCAGCAGCATTCAACACCGTCTCTCACTCCATTCTACTGGACAGGCTGAAGACTATAGGTATCCAGGGTAAGGTCCTCAAATGGATTGTCTCTTTTCTGTTAAATCGAACGCAACAGGTTCACACACCCCTGTTCACTTCTTCACCCAGGCCGTTGAATTGGGGCGTTCCCCAGGGCTCATTGTTAAGCCCTCTCCTTTTTAATGTCTATTTTTCCCCGCTTGTTGACATGATCTCTAAGTCAGGCATCAAAACTACATCGTACGCCGACGACATTCAGCTGCTTTTCACTTTTAAGGACCCATCCCCTCCTGCTTTCGACCACCTTAAAACCTGCATCAGAGACATCGCCAAATGGATGGATCTTAAATTCTTAAGACTGAATGCAGCTAAAACTGAAGTGCTTTTCTTTGATCAGCCATCCCCACTAAATTCTAATATCTGGTGGCCGGAAGATCTCAGCCAAGCCCCGATCCCGAAGGACTCGGTCAGGAATCTTGGAGTCCGTTGGGATCAACAGCTGTCATTAGAGGGTCAGGTCCAATCAGTCTCAGCATCTTGCTTTTCTAAGATTAAAATCCTAAAAAAACGTATAAACTATTTGCCCAGCGCCAGTAGAAAAACGATTGTTCACGCATTGATAATCTCGGATTTGGACTATGCGAATGGACTCTATTTGGGTCTATCCTCCGGCCTTTGCCATAAACTTCAAATTGTCCAAAATGCGGCGGCTCGCCTGATTGGAGGTCAATCACGCAGGCAGCACATCTCACCCTATCTTCGCGAACTGCATTGGCTGCCCATGAGCAAGTGAATTGAGTTTAAGGCCATGATATTAGCCTATCGCTCTACTCAGGGACATGGGTCCACCCATCTTAGAACCATACTCCGACCTTACTGCAACGCTAGAGCACTCCGCTCAAATTCAAAATTCTTACTGGTCATACCCAGATTTAAGAAATCCCGCTCTGGAGGCAAAACATTTGAGCTAGGAGTCGCTCAACGATGGAACAAACTTCCGCTGGATTTACGCAGGACTAAAACTGAACTTGAATTCTGCCGTGCCCTGAAAACCTATCTTTTTTGTCGGTAAATTTCTGTCTGAAGGGATTTGATGTTAATCAATTAGCGCCGGGACACCCCATTGGGGTAGCTGCGTGCTTTACAAAAGACACAATAATAATTCCAGCCTGTCCTGCCTAATAACAGGCCTGGGGGTTAACTCCCTTAAATCAACACAGTCCTCAGCAGAGAAAAACAATTCTTGCAATAATAAGGCACTGCAATGCCTTCCCCCCTTTAAACTAGCTGTGGTCTCCCATCCAGCTATTGCCCAGGCCGACCCTGCTTAGCTTCACACGAAACGTACTGTTTTTATTGGGAGGGGAAAAAGGGGGGCAAGCACACCGACTAACATTTTGTGTGTGTAAAAGGCCGCTTTATTGAAACAGGTGCACATCACATTTATTCAACTGGCAAAACGCCTTACAAACTAAAACCTCTCTAAACATCGAGTTACCTGACCACTTTTGTTTTACTCCCCCCACCCCTACGATCCCCACATGATAAAATCCCCCACCCTGCAATATACAAACCTATAACTCAATTACATCATAATACTATCCAATTTTATCCCCTACCTCCAAACTCCAAAACCTCTCAAGACCTACAGTCCTATTTGCCTTCTTGCAACTGTAACTAACTATCCTCTAATGTCAACTCCCAAACTGGTTACGCTTTCCCTGCTCCCGTTTCCCAACTCCCCAAACTTCACGAGAAAGTACCAAACTCTAGCCAAACTTGGCCAACATCAAAAACAACTCCGCCAGCACCTGTTCCAAGCGACAACTTACATATAACCACCCCTGTGCACCTGTCCCAACCCAGCCACTTGACACAAAAAACCCTTCCTGGCCTAAAAAACTTTCCCACCACAAAACCAAAGGCCAAAGACAAGACACAGGGAGGGTGGGCGGGGACAAAAAAGCTCCTGCTGAAACGGTCCCAGCCACCAGGTCTCAGTACTTAAAATGGTGGCTGGGACAACTCGGGATCGCTATTTATGCTTTGGGCTACAAAATTCCTCTTTTGGGCTGCTTTTGGGCTGTCCCCAGCCAGCCCAACGCGGCAAAATGGCCGCTCGCTTGTTCTCCCCCCTTCCCCCTCCCAAATCTGCCCGGGGGGCAGACCTCGCGGCTCGGCTGCCCCCCAAACCCCCCTTGGGAAGGAAAAAGGGGGGCAAGCACACTGACTACCATTTTGTGTGTGTAAAAGGCCGCTTTATTGAAACAGGTGCACATCACATTTATTCAACTGGCAAAACGCCTTACAAACTAAAACCTCTCTAAACATCGAGTTACCTGACCACTTTTGTTTTACTCCCCCCACCCCTACGATCCCCACATGATAAAATCCCCCACCCTGCAATATACAAACATATAACTCAATTACATCATAATACTATCCAATTTTATCCCCTAACTCCAAAACCTCCCAAGACCTACAGTCCTATTTGCACAGGAAACTCGAGCTGTCCTGTGGCAGAGGACGGGCTCGCTGGCGGCACGCGCATTATTTTTAAAACTCACTCACTTCTTGGCTGACTACAAGCTCTTGGACACTTGTCTCCGCTGACTAATAGCGGTGAAACGCTTCCTTCTTTTTTTAATAACCCCGCCCTACCCGCCCTGGTGACCCCGCCCACCCTGGTCACGGGTCTATTTAGATTCCGCCTTACTCCGCCAGCCAAACTCGAGCTGTCCTGTGGCAGAGGACGGGCTCGCTGGCGGCACGCGCATTATTTTTAAAACTCACTCACTTCTTGGCTGACTACAAGCTCTTGGACACTTGTCTCCGCTGACTAATAGCGGTGAAACGCTTACTTCTTTTTTTAATAACCCCGCCCTACCCGCCCTGGTGACCCCGCCCACCCTGGTCACGGGTCTATTTAGATTCCGCCTTACTCCGCCTGCCAAACTCGAGCTGTCCTGTGGCAGAGGACGGGCTCGCTGGCGGCTCGCGCATTATTTTTAAAACTCACTCACTTCTTGGCTGACTACAAGCTCTTGGACACTTGTCTCCGCTGACTAATAGCGGTGAAACGCTTCCTTCTTTTTTTAATAACCCCGCCCTACCCGCCCTGGTGACCCCGCCCACCCTGGTCACGGGTCTATTTAGATTCCGCCTTACTCCGCCTGCCAAACTCGAGCTGTCCTGTGGCAGAGGACGGGCTCGCTGGCGGCACGCGCATTATTTTTAAAACTCACTCACTTCTTGGCTGACTACAAGCTCTTGGACACTTGTCTCCGCTGACTAATAGCGGTGAAACGCTTCCTTCTTTTTTTAATAACCCCGCCCTACCCGCCCTGGTGACCCCGCCCACCCTGGTCACGGGTCTATCTATACAGACCTCATGTGTCAGCGCAGCGGACGAGCGCAGCGGGCGCGACGGAGGCGCGCCGGAGTTGCGCCTGAGTTAAGCCCGTCTGCGCCCGTCCGCGGCCGACTGGGGCCAGGGGCATGTCATTCTGCCCCTTTTGTTACCTATTCCTCCTCGGCTACTTTGAAACTTCTACGAAGTAAGTGGCCGCTTCCACCGGCCATTAGTAGTAATATCTCTGCCCTCGGCCTTGCCCCATCTACTCCGGTGCTTTGCCCTTCCCTTCCCTCCCCCCCTTCCTCTCTGTCCTTTATTTTATTAAATACTAGGTCAGCGGTAAAACATCACCAGGACCTATTTATTTTGCTCGACTCTCAAAAGCCAGATATTTTGTGCTTAACGGAGACGTGGTTTGGCGATTCGTCATTGCCTGCTCTCTTGGCGGCCCTTCCTCTCACCTATGCGGCCCTTCGGGTCGACCGCCCTGCAGGGAAAAAAGGAGGCGGTGTGGCGTTCATCGCCAAAGCCGAGTACAACTTCCAGCTACTTCCATCTGCCTTTATTGATTCTGTCGAGTATCTTGTAGCTCGCTCTGACACCTTTTCCCCTCCTTTGATTTGTTTACTTACATATCGCCCCCCCCAGAACACTCCTCACTTTACTACAGCCTTTCAGGACCTAGTGGCCACACTGACGGTTAATCATGCCTCCATCCTTATATTGGGGGACTTTAACTATTGGCCCAATGATCCGTCTGAATGCCAGGCGTCTAAACAATTTACCGACCTGCTCCAGTCGCTAAACTTTGTCTCTTGTGTTCATGTTCCCACACACACTGGTGGACATGTGCTCGACCAAGTCTGGTCCCTTAACTACTCTATCTCCTCTGTAGCAGTGTCCCCCTGTCCTTGGTCCGACCACGCCTTCATTTTCTTTAACCTTCATCTTACCTTATCAGCCAGGATTCCGCGGGAAAAAAACATCTGGGCCCGGAATTGGAACCGGGTCGACCTGATCTCGCTGTCATCTTCCCTTCTATCCGTTACGCCTGACTTAGCTGGCCTATCATCGTCAGCACAAGCTATTGGGATTGATACCTGGCTTGCGGAAGGCTGTGAATCAGCGGCCCCCCTACGCCGGATCTCAATTAAAAGACCTAAGGAGGCGAACCGATGGTTTGATACTAACCTAAAGGATAAGAAATTGTCCCTTCGGCGTGCCGAAAGACTCTGGAGAAGGGAATACTGCCCCCATCTGAAAACCTGCTATTTAGCACTACGGCACGAATATAAAAAAGCTATCGTTGAAACTAAAACCATCTATTTCTCATCAAAAATTTTAACAGCTGAGAATCAACCGCGAGAAATTTTCTCGATAGTTAACGAGCTAGCTTTTTCAGATAGGAGTGTACCTAAACCCCTTCCCACTCAAATCCTCTGTGATTCATTGAATTCCTATTTTATTGATAAAGTCCTCAACATTAAGAACAACATTCCCCCTCCCTCTGTTTCCTATGTTGAGCCCTGTCCACCAACTCTGCCGCCTAGCTTAACATCAATTCCTCCTATCACGGAAACAGGGTTCCGGGAAATCCTACTTAAAGTCAAGTCAGGCTCACCTGCTGACATCTGCCCGGCACGTATTTTACAGCAAATTTTCTCAGTTTGCACACAGCCCCCGATCGCCTTTCTTAATAGTTCCCTCTCACAAGGAATTGTGACCCCGGCCCTTAAAATAGCTACTATTGTGCCCATCTTGAAAAAACCAGGGGCCGACCCAGCTATTTTAACTAACTATCGGCCTATCTCTTTATTGCCATACTTGGGTAAGGTGCTTGAGCGCCATGTTGCCGCGGTGCTTAGCACCCATGTTGAGGCTACGGGGGGCCTGGCATCCTGCCAGGCTGGCTTCCGCCCTAAACACTCCACTGAGTCGGTGGTTTTGTCGGTCCTAAACACCCTCAGGGAGGGCCTGGACCAAAATAAACATCAAGCCCTGGTGCTCCTCGATCTTTCCGCCGCCTTCGATACGGTGGACCATTCCATCTTGCTTTCACGTATCGGAGCGGCGGGAATCGGGGGGTCAGCACTAGTGTGGCTCTCGTCCTTCCTGCGGGATCGCACACAGGCGGTTCGGCTGGGAGAGTTCATGGCAGATCCTCTGAACATCACCTGTGGTGTTCCCCAAGGCTCTTCTTTATCTCCTTTATTGTTTAACCTCTATATCTATCCTCTTATCTTTGCACTTCAGCAGCTGGAGGTCGCCGTGTATAACTATGCGGATGATCTCCAGCTGGTCTTTGACCTCTCTTCCTCCCCTCACGCTATCTCCAATTTTCAATCTATTATGATTTTTATCAGGGACTGGATGAGCCACAACCATCTGAAGCTTAATCCGGATAAAACCGAATTGGTGCTTACTGGTGGCTCCTCCAGTCCCTGGAGCTCTTCCTTTTGGCCCCTCACTCTTGGTTCCCCTCCCCTTCCTTCTTCTACGGTTAAGACACTAGGTATAAAAATTAACAATCAGCTCACTCTTCATTCTCAGGTTGGTGCTGTTGTTTCCTCTTGTTTTCTAATGCTTCGAACTATCCGTACTGTTTCCCGGTTTTTCTCCCCTTTGGCACTTAAACTTATTATGTCTGCCTTGGTCATCTCCCGGCTAGACTATGCCAATGCCCTTTACAACGGCATCCCGGCATATAGTCTACGCAAACTCCAGCTTGTGCAGAACCAAGCAGCCCGGCTGGTGTATGGCCTTCCCTGGTTCCACCATTCTACACCACTGTTGAAGGAACTGCACTGGTTGCCTGTTCGGCAATGATCTCTCTTTAAGATTGGGTGCATGGTCTTTCAGGCACGACAGGGAACGGCCCCTGCTTTCATTTCTTCCCTTTTAACTAATTATGTCCCCGTCAGACACCTTCGTTCGTCCGATCGGTCCCTTTTGCAGGTCCCTCGGTTCACTAGGAAAAAATGGGGAGGTTCAAACTTCTCCATCTTGGCTCCTGTATTTTGGAACTCCCTGCCTGACCACCTCAGAGCCTTAAAACAATATTCCCTCTTTCGTAAGGGCCTAAAAACCTTTTTGTTTACTCAGGCCTTCCCACACTAATGATCCCCCTCTGTCTGCTCGGCATGCCGTCAAAAGCGCCAAGAAACCGTAATGGTGTATGATGCGCTATATAAACTTTTTAAATTCAAATTCAAATTCAAATTCTTGCAACTGTAACTAACTACCCTCTAATGTCAACTCCCAAACTGGTTACGCTTTCCCCGCTCCCGTTTCCCAACTCCCCAAACTTCACGAGAAAGTACCGAACTCCAGCCAAACTTGGCCAACATCAAAAACAACTCCGCCACCCAGGGAAAGGCGGAGGTTAGGTGATTACACCGCCTACCCCTTTTCCTGCCCCCCCAACCCCCTTTTTTGATGCAGAAATGAGAACGCCAACCGCCGGCCCCTACTCACGGCACACCCCCAATAAACGGGCCCCCCTGACCAAGCAACCTGAAAACCACGCAGGGTTGAAACTCAGCTGACCACCAAATTAGCTATCCCATGCTTGCCACTTGGCCCTCCTCACAAAAGAATGGTCCGCGATCCAAGTCAACACGTCCCGGGCTAAGAAACCACTCCCGCTTGAACGAGCAACAAATGTCAAAAACTACACCCCCCAGCAACCCCTCGCGCGTTCAAAAGTGCCCCTCGCTGCGCACTTAACGCCGATAACACTGAGGATCACCGGCGCGTAGTGTCCCCCCGGCCGCAGCACCGTCAAGCGCTTCCGACGCCGCCCCCCTCCGAAACCGGCGCGTGCCCTACCGACCGCTATCCTCCCCCGCCCTTGCCAGGGGCTTCCACCCCGCTAACCACTGTGACCCCGTTGCCCTTCTCCTCTTGGGCACCCCCTTTACTTGTGTCCAGAAAAAAACACCACCTCCACAAGTCCCCCCAGACTCCCGCCGACAAACGCACGCAGTGGCCGGAGGCCTCTGTCCCGCCAGGGCCCGGCCCAACGTCCCACAACGGGTCCACCCAACACGTACCACCCTGCCCGCAAAAACCGAGGTGTCCCTGCTTGTCTGCCGGCAACCATGCCTCCAGCAAA
Organism: Lissotriton helveticus; assembly: GCF_964261635.1. NCBI lineage: Eukaryota > Metazoa > Chordata > Amphibia > Caudata > Salamandridae > Lissotriton > Lissotriton helveticus. The sequence goes on from NC_136063.1 coordinate 1,130,900,164, forward strand.
AACCGCGTCCAGCTCAATACCCAAATTTGACAGTGCCATGCCGGCCCCACCGTCTTTTGAATTCCCAACATTGGCACTTTGTGCCATGCCTCCATCACCTCGAGCCGCCTCAACATCTGCTGCTGCTTGTCTGCCGGCAGCCGTGCCTCCAGTAAACACCGATACCAGCTCAATACCCAAAATTGACAGCGCCGTGCCTGGCTCCACTGTCTTTCGAAGTTCCAACACTCGCACGTCGTGCCTTGCCTCCATCACCTAGAGACGCCTCAACATCCGCCGCCGCTTGTCTGCCGGCAACCGTGTCTCCAGCAACACCGAGCCCAGCTCACTACCCAATTTTGACAGTGCCAATCCGGCCCCACCGTCTTTCGACTTTCCAACACTGGCACTTTGTGCCTTGCCTCCACCACCTCCAGTAAACACCAAGACCAGTTCAATACCCAAAATTGACAGCGCCGTGCCTGGCCCTACTTGTCATTTGAAGTTCCAACACTGGCCCTTTGTTCCATGCTTCCATCACCCCTAGCCGCCTCAACATCGGCCGCTGCTTGTCTGCCGGCAACCGTGTCCCCAGCAACATCGAGCCCAGCTCAATCCCAAAATTGACGGCGCCGTGCCTGGCCCCACTGTCTTTTTTGAATTTCCAACACTGGCACTTTGTGGTTTGGCTCCATCACCTCGAGCCGCCTCAACCTCCGTCGCTGCTCGCTTGCCGGCAACCATGCCACCAGCAACACCGAGACCAGCTCAGTATCCCAAAATTGACAGCGCCGTGCGTGGCCCCACTGCCTTGTCCGGCGCCAATGGCACCCCAAGGACCTCCGTGATCTCCTGAAACCTGTCCAGCGCCATCTGGCAGTTCGTGGAGTCCGGGGCCCCTCCAAGAAAAAAGAGTCATCCAGGTAGAGCTGACCTCCCTAGTGACCCGTTCGTCCTGCAAAACCATTGCCGGAACCTACGAAACCTGCAAAACGCGCAGGACCTCGAGCAGCCCATCAGCAATGCCGTGTCCACATACCTAATGAACAGACATAGGGCAACCCAAAGATTCCCCAGGAACTGGGCCTAGTCAAATACCAAATTAAAAATGTTCCTTAGGGAATTATTTCAAAGTTATTTTTACACTACAACTGTGTCACAATAGTGAACAACCTTCCATAACGCTCCAGGGATCATTATCAAAATCAAATGTTGCAGTTTTCATAAGATACCTAAAAGAATATCTTACGTACCTTACATAGATGTTAAGCCATATTTCATTCATGTCTGGCGACTCAAATATCCGCAGCTACCCCTTTTTTACATGTGCGGTGTTATTTGCCCCGGTTCCGCACCCTATATAGTCAATATTTGCACCTTTGCCATATATACATTATTCCCCACTTATATACCTAATCCCAATACCATGCTGAGTAGTCTTGTACATGGAAGAGTGTCACAGCGTCGACGTTTCGGTCTCACACACCGTTATTCTCCGCGACCATCGTCAAGACAAGTGTTGCACCATGAATCTATCGTAAAACCACACTGTACAATCAACAACATATTTACGGCCCATCCCTTAAGAACATGTATATGTATCGTCCGTCCACACCAAACGAAATGCTCCCAAGCGCATATTTATACTGTCCATGCACACCTTCCACTCCCAACGTGTCCTGCGTGTACGAACATCAATACAACTTCACATATTGGTGGGGTCAAACGTAACCCAGGTCTCAATACGGCTGTCCAATCAGTGGTGTCGCACCTTACTACTAGGTGAAATGCCCACTCCCCTAAAATCCATGTTAGTGCCCCACTACTTACAATCACGACCGGTAACTAAGACCTTAACCGTCTGGTCCTAAAAAGGAACCACAGTCAGTCACCGCAACCACTTGAAATCATATGGAGGATCCTACTGCTGTGAAAACCACGCCCCAATCCGTATACTTACCTTCCGCCTCGTTGTTAGCAGAATCTAAAATTGAAAACATGCACTCAACAGCACCGATATTCTATCGTGTTATGAGACCTTAACGACCCCCATGAATGAATCCAACTGTACTTATACACACTGTACTTTGCCCGTGTAACCTCGAAAGGAAACATAACGTAACAAACCAAAGGAAGGACCGAGTTCCGTGCATAGCGTTGTACAACCTAACAATCCCCAGCCACGGTAGAAACTTACTGTAGGAATGGTTGCCTAAATCATACATCCTCTCACTTCGCTCGCTTCAACAGTTGAGCGCGGTGCAGCTACGCTATGGTCGCTCTTGTGAGCATGTGACCAAGCTGCACAGAAACGTGTCGGCCATATTGGTATGGAGTCTCATGCTTGAATTGGCCTCTAACAAAACGGACATGTGGATAATAGACCTAATATCCCCCATACTTACCTGCGACAACTTTGGACAACCTTAAAGGCATAGAGTTACTGTTGCCTTTTACCCCGTCTAAGGTCTCTTATTCCCACCCGAAATAGATGTCTCACATGCGGTTACGTGACCAAACCTCGCACAGGCGATTAACACAAAAACTCCCGCCCGACCTTGCCAACAGCCACCTCGGCATACCAGCAACCTAACCACTACTACCCTCTCTGGGGTACTCAGATTCCCCAAAAACCCTTTTTCTGGCCTTAAAGGCCGCCTGTCGAAACAGAACACAACAATAACGACGTGTCATCCATCTGTAAAACTTGCGTATAGCCTAGTCTCTAATGTGTCAGGAAAAGAAATATCCCACAACTCCTGGCCAATGTAGGTCAACATCCGACCATAGCTTCGCATAACAATAGGACTCCTCCATTATTCCCATATCTAGACTGACGATTGTCTCGGCTAACACAACCACCTCGTTCTATCTAAGAGGGACGTAAGCTTACACCGCCGCGTGCATAAGGACCACAAAATCCTCCCGGGAGACCGATTGTTGCAGGTTGCCAACCCATCTTACCAATACTGGCTAAATACGTTGAGTTCTCTAGAAAACCTGATGTGGTACTGACAAAAACTTATGCTAGAGATAGTACAAGTGTGAGTAAACTGTTTAGGAGGAAAAGCATATGATAACGAAATGAATAACCATGGCCCCAAGGACATAGAAAGCTTGTACGTGATCAGTCCACACTTGTAGCCCCCCATGTCATCAGAAGTGTCTTATAAAAAAGGGGCGAAGCCCTCCTTAAGTCCCCAGCTGGTTTGATTGGTAGATGTGCAAAGATTGCATTTGCAAACCACTATGTTATCTTCATTGCCAAGACTAGTCAAGTATTCCTCCGTGCCGGAGCTCCATGGCCGCTGACGATCCCCAAGCCGTGGGTGGAGAGACCGGCGAGCCCGCCTGGGGCCTTCGTAAGCCAGCCGCGACGAGAACCCGCGCGTACTCCGGGCCTGCTGCAGGAAGCACAGCCCTCCCTTCTCCTTGGTGCTGCCGGGCCGCTCCCAGCCATACCAAGTCTGGAGTCCCCCCACCAAAGAAAAGGTACAGCTGGTGTACTGGGACCCTGGACCGCATGCCCCCATCACCCCCCCACCCCCCGACTTCCTCGTACTCTCCCCATGTTTACCCCCCTACCCCCGACCGCCCCCCCCCGGCGAGTTCCCCCCCGTCTCCCAACCCCTCCACCGGCACCCTGTGGCTCGAACACATCTAACCCCTCCCGCTCCCTCTCACTGCCTTCTGAGTCTATCGATGCTGGGGAGAAACCCTCCCCCCCACATGCCCCCATCACTGCCCCCTGGTTCCCCTCCCCCACCGACCCCCTGGTACCAACTCCCCCCCCCTTCCACTGCCACCCCGGTCCGTCCCACCTTGCACCCCCCCGTGTACCCTTCTTGCCAGCCTTCCTGCCCCTCTCTGCGTTGCCCACGGCCCCCTGCCAGGCAGGTGAGGGTCTCTCCTGTCTTCCCTTCTGTGGCAGGCCGCCTCCCCTCGTCGACATCCCTGGCCTCTTTTCCCCCTGCCTGCCCCATTTCCCTGCACGCTCTCTCCACGGCCCACCGATCCTGGGCCTGCTCTCCCATCCCTCCCCACCCGCCCCCTTTCCCGCCCGTTGCAAAAAACACCCGGGAGGCCCCGCTCACTGGCAGAGCCTCCCCGACCTCGCCCGCCACGCCAGTGCGGCCGCAACACCCCTCCGCATCGCTGCCCGCCCACGGTCTCCTACTGCCCCGCCCCCAGCCCTCCCCACAGACTCCATTCCTGAGGGCGGCGAGGCGCCACTGGCAGCGCGCCTCGTCCGCCCTCCCTGCTACATTTTCCCTGCACCGCCCGTCTCAACCAGGGCCGCGCTCCTGACCTCAGCGCAGCCCTGTGAAAACCTACCTGGGAACGCGCAATCGTCCGTGGCGCCGCGCAGGCGATGGCCGCCGCCACCACGCCCGCGAAGGCACGCCGCGCCAGGCGCCCGCATCGCCCAGCAGGCATAGTGCCTCGAGGACTCGCCCCTCGCCATGCCCCCGACTTAAAGTAAATGAGCCACGCTGGGTGAACGAACAAGACAGCTTAGAGAGTTGACCCCCGCTGCTGAGAGGTGGGTACATGCGAAAGCCGCCCAAGAAACACCTGACAAAAAAGCTCCTGCTGAAACGGTCCCAGCCACCAGGTCTCAGTACTTAAAATGGTGGCTGGGACAACTCGGGATCGCTATTTATGCTTTGGGCTACAAAATTCCTCTTTTGGGCTGCTTTTGGGCTGTCCCCAGCCAGCCCAACGCGGCAAAATGGCCGCTCGCTTGTTCTCCCCCCTTCCCCCTCCCAAATCTGCCCGGGGGGCAGACCTCGCGGCTCGGCTGCCCCCCAAACCCCCTTGTGCAAAACCTCCCGTGCACAATCGGGCCGATCCTAGCTCCTAACCAACAACCCTATATGGTGTTTTTAAACCCTTGTACTGCAATGCATGACTTTCTATTTTTATGGTAACAAAATTCGGGACCTTGCCGTTATTAGCACCAGGCTCTAACTAACTGAGCAAACCCGGCCAGCGCAGCCGCCCCACCTGTCCCAGCCTGCACAATACCTCGCGCACCACCGGCCCCGAGAAAATTGCTGGCCACTGAGTCGGGCCGATGCTTGCTCCACAGCCGCCCCAGGCTGCACAATACCTCGCGCACCACCGGCCCCGAGAAAGTTGCTGGCTGCTCCTGTAGTGCTCCGCGTCCTATGATACGCCCGCAGAGGGGCCCTGATGCGATGCTGCTACCACCCGGGGTCCGCTCCTAACGACCTCCGCTCCCGATCCGCTCCCGTTCCAACCTGAAAAACAAAATTAACAGAAAATTATCAGCCCCACAGCGGGGCGAGGATCGAGCCTGGAAAGCGCGGGCACAAAGAGGGTGCTTCCCGTGCGCCCCAGGCTCTTAAACCCCCCTTCTGGTCCCGCCCCTTGACCCGGAAGCACTCACACCGCTTCCGGGTCAACGGCGGGACTGACCAATCCCTAGGGGCAAGGGGGGCCGGGCCCAGCCATGCGTGCGTGGGGGCCGAGCGGCCCCCCCTTTCCTTTCTGTGCATATTTTAGGGATTTGAATGCACTTTGACCTTTTGACAAGTGGTTTGTGACTCTCACAAAGCATGCTGGTAACAGAATCTACTAGGAATCATTTTTTGGATGTCCTTGATAAGTCAACTTTTTTTTTATAATGGATTTATTTATGGGAACCTAGAGCGACGGTGCGAGTTTTAGCGAGTGGACCTTTTATGGGATTATTAAAACAGATAGACAGCTGGTATGATACACAGGTGTGCAATGATTGTGTAAACAAATTGAATAGGTTTTCACCTTATCAACAAATTTGTTGATCCAATAAAGTAAACTATCACCTATATATCACACAACAGATTACCTTGTGCACGACAAATGAAACTCCAAATTATGCCCTGTTTCTGCATATACTTTAGAAATAATGTTAGGTACGAGAACCGAGCTGCAATGCCGTAACTATTTTTTGGGGAATTACCAAAAACAGCACTTAGACGGAAGGACACATACTTTTTCCAAGGACACAAGCGTGTGTTCTCAAGGAGTAAAACAGAATTTCACCTTTGCATCTATTTTCGTCGATCCGATAAAAAAAAAAAAAAAATGATAAATCATAACATTATTTCTCCACTATCATGGCCACAAACTGTGTTCTTTGAGCTGGTGGCACCAGACAGGGTTAACATTTACTTGCTTTTAACATTTCAGGTAGAAGCGTAGCATGGGCACCAGGCTCCTAATGCAAGCAAGGAAAATGGAGACCTCGGCCAACACCCACATAGTAAAAGACAGATAAAATTAGGGTGCAGCTGGCCACTAAGGCCACTTCACCTGCTGCACCACTGGCAGGGAAAGCAAAAGACTCACAATTGATGGACGGAATGCAGAACAAATCAAAACATTCACCCCCAGTCAAGAGATCTGGGTTAAATACATCATTCTTTTGCTCACCATTCCACCCCAGTTTAGACCTGGTCATATGCAAATCAGTCTTGACCCTGTGCCTCATGGGAACAGTCCAGTCTGAACTGCCAAGCCAGGTCCTCCCTGGACCGGAAACAAGCATCCTAGGACCGGTTTCGGGGTTTCACCCCTCTTCACCCAGGATAGCTTGATTCCAGTGGCACAGTGAGCCCAGGACCCACGTCTGGGCATACCTGGCGCACTTAGGGGGAGAAAGCAAAAGACACACAATTGATGGATGGAATGCAGAGCAAATCAAAACATTTACCCCAGTCAAAAGATCTGGGTTAAATCCATCATTCTTTTGCTCACCGTACCACCCCAGTTTAGACCTGGCTATATGCAAATCAGTCTTGATCCTGTGCCTCATAGGAACAGTCCAGTCCGAACTTGCAGGAAGCCCCTGATTTCACCCCCAAGGTGGAGCATAAATGTTAACATCAACATTTTAAGAACTAGAATGATGAAGCCCTGTGAAGTCAGAAATTACTAAAACAACGACCAATGCACAGTGCTTAATTTGAGCAGGAGCTTTCAGGTGCTCAGCACCTGCACTTCTTTCACAGGGCCGGGGCTACAATTTCTGACCCTGCAGGTGGTGGTCTCAATATTAATTGTTCAAATTCAAAATGAAAAGAATAACATACATTGCATGGTTTCTGGCTGGTAAATGTTCATAGACAAGCTAGCATATGCCTGTCCAGGCAGGCATGATTGTGTATCACCAAGTTAGTGATTATGTCATCTTGCAGATCACAAATCCAAGAAGTCATCGACAAACTATGTCTTGCAATATATTCCCAGAGTCTGCTGCACCATGCGACTGCCTGAGCCTAAGCCTCCCATTGGATAATTGTAGCTGGGGGCTGGCTCAAGATGGAGTTGAGGCAAGGAAGCTGCGAGAGCGCATTTGGAACTTGGGAGAGGGGGCTCTTGAGCAAGAATACACAAAAGTAAGTGTGGACTTTCCACTTGCTGTGTAGCCAGAGTAGCATATTCTGCAGCCCTGCATTGCTGCTATCCTCAACGTGCTTGCTACGGCTGTGGTCCAACACAACTTTTGTGCGCCATGTCGTCACCTGTAGAATCTGTTCGCTGCACCCCAGTATGGTAATTGCTGAGCGTGCGTGAGTCCAGTGGGCACCACAGCCATACTTACCGGCATTGGCAGCATTACGGCTTGGGACAATGCCTGTGCTGTAGGAGGCATGGTCAAGTGAGCTGAGCAGTGGATGCCAATGCCGTCGCCATCCCTGGACCTACTAATTACTTGGGGTGGGCGGAATTTGCGTAATCGCGTTACGCAAATCTCTGCAAAACGGTAAAAAATCACCGCGAAGAAGCCGAATTGCTTGTTCGCGATGCTTTTTACCTATTCGCAATTGCTGTTTGCGTGCTGGGGGGGAAATATCTTGTGAAAACGCATTTTGAGAACGCGAACAAGCAAAAAATTTCACAAAGTTGCGGAACGCAGAATTTTGGGCAATTTCACGTTCTCTGTGGAACGTGAAATTACCCAAATTCCACAAATTCCGCGAGCGGAACAGATTTCACCACCCAGGCCTACTAATTACAGGCAGCACTAGTAGTGACATCACCTGCTGTGCTCGAGAAGCTACCTGTTCTGCAAATAACCCAGTTATACTGCACTGATTAATATATGCAAAAAAAGAATTTTCATTTGGTGTACATTTTGTTTTTGCACTCGGTGTAGGTAAGAAAGTAAAACACATGTCATCTTCCTCTTCTTTAGGAAGACAACAGGAAAACGCAGAGTTCAAAATAGCAGGGACATGTACAGGCTGACGACAGGGGTCACAGGCAGCAGCAGTGTTATAGATGAGAGAGAGAGCAGGAGTAAAGAGGAGAAAGAAACAACAGGAGAGGAGCGAGATAAGATGGAGCTAAGTAGAAGAAAAGGAGAGCAAATCAGATACAAAGAGAAAGCAGCCATGATGTGAAGAAGAGAGCATTAAGAAGAGAGAAGATAGAATGAAAGGATGTAGAGGACAGGACAGAGGAAAAAAAGCAGACAAATGATAAAATGGAGACACAGCTAATCACTGCTAGAAGAGTGATCGTAAAGAGCCAAGATCATGGGGGGAGAGAGAGCAGAGCATGGATAAAAGTTAAGAGGAAAAGGGCAGGGGTAGAATGAATAGAGGGCAGATCAGAAATGCAGGGAATAAGGTAACACACCAGGTGTGACAAACATGATAGAAAACAATTAGAGAGGTGAGAAGATAGAATCTTAGAACAAAGACGTAGGGGACAGACAACAGATCAAGGTTAGAAGATAGAGACTGAGGCAGTGAGAGTGTTGAAAGTGGGGCTCACTGGAGGGAGAAGTGAGCTGTGCCCTTCTTGGCAAATTTTTCAGCACCTGCACTTCTTTTTTTTACAAATTAAGCACTGCCAATGCATAACGTAAAGTGTCATTACACCACAGCAGGCTGCCTCAACCCTGAGAGGCCAAATAGCTGCCAAGATTTCAGAGTCCTTACGTGTGACATTTCCATGGTCTCAGCCTGCTTAAGTGTGTCATTTCCATGCTCTCAGCCTGCTTACGTGTGACAATCCTTTGCCTGTGTGTGACACTTTGAGGGGCAATTTATCACGAGCATAACCAAGCAGTGAAATCCATTCAATGAGCTAAATGTTACAAGGCGCCGTCGTTTGCGCAAAGACAAGTTATGGAAGCCGCATGGAAACAGGTGCACCACATCTGGATTGCATATAGAAGGCCATTAACTCCACTGCTAGATTAAAACTTGATGTACTGTGGGCCAGCAACAATTCATCATTATAGCAGGCGTTTTAGAAAGCTGTGTGAGGGGGACACAGGGTAGGTAAGTCGGTGTGCTACCTGCTAATAATAAACTGTGCACCAAGCACTTACAGAATCCTCAGCTAGATGCATCAAACAAAAATACCGGTCGCAAAGGGGCAGATTCTGAGAATCTGCCCCTTTGCGACCGGTATTTTTGCATTTGGCATGCATCATCCTAAATGCAAAAATCGCAAATTGAGAAATCGCTAAATTGCGAATATTTGCATTTAAGGAATCTCAAATTGAAATTCCTTAAATGCAATGCATGAAAGTTTTAAAAATAGCGAATTTGCTAATAGGGCACGCAAATTACCATCAAGTACAACTTCATGGTAATTTGCAAAAACTTTGAAATATGCACTAAAGTGCATTTTTCAAAGTTTCATGTTGCGCACACACATGCCCTAAGGGCATGTGTGTGCGCAACATATGTGCACAGATCAATTTCAGGGGTGCAACAGGGTGTCCTTTGGACACCCCTGCACCCTTGAAATCGCTATCTCAATTTGCGAATCGCTAATTGCGATTCACAAATTGTGATTGTCTTCCCATTCACTCCTATGGGCCTCTAGGCCCATAGAAATGAATGGGGAGGTATTCCTTAATTGCGACTCGCAATTTGCGAGTCGCAATTAAGGAATTCTAAGAAATCGCCATTTTTTAAGTTATTTCTTGATGCATTCCATTTTGCTATTCCTTAATAGCGAATCGGTATTTTTCGCTATTAAGGAATCGCAAAATGGGTTGTTGATGCATCTGGGGGCCTGTGTTGCAGGCGCTTATAGGGACCTTTGTGGTGTGTTCTATACCTACTAAGTGAAAAGATGCTTTTGATAATAACCTGTGTGGCAGACGGACATGAAAGTCTGTATGATACTAAATGAAAGCCTATATGCTGTTTGCGTTTACATAGAAATAAACGTGCAACCAACCAGGTGTGGTGCCAGACTACACACCTGATGAGCAGTCTTGAGGCCTCATGAGATCCCCCCCTGTCGTCAGGGGTGTAGCTTAGTCTGTGAGATCTCGGGGATGTGAATCTCACATTTTCCAACTAAACAAGTGGGAAAAAACAGCATAGGCGTAGCAGACCAGATTCTGGGCTGTCAGACCCAACTACCCAGCCAAGTATGCATTTATTTGACAGGAGTGTCACACTCAAAACATCCCCCCTGAAGTTACGGCCCTGGCTGTAGTTGGCGAACCACTGAAAGGTTGAACCAGAAGCCCTGCGTTGATCCACTCGCTTTTCTCTTGGACTCTTGAGCCCAAAATTAAATTTCATGTGCTGTATGTCTGTCACGCACAAACTAACCTCGTGAGCCAAGAATGAAAGACAAAGCAGTGACCTTTGATGTAAAACAGGAGAGATAAAGGAAAACCCATAGAGCGTCTGATTTGCCACAATTTTAAAACTGAATATCTTGGATTAAGCCCAGCTTCCTTACTTGACAAAACTGAGCACCTTCAAATACATGAGGTTTGGAGTTGCACTGTACAAACACCTCACTTGCTTTTGATTAAATAAACTGTAAAGTTGCCCCGTGTATAATATGAATCCAGCCACATATAACACATACAACAGACTTGCCTCTTAGTTCACTAACGGCCTTATGGTCAGGCCAAGGGAAGTGGTCAGGAATGTTTCTAAGTTCATGTTTTAAAATTGTCCCATTTAATTAACGCCTTTTAATGCAGTGATATAATCTGATGTACTTGTTAAGTAGTTGCCAAAGAAATACACAAGTTTGAATAGAGTTTATCATACTTTCAGTTCATGTTTGTTGCGTGATTTAAATGTCAAATATTTTCTTGGCTTGGCTCGTGCACATGTCCTTAGAGCCGAACCAGCCCCCTTGGCTTGACCCTCCCTGAATTTGCTGGTTTATCCTCTTGAACTCATCCACTGCATGAAGCCTGGTTCTCAAATACACTGTAGGATACTGCAGATACCTCTCAGCATGGACCTGCCTCAGTGTTTGCAATAAGTTGGTTTCCAGCATTTCACTGCATGTGTCCTATCCTACTATGATGATTCTTGCTAGTGGTGTCCCTGAATTTAAAGTTTGCATTATCTGCCGAGGGCAAGGAGAGCATGTCTGTCAGCAAGTGCATGAACTTTGCCCCGTACCCATGACAATGCTGACCGTTCTTTAAACCGATTATCCAGTCTGGCTGAAAGCAAAGGCACTAGCTAAATGCTGTGTGTCAGGATCTTTGAGGGCAAATACCCTTTTAAACATTGTGTAGCGCCCAAAAGAACTCTCACTATTGTGTGACAATGTGGTGGTAGTGGGGGAATGTGGAATGGCTAATGACATGCGTTAATCTAACCAGTGATGTGAGGCACTTGGCAAAGCTGAGGCCATTGTCATGCAAAACAAACTATAGTCACCAAGCACACTCCTAAATGCTCTAAGTAACTCCCCCTCAAGAGATTGGTATTCAAATTCTTATTTTAAAAACCTGACATCAGCTTTTAAAATGTACTACCCAACTGAGGAGCAGAAGGTTGTCTTGGATTTTGGTGTACAGAGCAACACACACAGCCTCAGAGTTCAGTTAAAGAATGGAAAATGAAAGGAATTACTAAAAAATGCTGTTTTGCCAGATGTTGAATACTTCGAAAGAAAATAACCCAACTTCGGTCCCTTGGACATCCATGCGTCTCAGTAAAAAACAACTTCCACAACTGCATGAAGAACGTCTCAGTCTTGATGAGGGACAACTGCCTCAAACTCAACACAGACAAGACGAAAGTCCTCATGTTCGGCAAGCACTCCCCCCTATGGAATGACTCCTTCTGGCCATCAGAATTCGGACCCACCCCCACTTCAAAAGACCACACTTGCAACCCCAGCATCATCTAGACATCGAACTCTTCATGAAACATCAAGTCAATGCCACCTCCTCAGCCTGCTTCCATTTACTATGCATGATCCGCAAGATCTTCACGTGGCTCCCCATCAACATTGGGAAAACGGTAACCCAGGCCCTCATCACCAGCCGTCTGGACTACGGCAACGCGCTCTATACTGGCACCACCACCATACTCATGAACAGACTACAGTCGATCCAGAACACGGCAATCAGACTCATTCTAAACCTGCCCAAAAGAACCCACATCACCCAGCTCATTAGGGATCTCCACTGGATCCCTGTTCAGAAGAGATGCAATTTCAAGCTCCTGACCCAGGCCTACAAAGCCCTCCATAACCAAGGAACCACCTACATGAACCCCCGCCTGCACTTCCACTGGTCATGCAGGATTCTCCACTCAGCACACCTCACCTTCACAGAGATTCCATGCATTCATTGCAGCCACACCGGAGGAATCTCCTTCTCCCACCTCGCCTCCAAAACATTTGAACACCCTACCCCTCCACCTTTGCACTGCACCATCGCTGATCGAGTTCAGGAAGGGACCTGGCTGTTTGACTAAGACCAGCAGAAAGGGCTTAGTAACGCTCCAGGGAGACATGCAGTGCTCTACAAATACAACCTGATTGGTTGATTTAGTTTGACCCCATAATCCTTGTAAATAAAATGAATTTATTCGTTCTATTCCACCACCATAACTTTTTGATCACTCACCATGGGGGGAGTGGGACTTCTCATCCATTCACCCAGGCCCACAGAGTTTGTTCTACTACCCTGCCTCCCCGTGCAATCTGGTTACAGTGCAGCTCCAAGCATCCCTCAATGCACCACATGTCAACGCCCATTATGGGATCATCTTGGCATGCCCCCTGCACCCTCCAGTCCAGCCGATTGTCATTCTGTACATATTAATGGGCAAGGTGGGCTGTGTGAAACCCACACAGGTGTAAGTCTGAAGCAGCCTAGGATTGTGTAATGTCATGTGGTTCTCATAGGTGGGCTTACAGAACATGGACAAAATAGGGGAAATTGTCACACTGCTGAGTCTCAGCCACAGGCCTGTTGCCCAGTGCTCAAATGCCCGGCCTGTCAATCCGAACTTGGATGCCACTTCTTCACATTGACTCATAAGTGATAAGATGCAGGCAACACTGGCACAACACATCCAAAACTGTGAAAAACTAAGGAGATGCTCTAAACTACTCTCTCTTTATCTGTCTATTGGTTTGACTTCCTTGGCAACCCAGGACAGGGCAGTGCTATTCCAACTCCCTGCTAATGGCGGCCCAGAAGGGAGTCAGTTTGCTAAGTCTTGTCATTAACATTCAAAGGATAAATTGAAGGCAACAGTGACCAATCTACTTTAACTGATGGTGGCACACTGCAACACAGTATAAGATGCTTCCACTTTAGTACAAAAGGATGCATTGCATAGTCGATGCAAATGAGATCCCTAGGATTTTATGACTCAGGTTGGCAAATTTTGCAGCAAAAAATGATAATAAAAAACAAAATTTGCAGTTTTTCTGAGGATGGAGAACTGTGCCATTCTTACCATTTCTCCTGGCGATAAACCTTTCTAGTTGCCTGGGAAGTAAAAGGGAGGTAACATTAATCCAACAATTCAAATACATTGCAGCCCTTTTGGCCACACAATTAGGAGCAAAAACTGATAGATAAGGCTAAATGACTTTATTACAAGTTCAAAGCCAAACTGATATAGATGACTCGCAAAAACATATTGCAAAGATACAGAATCACCACAGGGAAACTGAAACGTTGAATGACATTTAGTCTTAGTAGCATAAGGCATACAAGAAATTCAGTTGCAGCGATACAAAAAATAAGAAATAGGATTAGATTATCAGTGTACAGGGTTTAGATCCTCATGTCTATGCATGAATAAATCTAAAGTCGCCTAAACTAGTCCTAAACTAAAGGCGAGAAACTGTGGAAACCTAGTTAAATCGTGGAAAGCAAGAAGGTGTCATAATAGTGGAGACTTCGGCAAAAGTTCTCCAAATCAGGGCAATGTATAGCATAAAATCACACAATGGGAATGTGGGAAAAGAGGTCTGTACCTCTCAGAGTCTGAGGGTTATCTGCTCTAAAGACTAACAGTTTTAACACCAATTTAACCGATAGAACATTCGAGAATTCCACATCATCGACTCCAGTAGTTTTCCACCTTCTCCAGGAGAGATCGTCAACTTCACTCGATTATCCCATCCTATAGCTTGAACATCAGGGTGACCTTGGATGTCTCCATGCTCCTGATATGACACGAATAAAAGTTTTCTCTTACCTCGTTAGCTACTCTCATTCTTGCCAAATGTTTCCTCCTGGACCTAACTACCTATAACACACAATAGGCCTTTCACTACCTATGAGATCATGTGAAAGCAAAAGAAAGAACGTTGTAGCACAAGCAAAACTTTCAAGTTGATAGTTAAACATTGAAGACCAAATACTTAAGGTCTTTGGTTAAGCTAGCTTCGTGAGATAGTCAATGTGCACTTCAGATGCATGATTATATGTGCACATTCGGTTACAGAATAAATTCAAAACATTAATATATGAATACATGAGTACCTAAGAAATGAAATTTCACTAAAATCAGTATACCGCGAAATACACAAGTATAAGTGTGAGCGAGAACTAACATTTGTAACATTATAATGAAAATATTAGAGCACACACTATATGATGCTCTATAGTGAAGGAATTCCAATATTATGGTTAGAGCTTCACTTTACACTAACAAGGTTGAGATGCACTGTAAAAATATGGTGCTAATACATGTAAGTATCGCTCTTCTGTAACATAAAGAGGTGGAGCTTAAATTATGTGGTTTCAGTCCCCCCAATTGATGGCGGAATTAGCCATTACAATCAAGATCTAAATCTTATCAGATGGACCAGTTAAAACCTTGTGGTTTCCATCCTTTTTCATCTAGATTCTTCCACATGTTTAATGACAACATAGTTTCTACACTTACTCTCCTCTAACTCTACATCCATTCTCCTTCTTTTCACTCCCTGTCTTGCTTTCATAAATGTATATCCCTTAAAGATCAGCACTAGGACTATCACACTGAGGCAATTATCCAAAGGGGTTTCAAGATGGCGCCCAAAATTCCACTTCCCAAGTTCCCAAACCATTTGCCCACTGAAGCAAATCAATTTCCAAGCACCTGTCACTTCCAATTCTCTCAACTCTCCCTTCAGACCAGAAATATTCTTAATATACTCTGCAAATCCTTAATTTCGTCAGGAATGTATGTGCAGCATTGCTGGATCTTTAACATCTGATTGACTCTGCCCTCTTTTGCAATATAATCTCATCCAGAATTAAATGCCTCAGTCTGTTTGATGGTAAAGCAAATTCTAAATGCAGTTTGAACAGAATGTTTAGTTCAAGGAGGTCCAGTTTAATCTGCTGTTATCCCAAAATTCCCAGAAATATCTCTCTCTGTTATCGGCAGCAAAGTATGTCCACTCGGGAGATGATTACCTCCAACAGGCACTGTAGCTTTTTTCGATCTCCTGAGTGAAAGCCCTTCACCTTCTCCGTTGCTCAAATCAGAATCCTCAGTATTCTCCTGGATAGTTTGGAGCCCCTGATCATCAGGCAAATTCGATCTTCCTCTTTTTTGTCTGCTTGGTCAATGTTCTCCAGCTGCCACTCGTGCTTTTATAACACTCGACCCTTAATCAGGGTGTGAATCTGGCTCAGTCACCACCACAGGAGAAGACTCCCATGCTTCAGTCCCAACTGTTGACTCATCAAGACCCCCCTCAGGCCAAACACGTGTTGTTTCAGACTCTTGCTGGTCCCCTACAATTTGATTGACCTGTTCCTGTGGTCTCTCAACCACCACTGGCACTTCTGGGAGAGGTGCTGTTACATCATCAAGGGGAAACAGAGCCCTGCGGGTGTGTGCAGCATGCACCCTGTTGTGGAGACTGCCACATTTCACAGCAGTTGTGGTGACTAGGATCACCTAGTAAAGGCCACACCAGCGGATCTCCAGACAACTCTTTTTCACATGTTTTTCACCAATTGCCAGTCGTGGGACTGAGGTAATTGCACTGTTCCCTGTGAGGCAGGGCTGTGGCTGCTTCAATCTGGTGAGCCATAGAATACACCACATCCTCCAGTCATTTACAGTAATCTGGAACACTGTGATCTCTAATGTTCACAAGTGCATTTGCAGGTACAGCTGGCAATCTCATTGTCCTGCCTATGATAATGTCATAGGGGGACAATCCTGTCCTCCAATCAGTAATGCTGCGTAGACTCATTAACACAAGGGGGGAAACATCAGGTCACTTCAAAGGAATTGAAGCACACACTTTGCTCATCTGGATTCCAGCATGTCATTAACTTGTTCCACTAGACCTGAAGCCTCAGGTCGATAGCTACAATGCAGTCTCTGCTCCAGTTGTAAAGCTGCACCCAACATTCTCAGGATCTCATTGTTGAACTGTGTCCCTCTGTCTGACTCTAGTGAAGTCGGGAACCCAAAACTAGGTATTAACTCCCTCAACAACAGTTTAACTACTGTGAGAATGTCATTCCTTCTGGTTGGGTAAGCTACAACACATCGTGAGAAGAAACACACCAGGACATATCTCAGCCCATTACACACAGGTATCTCAATGAAATCCAACTGCCTTCTGTTGAATTGACCATTTGATCGTCCTATGTGGCTCAGTATTATTGTGGTTCTCTTCCCTACATTCATTTGTTGCAACACAACACATCTGTGACACAATGCGTCAGCTATCAATCTGTATCTGGGGTTAAACCATATCTGCCTAAACAATTGGATCAGACCATCCCTCCCTACATGAGCAGGACCACGATAGTGTCTAGCCATTGGGGGCAATAGACTATTTGGCAACACAGGTTTTCTATCTCCTGAAACCTAAATGCCATTGACTCTCTTGACACAACCTGCTCTGACTCAACTTTACTGTTCTGCCTCTGACACCTCTTCCTGAAGCCTCTTGACCCCTTCCCATGTATCAGCGGTTGTTAACAAAAGATGGTAATTTGTCTCATCTAGTCTCCCATTCATATACTCCCCATTAAGTGTACAAGCATTATGAGCACAGTACTTTGCAACCTCATCAGCATAACTGTTGCCCACTGTCACATAATCATCTCTCCTGCAGTATGCAGAGCATTACACAACCAGCTGCTAGGGCAGCCATTTGCAATGCTTCAAGAATTTTCCTCACCATTCCTGAAGGGGGACCCTGAAGATGTGATAAACTTTGGGGCCATAACTGTCCGAAGTCATGCACGATACCAGAGCCATACAGACTTTTATTGAAAATTGTCACCTTCAACTGGTCTTAAACACAGCATGCTCTGGTAAGACCAATCAATTAAGCCACTTGTGCGAAGAATACTCCTTGAAACCTGGAGGTTGTAACTACTCCTGAAACTGTACAGACTGCATAAACAGCTCTCAAATTTCCTCCATGGTCTCACAAACATGAGCCATCCAGAAATAGTGCAAATTCAGATTCAGGAAGTAGCTCATCTTGCATGTCTGTTCTTGGCTTGGTGCACAGTTCAGTGACATTGAGACAGTCATGCTCCACTTCACTATTATCAATGTCATTCTCTGGAAGGGCAGCAAAGTAGAAGGATTAAAAAAGTACAATGCTTCCGAGTGACATTTTCAGCCGCAATTATCAACTGCTCATAAATAAGGAGAACTCTGTTTGTTAAGTGCTGTGTTCATGGTTCTGGTCAACAATATTTCAACCACATGGAGAACAAATACAGTCAATGGATGACCCTTTGCAATGCTTTCACACCTCTCTATGCTGACACATGTGGCTGTCACGGATCTGAGACTCCTGGGCAGAGCTGCAGCTACTGGATCAAGTGTAGCAGAAAAATAAGTGACAGGTCTGTGGAAACCTCCATGCATCTGTGTAAGCACTGAGAGAGAACAGGCATCCCCCTTCACTGCAGAAAAGACCAAAGATTTTCTGTAATCAGGCATTCCCAGTGCTGGGGGACAATAGACTGTCTGTCAGCTCTAGAAAAGCAACCAAGAAATTGTTATCCTAGGGTGCCAGATCCAACACATCCCTGTGTGTCAGCCTCCATAAAGACTTGGCCACTAGGGAAAAGTTGGGTATCCACTGATGACAGTATACCCCCACCATTTTCAAATACATCCTGAGTTCTCTCTGTGTTGTTGGTGGATTAATTTGCATATTCGCCGAGATTCTTTCCCGTGACACCTTCCTTACGCCTTTCTCAATGTGCTGTCCGAGATGTGGGACTTCTTTTTCACAGTATTCATTTATAAAGTTTTATATAGCGCGAACAAGATCACAAAGGATATCAGAGCACTTTACAAAAGGATGGAAGGAAGAACATGAATGCAATATCGGCATCAAGTAAGAATACAAAACAGGAATAAACGCATAATTAGAAGACAAATGAGTAATACAATAAACACGTATATAGCGGGTTACAAGGGGGCACACTATGTGGTAAAAAAAGCAACATCAAAATGATGGTACAATGGTTGTGTGATAAATGACTTCGAGCAAGTGAGCCTAGTCCAATTAAGGTAAGAATGTATTCATAAGGAATCTTTTAGCTTCCAGTTTGAAAGCAGTCGTTGAGGAGGTTCTGCGTACTTCTAGTGGAAGAGAGTTCCATATCTTTGGGGCAGTGTCGGAAAAGGCTCTGTGACAAGTTCTCTTTTTGCTAAGGATGAGTGGTTTCAAGAGGAAAGTTTTAGCGCCTCTTGAGGCTCTACCACCACAGGATAATTCAAGCTTTTGCGCTAGGTATCTGGGAGTTTTGAAATGCAGGGCTTTGTGCGTCAGAACAGCAATCTTTAACTAAATTCGAGCTTCGTAGGGCAAACATTTCTGAGATTTTAGTACTGGGGAAATGAGCTCATTTTGTTTGGTACCTGTAACCAGTCTAGCTGCTGCTTTCAGTGATGTCCTTAGTGGAGCCAGGGTATATTTGGTGAGGCCACAGAGCATAGCGCTGCCGTAGTCTAGCCTTGGCAAGACTAGCGCTTGGGCCACCTGCTTGAAGTCAGATTGTGGAAGGAATGGTTTGATATTTCTAAATGTCCTCATCAAGGGCCCGATTCACAGAATGAACTTAAGACTAAATCCTAAACTTACTACTATTTGGTATTCACAGAATGCACTTACTACTTTCGGGATTCACAGAGTGAACTTAGTACTTTCGGGATTCACAGAATAAACTTACTACTTTCGGTATTCACAGAATAGATTTAAGACTACTAACTCTAAGTCCGAAATCGGGGAGTAAATTCCGGCCCGGAGGCGGAGCTTCCGCCTTGGGGGCGGAGCTTCCGGCCCGGAGGCGGGGCTTCCGGCTCGGAGGTGGGGATTTTTGCCATGCTGAAATCTCCATTTCTGGGCCGCAAGCTCCGACTCCGGGCCGGAAGCTCTGCCTCTGGGCCGGAAGCTCCGCCCCCAAGCCGGAAGCTCCGCCTCCAGGCCGGAATTTACTCCCCGATTTCGGACTTAGAGTTAGTAGTCTTAAATCTATTCTGTGAATACCGAAAGTAGTACGTTTATTCTGTGAATCCCGAAAGTAGTAAGTTCACTCTGTGAATCCCGAAAGTAGTAAGTGCATTCTGTAAATACCAAATAGTAGTAAGTTTAGGATTTAGTCTTAAGTTCATTCTGTGAATCGGGCCCCAAGTGATTAGCTCCCTTACACACATTGCTAATGTGATTTTTCATATTCAGGTGCTTGTCTAGGGTGATTCCGAGAGATTTGGCTGAGTCTATGATGAGAGGGGTGCAGTTGAAGGCAGTGAGGTGATTCAGCCAAAGGTCTGGCTTGGGGATGTGGTTCGGAGGTGCGATGAGAAGAAACTTAGTTTTGAAGGTATTAAGCAGGTGATGGTTCTTAGTTAACCAATTTTGAGTAAATGTTAGGGTAGTGTTGAGTGAGATGATGTTATCCGGAGATGAGATTTTCAAATAAAGTTGTGTATCGTCCACACACATATGGAAGACAATGTTCGTAGAATTTAGTGAATTAGCTAATGGTTCCAGGAAAAGGTTGACGAGGATAGGAGATAGGGCTGATCCTTGGGGGTCACCCATGAGTACAGGAGAGGACAGGGAGAGGGAGCGATTTGCCTTGACTCTTTGTGATGTGTGGTGGAGGAAGGATGAGAACCATTGTAGCACCTGTCCCGAGAAACCCATCCTGTTCCCCAGAATGGATAAGAGGTTGTCATGATTAACCGTGTTGAATGCGGAGGGAAGGTCAAGGAGGATTAGGAGGCAGGAATCATTTTGGTCAAGCCTTTTTAAAATGTCATCCATAACGTGAGTGAGGGCCGATTCAGTACTGTGCCCCTTCCGAAAGCCGGATTGATGCTGGGCTAGAAGTTGGAAGTTCTCAATGTGACACAAAGTTGGAATTGCACGCATTTTTCTACGAGTTTGGCTAGGGTAGGGATGTTGTAGAAAGGACGGAAGTTATTGAGGTCAGCTTTATCTGCATTCGTTTTTTTTAGACTAGGTCACACCTGAGCTGCTTTAGGCAGTCAGGGATCGTGCCTTGTGATAGGGAAGCGTTTACAATCCTTGTCTAGGTGGGGATGAGTACATTCTTGATTTCTTTGAAGATGGCCGGGGGCAACGGGTCACTGAAGTGGTTAGATGGGTTGATATTCTGAAGAATCTTGTTGATGTCTTTTTCACTGATTGGGGTAAAGGTGTCCCATGACGCATTGTTCTTAGTGTTCATGCTAATAGCTTTGCAATTTTCCAAGGGATCAATGGGTGATGCGGACTCAGAGGATGGCAGGAGAGTATTCTTAGAGGCTAGCTCAATGGTGATGAGTCTTGATTTCTCAGAGAAGAAAGCAGCAAGTTCATCACATGAGGGTGGGCTGCCTGAGTGTTTTGGACCTACCACTGATTGCTGTTTTTTTTTTCCAGAACAAAATTTTATTGAGTTGTTGCAAAATTGACATAGGACATACAGTGTTCCGACGACCCGTAAAACTGTGAGCATGTACAGCAACAATCACATTGCAAGCAATTCAGTCAGTTGTTTAAAAGTAGAAACTAACCCCAAGGCCCCCCTCCCTGCAACCCCAATTTCCCCCACCCAGAACACCCCCAGGCCCCCTCAGCACAGTGCCTAAACGGTCCATAGATAAAGATGTAGCATAATACAATGTGTGTGTAGTCCTCAGTTCGCGGGCTCAATGTCCAGTTGTCTTTCACCAGGTTAATCATTTGCTGGCGGTTCCAGCCACAGTCCCCTGTACTCCGCCCACCTCCTCCAAATTTTATAGTGTTCCCGGGGACAGCCCCGGGCCTCGAAGATCGGGCGCTCAAGACCCATATAGAAGTCAAGTCCCCTTTTCCACACTCCCAATAAGGGGGCTCTGGGGTCTTTCCAGGCCCGGGCCACGTCTCTCTTGGCCACCATGAGACCCAGTAACAACAGGTGGCGTTTATACAGGTTACCTCCCACCTGTTCCAGTATATGAAGGAGGCCTAGTTGCGGTGTGCAGGGTAGGTCCCAACCCAGTACTTCCGACAAACAGTCCCACACTCCTGTCCAGAACCTCCGTAGACCATCACACGCCCAAACTGTATGCAGAAACGTGCCCACCTCTCTGCCACACCTCAGACAATCGGGAGACGCAATCAAGCCTGCCTTCCACAGTCGTTCCCTAGTATAATATGCCCTGTGTAGATATTTGAACTGGATAAACCGCAGTCGTACCGCAATGGCCGCCCCTCTGGGAGCCTCGAGCGCCTCCCTCCAGTCCTCTTCCTCAAAAGTCCCCAGTTCAGTTTCCCATTTAGTCCTCAGTTTATCGAGGGAAGTAGAGCAATGTGTGACTAGTGTTTGGTAGATTGCCGAGATCTTTTTGCTTTCCAATTCCCCCATGAACACCTTAGCCTCCAGGGGGCTAAACTCGGACAACGAGTCAAGGTTTCTCAGGGCGGGAGCAATGGCGTGTCGGAGCTGTAGATATCTGTAAAATTGGGATTGGGGCATGTCATACTCCTCGCGGAGCTCATGGAACGATTTAAGGGCCGTGCCCTTGACTACGTGTCCAACGGCCGAGATGCCGATCATGTCCCAGCCACGGAAGCCCTGTAGGGACTGCACATCCGGCAGTTGCCCATTCTGCCACAATGGGGTCTCCCTTGTCAGTCTATTCCACCACCCCATTCGACGAAGTACACCTCGCCATATCTGGAAGACCACCTGCGTGACCACCGGAAGCCTCCTCTTTTTAGCAGCCGAATATAATAAAGTGTGCAAAGTGTCAGGGTCCATCATGTAACGCTCCAGGGCGTATGCTGGATCACTTCGATCCCCATACCACCATTCATTCAGAACCAACAGATGGGAGGCCTGGTAGTAGGACTGAATGTCTGACACTGCCAGGCCGCCACAGTACGCGGAGAGAAAGCACGTGCGAAGCGCCACTCTTGCTACCCCCCCGGCCCAGAGGAAATTACTAAGTGCCGAGTTCACCTGCCGGAACCACCGTGGCGATATGGGATATGGATGATTTTGTAACTGGTATAGGAGGCGCGGGAGGGCCACCATTTTAAAGATGGCGGAGCGACCATATACGTTGATTGGCATACGGGACCATGTAGTCATGTCCGAGCGGACTCGCTCCCATACGGGTACGACATTGCGCATCCAGGAGACCCCGCGCAGGTCTGTAAGAAAGATTCCTAAGTACTTAATGCCTCCCGTCGCTTCCTGTAACGCCCCGGCCCAGGACCCTAAGTCCAGTCGCTCCCCCAACACCCACAACATCGACTTGCGCAGGTTTAGGTGAAGGCCCGAAACCTCCCCAAAAATCCGCATAATGTCAAGGACTCGCGGTCCGGATCTATTCAGGTCCGTAAGGAAAAATAGGACGTCGTCCGCATGGAGCGCTATTCTGTCGGACGGTCCCGCTTGCCACTCAATGCCCCGCAGCTGTGCGTCCATCCGGACCCACGCCGCCAGTGGTTCCATGGCCAAGGCGAATAAATACGGTGACAGGGGGCATCCCTGTCTGGTGCCCCTACCTATGGGGAAGGAATCCGACACCGCCCCAGCCACCCTCACCGATGCCGTGAGGTCAGTGTATAGCAGTTGTATGTACGATAGGAAGTGTGGCCCTAAATTCAGATGGGACAGGAGCGCACGAAGATAGACCCAGCTTACCGAGTCAAAGGCCCTATCTATGTCGGCCAGTAGAAGGGCCGCAGGGATCCCCGCTGCGCGGGCCGCCTCCACCACCACCTGCGCGTGTCTGATGTTGTGCCTGGTTGCCCTGCGAGGCATAAACCCGGCCAGGTCTGGGTGGACGAGGTCAGTGATGTACGGGAGAAGGCGATTAGCTAGCGCCTTCACCAAAATGTTTGCTTCGGTGTTTAGTAATGAGATGGGCCGGTAGGACTCGGGTCGGTCTGGAGGCCTACCAGGTTTGCAGAAGACCACAATTTCAGCGTGCCGCCAGTCTCTCGGTAGCCGGCCACATTCCCTGGCTGCCTCTAATGCTCTGCTATAGTAGGGACCCAATTGAAGGTGATACTGCTTGAAGAATTCGCAAGGGAACCCGTTGGGCCCAGGGGCCTTGCCTGTGTTCAATTCCCCGAGGGCCGTACTCAGCTCCTCCGCCGACAAGGGGAGCTCAAGCTGAGCCCGCCCGTCTTCTGAAATCGATCTCGGCGGGAGATCGGCCAGAAACTTATCTATGTCGTCGGGCGATAGGAGCTCCCGGGGGCGTATTGTGATTCGTAGTATCGTGCAAAACTGGCCGCCAAAGCTGTCGGGGTCGACATAGGTTCCCCAGCCTCATCTCGAAGACATGGCAAAGACTGCGCGTGGAAAGCACTCTGGCAGAGTCTGTAGAGCATCGAGCCGGATTTATCGCCCCACTGGTAGATCCTACTCTGGGTCGCCAGCCACAGTTGGCGAGCCTCGTCTAGCTGCAGTGAGGCATAAGACTGTTGCGTGAGTAGAAGTTGACGTACCTCTTCCTCACTCCCGCCAGCGCTACATCTATGTTCTAGTTCCCTAACGTCATCCGCTGCCCTTACAAGGTCCTCCCTGCGCGTCCTGCGGGCGGCCGCGCACCAAGCTATATCCACCCCACGAAGTGTGGGTTTCAGCGCCTCCCAGAGGGTCATGGCATCCATGTCGGGGTGGTCGTTCTCACTCCAATAGTGAGCAATGGCTTCCCTCATGTGGGACTGATATGGTTCTTGCTGTAGGTGCCATGTGGAGAGGCGCCATCGAAACGGTTGCCTTCGCCTGTCAAGAAGGAGGTCTAGTACCACCGGGGAGTGGTCCGACAGGCCGCGTGGCAGTATCACCGTGGCATCCACCCTTCCAACCCAAGCTTGGGGGACAAATAAATAATCAATTCTAGAGAAGGACTTGTGTACTGCGGAGACGTATGTGTATTCACGGTGTTGGGCGTGTTGGTGCGGCCAGGTGTCAACCCACCCCAAAGCCCTGACCATGCCATTCAGCTTGGTATGTGTGGCCGGTGGCACCTCACCCCCCAGTCTATGTCTGTCCATTCTTGCATTCATAACATCGTTCCAGTCTCCACCAACGACAGCCATAACATTAGGGATTTCAGCCCAGACACCAAACAGTTTTTCCATAAGGGCACCCTGCAGCGGGGGTGGAGCATAGACACTTCCAAGGACAATCTGCTCAGTGCCTAGTCTGCCTTGAATGAACACGTATCGGCCCTGAGTATCAATCCACTGGGTCTCATGAGTATAGGGCAGCCTGCGGTGCACCAGGATAGCCACCCCCCGGGATCCCCTCACAAACCCCGCATGAAACACCTGTTGGTAACCATATCTCTGCAGGCTAAGGGTCTTGGAGCCCATGAGATGGGTCTCCTGTAACAGCAGTATGTCCGCTCCTTCCCTTTTCCCCTGCCGCAGGACCGCCCCTCTCTTAATTTTGTCCAGCATCCCCCGCACATTCCAACTCATAACACGCATAACTGCCCTCTGCAGGCCTGACTCAGAAGCCTCAACCGCCATTCCTGGGTAAGAGATCGGATATCCCGCATATTAGAGGCCACACACATCCATCTCGCATCAATAGGACCCAGTAAAGCACTGTGCAAACATCCCCAAACCCCCTTGCAGTTCCCCCGCCCCACTCCCACCCCACCCCAACAACACCCCCGCCCCACCAACACCTCTGTACAGATATGAAACACCCCAACCACCCCCCCCACCCCATACCTCACAAACATGGAAGTACCTGTCGCGGGATAGGGTATCGCCAGCCCCAACGGGGGCCAGGTACCTACTATGCCAATGGATCCCCACCCAACACCCCCTTCAAGTACTACTTACCCCCTACCCAACTAACCTAAGAACTCCGTGGGTACGTCCGCCCACCTTTAGGCATCTCCCAACCCACATCACCCCCTTGCACATACAGTACGACACAGACAGTTCAGCCGAAAAGTCTCAAGCGGAAACTTCACACCAAAGCAACCATGTGCCGTCAATATATTCGGAGCCCCATGTCAAGGATACAGGAATGGTCTCGGGGCCTCAGGACGCCGACGTCGGGTCATCCGCCTCACCGGTTGCCTCCCCCGTCTCAGATTGGGAGGGTTGGTTCTTCTTCGAGCGTGATCGCCAGTTACTCCTGCTACGTGACCGTCGGGGAGGCCTCGAGGGTCTGCCTGTAGAAGATGAATCAGAGTCTCGACCCGGGGGGGTATGCACCCTGATGCGAACCGTTTCATCCGTCCAAGCAAAGACCTCTTCTGGCGAGTTGAAGAACTGCGTCCGGGACTGAAAGACCACTCTGAGGCGAGCCGGGTACAGCAGGGCATACTGAATTTTCAGTTCTCGAAGGCGCGCCTTCGCCGCTGTGAAGGATTGTCGTTGTTGCTGCACCAGCTTAGTATAGTCAGGGAATATGAGGATCTTGTGATTGTCATACATTAAGGGTTCCTTCGCGCGAGCCTGTCTCAGAATAACGTCCCGGTCATGGTAATTGAGCAGCTTGGCAATCACCGGTCGAGGGCGAGCTCCCACAGGTGGCTTCGGGAGAAGTGCTCGGTGTGCCCTCTCCACCACGAAGCAACGCGACAGGGACTCCGGGGGGAGCCACCCCTCCAACCAACGGGTCAGGAAAGTCGCCATATCGCCTTTCTCGCTGTCCTCCGGAAATCCCACAAAGCGGAGGTTGTTTCTCCTGGCACGTCCTTCGGCGTCTTCAACTCTGAGTGCAAGGCCCCTCTGTATCCCCTCCATGGCCGCCACTTTCTTTTTAAGGATCACCACATCATCTTCGACCCCCGTGATCCTGGTCTCGGCCTCGGTGATGCGGGCCACCGCATTGCGAAGGTCCTGCCGGAGTAGGGTGACATCAGCCCCAACAGCCCCAATTTTCGCATCGAGCATATCTCGGGATTGCGTAATAGCTGCCATGAGGGCCGCGTTGTCCGGACCCGGCCCCTGCGAGCCTCCCGCCGCTCCGGCTCCGCCACTTGGCCCCGTGAACTTGTCTATTGGGCCTTGTTTCGTCGTGTTGCCACTATTGCCGCCCCTCGTCATGGTGAGTCGCTGGTTGAAGGATTTGGCGCACGTCAGCTGCAGGGGCACTTGATTAGCTTTACTTGACTCCTGGAGCGGGCCACTGCCCCACCGTCTCTACTAGACGCAACAGAGGTACAATCGAGCTACGGAGGGGGCACGGTCACAGCGCTGCCATGGCAAACCTCTCCCCTGGTCAAGGCAGGAGTCCGTATATAATGGCTACCAGCGTCTCATAAGCACTGCTAGAGGGCAGAGGCTCCAGCCCCCGCCAAATCACACCCCCCGGCGGACTCCGCTCAGTCGTGGTCGGGGGTCAGCGACCCAGGCTCGGCCCGCTATTCGCTTCCTCGCTCAGGCAGCAGGCCTCTCCCCGGCACTCAGGTCTCCGCCAGGGGGAGAGGGGGGGGAAGAGGGGGACAGTTCACGATGTCCGGGGGGGCCCAGGGACAGAGCTCGCCACTACACCCGGATCGCCGGGCTCCCGCGGTCCGAACCGGCCGCCGAGTGGGAGCAGTCCGGCCAAGGGTGTTGCCCCTCCCCCCGCAGCGTTGCCCGCCCGAGATGGCGGCTTACCCGGCCTCCGACGATGAGCAGGCCGCAGGGCGGCGCCGGGAACCTCGGCAGCCTCCGCTCACTGGTCTCCAGGTGTTTCAGGGGCCAGGCATGGAGGTCGGCGCACTCCGCTGTGCAACACGCGGGAACCTCGGCAGCTGCCGCTCACTGGTCTCCAGGCGTTTCAGGGGCCAGGCATGGAGGTCCACGCACTCCGCTGCGCAACACGCCGCGTCGGCCCTCTGCTGGTCGGGCGCGGGCAGGCTTGAGGTCCCGGCTTCCCTCAGGCAATACAGGCCTCCCAGGCGCGGGACGCCGAAGTCCGGGGCTCGCACCGCAGAGCTGCCAGACTCACCACCGGAGCCTCCGCCGCACCCTCCGCACTTAGGCTCCCCACCAGGGTTGGTGTGGGTAGGGGTGATGTAGGATCACGGTGAGGATAGTTTCGGCGGCGGGACGGAGCTCTCTAGAGTGCGTCCGCCATGTTCGCCATCTCGGCCACGCCCCCACTGATTGCTGTTTGACCAATTCAAAAGGTTTCTTGGGGCGGTCAGCAGCTTGATCAAGTTGGTGTCTGAAGTAGTCAGCTTTAGCGCTCTTGATTTGTTTGTTGAAGAAGCTACTAACCTCTTTAAGGAGTTTTAGTTGGTCCAAGGAGGGTTTGGATTTCCAGGTACGTTCAACTGCCATGAGGTTGCGGCATTCCGTGTTTAAATTGTCGTTGTACCACGGTTTGTATATTTTTGTTGAGGCATTTTTCTGTTGGAGTGGTGCAATGTCATCCATGATGTTAGAGATGGTCGAATTGTAGGAGTCGGTGAGCAACTGAACCTCAACCAAGTCAGCTTGGGAGGAGAGGGCAGATTTACAGTGGGCTGCTAGTTCATCTGAGTTTATTGATCTGAGGTCCCTTTTCCAGATCTTTGATTTCGCTGATTGACCTCTCCTCATCGACACCTCCCTGTTAATATAAAAGAGGATGCAGTGGTGGTTGGACCAATCGCAAGGGGTAATGGTATCCAAGGTGATGGTCTGCCCTTTCGGGATAATGAGGTCTAGAGTTTCTCCATTATTATGAGTAGGTTGGTCACAGTGCTGAGTGAGATCTTGATCATTTAAGCATCATTTAAGGCAAGTTACCGCATGGTCATTGGGGCTAGACCAGTGAAGGTTGAAATCACCCAGGAAAATTTGGGACACAGCTGAGTCGACATTGCTAGAGATGATTTCCATTAGTTGCTCGATGAAAGGGAGACTGTCTCCCGGAGGGTGATAAAAAGTGTGAAGTTTGCAAACCGGCAGATTATTATATGAGATGCTGAGACAGAGGTATTCACAGGAGGAAGGCGTAGAGGACTCAATGTGAGAAATCTAGAGCGTGTTCCTATGAATACACACCCAGACAATGCAATTCAACTGACTAACCCCAAAAACTTAAATATTGCAAAGCAGCAGAGCTTAGCAGAAAAAAAGTTAGTCAACACAATACTAAAAAAAATTAGACCCAATGGAGCGCCAGGACTCAATGGTCTGCCAGGCTCTCTTTTCAGGCAAGACACAGACTTCTGGACTGAAAACTTGACCGTGCTATATGCTGAATGTTGAATGACAGGGAATGTACCAGACTCTTGGTGAGGGTCTCTTCTCCACCCCGTTTATAAGAAAGGGCTGAAATCAAATCCACTAAATTACCGCATGATTGCTCTCCTTGACATCGATGGAAAGGCCTATGCAAGCACCTTACTAATGGAGCTTTCAAACTGGGTCAGTAAGGAAGGCCTTCTGCCCTTTTACCAAACATGGTTTAGACCTGGAGCCTCAACAATGGATAACATCATAGCGCTCTCATATCTAACATATAAGGCAGTGGCACGAAAATCTCTTCCCATCATTGCCTGCTTTATTGATTACACTGCGGCATTTGATGGCGTCGACCGCTCCATTCTCTGGCAGAAATTGACAAGCTGGAACATCGACCCACTTCTATTAAAAGCAATCATATCTCTATATTCAAATACGTGGGTTAGAATTAAATTGTCAAACACAGCAGCTACAGAGAAAATTGACACCAATCGCGGCTTGAAGCAAGGATGCGTTTTAGCCCCGATGTTATTCAATCTATCCACCGCAGATATGGGCAAAGCCTTGATGGGAGCATCACTAGCAACACCTCGCCTTGGGTACACCAAGATTGAATTATTACAGTATGCCGATGATTTGGTATTATTAGACCATACTAAAATCGGACTTCAAAAAGCCTTAACGTCTCTGAGTATTTACAATGCAGAGAACAAACTGATTGTGAATGCAGCTAAATCAAAAATAATAATATTTGGGCCTTTTCCGAAAAAAATAACGACAAAATGGAGGATAGGACAGTTGATGATGGATTGCACACAACAATACAACTATTTGAGAGTTTGGCTTTGTCAGACAGGGCGCCCAGGAGTACACCTGGACAAATTACGGGCAAAAGGGAAATGTATTACATATGCCCTTGGGAAACTGCATGCAACTTTACACAGCCCTACGACAACAGCAATCCAAAGAGTATAAAGGGCAAAGTTAATACCATCATTGAATTATGCTCAGCAGGCCTTCCCAGGAAAATTATCAAGCACCCTGGAAAAAATCCATTGCTCGGCTTATAAAAAACTATTTCACCTACCCCCCAGCACCAGAAACACTTTAGTGCGGCTCAAATTCGGCCTGACACAACAAAAACTAGAGGAACTGGCCGTAATTAGCTAATACTATTATCTTACAACCGCGGCTCCAGAAAACTCGCTGAAATCTAGCATAAAGAATATTTTTCTGGAAGCAATGAATCCGTGGTCAAATATTCTTTCCTCCGCAAAAGAAGTTTTGAACCTTGCTGTGGACAATTGGGACCCCGAGTTACGCAACTATGCCGCCATTAAAAGTGCAATAAAACGACAAGTCCGGCTCTATGAGGACATCTGAGATAATGCACTCCGAGTGCCGTTTATGCAAATACAAACAAGAGAGTTTCGCACATATCCTGTTTTGTTGCCCGGGGTTGATAACGGAGCGCAACCGCTATTTAAAACCAATTTTATTAAGACAAGGAATGAGAACGATAAAGGAGGCCGTCTACTATCTATTCACAATGGAAACAGTGAAAGATATGGCTGTGTTCAGCAAATTTATCCAACAGACACGCCGGAAGCTGATGGCCCCGCACAGCTAGGCCACCGGCCGCCAACCACCATTCCAGTGAGATTTATCGCCCCATGGAGAAATGGATTAATGAACTTAGGGGCATATGCATAAAAAATCGGTATTCCATGTCCTTATTAGCGAAAAATAGGGAATCGCTAATAAGGACATGCAAACCGCGATGCATCAAGAGATTCGATATTAATTACCGAATCGGTAAAAATCGGTATTCCACAGCGAAAGTACGATAGCGAGACACCATTAGCAAATACCCGAATTAGCAAATACCGAATCGGTATTTGCGAATTCTGTAATTGCGAATTCGGTAAAAAGACGCGACGCATCGGAAGCAGGCTGATGACATCACAACCAGGAAGTTGGACAGCCCATGCTCCATTCAGTGCCCGAGGAGCTCAGAGGAGGAGGCAGAGCACAGGAGCTGAGGAGCTACACAGAACCAGCAGCAACCAGGACCAGCCAAGCAGTTGATGATGGAGAAGGAGGCACCCCAGTAGGGAAAGGACACACCCAGGAAGAGAAAGCGCAAGTTCTCTGATAAGGAACTTGAAATACCTATTGAGGGTGTCAGCAGCCACAATGAGAAGCTGTTTGGGAAGCTGTCCCTGAAGGTGCCTGAGGCAGAAAAAAGAAAGATGTGGCTGCGCATCAAGGACAGGGTCAATGCTGTCGGAGTCACCCACCGCAGCATTGACAACTTAAAGAAACGCTGGTATGACCTCCGTAAAAGGGCAAAGGAGAGGATTGTTCAGAGGGTCAAGGATGCAGCAGGCACAGGTGGGGGGTCATCCAATGTGGCACCGAACGCAGCAATGGAGGACCTTGTGGAGTCAACAATAGAACCTGAAGCTGTTGTGGGGGTCACCCAACTGGACACCTCTAGTGCTGCGGAAGGAGGACAAGGTAAGATGCATGGCAGCGTAGATATGCAGCGTGTTGTCAATTCCTGCCCACTCCCCCATGCCAGACACAGTGCACATGTAGCCGTGCCTAAAGCACATACCCTCACCATAGTGTTGCATCATGGGAGTTGTAGTCAAAACATGAATGAGTGCATGTCTGACCCCAGAGGTGAATGATATGAAAACAGCAGCAAAGGGCCAAATGTCAGTCCAAATATATACTTTATATAGTCAAAAGAATGCAATATCCACATATAATGACAAAATAATAACAATGCACTGTTTCACACACAGATGCATCCCCCATGGAATCAGATGACAGCGGCCGCCTCGTCAGCTCTGAGACCCCAGTGGTGACCGATGCGGAGTGCACACAGGGACAAGAAGCCATGTCCTCCCCTTCACCACCACCGCGGACACCACCTCCACCACCGCCATGCGTGCGGACAAGAACACCACCTCCACCACCACCATCCGTGCAGACAAGAACACCACCTCCACCACCGCCATCCGTGCGGACAAGAACAACACCTCCACCACCACCACCAGTGCGGACAACTCCGCAGAGCCGCAGGGTAGATGTCCCCTCCCTGCACGAGATGGAGACGGAGCAGAGTACAGCAGCCCCAAATGTCCCACGGCAGGCTGTCGTCACTCCAACCACCCAAACAGCAGCACATCAGCGTGTCAGACAGAGGGCCGTGCCCCTGGGTAGGGCTGCAGCGAGACCAGTGGATCCGGCAGATGGGTACGGAGTCGTTGAGACCCAGATGCTGCATGTCCAGCGCCTGCAGGGGAGACACATGGGTGCAATTAATCTCACCATGACAAAACTGTCCAACAGAATTGGCACCATGACTGACGCTGTGCGTGAGCTCACCACAGCCGTAGCTGTGGGCAACAATGACATTAAGCTATGCCTGCAGGGACTGACACGTGCTGTTGTCACAGGCCAACGAAGTGAGCGCCGGAGGCACAGGCAGAACATGCTCACCTCAAATTTCACCATTAGGGCCATCACTAAGCTGTGCAACAGCACAGCTGTGCTCTCCTGCAGGTCCGTGTCCCTGCCGGTGGACTTAGGGCATTATTGTGGGGATGTGGCAAGGGCCCTTGAGAGAGTGACCACTGCAGTGGAGCATCTGCAGTCTGGAACTGCCAGTGTCAGCAGTGTGGGAGTGGATGAGGGGAGTGAGGCAGCCTCAAGTGTGAGCAGTGTCTCCTTGCTGGAGACCAGCGGGAGGAGGCGCAGTGTGCGTGGCGCAACAGCCACTGACACTCATCGTGGAGATGCGGAGGAGTCACGGGACAGGAGACTGGGGGTACGTGGCAAACGCAAGTAGACATGTGGCAATGTCTCCCTATCCATGGTGACGTAACCATGGGCCAACTATAGTGCCACATGCAGCACCCGTGTTGACAACGGACAATTTAAGTTTTGCTTTTATTTCAGCTGCATCATGTTTGTGTTACATTTATCTGCACCAGTCAGGTGTTCATGTCCATTAAACCCTTGCAAACCAGATCATGTTGTCAAGGCTCTTTCTTACCTGTCTCAGAAATGATGCCGTGTGATATATGTCCGCCTCCGTTGCCCTTCTGCTGTGTTGGGCACATGTGCCTGTTGGTGTTGGGGGGGTTGCTGTGCACGTAGTTCATCCTCTCCGTCCACCTCTATGGGTATCCCCCTACGGGTGGCGATGTTGTGCAGGATGGCACAGACAGCTATGATCTGGCAGCAAGTCACTGGGTCGTCCTGCAAGGCACCTCCTGTCTTGTGCAGTATTCGGAAGTGACTCTTGAGGATGCCGAATGTACGCTCCACCACATTCCTTGTGCTGATGTGTGCTCTGTTGTAGCGCTGCTCTTGAGGTGTTGCTGGGTTGAGGTAGGGAGTGAGTAGATACTCACGCAAGGCGTAAGCGCTGTCACCTGCAGGATGGGGAGAGAATGGTCAGCAGCATGAATGCAATGATACATGTGGGGATGGAGTAAACGATGATGCATCAATATGTACCTAGTAGGTGTCCCTCTCCAAATTCACCGTTGATCAGGCGCCTGTGGATGCCACTTTGACGGAAGATATATGCGTCGTGTGTGCTCCCTGGGAATTGGGCTACAAGGTCCGTAATGATGTGCTTAGCATTGCACACGACCTGCACATTTATGGAATGATATGACTTCCGGTTGCGGAAGATGTATTCGATGGCTGAGGGAGGACAGATGGGGACATGCGTGCAGTCAATACACGCTATCACATGGGGGAATTGTGCCACCTGGTAGAACTCCCGTTTGGTGCGGGTCAGCTGCTGGGGGGTTGTGGGGAAGGTGATGTGGCGATGTATGAATGTCAGCATGGCCTCTAGGAACCGGTGGAAGAAGCGTGATAATGCGCTTTGTGACACGCCTCCGGTCTCTGCTATTACCCCCTGGAAGCTTCCAGACGCCAGCAGGTGCAGGCTGCATAGGACCTGGACATGGGCTGGTATGGCGTTGGTCCTACGGGTCTGGTGCTGCAGTAATCGTTCCAGATCTGCTATTAGGCGCATGATCATGGCACGGTTGAATCTGTACTTATCGTACACCTGTTCCTCTGTCTGCCCCAGCAATGTGATGCGCACCCTGAACACCCTGTCCTGGATCATCCTCCTGCGCTGAGCCTGGGCGTTGATCCTCCTCCTCCTAGCAAGCACGTAGGGGGCAGCCATTTTGGAAGACTTGTGGGGTTTCCAGGGGCATTTTTGAAGGGTTACTGATTGTCAGCACCTGGAAATATATATTTTTTTTCATTCCTTCAAATAACTTTACCTCCAGTTTGAGATTCCCCTTATTTGGCTCATGCAAAATAGCGATTTTGGGCATTTTCGGTATTTGCGATTTTT
Source organism: Lissotriton helveticus (assembly GCF_964261635.1). Taxonomy (NCBI): domain Eukaryota; kingdom Metazoa; phylum Chordata; class Amphibia; order Caudata; family Salamandridae; genus Lissotriton; species Lissotriton helveticus. The sequence continues at coordinate 1,130,934,443 of NC_136063.1, forward strand.
CATGCATTCCATTGCGATTCTTTATTAGCGATTCAGTATTTCCGAGGTCAGCTTTGGTGTTCGTTATTTCCGATTGTCTGAATTGCGATTCGATAATTTACCGAGGGGATTTTTTAGCGATTCTTTATTTTTTACCGATTTGGGGTTGATGCATTGCATTTTCTGGTTTTGCGTTCGATATCGGTCTGTTTTACCGATTCGCTATTTTACCGGGAGGTATTTTGCTTGATGCATCTGCCAGTTAGTTTTTAAACATGTTTTTACTTGTTTTTTTAAGTTCTTTCTTTATCATTGATATGATAATAATGTTTTGAAGTTTGATGCCCTCTTTAATGGTTTTGAGTAACCAAAAATAAGGTTTTATTCATTCATTCATTCATCCTATGAATACAGGCTCGGCCACCACCCGGTTTCCGAAATCTGTTTAGCCTGATTATGTCTTGAGTACGAGGTACTAGGAGGTCTAGGATAGGAGTGGAGGTAGGATTTAGCCATGTTTCAGTGAGGATGATGATATCTAAGTCCTTGTGTTGAATGAGGTCTAAGATATCGGAGGCGTGTTTACTGGCTGACGTGCAATTGAGTAGTACACATTTAAGTCGTAACAGATTTATGGGTGAAGCAGTCTGGATGACATTAACTCTTGTGAGGTTGTCTTTATTGATTACTCTAAGATTGTGAGGGGGTTCTCTGTTCAGATTTGAATGCATGGCTTGTATTTGTCTCAGCGGGATCGTGTTGTGGTTGGACCTAGTAGAGTACGAGTTGTGAAGGTCATTGAGATCATTGGACGTCAAGTAGGTCTCGAATCTTCTGGGGCGGGAGGGAGCATCAGGTAGGGGTATGGTTTTCATGACGGAGGGGGCTGTAGGCTGCCCCATGCGATCACTGACCCTAGGGTAGGCTCTGGGCAGATTCGCAGAGGTGAGGAAGGAGCTGATCACAGGAAAAGATCATTTGAGAGGACTTTCAGGTCATGTAGTTTATTAGTGAGACG